>NW_027556402.1:259704806-260904806 GCF_003287225.1 Phascolarctos cinereus | reverse complement strand
ATTGTTAGTGTGTTATCTCCTTGGTTAAATTGAACCCCAAGAGGATAGGGACTGGGTTTTGCCTGTAGCTAGATGGTGCAGTGGATAAAACTCTGGCCCTGGAGTCAGGTAGAACTGAGTTCAAATCCTGCCTCAGACACTTACTAGCCATGTGACCATGGACAAGTCCCTCGGCCTCAGTTTTCTCATCTGTAAAATGGGGATCATCAAAGAAGCACCTACCTACCTCCAAGGCTTGTTGTGAGAATCTAAGGAGATAATAGTTGTAAAGTGCTTAGCACAGTGCCTGGCACACAGTGACTGCTATATACATGGTAGCTATTATTACCTATTGTTATTTATAGTCTCAGCGCTTAGCAAAGGACTTGGTGCATAGCAGGCCCTTAGTAAGTGTTTGTTCTGGGGCAGCTAGGTGGCGTGGTGGATAGAGTGCTGGCCCTGGAGTCAGGCGGTCCTGAATTCGAATCTGATTTCAGACACTTGACACTTATGAGCTGTGTGATCCTGGGCAAGTTGCTTAACCCCGTTGCCTAGCTACAAGGCGCTTGTTCCGTTGTAGCACACTTTCTTTGTATCTCCAGCGCCGAATTAAGTGTCACCCCCTTCGAATTCAAGCAGATAGTTGTGGAGCCTGCGGCCCTGGAGGGGCATGTGTCTCCCTGCCCAGCCCTTGACACCTCCTTTTCTCTAACTCACTAGCCTAGATAAAGGACCCCGCACGTTCCCCAAGAAGGTGCTACTTTTGATTTTCTGCAGAGCTTTGCCCTCAAAGTGAACCTGTGGTTGGGGGGGAAGGTGGGGCAGGGCAGGGAGAGAGAGGTTGCTGACAGTGCCATTAATGAGCAAAGCCAGGAAGGGCTGCCTCTGCTGACCAGCCCTCCCTCCCCTCTTGCTGACAGTCTCTCTCTTACCTTGGAGCAGCCAGCTTGAACAGGCACCGGGTCAGTCTACCCAGTTTATTCACCCATAGTAATCAGCCCATTGAGGAGGGGAAGAGGAGATGATCTCTCTGGATGGAGTGCTTTGAAGGCCAGCTGGAGGGCATCTTTAGGATCAGCATGTAGATTGGGGATCTTTACTGCTTTAGATGTGTGACCAGCTCCTACCCATTCCTTGGATGGCTCTTCATGTCCCAGAGGTGATCCTAGGGTCTTGCAAGCTCTGTGCTTGGAATCTGGGCTTGGCTGTAGACCGTACCATGTGGCTTTCTGCTATTCTTGTCAAACCTTCAGTGTTGACCAGGTCTGTGAATCTGTGCACCAGCTGAGCCTTAGTCTAAAGTTCAGGGAGGCTCATCACCAGAAAGCTGACCATCGAAGCAGGAGGCTTTTTACCTTAGAGACTTGGGAAGACCCCATAGATGTCCTAGAATGCTAGCAGCAGCTCTGGCCCTGGAGCCAGGAAAATCAGAGTTTGAATCCTTCCTAGATACTTCCCAGATGGATAGCCATCTCATCACGTCTCTCAGCCTCAGTTTCCTCATCTATAAAATGGGGATAATAATAGGACCTACCTCTTAGAGCTGTTTGGGAGCTCAAATGAGATAACATTTGTAAAATGATTTGTCAACATTAAAGAGCTATACAAATATTAGCCAGCATGATTGTTATTTAGAGAAAGAAGGGACTTTTGGTGGTAATCTA
Source organism: Phascolarctos cinereus (assembly GCF_003287225.1). NCBI lineage: Eukaryota > Metazoa > Chordata > Mammalia > Diprotodontia > Phascolarctidae > Phascolarctos > Phascolarctos cinereus. The sequence goes on along the minus strand of NW_027556402.1, from coordinate 260,903,163 downwards.
ATCCAATCCACCCATTTTACAAAGGAGAAAACTGAGACCCAGAGATGAGTAGTCATTTGCCCAAGATCACACAGCTAGGGAATAATGGAATCAGGACTGCAAACCCAGGCCTTAGGGCTCCTGAGGATGTGCCATTTACTGCAAAACACTGCCAGAGAGGCTAGTGGTGAAAGGGGCATCCACATGGGTCAAATAATAGATGTTCATGCTATGGAGACAAATGGGTGCCACAAGGCCAGCAATAGCAGCAGTCACAGCCAGTGGCAGGTTCCCAGGAACCTCAGCTCAGACCTCCGAGACCCAGGACTTCAGAAAACAGCCCAAGGTTTGAATTTGTCCACAAACATGCTCATAGATTTCTGATAAACCCCAGCTAGGGAGGAGAAGGCCCGCTACCCTGCCAGGGCCAGCAGAGGAGGGACTTTGGCTTTCAAGGAGTTCTCTGTCCTACCGTGCTCCTGTTTGCTTCCCCATCCCTTTCTGCTGGCCATTTTCTTTCCCTACCAGCCCTGCCTGCCACAGGCACAGAGGTGGAGAGAGGGGGCAAACAAAGGTGGAGGCTGCAGATGTCTGACACCCCACACTAGAGGTCCCCTGTCCCTTTGGTGGGAGAAAGCTATTTTAAGTAAATGATTCATCACAAAATGAATATCAAACAGCAATAAAACCAAGGAATCTTCTTTCCTCATTCTGGCCATTGCAAGAAATTCATGCCAGGGCAGAAAATGGCAGCCCTGCCTCTCTGGCTCCATGAAGGTTCTTTGACCATTGATTCCAGTCCACTTTTCCTCCTCTGTGATCAGAGTTAATGGAGCTCTGTTCTCTCCTCTGAGCCATAGTTTGTTCTGTATAATGGGTACAATAGTAATTGCACTCCTGACCTCAGAATTGCTGTATCCTCTCTAAGTCCTAAAGTGCTCAATGATCACAATTAAATAGCTGCCATTTCTAGAACATTTACAGTTTGCAGAATGTTTTGGGGCCTTCTAAGCATCCACTGAGGAAGTGATTTCCAGGCAGTATCATCCCATGTTTATAGGTGAGAAAGATGAGGCTCAGAAACATTGAGGGTCTTGGCCACAGTCACACATCTAGTAAGGAACAGAAGTGGGATTTGAACCCAGGTTTTCCTGACTGAAAATCCTACATCCTCATTTCCACATGCTCCAGAAATGTGCCCTGCTGTTCTCCATCCTTAGCACCGGCAGCAGAAAAAATCCCAAGGACTCTTGGCAGAAAGCTCTTGTAATCCAGTTTTTCCCATGAAGCAGGGAAGGACTCAGTTGAGATCGACGCCCTTCACATCCTTTTATGTACTTGAAGAAAACAAATGGTCGTGCACAGTAGAACATCTCCAAGCTTTCAGTGACCAGCAATTGGAGTGGAAATTCATCAGAATAAGGTCAGAGAAGGCCCTCAGCCATGCTGGCAAGTGCCCAGGCTACCCAGCCCAGCCCCTGGCTTCAGGCTGCCACGTGGCAGCAGCGGAGGGGCTGGAGGCCAGCAGCATTAGGGAAGCAGGGATGTTCACAATTGGCTCTCAGATGCTCACTGATGTCTCAAGGAGAAGGACGTGTCTGAGTCTGGGGGGAAAGGACACAGACTTGGCTCTTCGGCATCTCCTCTTGTCTCTGGCCAGTGGGGTTAACCTCCTCAGTTTGGCTGAGGTGTAGCTCACAGCTCAGTTTCAATCCTTGGCTTGGAGAAAAGATTTGGACTGTCTCAAGTGAATCCAGTGATCTGCCTGGAATCCCAGGGTCCATGAGAGCCACCAAGAACCCCATGCCCAGCCCTGAAGACCCTGATTCCTCAAATGTTGGAGAGCTGGGAAGGACTGAGTCCACCTCGAGCCTTGAGAACTGTAGTCAACTCTCTACTCCCATTGCTGTAAAGAACGTGTCAGCTGTTTGCCCCAAGACTCATCACCATTCCTTCTGACCTCCTCTCCCTTGCTACCACTGCACTATCCTCTCGCCCTCCTGTGCCCTCCTGGAGGACGCAGCAGGGACAGTCTTGCTTGCTTGTGTTTGCACCCCCAGTGTTTAGCACAATGTCTAGAATCAATGAAGCCTGAATAATGGCCTCTTCATTGCAACCCCCACACCTTCACAGAAGGGAAACTGAGATCCAGAGATGATGTGCCTAAGTGATCAGGAAAACCTGGATGTAGAACCAGGTCCTCTGCCCCCATACCTCCTGGACCTCACCCAGTGCCACCTTCCCTTTTCCTTTGCCAATGAACGTGATTCATCACTAATGCTCAGCAACCCTACAGGTGTTTTCTGAACAGATTGAAAGCCACGCAGAGCGCTCCAAGGTTTGGGGGCCCACCCCCGTCCATCAATAGTAAACCAGTGTCAGGAGGCAGGGGTTCACCTTAGGACTGAATTCAATGTGCACAGATGGCTAGGAGGGGATTCCCAAGTCACAGTTAGCATGAGAAAAGGTAGCGAGCTGTGGATGAGCATCGGGCTCTGATGGCACTATTTCTTATTGGGTTTTCTGGCAGCTCAGTTTGTCTCTTGCCCCCAACCTGACTTCTCCACTTACACAGCCACCAGCCCCATCCAGACCCAGATCACCTCTCCCCTAGAACATTGCAATCACTTCCTAAATGGTCTCCCTGCCTCAACTCTCTTTCCTCACCAGTGCCAAAGGGATTTTTCTGTAGTATTGTCTAACCACGTCATCTCCCTTCTCTGTAAATGCCTGTGGCTCCCAATTGCCTTCAGGATCAAATAGAAACTTGCTGTTCTTCCTTTACAGCCCTCATCTCCCACCTGTATGCCTTCGCACTGCCTATCACCCAGGACTGGAATGTTCTACCTCCTCACAGTTCTCTCCTGGAAGCCCTAATTCCCTTCAGCTGAAGTGCCCCCTCCTCTATCAAGTCTGTCCTGATTTCCCATCCCCCCCCAGCTGCTAGCCCCTTCCCCTCCAGATCACCTAACACCTATTCCACACGGATCTCCATATTGTTTGTACATTGTCTTCCATGGCTACACTTGTTGATGAATGGAATAAATATTTACCAACTGCCTGCCATGTGCTAAGCACAATGATTGAAACTGAGGATACAAAGACAGCAGTGAAGCACTCCCTGTCCTCTTGGAACTTACATTCTACTGGGAGCCAGTATGGATCCAGCATGGATGGGGAAGCAGGCTGATACAAGGAAAACCCTAGGATGGACTTGAGAGGCCTAGAGTTCAATTATCAGCCTTCCTATGTGACCTTGGCCAAGTCACTTTATCTCGATAAGCCTCACTTTCTTCCTCTGTAAAATGAGAGATTTGGACTAGAAGGTCTCTTTCAGCTCCAAATCTGTCATTTCCACCCAGAGCTAAGGAAGTATACAGTAATTTGAGAAAGGAGAGCGAACTGACCTCTGGGGCTGGGGGATCAGGAAGGGCCTCATGTAGTAAGGGTTTTTGGTGCTTTCTTTTGCTATGAGGCTTCTGTGCCCTCAGCCCCTTCCCTTGGAGGGAGAGTCTCTGAGTGGAAGCAGCTCCTATATCCCCAACTACAATGTCACCAACATATTGATTAGCCCTCGTTAAAAGTCCATTTGTTGGCCTTGCCTCAGCACCCCCCCTTCATTATTTGCACAAGGAATTTTATGCACACATTTTGCTTTGTTTCTCCTTCTGAGCCCTCAGCACCACCTGCCCGCCATCCTCACTACTTACTGCTGGGAGAAGCCAGTAAGTAGATCATTTGCCATCCCCTGGGGCAAGGAAAACCACCTTCAGTATTAGCAGCTAGTTGCACCAGAGAGACTTCCTGGAGGCCAAGATGGACAAGATGATATAGCATGCCTGAGCCTGAAGAGCCAATGCATTGACAGCATACCCACGGCACCCTTGACTTCCTGCATTTTCAATGTCTATCCTTGCCAAACGATGAGGGGAAGAATCAGAATCAGGCTTCTCAATAATAGTGATACTATCTGGTTCCCCTTCCTATAAGACTGACCCTAACCAGACAAATCCAATAGGGATCCAAGTAAGGTTGAGCCTGGTTCAGAAGGGCAACCTCACAAGATGGCACAAGATGGAGGAGGCATTGCTAGAGAGTATCTCATGGCAGGCTAGAGGGGGCAGGCCTTAATGCCCAGCAGCAAAAACAGTGAATGTGATCTAGGCTGCACTGAGAGGCTGAATAAGGCAAGGGATCCCAGTCCCCGTGCCTCAGCCAAAGTCAGACCATACCTAGAGCATTGTTTTCAAGCCTGGGCACTGCTTTTAGGGAAAAACATTGGCTGGCATCCAGAGGCAAATGGCCAGAGTGCAGAAAGACCTTGAAGTAGAGCCACCCAAGAGCAGCTGAAAGAAGTCAGTATGTTTAACTTGGAGGAAAAAACAAAGGTTTGGTGATGCCCTTAGAGTTGTCTTCAGTCCTCAAGAAGGTTGTCTTGTGGGGAGGAATCAGCCATTCTTTCTGCTTGACCCTTCTGTTCTCAGGAAGAAATGTCCCAGACTGGAATGGGTTGTCTCCAAAGGTGGTGAGCTCCTCATTGGGTTAGTCGGCCAGCTAAGAATGTTGCAGTGTTTAGGAATGGGGGGAGGTTCATGTTCACATACAGAGATATTGTACCCCCTTAGAAAGAGAGCTGGCCTTCAAGCCAAGACACTGTGAGTTTAAGTCAGGCCTTTGACACATACAGGCTGTGTGAACCCGGGCAAGCGACTCAAGCTCAGCACTCTGGACAGCTCTCTAAGACTATGAGGGGCCAACCTCCACTGTTTGGATGGAGTTTCCTCACCTAAGAGCTCCCTATAGCAATGACATCACAGGGGCTGCTCCTCTCTTTCCTTTTCCCAGGTAGTTTAGACTACGTGGCTATGGGGCTCCTTCCAACTGTTTTATAATGTACAATTCGGTGATCCCAGGTCTCCCACTCCCAGTCTCCGCTTCTGGCCACTGTGCCCCAGGTGGCTGTCAGTTTGGTTTAGTCCAGTAAATGAGCAAGGGAACCAGAAGTTAATGTCATAGTGTGTGTAGTCAGGACCAGGCAATCACTGTCCTTTCTGCTTTCCGCAGCTCTGTTTCCTTCATTTGTTCTTTTCTGACTTTTACTTTTCCTATGTCTCCCAGCCAATATGGTGGTCAGATTAGAGTCTAGAAGCCTCTTCTGACCAAAGGCTGGAAGACCAGGGACTTTCCAGGGGAGATCATGAGCCAATGGTAGCCATCAACCATATCAGATTAGACTCAAGAAAAAGACTGCCATGAGTCCTGGCAGCTAAAAACAGAAAAGGCTAATAACCCAGGAAGTGGTATAGTATGATGGCCAGAAGAGTGGGTGTGAAAACAAAGGCTCAGGGTTAGTTTATCTGGAAGAAGAGAGGTCTGGACCATATGGTCTTTATAAGGTCCCTCCTAGATCTCATATTTAGGAATCCTTGGGATGTCACCATGTCAAATCTGAATTAAACATTAGAATGTGAACTTCTGAGGGCAGACACTGTGTTTTGACTTGATTTGTATCTCCAGAATTTAGCACAGTGCCTATCACATAGTAAGGCCTTGGTAGATGTTTATTGGGGAACTTAGGTGGTGCCACAGTGCACAGAACACCAGGCCTGGAGTCAGAAAGACTTATTTCTCTAAGTTCAAGTCTGGCCTCAGATATTTACTTACTGTGTGACCCTGGGCAAGTCATTTAACCCTGTTTGCCTCAGTTCCCTCATCTGTGAAATGAGCTAGAGAAGGAAATGGCAAAGCACTCCAAGATCTCTGCCAAGACAACCCCAATGGGGTCATGAAGAATCAGCCATGACTACCAGTGATTGACCAGCAACAAATGTTTATTGACTGGTTGGTTAGCTGATATCTCCCAGGGCTGTTGTGAGGACTGAGTGAGCTGTGCAGCATGCCAAAATTATTGTGGCATCTCTCATTATTGGTGGTGGTGTCATTATGTGCAGTCCTGGGATTTCATCAGTGTAGAGTACTCCAAGTGTGGAAATTTCCTCTGCTTCTCTATAATTTCTAGTCTTGGAGAATTTGCCTGTGGTCAGGCAGCTAGGGCTTGGAGTCAAGCCTTTGGCGCTCTAAGGCAGACCTTCTACCTCCTAGGCTATCGTCCCTCCTACTTTTTATTATTTTTAGGAATATGACAGAGCTCTGAGTGAGTTGGTTTTTAAAACCAGGCTTAAACAAGCTTTTCCAAGAAAACTTGGGATCATTGGCCTTTTACCATCTTCTCCTCTTCCTTCCCTCATGATCCTAGACAGAAGGCAGCTTAAAGCCACAGAAAGACACGTCGGAGCAGTCACCTTGCTCACCTCCATCACCCTCCCGAGCCCTGGCCCCGGCCATACCTCCATGCCCCTTCTTCATTAACCATGTGCCTTTGGAAGGGAAAAGGGAAAGAGTTACTTGACTCCTCAGAGAGGGCAGGACAGGAGCTGCCCCTTTGATAGGCCCCTTTAAGTCTTACACTGCTTCCTTCCTGCTGTCCAACTCCATGTGGAAGAGGTGACAAGAGTCTAGGGGAGTAGTTTCTACCAGTGGGCCACATTTCAACTTTTTCTGTCTTCTGGAATAGCTGTGCTCTAGAGAAATGACTATCCCCTGAGCAGGAGGTCCTTGGACCAGGGCCTAGTTAGGATCTTCCTGTGAGGGGAAGGGATGAGCCCAAAGGCCCTTCTTCCCTAGGCCCAAAGATCTTCTCTTTGACAAATCCAGAGTAAGTGGCCTTATGACATTGTTAGGGGAGCCCTATGTTAGGCCCCAGTTTTGTTTTTTTTAATTGAAACATCCAGCCATAGAATCTCAAGGCTTGGAAGCCCAAAGTCTTGTTGTTGTTGTTGTTGTTGTTGTTTTCCAGAGGAGGAAAGGAATGTCCAGAGAGGGGAGAGACTCACCAACTGCAGGATTTCAGATGCATTCTCTTCCCTCTGTACCCACTGCTAGCGCCTTCCTGCAGAGATTACTCTCATTTATACTATATAAGGAGCAGCTAGGTGGCACCCCAGTGGATAGAGTGCTGGGGCTGGAGTCAAGAATTACCATCTTCCTGAGTCAAATCAGGCCTCAGACACTCACTAGCTGTGTGACCCTGGGCAAATCACTTAACCTTGTTTGCCTCAGTTTCCTCATCTGTAAAATGAGCTGGAGAAGGAAATGGCAAATTACTCCAGTATCTCTGCCAAAAAAACCCAACTGGGGTCAAAAACAGTTGGATACAACTGAAAACAACTGAACAACAAAAATTCTAGGTAAGCCATATATTTTGTATGTTATCTCCCCATTAGAATAGAAGCTCCTTGAGGTCAGGGACTGTGGTTTTTGTTGTTGTTGTTGTTGTTTTCCTTCCTTTGTATTCCTCACACTTAGCCACAGTGCCTGGCAGGTAGTAATACAACAAATGCATATTGATTGACTGGCTGGCTGGCTGACTGACTGACCAGATGAGACCTAAGTAGCCATCTAAGACAGCCTGTATCCTAAGTAAATATCACTTCTGTGATATCCCTATATCCCTAAGAGGTGATCTCTGAGTCTTTGGGTGAAGACCTCCAAAGGGTCTCACTCCCTCCTAAGGCTGCAATTTCACTTTGAGACAGCCAAGTGTCCTCATCCCCAGCTCAGGGCACTTGCTCACTCTATCACATTACATTCTACCCCACTCCTCACCTCCCCCTTTCCCAAGTAAATGGGAACATCTACTACGGTTTTCCTAAGGGTCAGATTACCTTTTATTATTGAGGGTTTTTTTCAATTAGGAAATGCTGTCCCTATGATTTTTCACAAGCTTGGCAGACTCATTGGTGTTCCAACAGAAATAGAATATAAGAAGTCTGACCCCTAGCACTGATCACAAACTGCCAGACCAGTGTTTCTCAGAGTGCTTGGGTCTCAGTATGGAATGAATTTTGTCTGGCCCGTCTGGAACCATTTGAGCACACCCTGAAAGGGGCAAGCAATTTTTTCTTTATCTAATTAGAAGAGGAAAATTGTCTAATTAAAAAAATAACTTAAACAAAAATAAATAGTTGTTACTTCAGGGAAATAGTACAAGTAGTACACAACAGAGTAAGGACCTCCGATGTTCTCACTGGAGGCCCTGAAATCCCATTCCTGCATAGGTGGCCACCTCACCGAATCAGGAAGGAGGCGCAGGAGGAACCAAATTCAGCCCACACTAGACCAAAACTTCTTTCTGCAACATCACAGCCAAGAGGTCATTAAGCACCTGCCCAAATTCCTCCCAAGACAGGGAGCTTACCACCTATCACAATAGTTCATTTTAATCTGAGAAAGTTCTGATTGTCATCAAAATTGCCTTTCTGCCATGGAAAATCTCAGCTCCTACTTAGTAGCGTTGAAAGCTGTACAGGTCACTTTCCTCTCGACAGCCCTGTAAGGTGGGACATGGAAATCTTGTTACCCTCTTTGTGCCAATGGCAGAGCTGAGGCTCGGTGAGTTGACATAATCTGCCTGGGATCCCACAGTTTGGATTTCAATGCATCTCTCTGGACTTGAACTCCTGTATCTTTTCCATGATACCACAATGCCTCCTGCATTTCTCCCTGGTCAGCCTCTGGAATCAGAAAAAATAAACCTAATCCTTCCTCCAGGATTTTGTTTCTTAAGTAAAGTAGTTCCAGTGGCATGAGCCAGCCCCCTGGGAGACTTTCTAATGCGGCATGTCTGCAGCAGGCCATACTTGGTGAGCCTAATACTAGGACTGTGCCCATGGGTGAAGCACAGTGCACGATGCCTTCATGCTCCCTCCCTCCTTCCCTCCCTGTGCTCTTAGGGAAGAAGGAAATTCTTGGACCATGAGTCACCAGTGATGATAGAGGCTTAATGGGGTCCGTTTCCTAGAAATCATTACTTTGTACATGAAGGCTGAACAAAGGCCAGATATGGCTCTCTGGTTTGGGAATTTCAGGGATTAGGAAGTAGGTGGCAGAGGTATTGAATTTGAGGGTGAGGGTACTTCTCAGCCTTCCTGAAATCCTGCCACACAGACAGCCTGTCTGTCTCTGCCTCTCTGACCTTGAGGCCAGCCCTGAACAGTGAAATGAGGCCAAGAGATTAGAAAAAAGTTAGAGATGACCGGGTTGCCACCATGGCCTTGGTACATGAGGAGGACATGCATCTGGTGACACACAGGTTCGGCTTTCTAGCCTAGAATGTACAGCCACAGCAGAAACATGAATGCCATCAGAGAGATCTAGAAGAGACCCTAAAACCAGCTAGCCCATCTTCCCCATTTAACTAAGAAAGCTGAGGCCCAGAGAGATTAAGGAACTTAACAAGATCATATTAGCAGTGAGGGGTTATCTAGTTCTGAATGCAAGGCTCTTTTTACTCCATAATTCTGCCTCCTGGCATTTTTCATAACATTTAGCCCAAATAGAACAGTCAAAGACCTTGGAAATTTGGCAGGGGACTGAAAGCCAGTAGAACAATGGAGGCAGGGAAGGGGCTGAGAGGGCGCTGTCCATGGTGGTGTTATCAGCACCACCATCCTAGAGAAGATTGCCTCTTGAGTCCTGTGGTCCCTAGGGGGCTGCAGTGACTAGGGATGCTACAAGGCTCCCCAGCACCTAATCAGACACTTCACAAAAGGAGCTCTCTAGTCATTCCGTATACCTTGTAATGCAGTCCTTAAAATAAACTTCATAAACTGCAGGCATTGTGGAGATTGTGTGAAAACAATAGTCAGCTGAGCTCAACAAGTGTTTCCTTAACCTCCACCATGTAGCAGGCTCTGGGCTCTGAGCACAAGAGGGGACTACAGGACACGGGTTCTGCCCTCTGGGAGCTTACAATCACATGGGAGGAGGACCAGATGCAAATAGCGAAATGAGGATGTGTGAGCTCAGGGCTACGGAGAAGACCATCCTTAGTGCTAAGGGGAAAGTGTGGAGGGAGGAGAATCAGGAGAATACAAAATTTGCTGGCTCAAGTCTTTAAACCAGAAAGGGCACATCATTGTGGTACATGAACCTTGTTTGTGTCTGTCACTTTCCTGCCATATATATATGTATATATGTGTGTACATGCACATCATTGATAAGCTAGGGACCATTACAGGCAGGCCTCATGGGTGGTGAAAGACAAAGTTCATGGATGTTGTGCTGTATAAGAATTAGTTGAAGGAACTGGAAATGCTTAACCTAAAGGAGAAAAGACTGGGGCAGGGGGTGGAGAGACAGGAGAACTATCCTGAATTTGAGGGGCTGTCATAGAGAATGGAAACTGACCTTATTCTGCTTAGCCCCAAAGAGCAGAATCAGGAGAATGGGGGAAGGTTCAGAGAGATAGGTTGTGTTCTATGCAAGGGAAATCTTTCTAACAAACAAAACTGCTCCCCAAATGGCCTGGGCTGCCTTGCCAGGGAGCTGGTGGTTTTCCTTTCCCCAGAGGTCTTAGACAAAGGCAGAATAACTATTTGGGAGGGGGGAGGTTGTAAGGGAACTTTCTGTTCAGAGGGGGTCAGACTGGGTGGCCTCTGAGACCCCTTCCTGCTGTAAGATTGAGTGGTGTTGTGACCATTCCCAGGCCTTCCAGTGGGTGCCTGGGTGTGGAGTCACATCTGCCTTAGCAAAGGGAGGCATCTACAAACACCTCATTCTCAGGGATTTTCACACAGCAGAGACCGCAGAGATGGAAGTTTGCTGGGGATGCCTCCATGTCCTCCCTGCTGCCAGGCCTCCAGGCCAACCAGCACACACGCTTCTAGGGGCATCATCCTTAGGCTATTCCTCCATTCAAGAGCTTTCTAGTACCCTCCCAGCCCACCCCCTTCTGGCTTTCAGTGCCCTGATACCTGAAGGGCCTTTTCCCCACTGCTCTCTCAGTGCAAACACTCCATTACTACCCCACCCAGCCTTTCCTGCCTACGCTTATGCTCTATTCCTCTGTTTCTCCCTCCTTTTTCCACTCTCCTATTCAAACTCTCTCCATCATTCCAGGCCCACTGAAGAGTCCCTTCTCTCCCAAAGCATTCACAAGCTCAGCATGTCCAAAATGAAACTCATTTCCTTATATGGCATGAAATCCATAAACTTGAGGCCCTTCACCATTCTGCTCGCTCTCCCCTGGATGTCCTAGAGCTTATCAATAATGTATGTACATAGTCAAGCTCTGTTTGCCCGTGTATTACACTGATGTGCATTTTCCGGTTGAAAAACAAATGGATATTATCATTGTAAGAAACCCCTGCTCCTCTGGACTTCTGTTGCAGTCAAAAGCACTGGCCCGTCCTTCTAGTCTACCAGGTTCACATCCCCCTCCTTCCTCTCCCTCATCCCTTGACCGGTCCTCCCAATCTCTCCCTCCTCTCTTCACCCAGATGGCCATCAGCTTCATTCAGGTCCCATCACCTCTATGCTGAACTGTGGCCTCTTGATGGGGCTCCCTGTCTCCACTTGCCTCCCTCCCCAATATGGCTGCCAATGTGATTTTCCTAAAGTACAGGTCTTTGCTTTCCTAAAGAATGCTCCAAAAGTGTCAATGATTCTCTATGAACAATAGCCAGGTTTACAGAGAGCTCTACAAAGTTTATCTCGTTTGATCCTCATAACAACCCTTGGAGATAGATACAATTATTATCTCCATTTTATAGATAAGAAAACTGAGGCTGAGAGAGATTAAGTGACTTGGCCGGGCTCATATAGCTAGTAAATGTCTGAGGCAGGATTTGATCTCCAGTCTTTTTGACTCTAGGTACAGTGCTTTATCCACTGCACTACCTAGTGCTTCAGGAATAAAACAGAATCTCCTTCATTTAACTTTTAAACCATTTTTCATTCTGATTGCAGCCTACTTTTCTAGCCTTATTTTGCTATATTCCAGCCAAATGGGACCATACTTGCTCTCCTCTCAACTCAGTATTCCATTTCCTTACTCCACACCTTTGCACAAGTCATCCCTCATGCCTAGGTTGCCCTCACTCCTCCCCTTTGCCAGTTCAAACCCACATGTCACTTCTTAGTTCAGCTGAAGTGCCACCTCCTTGAGAAAGCTCTCCCTGATCACAGTCCAGCTCTCCATTGTTAATATGCTCTCCTTTTTCCATTGGCCATGTATTTCCTTCTCTATGCAGGTGTTATCTCCTGCCTGTAGAGTGGGAGCTCCCAGAGACCAGGACTCTTGTCTTTGTATTCCCAGGACCTAGCACTTAGTTGAGTTCCAAAATAGTCTGTCTATCTCACTCTCTTCTCTAAGCTTCTTCAGTGCCGACATGAAAACCATTTAGAGGTGGATTGTTTATGGTCATCTGCTCTCCTCTCCCAATGCACTTCTCTGGAAGACCCAGGTTCAAGCCTACTCTCCAACCCTCTCTAGCTGTGTGGCCCTAGGCAAGTTGCTTAGTGTCTCTGAGCCTCAAGCCACTCTCAAGACTCATCTACTTAGCGACACACAGGAATTCCCCCACAGAAGCTCCCGCCCTGAAACCCTGAGCATTTAAATACTTGCAAATTCTTTTTCTCCTCTTTTTATGTGCTGGTCTTGTCCTCTCCCGAAGGTTTCTCAAGGGCAGACCATCCTCCTTCTCTCCAGCCCCCCTGACCCACTAAGCGCAGAGCTGGGTAGCCATTCGACATATGGTAACATTTGTTGAATTTGGCAGTTCAGTAGTCCTTACAGGATCTTAGCTTTAGGGTTGGGGTTAGGCATTAAGCCCAACAGCTTTGTTTTACAGATGATAAAACTGAGTCACAAAGAAGTAAAGAAACTTGCCCAGAGCCACACAGCTACTAAATGTCCAAAGCAGAGTTTGAACCCATGTCTTTCTGGCTTGACTACAGATGCAATGCTGTCTCTATTATGCTGAACTGTATGTCAGTAAAGATGGGTTGGTCACTATCTCTCCTCCCTCAAAGGCTTCCCCTGAGGTGAAGGCCCTGTGGGATAGCCTTCATTGACCAAGAGCAAGAATCCTTTAGACTGGAATGCATCAGCCAGTGGTGAGTGGATTGGAAGCCAGCATTCAGGTGCTCAGTCTTCTAGGGAGTGGCAACACTGCTTTGTAAAGAGAGAAAGGTCTGCTGTAGAACAGAAGTCTCATACTTCTCCATTTCCCAAAATGGTAAATAGACAAAAAGCCTGTTGCAAAGTCTTGTCTGAAGTCTTTTATCCGTGTTAGTCACTCAAGTCCCATTGATTATGAAGGTAGCAGACCAGTCTCAACAATGGCCACTTTGCCAGCTTAAGTCAGCATGTTCATGCCTCCTCCTACATACTGAGAGCTAGAAGAAACTAAGAGGTCGACTAGGCTTGACCCCTCCTCTCAGATAAGGAAACTGGAGACTCACAGAGGTTCGGTGACTCAGCCAAGGTCACACAGGTAGACAGTGGCAGGGCCAGAATTCAAAGCCAGTTCTACTGATTCCAAACCTAGCACTCTCTGCACTGCCACCTTCTCTGTTCCCATGTGCTCTTGCTGAGGATGGGTTACTGTCTATATTTTCACAGAGCAGAATGAATATGCTTAATTAAATGACAGTCAGTGGAACTTAGGGAAGGTTTAAGGACTATTCTGGCAGAGTGAGGTTTAAGTAACAGGAACAGGTCATGAAATCAGCTGCCGCCAGAGACATTTAAAAACAATCTGTAGCCCCAGCAAGCCTAGAGGGCATCAGTCACTCCTGGACCCAAAAAAAAAAAAAAACAAACTGAAATTTGCCACTTGGTCTCGTGGCTGCAAGTAGGAAAGAGATCGAAGAAGATTGGGTCCCCAAAGCACAGTGTGTAGGTGACCATCTCCTCTGCTTGTGCTATGATAGGCAGGCCTGAGGATGGAAGCCTGGGATTGTGATGAGAACAAGGACAGTTCTGGATATACAGGCTAAAACTGTAACTAGATGAGAAGGAAATATTCATGCTGCACGTGCATGAGGTGTCTGGGCCGTGAATGCTGCTTTCAGTCCAGAAAAGGCCATGTATGTGTTTGCATTCCTGTTCCAATGGGGCATGTGGTACCTGGAGTTCTAGTCTCTCTCATCGAATGGGATCATAGAAATTAGCTAGGAGGGATCTTTGTGGTTCAAGCCTCTCATTTCATAGGAGAGATAACTGAGGTTCCTGGAGGCTAAATAACATAGCCAAGGCCATACAGGTAAGAAGTTGTAGCTCTGGGATTGCATGCAGTCACTTCCTTGGTAAGCGATTTGAATGATGGAATGGGCCCAGGCTGGGAGCCTGCCTGGCTGATCACTCCCTGCAGCCCCAGAATCCTAGAAAGGGGCTCTGTGGCCCTCTTGAATCCAGGAAGAGAGATCAGTGACCCTGGCAGAGCTCCACACTCATGCTTTCCCCTTCTAGACTGCATATTCAGAAAGGTTTAACATAAATAGAGCCTGTGAAGATTTCATTAAAATGTATACACACTCATAACTTTAAAATAAAGGCATAATGTGGAAAGGAAAGCAATGAATTTGCAAGTTTATTTTAAAACTCACTGCAAATACTTTAGTGTTGGAAGAGAAGGTTTCGGCAGGTGGGAGGTGGGAGGGGCACAGCAGCAAACCAAGCCCCAGAATAATAATAACTGACCTTTATATCTAACATTAGGATTTGCAAAGCACTTTACCTACAGTATCTCATCTGGCTTGCCCAACAGCTCTGTAAAGGAGACATCATCAATAGTGTTATCTCCATTTAACAGATGAAGAAACTAAGGCACCAGATGAAGTGACTTGACCAAAGTCATGCATTGATGATTTCCCTAGAAGCAGATTCTTAAGGCATCCTCTAGATAACTATTTTGGTCCAGGTATCTCTAGCCCTAAACACAGTCCCTGGCACATCATAAGTGATGAGGGGAAGAGCCTTGTTGATTGATCATAAGATTCTAAATCATGGGACTGCAGATTTTGAGCTAGAAGGGACCTCAGAGGCTATCAAGGGTAACCTCATTTTACAGGTGAAGAAACTGAGGCTGACAGTGATGAAGTGACTTGCCCAGAGACACACAGCTAGTAAGGCAGGGTGTGAACCCAGACCTTCCTGATTCCAGCTCTACTGTCCTAACACAACATGCCATCTCTCTGAGAGTGATTTCTTGACTATCTATAAAATAAGGGGGTAGACCTGCATGGTTTTGAAGACCCCTTGGAGATCTAAATCTATGGTGCTAACATTTACTTGTGATGGACGTGGGCTGGTGAGGCCAAGGCTCTTTTTGTCCAGAGGAAGGGATACTTGCTGATAGAAATAGCCCAAGTGACTGATAAATAGCCATAAGAGCTGACCCTGGTTCCAGAGGGCTTGTGCCAGCCTCTGCAGAGCCCTGGCTTCCTGCCCTGAGACAGGGCCCTTTGTAAGAAGCTCTACCTCCCTTTGTCTACCTCAGCAGAAAATCCCACTGCCCCATCAGCCCTACTTCTGTGAAAAGGTGGGAGGCTATGGGTGGAGAATCCTATATATAACTTCAGGCTTTTCAATGGGTCACTTTAGCTGAAGTGCCTTTTTATATCTCTTTTCTGTTCTTTTTTTCTTTAAGGGATGGTTCCCTAGAATGGAAGCTATGTTGGGGGATATAAGTGATATCAAAAGAAAAGATGTCACTAAACCATTTTAAAAGACTAAAAACATAACTGAATGACAAGGAAGTATTCCTGCTTACAGGCATGAGGTGTCTGGGCTCTTGGGGGAAGGGGGGTGAGCTTCTCTCCTTTCATACTTTTAAGCCACATTTTTCAACATACCTTGAAATGCTGCCTACATCATACAACCACTCTTATATATGTTAGGGTTTTTTTTTAAATTTTATAGCCCCCTAATATGGACTGTCCCCCCCCCAATAAGCTACAAGGTCCAAGGTGGTTTGCTACAAGCATCTACCCACAGAAGTGAATTTACTTCTCTTCAGGCCAAAGCAGAGGCCCAGGAATGACTGTAATGGAGAGGGCATTATCTTGTACCATTTTTATACAAGCACGTCTACTAACTCACTTTGCGTATTATGAGTAAACCCTGTAATTAGATCAACGTATTGTGAAGCTCCGTGTGTGTGTGTGTGTGTGTGCGCGTGTGTGCGTGTGTGTGTGTGCGTGTGTGTGTGTGTGTGTGTGTACCTTGGAACCCTGAACTTGACAAACTTGATTACTATCCCATCTCCCCAGCACCAAGGACAGTGCTAACGCTAGGCTCAGTCTCCTTTTCTCCCTCACAGAGTTTTTATATGGAAAACACTTACAATCTAAAAGGTCAATAGAAAAAGGAGTTGTGGCTATTATGAACTCACAAAATGACACCAGAGAATCATTTGAAAGCTGTAATACAGCCCACCATTTGACAAACAACAAAACTAGCTAAGAAGGGGAATGACCTTCTCAAGGTCAAATGGGAAGCAGAATCATAATTTGAACTCAGGCTAAGTCCAAATCAAGCAGCATATGCAAAGGAAATAAAAGAGAAAGTCCTCTTACTCAAATGATTAGCTCTAGCTAGGGACAGCTCAGCCCACCTTGTGGTGGGATTGGCTAAGATGGCAAGGGTGGCCTGGGAAGTGGTATGGTTCATCTCTTTCCCTTCTCATTTGTTACTTGTGCCTCAGTTTTCTATCCTCTTCTCCTCCTCTCCCCTGGAGATTTAGAGCTCACATAATGGGCACCGCAGGCATGAGAGCTGCTCCCAGGAAGCTCACTGAACTCCAGCTGACTCTGGTCTGTGGTGACAGTAGTGTTCAGAGCAGCAGCCAGTGCTTGGCATCACCCTTGGGTCTGAGGCGGTCTTTGGGGTAAAGCTCTTGGCTTCCTCACCTCTGCGATGGCAGCTCCTTTGAAAAGCTGAGCCGCTGCTGCCTTCTAAATGCATTTATTAAATTCTATGTTACCCCAGATGGCGCTGGCTATTTTTAACCAGTGTGAACAGGCTCCAATGCCTCCCCAGCCAGGCCCGGGAGGAGACATGCTGGCAGTGGAGAAGCGATCTTTAGGAGGCCTCCTGAGAGGTTCTGAGGGGCTTTGGTGCCCAAGGGCAGAGTTCAGCTAGGCAGGAAGGCTCAGGGTGGAAGGAAGGTCTGCCTCCGCATCTCTCTTTGGAGCCCCCTGAAAGAAAGGTCCTCCGTGCCCCCTGGAGCCTGCGGTAACACTGTCTGTGTGACTTTCAAAGAGCAAGAGGTTGGAGGAAGCTCAGTTTGCAGGAGTAGGAGGATGGGGGGGGGGAGTGGAGGTGGTTGCAGTCTGCAGAATCCATAGCTATGGCAACACAGCATTCTTTTCCGCCTTTCCCGTGCCTTTGTAATATACATGATGTGTCCTGGGTGGAGGCTGCATGGGCCCTTAACCCTTTCCTTAGCAGGCTATGCTCCAGAAAGTGAGCTCTATGTGAACAAGCCAGGGAGAAATGGGGCCCCCTCAATACTGGGGTGACACTAGGAAGAGAGCCAGTAGATGGTCAGACACACACACACACACACACACACACACACACACACACACACACACACACACGAAGGTCTCACTGAAAGATGTGCCCCCTGGGCCCTGGGCCTCAGGGTTAGGCCAGCATCTGAGAGAAAACCAAGAAGATGGCCAGTGGAGATGACCAGTGTCACTAGGAATGTTGACCACAGCCTCCAAGGACTCTGGGAATCTGGGATTACCAATGGGATAGAGGCTCTTTGCATTTCCTACCTGTAGCAAGTACAATTTCTGGGAGGGCTAACAAGGACTTGGCCCTTCCATCAGAGGAGAAAGAAGGGTTCCCTGCAAAGAGGACAGGAGGTAAAGAAGTGGATCACGCTCCATTCCTTTGGATACCAGTAGAGAGATGGCTTCTGGGAGTGCTCAGCTGCACAGCTTGGGAGAATGGCAAAGACTTGCAGATGGCGTTACTATAGCACTGCGAAGAGAGTAGCAAATGCCTGGAATTTCCAGCATGCCTTCATGCTTGCTGCATCTCTTCCCCAGCCTCTTTCTCTCCTCCTGGGTACCTCTGCCTTCCCTTCTTTCTTCTTAATTTTGTTACCCAGTTGTTTCAGTCATATCTGATTGTTTGTGACTCCATGGAACATACTGTCAATGGTGTTTTCTTGGCCAAGATACTAGAGTGGTTTACTATTTCCTTCTTCAGTGGCAAACAGAAGTTAAGTGACTTGCTTAAGGTCACACAGCTAGGAAGTTTCTGAGACTGGATTCAGGTCTTCCTCACTCCAAACCCTACACTCTATCCACTGCACCCCCAAGCTACCTCATCCTCCTCATAGGATGATGGATTTATAAGTGGAAGAGATCTTAGAGGCCATGTTGTCTATACCCTCTCGTTTTACAAAGGGAGGAAACTGAGTCCCAGTAATAGAAAGTAACTTGTGCAAGATCACATAGGCAGTAAGTGACAAAGCCAGAGTTTGAACAGTTGCTTTCACTCTAAATTCAGTATTCTTTTCATAATGCTACGCTGCTTGTTCTCCTCCACCACTTCACCCTCTTAGTCTCTCTGTCTCTTTCTCTGTCTGTCTGTCTGTTTCTGTGTGTGTGTGTGTGTGTGTGTATGTGTGTGTGTGTGGCTCTCTCTCTCTCTCTCTCTCTCTCTCTCTCTCTCACACACACACACACACACACACACACACACACCCTCTCAATCAACAAGCAAATGCTTATTATGTGCCAGGCACTTTTAAGTGCTGAAAATACATATACCAAAAAAAAAAAAAGACAGTTACTACCCTCAAGGAGCTTCCATTCTAATGGGAAAAGGCCACAAAGGAAGTGGACAGGGCCAGAGGAGAAAGGAGAGGGTGAGTTTTGATAAAGAAAATCCAGAGTGTAGGAGGATAAAATATAAAGGTACCAGACAGTCTTGAGCACTTTGGGTGAGCACAGGCCAGCTGCCCTTTCTTCCTCCGGCCTGCTTTGGAGTGAGCAGGGCCCAAGTGTAATCTTCACTTTGCTTCTTCTTCCTCCTCCTCCCCCCTCTCCTCCTCTTTCTCCTCCTTCTCTTCCTCCTTCTCCCTCCCCTCCTCCTCCCTCTCCTCCTTTTCATCTTTTTCCTCCTCTTCCTTCTTTCTCCTCCTTGACTTCTTCCTCTTCTTCCTCTTCATCTTCATGCAATACGAATGAAGGTAGGAAAGGAAGCTCAAGAGGCCTGGTTTGTTTAACATTTTGAAAAGAGCCTTTTTGTTTGAGCAGGAGAATACAGTTAGGAGGGGGGATACACACAAAACCAGAAGCCCATTGTCAAAGTATTCTTTTCACATATAGCTTACACCGATGCTGAGAGAAACACATTTCTGACATGTAAACCGTTTAGAGGAGTAATCAGCAACTGGTTATTGAAACAGCTTGTGGGGCTGCTGAGAGCTCCCAGAGGCTCTCAGATCTCTCCTCCACACCCTCCTTCTGGGCTCTTCATTTTTCAGGGCACTCAGCTTCGGTTTCTATCTGTTGAATAGTGATAATATCACTTGCTCTACCTACATAATAGGAGTATTATGAGAAAAGTGCTATGTAAGCCTTAATTCAGTCAAGCAAGCAATCTAGCCACAAGATTTATTAATTGCCTGCTGTGTGCAAGGAGCTGAGGATGCAAACACATTGAGTGAGTCAGTTCCTGTCCTCAAGGTGCTTACAATCTTTCACAGATAAACAGAGAATGTATACAAAATTAACATTCACTTAATTGGAGGTACCAGCAACTGGGGGAATGATGTGGGTTCCATAGGAATTTGTTGTTGGAGCACTGACCATATGGCTGGAGAGAGGGCTAAGTGAGGAACAGCCCAGGTGTCACTGGTACCCTCCTAATATCAAGAGAAACCAAAGAAGCCTCCTTCTCCCCACATGTGGGCTGAGCCACCAGTAGTGATCTTAAGGAAGGACACAGTCAAAAGAGATGCTGGATGGACAGACATGGATGGGTGGTGACCTGTATCATTGAAAGGCCCATCCAGAACCATGAGACTACAGATTTCTTGGAGCAGTGGTACAGGATTTGTGGGAAATGGTACTTCAGAGAGGTGACAGCTTCCCCGAGGTCAACAGCTGAAGGCAGGCCTACCACACCTTGCCATATCTCAGAAATAACTTTAAAATGTCATCTATTGCAGCCTCATCTTCAGCCTTGGCTCAATCCTCATATAACATTAATTATCCATGGTAAATTATTTAAAATTTGTCCCCATCCTTCTCCCAAAAGATTGGAGGAGGCTGCCACTTGGAAACAATGAAAGGTCAAACCTGTCAGTGTAAAGTCAAGCAGCTCTGGGTGGGCTCAGAGGAAGTAGGGCCAGCCATGAGAAATAGAGATGCTTGTGGTCTGTAATGATGAAGGATTGTGACAGCCACCAGGATACTCAGAAGCACATTTTTATTCGATTCCAGTGGGCATTTTGTACTTACCTTCAGCTGTGAGTCTGTCAGATGTTCAAGAAACTCAATGATCCTTCAAGCTGGCCCTGACTCAGAGAACCAGCAAGCTTCTTTCTCCATGCCTGAGCAGAGCTGGGCAGCCTCTTCTCTCCTTGCTGATAGAAGCTGAGGCAGCACTCTGGACAGAACCTCCTCCCCTTCCTCCTCCTCGACCATCTGTATCACATCTTCCCTAGGAGAGAAGAGGGAGAATTAAGTGTTGAGGTCAGAAAAGGGCTCCTCTTCCATCTCCTACAAATCGAGGGAACAGATTGGTGATGATATGAGCGGGAAAAAGGTGAGAATACTGGTAAAGCAGTCGAGAAGAGGAATCTCTTTGATAATTGAGATGAGGCCATCTATTTATCCTCCACAAAACATCCATTATCATTTCAGTCCCATCAGATGGTCTTGGCTGACTGTACTGTTAAAGCTGAATTACACCCCAAAGAGAATCTCTCAGGAAGACTTGAAATTAATTTCCCCATAAACCTGATTGTAAACTATCGAATTTTACTACCTGGTTTTTGGGTGACAAAAATGACAGATGGTTGGTTTTAAATGTAAAGAGGCTTTGATGTGTCTTTTTCTAAGTCCTGCTCTAGGAATGGCAAAGAGCAGAGTTGCCTCTAATGGCATCTGATTCCTTTCCTAATGATCTTGGTCTAATGCAAGGGCTTTTAAACTTTTTTTATAAAAGTCTTGGACCCCTTCTGGCAGGCTTCTGGTGAAACTCATGGACCCCTTCTCAGAATAAGATGTCACCTGCATTCATAATTAAAGGAAATTCTAAAGTTTCAGTTAGCTATTAATAAAAAATTAATCTATAATTTTTCCCAGCCAAATTTGGGGCTGAAATCTCTCCAAAGACCCCAGAGTAAGTAAGACCTGCTCCCCACCCTGGGCTAATCTTTTCCACCCCTCCTTTGCTATTTTCTCTCCTACTCTTCTTCCTTAGTCCATTCCTTCTTTTAACACCTTTTTTAAATTCAATGCTGCTTTCTCTTTTTTCTGCCTTGCATCTGCTGGCTGTGAATGGTGAGAAGCACCCAGCCTGCTCCCATTCTGATTACTCAGATTGTCCAGCGAACTGTGTCAAAGGAGGTGATTTTCCCCTACGTTGTTTTATGTGACACCAGTTTGCATTTCCAAACAAGGTGCTGATTTTCTGGACCCTGCTTGTGACTATCAGCCTGTGGAGAGGCTGGAGAAGATGCCATGAAACCGGTTCATTGGCCCCAGGAGAATGGCTGCTCCCTGGGGGCAGGGACTTTCTGTTTTGGTTTGTTTTGCTTTCGAATCCTCTGCACCAGCACTGTATCTAGGCCATGAAGTGGCTTAATAAATGCTTGCTGAATTATGAATGAGCTCTGTTCACTCATTTCTAGCTCCTCGTAACCTTACCAGGCAATCTCCTGGAAGGAGATGAGTAGAAAAGAAGAGGGGACATTTCATCATTTTAGATGGTTTTACAAGGTGGATCTTGTTACCATTCTCATGGTCGTCTCCATGGAGAGGGAGCTGACACCCCTCTCTCCATTTATCTCTTGACCAAGCAGAAGCCACTGTTTCTGACTTAGGCCAGGAGATGGCCAGTGTGAGTTATGGGCAGAAACTGCCTGTCTGTGAAGGGCTGAAGGGCCCCTGGCCACTTGGGACAGTCATTGAGACATGTTGCTTTCAGTGGGAGCCATGAGCTAGGACTTCAGGCTTAGCCAAAGAAACTATCTCCTACCAGAGTAGGAAGAGGCTCCCTCAGGCTTTCAGGATGGTCAGTCTCACTCTGAGCATCTCTGCTTGTCATCCACTAGACTTCAAGACAGAAAGACCCTGGTTCTTGCTCACTGCATGACCTTGGACAAGTGCTTGATCCTCTGTAAAATGAGCAGGTTGGACCAGATGGCCTCGGATGCCCTTTCCAGGTCTGTCTATGACCCTCTGACTTCCAGAAGGGTCATGATTTTATTTATTCTCCATAATTGAGGTCAGAGGTGATGACTTTGGTAGTACTCAAGTCCCTCTTTCAAAGAATAAGGGCAGACACCAAGTAACTATTAGAACTATTTTTCCCTCAAAGGGCAAATGATGAAATAGAGCTACACCACAGAGGTACATCTATCACTGTATCACTTGTTGCTACATTCATTGTTTTTCCTTTACTGTTTTTCTTTGTTCCAAGGGAGCCCTCAAGTCTGGGCTGGGGTAAGCAGAAATGACATATGTAGAGACAGGAAGCAGCAGCAAAACTTGTTTTAAAAAAAAAGAAAAGAAAAGCAAAACCAATCAGCCAGCTGGGCAGCCAGGGGCATAGGACAGAGCATTTGATTTGGGTTGGCATAACTCTAGTGCCTGACTCCCTCGGTGACCCCAGAGAAGCCTTGTCTCTACTCTGGGCCTTGGTTTCCTCCTTTCTAAAACAAGAGAGTTGGATGAGATCAGGAGTTCCTAAGCTGGGCTCTGGGAACCTGTTCTTTTAAATAGTTTGACAGCTGGATTTGCATATATTGGCTTCCTTTTTAATCTGTTGGGTTTGATTTTATGCATTTAATAAACTTTACTCTGAGCAGGGCCACGTAGACCTTATTGGACTGCCAAAGGGATGGCTGGGGGTGGGGGGGGCATGGCACAAGGTTAAAAAGCCTGGACTCAGCCCATAAAGTCAGCTCTTGGCCCTATGGTTTTATCATGCTTATCTAAGTTTTTTAGAAAATATTCTTACTAGACTTATTATTTCACTTTTAGGACATTCCCTTTGGCAATGTAGATTAATACCCTCTCCACAGTTTATAATTCTAGACAGTGGCCTGAGGTACTTTGAGATGATGTCCCAGGGTCACTCAGCCAGTGTGTGTCAGAACAAGGACTGGTACCCAGATCACCCTGTTTCTGCCATCACCTTGTTTATCATGCTGTAACTCCCAGCCTCTGTCTTTGGCCTAAACCAGAAGAGATAAATCCTCATCCTCAGGCAGGGGCCACATGACAACCTTGGTTCTGTGGACGAGAACAATGATGTAAATGGTTTTGTTTAAGGGTCTAACAATTATGTACCTGCCATTGTGGGTTTCTCTCCAGCTTCCCCAGTAGAGAAACGTTCATTGGCATAAAAACGATTTTTCTTGTCCTCCCAACTTGTCATTGTGAGGTTTCAGTCATCTGGAATCCTAAAGCAATGAGGGAGTGTGGTCTGACGGGAAGACAGCATTTGGACTGGAGTCCGGGGACTTGGGCTTCAAACTCAACTCTGTCACTGGTGCCTGTGTGGCCTTGGGCAGGTTCACTCCCTGGGCTTCTGCTTCCTCTTCTGTAAAATGGGGGAGCTGTCCAGCCTATGCTTAAAGAGCTCTGATGAGGAGAAACCTGCCCATAGCCATTCCCTCTGGTAGAGTTCTGAGGCATCTCCCAACTCTGAATCTCTGATATTATGAGAACTCAGTGTTCTGGATAGTTGATGGTTTAACCCTTTCTATATCACACAACGTGTGTGTGTGTGTGTGTGTGTGTGTGTGTGTGTGTGTGTGTGTGTGTGTATTTACAGAGAAACAGACAGACAAATATATAGCTATACAACCTATGTATTCACATTTTAGGAGTTCGATCTTTCTAAGATGTGTTAGTTTCTCTACTTTCTTAAATCATCTTCATACACACAGAGCAACCTTTTCTGCCAGGTCTTCAAACCAGCACTGTATGACCAATTGTCATAGGGATTCTTGGTGAGGCCTAAGGCAGGTTGGAAGCCTCTGAGATCTCTACTGTGATTCTGGATGATGCCATGTCATCCTTAGGAGCATTGGTTGTTAGGGTGCTCTGAGGAGATGCCTTCCAGGCCTAGGGATCTCCCCTCTACTGCTCACCTGACAAGTATTGTTCCAGGCTCTGCTTAAAAGACTCAGTAAAGGGAATCCTGCCCGCTCCTCAGCAGCCTGCTCCACTCTGTGACAGTTTCCATTGTTTGGAAGTTTTTCCTGAAACTGAGACTAAATCCAAGTCCATTGGCAACTTCAACCTGACCCTCCAACCCCCAACCCTGCATTGCTCATGCCGTCTTCCTCTGGGCCCAAAAAAAGAAGGCTGATTCCTCCTCTATATGAAAATAAGCCTGTCAGGATTCTTTGAAAACAAAAGTAAAATGGTCTCCTAAAGTCCTCCTGACACATGCCATGGTGGGATGGAGGTGACAGGCTCCTAACAGCAATCTGGAATGAGGGGCTTTGGATAGACTTGAAATAGGAATCTGACAAAGACTGTTCAACAAATGAATACTCTGAAAGGACTGCCTATATGCCAGGCATTATGCTAGATTCTGTGGATACAGAAACAAAAGCAGGCCAGTCCTTGCCCTCGGAGGGCTTACTTTCTATGGGATGGGACCATAAACTCAGAAAGACAATTACCAGAGTAGTAGAAGCCAGATTCTTCATTTTGTCCACATGATCCGTGAAGATTATGTCCTGAAGCATGGAGGGTTGTGATCAAAGTGAGTGAACACTGCCTCCTGCCCTGTGCTGAAACATGGAAGGAAAAACAAACAGGTTCTGAATGAGATGGAAACGGACAGTGCCTTTACTGAAAGGAAAGGAAATAAACTGTTAGTGGATGGATGGATGGATGGATGGATGGATGGATGGGTGGATGGGTGTGTGTGGGGATGGATGGGTGGGTGGGTAGATGAGTAGATAGATGGGTAGATGGGTGGATGATAGATAGATAGATAGATAGATAGATAGATAGATAGATAGATAGAAAGGAAGAAAGAAAGCTAGCTAGATGGATGGATGGATGTTGCCACTGCTCAAGAGGTCTGTTTTACTTTCATCCTGGTTCTCTGCTAGAGTCTTGCTAGGTGAAGTTACCAGATTGCTGAAAGCCACTGTCAAAGCTAGAAGGGAATGGACCAATCTGCTGGTCCAAGTCCCTGGTTTACAGGTGAGATGAGAACATTGTGTCAAGGGCCCCATTTCTGTAGCACCGGAAGGCTGGCAGTGCGCTCCCTTCACCAAAGCTCTGAGAGGCCAAGAGTGCAACCATTACTAGTTTTATTTTACAGATTTAGAGCTGGAAGGTCATTTTACAGAGGAGGAAAGAGATGAAACTGATCTGCCCAGAGTCACACAAAGAATAAGTGAGAAAACTGGGCTCCTCTGACAGCAAGTGCAGCAGTTCCCCATCCTTGCCATGGGCCTTTCTAAGTCGGCTGGCCCAACATGACACCTCCTTAGTCATGACAAAATGACCCATTTTCCCAGCCTTGTACCATTGGCAAAGACTTCTACCACATACCTATGAAGTAGGTCCTTCATGTGCTATTGTACCCATTTTACAGGTGAAAAACCTCAGGCTCAGGAAAATTTCATTTGGAGCAGGAAGGAGATTATCTCCAGGGTTTGGGGCTGTTGGCTGATTTTTTATTAGCTCCCAATTTTAAGTGGCTCATGATAAAAGTACAGAACTTCCCTTCTGTAATCATTCCACTACCAGGCCTTGGGAAGGTGAGACAGAAGAAGAGCAGAGCAGATGGCCAGTCAATGGGCAGCTCCATGCCAGGCCAGGCAAGGCCTTTGCAGAGGGCCTGTTTCACTTGCAGAGAAAAAAGCCTGGAGCTCACAGCCCACTCCGATCGCCAGAGGCCCTCTCAGAATCCAGGCGAGGCAGCCCAGCCTTCTCTCAGGCCTTGTGCATCCTGAGCACAGTCTTCTCCTTTCTGAAGAGACTCCTCCCTCCCTCATTTCCCCCCACCTCCCCAGACCTCAGAGCTCATCCAGAGGCCTTGCCCTCAGCAGGCCACCTGAGTACTCCTCCAGCCAACGCAGTGGGACCTGAGAAAGAGAGAGAAATGTATGGGAAGGAGAGGCTGAGGAAATGGTGTATGTGCTCCATATATAATTCTAAAGATAAGCCTGGTCTCCTCTGGTAGAATACCTACCCCTTGAGGGCAGGATTTGTCTCCCTCTTGTCTTGGTGAAGGTCCTGGTGAAGGGTGGGGAATCAGTGGTTAGTCTGAGGCAGTGGGTGGAATGTGGGTGAAGTCAGGCCTGGGAGTCAGGCCTGAGTTCAACTCTCACCTTAGACAACATGGACAAACCACTTAGCTCCTCAGAGTTAGTTTGCCTCTCTCTAAAATGGAGCTAATGATAATTCCTCCTTCACAGGATTGCAGTGAGGCCACATCAGGTAATGCATACGAAACATTTTACAAATTTTACAACACTCTATAATTACTCATTATTATTCTTTTTATTATCTGGGATGCCTGGGGACCCTTAGGTACATTGTGAAGATCAGGTGGGCTAGGGTGATGCCCAGGATACCAATAGTAAGAGCTCATAATTCTTTAGTGCCTTAAGGTTTAGAAGGCACTTTCCATGTTAAGTCATTTGATCTGCACAACCACCCCGGGAGGTAGATACTGTTATTATCCCCATTTTACAGATGAGGAAACTGAGATGGGCAGGAGTTAAGTGATACCCAGGGTCACACGGCTAGCCTAAGGCAGGATTTGAACTCAGGTCCGGGGCTTTGTTGACTGTGCCAACTACCACCTTGGAAGTGAACATTTTGCAGCCCTGGACTTGAGGCCTGTCACTGGCTACCTGGTTGACCTTGGCTAAGTCACCACGCTTCCTTTGCCAGCAGTTTCTCTAGCCATAAAATAAGGTTCAGACAATCGTGAATTTTGAGCTGAATGTAATTCCAGGGTCCCCTAGTCCAACACCCTGGTTTTCCAGTGGAGAAAGCTGAAGCTCAAATAAGTATTTGGTTCCAGGTCATACAGAGAGCAGGTGTCCGAGCTGGGATGTGAACCCCGGTCTTTCTGTAATCGGGTACCATTGCTTACCTAATCGTCCCCCTAGCCGTGCCTTTATCCCCCGTGGGACCATAATCTCCTTAAAGATGTGGCTCATGAGTTATTCCTCTTCCCTGTCACTCTGTGTAGGGCCCAAGGCCATTCTGGGCACATAGAATCATGGAAGTAAAGCTAGGAAAGAACTCAGAGGTCATCGGCTCCAGCTCCGCTATTTGTACAGAGTAGGCAACTGAGACCCCAAAGAGGAAGTGATTTACCAGGTCACACAGGATATAAGGGGCAAAAGCAGGATTCAAATCCAGGCCTCCCCAGTGCCTACTACACATTTGGTGATTAATTTGCGCAAGAGCTTATGGGCTAACTGTAACTGATTAAACATTCCCAGAGAGCCATATGGTCTCTGTATGATTCATTAGGGCCAGGTCCCCATTTCAGCAAGAAGCCACTGAGGCAGAAAACAATGAGTCCCCACCCCCTTAGGATGATCTGATTTCCAGATGAGTGTCCCAAGACACTAGGACCTTAGCTGCCTCTTCTACTCTATGTCTCATCTGCCCTTCAGGCAGATGCAATTTTAATATGGTTTGCTCCAAGCTACTTTTTTGTCCCTCATGGTGGGTCCCTTCTTCTCATGCCACCCTGATCCTCAGTGCAGAGAAAAATCAACAAGCCTCAGGCCGATGGATCTGAAGGAGCCTCCAGTCACCTGCATTTTGTTTTCCTTGCACACAGCTTTAAGAAAGAAGAGACAGATGAAAAGGAAGTATCTAGTGCTAGTGATTTTTGGCAGAGGGTGAAGCAAAAAGTCTTACCCTTAAGTTCCAGCAACTCCCAGAAAACCAATTCATTGGCTGTCCTATTCTGCAAGCATTTGTTATGTGCAGCCTGTCAGGGCTTCAGCAGTCACCCCTGTCCTCTCTCATTGTGAGCCTCATCTCTTGCTCTACTGAACTGGGGGGGGGGACAGGATTTCAAATGATCTAATGTAGGTACGGAAGGTACTTTTCTGTTCAATCATTTTCCAGTCATAACCTACTCTTCACGACTTCATTTGGGATTTTCTTGGCAAAGATAATGGAAGGGTTTGCTATTTCCTTCTCCAGCTCATTTTGCAGAGGAGGAAACTGAGGCAAAGTGAAGTGACTTGCCCAAGGTCACACAGCTGGTAAATGTCTTAGACTGGATTTGACCTCAGGTGTTCCTGACACCAGGTGGTGCTCTATCCCCTGCCACTCAAACATTCTCTAAGTAAGAGGTTATTAGAAGTTCCAAATTAGAATTGTCTTCAGAAATCATCCAGTCCAACCCACATCCGAACCAAAATTCCCTTTGTAGTGGAAGAGCTTAACCTGGTGTCCCAGGACTTTAAAAGCTATTTGTGATAACTATATTTCCATATAATGTCTCTTCCTTTGCAATTCTGCCTATTTTGTTTTTTGCCTTTGCAAACATTCTGAGAAGGACCATTTCAGCAGTCTGCCTGCCCAAGGGACCATGACACCAGAAAGGTTTTGGAGCCCTGCTCAACAGTGTTCCCACAAGTGCACAGCCAGGCTGTACTTGCAGAACCTGGCAAAGGAAGAGCCCTCCAGCTCTCAGCACCTCCTGCCCCAGGCTGGGACAGCTCCCATGATTAGCCAGGTTTCCCTTTCCTGCTTCCCTTCCCAGATCCTGGTTCTGCCTCTTAGGGCCCAGCAGAAGAAGGCTAATCCTTTTACTGGAAGCTAAACAAGAAACATCATGATTATTTTTCATACTGGGAGTTCCCACATGGACAAAATCAGGCTTTCCCATATTTACAAATTTCTTTTTCTTGGTGCCTTCCCACCAAGGTCTGTGCAGCAAATGAGCTGTGCTTTGGGAAGTCCCCTTCCCTGACCCAAATTGCCTGTGCTTCTGCAAAGTCTCAAAGCTTGGTAATGTTTGCACCACAACTGAAGGGATCTGTTACCCAAGAGGAAGCCCAGGTGAGCAGCTCCAAGGCTGGGACCTTCATTACCTCTGAGAAAAGCACAATCTGGAGGAGGGGACTGAAGCAGCCAGCAGCAAAGTGTCTCTGTCTCTCTGTCTCTCTCTGTGTATATGTGTCTCTGTATATGTGTCTCTCTCTGTGTTTCTCTCTGTCTCTCTCTCTCTCTCTCTCTCTCTCTCTCTCTCTTTCTCTCTCTCTCTCTCTCTCTCTCTCTCTCTCTCTCTCTCTCTCTCTCTCTCTCTCTCTCTCTCTCCCTCTCTCTTCTCCACCACCTCCTGGGATCAAGGTTTATTTTTTTAAATATTTTTGTTTTCTCATTGGTTTTTTTTCTGGTTCTTGTACACTACATACAGTTGGACACCCTCTAATTCTGGGAACCCAAGGCAAAGCAGAAAGTAAAGCGGATCCAATCCCATCTGCTTACCACTTAGAGCAGATTTCCTTGCTCCCTGGTCCTCCTAATCATGCAAAGACATATGTTCATAAACTAATTGAATCCTGCTTCTGCTCTTGGCAGGGCCCCTGCACTGTGAAAGCAGCAGTGGGTAAGCGAAGGGACATGATGTGAGAGATGCCATTTTGGGTGTGATTTAGGAGATCCCATCAGCATCACTTTGTGTGGGGCAGTCCATCAGGCCCTCACTTTAGAGACAGGGTGGTAACCCGGAATTCTGGTGGGCAGCTAAGATTATTTCTCCACGGCAGCTCTGAAGCAAAGTCTGGGAGCAGGGAGCCTGTTAGGAAAGGCAAGAAGACTGAGGGGAGGGGAGAGGCAGCTGCCTGGAAGGAACCAAAAGACTGTCAAGCGACAGAGGGATTAGCTTTGTTGTGGTGGGCCCCAGAGGGGATGACTTTGAGTCCGTGGTGGGGGTGCGGAGTGGCTAAGAGGCAGATTTAGGCTGGATAGGAGGGAAGAACTGCTTGCTAATCACCATTCTCCTGGAGAGATCCTGGGCTCTCCCTCCATGAGGTCATCAGGGCCACCCTGGATAAGGACTTGCTGGGCAAGTGTGGGTTGCACCAGATGGCCTTGGAGGTCTGTGCTGCACTGACTTTCTGTGAAACCCCTACAGATGAGGACGGCAGCCTTCACGATGGGAGGGAGAATGTGAGAAACAGATGTTGAAAGCTATTTTCCGGTGTGGGCTAGAGCTGGCCTTCTTGGAAAGGCCAGAAGGAAACATAAGGCCCCGTGTTTTCAGGCTGGCATGAAGGGCTGCTGGTGACAGAAGAGCAGACCGGGTATTCAAGTTTCTAGAGGTGGTACAGGACAGTCAAATTCTGGCGTCAGTGACACTCTCAGAGAGGCGAGGAGGGCTGCACTCCGACCAGAGAATCCAAGGTTCCATGTAGCTGCGTGACCCTGGGCCAGTCTCATGCCAACAAGCAAAGCGTTGAGCCCCTACTGTGTCCAAGGCTTAGTGCTGGGGCTACCGAGGCAAACACTGAGCACTGGGCTTGTTCTCCACAAGCTGACGTTCTGAGGAAGTGCTTGGTCTGGAGTCACCAGGTTATGGATTTAGAACTGGCAGAGACCTTGGAAATGATCTAGCCCAGCTTCTTCATTTTACAGATAAGGAAACTGAGACCTGGGGGAGTGAAGGCTGACACAAGGAGTAAGTGGGACACCTAGATCATGAATAATGGCTCTGTGATTTAAAGCCTACCTAGGGAGGGAAGGAAGGAGGAAGGAAGGAAGGAAGGAAGGAAGGAAGGAAGGAAGGAAGGAAGGAAGGAAGGAAGGAAGGAAAGAACAAGGGCAAGGGAGGATGGAAGGAGGGAGGAAGGAGGGAAGGAAGGAGAGAGGAAGAAAGGAACAAGGGGAGACGAAGGGAGGGAGGGAGAGAGTCATGGACTCACAACTTTCAAGGACACTCAATGTGTCCTTTGTTCATAGTATCTCATTTCAAATATAGTCCCTCTGAGCCATAGCATCACTGCATTTGTTTAGGATGGGTGTTGAGCCTCGATTTCCTCTTCTGTAAAATGGGCATCATGATCTGTACAATCTCGACCTCAGTTGGTCACTGAGAGGAGAGTGTCCTGTAGATCTTAAACTGCTCTAGAAATCTAATTGGAGAGGGGAGGTATAGTGTGTGCTTTCTCTCTCCGTTGGTGTTCATGAAGGGCTATCGTGAGCTTAGATTTCTTAGGCTGTATGCAAGGGAAGGGAAGGAGTGCCAGCCCTGTGCTGGGCATAAATAGGCATCAATGAAGATGTTGTGTTGTGTTGTGTTGTGTTGGAGGAAGGAAACCATCAGTGCAGGTGCCATTAGCCAGGGCAGCCTTAGTGGAGGGCATGGCAGATCGGAAGTGGAGATCTTACTGGGAAAACCAGCTTGGGGGAGGGGATGCCTGGCTCCATCCCTAGCTGAACAGCTGCCCTGGGGCCTGGCAGAGGGGAGGGGGCGGGGCAGGGAGCCATCTTCAATTGCTGTTTTCATCGGAGCAGTGTTCGCAAGCCTCAGGCCAGCTCCATGGTTTCTGTTTGCAGAAGATTACCGCAGAGAGGCCCAAACAGTTCCCAGCAGCCCCTAATGCCATCCTCTTCCAGTTTGCAGCCAATAATTTTCTTTTAGACTTCTCCCCCAGTGAGGAGGGGTCCAGGTCCTACCCCTCCCCAATTCAGCATCCCAATGATTTCCGTATTCTATACATCCTTCCTCGCAGACTTCTGGCCTGCCCTCGGGGAATGGGAATTGAGACTGGAAATTGTATCTCAGTATATGCATCCCCAGTGCCTGACACCTAGTGAGTGCTTCATGTGACTTGTTCATTGATTGGTTTATTAGCAAATTAGACTGAATACACTGTAGCTGATGTAGCTGGGAATGCATGGGGCCTTGTGTAAATAAGAAGGCTTATGGAGGCACCCTGGCTATCCTGGCCCTGAATTCAGGAAGCCATAAGAAAGCTCCCAAGGGCTGTGCCAACAGGTGACAGCTGGGAACACCTGGCACATGTTCCCTCCATAGTAGAGCGGTTAGGGTGCCCAACTTACATCTGTCAAGACCTGGGTTCGAATCCAGCCTCATATGCTTCTGAGTTGTGTAATTCTGGGTAAGTCATTTAATCTCTCCAAGCCACAGTGTCCTTGTCTGGAAAAAAAAAGAGATGATAATCCCTGTAGTGTCTTTGACCTCCCAGGTCTGTTGTAAGAGTCAAACGAGATGATGTAGAGAAGGTGCTTTGCAAGCCCTTAAGCAGTGTTTAAATGTCACTTATTATGCCCTGTTCCATACATTCCTCAGCCCCTCCTTGAGAACAAATTAGGGGGCAGCTAGGTGGTGCAGTGGATAGAGTACTGACCTTGGAGTCAGGGGGACCTGAGTTCAAATCTGACCTCAGACACATAACGCTCACTAGCTGTGTGACTCTGGGCAAGTCACTTAACCCCAATTGCCTCAAAAAAAAAAAGAAAGAAATCAGAGAGTAGGGAGTAGGGAGTCACTAGTCTGGAATTCCTTGGTGGGTGATTGCTCAGAATGTCTGTCCAGTGCTGTGGTCCATCCAAACTTCTCTGTGCACCAGTCACCCTTCCAGGAAGCTGGTGGTTGTGGAGAAAGCACAGATGTGCAGGGGACGGCTATGCCGGTATGATGCAGGCCCTGACCACCCCGATGCCTGCCAGTCTGGATGTGGATACCCAGGGGCACAGCCATGGCTGGAGGGAATGCTTGCTGGGAGCCAGCCTAGCTGGCTATTTATAGCAGGAACTTCACCCCATCCCTAGCAGCCTTCTCCATTCTCAGGAACCCCAGCAGAATCTAACCTGCGCAGGAGATAGAAAAGGCTACACTGCCCCTGCAGTATCTGTGTGACTCTGGGCTAGTCACCCAACCTCCATTAGCCTCAGTTTCCTCATCTATGAAATGGGAATAATGAGTACATCACTCATGGAATTGTTGCAAGAACTGAACGAGGTCCACCGGGCATTCTTCAAAGGAGTCGTCTACAGCCCCTCTCCACCAGGAAGTGCTTCTGTCAGAGTGCTGAGCCTCACTCTGTTGGAGTACATGGAGGCTGTGGCTTCCCAGCCTCTGCTTTCTTATGTCACAGCACTTGCACCTGGGAGAGAACTCACCCTGTCTGGACCGTGCTCTGCAACCTCCAAACGCTGTTGAAATGTAAATCCCTGCTCTTCCCGGTGCTCGTAATTATCATGGCTGTTTAGTGGTCCTGCAGCGCTGAGAACCCTGGGGGTAAGGGCACCAGCTGCCTGTCCCTGTCCGCTGGATGCTCACACAGGTGAGGACCCTTTCCTTTGTTGACACTTCTGCCTGATCTACATGGGGGCAAGGGCAGTGGCCGTGCTGGTGGTGGTGGTGGTTGGCACTACTACTGCTAGGGCCATCTCCCTCCCAAACATCCCCACAGATGATTTGTGCCTGACCTGCCACAGAGCCTTCCGAGCTCGTATTGGTCTGATTGGCCATGCTTGGACACACTGCACTGACCCCGACACGGTGATGTCATTTTGGTCCTCTTCCAGAACAAAGGACGCCAACCAACCTTTGCCAGTACTACAACTCATAAGAATAATCCCATTTCTCTAATACTTTAAAATAAAAAAAAACACATTTCCTACATTCAGAATAATCTGACTAAAGCATTACAATTCCAAACCTGATAATAATAATGAGTAGCATTTATATGGTGCTTTAAGGTTTCTAAAGCACTTTACACATGTTATCTCATTTTATCCACACAATGATCTTGTGAGGTAGGTTCTAGTGCTCTTTTCTCATTATACAGATGAGGAAACTGAGGTTGAGAAAAGTGAAATGACTTGCCCAGGGTCACACAGGTACTAAGTGCTTGAGGCAGGATTTGAATTCTTGATTCCACTTTCTTTGTTCTATTCACTATCCCACCTAACACACACACACACACACACACACACACACACACACATACACACACACACATGCGCGCACACACACATACACATAAAAACACATGCACATGCGTGCACACACACACTCACACACAGTCACACACATAGATACTCACACACACATAAACACACACTCATACACAGTCACACACATATACACACTCACACACACACTCTCATACACACATACACATAAACACACACTCATACAGTCACACATATATACACATATAAACACACACTCTCATACACACAGTCACACACATATACACACTCTCTCACACACACACACACTCACACACTCTCACATACACACTCTCATACACACACACACTCACACACACACTCATACACAGTCACACACATATACACACTCTCACACACACACAGTCACACACATATACACACGCTCTCACACACACACTCTCATACACACTCTCACACACACTCTCACACACACGCACACACACTCACCCACACTCACCCACTCTCTTCAGCTCTCTTCTCTGTCGCCCTCTCCCCTTGGAGTGTAAGCTCTTTGAGGCCTGGAACAATCTCTCTCATCCTTGTTGCCTGCCCACCTTGAGGGCGCATTGAAATAAAGTTTAATAGTCAGAGGAAATATGATGGGAAGGGTCCTGGGACTGGAGTCAGAGGAGTTGAGTTTGAATCCTAGCTCTGACTTCCTGGGTGACTTCAAGTAGCTGTCTGTCTCTAGCCCTCAGCTTCCCCCTCTATCGTATGAAGGGTGGGGTTTGCCATCTCTGAGATCCCACCCCCTCACCCACCATGCTCAAGAGCTGTAGTGACCATGGCCTTTGCATTGTTCCTACGTCAGGGGAATACTGGAGGGAGAGTTTGCCCAGATTGTAGCAAAGCTGTTGACTCTCAGACAGCTCCGGTGGACAAGATGGAGATGGGAGAGCTGAATGGCCATTCGGTTCCGTAGATTCCCAGTGGGTTCCCCATTCATTGAAGAGTCAGCCTCAAGGAGGGGTCACTACTGGTTGGGTGTCAGCCCAGCTGAGATCTGCATAGATCTCCCTAGTGGTCCCTCTCCTCTCTCAGCCAAAATGATCT
Source organism: Phascolarctos cinereus (assembly GCF_003287225.1). Taxonomy (NCBI): domain Eukaryota; kingdom Metazoa; phylum Chordata; class Mammalia; order Diprotodontia; family Phascolarctidae; genus Phascolarctos; species Phascolarctos cinereus. The sequence goes on along the minus strand of NW_027556402.1, from coordinate 260,868,084 downwards.
GGAATTTGCTTTGCTGTGTGAATGCTGCATCTCCGCCGGCATAGCAGCAGCTCCTCGAGGTCAGGGATGGTCTTGTTATTATCTTTGCATCCCCAGAGTTCAGCACGGCTCCTGACTCTCAATAAGTATCTCTTGAATTGAACTGAACTTGGAAGAAGGTTTCCAGTCGATGCCCCAGAGAGTCTATCCCATGTGGTTTCTTAAGTGACTTGGATAAAGGCATGCACAGACACAAAATTAAGAGATGGAACTAATGTTGTGGATGACAAGACTGAAAGATCTTTGCAGGCTAGAGTGTAGCACCAAAGAAACTAGGATTAAAATCGGATAGGCATTCAGGGGGTGGGAATTTCTGATATGCTCTCGCCATTTTATCTCACATCATAGATTGTGAGCAGATGGAACTTAAAGAAATGCAGCCAATTTAAAAGCAAGGAACAAACTGCCCAGTAAGGGCAAATGAATTCCTTTCACAGGGCTAGTGGCTCCTTGAAGGCCAGGTTAATGGTGCATCTAGCCCTGAGATAATATTAGGAAGGCATCTGGCAAGGTGTCTCGCCCTTCAGAAATTCTCCTCCCCTTCCCCTTCCTTTTCCCCACTGTCTCTCTCACTACCTGGCACAAGGTATTAAATGTAGCTGAGCCTCAAATAAATATTTCATGAACTGGGAAAAATTAATAAGTATAGATGTAAAGTATTACACTTGCATTTAGGAAATCTGCTTCAAAAGTTGGCACAGGCCTACAGCTGGGCAGCGGTCTGGCAGAAAGAGATGGGAAGCTTTTAGTGGACTAGAGGCTGGATGAGCATCACTGTTGTGACTTGGCAGCCAGGAAAGCCAATGCAGTCTCAAGCCACGTTAAGAGAGGTTAGTATCCAGGATGGGGAGGGGACAGCTGCATTCACTAGACCCTTGGCTGGTCAAACCACAGCTGGAGATTGTGTTTATCTCTGGGCATATTCTAGGAGGACATTCAGAAGCAACAGTGTCCAGATGTGGCCACTCAGGTTTGTGTAGGGCTTTGAGATCATTGCCTAGGACAGTCACTTGAAGGAACTGGCAGGTGGGGGGTGGGAGAGGGGTACAGATATTTAGCATGGGGAGGAAACACTTAGGGGAAATATGTTACCTGTGTTCAAGCATGTGAAAGGCTAACCTGAAGAAGAGGGATCCCACTGGCTGGGCTGAACTAGGAGGAAATGGGTGAGAGAGATCAATTTCTGTTCCATGGGAACATGACTTTCTTAACCATTCCAGCCATCCAAAATGCCATGGTATGTATGACTTGGAAAACAGTGAGTTGCCTATTACTAAAAGTCTTCAGACAAAGGCTGGATTACCACTTGTCAGGGATATTGTAGAAGCATAGGTCTAACTACAGCAAAATGATCATGGCTTTGCTCCAGGGTGTTGAGATTTATATTGCACTTGGCCCTTAAGAAAAACTGATGTTTGCACACGGTTAACAAGAATGATTAGCTAAAAGTGGAAGTTGCTAGATAGCAAACTTTATTCTCCTAGTGGCCACACACTCTCCTCCCCTTGCCCCTAGCTCTTCCTGGCCTGGTGCTACTCTGCTTTTTCCCTCTCCCTGAGGTGGTCTCTCCAGGACTGCCTCATTGGGTTCTAGGGATTTCCCACCTTGGTGAAATGACCTGAGGCCTCTTCCCCCTCATAGCCTTGTGTCCTGTGGCCTGCGATCTCTCTACATCCCCAAATGAAATTATCCTTAAAATAATTTCTAAGCTCCCAGCCAGCTCAAAATCCTATAATCTGCTTTGTAGGTTATTCACAATATCTCAGAGTGTTATCTCCCCATCTCTCAATGTTCCCCCAAGACTCTGGACACTAGAAGAGTTGGTGACCAGTGGGAGAGACTAGGCTACTTACTGAAGGCATCTGAGATCATCTCCCTCCTCTTCTGGCCTCTCTCCATCTAGGAAGGTCCTCTAGGGTGGCAGGATTGGGGGATCAAAGCCTCTGCAGCATTTGTCCATTCATTTGCCACTCAGAATCGGGGGGGGGGAGCTGGGGGAAGATCATCCCCATCTCTACTCATTGCCAACATTGGCATTTCACCTAGGAAACCTTCCAACATGCTCTCTCCGTCCAGCACCTCCTTTGAGCCTCACAGCAACCCTCTGAAGGAGGGACGACACTTGGAGTGGTACCCCCACTTTTCATATGAAGAAACAGACTTAGAGTGGGTAAATGGCTCCCCCCGTAAGTGTCGGAGATGAGATATGAACCCACTGATACCACTTCTAGGCCTCTAGCCATGTACTTTACTGCCTTTTATATCAATTAACAAAGAACCTGCTCTGTGCCCATCCTTTGCTAGGCCAAAATGAAAGACTCCTGACCTCAAAGAGCAGACGTTTTACTGGGGAACACGTTATATACATGAAAATGTGCACAGAGACATACACACACACACACACACGGATAATAAATGAAAAAGTCACGTAGTGGAAAGGAGGCAGTAGCAGTGGGGGAGGGGGGAGCATCATGTAAAAAATGGCAGCTGAGGTGAGTTTTGAAGGAAACTGAGGATTCCCAGGCATGTAGGTAAAGAATGTCCAGGAGAGCTCATGCAGCTCCCCAGAGTCAAGAGATGAAATGTTCTGGTGAGGAATAGCAACATATGAACTCTCAGAGCCAGGGAACTTGACCTTGACTTCTTCCTAGACTCATCTGATTTCACAGCCACTGTCCCTAATCACAGGGCTTCTCAGCACCTCGGCACTGAAGATGAGATTTCCACCGTTGGACACATTATTTGAAACCCCATTGGGGCTGGGCTGGGCTAACCAGCCTCTTGCAGAATAAAGATGATGTTCTAGGAAATCATATGAATCCTTTCAAGCCATGAAGGGAGATTTATTTTAAGCTTCAGGTGGCCCACACAGCCAGAAAGGTTCTTGGAACTGCAGAAAATAACACATCCTTGGAGCCTATGACATCCACCGTAAGCACATGGCTGCACAAGTGGTCCTCATTCCATGACATTCATGTGCTCCCAAACAGTTGGCACTCACATGAATTTTGGTTCGTTCATTCATACTGACTTCCTCACCCCTTCCCAACTGAGCTTGTCTTTAAAACAAAAAGCTCTCTAAGCTCCCAGCCAGCCTGGGAAGGAGTGGGGTTCACCAAGCTTCAAAGGAGGTGCTCATGGGCTTTGACAGAAGGACTTTCCTCATCCTCCATTGGCAGAGTTCCAACACCCAGCAAATTGTAGGTCTGAGCCAGGTCTGAGGCAGGAGGGAGGAGAAGGGAGGAAGAGCATTTATTAAGTGCTTCCTATTTGCCAAGCACTGTGCTAGAAATGAAAGGACAAAAAGAAATAAGTCCTGCCTTCAGGAAGCTTACATTCTCTAGGGGAGGGGAGGGGAAGACAGCATATATACAGAAAAGTAAATGTGAAATATTGGGGGGGAGGGGAAACAGAAGGAGAGTACCATCAACTAGATGGACCAGGAACTCTCCATTTCTGCTGAGAAGGAGACACCAGGTTCTCCATCACTAAGAGGGCTTCAGGAAAGGTAAGATGGCCAATTGTCAGAATCCTTGTGCGCTCATGAATTGGACCAGATTCCTCTAAGGTCCCTTCCAGTTCTAATGATCAAGTGACTTGGGGTGGGGACATCAATGGGAACAGAAGGGACAAGTTTGGGAGGTTGTGGAAGATGCTGAGAGCGGATTTGCACATGCTGAGGTTGAAGGGCCAGCAAGACATCCAGGGGACACACCCAGCAGAAAGCTAGGAGTGCCAGCAAACTGCAGAGGACCTTAAGTGAACCTTGGCTCCCACTTGGCAGGTCCTGTTGATCCTGTAATGCTTTGATGAGCTTCCTTGGTTTTTACCCCTGAGAGAGTCATTTTTTTCAGCTCTGAGATAAACACTGGAAGTCACTGTGTTTACTCTGTCCTTGTCATCAGAAGTATAAGATCATGGGCTTTAAACTTTCAGAAGAGCCTTTTAGAAAGTTTCTAGTCCAACATCCTTCACACCATTTGCAAACTGAGGCCCAGAGATAGCAATGACTTACCTAAGGACACACAGCTAGGGAGGAGCAGAGCTAACTTGGAACCTAGGTTTCCTGCCTCCAAATCCACTGTTCATTTCATTACATGTTGTTATTGTCACCTTCTCTTTGGTGTCCCTTTTCTACCTTGGGAACAAAATTATGTTTAAAAAAATCTCCCCTCTTGTGTTTTTATTCCTCAGGGAGTATGTATGGCTGTGAGATCAATTTTAAAAAACAAGAAGGAAAATTCTGAGCCTGTGCTCATGTGCTCTGTTTCACATCAGGGCTGATTGAGCTGGGGTTTAAATTGGATGGATCACAGGGGGAACACGTTCAGGCTCTGTGAGAAGACAAGGGAACCTTTATTTAGGTCACTTGTACACACCCTTCTGCTCTCCCGCCATCCCACATGGCTACGCACGGTGTTAGGAGGGGGAGGGGAGCAGGAGGGAAGGGACTGAGGGCTGATACCTGCTGTACTGAATGAAGCAATGATGTACAGAGATGGGCTTCTGCACAGCATATTGAACAGATTGGCATGTCATCTGCTATCCCATGTTCAAGACAGCACAGCCTTGAAGGTCAGGCCCCTTCCCCTGCTAGGACTGGGCTCAGAGCCAGGCTTGGCAAAAGGCTGAAGTGGGGAAGGTTTGTTTTTGTCACTCCCCTTCCCCTCTTTGCAGCCAGCCAAGGTCACCACACAATTATCTGACTTCACTTCTTAATTTGTATCACTCACTTTTATGTGCCATGGTTTCCTATTCTGGTCAGACTGGTCTGCACCCTGTTCCCCCTACATCTCCTGCCTCCTTGCCTTTGCCCCATGCTCCAAGTGTGCTCCCTACTTATCTCCACCACTTAGCTGTCCTGGCTACCTCTGCCATAAGACCTGGACTGAATTTCCCTGCGGAGCTTATCTTGTATCCCCTTCCACATCCCTAGTCTGTAAGGTGCCTCTTCCCTCCCTTTCCTGTAGAGGTGGGGGATAATAGATGTAGAACATTGTGTATACTAAGAGTCTCTGACAATTGACAATACTAATCAAAGCACCTATTATGTGTCAAGCCCTGGGCACCATGTTTCCCTAGCACATTACTTTGGCTAAACTATTTTTTCTTTTCATTCTTTTCTATTTTTGTTCCATAGGATGGCTCATGGACAGAGAATACATAAGGATGTATTCCGAAATGGTGATACATAGACAAAGACATAGATTTAAAAAAACTTAGTGCAGAAAAATTCTAGGTCCATTTAGCTGATCTGGGTCTAAAATAAAGAATCCACCATTTCTGTTTGGAGAGTATATACATCTTGAAGGCAGAGATGTTTTGGGTTTGGTTTTTCTATCCCTTGTCAGCACAGTACCTGATGCAGAATACAAGAGGCATGCAGGGGAGGGTAGAAAGCCATTGGCTCAAAAGTCCCAGCACCTCACCTCTGGCACTTACTGCCTCTGTAACCTTAAACAAATTACTTCCTTGGGCCTCACTTTCCTCATCTGTAAAATGAGAGTGTTGGAGATGGTCTTTAAAGTTCCTTCAGCTCTCGATTTCTGATCTTTTTTTAAAAAAAAAGTGTTTGTTGAATTTAATTAAAGTTCCTACTTTTTGCAGAGCCCCCTGACTGACAGGGAAGGAGGGGCTAGGTGAGGGCCCTTTTCCTCAAGGCACTTACAGATTAGTAGCAGGAATATCTAGGTTCTGGTGTTTCTTTATCCAGTGACCTCTCACTTCCCATCCCCATCCTCCGTCACTTAGCAGAGGCATTTAGTGACTGAATCAATGAATGAAATAAATGAGTATAAACCTGCCCTCCTTGTTCCAGTCTTCCCATCCCATCCCTATAATAGCCCGTCTATTCTATTTCCTATTCCCTAAGAGCCTTCTTCTCTCATAAGCTCATTTAAATTCCTATTTTAAATAGGTCCTGAGGGGTGAGTTTACCAAATGAATGCATTTTAAACAGGAGTCTCCAGCTGACAAGGCTTTCACTCCTGCTTGCTGAGACTTAAGGATATCATGGTGCCCCCAGACCCTCCATAATACAGTGCTGTTATCACACATACACACACACACTTCCTCCCCCCAAAAACTTTGTACCTCTAGCTATGGGAAGAGTAATAAATCCATGCATCCGGGCCCAGAAAGGACAAGTCTGTCCATTTTCCTGTGACTCCACTCACCTTTGTTGGGATTTCCCAGGCTAACAGCCTCGTTTCACCCCCACCCCAGTAAGTGGCTTCTCCTATTGAAGTGTGAGTTTCTTGACAGCTACGCATATTCCCAAGTTCTTAGCATGATGCCTAGGATGGCAGTCGTACTTCATAAAGGATTTTGTGTTTTCTTTTTATCATTCATTCATTCATCAAAGGAGGAGGTGGAGTGACTTTACTATTTGGAATTCTAGCCAATGATGTTTTAGCAAAAAGGACTCTTACTTCCACAAGGTTTTGCTAACTCATCCTCGCTGGCTGTATTCCCATGGTCCCACTACTAGAATGCCCTAGATTTTTTTTTAAAACTACTACACTTGCTGCCTTCTAGGGGAAAGATCTCGCCAGGCTGGAAAATTGGAAAGAGACAATTAACATGAGATTTTATAAGGACAAAAGTAAAGTCTTACACTTGGGTTCAAAAAATCAACTTCCCAAGTTTAGAAGCACAGCTAGACAAGCATCCTTGTGGAAACAGTGGGGTGTGGTCAACAAACCTACTCCTGTCATCTTGGGCTGCATTCTGGATGAGATGTGGTGCCCAGGCCTGAAGAGCACACAGTAGGTCCTGTCATGAGCTGCCTGCATCAGACTATACCTGCAATGGAATGTTGAGTTGTGGGCAGCATGGTATCAGGAAGGCCTGGATAAGCTGGAGAGCACCTTGAAGAGTGTGATCAGAGTGGTGAAGGGCCGTAGAGATCATGCCATAGGACAAGGGTCCTTATGCTGGCATCTGTGAACATGTTTGTGTCTACATAAATACACACATATATAGGCATGCGTGTATGTTATACATGTGTGTATCCATATGAGTACATGTGCACATGTGTGTGCACACATGCACCAGTTCAGATAGCTCCATTTCCATATAATCAGTTCCTTTTGTAATCCTATGTCTTCTATTGAATTTAAAAATCTTATTCTGAGAAGTGAGCTATAGGCTTCACCAGATTGCTGCCCAAAGGATCCAGGATGCAAAAAAAAAAGAGGAAGACCCTCTCTGCCTGGAGAAGAGAAGAGAAGACTGGGGGCAGAAGGGGGCATGCAAAGGGGGTCCTGGGAAAGAGGGATTAGGCTTGTCCTGCTTGGCCCCAGAGGCAGATTTCAGCTGGAGGGAGTGAGCCCCGATGGCTCTCCAGCAGCCTCGGAAGGGCTGGTCGTCCTTCTCCCTGCACATCTTTGAACAAAGGCCAGCTGACCTTTGGAGATGATGCAGAGGGGATTGTTATTGAAGCATCAGTTGGATAAGACGGGAAAGGAGAGAGAACAAGTCGTTATTAAGCACCTACTAAGTGCTAAGCACTGGATGCCATTTATGAAGACAGCCTCCTGCCCTCCAGGAGCTTACAGTCTAGTCAGGGGATACCTAAGGCAGGGGTGTCTTGTTCTGTGGAGTTGAAACCAGGCTGAGCAGCAGGTGCAGCGTGGAGTGAGCTGCCAGTCCATTGTCTGCCCCGTGCAAAGGAAGGTGGGAGGGGTTTAGTCCTCCAGCCTCCAATCAGAGGGGAAAGGAGACTGAAGGAGGCAGAGTCAGTGAAGGTTGGAGCAGGGTGATGTTGCATGCTCCCCTGAGGAGCGGACCCAACGCTTAGCCAAGGCACAATCCTTTCCCTCGTGGAGCTCCCACAGTCTGGTGCAAGGCAATTGCAGATATTGGAAATGACATAGATTTATGTTTCTGTTTATATTTATATATTTCAAGCCTTTATAGTTTACCCTTTTCCGGTTTATTAACTGCGTCCTGGCCGAATCGATCAGGCACAACTAGGTGGGGCCCTAATGCATAGAGTACAGGGCCTGAAATCAGGAGGATGCTTTTTTTTTTAAATTCAAATGTGGCCTCAGACAGCTGTGTGACCCTGGACAAGTCACTTCACCCTGTTTGCCTCAGTTTTCTCATCTGTAAAATGAGCTGGAGAAGGAAAGGGCAAACCACTCCAGTATTTCTGCCAAGAAAACCGTAAAGGAGGTCAGGAAGAGTCAGACATGACTGCAAAATGACCGAACACCACCACCAAACCCAGTCACACAATGTTCCATCTCCCCCCAGACCCGGAGTTCTCTCCTTCTGAGAATCCTTAGCTCCCCCATGACTTAGCTGAAGGGAGCAGGTTATGTGAGTGCTTGCTTCCCATCAGATTAGTTTGCATTTACTCAAGGAGTAAGGCTGCTTTCTCTGTAGAATGTAAGCCCCCAGAGGGCAGGACTGGTTTCATTGTTATCTCTGTCTCTCCAGTGCCTCCTATATACTTGTAGGAGCTTAAAACCTGAATTTGCCTGTGAATTGTGTAAATACTGAGCTACTTGCACTGGAATCTAAATTAGTAGCTGAGCAAAGCTAACAAAATCTAGCAGCCCTTGGTAATCCAGAGCTGGCTGGTGGAAAGTTTCAGACCATTAATAATTCACTTCTCTGTGCATTTATTAAGCACTTACTATATGCCAGGAACTGTGCTAGGGTCAGAGTCAATAGAGTCAACAAACATTTATTAAGTACCTACTATGTGCCAACATGGTGCTAAGTGCTGGGGGTAAAGCATATGAAAGTCCCTGCCTTCAAGGAGCTCACAGTCTAACGGGGGAAGGTAATGTATAAGAACAAATAGAAAATAGGGGGGAGGGTCACTCATTTCTGGGCATGATGAAGATCTGGAGCCAGGTGCGAAATAATGTGAACGCCCTGGGCACCCTCCTTAAATGGCAAAGGGTCTGGGAGGAGCTCTCCAAAGTGCCCCCTCCCCCCTCTCCAGTTAGAGGGAAGAAGTGGGAGTTTCAAAGTTGGCATCATGCTGCAGAATGATGAGTTTTGGAAGACCCTGAAGTGTGTGTAGGGCTCTTGTGGTTTCCAGACCCGTCTTCTAGTAAGCGCTTTATAAATATTTGTTGATTGATTAAGGAGTGAGGTACGTGACCCATCCACAGGGAAAGGCCGTACAAAAAAGAATGTAAATAAAGCTAAGAAGATCTGAATAAGGGGGCGAGTAGACAAGCTGATGGAGTGCAGAGAACGTCCTTGGATCACAATCAGAGGACCTGGGTTCAAACCTCAGCCCCACGCCTTCCCTATCAGTGTGACTCTAGTGAAGTCATTTACCTTTGGATCGCAGTTTAATGGCTTCCAAAATGAATGAGGGAGGCCATGATGGTCTTGCTTTAAGGCCTGTGGTCCTCTGAGCTGGGGAGGAGAAGAAGTATGCTCTGTCTCTTCTCCGTCTCCTAGACAGAGTTAGAACAGAGCAGCCCTGATTCCAGGGCACAAATGGTCCTCAGAACGCCAGTGCAGCTAGCCTGATCTGCAGGCTCAAATATTCAAGGGCAGTTTTTATGAAGAAAAAAAAACCCATCTCAAAGCTAGTGCCTGGGCAGTAAGTGGGCATTCCCTTTGACCAGCCTGGGCTGAACAGTGAGGCCAGGGAAGAGAAAGGGCTGGGGTGGAAGAGGATAAAAAAGTTCTTTACTAAGTGCTTACTGTGTGCCAAGCACTGTGCCGAGCCTTGTCAAGTGTATTTCCTGTCACCTTCTGCCAACCCCAGCCTGAGGACTCTGTGCTTAAAAGCCCAGGGACCTGGGGGGCTAGGGAGGAGCTGCAGCCAAGATCAGCTCAGCACACATCTCTCAGCTCCCATTTCAGTGACAGGCCCATTTTATACAGGACTTGCCTCAGAATCTGAGCTGGAAGCAGTAAACATGGGGTTTGTCCTAGTTTTAGACAAGGGAATGGAGACTTACCCAGGGTCACCTAGCTAGCAAGGATCAGAATCAAAATTTGAACTCAGGTCTTAGCGACTTCAAAACTAACGTGATTTTGGTAGTGATTCGTGTTCAAACTGATGGGGACAAACTGGGGACCTGAACCAGACAGAGGGACGGGTACCGATCAAAGACCAGTGGCTAGCAATTTTTGAGCCTGGGACAATACCCCAGCAGCATGCCAATTGTGGGTGGCACAGCTGGAGTGGAGAGAGGAGTTGGGAGGGTCTCTGCCAGGGTGCAGCTTCAGAGTGAGGAGTGCGTCCTTGGCTGGCTGGCTTCTCTAATTCTGCACACTGATTAGGTACTAAGCTCTGTTTCGGTGTGCCTGTAGGTTTTTTCTACATCCTCTACATTCTGTATCCGATGACGAAACTGCCATGGCCCCACCCTAGTCAGAACTGGTCATTACTCTCAGCACAGGAAGGCTGAGAGAGGAGTAAGAAGCTACCATATGAGCCCAGCAAGGCTCCTGAGTGTCCGACCTCTGCTCCTCGCCAGTGCCCAGGACAGTTTAGGAGGAGGAAGCACGGGCACAGCCATGGGTTTGAATGTACCAGTCATTCCAGAGACCACATCCCTGCAGGGGCAGGGTCCGTATGGGAGTGAGTAGCCACCCCGCACAGGGAGGCAGGTAGAGTGGCCAGTGGCCAGGGTGGGGAGGGGGGTACTGCCAGGCACAGGGTGTGGCCCTGGGAGAAGGCAGCCTCATGCCTTCAAGAGCTTCTTGCCCTGCTCTGGTGTCCTCCCAGGCCATCCATCAGGCAGGGTGGCCTTGAGGCCTTGCTAACCTGATTTCCCCTGGTTCCATGACAACCCTCCTGCTCCTTGGTAACAAGCTGCTTTGTTCTTGCTCCCAGTAAAGTACATTGTCAAAACCAGCAACTTTCCCCTGGAGTTAACTACTGAGTGACCACAGAGGTGGCTTGGGCAGGGAGAAGGAAGGTGTCCTTGCCCCTGAGGAGGCAGCCCCTACGCTCTGGGGAGAGCCGGACTGGAAAGCTTTCCTTTCTAAAATGGTAGCTGATGAGAACCAGGGAAAGAGGATGGATTGACTAGCTGGAGAAGTCATCCCCCACCCTAAAAGATGGTCTTGGAATGCCTCGTCCAGGGCCAGGCATCAGATTTGACCGCCCAGGTTACAGAGCAAAGTAAGGCACCTACAGGAGGGGGAGGGGCTACCAAGGCTACCTGCATATTAGCTACAACTAATATGTGGCAGAGCCAGGAGGAATCTGCTCTTCAGATTCTGGATCTCAGACTTTTTCTGCCAAATCCCCACATCCCCCAAGGAGGGCAGGCTGGATCCCACTTTGTTTTATCCAAAGCCTTCAAGGCTGAAGGGTAGGAATCAATCCATCTCTCTCTAGACAGGATGGCCAGCCCTATTCAGGAGACCCCAGGGTGTCAGCATCCCTACCACCAGGCAGAACCTTCCCAAGGGACAATGTGCCTCCTTATTGACTGCCCACCAACAAGCAGGCTTCTCACAGGGATCTCAGTTTCCCAACAGACTTTGCTCCAGGAGAAAACCACCCCTTGACCATTCACACAAGGAGAATCATGGGATCATAGATTATGAGTGAAAGGGAACTCTGGATATCTGGCCCATCCCCCATTTTAGATATGAAAAGACTAGGGACCAGAAAAACACTTCAGTGACTTGCCCAAGGTCATCTGAGTAGGATATAGCAAGGCAAAAATTTGAACGCAGGTTCTCAAACTCCAAAGCCAACACTCCCCGCTACACCACCTTACCCCTAGTATATTCTGGTTGTCTCAGTAATTATGATCCTACACCTATCCTTCACCACAGACATAGAATAAACATGTAATGGATTCAACTGGATGGAAATTGCAAGTCTGTCTTCTTATCCAGTGTCCTATGTCTCTGGCAGCATGGCTCCATTTCCCACAGGTGCAGCACTTCAGAGCCTTCAGCAGCTGCCTGGTGTCTCCAGGATAAAGCCCAGCACCTTGGGGCACTCTCCCACGGTGGCTGCAGCCTGTGGTGCCAGTCCAGTTCCACTTTCTGCCCCATTGTGCATTCTGTGTCCTGGCCACCTTGGCCGACTTGCACTTCCCCTCCAGTGTCCCCATCCCTTCTTCCTCATTTCTGCCCCATCGAATCCTTGTCCTGCTTCAGAACCGGTCAGTGCCCTCTCCTCAGCCTGCCCCACTTCCACTAGACAGTAGGGTACTTTGTGCTCACTTATCTGCTTACTTGTTGCATCCTCCAGTAGAATGGAAACTCCCTGTGAACAGGACCTGTCTCATTTTTGTCTCTGTGTCCCCAGCACCTGGTACAGAACCAGGCATCTAGAAAGTACTTCATAATATTTCTGATCAAATTGCCCCCACTAAAATCCTTGCACCTGGCAATACCCACTTTAAGTACCCAGCCAGTCTCCTTAACACCAACTTCTCATGGCCTCTGTGCCTACAGGAGAACAATTCTTTAATCTAGATGCAGGTGAAGCCAGATTTCTTGATACGCAGTCAAGTGCTCTAACCACTGTACCATGCTACCTTACAAATGGGCTATACTGAAGTTCCTAAGGGACCAGAGCCACACCCTCCTCCGTGAGCTTTTGCTTCCTCTAACACAAACATGAGGGTGTACAAGCATGTGCTCAAATGCTACAGTGAGTCCTCATGTCACTGCTGCAGAAACACTCTCCGTGACTACATGTAGAACATAACTCAGTCACCCCATCCCATATGGTGGTTTCTAACCCAGTCTTTCAAAGACAGTCTCTCCAACACTATGGAGGCCATGTTGTGATTCAGCAAACATTTCTGAAGTGCCTGCTGTGTTCCTGGCACACTTAGATGCTGGAGATAACCAAAGAATGGTGCCTGCCCTCAGGAAGCTGCCATTCTACTAGAGGGATACAGCCTAAAAATAGATCATGTGAGGAGGAAATGAGTCTTAATAACTGGTGGGGAGGGGAGAGGTAGCGTCTTCTGAGCATAAAGTATGCAGCCTGTAAAAAACCGCACAGGTCATGCATGGTCACAGAATCACAAGTTCAGTGTGGAGGGAGCTTAGAACATGTGAAGGGGAGTAATATAAAATGTCTAGAAAGGAAATGGAAGCAGACTTTGGAGGTCTTTAAGTTCCAGGCTGAAGATTTTATTTTATCACAGAGGTAATGGGGAGCCTTAGAAGGCTTTTGAGCAGGATATGACATAGTGAGACTTTTCTCTTAGGAATATTGATTTGGAAGTCGTGAAGGAAGTGGATTGGAGAATGGAAGTCTGGGAGCCATGAGCTCAGTTAGGAGATTGTTGTAATGATTCAGTCAGAAAGTGAGTTCTCTTTCAGCTGTGTGGAACTCAAAATGTTCATGAAACCTCAAGATGGTTTCCCAGAGATTCCCAGAAACCAGCCAGGCATGTGAGAAGGAAGCTGAGTCAAGAGATTAAGGCTAGAGACACAGATTTGAGTGTGATCTTGTGGTCTGCATAGGGGTGCTTGTTGAACCCATAAAAAGAACCCTGAAAAATAATAGAGAACTACCAGTCATTGGATGGGAAATGGATGACAGTCCAGCAAAGGAGATGGAGAAGGGTTGATCCAACTGCTAGCAGCACCAGAAGAAAGAAGCGTCTTAGATACCAAGATATGAGGGAAGGAGAAAGTGGTCCCCAGATGCAGAGAGGTCAGAGAGGATGGGGACTGAGGCAAAGATGCAGGATAACATCAGGCTCGCCATCCGGGAATTCTGACCCACTATAGCACCAGCCCAGCTCTTTTCCCAGTCACATGCATCCTGGTAATGTCCATTCTCCAATGATTGTTACCATGGTTACGATGGTGCAGCCCATTCAGCCCCTCCCCATGCATGTTCTGATTGTTCTTCATAGAACTTGGGGTCTCATGATTCTCCAACCTGCATCATCTCTGGCAGACGATTGGTGCTCCAGAGCTGTGGTTTTGCAACAGGGAGCAAATCTGGGTATCACTGGATGCCCCGCCTCAGTTCCCCAATGCAATCCAACTGCTCTCTCCCCTTCCTCCCCCTCCTCTCTGTCCATCTGCAGCAATTATTAATTGCTGGCATCTGCATCTCCCCACATAATGTACCTCTGACTCCTCACCCTTCTCCTGTTCTGGTGCTTAGGCCTAGCCAGTTGGCCCCGAAGTCACATGGAATGTGTTCCTGCCCCTTATTCTCCCCTCTCAGGAGGCCCAGGAGCACCCCGCCCCCAGATGCTCTCACTCACCCTCCCCCTGCTGTGGCCCTCTCCCAATCCCTCCTTTCTCGAAAGCCTGTTTTCATGTTCTCTAATTGCTCCTTTGAATCAGCCCCTCAGTGAAGAATGGAGAAGTGACCTAGAATTGCCCCAGGTTTGTGCATGTCAGTTACTCCTGCGCTCACCCTCGTGTCCATGCTAAGCCCAATCACCCACTATAGAACTGCACTTGGGCATCTCATGGAGCACATGCCCTTGATGGCAGAGCCCACCATGGGGATGTCAAAGCCCACCGTGGGGAAGCCAGCCACTTTGGGCTTTCCTTCTCCATCTTCAACCCAAGAGGAAGTACCTCTATGGAGAACCCATTCCCAGCAGGACTCAAGGACCCCTTTGGGCAGTAGCCCAATGTCAGAGGACCCCAGGCAGTCTGACAGGGCCCAAGCCTCAGTCACAGCCCCTCAGATTGGGAAGCAGCCTCCGAGGCATCTCCTCCAACCCATACTCAATAAAGAATCCACTCAACAGTAACCCCAGCAAGTGACTACCCAGCCTTGGCTCAAAGGCCTCCAGAGACAGGAAGCTCACTACTCGCAGAAGAGCCTATTGGACTTTGAGACAACTCATAGTTAGGATATTTTCTCCTGACATCAAATTGAAGTTTGTCTCCTTATAATTCCCACTAGTCCTGGCTCTACCCTTGAAAACCAAGCAGAACAAGACTGAAACCTTCCATTTGATAGCCCTTCAAATATTTGAAGATACTCAACAGATTTGTACTCCCCTGGCACCCCTAGTCTTCTTCTTGGCTTGTTCAGTCATTTTTCAGTCATGTCTGACTCTTTGTGACCCTGTTTGGGGTTTTTGTGGCAAAGATACTAGAGTGGTTTGTCATTTCATTGTCCCACTCATTTTACAGATAAGGAAACTGAGGCAAGCAGTGACTTGACCAGAGTCACACAGCTAGTAAGTGTCTGAGGCCAGATTAGAACTCTAGACTCATTAGAAGACTCATCTTCTAGAGTCTTCCTCACTCCAGACCCAGCATTGTATTCACCATGCCACCCAGCTGCCTTCTTTCTTGGCAAAACGTCTCTATTTCCTTCCATTGGTTTTCATGTGGCATAGACCTGAGACCCTCCCCCCATCCTGGTTAGCACTTTGCAATTCATTCAAGTCTTCTAGAATTAAGCCCAGCAATACAGATGTGGGCTGACCAGGGCAGATTATGGCAGATTCACCACTTCCTCATTCAGTCGATCATAAAACATTTATTAAGAGCCTCCTATGCACCAAGCACTCATTCCTGAATCTCCTAACTTAGCCTAGGATCCCTTTTTATTCTTTAGCTGCCACAATACATTGTTGGCTCAGAGTGAACTTTCGATCTCTTTAAAAATGCACACGAATTCTATCTAACCACAGCCCCTCTTTTCTGTTATTTGTGAATATAATTTTTTGAACCTGAGCTTAACCCAAGGGTAGTATTATAAGATTTAGCCCTAGAAAATCCCTTCAAGGTCATTTAACCCAACCCACTTGTTCTGCAGATGAGAAATTTGAGACCCCAAAGAGAGGGAAAGATGTAGGTATCACCTCTGTGAGGATTTGAAGGGTGCTAGGAAGAACCCTTTGGAAATGCCATAAAGATGTGACCTCATAAGGAACTCTTAGGATGTGAAAGCCCTTCCAGGCAGCTAGAATGCTGGTGCCTTGATTTCTAAGACTTACTAAAAAGGATTCAATGGTAGCAGCTTCCATACTTCTTAAGAGAAGAGTCCAATTCATCAAGTTGACTTGTGGGGGGTGATGTCCATTATGATAGGTGGCTCGACCAGAAAGACCCCTCTTCTGTAAAATGCCAGAAGCACCTGCCTTCATTTCAGTCAGTGACTTCCTTTAGTGTGTCCACTCTGACAAGAAACAAGAAAATTGCTGCAAGTGTGTGATACTTCAGTTGTGCTCACCATAGTGGGGCCCAGATGCTGTTTGCTTGAATGTGGAGGAGGCACAGACTGGCGGTTCCAGTTGTCTTCACTGACTTTATGGCTCCCTCCTGAGTCATCTCCAAAAGCCTTGCTGCCCAGTGGGGTTGATTCCAAGGTATAGTCATTAGATACAAGGCTGGTGAGGAGCATTTTAGGAGCTGGGGAACCAAAGACGGGCACAGGACCAGGAAACAAGTTCTTTCCTTGCCCAGGACTCTTGTTGCCCTAGCGATCTGATTCTCACTTGGGAAGCAACACTTGGGACTGTACGGGGTGAATAAGGTCAAGTTCCTAAGTTTGATGTCACCATCAAGAGCTGACCCTCTAGAGGCAGGGGGCTCCCCCTCCTTGGAAGTCTTCCTTCAAACAAGAGAAGGATAACTACTTGTCAGGGAAGTTACAATGGGTATTCCCTTAGTGTATGGGCAGGACTTGATGACCACTGTGTTCTTTTTTCAACTCCAAAATTCTGTCATCCTTGTATAGTATTTGACATTTTCCTGCTGTGAACCTTCCCCACCCAGTCTCCAGCTCTGGCCCTAGAGCCATTCTGGTTGGTGAGCATTCGCTGCACATAGCCTTCGCCAGCCACCGCCCACTCTATCTCCTTGCTCTAATGGCATGTATACCTGCTTCCTTTCCCTCCTCTCAGTCTGGGCACCATATTCCAATCAATAGAACCACTGATTTTAGAAGGGGTGGTCTTTCAGTCCCCTGGCTCCACTCATGATTTCGTTGAGTGCCCAGACCTCTTTCTCTGCCCCAGTAACCACTTTCCTTTGTGTGTGCTCTCCCCCACTAGAATGTAAGTTCCTTGAAGGCAGGGACTATTTCATCTTTGTCTGTGTATCTCCAGTCCTTAGCAGGATGCTTAGCATTTACTAAATGTGTTTCATTTCTTCATTTGCAGATTAAACTACTTGCTCTGATTGGAACCACCAGGTTCAGCCTTTACTGATGGCAGAGTTAAATGGTCTTTGGCAGGACAGCAATAATCTCTTCAGCCATTCATTGTCAACTGAAGCAATTCCTCAGAATTTCTTAGACAATTATTTCTCTCCTTTTGGAGATTAGTAAACTTGGCTTTCATGGCAAGGTGAACAAAATGGCCCTTGAGCTTCCTGCCTGAGGGGGATGGAAAGCAAGGCAAGCTTTGGCATGTCTTTGATGCCCATCTCCTTTGCTTTCTCTTTTGAAGCTCTCTTCGAAGGCATTTTCAAAGACTCGGGACTCTTCTTCATCTCTCTGATGCCTTCAGGCCACTTGGAAGGCAAAGACTACCCCTTGGCAGTTCCAACCACAAGGTGCATTTGGAGGCTGTCTTCCCTCCCCCAAACCCACCACCATACTCCCCTCCAGTCCGAACCCAAGCTGTCCCATGAGCTCACAGTCCTCATTATCTCTCTGCCACATGCTGATAACCATGCCCTGCTCTCCCCTACCCTGCCCCCAGATGTTAACAGCACTTTTTTCCTCAGTGTAAATGAGTAAAAAGGTAAAGTACCACTTATTAAGCACCTACTGTGTGCCAGGCACAGTGCTAGTTACTGCAGATACAAAACCAAGGAATTTTGTCCCCTAGACTCTTGCATTCAAGGGAGACAACATTTAAATCACTATATGCACACTAAAGATAACCTGTCGGTGGGAAAGGTACTGGTAGCTGGGGTGGAGATAAAGAAAAGACTCATGTAGAGGGTAATGCCTGAGCAAAGTTTTGAAGGAAGCAAGGGATTCTCTGAGACAGAAATTAGGAGGGAGGGCATTCCAGATGAGGGGGCATCTTGTGAGGAGATGGAGTGTCTTGGGGGAGAAACAGCCAGGAGAGCCAGGATCCCATTTCTGACATATCAACTTTCTGAAGAAGGAAATGGCAAATCACTCCAGTATCTTTGCCTAGATATGGGGTCACAAAGACTTGGACATGACTAAAACCGACTGAAAACAACTCACATCCTGCTCCTGACACATCGCAGCTGTGTGACCTGGGATAAGTCATTTGACTCCCCAGTGCCCTAGCCTACTCCCTCAGACAAGTAGAGTGGTTGCCAATAGCCACTAGTAGAGGGGCTTCTCTACCCTAATGAAATCACAGCACACTTCCAGGACCAACCACTCTGGGTTATTGTGAGGCTGAAGTGGAAAAAGTGCATAAAGTGTTTTGCAAACCCTAAAGTGTTCTAGAAATCTCAATTAGGCCACTATTAAAACATCAAGGGTCACACCTACTTGTCAATTGCTGTTTTTCCCAAAACAGCCCATCCATTTTAGACGCATCTTATTGAGCTTTAATAGTGATCAAAACGGGAACCCAACAGGACTTCTCCTTCTTGGGTTAACTAAAGCAGGCAGGAGCTCAGGATGGCAGACACTGGGGTGAGGTAATGGTAATGGTCCTTCTGCTCATGCCTGAGGGGGAGCATCGGGCCTTTTCTGTGGAATTCAGGCCATACCCTGGATATTTGAGACCTATCCCTGGTGTGGACTGAACCAGACAAAAGGTCAAGGTTGGGATTTTTTATGCATTTGATCGCACTTCCTTGGGGTTTCATATTTGATTTAGTGGGACCCAAAGGCAATTACTTGGCCTCTCCAACCCACAAGTGTCTCTGTAAGAGTTCAAATGATAAGTGGCTTGCCATTTCAACGGCCACATCCCTATTCCTTGACATCTTGCTGGTTTCGTATCTTCTCATCTCATTCAAACTCTCTCCTCGTCATACTTGGAGAGTTTCTCATTTTCTCAGAAAAGCCATAGAACAGAAATCATTCCTAGCTCTGGATTTGTTTTGGGTTGGGGGAGTGGTGCCTGTGCCCTTTGTACCCTTCACTTCTCATCCCCCCCCCTTTCTCAAGTAATCTATTTAGAAACAGAAGCTGGTGGGGACCCTCTTCCACTTTATTAATAGTCATCATAATAATAGCTAGCACTTATATAGCGCTTGCTATATGCCAAGCACTTTGCTAAGTGCTTTATAAATATTATCTCAATGGATCCTCACAGGGAGGTAGGTGAATATTATCCCCATTTTACAGATAAAGGAACTGAAGCAAGCAGGGCTTAGGTGACTTGCGCAGAGTCACACAGTTAGTGTCTGAGGCGGGATTTGAACTCAAATCCTGCTGACTACAGGCCCAGGCTCTCTCCACTAAGCCACCGAGATGACGTCTAAGCATTGAATAAGCTGAGCTGGAAGAGGAGCTTGTAGCACAAAACCTTGATCTGGACTAGATTTTTTTGAAACCATCCTGTCGGTGGTGGCAGGGCTCACACCTCAGCATCTACCTGCCCCAGGTGACTTTTCCACCGATATCAACTGAAAAGCTCTGCAAAAAGACCCCACTACAATGGGAGCAGTAGGTAGACAGAGGAAAGAAAGACCCAGTGTGCCCTGTAGAGGATCACAAAGGAGGCATAGTGTGGTTTCTTACCTCAATGAAGTGATGGTGACAATTTCATCAAGGGCTAAGAATAAGGAGACACCTATAGAGGCCCTACCTATGTGACCCTGGGCTGTGGTTGGTGAGCATTTTGCCTTCTTTTGTCTGTCTCAAGGTCATCACACCACTTCCCAGGAGTCCTCTGAGCCCTCCCACTTCTCTCCCCATTCAGCTTTCCAATTCTACCTTTGAGTTCAGTCACCAATTCAACACCACCACTCCTGACACGGATATGTCAGTCAAGGGTTCTATGACTCCAATTATCTCTGACTTCCATATCCAAAGCACTCATCCCCTGGCTACCATTCCTACACGTGTGTGCTCCTCCCTAGTTCTTTGGAGGAAGGGATGGTCTTTGTTTTCTATTTATATCTGCAAGCATCTAGCACAGTGCCTGGCACACAATGAACAAAACTTAAGAAATGCTTTTTCATTCATTCATTCATTCATTCATTGCATAGACAACTCCGAGGTGAGAAAATTCCCTCTACCAATGCAAGTCATCGTCATCTGTGCAATGAAGGCTGAGAGACCTGTGAGGGCCACTGAGAAGCTTTAACTCGGCTTAAAGCCTCAGTCAGCCAGTCACCATGGATCAGACATAGTCCTTGAACCTGGTGCTTTGGGCCTTCAAGTCTAGGTTTTCCCCATAGAGCAGGCCAATTATCAATTCTTGCAAAGTCATTGGCTACACATGACCCCAGCCAGCTTTCATTCGTGAGCTAACCAGCTCCTTCTCTCTCCTTTGCCACCATCCGTATTTATACCCCAGTCCTAGCCAACTGGACAACTGATTCCACCTTGCTCGGGTCCACATTCACTTCCAGTGGAAACCTGCAGAAAGATAGTGGCTTCTGTCCCCAAGTCAGCATATAGTCCATTTCCACTCTGCTTCTGTCACTTTGATAATGTTCTCTGTTTGCAAAACTGAGGAAAGAAAACAAAACAAAACTTGAAAATTGTAAACTGTCCAGTGTAAATGAAGAATGTCATTAAACCAGACCAGGCTTCCTAGAATTGGTCAGAGCCTGGGACCATTACATCCTTAGAGAACTGTGTTAGCCATTCCTTATGTGCGCGTGCGCACACACACACACACACACACACACACACACACACACACACACACAGACTTCACTCTAAAGAGCCAAATTTGTCCTCATCAGGATGATTCTAATTGAATCCAAATGCCCACATTAGTACTGAAATTTCAGGCCAATTGGCTCCTTTTGTCTTTAGACCTTTGATGAGGGCTGAACAGAAATGGAGAAATTACTGTTTTGGGGCTTCCCTTCCCTACCACCTGTGTTTACCTTTTATGGAAATCTCTGTGCCTCAATTGCCCTATTCAAGATTAATCATCTAATTCTTTCTCCCAATGTTGCATATTGCACCGTGGGATCCGCTTCCTCTCCGACTCTAAGGGCTTCTTCCTCAGCATGGCCAACATTTCTGTGCTCACAAAGCTGCTTGGTTGATTGAGTGAATCAATCCATCTCTAATTCCAGATTTGTGTGCACCTCTCCATGACTGCTTCTCCTGAGGGATTCTCATCCTGGTCTTTCTGTAACTCAACCACAAATCCGCCACCTGCTTCCCTAGAAACCTTCCTCTGGGGCTGCTGATACTTTGTGCATGCTTGTGTCTGTGCGGCCCCCATTAAGTGTCTTGTGGTCCCCAATTCTTCCTCAGAGTCAAAGAATTAGATATGTATTGCTTAAAGGGACCTTGCAAGTCACTGAACCCAACCCTATCATTTTGTAGATGAGGAAACTGAGGTTAAGACTTGCTCTGTCATCATCCCAGGAGCTGGAAGCCCAGTGGTGATTCCCAGAGAATCATCTGTCAGAGTTACAAGAGAGCTCAGAGGCCATCTGGTCCCTCCCATGCCTGAACCTGGAAACCAGAAATACAGAATCAGCAGCTGTCTGGGTATTTAGAGTTACTGAACAAGGCCCTAGGGACCTCAGGGCCACAGAAGGACCCAGGGTGAAGGAGTGCTTAGGGTACTAAGAGAAGACAGTAGAATGTATTGGAAAGTGGAATGGCAATGAACTTTGGAGTCTGGAAACCTGGCTTCAAGTTCAAGGCTCAAGTCACCAGCTAAAGTCATAACCATCTGGTATCTTCATCTTTCCATAAGCTAGGTAATGACCTGAGTGTGCAGATGCCCAGGTGGGCCATGGGTCATCAGCACAGCCTGGGGTCTGTATACCTGCACATGACTGCCACATTTAGCTCCAGGAATCAGGCTAACAAAGTTTTGCCCTGTAATAACCACCAGTGGGGATGCAATAGGTGCCCCTGATTTATCCTTCCTTGTCTGCTATGACCAATGCCAGGAAAAGTCATCACAGGGGACAGCTGTAGAGCTTCAGGAGTTGTCTTCCTGCTGGCCCATTACCATTGGGTGGCCCATTTGGTAAGGCTGTCAATGATCTTGGGCCTTGAATTAGGTTCATCCAAGCTGGCTCTGAGGACCTAGGCTCCTGTGGCATCCCCCCTGAGATCCTCCCTCAGGAGACTGCAGCTTCCTCTTTTGTAAGGAGCAGCCATTCTTCAGGGAGTGAGGCTCATTTCTAAGATAAGCTCAGATACTTGGAAAGAAAAAGGCACAGAGGAGAATGAACATCTATGCCTTGGCAAGAACAGGTGAACAAATGCTCCCAGAAGTCTGTTGCATCCTGTCACTCTCCAGCTCAGAAACTGACATCTGCCTCTCTGCTCTGCTCTGACACCTAAACTCCTAATCATCTGTTTCATGTCCTGCCACCAATGGCTTCTTTCCTGTGGACACCCAAGTGGATGGCCCATGTCTGCTGTCTTCTTAGGGCTCCCAGGGTCTGTTCCAGCTAGAGAAACCTGTTTTGTCCAGCTCTCTCCCTAATGCCTCTGGCCTGTGGATTCACCATCCCCTCTCTGGAACGCCTGGACATTTATCTCTCTCCTGTGGCCCTCCATTTCTGTTACTTTGATGGGCACAACAGAAATGATCATGACAATCAAAGTTAGTGTTTAAGAGCCATCTGCCAGTCACTGGGCTGAGCACTGGGGACAGAGAGAAAGGAAAAAACCCAGACCCCTCCCCATCTCAAGGACTTCACTATCTAATTAATGGCCCTAGTATCTATGATCTCATGACCCCACCCCATCCCCCCAAAATACTTCACATTCATTTTCTATATTGTGCGCTCACTGACCTCTGAATGTGTGTGCACCAACAGAATATAAGCCTCCAGACCTGGAGCGTTCTTTGTCTCTGTACTCCATTGCCTATCCTAGTACCTGGTATAATAAATTCCTGTTGCTTACTTGACTAAGCTCACTTAGTGGGAGCATAATAATAAAGCCAAGGGCAAAAGGCAAGTGAAGCCTCCACTGTCAATCCATGGCCCCCCGATCAGAAGTGAGATCATGGGCTCAACAGTTCACAACCCTTTGAGCCTCAGTGGTCTCCTCCACAAAATGGGAACAGCAACAATCCAACAAGCATTTTTAAGTGCCTGCTATCTGCTTGGAACTGTCCGATGAACTTGGAATATAGTCCCCAAAAGGAAGGATTCTAGCCCCCAGCAATCACTTCCTGGAGT
Source organism: Phascolarctos cinereus (assembly GCF_003287225.1). Taxonomy (NCBI): domain Eukaryota; kingdom Metazoa; phylum Chordata; class Mammalia; order Diprotodontia; family Phascolarctidae; genus Phascolarctos; species Phascolarctos cinereus. The sequence goes on along the minus strand of NW_027556402.1, from coordinate 260,844,867 downwards.
ATTTCAAGCAGTTCTCAGGGGTTCTCTTGTCCCATTTTTCTCACTATCCTCTCTCCACTAAGACTGCAAACCTTCTGCTTTCCTTGAACACTCCCATAGTGCCTCACAGCAGACCCTCCCAGAAAACAGCAGGGGCTGCAGAATACCTAGAAAATGGCCTGGGGAGCTCCCAAGCCAGCTGATAGGCCCTGGTCCCAAGGAATCTGACCTTGGGCTAGAAATGAATCCTCTCCCACCACAATGATGCCAGGCAGGTGCTGTTGCCATCAGTGTCAGAGTGAGCCTTTTATATCAGCTCTGACTGTGGCTGGTGCCATAATAACATTTTGGATGCTTGCCCCTGCATCTCCAGGAGGACCAACCCAGAGCACTGGCTGAGCAGGCAAGAAGCCTGGTTTCAAATCCTGTCCCTGCCACAGTCTTACTGTGTGACCTTGGGCTAGTCACTTCCTTTCTGAACCTCAAATGTCTCATTCAGTTTGGTTAAACAAGCATTTATTAAGCACATATTATTTGCCTGGAACTGTCCCTACCCAGTGCAGAGCAAACAACAAGTAATAATGAAATGGTCCCTGCTCTCAAGGCCCTGAAATTCTTTTTCTACTGGGATAGAATAACCCATAAATATACAAGTAAATGCTAAGCAATTTCAAGAGGAAGACAAGGCTGGTTGCTTGGGCTTTCTGGAGAGGTCTCTTAAGTGGAAGCAGAAGCTTGGGATTCTCCCAGGTGATGGCGAGGAGAGGGGGCGTAGACACTTGGGGAAAAGCCAAAGGTGCAGAGAAAAGGCATCCGTCAGAGGGATCTGAGGGAAGAGCTATGTCAGAAGAACACAAAAGCAGGACAGTGACAGATTGCAGAGAACATTTAATGTCAACTTTGAGAGGTTGTATTTTGTCTTTGAGGCAGCGGGGAGCCATGAAGGTTGTTTATTGGTGGGAGTCAGGTAGTAAAATGGTCCGATCTGTGATTTTGGAATACTAATTAGGCAACTGTGAAGGATGAATTGGAGAAAAGAGTAGGGGGAGACCAATAATCCAGGCAAGAAGGGGTAAGTCTGGTCCAGGTAGAGGCTGCGAATGGAGAGAGGGAACGGATGGGTAGCAGATGTAGTCAGTGTAGTCGAGAATCAATCAGCAAGACTTAACAGCTGATTAGAGGCAAGGGTTGTGGGTGGCTTCCCTCTCGTTAACCAGGAAGGATGGTACTACCGTCAACACAAATAGTCGTGCTAAGGAGGAATGGGTATTGCAGAAAATATAAGTTCCATTTTGGACGTGTAATGTAGGTTCCTAAAGGATATCCAGGTAGAGATGTCCAGCAGGCAGTTAGTAATACAGGACTGGGGCTCAGTAGGGAGATGAGGTCTGCATATAGAGATCTGGGAGACATCTGCATAGAAGTGATAATTGGACCCATGGGAGCTAACAAGGTCATTGAGAAAGAAGAAGAGAGGGGAAAGAAAAGGGCTCGGGACAGGACTTGGGAAAATCCCCACGTTACAACCACACTTGGGATCTAGCAAAGGAGACTGAGAAGGACTGGTCACACAGCTAGAAGACAGAGGTGTTACCAAAATCTAGAGAGGAAAGTGTGTCCAGAGAATGGCAGGTGCTACAGAGAGGTCATGGAGGAGGAGCAGGAAGATGTTCACAGGCCATTGGATTTAGGAGTCCAGAGAAAGGTGACCCTGGAGTTAGCAATTAAATGGTGCAAATAAATCTTGTATTGTCTTCTGCCTCACTATTGGGAGAAAGCACTTTGTCAATCTGAAGCGCTCTGGAACTGGGTGTCACTGGCCTGAGAGGTTTCTGCAACAGCCTTTGTGTTGGCCACCAGCCCATTCTGAGCTGCCATGCTGCTAGCCAGTCATACTGACTCCTGTCATCTCTCAGGGAGCCAGGCCAGGGCATAAATGCATCACTGAAGATTCCCTTAGACACCCTTCCCCATCCATCCTCTTCCTGTCTCTCCCTCTCTCTCTTTCTCCTCTCTCTCTCCCTCTCTCTCTCTTCTCTCTCTCTCTCTCTCTCTCTCTCTCTCTCTCTCTCTCTCTCTCTCTCTCTCTCTCTCTCCTCTCTTCCTCCCTCTCCCTTCCTCTTTCCCTCTCTTTCTCTCACACATACTTCATTTCACCCATACCCTATGCACACCCATAGACATACAACTCACACAAACACACCCTCATGCACATATACTCTCACAATCACTTCATTCTAATCCTCTCTCTTTCTCCCTTACACATATATGTCCCATACACATGCCCTAATACACACATACCCTTATATACATATACCACACATGCCTCCTGTGTTCTTTTCTGAGCAGAAGTTGGGGTGGAGGTGTAGGATGGTAACATTGAGAGTTATTATATTACTCAGACTCTTCCTACATCAAAAGCAGGCATGGATAGCTGTCTGGAGCACCACATGAAGGAAGGGGCAAAGGAGGATGAAATAAACCCAGAAGTCACTTAGAACAAGGTCCTGGTCCTGTGAGCTCAGAGCTCCTCACCCTCACCCTGTCCCCTCACCACAAGAGGATGGAGGAGTAGAGAGAGTCTCTTTTGTGTCCTTCACTTCTGAGCACTGAACTGCAAATCTAGAAAATTCTGAAAAACTCTAATATTTTAAGGTGGGGGTAGGTGGGGAAGGAGTGGAGAAGGACCATCCAAACTGAGTCTTTAAAGAGTCTCTTTGGGGTTCAGGACTTAGATATAAAGGCTGATACCGTAAGTAAACTGGGAGAACAAGGAATCGTTTCCCTATCAGATCTATGGAGAACAGAAGAATTCATGACCAAACAGGAGACAGAGAACATTAGGAAAAGCAAAATGGATCATTTTAATTACATTAAATTGAAAAGTTTTTGCACAAACAAAGCCAATGCAACTAAGATTAGAAGGAAGGTAGAAAATTGGGAAAGAATTTTTACAACCAGTCTTTCTGATAAAGGCCTCATTTCTAAGATATATAGAGAATTAAGACAAATTTATAAGAACACAAGCCATTCCCCAATTGATAAATGGTCAAAGGATATGAACAGACAGTTCTCAGATGAAGAAATTAAAGCCATCTATAGTCATATGAAAAAATGCTCTAAATTGTTATTGATTAGAGAAATGCAAATCAAAACAACTCTGAGGTACCACATCACACCTATCAGATTGGCCAACATGACAAAACAGGAAAATGATAAATGTTGGAGAAGATGTGGGAAAATTGGAACACTAATACATTGTTGGTGGAGTTGTGAAATGATCCAACCATTTTGGAGAACTATGCCCAAAGGGCTACAAAAATGTGCATACCCTTTGATCCAGCAATAGCACTTCTAGGGCTATATCCCAAAGAGATCAAACAAATGGGAAAAGGACCCACATGTACAAAAATATTCATAGCAGCTCTTTTTGTGGTGGCAAAGAATTGGAAATTGAGAGGATGCCCATCAATTGGGGAATGGCTGAGCAAGTTGTGGTATATGAATGTAATGGAATACTATTGTGCTATAAGAAATGATGAACAGGCTGACTTCAGAAAAACCTGGAAAGACTTATATGGTCTGATGCTGAGTGAAGTGAGCAGAACCAAGAGGACTTTGTACACAATAACAGCCATGTTATGCGATGACTAATATTGTTAAACTGAACCCTTCTCAGCATTACAAGGATCTAAGACATCTCCAGAGGCCTCGGGATGGAAAATGCTGTCCACATCCAAAGAAAGAACTATGGAAGTCGAATCGCTATCACTTATTTTTACCTTCTGTTGAGTTTTGTTTCATCTTTCTGATGGTTCCTCCTATTGGTTTTAATTTTTACTTACAACTTCACTAATGTGAAAATATGTTTAATAGGAATGTAAATGTAAAGCCATATCAGATTGTGCCGTCTTGGGGAGGGTGGCAGGGAGGAAGGGGGAGAAAAATTTTCAATTCAAAAGCATATGGAAGTGATTGTTGATAAATCAAAATAAATTAATAAATTTTTTTTTAAAAGGGAAAAAAAGAGTCTCTTTGCAGAGACAACTTCCAGGGTTCTTTGGACACCATTGCAAATCTCAATTTAGTTCTAGATAATTTGAGTAGAGATGGTCCCTTTCTTCAGCTAACACGTAACTGGTTTGATTCCCAGGCAGCTAAAGTTGAAGGAGGGGTTGCAGAAGGTTACTCTTCTCTCAGCCTCAGTTTCCTTATCTGCAAAATGGGAACAAAGGTCCTTGTACTCCCTGCCTTGCTGGGTTGTGATAAGGAAAGTGCCCTCCAAGCCTTCAGATCCTTTGGAAATGACCAGTGTTTGTGCTTCTGAGAACCTGTGAGGGAAGAGGGAAAAGTGACCCTGGCCTAGATTACTATGCTCATTTCACAGACAGAGAAACTGAGACTCAGGGAGTTGGAGTGATTAGACCACAGTCATTCAGACTCAGGCAAGATTTGAAGCCCAGTCTTCTCTGGTCACAGGCTCTGCCCACTGCACCACATTGCCATTCTCAGAGTACAATGTGGCAATGTAGGACCATTGATTCAGAACTGAAAGGGACCTTAGAGATCATCTATTCTAACTCCCCCATTTTACATAGGGGAAAACTGATTTGGTTGGGCAATGGATGGAGCTCCAGGCCTAGAGTCAGAAAGACCTGAGTTCTAATTCCAGCCTCTGTAATTTCCTTCTTGTGTGTCCCTGGGCAAGTCGCTTAACCTCTGTCTACCTCAGTTTCCTTTCCTGTAAAAGAGAAATAATATTAACACCTACCTCAGAATTATTTAAGGATCAAGTGAGCTAACATATGGGAAGTGCTTTGCAAACTTTAAATGTTCTCAATGCTGGTAGTTATTGTTACTACTGCTATTATTCCCATCCCCTGATTTTCCCAAGGTCAAGCAGATGGCCCCACTCCCCCTGACTCCAGGCTTTTTGTTCTTTCCACTACACCCTGTTGGCATGGGCCACCATTGGCCCTCCAGTTCCCAACCAACTCAAATTCTGTGAAAACTAGCCCAGCTAGGAGGTTGGGTGACGTCTGCGAATTTGGCAGGCCCTCCTCAATGTGGACTGCTGCTCTGAAAGACAAACCAAAAGAAAACCCTGAAGACCCTCCCTCCTAGGCCTTGGCAGAAATCTAGCCCTGTAGCCAGGCCTCCCAACACTGGCATTGGGCTGTGGTTACTACCATTTAAATCCCCAGGCCTTAGCGGCCAAACAGAACCCACCTGCGGTCTCTCCAGGGTCAACAGACGACTGACATGCCATCCCGCTGTTCCCTTCAGAGTGAAAGACATGGGCAGGGCCAGTTCTGGAGGTTTAGATGTCAGTGTGGCTGAAAGGGAATGGCAGCTCCCAGCCAGCTAAGCGTGGGGCCGTCGGCCTTCACAGCGCACAGGATGGAGGGCCATATGGTGCCTGGCCCAGGACAGTCCTGTCATTTCCCTGAGGCTGCATTCAGCCCTTGTCTGCAGGCTCAGTACATCCAGGCTGGCATTGCCCCAGAATCTGGCCAGAGGGCCAATCCTGAATGTGCCTGGTTGTCCATCCTCCCCCCCCAGTACCTCCCCCTCCTCCCCATTCCTCAGGTTACAAAATCAGAGAAGAGCCTCTCTGACTCAGGAAGATTGTTATCTTTGCTCAAGAATGCCTGAAATCCATTAGTCTGGTTGGATACTCCATGTGGTGCATTTGGGGTTCATATGCCTCTGAGAACTGTGAAGAAAAGGGTATGAAAATGACCCTTGGAGTAGGGGCAGCTAGGTGGCGCAGTGGATGGAGCACTGGCCCTGAAGTCAGGAGTGCCTGAGTTGAAATCCAGCCTCAGACCAAATCACTTGACACTTACTAGCTGTGTGACCCTGGGTAAGTCACTAACCCCAATTGCGAAGGAAGAAGAGGAAGGAAGGAAGGAAGGAAAAGGAGGAAGGAAGGAAGGAAGGAAGGAAGGAAGGAAGAAGGAAGGAAGAAGAAGGAAGGAAGGAAGAAAAGAAAATGACCCTTGGGGCTTCCCCCTGAGCATTAACGTCAATAATGAAAGCAGAGCTTTGTGGGTTACAAGAGGTTTGGCAGAAATTGGTCTGATTTGATCCTCATGATGAGACCAGGAAGTAAATACTTCAGATATTCTCATTCCCACTTTCCAGATGATGGAGCTAAGGCTTGGTGAGATGGGGAAAGCAGCTGGGGGAAGCATTTGTTAGAGCTCTGGCCCTGGAGGTAGGAACAACTGACTTTGAATCCCACTGCTGTGTGACCCGAAGCAACTCCCTTGACATCTCTGTGCTTCAGATTTCTCCTTTGTGAAAGGAGGGAGCTGATCTGAATGGTCTCCAAGGTACCTTCCATGTCTGGGTCTTAATGCACACCCAATGCCTAAGGATCAGAGGCAGAATTCAGTCCCAGGCTCCTCTTCACTCCACATCCTGCTCTAACCATTAACCACACTGCCTCTCAGCTGCCATTTGGAGTGGTTTCAGGGGGCCTTGCTTTCCCTGCTCTGGTACATCCTCCACTTAGCTATCGACTTAGTGGTACTTCCTTAAGCACTTGTCTGACTCTGTCACCCTCCTCCCCCCCCCAACTCTATAACCTCTAATGGCTCCCAATTACCCCCAGGATCCAATCAAACATCCCCTCTTATGCTAGCCTTCTCCCACCTTTCTATTCTTCTTACAGCTTGCCTCTCCACCCCCCACATTCTCAGGGATTTAGTGACAAACAGCTGCCTTGCTGTGCCTCAGACAAGAAACTGTTCCCAATTCCAGAAATTTTCTCTGGCTGCTCGTCCCTCCCCATCTCCACCCCCTGTCTTCCAGGCTTCCTTCACCTCCCAGCTAAAATCCCCCTTCTTCCAGGAAGCCTTTCCCAATCCCTAGTAATTCTGGTCCCTTTCCCCTGTTGATTGCCTCCCCTTTGCCATCTGTATAGCTCATTTGTACAGAGTCATCTACTTGCTGTCCCCTCATTAGACTGTAAGCTCCCTGAAGGCCAGGCCTCTCTTTTGTCTTTCTTTATATTCCAGCAGTTTAACACACACACCCCTTTTCTGTACCCGCCCCAGCTTTGCACAGACACTGTGCTAGGCCCTGGGGCCACAGAAATGATGAATGACCAGATCCCTGTTCTCCGGCCAGGGAACCTAACTGCTCAGAATTGTTCAGCGAAGGCTCCATTTACAGACGTAAGCAGATGCAGAATGGATGTAAAGAGAGTAAATGCAAAAGAGCCCAGCAGCAAGTCTTTAGGAAGGCACGTCCCACTGGAGATGGCTGGAAGCCAAGCTGGAGATCAAGCAAAGGGAGAGAGCCTTGAGATAGAGCATTGGCAGGGTCTGGCTTGCTACAGAGGTGAATTCAGAGAGGGTAGCAGAATACTGAGCTGGGCTAGCCAAGTCTTGGCTACAGGTTTAGTACTTTTCCTCATTCCTCTCTTTCCTGAGGGTCCTTCTGTCTTTCAGTTACCAAACAGATCCGACAGGGGTCTAATCAAGCCCAGTCAGAGCTGGGGCTTAATTGAAGCCAATAGAAACATACATCCTGAAGCAGCCGGTGGAGGCCACTCCCTTCCCAGGTGAAGGAGATAAATCCCACTGGCGGTCGTCAGGCAGCAGTAAATCAGACCGTCAAAAACGAGGCATCTTACTAGCTCCCAAAGATCATCATTTGCTGTTAGAATTAATTTTAAAGTTGTTTCCTTCAGGCAAAAGCATTCAATAAATTATTTGTCTTGAAGTCAGATATGCCCTGGCCAAATTGAGCTATAAATCTCTCTCTGGCTTCATTTGAAACACCAGTGATGACGCTCACATTCATTCGAGGAAAATTTCACGCCTGCTGTCTGCAAGGGAGGCTGATTAACTGGTGGTTCTGGAGCGGTGCTAAGGCTGGGCCTGGCGCGGCTCCTTCCCTCCTTGCATTTTCCAGTTATTTCTATAGGTCAAGGTCAATCTGTCATTGTTCCTTTTTTCCCATTGGAATTAGGATGTTGCTGTCCATTCCAACTCCATCACCTTTGCCCATAACGTCCCTTCCACTCCCTCACCTCCAATCACCCTTCCTCAAACCTCTGCACTTCTCTATCTGAATCTATGCTTCCAAGCCTGGTTCAAGGCCTGCTTTGGCCAGCAAATCTTCCCTGATAAGATTTTCTTCTGCCCCAACCCCCCAAAACTGAAATCCTATGAAAATGACCTGATTGAACATTTGGTGTCTCTTGTAAATTGTCTTAGCATCACAGAAGCAATGCTCAGGGTGCCCACAGAGCTCTGGGCTCAATTCCCACTTCCTACAATTATTACCTCTGTGAACCCAGACACAGTCATTTCAGCTCTGAGACTCAGTTTCCTCATCTTTGAAATGGAGATAATAATGTCCATGCTTCTAAACTCAGGGATATCGTGGGGTTCCAGTGAGGCAATACCTATAAAATGCTGTGAATGTACCTTGGAAATGTCATAATGTCATCTCATCTTCACCATCATCCAGCACTCAACTTAAGATTTTGCACGTAGTGACACTTTATAAATTCTGATTGATTAATTGATCGTTTTTATTAGAGCATCATAGACATTTAGACTTAAAAAGGATCCTGCGACTCTCCTAGCCCAGCCTCCTGCCCCATGTTGGCTCCCTGTCTGGGGCATCCCTGACTGATGGTCATCCAAGGCACCATCCCTCTAACTTATCTCATCTGGAGTCCCACATTCAGGTTTGCAGCCCAAGACGTTGTTTATCTGGAAGAACCCAGAGAATGGATACCAGGGATGGTGAAGGGCCAGCTGAAGGAACTGAGGAGGTTAGAGAAAAGAAGACTTAGGGGAAAACTTATCTGTGTTCGAATATTTCAAGAGCTGTTGCGTGAAAGAGAAATTAGGCTTTTTCTACTTGGCCTAGAGGGCAGAACCAGAGGAATGAGAGAAATTGGAGGAGGCTGGTTTAGGTTCTGTGCATCAGGACAATGAGAGATATCCCAGAGTGGAACAGGCTGCCTAGGAAGATAGCCATTCTTACCATCACTGAAGGTCTTCAGGCAGAAGCCAGCTCTGCTGGTCGAAACAAGGCCACTCTTTGAGTCATAGCAGAGGGCCCACCAGTGCTCGTGATCTCTCTGTGTCTGTCTCTGTCTGTCTCTGTCTCTGTCTCTCTCTCTCTCTGTCTTTCTCTGTTGTTAGGTAAGAGTCCTTGTAGCCGCACACCTTTTGCTAAATGAATGTGGCTCAGTAATGCTTTCCCTCCTTCCCTCAAACTCTTAGTACCCTTGTAGTCCTTTAAGGCTTAGCTCAGGGGCCACCTCCCATGGGAAGCCCATCCTGATCCCTGTGGTGGTAGTGCTCAGCCCCCTCCTCAATTTGTGCATTGGCAAATGTCATATCCAGTAGAGTGGAAACTCCTTGAGGGGAGAACTATTTCATTCTTGGCTTTGTATCTCTAGGATCTGGTCCATTCTAGACCATAATACGTACCTATTAGATTGGATCGGGTGGTCCCATACAAGTTCTGTATTTCTACATCATTCCAGCAAGGTTTCTGCTAGAATGTAAGCTCCTTGAGCACAGGGGCTATTCACAAAGGATCTTGCTTAGTAGTTGCTGACTGACTGATTCTGACTCTTTACTCTTACACAAACACAAGAGTGATCATTCATAAAGTGCTTTAAGGTTTACAAAATGCTTTCCCTGTGTGATCTCCCTTGATCCTCGCAACAATCCTGGGAGGGAGGTTCTATTATTATCCTCCTTTTCCAGGTGGAGGAAACAACCTGAGGCCGGTGGAATGACATGCCCAGGGTTACACAGCTGGGAGATGACGGAGGTCAGATTCAAACCCAGGTCTTCCTGACTCAAGTCCCTCACTCTCTCCGCTGTAGCACTTGCCACTTCATGTCCTCTCCCCAGAGTTGAGTGGCACTGCCTGGCACTGGCTACTCAGAAGCTTCAGGCTGGTTTATCGCCAAAGCTGCCTCCGTGCTTCACGATCCGAGAGCATTAAAAATGTCGTGTGTTAATTGTCCCTTTTGCTCCCTCTTCACTTTGCCGTGGTTGTCCTAATGTCTTCCCATGTATCATTAACATTTGGTCATTAAGGGTGATGGTCTGTAGGTGTGTGGCACCCCATTTGATGCTGCCTAATACTCATGGGCTGTGTGAGGACTGCTCCCCTCCTCCCCTGCCTTTACTCTCTCCTCATTACCAGTCTCATCCATTGAGTCTCAAAGACCCAACAGAAACCAGAGCCAGCAGCCTCCTCTTAAATGGGATTCAGTCTTTGAAATGGTCTACACTTCCCAACAACAGAGCTTTGCTTTTTTAAAGCAAATGCTTTTTAAAGTGACGCATAGTCTTAGTGGGGACAGATCCAAGCCATGCAACCGAACATTTATTAATCACCTACTGTGCACCTCATTTAAAAGGCCCCAAAAGGAGACTTCCTGCCCTCTGAAAGCTCACATTCTGAGGGGACCCCTTCTCAGGCCAGGCCCCAGTGAGCAGCTCGTTCCCAGAGAACTTGCCCTGTGCCATCACATACAACACCTTTGCCACAATGCCTGCTTTCTCCAGATGTGTTTCTGCATAGTGACTTCTATCTTCCTTTTACTCTACCACCATGGAGATGATGGTTTGTCTTCTTAAAATGGTAAGAATTTTCTACTACTGGAATTGCTCTGCCTTGTGAAAAACTCAAGTGTTACCTTAAAATTCAGTGTGAGAATAACCTATGTCAAATTGCTTGCCTTTTCAATACTGGGAGGGAGAATTTGGAACTCCAAATCTGGGGGGCGAATGTTTTTTAAAAATTTACATGTAATTTGGAAAAAAATAAAATATTAAATAAGAAAAAATTCAACATGAGAGTAAAGGCAGGCATTTAGGCAAAGACTTCCTTTCGGCCTTGAAGCTTTGAAATGTTCCAGAGAGTCAGGACTTCTTTTTTTCAAACGTGGCAAATTCTCCTATGACAGAAGTTGTCCCATTGAGATCCAGGGGACAATTGAGAAATCATTATGTCAAAAGGCTCCCATGACCAGAGTGACACACAGAAAGGGAGGCCTATCTTGGCCACCCCCCTAGCATCTCCATCCACGGAGCTGGCGCTCATGTATCTGCACGCAAAGCACACGATTGATTCTACTGCAGAGAAGCTTCTGCTTTTTTCAGTACATTGGACCCCTGGTAACATTTCTGCACTCCTCCCACCCCCACCAGGTTAGAAACCATTGGCCTGAAGCTAAGGAATTAAATGAGCCCAGCCCCCAAAACGGGGACCGCAGAAAGCCAGGCCAGGCACATGCTGCCGTTCATGGAAAGGGATCACTAATATGTTAAGTGACTGAGACTGGTCCAAAAAGACCATGATGGGCTAAGATATTGGACAGAATCCAGTAAGATGAAATATACTCAGGAAAATGCCTGCAGATTTCAAAAATCAATTTCAGAAGTACAAGGTGGGAGCAGGGCTAGATTGTGGCTTTGGTTTTTTCTAGAAATGACCCAGGCGTTTTAATGGACCATGAGCTCAAGTTGAATTGACAGTCTAATATGGCAGCCAGAGTTGTTAATGCAATCTCAGGCTGCACTGAGAAGCCCGGCATCCAGGACTGCAGAGGGGATGGCCTCCTGGTCCTCTGCCCCCATCAGACCTCATCTAGGCTAGTGTGTTCAGTGCTGGACACCAGGGTCAAGGAAGACATTGATCACTGGGGGGTGGCCAGAGGAGGGCAGCTAGATGTGGAAGGTACCCAAGGCCTTTGACTCCACACCACACGAGGACAGGCTGAAGTAATTGGAGATGTGTATCCTGAAGAACAGAAGATTCAGGGACCTGGCTTCAGGTATCTGGAGGGCTGCCCTAGGAAAGATGGATGGCGTCTGTTCTGCTTGGTCCCAGAGGGCAGAATGAGATGCAAGGGGTAGAAGATGTTAAACATACAGAGATTTGGAGCAAAAGTCAGGGGAAATGTCCTAACCGCAAGAGCTGTTACAAAACGGAGCGAGCAGCCTGGAAAGGTGCAGCCTCTTCAGGAAGAGGCTAGGTCCTCCCTGTTGCAGTTCGTACAGAGGATTACTGTCCAGGTAGAGGATGGACTGGATGCCTCAGAGCTCCCTTCCAGCCCCAAGACTCCATGACCAGAAATGGCCCAAAGGCTCCATTTCCCTGGGCTCTAGCCCCCAGGATTTATAGGGCATCACAAAGGGCACACCTGCCTTTCAGCGTGGATTGGTTCCTGCCATTCATCCCAGTGTGAACAGTGATTGCCCAAAGCAGCCAGAGCCTGAGAGACTTACTGCTGCCCATGCTACATCGTCTTCCTCATCCCAGAAAGTGTGAGGTGGTATCAGAAGGTGTCCTTGGGGGCCAAAGTGCCACCTGCCAACACAACCTCAGCAGCACAGCTAGAAGGGGTCTCAGGGGGAAGTTGGCAGCTTTGATAGGGATCAAGGATCTTCTGTTTTGTTTTGTTTTGTTGGTTGGGCAAGTGGGGTTAAGTGACTTGTCCAGAGTCACACAGCTAGTGAGCATTATGTGTCTGAGGCCAGATTAGAACTCAGGTCCTCCTGACTTGAGGGCGGGTGCTCTATCCACTGCGCCATCTAGCAGCCCCATCAAGGATCTTCCATATACAAATATGGAAGAAATGCAGGTGGGTCTTGGCTGCTTCTGCTAACCAAGGGTGGGGCCCATGGGTAAGACATTAAACTGAGCAAGAGTGGCCCAGGTGGCACCCTGCAGTTCCTTCTTTATGGCACACAGGATAGTCAGGGCACTTCACTGTTTCAAAAGGAATACCTCAAAGATGAATGAGGCAGCAAGCTCCAACTTCTAGACTAGGTTCTAGATCTTCCTTTCTTCCTCCTCTCCCTCCTCCACACTCCTCCTTCTTCCTTCTCCTTCTCTTTCTCCTCATCCCTCCCCTCCTCTTTTTCCTCTCCTCCTCCCCTTCCTTCCCTCTTCCCTCCCTCCTCTCCTCTTCTTCCCCCTCCTCCCCTTTCTTCTCAGAAGTCTTGTGGCCTCCAGGCCCCAGATCACGATATGCATATATGTATGTATGTATATATGTGCATATGTGTATTGTGGATATGTAGATATACATGTATTATACTATCCATATATATGTATGTGTATGTATATTTGTGTGTATCATACTATATGTGTGTGCACATAGTACATGCCTCTGTGTGGTATGTACAAGTGTCATAGAAAATGAAGTAGAACCTCTCTCCCTCCCCCAGTAAATATATTCACTTTAAATGCTTTTGAAGTCATGAGTTAAAAGGATTCTGTTGTAACCAGAAACCTTCTGGGCAAAATAATTTTGAACCAACATTCATTTTTGTTCTTTCTTTAGGCTTCAGATCGTGTCTACTGAGTTGCCTTACAATAGAGGTGGGGAGCTATGGGTGTGGCCTATTGCATACACTGTCAAGCATCATTCGGTTTTTTGTTACTAAGGAGGAGTCACTGGCACTGAGTATATTAAGATGTAAAAACAAGAGCAGAAGCAAAAGTCATTCGTTGGGGAAAACAATTCAGATCTCCAAAAAAAAGATATTTTCAAATGAAGGAGTTGATCAATTTGCCATTCAGTGCTAAAGGCTGATGATGTCAGGAAGGGGCCCAAGAGGGGCACGTAACAGGGGGACAGTGAGAAGTGAACCCATTTTTTAAGGATAGTTAACACCAAGGCAGACTCACATCATGTAGAAATAACCCATTACAAAAAGTGGGTGCTCGGGTGGCTGCACTGGTGAATCCCCTCCCCCACCTGAGCATCGAAAACCTATGGCCGGAAATAGCCAAGTGCAAACAGAACTTGGGGAGGAAGACCATGAAATGGTAGCCAAACTCCCTGCACTGGGGACCCAGAAAAGTCTCTTTTTAAACAAACACAAACCAGAAGGCCTTGAGTCCAGGGGGCTGCATTTCTCTGGAGGCTTTGCAAGACGACCCAGGCAAGCAGCCCCTGGGAGGCAAGGGCCAAGAGGGATAAATGAGCCTTGTGTGAGGGCACGAAATACCTGGTTCCTCCAAGCTCCTGGCCCCAGGGAAGTACACACATGGATGTCTCAATTTACCAACCAAGGAAAAGGGTTGGGGGTTGGTTTTTCCAGTGCCTGACCCTTGCTGCCTCCACACCAAGGTGCAACCAAGGCCCTTGGACTCATCACGAGCGTGTTCTCCAGCCTGGAAGCAGGCACTCCTGGCACGAAACCAAGGATTCATCCACTTCTGGTCTTTCCTCCAGCCTGGAAGCAGGCAGCTGCCCTGGGGGACATGCTCTAGGCTCCTAGGTGGTGTCACTGGACTGCCCCTACAGACCCAGCTGGAGAACTGTTCTGGAAAGGAGCCCCCACCAATGCCACAGTGGGGAGGAAGGGCCAGCGTTCAGGCCCAGAACCGGCTTCATGCCCAGGTGTCTAGGCCCAGGAGAGGGCACAGACAGCAGCTTCTGTGCTGCTATGTATGGAAGTGGGTCACTAAAATTCATCAAGTTGGTGTCCTTGAAAGTTGGAAAGAGAGTAGAATAGTAAATTCAGATTGAAAAGAAAAAGAACCCTAGGTCCTAGCTGCCCTGTAAGGGCTGATCCTATAGGAGCCTGTGGTGGGGTGGGGGAGAATAACACATTCCACACTCAGAACAAGTCTGGGTTAACAAAACAGCCATTCAAGGCAATGGAGCGTAGTGGAGAGCAGTCTAGTTTGGCTTTCAAGGCTCAGGGGCAATTCCTGGCATGGCCACTTATAAACTGTGACTCCAGGCAAATCCCTTCCCTTTTCTGAACTTGTTTCCTCATATGTAAAAAGGGGCCAGTAATCACTTCATTCCCTGCCACATGGGTTGTTGCCAGGAAAGGGCTTTTGGAAGCTTGATGTGGCCTAGAAATGGGGGCTGGTGTTGCATTCCAGAGACTCTCCACCATTCTCTACTGGGAGTCAGTTATAACAAGCCCACAGCATCCCAGATCTAGGGAGATTCTTAGACACTGGCCAGCAGAGCATCAGGCAGGCTGCACCACAGTGAAGAGAGAGATGTCTCTGTGTGTGTGTGTGTGTGTGTGTGTGTGTGTGTGTGTGTGTGTGTGTGTGTGTGTGGAGGGGGGGAGGGGGAAGGAGAGAGAGAGAGAGAGAGAGAGAGAGAGAGAGAGAGAGAGAGAGAGAGAGAGAGAGAGAGAGATTTCGTGGGGAGTAGTTATACTTAGACCTTTGGGACTATTCCTAGTTCAGAGCAAACATTGAAATCTATCAAAAATAACTCCCATGCAGTGAAAAGAAGATCCTTAACAATAACCCTAGAGATATGTAATCACTTCTGAAAAGAAGGGAACAATGGATGACATCTCCTTGGTCCCAACAGGGGTCACCTTACTCAAAAGCCACACTGACTAGCCACCTCCTAGCAAAAAGGAAGAGAGAGGCAGACAGACAGAGATAAGAGACAGAAGGAAATAAGCATTTGTCAACCTACTATGTGCTAGGCACGGTGAGGAGCGCTTTACAAATATTATCTCATTTGATTCTCACAAAAACCCTGTGAGGTATGTACTGTTAATATCCCCATTTTACAGTTGAAGAAATTGAGGCAGACAGAGGTGGACTGACTGCTAGGCACACGCTAGTAAGTCGCTAAGACAACACTTGAACTCGGGTCTTTCTGACTTCAAGTTCAGTTCTCCAGCTACTGTTCCACCTGGTTACCCCCAAAGGAGTGTTGATTGACTGATAGATATAAAGCCAGAGGAGGCTAAGAGATGAGTCAGTTTCAGGTCAAGGGGGTCCTTGCCATGTTGGCCACAGTTGTGTCCTCAGTCCAGTCACAAGACTCTTGGAACTGAGTTTCTTAAAATCTGTTGTTCTGCCTCAAGCTGAGCTGGGGAAAGGCAGGGGGTTTCCTGTGAATTCCAGCCAGCTAGAAGGTAACTGGATGACACTGGGTAATTACAATGTTGTTGAAGGTGACTGAGCACACAGGCACCTCACAAGCCTCGAGTCGCTTCTGTACCTTACAGAAGCATTTACCAGGGGATTCCTTCCATTGCAAGCTCCCTACCATGTTTTCAGTGTAACGCAATTACAAGAGTCATTGTGCACATAATTTCCAGGGATGCTGCTCTGGGTAAACAAAGGCTTTCTGCTCTGTAAAACCCTTTTACAACCTGCCTGTATAGCACTGGGCCTTAACTCCATCAGAGACGGTGACTGCATTGTGGCAGACCTTTCCGGCATAGATCTCTATTTCAGAGGGACCTTATTTCGTTTTAGATAATGGTAAGATAACGAAGAGGGATCCCCAACATAATAAACAGCGTTAATACGTTGTAGCCACACTCGACTGCCAAGTAACAAAACCCAGCTGTGACATCAGACTGATAGTGACTGGCCCTTGTAACATTGTGGCACCTAACTTTTCACAGAAACAATTCCTCACATGTGTAACTGGATCTGCTGGTACATGGCTGTCATTGAGCCTGAGGATATGGCTTGAGTACCTTAGGGAAGAGAGTGAGGGATTTGCTGCATCGCCTCAGCATTGGTGATCAGCAATGAAACATATACTGAAGGGAAATTTCCTTTTTTCTGGGAGCAGATAAGGTATTAGCAGCTAGTGAGGGGATAAGAGAATGTGTAAGTACTCTATTGCCTTGAATTTGAGCTAACAGGCTGTTGTTGTTGTTCAGATGTTTCAGCCATGTCTGACTCCTTGTGAGTCTCTCTGGGGTTTTCTTGGCAAAAATACTGGAGTGGTTTGTCATTTCCTTCTCCAGCTATTTTACAGATGAGGAAACTGAGACAAACAAGGTCAAATGACTTGCCCAGGGTCACACAGCTAGTAAGTGTCTGAGGTCAGATTTAAACTAAGGAAGATGAATCTTCTGACTTCAGGCCCAGCCCTCTATCCACTGCACCACGTAGCTGCCCTCTCTTCATATTACAGGTGTTTAATTAACCAGCAAGATACAATTTTGTAAACATGAGCACATAAGTGCTGGAAAATACGTATGAGAGCATCCTGGGGCTAAAATGTGAATGAATGGATGGCTTATATGAAGGGCTTACTGAATGCCAAGCACCATGCTAAATGTTAGGGATATAAAGAGAAGGGGGGAAAAGTCCCAACCTAACCTAGCTCTCGGGGACTCACATGCTGGGGGAGGCAATGTATGTATATATAATAGAATTCAGCTGCAGAGTAGATGAAAAGACCTAGGAGTCCTAAGGGCTCAGTAAGATGGCAAATGATACTAAGGCATCATGGGTCCCCTAGGGTGCACTAGCATGTGGGATGATGTTAGGAGTCTGGAGGGTACAGCAACAGTTCAGATGACAGGGTCTAGTGGTCCTCCGTTCCAATGGAAGATTTGTAGTCTGGGGAATGGTGGTGTTATTTCCAGAACTCAGAAACTAGGGCTAATGGGGAATATAATGTAAATGACCAGGTGTATACAAAACAGATAAAAGGTAACCTCAGAGGGGAGAGCTCATTTCTGGGGAAAAGGTGGTCTTTGAATTGAGTCTTGAAGGAAGAAGTCAGGGATTCTAAGAGGGAAAAGTGAGGCTGGAGGGCTGAGGAGAGCAAGGATTACAGGTACAGGAATCAGCCAGAACAAAGACTTGGTGGCAGAAGACAGGGTCGTGTGTAAAGAATGGCAATTGGGAAACATGTCTGATTACCAGTGTGTCAAAGGGAACACAGGTAGGAAGAGTGGAGAGGTAGGAAGAGACCAAGCTAGGAAGGGCTTGAAAATGTAGCTGGTGCTGAGTATGCGGGAATGATGGGAATAGCTCCCATTGCTGCGTGACTGGAGGTCTGGAAGGCATTTTCCTCCTGTTGTAACAATGGGGTGAGGTAAGTAATTAAAATAATAGCATTCCCTTTATTAGAGATAAGGAAACTTGGACTCAAAGGGTTAAGTGGCTTACCCAGAACATAGCTCCTAAGGATCTGAACCTATTTCCAAACTCAGGTCTTTACTGACTCCAGATACAGAGTTCTTTCCATTATAGTACATGGCCTTCTTACACACAAAATGCTGAAGGGGTTGTGGGGGGAGAAAAGAGGAGAAGATAGCAAGGAAGAAAGAAAAACATTCACTGCTGTCACTGTGGAAACTTTCCTGGGGGAAGGAGGATTGAGCCAAGCCTAGAAGGATGGTAGGATATGAAGAGGTGAGGCAGCAGCAGGAATCAGCAGATCAAAGGCAGTGTGATCTAGGAATGGAGTTTTAAATAGAAGGCTGTCAATTCAGGAGCATGGGGCTACTTTTTCTAGCTTTGACACACTTTAAGCAACCCCCCAGAGCTGCTTTTTGTGCCCTGTTTTCTCCATTGTCCAAAACAAAATGAATAATGTGTCTGCCTTCCTTTCCCTGTGTCCTTTACCAAGATCAAGCTGGCTCTTAGTAGCTGAAGCAGGCAGCAGCTGCCTGTGCATCTTTCAGATTCTGTATGGGAAGCTGGCTTAAGAGAGAGATGCAAAGGTCTCAGAAATGAATCTTAGAAATGAATGAGGAAAAAAAAAGGAGGGTACTGGCTAAAGAGAGTGGTATGGATGCATAGGAAGCTCGTTAATCAAGTTAGGGGGGTTTTTTTAATTTTTATTTTCACTTTTTAGGAAGCATGGAAACAGGGGCAGATAACTAAGAATGAATACAAAAGCCTTGCATGGCCTTCTAAGAATTGTGCTAAAGCCCAGGATGAACTGAGGCTGGTGCTAAATGCTAAGGACAAGATGAAAGCTTATTTTATTGTTGTTATTCTTAAAAGCGGGTCGGTGACCCAGTAACTCAGTGGGATCCTGTCCCTCCTTCCCTCCCCTATTGGCCAAATGGAAGGTATAAATGGTATAAGCAGAGTAACTACAGGATGTGTGTGAGATTGGCAAACAAGTTTATGTCCCCCATATGAGGTTGGTGTGTCGGGTGGGAAAAAATTAAAAGGTAGGTAAAAAGAGATAGGAGGGCACAAAAGTGAACTTTTCAGTTGGGCCAAAGGCCTTTCCTGACCAGAGCTGATCTAGGGAGGCCAGTAATACTAATAACTCATACTTCTATAGGGCTTTAAATTTTAGCAGACACCTTTACTCTTAATAATCCTTCAAGTTAGATGGGAGAAGCATTATCTCCATTTTACAGATGAGCAAACTGAGGACAAGAGAGGTTGTATAACTTACCGAATTTCAAGCTAGGAGTGACCTTTTGTGATTTTTCGGTCATTTCAGTTGTGTCTAATTTTCTTTGACCCCATTTTGAGGCTTTCTTGGCAGAGATACTGGAGTAGTTTACCATTTCCTCCTCCAGCTCATTTTACAGATGAGAAAACTGAGGCAAACAGGGTGAAGTGACTTGCCCAGAGTCACACAGCTAGTTAGTGTCTTAGGCCAGATTTGACTTCAGGAAGATGAGTCTTCCTGATTCCAAGTCCCATGCTCTATCCACTGTGCCACCTTAGAGACCATCTAATCCACTCCCCATCCCCAGTCCTACTTTTACTGGTGAGTAAACAGAGGCCCCGAAAGGTAAAAGAGCTTGCCCAAGTTGACCCAACTGGTATAACATAGCAGAGCTAGCTTGAAGGCTAGCATCCTTGCCATTAGAGGATCTTGGCTGGAGAGTTGCAAAGGGCCTCAGAGACCAGAGAGTCCATTTTACTGCTGAAGAACTTCAGAGGAAGACACTTATGTGACACGTACAAGGTCAGGTGGTGTTAGAGGCTGGATTTGAACCCTAGTTATCTGACTGGAGCCAGTGATCTTTCCATGGAATGCCATTGAGGCCCCACATTACCTGGCCTCTTCAAAGGAACTGATGGTCATCCTTAGTTTCCAAACTCGATTTCATATATATGTATATGTTCACAAACATATCTATGTGTGTATATAGAGATATAAAATATGTTTGGTATTCTACAAATATATCGCCGTGTTAGGTAAGTATGGGGGCAGGGAACAGAAAAAGTGTCTGTTTTCTTTGTCAGCCCCAAAGCTGCTTCATCCCCAAAGTAACCAGCCACGTATCAAGGGGAGCGGTATATTTATTAGGTGTTAATGTTATTAGTTGAGAAAGAGGCCAGCCTTGTAAGCTTTGTACCCTGTTTGCAGGCTCTAGAGGTGAAGTGGGGCTCCATGTGGCCCCCCATGTTCTGTGCATTCAGGCTGGGTATGTCTATGAACTGTCAATTTCCCATTGTCCCCCAGAGAGAGCCTAACATCCCTACCCTGATGCCACCCCCCCACCCCCACACCGTTCCCCACTTTCAAGGGTGGCCCTTATTCAGAAAGGCTTTTGCAGTAAACAGTGTTATCCTACTCTGCTCTCTAATCCTTCCTGATGCCTGGCCTACCTTCTTATTACCAGTCCTACTTTCATCCATAATTTAATTACTCTATGGATGCAGCCTCTGCATAATTTCCCCCCATTGAGTTTAAAGATAAAAATCAATGCATCCCCTGGCTCCCTGGAAGGGTCTTGCAGCCTGGCTAATTTAGGAGCAAGCTCAGAGCTGCAGGGGCTGCCAAGTCCACCCTCTCCTGCCTCTCGATGCCAGAGCCTTCACCTGATTGTGCAGCCATGGCAGGGCCCCCCTGACCACCCCGCTTTGTCAGGAGAGTTTGGGTTTTGTGGCCTCTGAAGCAATCAGCCTCTCCTTGGCTCCCAGTTTGCTCTGAATTCTGCCCTCTGGGGACAAAGAGAACTGGGGGGAGCCCTCTTCCACCTGTCAGGTGTCATGCCTTTGCCTGACCACACCCTCCACTTCACCCCAAGCTTCTGCCCCACTTCTTGAACTGACCCTTATTTGACATGGCCTCTGGACCTCTCCCCATCCTGGTTGGCCTCCTCTGGAAGCCCGCCAGCCTGCCAACATTCCTCTTAACAGACAGCACCCAGAGCTGAACACGGCTCCAGAGGTAGTTGGAGATGAGGGCAGAAGCATGCAGAAGGCATTCCATCCTTGGGTCTAGCCGCAGCCTGTCCTTCATGGGGCCTTTCCAGGTCATGGAAGCCCAGAGGACTGGAGCTGGAAGGGACCTTGGGAAGGGTAGTGAGCCGGTGACAAGAATAGAACAAGACTCACTCTTGGCCATTGAACCTTTGACAGGGAGGTACTCAAGCGGGGGGGGGGGAAGGGATTTGCCTAAGGTCATACAGCTAGTTAGTGATAGTCAGAACAGGGATGAAGTTCTTTCAGCGCCTGATACAGGGCATCTAGGTGGCACCACAGTGGATAGAGCCTTGCACCTCGAGTCAGGAAGACCTGAGTTCAAATCCACGCTCAGATGCTTACTAACTGTGTGACCCTGGGCAAGTCACTTTATTCTATTTGCCTCAGTTTCCTCATCTGTAAAATGAGCTGGAGAAGAAAATGTCAAGCCACTCCAGTATCTCTGCCAAGAAAACCTCCAGTGGGTCATAAAGAGTCAGACGTGACTAAAATGAACACCAGTGCCCTCACCACCACACTAAACAAGGGATCTTTGAGGACAGCCAAGGAAGGCCAGGCAAGAGCTCATGTTTGCACTGCCACCCTGAGGCCAGAGTTCCAGGTGGGGCTAGTAGCCCCAGCTAGTGGTGCTGCGAGATAGAGGAATGGATGGGGGTGGGGAAGGGGGGCCTCCTGGCTCAGTGACCAAGTGATTGTGCATCCCTGGCAGAATCTGCAACTGCAGGGTAGCTTGCCATCTGAAAATTGGAATATTGCTCATTTCTCTGCCTGCCTCACAGAGGACAGTGAAAACCAGATGCAAAAGGTAGAAAAGTGTGCTCTAAGGTGGGGGGGAAACGTTTCATAAATGCAAGGCTTTTATAAAATCCCACCTAGCAAGCATTTATTGTGCGTTGAACCCAGTGCCAGACATGAGGAAACGAGCCGGAGCTTCGGGAAAGTGGCTGCCCTTACAGACTTCCCGGCTGGAAGGCGGGCAGGCACCGACAGAGTGTATGCACACATTGCATGACAAGGATGTTGACAAGTGTCACGCGAGGGCTAAGAGGAAAGGTGTGTTCCCTGAGCCAGCCAATGCCTGCAGAAGCACAGCCCCCAGTCACCCCGTCCTCATTATCCCAAGAGCAATTAGCAGTGATTGGGGGCAGAGTAGCAGAGTCGATAGAACTCTGCATTGGGAGTCAAGAAGACCTAGATTGATGTCCCACCTCAGCCAGATGCTGGTCACCAAACCTCTCAGGACTTCAGTTTCCTGATCTGTAGAATGAATGGACCTTGCTGTGAGGTTGGAATGAGCCGGCGTATGTAAAGCACAAGAGGAATAGTCTGTGTCCTTATTTCCTTCACCCTGCTACCTCTGCAGTGGTCCCATCTCCCTTCTACTGCCCTCCTCAGCCCATCAAGACCCAGTATTGGCTACTTCACAGCCTAGAACTTGGTATATCTCCTCTGCCCCTCCCCAGCTCCCAGATTTCTGAGCCCTCCCCTGCTTTTCCATCTTATCTCCCACCTAAGCCCAGTGAAGCAGCTGGAAAGGGAAAATTTATCAGAAAGGTGGGGCCCCAAACAGCACAACTCAACCCCACCCAAGTGTTTTTTTGTCTCCAGGGACTTTTTTTCTATTTAAGCTCAAGAAAAGATATTATTCAGAATTTCTGAGCCAGGACACCTAGATTGAATCACAGCCTTGCTACTGACTGGCTGTGTGACTTTGAGCAGGTCACATGTACAACTGGGGCCAACCACTGACCCACTGTGACCTTCAGTGTCTGCATCTCAAAATGGCAAGCATCATTCTTGGCCTAGGAAGCTCCCAGGGTAGCTGTAAATCAATCTGGGACTGGAGGAGCTCTCATTCCTGGCCCCAAAGTAAATCCTACCTGCCTTTTGGAGCTTTTGTTCAAAGGCAGACAGGTTAAGTGGGTGTCTTTTCATGCAGAGGGACTTTTGGCAAATTACTGCCCTTTTTGGTTTGATTTTGGTGGGGTTTTTTCTCCCTATGGTCAAAAAAATTTCAGGATGGAATTCAAATTTTGATTTCTCAAGGCTGCTGATGTCCAGGGCTTTGACAATATTTCCCTCAAGTTCTCAGGATCCATCAACCTTCCAATAGCTTTTTTGTGCACTTTGGCTGACACTCCAAAGATGCCTGTTTTCAGGTATTTGGAGGCCTGGCATGGAGAAGAGGGACCAGCCTTATCCTTCTGGGCCCTAGAGAACAGAACCAGCAGCAATGGGTAGAAGTAAGAAAAAGACTCATTTGGCTGGGATTGATCCAAAGAAAAACTCCCTAACAATGAGAATTTCCCCACGGTGAATGGGCTGCCTCTGACTAGAATGAACTGGGTTCTCCATCTCTGGAGAACTTCAGGTGAAGGTGGGGATGATGATTCTGAAGCAGGTGCCTCTGAAGTCCTTCCAGCTCTGAGATGCTGCAATTTCGTGTGGACAAATTCCCAATAAGCTTTCACCCTCCTAGAGGGCACGTTCCTGGCATAGAGGTTGAGGCCAGCACTGGGGTATATTTCCCCACATATGTTTGATCAACTCCCAGAAAAGAATGGCCCAGTGGGAAAGAAGGGCTGCTCCTGCATCTGCTCCCCACCCAGTGAGCTCCCAGTTGGAAGGGAAGGTGAAGTTGCTGCTTCTTATTAATGTGGCACTTGCCTGAAAAACAGCCCCAGTTCAAGGAAGCCCAGCTACAGGATGGGAGTTTTCCTCAAGGTGGTGGCTTTTTTGAGTGACTGCCTGACTGCTGGTCCAGCCCAGTCAAGCACTCACGAAGTTCCCCACCCCCAGAATAACAGATGATGCTAATACCTTCACTGTTACTTCCTCTCATATAAGGTCTGTGCCTTGCTCACTTACTCCCATTTATTCATAATGAGTGCAGTGAGCAGATCTTATGGTGAGAGGCAGTTTTCATGACAGGATCTCAAAGTTCTGACCAAGTCAGCCCTGGAGAATTCAGATAAGGATCCAGGGGATGGCAGATTCCTCCTCAAAAGTTAAGAAACTGAGGCTCAAAGCACTGAGAACATCTTGAAGAGGAGTCCTTGCCAAGGGAAAGTGTAGACAGGTTTTTTTTTCTTTATCGCATCATTACATTACTATCATGTCACTCCTTTCTGAAACTTTATGTGTCCCTGTAAACAATAGATGCCTGTAGAAGACACAGGGATCTATCTTCAGGGGCTAATGCACCTGTTGGGTGAGCCCTCCAGGAAGTCCTGAATCCAAATTATAATGGGAATGGGCATCTGTCTAGTGTATTGTATTCGCTAATCCTTGGTGGGTAGAGAGCTGGCCTTGGAACTAGGAGAACTAGTGCTTAGCACAGTGCTGGGCCCAGAATAAGTGTTTAATAGATGCTTTTTAACTGACTGACTGACCTGGGTTCAAATCCTGCCTCTGACACATACTACCTACGTGGCCCTGGGTGAGTCACTCAGTTTCTCAGTGCTCTGGGCCAATGGAGTCAAGCTCAAATACAAATCAATCCCTGTGAGCCACCTATTGACTTAGAAAACCACAAATTAACATTATCTATGTTGTATTATATTTTTATTTTATTAAACATTTCCCGTTGATATTCTAACCTGATCTGGCTACTCTTGGGACAAGATCCCGTAGACCTCAAGTTTGCTACCTCTGCTTTAGTAGACTCTCTAAGACTCTATGTTGCAGAGTAGATCTGCATAAGAGAGAAAGTTTCCCCACCTGGGAATTCCATTCACTCATAGGAAACTCAGAGGCCCCAGTCCCTGTCCCTGTCCTTTCCACCCATTATCTCAGAGTTGATGGAGACAGACAATCATTCCATTTCTGTTTTGCTATTCTCCTTTGACTTTGGGAAACCCTAAGAAATCATGACTAGTCATTGATCACAGACCAAAGAGGCCATGTCTCTGAAACTGATAATAGACTGAGAGTGGACCTTTTTTTTTTTGGAGGGGGGAGATATGTTTTTAATTGAAAATTTAATGGTTTTCACAAATGTAAATGAAAAAAGGAGGGCTCAAAACCTAATGTAGCTTTATAATCCAAATTGTTTAAGTTCAAGAAATATATTTTAATGAGACAGTAATGATTTTTAAAAGCTTTATTGAAAGTGCTAAGTTGAATATCAATACAACTAATTAAACTTCCTTGGTAACTATTTACATTCTAGTTCATTGCAGCACATAGGGTTTCAGTCTTTCAATCTCTCCCTCTAAGTTCCCGTCAGGCTTCCTGATTGGCCGTTCACTACCAGTCATTATTACTTGGTACATTCTCCATTCTCCCAGTTCTACTTTTTTTAAACTTTGCATTCTCTCATCAAGATCTTTCCATCTTTGTTGGCGTTCCTCATATCCAGTGATCTTATTTGCACTGCATTCATGTGGAGTGGATTTCTTGGTTGTGGGGGGAAAGAAAGAGGCACAGGAGATGACTAGATCTGGGCTTTCATTCAAAGAAGGATGAGAAAGCCATCTCTCCTGATGTAGGTTGGCACCACTATGCCACTCAGTGTGAGACTGGCACTGCCTGGAGAAATGACAGGTTAAATTCCTTGCCCAGAGTCACTCAGCCAGTCACAATGCCTGGCACATGGGAAGATGATGATGATGATGATGATGATGATGATGATAAAATAAATTAATAATAGCTACTTATATACTGCTTACTGTATGTGCCAGGCACTATGATAAGTGCTTTACAATTATTATCTCATTTGACCTTCACAACAACCCTGGGAGGTAGGTGCTATTATTATACCCCATTTTACAGATGAGGAAACTAAGACAAATGAAAGTTTAATGATTTGCCCAGGGTCATACAGCTAATAAGTGTCTGAGGCTGGATTTGAACTCAGCTCTTGGGGACTCCAAACCCAGCTTTATCCACTACACCACATAGCTGTCAAAAATGCTTTATCTATCTAGAAGGAAGGAAAATATCAAAGAAACCACAGAAACAAAAATTGAGAGTGGGAAAGGACCTTGGAGATTCTGTAATCTAAACTACTTATTTAACACTAGAGGAAACTGAGGCACAGAGAGGGAAAGGCATTGGTCTCACAGACTTTAAGTAGTGGAATCAGGAGACCCAGCCTCAAAACCCGGTTCTAATGATTAGTAGCTGTCAGTCAGTTCAGCTTTCTGACTGTTAGTGGCTTCACCTTTAAAATGGGAGTATTCATACTTGTATGATCTACCTGGGGGAGGGTTGCAGAAAGCATTTTGGGGAGTTATCATTGGCAGCTTATTGCACCAGTCATTTATGGATGATCTATAGAAAGACATGGAAAAGAGTTGTGAATCATGACAGGGCTTCGTTGGGTGGCTATCTGCCCCAGTGAGGGGAAGATCACTGCCCATAAGGTCATAGACTTGTTGGAGGCATGCTACTGTGAGCATTTCGCTTTTCTGTGTTTCTAGCTTAGTACCATGGTACAAGTCTGCCTGTGTTCTTGCTCTTCTGGGTCCTTGAGGTTCAGTTTGACCTACCAACTCTCTTGCAGCGTCATGGTCTAGAGGAGACCTCGTAGGGTCTCTATCTTCTGGAGAGAACTTGAGGACCAGGTCTCTGGAAATCCCCTGGCTTGTTCCCTGAGCTGAATTCCCTATAAAGTGCCTCAGAAGAGAGTGTGGTTATGGTTAGACCTGGCTGTGAAAGTTTCCTTTGACAGTTCAGCTTCTGAGGGTGGTGGCTAAGATGCCAGTTTAGGCCACTGTCCTTGTTCAGCTGTGCCCACTAATCTGACATGGATCAGCTCTTTATGCCCTGCCTGTGCCTGCCCAGAGGATATGGCTGCTGAGTGCCCTGCTTTGCAGAGGAATCCTGTCATTGGAAGGGGGAAGAAACCAATCCCCCACACTGGCCACAACCACTGCAGTAAGCTGGGACCAGTTAATCTGGGCTCTCTCCAGGCCAGTGACTCCTGATCCCTGTCCTTCACAGATGGTGAATGAATGACCAGGATTTGGATGGGCATAGCATGCCCTGGGATATATAAGGAGGGGGGAAAACAGCCTCAGGGGAAAAAAAGGCCATGATTTCAGAGTGAGCCATCATCTCTTCCCAAAGAAACATCTCCTTAATTACTCAGGTTTGCACTGAAATTAGAGCGTGCTCTTGGTAGGCCCTGGAGAGATTCTAGGACAGGTCAGTGCCAAGGCACTGCCATAGTCTCTTAGCATCATAGGATCTAGAGATGAAAGGGGCCTCCCATAATCTACTTATTGTTCAGAAGAAGGATCTGGTGCCCAGAAAGGGAAGGGGACATGCTCAACCCCACCCAGTAGGTGATTTGGTGACCTCCTTAATAGAAGAATCTGAATTCTAAAATCCTTCAGAGGAACAAGCTGCCTTAATTGATACAGTGCATTTATTTTCGTCCTTAAGGCAAAGAAAATAGAAATAAGATGATAATTTTTGTTTTGAAGTAAAATTATAACGACATTTTTGCACCAATTGGCATGCCTAGTCTTTGTATCATTACTCTCTATCTCTGTGTAACCAGTAAAGATGGAGGACAAAAAATCACAAGGCCAGGAGTTTGGAGGGGCCTTAGAAACCATCCCTTCTGGGCACTTTTCACCTCATTCTGTTTCGATCATAAAAAATTTGATCTATATCAGATTGCACACTGTCTTGAGGAGGGAGGGAGAGAAAAATTTAAAACTCAAAAGCTTATGGAAGTTATTGTTGATAAATCACAACAAATTAATACAAAAGAGTAAATTAGCACTGGTAGTTGAACCACAGACAGAAGTGGGCTCAGGCAGCCCAATTCTATGACTTGGCCTGCATAGACACTCTTCAGGGCGACGATATTAGTGTGGCAATGTCAGGATGCCATGAAAAGAAAAAAGGACACTGGGACCCTGCCCTGTTAGAGACGTCAGCTGCCTTTACTGACTGTTCCCTACTTACATACATTACTTCTAGTGTTTTCCCTGGATGTGATCACTCTTCCACTAACCACTCTGTGCATTTGTTCGAAAGTTCACCCCAGATTTCTGTGGGAAATGTTCTGCTGCTACTCTTCTTTTTATTCCATTCTGGCAAATGCCTTTTCTTTAAGCCAAAAACAAAGAATCTGAGACCCCTCTGGGCTGTTCAGGTGAGGAGATGTCTGCCAAGGGTGGGTGATGCTGGCCCAGGGCTCAGGAAGGGATCTGAGAGACATCCCAGTTGAGATGATCATTGAAGCCATGGGAGCAGCTGAGGTCACTGGAAGAGAACAGGAGTGAGCCCTGGAGGCCATACTCACATGAGGGGAGCCAGTCTGACTCCATCCCCGCCCAGCACATCAAGGTCCTTCCACTTCACATACAATGCTCTTCTCACTGCTCCAGGTTTCATGGCTTCCCTTCAAGATGCTTGTTTTTGAGCTAAGGTGAACTAGGTCAGAATCTTCAATCTGGGAGGGGCTGAAGACTCTGGGGGTCTAACTCCCTGGCCAGTGGATGAATGTTCTGTCAGATTCTGGGGCCAGTGGCCATCCAGCCTTTGCTTGAACGCCTCCAGGGAAGGAGCCCTCACTACCTCCCAAAACTACAGCATGTGCCATAAAGAAATTCTCCTTCCTTCCCCCTCCCCTCCACCTGTCTTGATCATCATTATTCTGCCTCATGTGACCACCCAACAAGCAAAATACCTCATATACATGACAGCCCTTCTGATATTTTAAGACAGCTGTTTGAAATAATTCAGCTTAGTCATGATCTATCAACAATTTCTCTAGCCAGGTGCCTCCATCTTGTCACTTCAGTTACCAGGGTCACTCAGTGTAAATCATGTCATGCCTGCCATCTTCTTCCATGTCTGTTCCTGAAGGAATTTCACTCCCTATATCTGTGATTTGGTGTCATCTTACTCCTGCGATACATGGGCTTTGGGACTTGTATTTGAATTACTCAGTCATTGTTGGGTTTTTTTGACTTAGTCTCTGCTTTTCTAGGTGTTCTGGTTAACTGAGGTCATGGGATAAATGATTTCTGAATGAGTAAAGTGTTACTGTTGTAGTACACTAATTACACATTGAGACTGACACATCTAGACTGATGTCTAGACTCAGCAGATCCTAATGGTCCTTCCCAAGATAAACTCATCTCTCAGGGTGATCACTGCCTTAAAGAGCATTTTTGCCCTCCTGTGGTTTCTGCCCGTTCACCAGTGGTTGAGGCGGTGGTCAGAAAGAGACGGCACAGCCACCTCAGGAGCCGGGCATGCTAGGCTAACCTCATTTCCTTTTTTTTTGACAGGACAATGCTGTAGATTCAATTTACTGAAATTTTAGCCAAGAGATTGATCGAGTGGTTTCTCCTGTACTTGTAGGAAAGATGAAGAGATGTGTTTTACATGACAGTACAATTGCATGGGGTTGCAGAATGCTGCCACCCTGGCCAACAGTAGAGTGTAGAATTCGCCAAATGCTTCATAGTCTCTGTGTGGCTCCAAATAGTAGCTGTCCATGGCTTGTAGGGTGCTGAAAACAAACCCTGCTCTGTTGGAATGGTTGTGTGGCCAGACTCAAGCAAGGATTACTACTCCATGTTGACCTGGAAAGAGGTCTCCAGGGGAGTGTTGCAGGGATCAAGGCTTACCCCTATGCTTTTAACATTTTTATAAATACTCCAAGGAAAGGGAAAGACAGAATTCCTGTCAAGATTTCAAATAACATAAAGCAAGGAATAATCAATATCACACCAGATTAAAACTCTCAACAGGCTAGAAAATTTAAACAGAAAAAAAAATTGTTAAAGGTAAGAGTAGTCTTATACTTGAGTTCAGGAAATTGACTTCTCAAGTTAAAGAAGGGAGATTTGATTAGAGAGCAACTTGAAAAAGATCTGGGGGTTTCAGTGGACTACAAGCCTAACAGAAGGCAACATCTGTTATATGGGCCCAGCTTGCAAGAACAAGGGAGCAATTGGCCCCCTGTCCTCTGCCCTCCTCTGACCTCATCATCTTCAGTCTCGTGTTCAGGGCTGGGTGCTGCCATTTAAGGACAACGCAGATAAGCTGGAGAGAATTCAGGAATGGGGAACCAGGAGGGTGAAAGGCCCCATTTCAATGGTGCATGAAGACCAGTGGGATGAATTGGAAAGCTTTCCTGCTGAGGTCACCAAAAGGTTTGATGAGACTACAGCATGTCCTAAGTGGATGATTCAGGAGGCAATGGCCCGGCCTCGGAGAAGACCATTCACCAGAGCATTGTTTACTTTGTTTGCCCTGAACCATCCACCATGGGCTTTCTGAGGGCAAAGAGGGCAAGGGGTTTATCAGTCTCTGCCTCCCAGCCATTAAGGAGCCTTGTTCTGAGTTGTACCTGGATGCTTTTTGTCCAGTGTGTGGTTTTTAGGCAGAGCTGCTGACAGGCAGCCTAGCATGGTAGGAGAAAGCTGGCCTTAGAGTCAAGAAGATCTGGATTTGAATCCCGAATCTGCTACATGTGAGCTGTGTGACCCCAAGGGAGTCACTTTATTTCTGGGGGGTACCTCCCACCCAGGGTTGTTGTGAGAATCTAGTGAGATATGTGGTCTCCCCCATAGAATATGAGCTCCCTGACAGCAGGCGTCATGCAGCACTGTGCCAAGCACGTGGTAGGCACCTAACCAATGCTTGCTGATGGAATATTTTCTTGACTAAAGTGCTTTGCAAACCTTAAAGCCCTGCATGAACATCAGCTTTTAGGAGGAGTGTGAGTGTCCCTTTCTGTGTTTTGTCTCCACAATGCTAATAAGAAGTATGGATGTAGGGGTGGGGTGGGAGTGAGCGCGCGGGCACACACACACACACACACCCCAGTTGTTGCCAAGGAGACTCTAACCCTGAGATCTGGGAGGAATGGAGATGATTCCAATAGGGCAGGCCGTGTTTCCAGAGCCACCTTCCAGGATCCACGCTTTTTAATTTATCCTTTTAAGACCAAGTGCTGATTCCAAGATTTGAACTCATGTGGGAGCTAGCTCCCAGGATCCAGGCAGGAAGGGAGCTCACTGGGGGCAAAGAGGAAAGTAGTTGGGAGCCACACTTGGGGAAGGCAGGGCACACTGGTCAGGGTTGAACAAAGGGGTGAGAGTAGCTAACATTCTCTTGCCCCAGGCTATGATTATCTCCACTTTGCAGAAGTGGAAAATGAGGTCCCAAGGTCAAACAGCCATAGGGGTGGGATTAAGCCCTGGTCTTGGAGTGAGGAGGCTTCCTCTTGGGAAACTGGGAGCTAGACAGGGTCTCAGAATCCATCTAGTCCAACCCCTCCCCACTTTACAGATGAAGGAACTGAGGTTCAGAGAAGTAATTAAAGGGACTTGCCTCTCCCAGTCATGAGTTGCTGGGGATGTCCTCTCTCCCCAGATTGTTGTGGAATCAGCAGCCACCAAAATGCCACGGAGATGTGTGGTATCATTGCCAGGAGGATGGGGAACCAAGCAGGGGTGGAGCAGGCCTTCTCCAGCCCCAGTGCTCTTCCCATTATATGCCCCAAAGATTCTTGTTACAGGTGAAGGTTTGAATTAATAGTTTCCATGGCCATTTGTCCACTTAGGTGACCTCATTGTGACCTCACCGTACCCCTGCAGGTGGGAAATAGTCTGAACCTCTTTGACAGATGAAGAAACTGAGACTCAGGAAAACCAAGTGACTTGTCCCGAAGCAGCCAGCTGTCAAGTACCTGAAATGGGATTGAGGGGCTCATGGGATCATTGATCTAAAGCTGGAGGGGACCAGTGCCATCCCATCATTTTACAGATGGAGAAACTGAGGCAGAGGGGGTTAATCAATATCTACATAATCGATCATAGAACTTTAGAACTAGAAGAGACCTCAGAAGCCATTAATCAAATATCAGATGCTGTTTAGCATCCAAAGCCCTTCATACCCTAGCTCCAACCTGCCTTTCCAGTCTTCTTCCATCTTACTTCTCAATGGGTATTCTTTGATCTAGTGATCCCAGACTCCTAGGTATTCCCTGAACAAGCCCCTCCATCTCCAGGCTCTGGGCATTCTCTCTGACCATCCCCAGGCCTGGAATGCTATGACCACTGACCTCCCTGGCCTCCCTGGGGTCCTAGCTCCCTCCCATAGGAAGCCTTCCCCAAACATTCTTAATTCCAGTGCCTTCTCTCTGTTGATTTTTCTCCAGTTGATCCTTTTTATGCCTTGTTTGGACTTGTTTATTTTCATGTTGTCTCCCCCATTAGACTGGGAGCTCCTTGAGGACAGGGACTATCTTTTACTCCAGCACTTAGCACAGGACCTGGCATATAGTAGAAGTTTAATTAATGCTTATTGCATGACTGATCAACTCCCTAATTTTACAGATGAGAAAACTGAGAGCCAGGGATGTGGAGTAATGCTCGTGTGGTCACACAGCTCTTGAGTGTCTGAAGAGGGTTTTGAACTCGAAGTTTCCTGCCTTAAACCACAATGGCCTAGCTACTCTGCCAAGATGCCTGTCTTCCAGGTCAGGTCTTCCTGACTCCCATGTCTTAGGGCTGAGCTGGCCTCCTTTGCAATCACAGAATTCTGCAGTGATTTTTTGACAAAGCAGAGGGCCAGATCTGGTCTCCTACCTTCCTCAGCTTTGAGGCCACTGACATACATTTCCATCTTGAGCCAAGGAAGGCCTGGGAGAACTGAGAGGTTCTTTCAGCCCCAAGCCAGAACTGCACACCCCACCCCGCCCCCCAGATCTTTCTCCCTATTGTCTCCCAGGCTGCCAGTCATAGAATCCAGCCTCCCGGAGGCTTCAGCAGCCCACACACTGACGCAGCTGAAGTGTTATTTTCGACCAAGTCTGATGCTTAGCACAGTCCAACAGGCGTGAATGGAAAAAAAAATAATAAAATGCAATGAAATCACTTGAACACTGGCATTTGGAGCTGGCCCAACTCCTGAGAGCCAGTGGAAGAAGTGACCAGGGGAGGCTCAAGCCTGGGGCCAACTGAGGGGGTTTCCCCCCTCCTCAGAGCTCAGGGCCTCTAGCAGAGGGAGGAGGAAATGTGTTGGGCCATTGATCTTCAAGGAGCAGAACAGTGTGGCCATCTCTGAGATGATACTCTTTGTCATCTCCTATCTCATTGACTTCACTCCCTCCAAGTTCCCAAGTTGAAAGTTTGTTTTTATGAATGCCCAGCTTGGCACCCCCATATGGTCCGAGAGCCCCAGGCCTCCTGTGAAACCCAGAAGTAGGTTTGTAAGGCTTTCCAGCAGCTTCTCTGTCCCTCTATCACTCATCAGGCCTCTGTGGTATAATCAGCCTGGGAACACTGAACCCAGAAAGAAAGATTTCTTAGAACTCATTGCTATTGGCTCCTGCTATTGGACAGAGACCTTGCTTTATCTAGTAAAGGGACACATGGCCCCATGGAGAGCCTGGCTTGTCTCCGAGGTAAAGTCAGGAGTCTCTGTTCAAAAGTCCAATCTGTGTACCTGGTCTGAGCTCCATCAGACCCTCTCTCCATTGGGAGAGATGAGAAGTGGATGGTGGCTGCCCTCAATGAGATTACCCTCTTCTGATGAGAGGAGGCATGAAATGTCAAACTGCCAATTTAGAGCATTAAGTGTCTGAGGCAAGAATCAGCGAGCTGTGAGAAGCAATGCATGATTAATTCCCTGATGAAGGGCATTTGTAATGAGAGGTATTAGTCACTGTGAGGATAGATGATCCCCTCGGCTATCTTCTGCCAGCTCTTCACAGCATGGAAGAGACCCTGGGGTCTGCAAGGCTCTGTCAGGTTTGACTGCAATAGAAAGGCTTCGAATGGCAAACAGTGCCTCGTAATCCAAGAACCAGCCCAGATCACCCAGCTTGGTACCCAGGGGATAAACTTTTTTTCCCTCACAGTGACTCTCTGAGGCCTTGTTTTAAGTCATAGGGACCTGTGGTTTGCATCAAAGGAGGGGGTATCAGTCAGCAGCCTCTTGGGTTGGTGGATTTAGCCACAGAAGGTTTTGAATCAGAACCCCAATGAGCAGTGAGTTTTTCTGGACCTGAGATTTCCAGTTACTAGGGACGTGATGGACATCACCAATAAACAACTGGGAATTCATGGTAACATCTGATAACATGGTAACAACCATTCACTACTGCCTGAGTAACTCCAGGCTCTCTAGAGAAGGCAAAAAGGCGAACTCCAGACATGAGCACCTGACTACCCGATGGGTCGTTAATGTTCATTTAAACACCCATAAAACACCTGTTCTGCACAAAGGAGTACAACAGGATACAAGGCTGGTATAGTAGGTTGGGATCAGACCACAGAGGGCCTTGAATGCCAGGTTAAGGAGCACGGACATGTAGACCATTGGGAATCTTTGTTCATTTGGGATGTTGGCTTTGGGTATATTGCTATGAGTTCCTGTCTTGCACCACCCCTATAAAATGGCGCTTTAGCCTAGCGCCTGGCCTATAATAGGCACTTCATAGATACTGATTAACTGAACTTGTCTTGCTGGCAAAGAGACCTGGCCAGTAATGACCCTCTGGACTGGGAAGAAAAAGATGTTCAGAATCAGGAAGCCAGATCACCCGCTGCCAGTGAGTCCTGTGCCTCCAAGCAGTCAGTAGGACAGAGATCAGCTGTTCTGAGATTGGAGAAGTACAGCTTGGTCACTCATTAGCAGGAGACAGCGAGAAGTAGAACGTCTCAGGTGTGTTCTTTCAAACACCTTCAGCTCAAAGAGATTCAGTCTAAGATATTAATGTCGGGGCCAACACTCAAACCCAGGTCCTCTGCCTTCCTGTTCACTTTTTTCCCTACCCCTTCACCTCCCTGTGCCTGAGCATCTTCTTTTGCAGTGTTCTGTAGTCCTTGATCTTTCCCAGGCTCATTTCACCTTCTCTCCCTTCCCACCCTCTGCCCTCCAGCCCAGCCTACCCAGTGGCCCCACTGGAACATTCCACCTCCCCCTCTGCTTTCGAACGGGCTCTTTCCAGCCTGCCCTACTGTCTCTCTCCTCTCTTTGCCACCCTCCCCCTTTGTAATTCCTAGCAGTTTCCCACGTCCTCAAATCATTGGGTATTTAGCTGGACACTCCTTTGGTCCCTAGTAGAAATTCATGCTTCCTGAAGCCAGGGACTGGTTTTTTGTTTGTTTGGTTGGTTTTTGTTTTTTCAGTTTTCCTGCCCCCACATCCAGTCACAAGTTCTTGCACATAGTAGGTGCTTCTTGTCATTAATTATTAAAACTATCATTAACACAAGTACCTGACTTTCTATACCCCTTTAGTGTTTGCCTCAAAGTTTGCAGGCATCCTTTCACGGGTTTCCTACTCCTCTCCCTAAGTCACTGGAGGAATAGAGACAGACCCTCTGCCCAAGGGCTCACTTGTGCTCTTCCTTGGCCCTTTCCCTTCCCAAAGATGCCCTGCCTCTCATTCTGCCCCTCTCCTTGCCGGGCTGTCTCAGGTGCTTCTCTTGGCTGAGGCTGGACCACTACTGGGGCCTGATAAAGGGACCTTCTGGCCAGTAACAATGGGGCTGCTGGGGCTGCTGGATCTCTGCTGTCTCCACTCTGCTCGGGCCCTGAACTTGGTGCCTCCACAGTCTGCCTCACAGTCTGTCCCAGCTTCACAGGTAGAAAACAGGAAGCCAGATGGTAGCAGCAGGCCTAAGGAGCAAGGAGACTTGTGAGCCCCGGTGGAGCCTGCTCCTATGACCCTCTGCAGCCATGACCTAGGGCCCCCAGGCCCCAGCTGAGGAAGGAGGATTGGAGGGGCCATTAATGAACCCTCCCCCTGCACCCCTCACCCGCATACCAGCCCTTCCGTAACAGGCCCAGACTCTCGCCATGGGCCAGGTAAACTTGGGACTTTGTATTTTTTTTACAAGCACTAATTATCTTTCCCTACCACTGCCACCACAACTGTATGATTTTTTAGATGAAAAATAAACCTGTCATCCCAAACGTGGCTGGTCCAGCAGAACAGCTTCTATTTCCCTCTGCATCTTAAGTCCAGCCCATCTGGGCCGGTGAAGCACTCTGGACTTGCAGTCATCATCGTGCTGATCAGAGGTCTGAAGTCTTTCCAGGTTGTTTGTCATTGTATGAGATTTTTTGGTTCTCTTCCCTTCTCTCTGCAGAGGTTCCCAGAAGGCTTCCTGTGTCTCCTGAAACTGGCAATTTCATCATGCTCTTGGGGCACAATGGCATCCCACTGCATTCATATGTCACATCCCCCATGAGATGGGCGCCCCTTTAATTTCTAGTTTTGGGCTGCCACATAAAGAAATGCTACAAATATTTTTATACACCTAGGTCCTTTTCTTCTTCCTTGGATCTCTTTGGGGTGTAGACCTACTTGTGGTATTGCAGAGTCAAAGAGTAGACACAGTTTAATAGCTTTGGGGGCAAAGTTCCAAATTGCTTTCCAGAGTGGCTGGACCTATTCACAGCTCCTCCAACAGTGTATTAGCGTGCCTGTTGCCTCACAGCCCTGCCAGCATTTGTCTTTTTTGGTGATCTAATGGAGTTGAGGTAGAACCTCATATTTGCTTTAATTTGAATTTCTCTATTACTGAATTTGGAGCACTTTTTCTTATGGTTGTTGACAGCTTGAAATTCTTCCTTTGAAAACTACCTGCTTGTATCCCTAGACTACTTACCTATTGGGAATGGCACTTAGTCTTATAAATTTGAATTGGTTCTTTATATGTTTTGCATGTGACACCTTTATCAAAACAACTTGCTGCAAAGATTTTTTTTCCCAGTTGCTTTTTCTCTTCTAATTTTTACTACATTAGATTTGTTTGTGCAAAAGCTTTTATAGTTTATATAATCAAAACTGTCCATTTCTATCTTGGGTGATCCTCCCTATTACATATGGAGATATACACTCTTCCCCTCTCAGTAGATGCAAAAGGTAATTTCTTTTTTGTTTGTCTAATTTGCCCATGGTGCTGCTTTTTATGTCTAAATCCTGCAGCTATTTGGAGATTGTCTTGTGACATGTTAGTCACTCTCTAATGTCTGCTATGATGCTTCCCAGTTCCCCCAGCAGTTTTTGTCAAATAGTCAGGTTTCCTCCCAGTAATTGAAGTCTTTGGGTCCACTTCTCCATGCTTTAACCCTTTCCAAATCTTTTTGAGAAGAACTGCTTTGTAGAACACCTGAGAGATACCTTTCCATCCCACTATTTTCACTATTATCTTCAAGGTTCATGGCTTTTCATTCCTTCGTATGAATTTCATCATTATTTCTTTCCAGCTCTATAAAATAAGCTTTTGTTCATTTGATTGACGCAGCACTGAGTAAGTTAATTAATTTAAGTAACATTATTTTGTTTATGTTAGCTCAGTCTATCAATGAACAATTAATATTTCTCCAATTATTTAGGTTTCTCTTTATTTCAGCAAGGAATGTTTTATACTTGGATTTAAATAGGTCTTGAGTATATCTTGATAGATATGCTTCCAAATGTTTTATACCTTCTATAGTTATTTTAATAGAATTTCTCTTTGTGGCTTTTCCTGAAGGGTTTTATTGATAATATATAGCAATGGTGATGATTCTGTGGACTTACCTCATAGCTTTTAACTTTACTAAGTTTGTCATTTCAATTAATTTTTGGTTTAGTCTTTAGGGTTTTATAAACATATAATTATATCATCTGCAAAAAGCAATATTTTGGGTTTTCTCTTTGATCATGCTTATTCCTTCAATGTTTCCTTCTTGTTTTATTGCTATAGTTAGCTTGTCTGGGACTATGTTACATAGTAGGGGAGATAATGGACATGCTTGCTTTACCTCAATCTTATTGAAAAGGCCTCTGACTTTTCTCCATTAAATATAATGTTTGCTCTTTGATTTAGGATAGATATGATTTACTTTTATCTCTATACTTTATAATATTTTTAATGTAAATGGGTGTTGGATCTTATCAGATGCTTTTATAACATATATTGATGTGTGTCTTTTTATTGCTTAGATTTAATGTTATATTTATATACATATATATTATTTATATTATTAGCGTGATTTATATTGTGTGTGTGTGTGTGTAAGTATGTGTATATTTGTGTGTGTGTGTGTGTGTGTGTGTAATTCTTTTATGTTGACCTGGTATAAATCCAGAGTGGTCACAGAGTAAAATCTTTCTAATATGTTGTTGTATTCTATTTGCCCGTATTTTATTTGAAAATTTTGTATCAATGTTCATTAGGTAGAGTGGTCTATTGTTTTCTTTCTCTACTTTGTCTCTCCCTAGTTTAAGGACATTAAATATCCTGATGTGAAATCTGAATTTGCCACTTTGTAACTTCCTCCAATTGTTTCTAGGTCAGCCTTTTGGTACCAAACATATCTAATCCCTCTTCCACATGACAGCCCTCCAAATACTTGATGACATTGGTCACATTCCCTCTCAGGCACCTTTTCTCTTAAGTTAAACACGCCCCATCATGTCCACTGATTCTCTCTGTCATGGACTCAAAGCCCTTCACCATCTTGATTGCTCTACTCTAGATACTCTCCAGATTATCGACATCCTTTTTAAACCATAGTGCCCAGAACTAAAGGAAGTAGAAGGTAACAAGCATTTATTAAGCACCTACTATGTGCCAGGTACTGTGCCAAATGCTTTAAAAATATCTCGTTTGATCCTCACAACAACCCTGAGAGTAGGTGCTGTTTATCCTCATTTTACAATTGAGGAAACTGTGGCAGACAGGTTATGTCACTTTCCCAGGGTGACATAGCTAGTAAGTATCAAGGCCAGATTTAAATTCAGGTCTTTCTGACTCCAAACCCAGCACTCTATCTACTGTGCCACCTAGCTGCCTAGGTGAACACAATATTCCAAATAAATTTGTGCAGGGGCAGAACACAATAGCACTCTCTCCTCCCCATTCCTATAAGCTATTACCCTCTTAATGCATTCCAAAACTGAATTAATATTTTGACTGCCATAGTACACTGGTGATTCATTTCATCTTGAAGTTCATGAGACTTCCAGATCCTTTTCTGAACAACTGCTATGTAGCGATGCCTCCATACACATGAAGGTGATTTTTTTTACAATATTTTACATTTATCCCTGTTGATTATCATCTTATTAAAATCAGTCCATCGCTCCATCATGTCAACATTAATGTGGCTCTTGATCCCACTATTTTTTACGTTCGGTCTCTCTCCTAGTACAATACCTGGCACATGGTAAGCCCTTCATAAATGCTCGTTGACTGATTGACTGTGCCATATAAAAGTCTGATGTACAATGTGTCTACACTTTTATAAAAGTCATTGGTAAAAATATTAAACGACACAGGGCTAAAGCCAAACACTTCCTGCCATGTAAATTTTGCACTTTTTTCTTTTTTCTTTCTTTTCTCTAAAATATGTTTATTTTTAGTTTTCAACATTCACTTTTATAAGATCTTGAATTACAAATTTTCCTTCCCCCCAAGATGGCATGCAATTTTATATAGGCTATACATGTACAATCATATTAAACATATTTCCAAATTACTCATGTTGTAGAAGAAGAATCAGAACAAAAGAGAAAAACCACTACAAAGAAAAAACAAACCAAAAAAAAAGAGAGAGAGAGAGAGAGAGAGAAAATAGTATGCTTCTGTCTGCATTCAGACTCCATATTTCTTTCTCTGGACGTGGATAGCATTTTCAATCATG
The DNA here is from genome assembly GCF_003287225.1 of Phascolarctos cinereus. Lineage (NCBI taxonomy): Eukaryota > Metazoa > Chordata > Mammalia > Diprotodontia > Phascolarctidae > Phascolarctos > Phascolarctos cinereus. The sequence continues at coordinate 260,805,328 of NW_027556402.1, read as the reverse complement.
AGTCTTCTGGAATTGTCTTAGATCAATGCACTACTGAGAAGTCTATCAAAGTTGATCATCTCACAATATTGCTGTTACTGTGTACAATGTTCTCCTGGTTCTGTTCACTTCACTCAGCATCAGTTCATGTGAGTCTTTCCAGGTTTTTCTGAAATCCACCTGCTTGTTGTTTCTTATGTAACTCCACAACTTGTTCAGCAATTTCCTAGTTGATGGGCATCCCCTCAATTTCTAGATCTTTGCCACCACAAAAAGAGCTGCTATAAATATTTTTGTACATGTGGCTCCTTTTCCTTTTTTATAATTTCTTTGGTATTGCTCGATCAAAGGGTATGTATACTTTTATAGCCCTTTGAACATAGTTGCAAATTGTTCTCCAGAATGGTTAGATCATGAACATTACACTCTTAATAATTATTTTTAGTTCAGTTGTCCAACCATCTCTGAATCCATTGGATTCTAGTGCAGGTCTGTCCGCTTTATTCACAAGAATGGTGTGAGACACACTTTATCAAAAGCTTTGCCTAAATGCAGATCTGCTGCATCCTCTCATCTCCCAGTTCACTAGTCCTGTCATAAAAGAAAATAGGGCTAGTCTGGCTTGACTTGTTCTTGATAAGGCCATACCAGCTCTTTGTAGTCACTAATCCTCTTCCTATATAGTTAGCAACCATTTCTTTAATCAACTATTCTAGAATTTTCCCAGGAAAATAATTCAGGTTCTCTGGTCTATTGTTTTCACATTCTGTTCTTTTCCTTTTTTAAAAAAATTAGAATGTTTGTTCTCCAGTCCTGTGGTGTCTTTCCCACTTCCCACAATCCTGCAAATATCACTCACAATAGCTCAGGAACCACATCTGACAGATCTTTCTGTATCCAAGAACACAGTTCATGTGGGCCAGGTGCCTTGAATTCACCAAGGGCTGCAAGGTGCTCTTGTATTATTTACCCACTGACCTTGGGCAATACCAACTATTATTGTTATTACTGTTATTCTGGTGGGCTGAGAGTCACCACACACATATTCCCTATTTTCCAAGTCTTTCAAGAACTGCGTTTGAAGCCACAACTGTGAGGAATGAAAGTTAATTTTTGCAGAAGTTGGGGTGGGGGGAGCACTAAATGTAGAGTCAGATCAAACTTGAGTTCTGCCCCTGACACCAGCTCAATGACCCTGGAGAAATCGTTCCACTTCAGCTTCCTTGTCTGTAAAATGGAAGTGAGAATACTTGCATTCTTGCCCTCCCAAAGTTGTTGGGAGGAAAGTGCTTCCTAAGCCTCAATAACCCCTAGAAATGGAAAGCATTTGGCTATTGGAAGAGTGTCTAAGGCCAAGGTCAAGTCCAAGTGTACAAGTACTATGGGAGGTGGTAGATAAAGAGGAATATGGAGTTTCTTTTCTAGTTGAGGTGATAATGTATATGGTGCCAGGGAAAACCATCTGGCACAATGACTCTACCATTAGTTCACTGTGTGGCTCAAGGTCAGTCATTTCCCTCTCTGGGCCTCATGTGTAAAATGTGGGGGGGGGGGAACTCTGAGGTCTAGATTGCTCCATTATTCAAAAGGCATTCTGGATCTAGTCCTAGGGGGAACATGCAGGGCCCCCAACAGATCAATTCTGTGTGTGTATGTGTGTGTGTATGTGCTCACCTCTTCTCCCAATATTTCCATCCGAGTTCACAGGAATACGAGAGATAGGCTGATGAAGAAGAGTAGTCACAAAGGAACAATCTGTGAAGAAGCTATAGCAGGGAGAGGGTCTCTGCCTTCCCCGTGTGACAGGGAGAGGTCATATTGGTAGGGGAGATCCCACCACCCATCTATGTAGGACATGGATGTTCCCACCTTGCTCTTCCCCAGAATCCTGGGAGGCACAAATTGTATATAAGATGATCTTCATTATACAGATGATGAAAGTAAAGCCCACAGAGGGGAAAATTTCAAAGAGACCAAAGAAAGGATGGGTAGGAGCCCCTAGACAAAAAATAGCCAGAGGAAAACAAAAAGAGAGAGCTGTCTGAGAGACTGATGTAGTTACACAGGGATCTCCTGTCATCTTTGGAAGAGAAGACATTTATGGGAGCGCTAAGCCAGGGCTGGGAAGAGAAAGCATGGAAGGTGTGGTCCCACAAGAGGGCCTCAGGACTGTGAACGCTCCCAATGAGCTGAGGCTAGAGAGGAAAGTGAGCAGCAACCACCCCAGGAAAAGATGGGATTTTTTAAGCAGAGGGAATTCACATAGGGGCGGAACTGATGCTCAGCTGGAGAAAATGTAAACTGAGGCAGAGAGAAGAAAGAGCTGCTCAGCTCCTCTTTTTTCTGTCAATCAGCATAACCTTTTGACAGGACAAGATCTAACAAGGCTAGTGGGGACTCTAGAAGCATTAGGAGGAAGGAGATGGTCAAGGAGTGATGAGTTACTCATCTGATATGGGCTTTGAAGGAAGAGCATGGTGGCACCAGCCCCGAGACACATGGGGCATCTCAGGCTGGGGTGCGAGGAGGCAAGCAGGGAGGTTGAGATGTCTAAAGGATGCTGAGGGCCCAGGGAGCATGAGAAGAGCAGGGAGAGGTGAGAATGGAAGGGCAGGGGGTGGCCAGCCCAGTGAGGACCTTCAGTGCCACCCTAAGCATCACCCTACATTGATGTGGCACTTTTAGGTCATTATCTGAATACTGACTGCTCGTACTCTTTTTACAGATGACAGAGCCGAGGGTCAATCTCACAGTCAGAGGTACCAGAGACTAGCTGAATGGGCTTCCAGAACTCTCTTGTCGTCGTCTTCTTATCGTGTTTTCCCTGGCAGTTTAGTTATTTTGGTGCATGTCTCATCCCCCTTTTGGACCATAAACTCCGTGAGGTCATTTTCCATCCCTGCATGTGCAAGCAGTAGGGAGCCAGTACAGCTGTGTGAGCAGGGGAGGGATGGAGGCAGAGCCCTGGAGGAATGGCCAGCGGCCTAGGCTGGGTACGTGGTGGGCGTTCAGGAAGAATATATCCTGTGCTTGATTGTCTGGAAGGCCCATGTGTGCTTGGCTTGCTGCAGCAGGAGGGGGCTCAGCTATAGGTCAGAAGCTCTCTAGCTGTGTGATCTTGGACAAGTCACCTAACTCGGGGTCTCTGTAAAGTGCACAGGTTGGGATGGGTGACGCCAGAGGTCTCTTCCAGGTCTGACATTCTATGAATCTCTCCCTATAAGCTGTTCCTGCCTCAGAAACTGAGGGAGGCGTGCATCAAAAGTCAACGGAGGGACATCTTTCTCCCCCAGAGAGACATTTAAGAACCTTTGTACAAGAAAAGTGCTCACTGAAGGCTTGATCCCCCTTCTTCGAGGGCAAAGATGTAAATTGGGTAGGATCAGTCACCTGGATGCTCATTAACAAGCCTGCGACAGGGTCAGAGGGAAAGAAAGCCCCTGGAATGTGGGCAAAAGAAGTCATGATAAGCTAATGAGAGAGACAGAGACAGAGACAGAGAGATCAGCAGCTGCTTTTCTTAAAACTCTTTAAGGGGAATTCTGTTGCCCTAACAGATCCCTCAGGCACTCCACTAAAGACCCCTTCCAAACTCCTGGGTGAACTATTGATGGGTGACTACTCTTTGGGTCTGTCCCTTTGGAATCCTCCAAACTCTACCATTACCTGGCCCAGGCCTCTCCTTTGGGTCCACAACGAGAGCATGATGCTGGTCAAAAGCTTTGCTGAAATCTAAGCAAATTGTGTCTGTGATATTCCCCAACCCATCCATTTAATTTGCTTCTAAAGAAAATGAGGGATTTTTCTAGTGGTTGAAGCCTGTGGTCTTGGTCTATGGAGTTGTCAGACTCCACTATCTTTCCTGTGTGAAAATGGGGGCAGCGTTTGTCCTCTTTCCAGTTCCCCTTTTGTATGTGACCATACCTAGTTCCGTTTCTCCTTGGTACCTCCCTATCATCTCTTCACCAGCACTTGCTCAGCAATCCCACCTGCCTTATCTTTCGATACCACAAGGAGCTCTATGTGTGTGTAACCTCTGGCTAATCTCTTCATCTCCCTGGGACTCAGTTTCCTGCCTGTAACATGAGGAGGTCAGTCTGAATGACCCTGTAGGTCCTTCCTCATTCATCTGAGCCAGGTGACTTGCCCACCTGCCCTGGTCCCCCAGCCCCAGCCCCAGCTAGACTCAACCCCTCTCTCTGGGCCCTTCTAGGGACTTACCATATTTTTCTGGTGTCCAAGTTGTTTCTGTGCATGCCTCATCACCCTATTAGGCTGGAAACTCCATGAGGGCAGAGGGATGGAGTAATGAGAGCACTTGAAAGTTTGCAAAGCATGTACATTATATGAATGATATTATATCATATATTATACTGCATCACATTCTATCATATTATATTTATTATATTGTGTTTATCATATATCATCATGAACATATGTATGTTATATATACATGTATGTAATTACTGGCCCTGTGACCCTGGGCAAGTCATTTAACCTTCCTGTATAGATTAGATTCCCTATAACCACCCTGTGAGGTAGCTCCTCTTATTATCCCAATTTTGCTGCTGAGGACAGTGAGTCTCAGAGACAGTTACATGACTCTCGGGGATGTATCAGGGTGCAGTGGGTAATGCCCTGAGCCAAGCATCCCAGGGCCTGGGCCCAGACTCTGGCTGTGCCACACACTCTCTGAGTAACCTGGGCAAGCATGATCTCCTTGTCCCCTCCCCCACCAGAAGATGAGGCAGTGGGGCCAGACAGCCTGGGGTCCCCTCTGGCTCTCAAGCTATGAACCTCAGCATTAAAGGCAGAATTTAAAGTCTTCCTGACTCCACATCCAGCACTTAATAAATATTTGTTGAATTAAATTGAGTAAGACACAGACCTTACAGTGAAGAGGCACACCCAAAGGGATGAGAGGGCACTTCACAGCTGCTTATAGCGACCCAAAGCTCAGATCCTGAGCAGCTGTGGGCCATGGCTGCCAGGCCAACCTCAGCTGGCTTAGTGCCTGGAAATCAGAGGCAGCCTTTCCACCCATAGCACACTCTCCATTCAGGGGTCAAAAGTTAACGCCAAGCTGAAGAGCAGCCCCTCTTCCTGGTAGTGGTAACGTTCCCATCTGCTCTTGGCATGGACAGCCAATGACAGTGAAATCATAGGAAAAGAACAGAACCATTGGGAAGGGAAGAAATCAGCACTCAGACACATCGGATGCCTCGGTTTACCACACTGCCTCTGATCCTTGTCAGCCTTTAATTCCATCTGCTGTTATCCTACCAAGAGGGGAGAGCACGGAGCACCTGTGACCTAGAAGGTGCCTCATGCCTGCCACTGGAGCCCATGGACGTTCTCCAGGGCGTGGGCAAGGCACCTCTTCTGGGGGAGCCTTGCACCAATTTGGCTTCCACCTTTACAACAGTGGATTGGGAGTGATGAGTCCTGGGTTCAAATCCTGACCCTGCTACTTCCTGCTTTTGTGGCCTTAGGAAAGCAACTTCCCTTTCTGGCTTCATTCTGTGTAAAATAGGGGAGGGACTAGGCCAGACTGGCTGGGGGAGAAATGAAATGGAAGATTTTCCAGTCCAAGCAGCTCACTTTGAAGGTGAGTGCTAGGAAGTGGCAGAGATTCAAACCCATGGGGGATTACCTTGGGTCTGTCCCCTCCCACCAACTCCTCCCAGCTGCCCTGGGCCAACACAGAGTGGTCGGAAGGACAGTGCTAGGAACCCTGACTGACTCTTGGAATGTTCCTCTCAGGCTCAGCATTATCATTCCACCTCTCCTGACTGGGAGTTAGTTACCATGGAAACGCATACACCTGCCAGGGAAGTCTTCACTCCCGTCACCAGCTGCTGCTGCTAGGGACTGTGGATGGCCTAAGCCTGGCAGTTGGGCTAGTCCTGGCCTCCTCCCAGTCACAAGGGGGTGAGCCAGGTGATGGGGGGGGCAGCCTCCCACACCCCCATCCCCTCCTGTCCTAGCCCCTCCCTTTGGTTTGGCTCCTTCCCTTCAGCATTCCCCTCTGCAGAGGGAATCATTGGCCTCCTCTCCACCATCTCTCTCACTCCAAAGGGTTTTCATAGCCTGTTCTCAGAGTTGGACGGACCTCACACACACACACACACACACACACACACACACACACACACACACACACCCCATGGGATAAGCTCCAGGTTCTCATCTGTCTTGGTCCCTCTCCAACTTTCAACACCCTTCAAATATGGCGCCCAGAACTGAATACAGTATCCAAATGTGTGTGACCAAGGCAAAGAACAGGGAAACTGCTGTTACCTCCCAGGGATGACAGTTCAAAACACTAAGATTTGAGTGCCCAGTCTCTTTTGGCCAGACTGAATTCCACACCTAAAATGGATCCCAATTTTCTGACACACATAGCCCCAACTGTGTGTTATAGGGGCCTAGATATATTGGCTTCATGGGGCCAGGGGCTGCATTCCCTTTCTCCTGTGCATTTCAGTGAGAAGCCTAGGTGCCTGATGTCACATCTGCATCCACAGGAGGGACTGAGAGGATGCTGAGGGAGGCCTGCTGCCCATAGGGAGGGTTGATATGAAGGGTCACTCTCTGGAAAGTGGCCTGTGTTCCCCTGCCCCTCACATCACTGCTGTGGAGAGCCAGCCTTGAGGGGCCCTTTGAATGCCATGAGCTACTTCCCTGAGGCCAGTCCCCTACCCACTGGCCCCTGGAGGACTCCTTACTCCCCAGGTGGGAGGCCTGTTGGCTGGCAGATTATCAGGTTCCCAGGCTGTAGCTCTGAAGGGGAATAGTGGCCATTTTCGCTTATGCAGGAGGGCCGAGGTACAGAACCTCAGGCTATTCCTCTTTGCTGAATATGCTGCTGCACAGGAAAAAGTGGCCCAGAAAACCTAGCTGTGTTTGGCTAGGGCCTAGTCCTCTTCCACACATTTTGTGAACAATCCTGAGTCCCACCAGCCCAAGGCACGACTGGGGAGCAGGCAGTGTAAAGTGGAGGGATGGATTCCTTAAAGGAACCAGCCCAGAAAGCTTCCCCAAGCCCAACCTTCTAGTTTTACAGATGAAGAAACCAAGGCACATGGAGGAAAAAGACTGGGCCTAGGTGACACAGATAGAAGTGATGGCCAGGATTCCATCACAGGGCTCTTTCCTTCTAAGCCTTGGGCCATTTGAGCCAGAAATCAGTCAGTCGAAGGGCATTTATTAAGCCCTTTCTATGTGCCAGTCACTGTCCTAAGCACTAAGGCTACACAGAAAGGTAAACCATGCCTGCCTTCAAGAAGCTTACATTCTGAAGAGGGAGACAACATGGAGATGACCAGGTGTACATGAGTTACCTAGAGAAGAGGGAGAAGGCATCTTCCAGGAGAAGGCACCAGACCTTCAGGTGCACCGAGTCTGGCCACCTATTTTTATAGAAGACAAACCGAAGTCCCAGTGAAGTCAGGGGGCTCGCCTGGGGTCCTCCAGCAAGTCAGTGACACAGCCGAGACTGAGAGCCGGTTGTCCTGAGGCCCAGGCTGTCCTCTTTCCCCTCCCCCATGCCAGGAATATAAACTTCTTCCTTTAGCTACTCCCCTACCAATCCTGGTTTCCTCTGAAGCTGGTGCACCGTGGCATGAACATACACACACACACACACACACACACCCCTTTTTATTGGGCTTCCTCTTCAGATGGTCTAGGTAAAGGCCATCAGGGAAAATATGTGTGAACCCAAAAGGGTGGCCTCTGACTTTGGGCCCTTGGGTTCCTAGGATTCTAGCTACAAGGACCCTTGGAAATGATCTGGTTCAACTCCCACATTACCCAGAAGAAAAAGTTGCCTTAAGAAGAGTGAGGGAGTGAAAGGTTCATGAGATTCAGGGCTGAAAGGACCTTTCAGAATAAACCAATCTCTTAGTTAATAGACCCTTTTCTGGAGAGGGAAACCAAGGCCCTGAAGGGGTAAGGGATTCATGGGGCCAAAGACACCCTGGAGATAATAAAGTTTGATCTCCTTATTTTACAAATGAGGAACTGAAGTTCCAGAGAAGAATTCATTTAAATGCTCCTGAAAAATTGAAAATTAATGTGATCTTATTTGATCTTCTTTTTCACTAAAGTAAGATAATATAGTCTGACTCTTTTTGTGCTGCTTGCTCATGATCCCGGCCAATTACTTGAGTTTTAAACTCTTTGTTAAGATACACAAATCTGCTTCCAATGTGGAGAATGTACTGTCCCAAGCTTCAGGGGTTTGTACAGCTGTTTTCAGAGATACTTGTAGGGACCTGTAAATTTTCAGTTCTTCCAAGGTGGTATGATAAGGGGCGAGGTGTTTACTCCTTTCCTGGCCTGTGACCACAAGTATTCCTTTCTGTCCCGTAACTGTGAGGAGGGGTTCCTCTTCACAGCCACTACAAGCTCCACCAAGCCAGTGCTCCTCCTCACCCCAGCACCGCCACCCTGAACTGTGACCCAGATCCAAACATGGGCAAAGCAAGAGATTCCTGCCTCAGCACTGGCAAAGAGATCCCTGTGATCTCTCTCTAATCAGCTCCTGGATTCCCCCTCAGTATGCGGGCCGGAAGCTCGGAAAGCAGCTGCACTCCCCAGGGCCAGGCTCTTAGGGAATGGAGCTGAGACCCCTCCTTCCTGTCTCAGCACGGACAGAAACAGACTTTTCCCACTGATGTTGTAAGTTGTCTTTGGCATTCGTGGATTGAGGAGTCTGGACACCTCCACAGCTGCCCGAGATTCAGTCCCCTGAGGCCTGCTCCAGGTTCGCTGTGGCCTGCGCACCCACGCTGTGCTGCGCTGCGCTCCCAGCCCGGCGCAATACACCTTTCTGATCAATCATCCAGGTGGTCTTGGGCTGGAAATTGGTTTCACTCTGTCTTTTTGCGGGTTCTGCTGCTTCAGAATTTGTTTAGAGCCATTTTTTATGAGTATTTGGAGGGGTTTAGAGGAGAGCTCCAGCAAGGCACTGCTGTCACTCCGCCATCTTGGCTCCGCCCCCCTTGGAGACCTCATCACTTAAAGGCCCCTTTTGGTCAATTCTTTTGCGCAGGGGAGGATGCTTCTATGCACTGGATGATCCCACTTTAACTGACATATCTGATGCCGAGTTTTCATACATTCAGTTTCTTGAAGTGGAAACCACTTCAATGGGGTTTAACTTTCTGCCTGGGTCACTTCATCCCCAACAATCCAGGGGTTTTCTAGATACGCATTCTTTGGACCTGTCTCTTCTTTTCTGAGTCTTAGCTTCCTCATCTGTAAAATGGGCATGGGAAGGCTGAGAGGAATGAGCCAGAGGGCCTGGGTTCAAATTCCACCTCTGCCATTTACTGTGTGACCTTGGAAAAGTTATGTCACATCCCTAGGCAAGAGTTTTCTTATTTGGAAAGTAAAGAGATTAGACCAGTTTGATTCTCTGTATATTGATCTAGGATCCTGAGCTAAGTCAGAGCAATTGATGGGAAATGCCAAATGTAATGATCAGAAAGGGAAATTATGGAGAACTAACCAAAGCCCAACATGCCTTTGTAGAGTAGAATAGATTCAGGTCCACTGAAGGGCACGTGATGATGATGGAGGGCTTGAAACAATGGAGAACTCATCATCATCATCATTACTATTATCTCTCTACTGAGATAAAGTCTAGACTCTAGAGCATGCTTCAAACCCCCTAAAGCCCTTTATATGTGCACATGAGGTCACACTCATCTTATCACCCATCATCACTGTGGAGGCACGTCTAGGCTGAGAGCCATGACATCTGATCCCCAGCCTGGGAACATGCCTGGTACTTGAGCTCAGGGTGAAGAAAATATTCTCTGGAATAAATACCTAGACCAGGCTGGGCTGGAGCTGCATCCTCTTCATCTGTGATCCTTACTGCACAATCCCCATTTAGTCCCATTTAACCTCTTTCACCACTAAAAATAAATACAAGAAATGGGTTGTTCAGCTCTGATAGAACACATTCACATCATTGAATGTCACACATAGCACATCCCCGGGATTTGGGGAGATCATGGGCCCAGGGGAGTCATACAGAGCCCCTGTTCCCATTTAGGATCATCTATATGCCAATGTATCTCCCATCAATATGTCCTTCAATAAAAGCTAGGCAAGCCAACCAGCCAGAAATACACTCCTTGCGTCAAGCCATGAGAATCTTCTGAATCCAGTGGCTCCAACCAAGGATACTGTGACAATTGTACTGAGTTTCTTGGCTATCTGCTAAGATTGATTTTGGTTCGCTATGATAGAGCTTGCATTAAGATAGGAGAGGGGCTTTCCTCAGCCCAGACAAAAGATGTGGGCAATAAAGTATTACAGTCACCATTGTACAGATGAGGAGAACGGATAGCTAGGAAACCAGTGGACTGCTGGGACGAAGTTAGCCTGGTAGGATGTATTAGCAAACTTCAAGTAGGCATTAAGAAAGTCTTCATGGAGGAGGTCATGTCTAAACTGGATCTGCAGGAAAAAGAAGGGGGGATAATTTTCTGCTCTCTCCTTTGAGCCTCAGTTTCTTCATTTGTAAAATGTAGCACCTGCTTGACAGGATTGTCATAAAGCTCAAATGAATCATGTCTGTAAAGTGCTTAGCAATCCTAAAAGAGCTACATGAGCATCAGTTTTCATGATTTTCTTTTCTCAGTCTGTGTTCTTTTGTCCTTTCTTGCTCAACCCCCAAACACACCCGAACATGTGAGTATGGTTCTGTGGGGGGAGACCCCTGTGTTGAAGCCTTTCCCAGCCCAATTCCATTTAAAACAGCGACTGACCTTTAACTAAGTGAGCATTGCCAACACAATGTTCTCCTGAGCCTAGCAATGCCATGGTTTCCTTGGCGATGGTAACTATGTGAGAGCTACTCAGCGGCCTCCGCTCATCCTGTGATGCTAGAGAGAGGTGGGAAGAGAGGGATGCTGGGAAGTTTAGCCACGGCCTGGCCGAACCTCAGCAAACAACTAGCAACCATGAAATCATGTGGCCATGTGGCCATCTGTGAGCGCCAGGCAGAAGCCAGGCCATGGCTGCCCCTTCAGGTCAGACTTAACGTACAAAAAGGGGTCCTGAGTCACTGGGGAAGAAGATTCAACATTTCTTTTTTCTCCTTCCTTTATAAAAATCTGTCCCAGAATTTGATTCCATTCAATTAAAAAACACACACATTTATTGGGGTACTGATCTGAGAGCTAACCAAAGAGCAGCCCATGGGCACCCCTGATGGCCACATAACGTCAAGAGGGCCCTTCCATCCTGTCTGGGCTCCCAATGGCCAACTTTTGGGAAAACATGGATGAGTCCCACAGGCCGAAGAGGTGGGAATGGGTTGTGATCTGCATCAATGAAGAAAACGCCCATGTGGGTGAAATCAGATCTACTGTATTATTGTTATCAACCAGCTGAGCAGTGAGGACACAAAGAACATACTATCCTCAAGGAGCTTACATTCCACTGGTACACAACAAATGGAGTCTTCCTGACTCCGAGACCAGCCTTCCATCTCCTCCTATCTCCTATACATTTTTTTTTATTGTAAATAAGGATAATAGTAACAACAACAGGATATGGGGTGGTGGAGTAGAAGAAACATTGATTTTGGAGCCAGGGGCCCCAGCTCTGTCATTTCTTCCTATATGAGCTCTGACAAAGGATTTTACTTCTCTGGCCTCACTTTCCTCATCTGCAAAGTAAGAGGGTTGGACTCAGTGACATCTAAGGGCCCTTCTGGCTCTAAATCTCTGACTCTGTGATCATATGAACTCCTACCCAGGCCTCCAATGTCCTATTTAGGGGTCACCTCAGTCGATCCCTGTAGCTAGGCCCAACCCCAGCACCTCCTGCACATTTTCCAGTCCCACAGCCATAATCAAATTACCTGCCATTGTTCTTGAAAAGATGTATAAAATAACTTTCCAAAATAACTTTTACACAAAACCCGTCCCTGGCCACCACTTACCTAGACATGTTATAACACTAACCCTATATAAGAGTGTAAGCTCTTTGGGGGCAAAGATTGGATCCACTTTTGCGTTTGTAGCACATAGTAAGTACATGGTAAATGCTTTTTCATTCATTCCTTAAGGGGGAGTGATGTGAAATAAGTCTGAAAAGAGAGATTACCAAATGAGATGCAAAACCCTTTGTGAAGCTCTAAGTGAATGTAATTGTTATGTCTTTGAGTAGGTAGGAGGCAGATGGTGGAGTACTTTAGATGATAAGATGAAGAGTGTGTGACAAAGGGAGCCCCCAAAGGTTTAAGAGCGAGGGAATGGCATAGCTGGGTCTGTGCCTAAGGAAGGTGATTGTGGCTGTTGTGAAAAGGATGAATTAGAAGGGGGACCCTGATGAGGCTATTGTAATAAATAGTCCAAGAGAAAGTGAAGGGATGAAGGCCTTAACTAGAAGACAGCGAACTGGGTGGGAGAGATGTTGTAGAGGAGGAATTAATATGTCTTGGCAACAGGTGGGAGAGAGAAGATAGGACAACTCCAAGGCTGGGAGCCTGCCTAGGGCACTGGGGGATGCTGTTGCCCTCACTCATTGTCATTCAGTCATTCAGTCATATCTGACTCTTCATGACCTCATATGGGATTTACCTGGCAAAGGAGTGTTTTGCCATTTCCTTTCCAGTGGATTAAGGCAAACAAAAAATAATGACTTTCCCAGGGTCATACAACTAGTAAGTCTCTGAGGTCAGATTTGAACTCAGGTCTTCCTGACCCCCAGACCCAGGGCTCTATCCACTATGCCACCTATCTGTCTCATTGTTCTCATAAAAAATGGGGAAACTGAGAGAGGGAATGATCTAGTGTGAGGAGAGGGGTGATGAAGAAATCACCTCTACAAGGAAGAATCAGAGAAGAAGGTTGTAGAATTTGAACTGGGCTTTCAAAGGTGGAGAAGATCTCAATGGCCTCCAAACCCCTGATCGAAAGGCAGCCTGGTATAGTGAATAGAGCACTAATTTTGGAATCAGGAAGACTTTAGACATCTAGTAGCTAGATATCACTGGACATTTCACTTCTCTGGACCTCAGTTTCTCCATCTGTAAAGTGAAAGGGTTTGACTCCATGGCCTCCAAGTTCCCTTCCAGCTCTAAAGCTATAAAGAATCCTGTGATTTCTTTCAAGGCTCATTTCAAGCACTTCCTTCCATTGGAGGCCTTTCCTGATCTGCTCAAGGGCTTGTATCTTCCTTCCTTCCAAAACCAAATCTCTTTGTATGCCTGTATTTCCTTTCTCATATCTCCTATTTGAACATAAGCCTTTTGCTTCACCATCTTTGCATCCCCAGAATTTAGACCCAGCGATGAGCCTAGAATAGGCACTCAATAAATGCTTGCCGATTGACTGGCTGATTGGTTGGAGTATTGACAGCAGTCCCTGGGGTGGGGGGACAGACCCACAGCCTCTTGAAGAATTTACCTCTGACATAGTTCATACAACCAAGGATTTTCGGGGGGTGAGAAGGGAAACCTACACAGGTGAGCGGACTAGGTGTCCTTTACCTTGCCAGTCAGGCATGGCAAGTGAAAACTAGACTGTTCCCACATGTGATGACAAACAACAACAGCCACAGGAACAAAAACCCTGAATGCGTAGGATGAATGACCCAGTTTGGCCCCAAACAAAATAAGAGGAAATATAGCTCCCTCCCTCCTCCAGCTGACGGACTCTGGATACAGAAGAGTGAATATACCAGTCAGGCACGAGCAATGTGGCGTTTAACAGTTTAGGGAAACTGACTTTCCCTCCTCTCTGTTTATTCTTTCTCACACAAAATGACCATCCTGTGCGGGAGAAAGAGAGATCTCTTTGAAAATGAAAGTGCTATAAAAACAGATAGGAATAAGGATTTCAAAGAAAGGACATAGAGCAGCCCTTTTGTGACAGTGAAGGGTTGGAAGCAGAGCCAATGCCCTTCAGTGGGAGAATAACCAAACCAAGCATGGTGCAGGAATGTGAGGGAACATTACTGCGCTGTGATAAATGATGTGTGTGGTGGATACAGAGAAGCAAGGGCAGACTCATGTGAACGGATGCAGAGCCAAGAAAACACTGTATGCACCTACTGTAACAATGTAAATGGGAAGAACACAACACACCTCAAAGCAAAGGCAATTGCAACAAAATCATCAAGCTCAAGCAGGACTGGAATGAAGAAATCTTAGAGGACACCATCCCCCTCCTTCTGGGAGGCAGGAGGTCTACGGGGATTCCACATTGCACACGTTTGGGGCTTGGGATTTTTCCTGTTTAAAAAAAAACTATATGTTATATGGGAGAGAGAAAGACAGAGAGAGAGAGAGAGACAGAGAGAGAGAGAGAAAGAGAGAGAGAGAGAGAGAGAGAGAGAGAGAGAGAGAGAGAGAGACAGAGAGAGAGAGAGAGAGAGAGAGAGAGAGAGAGACAGAGAGAGAAGAGAGAGAGAGACAGAGAGAGAGACAGAGAGAGAGAGAGAGAGAGAAGAGAGAGAGAGAAAGAAGAGAGAGAGAGAGAGAGAGAGACAGAGAGAGAGAGAAGAAAGACAGAGAGAGAGAGAGAGAGAGAGAGAGAGAGAGAAAGAGAGAGGAGAGAGAGAGAGAGAGAGAGGAGAGAGAGACAGAGAGAGAGAGAGAGAAAGACAGAGAGAGAGAGAAAGACAGAGAGAGAGAGAGAGAGAGAGAGAGAGAGAGAGAGAGACCGACCAAGGATAATTATGAGGATGTAAAAAAGAGAAGACATTAATAAAAACTTGTTTTTAAAGAAAAGAAAGGAGAAGGGGCCATTTCCTCTGCAGTCTTCACTTTTGCATTCACTCTACCTTGTGATATCCCGTAAAAACACCCCCACGACCAGTGACCTCACTCTGACTCAAGCATTTAAGCCCCACCCCCTCCGCTTGCCTGCTTTCACTGCTACTGTGCTAAATTCCCTGCAAAAAAGGGAGCTCATCTGAAGGAATCTGTCATACCAAGGCCAGTGGAGAGCAATTGTCTGGCACCCAAGACTGGCCTTCTCATTAGCCTTGAGAAAGAAAGGGGGGGGGAAAAAAGTCAATGTGAATCATTTGGACCAAGAACCAAAACGAAAAGGGAGGTGGGTCACAGGGATTCTCTAGTCCAATGTCAAGTTCTTGGGGAATGTCATAGTCATTCTTCTCCAGTTCTTCTGGATTATTTGCTGTGGTTTGTAATAAAACAATTTTTCTTCACACAGGCAGGTGAGTGTGACCAAAAGTCAGGCAGGAATCTGCTTCTGTCCTTGAGCTATTTCTGGGCACTGAAAGCCTTGAACTAAAGTGACTGCATGAGAAGGGTCTGAATTGTATTGTGTGCTCATTAACCTTGAAACTGAGATGGCCAGTGCTTTGGGGACAACTGGCATTTCTTCTGTCTCCCTAGCAACCCTGGGAACATTTGCATTCAGTAGTTAGGAGAAAGAAGCCAGTGTAGACAGGTCACTGTGCACTCGATTTGTTATTTTCTTTTTTATATTTAACGTATCATCAACATGCCCAGACCTGCAGAAAAGAACAAAAATGAGTATATTGAAACCCATGAACATCTACACCATTGTTGCTTGCATTTTTAAGTGTGTCAAATTTCCAAAGTGGTAACAAAGATGTCCATTTGGTGGGGGCCCCTTCTGAACCCCCTTTTGTTTCCTTCTGTTCTTAGGTGTTTTATTAAAAATCCCTTGTGCCCCTTTTGGTGAACAGGAAGGTTGATTGCAGATATTTCAGCTCCCTCCCTCCCTGAGTAGACACCATCAGGCTGCCCGTCAGCCTTGGTGATGTGTCCGTTCTGCGTCTCAGCCCTGACTAGTCTCCAGATCACTCTGCCTCAGTGGGCAGCAGGGGCACCCACATCCAATTTGGATCTGCTGCCATAATCTATTCAGGTGGCTATGAGCTGGATTTGAAAAGAACATCATGCTGCGGTTCACAAAGGGAAACTGAGGCTGGGCAGGGTGTGGGCATGGTGAGACAGCAGTATGGACATTAACAACAGTGCCTGCTTCCCCAACCCACCTGATTGGCCTCTGGATCTCTGAGTCAGCAGCTTCTGAGCATTGATTATTTGCCCACAACCCTACCCATTAGAAACTGTTCCCCGAGTGTGAAGCCAGAGACAGGAACTAGACATGTGGTGAATTCCCCTGCCTCTAACAGCGGCAGCAAGAAGCTATTGGAATTGATTCTCCCAACTGCAGGAAAAGAAAAGGAAAAAAGCCCATCCCCCTCAGAGGAGGTGAGCACTTCTGAATGCAAAGATGGTGGAGACCCACCCATGGTCATTTCCCTCCAGTGGGATGTGTGCTCCATCAAAGCAGAGATAGATTTAATTTGGGCCTCTCCATTCCCATTTCCTAGTATAATGACTGGCATGTACTGCAGTAATTCCTAATAAATACTGTTGAGTGAGTGAATGAATGAATGAATGTGATGGCCAGAAGATCATCATACTTGAGGTGCTGGCAATTAGCCCCTCTGTTGACTGAGTCCTCCACAGAATCCCTTTTTTTGAACCCCTTTTTCCTTAACCACTTCCTTGGCACTAACAGGCCTCAAAATAGACTTTGTGCTTTCTCTTATTTGCCTTAAAATGCAGCATTAATAGAGCTCTGAGGCTTTTCTGCATGACTGGCCTGTCTGGCTCTTTGTGGAAGCCTTCAGGCCCCTGAGGAAACTGGGACAGTAACTGATGTGATTTAAAACCTTCCTCAACTAGTCGGCCAGGCTTCCCAGGGAGGCTGGCTTCTGAGACTTTTCATTCTTTAAATGGCTTATCACCTGGTAAAAGATCAGATGGGGTAATGGCTTAAGAGCTGCTCAGCAGCTCGCCATATGTAGGTTAGACAGAACAGGTGATAGAGACACATAGGCAATATATATTTTTATATATGATGTCATTTCCTGCTAGCTCTAAACTCCTCGGTGCCTGTTTACAAAGCCCACCTGAGAACGGGGCCCTCCTAGGACCAAGATGGCTCCATCCTATGTGGAATTCTACCATAGAGACCTAAGAAGTCACGTGGTTTAGTGGAAGGAGCTGCATTTGGTATCAGAGTGCCAAGGTTCAAATCCTCCCTCCAATGACTACCAGCTGTGTGACCTTAGGCAAGTCACTTAACCACCACGGGATTTAGTCCATGTCTGTCAAATGAGGGAGTTGATTAGATGGTCTCCAAGGACCCTCCTAGTTCTAGATCTGGGATTCTATTATCTTAAAACCCAGGTTCAAATCCTAGCTTTGTTTCTTATTCTTGGGATATGCAACCAGAAAACTGCTTGAACTCTCTGTAAAATGAGGAGGTTGGCATTGTGTCAGTCAGTCAATAAACATTTATTAAATGCTTACCATGAACCAGACACTGTGCTAAGCACTAGAGATAACAAGGCACAAGATAGCCCCTGCCCTCAAGGAGCTTACAATCTAATAGGAATTAGATTACTGTATTAATTACTGTGTAGTTAGGATGACTAAGATTGGTCCAAAAGAAGAGAAGATACAATGTACCTCCTTCCCATCCTTAGATGTAGAATGTTCCATCTGCTATGAAACTGTTGATTAGTTTTGTTAAACTGCTCTTTTTTATCTCTTTAATTTTTTGTTATAAAGGATGGCTCTCTGGGTAGGAGAGGGGTAAATATATATTGGGAAATGAAGACAATGTGAAAACAAAGGAGAACACACACACACACACACACACACACACACATTTTCTAACAGCTAGGTAGCACAGCAGATAGAAGAATGCCAGGCCTGGAGTCAGGAAGACTCATCTTTATGAGTTCAAATCTGGCCTCAGACACTGGCTGTGTGCCCCGGGCAAGTCACTTAATCCTGTTTGGCTCAGTTTCCTCATCTGAAAATCAGCTAGAGAAGGAAACCACTCCCAGGTCTTTACCAAGAAAATACTAAATGAGGTCATGAAGAGTTGAACATGACTGAAAAAGTGACTGAACCACAAATATATTATTTTAATGAGAGGTTTGGACCAGTAGACATATAAGGTCCTTTCCAGCTCTCAGTGTGAGATCCCATCATCTTATGATGTCATTTGGCTATGAACGTGATGTCCTGAGGATCACCAGGATTTTATTTTGTTTCACTTCTCTACCTTGAATCCCCTAATTCTGTGGAAGAAAGAGAATGATGGGAAAAGCTGGACAAGCATCACCAGAAGAGAAGGCCAAATAGATGATGATCTACTGGCAGAGGCAGGATTTACGCCGATGGAATTACTCCCAAACACCGACTGCCAGGAGTCACACGGATGTAGGCACTTAGTTCTTGGAGAGGCCAAGCACCAGAGCATGGGTGATTTGCTGCAAGTCTATCCCCACGATGGGAAAACCAGCTCCCCCCAGTGGCTTTCCCGAGGTATGTCATGAGCTTAATCTTGATGTGAGGACAAGCCTAACATCCCAAACTCCTCCAGTTCCTGCAGTTTTAACAGGTGAGAAACTCTAGGGGATTATCGCCATAGAGGTGATCATTGAATCCATGGGAGTAGAGAGTCCATAAAGAGAGAAGAGAAGACTTGGGTGGGGGGCAGCCACTCACCGGGGCCCAACATGGGCGATGATACCAAGGAGGATTGAGCAGACAGGTGGGACACACAAGACCCGGGAGACAGTGATTTTCTAAAAGCCCAGAAAGCGGCTGTCTCCAAGAAAAGGAGGTGATCAGCTATGTCAGGCGCTACAGAGAGACCAGGAAAGCTGAGGAGTGAAAAGAGGGGCCGTTGGATTTTCCCATCAAGAGGCCCTTGGCAACCTTGGCAGTGGCAGCTTGGGGTAAAAAGGGAGAACACATTACTATAGAGATGTGGTGGGATGACAAAAAAAGACTGAACCATGGCCAGGGAAAGGCAAGCCTTATTCCAGGATACCAAACTGATCTGGAGGAGAGAAGACAGTCTGGAGGCTTCTCTGGAGGGCTTTGTGCCCTCTCAAAAGCTGGAAAATGGACATCAGGCTGCCCCCACTCACCAGTGGAGGACAAGGGTGGCTTGCTGGACTCAGGCAGTCATGGGGCAAGAGAAACTTGCTCCCAGCTGTGCCCAGCAGACCAGGTGGGCAGCATGCTAGAGAAGAAGCAGGCCTGCTGCACTGTGAGCTGTGTCAGGGAAGAGAGAACTCAGCTATCTGGAAGCCTCATCTATCAAAAATGTAGCTAAGTGGGCAGCTAGGTGGCACAGTGGATAGAGCACTGGCCCTGGGTTCAGGAGGACCTGATTTCAAATCCAGCCTCAGACACATAACACTTACTAGCTGTGTGACCCTGGGCAAGTCACTTAACCCCATTGCCTAGACAAAAAACCAAAAAAAAAAAAAAAACAACCCATAGCTAAGAACCAGAAGAGAATCTTAGATTTGTGCCCTGAGCCATCTATGCTTTCTTGACTTGGCTTCCCTTGTGACGTGGTGACATAGGTGAGCTCTGACCCCCTACTCAGAGGTTAGTGACTCTTACTTTGCATGCAATATTAACTATCTAGTCCAGCAAGCATTTGCTGAGTGTAAGGCGCTCTGCTGGGTGCCATCCCGGGCCATCTGATAGGGATGTCGTTCAGGCACCCATGGGGCGGTCTAGATCAAGAATTCTCAACTTTAGATATGGGCGTTGTGGACCCCTTTGACAACCTGCAAAGCCTAGGGACTCGTTCTGAGAATGATGCTTTTAAATGCGTACAGCGAAGTAGCCAGAATTGCAAGGGAAACAAATTATGTTGAAATCATTATCAAAATATATTTTCAAAGCCCAGTTCACAGAACCCAGGTTAAAAAACAGCCTTGGTCTGGGTCAGGGGTGGGGAACGGGCAGCCTCGAGGCCACCACAAACTTCCCAGAGCAAATCCCCTTAAGAAAAGGATTTGTTCTCTACAGCTTGGACTCAGTCAAAGGGCCACACTTGAGGACCCAGAGGGCCACATGTGGCCTTGAGGCCCAGGCTCCCCACCCCTGGGAGGTGGTCACTGAGTCCCTTCCAGCTCTGGGAGTCTGGGATTTCTAGAGGAAGAAACTGAGTCACAGAGAGGTTAAGGGAACCCCCTTGGGCTGGGATCACGTCACAAAGCTCAGGGCAGCCCCACTGGCAGACGCTGTGACCTCTGTCCAGGCTGGGCAGCTCTGCCCTGGAAAGCTGGAGCTGCAGCCAAGACTGTCACAAATGACCATCCAGCTTTGGACTGCCATCCAAAAGAAAGGCACCTCTCATAATCGCCCTCAGTTAAAAAAGAGTGAGATTTTTTTTAAGAATGACAAACAGGGAGCCTCTGCACAGTCCAGAGCTCTTAAAGAAGGTTAAGCCTGACTCCATCCACTCCAAGGACCTCACTGACACTCTTTCTACTCTGGCATCCCCAGGCCTGAGTCAGATAACAGGATGTGAGAGAAAGATCTGGAGAGCACAGTGGACCACAAACTCCAAAGGAGTCAATTGTATGATATGGTAGCCAGGAATCCTACTGCCCCCAACTGCTCCTGTCCACCCCCCCAAACTACCATGTATTGAACAACTTAGTGTACATGTTTCTGTTTATTCATTTTATATTTATGCTTCCACATATTTATACATGTTCTTGTGGTCTCTTCAAGTTACTTGTGAGTTGGGGTGTTTTAGTCTTTGTACGTGTATGCCCAGTGCCCGGCACATAGTAGGTGCTTCGATTTCATCAAAGTAAAATGGGGCAATAATCACACCTCCCTCCCAGGGTTGTTGTGAGGATGAAATCAGACAAAACACTTACACAGCGCTTGGCACACAACAGGTAATTAATACATGCTTATTTCCTTCCTCCCTCTGATCTTCCCTTCCCTTTTTTCTCCTTCCTTTCCTCCCTTCACTGAGCTTAGGCTTCACTGAGAGAGGCCATGTGTCCAGGACTACGTTGTCAGAGTCTCTCTGCTCTCACCCTGGCCAGACCTCATCTGGAGGGCCTGGTTCTGAGCCCCACAGATGGAGGGCCTGGCTCAGTTCTGGGCCCCACAGCTAAAGAAGGCCATCGATGAGTAGGGGAACATCCAGAAGAAGCTGGCCAGGATGGCAGAGTCCTGAGTCCATGTCATGTGAGATCAGTTGGGATTCGGCCAAGTTAGAGACGAACCCAAGCCCCTGATCTTCCCAAGAAGAACTGGAGTGTGGGCCATATGTCTCTTTAAGGGCCATAGGATTCCTTGGCACACAAGCCGTCCTCAAAGACAAGGAGCTGCTCAGACGCTTAGCTGATGGAGTGTAGGGCATTCATGAAGTCCAGGCCCTGGGCACTTAATGACATCTCCTACTTTCTACTTATTCCAGTGACGAATAAGTTAATGCCAGTTGGAACTTCCTGTGGGCTCTGTCTCTCCCGTGGGCTCTGTCTCTATTTGCAGGGGCCTGATTTGTAGAATTGGTGACTATTCATCTCTCTTGTTCAAACAGTAATGATTTTAAGCCAGACCCCCCCCCATCCAGGGGACAGTGAGGCACAAGATCCTTTGCTGTCTCCAATAATTTGGAAAATGCCACGGCCCTGCCTCGGAGGCATTTAAGGTGGATTCCTGGACCTCCCCCAAACTCCTCCTGACTCAGAAGCAGGTTACACCATCCCCATGCCACAGAAGCACAATTAATGATCACGAGACAAACTCTTCTTGGAAAGAGGCCCACGCTGTTGTTGCTAAGACCTGCCCTGCTAGATCCTTTGAGTCTGAAGCCTGCTGAAGATGTTGGGGGCAGTGTCTCTAAGTAGGTTGGTTCTACCAGGCCCGGCCCGACTCTCAATATCACTCCCAGAGGTGAGCCTATAAGCCCTCTCCTCTTGGCTCTCCAGAAATGCTCAACACAAGAGCCAGTCTGTTCTCTGAGTCAGGCAGCAAAGGCCGGAGCTATTGTTTCCAGAAGATCCTGGTGAAGGTGCCTGCGCTTAAATTCCCTAAGGGAAGAGGAAGGATTGAGGATTGTTCATCTAAGCCTCTTTCATTAGCCTGGCTTCATTTCTCAGAGAATTGCCCAGTTAATGCCATAAGGGATAAAGTCCAGCCACAAGGTAACAGGCTGAAAGTCTGAGACATTTCCGTACGGAAGGGAACCTTCTCAAGAATGACTGACCCAGGGTCAGGAGCAAAGCACCAGGAGATTGTGCAGCGGAAAGAGCCCCAGACTTGGAGTCATGCGACCTGAGTTCAAATGCTGTCTGCAGCACCTAATGCCTGTGCATCCATGGGTCAGTGTCTTAACTTCTCTGTTCCTTCATTTGCAGAACAGGCCTGCCTGCTTCACAGGGCATCATGAGGAAATTGCCTTCTGAACCTTAAGGTCCTCCCTTCATAAATGGGAGCTGTTAATATTATTGTTACTCCCTGGTATCTCATTCTTCTCTTATTCAATGGAGTTCAGATAGAAATGGCCAGAGGAAAAATCATCTTTTGCATTATTCTTTCATATTTGATGTTCAAGGGCTCTTGCAAGTGTATAAAATGATTTTTTTTTATAATTGAAAAAGAATATTGGGCTGTGTGTTCATCCCCGGGAGCTCACTGAAAACAACCTTGGGACCAGTTCGGGGCAGACGAGACAAGGCAACGGGCTGACACATTCCTTCTCCTTGCCCCACATGGTTTTCCTTCCTTCTGCTCAGTCTCTATGTTTCAAAATCTTTTCACTCCATAGAGTTTGAAGACTCTTAGTATTCAATCTGGCAAAAATTTTTAAAATGTTCTTAAATGCTTGTGGGTCAGTGGGTTCACAATCTGGGTGATTGTAAACAAGATTTCTCTATGATGCTGACTTGGTTTTTGTAACTTGCTTGAGTTCTCAAAGATATTTGAGGGTCTGCATTTGTAGCATGCATTAGTCTTTTGTCATCAGACAGAGCAAGGTGAGGATAGCCCAGATGTGTACGCTTAGCGGGAGCAGAGGGATGGATGGAGGTGGGCACAGAATGCTGCAGCAGGGGAACAGCCAACATGGCGGTGGCAGTGAGACCAGCCCCCTCGAAGGCTTGCATCCTCGTTGCTTTCATCATTGAAGCCTCGGGTCTGGCCAATGTAGCCACCCCATGAGGACACAGGTGCCAGGTGCAGAGAGTCAAGAGAAGTTGTGAGTAGGTGACTTTACACACAGACCAGAGAGTGATAAGATATTTCAACAGACTGTAACATACTCACTCTGGCCTACGAGATCAAAAATTGAGTTTAAGTTTGAATGAATCCTTCTAATCAGGCCTCTGGGGATAAAAAGGGATTTAATTCAGCTGTGATTTATAAGGAAAACAACAAGAAAGATACTAAATTATACTTTGGTACCTGTTTCCTTAAATCCTATATTAAATGTGTGATTAGAGAGTGCTTTTTTGACATTGTGGTATTTAAATTTTTTAATAAAGAATTTGCTGTGTATATGTACACACACATATTTCAAATTGGAAGAGTAGAAAAGCATTTTTGCTGATGACAATTTTTTTTTGCCTGTGGCTTCTGAACATATGGCATTCTCTATACTTGATGGTAAATTCCGTGAAGGCAAAAACAGCATCTGATTCATCTTTGTAGCTCCCAGAGAGCTCAGAACAGTGCCTTCCACTTACAAATCAATACATTTTTATTAAAAGGAATAACTGCGTGGAAGCTTGTTGAGATCCTATAACCAAGCCACCAATCACAGCCTGATAGATAGCATGCCCTCATTGTCAGTTCAGTTCCCTTGAGGGGTGCCAAAGCCTCTGGATGGTTTACTCTGCAAGCCCAGAGGCCTATAGCATCCGGTCCACAGGCATCTCCTCTTTTTGTGTCTTTGCACAGTTTTCCACCATCATTTGCCTTGACCCCCGGAGGGATTTATACTCTCCTGCTTTGTGGGTACTATCAAGCCAAGAGTCGCAATTCAGGGTGAATTTATTTATTTTAGGTGAATTTAAGCAGCCCCAAGTCAAAAGCATCTTTCTCTTCTCGCTGTTTGATTGGCCCGTTGATCTGTGGAGAAGGGGGAGCATTGACAATGCTGGAACCAGTCCAGCCTCTGCATTCCCTGTCCTGTATGTCCCTCAGTATGGCAGATTGAAGGGCCCATAAGAGTGCTCACTGGTCCCAGTTCCTTTCGTTCATATATACATATATACAGAAAGGGAGAGAGAGAGGGAGGGAGAGGGAGAGAGACAGAGAGATTGAGAAAGAGAGAGAAAGATTGAGAGGGGGAGAGAGAGAGAGAGAGAGAGAGAGAGAGAGAGAGGAGAGAGAGAGAGAGAGAGAGAGAGAGTGACCATTCAGATTTGTGTGGTCCTTGGCAATAAAACCTGTGCCTGGTCCCCTTCAGCATTCACATTCAAGGCCACGAGCCCCTCAGCCCTCCATGCTGCCATGAATCTGCCCTCCCTCCCCACTTGGCTGAACACACAAGTGCCCCTTTCAGGCAGGACTTCTGGGGGGAAGGGCAGTAGAAACACAAAGCAAAAGTAAAGCTCTCCAGGTGGCCTAAGGTTCCTTGAGGTTTCCTGCATCTTCCCGGGCTGGGCCAGGAATGGGAGTAACTGTCCCCTCCCTTCCTCTCCCAGACCACAAAGGCTTAGAGAAGTGTGATGGGCGCCGAGGGACAGAGAGTGAAACTTCATCTCCTTTGGGACCCTCCAAACCAAAGCAAACATTCTGGTTTGCCTGACACTGAGGTCTGTGGCTGGGACCAAAGGAAGCTTTGCAGGAGAGAGACAGGCCAGAAAATGCTGAGGGTGATGGGATTTTGATGTGCGTGTTTGAGGGCTTCCTGCCAGCATTCCCACAGCCTTTCGAGGTTTGCAGAGTCCCTTCATGTGCTATCCCTCAGGGTCTACCAAACAGCCCTGTGAGGCTGGTGCTATGGGCGTGTCCATTTTATAGATGAAGAAACTGATGCTGAGATAGATTAAGTGACCTTTCCAGGGTCACCCAGCAAGATCGGAACTCAAGCCTTCCTTACTCTAAGCCCCTTAACCCACAGCAGTGGAGGGAGTGTGGAAGGGAGACAGGGACACCAAAGAAACAAGGCCAGGGTGGCATCCACCCCCATACTGGATCAGCAGGGGTGGGATGGGTCATAGCCAGGGAGGCAGCCAGGGAAACTTGGGCTCCAAGGCCTTCAGGCATGACAAAAGAGGGGTCTTTGATGGTCTTGAGATAAGCTACTCCCAGACCTTGGCACAGAGCTATACTAACTCTCCCTGGGGCTTTGAGGTCCAAACGTATTCCATACTCCTGGGTAATTCAGAAGCATTAAAGAGGGCCAGGTACGAAGGTGGGGGAGCAGGGGTGGGTAAGGAAGGCTGAGACCCATGAAATTTGCTTGCCTACCCCTGGTGCCAGAGCAGGAAGGCCAGAGTTAGGTGGGAAAATGGATGTGTCTAGCCTGGAGAGCCCCATGTTTAGAAAATTCCACTAAAGGACATGAGAGGAGGCAGAGGGCACCAGGTAGGAGGAGCGGGCACCAGGTAGGAGGAGGAGGCACCAGATGGGAGGAGGGGGTACCGGGTAGGAGGAGAGGCGCTGGATAGGAGGAGGGGAATCAAGTAGGAGGAGGGGACCCCAGGTAGGAGGAGGGGCATGGCTGCCTGTTGGAGGAGGACTGTGCCTGCACCAAGGGTTTTCCAGCCCCCAGCCCCTGCAAAGAGGCGAACGCTGCATTTCATCTTGTGGGAGCTGGGCTGTTGGCAGGACTCGGTTTGTCCCTTCCTGAGAGGATCATGGGTCTGACAGCCGGTGCTTCCCGGCCCATTTCACAGGCTATAAACCTGCCAGTTAGAAATCTCACTTGATCCGAGAGTAAAATGTGGGCAGCAAAGGGCCCTTCCTCTCCAAATCCAGGAACTATCTCAGGAGGCCTGGGCCGCTCTGGCAGCCCCAAGACATCGATCTAGCACTAGTTCAAGTCCAGAGCAGCCAAGCACTGAGGACCCTAGGGGCCTCTGGGGGAAAGTCAAGAAGGTGCAGAGAACGTCTGACTGAGCACCAGCTGCCATTGGGAATGGAAGACACGGAGGGTCCCAGCTTCATCAGGCAAAGGGCTGGGGCATTTGTCTTTCGGTCCTGAGGACTGAGCACTTTGTGGAAGCTGACTGAGTTGGCGATTATGGGGCCCAGCAGTCAGTGGCAGTATGTGCGTCCTTTGACCGCCATGAACCCAGCTAGCTCTTCTGGTGCCTGAGATTCTCTCTTCTGCCTCCCTTCACTTGCCCAGGCCATTCCCCCGCCTGGAGCGCCCTTCCTCCTCAACACACTCTGAAAACCCACTTCCTTCCCAGCACAGCTGAGGCTCTGTCTTCTGCAGGAGGCCTTTCCTGATCTCCCCACCCCCATTATTTACGCTCCCTCTCTCTGAAAATTTCTTGGAATTACTTGGTGTGAAGACAAGTGAGGTCAGAGAATGCCAAGAAGGAAATGCCCTCTGCCAGCACGGGTTGGGCCCTAAGAGTGTAGGCCCCGGCCCAGGCTCACTGAGACAGTGTGTGTATATCACAGGCAAGGCTTGACCCCCAGCAGTCCTGTGGGGGGGGCTGGCTTTCTCCCCCATACCATGCCAGCATACGCACTCGGTTCACATCGACTTGATATGTCCCCCAAAGACCATAAGGTCCTTGAGGACAGGCATTTCTGCCTCCACATCCCCAGGGCATCCCATGATGCCTGGCCCAGAGGGAGAGGGGTTTTGGAAGGCCTTGCGTTCCATAAATGGAATGGCGTTGAAATGCCCCTGGCCAGTCCCCCCATAGATTCCACATTCACTCATCAGCTTCCCATCTAGGGGTCCTGAGCCATGGTTGGCTATAGCTGAGCCATACGACAGGGAGAGCTAGATTCTCCTCCTCTTGCTCACTTATGTGACCCTGGATGAGTCACTGCCCCTCTGTGGGCCTGTTTCCAGCTTGGCTAAAATGAGAGGGTTGAACGTGGGGTTTCTGGTCACTCCTGGCTCTCCTCTGTGACCCTGGGATCCACATCTGGAGGTGACTCCTCACCTTACCAGGAAGCACCGAGAAAACAGCTCACTGAGTGAGAGCCTTGCTTCGTCCGCAGGTCATCCAGGCTGCCAGCCAGCAAACATCCTGCGTGCAGGGCCCTGAGATGGAATTGCCTGGGGCCAGGGGGACAAGGAACATAGAACCAGAAGGGACCTCCGAGGTCATCTGACTCAACCCCCTCATTTGACAGATGAGGAAACTGAGGCCCGCAAAGGGGCAGTGACTTGCCCAAAGTCAGTAAGTGGTGGATCCAGGCCTTAGAATCCATATCAAGATTCTTTCCCTATACCCTGCCACATACTTCAAGGAGACATACCTTCCCCTCACTTTCCTTTCATCTCCTGTGGAGCTTCCTTCCAGACTTTGATGCCCCATGCGGTGGCCCCTGTATTGAGTCATTGGCCCTGTCAGTGCCTTTCTCATTCAGCCCTCTTGTGCTCAAGGACTCCCCATGCTGGACCCCAAGATCCCCTTTAGAGTTATAGTCTCCAAGTGTGTCTTCTGGGCTTGGGAAAGGAGTGGGAGATGGGGTGCAGAGGTTTCTCAGGACTTGGAGCCCCACTGAGACTTTCCAATATAGTTCCCAGAGGATTCTGCTGGAGACACACCTTCCAGTGGCTGAGAGTGAGATGGGCATGTTCTGGGTTGGAGTTAGGCCAGAAGATGAGGGAGGGCGCAGTGGAGAGAGCACCAGCCCTGAAGTCAGGAAGACCTGAGTTCAAATCTAGCCTCAGACCAAACACTTGACACTTACTAGCTATGTGACCCTGGGCAAGTCACTTAACCCCAATTGCCTTTAAAACAAAAAAAAAGATGAGAGAGGGGAGAAAACAGGGGGCTGAAATGAATGGCTTAGAGGGAGGGGTGATATCAAGAGAGGATCCCCATAGAGGCTTCACAAAAAGAAAAGGAAGATGGCGTCCACATTGCAAATGCTTCCTGAGTAAAGCTTCAAATGGCTTTAGTCTTCCTGAATCCCTAACCAAGGCAAACAGAGACTGAAACCAGCTTTGCTGCCCAGCACGTGAGGCAATCAATCAATCAGCAAGAAGTGACTGGGCTCTTTGATTTTGCAGTGCAAAGATGAAACGTGCTTTTTGCCGGCTCCTGCAGACCCCTCCCCCATCAACTCAGGGCTCTTTGGATTCAGCCAGGATTTCTTTCTTGGTTTAGGCGCTCCTGCTATCTATTTCGTGCTTGATGAAAAAGAAGCAATATAGTGGAGGGAACGGTTGGCCTGGGAGTCTGGGGAGACCTGGGTTCTAATCTTGCCTCCAGCACGTTTGCAATTCTGAACAAGTGACTTCTCTCTGAGACTACTTCCTCGTCTGTAAAATGTGGATAACTGTATCTTAAACTATCTAAGGCAAAGGATTGACCCTCAGAGATGTTGTCCAGGAGGCATCCAGAGGGCATCCAGCCAACATGAGAGTCGGGATCTTTCCTTCTGAACTCCCCCTGCTCTTACTGGGAGGAATCGGCCAACTTCCCAGGCACTTGGGAGGCTTCCAGCCTAGGAGTTGCCTTGGTCTTCTCCCTCTCACTCACCCCACATCTCTGGCCTGTTACCAAACTCTGTCGTTTCTGCCTTCATCTCTCCTAGTCACCCCCATCTCCCCACTCCCCATCTCTTCTCCAGCTCAAGCTTATCACCTCTTGCCTGGACTGCTGCTCTAAGCCTCTCCCTGCTCCAATCCATCCTCCCGTTGGCTGCTGGATGGGGTGCACATGCAGACTGTGTCACCCCCTACTCAGCAAGTTCCGCTTGTTTCCCATTACCCCTAGGGTAACGTGTAAGCTCCTCTCTCTGTCATGTCAAGCTCTTCACAGCCTGGCCCCCTCCCAACTTTCTCGTCTTCTTCCACTTTTACCATCCGTGTGGTCAGTAACCATGTGGCTACTTCTCTGACACGTCACCTTCCCACCCCTAGTTCCATCCCTTTGCACTGGATCTCCAACCCCAGCCGTCCTCCTCACCTTAGCCTCTTGGAAGCCCTTCAAAGCTCAACCCCAGCACCATTTGCTGACCAAAGCCCTTCCCCATCCCCCACACTCCTCAGGCCCTCCCACTGCAAACCGCCTTGGAGCCATTTTGTATAGATTTTCTATCTATCCGTTGTCTCTGTTTTGGAATGTAATCTCCCCGAGGTTAGGGGGTTGTTTCACCTTGATCTCTGTATGCTTAACGTCTAGATCAGTGTCTGGGACTTACTAAATGCTCGCTGATGGATAGATTCAATTGCTGTGAGACCCAAATGAAATCATGAGTTTCTGGATCTTTTAAACCTTAAAATATTTCCAGTGTCATTTATAGTTGTTGATGTGGTGACCGAATGAGGTAATGTCCATAAAGTAGTGCCTGAAGCATAGCAGGTGCCTAATAAATGCTTGTTGCTTGCCCCTCCCCACACTGCTTTGACCTAGCTTCTTAGGCAGGGATGCCTAGAAGCTACAGGGCCTCCCTGTTCCATTCAATCCAGCCAACATTTATTAAGCAGGCCACTCGTGCCCAGCCTCTACCAGGAGGGGATTGGGACTGATGACCCGTCTAAAGCCTGTGGTAAGTTCCTGCTCCTCCAGGCCCAGCCAGGCATTGGGGGGGCATGTCCCATGCCTTCAAGGCATGTAGAAAAGAGAGAGAAAACCAGCATGTGGAAGCACGCTCAGAACCCCACAGAATTAGGAGGCACAATGTGCTCTGCATGCGGAGCCAGAGCATCTGGGCCTGAATCCCAGCTCTGCTTATTAGCTATGCGACCTTGGGAAAGTCCCATTGGCTCTCTAGGCCTCCGTTTCCTTTTCTGTACCATGGGGAAATTGGAGTAGATGCCTCTATAGTCCTTTCCACCTCTGGATCCTATGACCATCATGACTACAGGAGATCAAAAATGGAAGCAGTTGAAGGGGGCCAGAGTGAAGAGAGAAGGCATTCTGGACCAGCTAAGTCTTGTGCTGGGACTTGAAGGAGGATTTGAAGAGGCCAAAGGGAAAGGGGAGAGGAGTGAACTTCAGGCAAGGCAGGCCCAGAGTCACACAAGAGCCAGAAGGGGCTTCCAAAACTGCCTGGTCCAGGTTCTATAAAAGAACAGATATTATCTCATGTGGAGCCTCACAGCGACCCAGAAAAGGGACTGTTATCCCCCTTTTACAGAAGAGGAAGTGAGGCTCAAGGTCCTACATCTACTAAGTGTTGGAAGTGGGATTTGAACTCAGGTCTTTCTCACTCCAAATGCAGCACTCTATCTACCGTGCTACCTCAGTTATAAAATGAAGTTAGAAAAAACAAGATGTACAGAAAAGATACTCATGGTCTCATAAACAACCATCTTTTTTCTCTTCTTCTTTATATGTTGTAATATGTGTGTTTGTGAAGTTCAAGACCTTTTTGAAAAAGAGAGAAGCTTCAAGCTGATAATCTCTAAGGGCCTTCCCTAATGTAGAAGCCCATGGACCAGCTCCAGCTGTCACTGGTTTCCATTCCCCGGAGGACAAGACCTTGAACTCTAGTTACACTAAGGGATGCCAGGGATGGATGAGACTAGCAGCTGGGCAGGTGTGAGACAGTCTGGTCCTGGAAAGCCAGGCACAGCAGTTTGGACTTCGTGTGGCTGGTAATAGGGAGCCATGGGAAATTCCTGCTCTAGGGAGTGAGCGGTATGAGGATAGCAGTGTTTTAAAAAGATGAGCATGACAGAGGTTTGCAAGAGTGATGGGAGCAGAGAGAGGCTTCAGGCAGAGAATTTGTGAATCAGCCAACTCACTTGAGATGTAATTTGAATTCAGATTTGGTTTCCCTGGCCACAGTTAGTCAAGGCTTCTGCCCAGAGGATACATGGGGTGTATTCAGTGGTTGACATCAATCCTACCACCAGACCATGCCTGACATGAACAGCACGTGAGAAGCCCCTGGGAAGAATGTACAACCATGAGACAGTGAGGGGGACAGAGGGAAAGGGAAGAGGGGGATCGATATCTCCTGATTGCTGGGACCTTTCAGCCAAGGGCAAGAAATAGCTACCTATTAAAAGGTCTCCTGGTAACAATTCCCTCCATGGGATGGAATGAGGGCAGGGCATACCACCTGACCACACGAGACTGTAAGAGAGCCCTAGAGCACCAGGAAGCCACGGAGGCATGACATCAGGACGTGGCTGAGGCGTAGCAAGGCTGGACTACTACCTCCCTCAAGCCAGCAGCCAGGATGGCTGCAGACATCAGGAGCCCCCAGCAGACACAGAAACATAGGCTGTGAGGGTCCGAGGGAACGTGGCAACACAAACAACACTGATGCTGGAGTCAGATGATCTAGATTCAACTCCAGAAGCCTCCTCAGGCAAGTCCCTGAGCTCCAGTGAGCTTCAATTTCTTTCTATGTAAAGTGGGCGTCATGATATAGGTGCTACCCACCTCTTAGAGGCATGTGGTGATGCAGTGAATAGAGCCCTGGGCCTAGAGTCAGGAAGACCTGAGTTGGAATCTGGCCTCAGCTGTGTGACCCTGGACAAGTCACTGAACCCCTGTCTCCCTCAGTTTCCTCAACTGTAAAATGAAGATAACAATAGCACTTACCTCTTAATTAATTAGTTAATTGAATGAGATGATGTTTGTTGAGCGCGTAGTGCACTGGCTGCCATATAAATACGTGTTCCCTTCCCTTCCTTTCCCCTTCACTCTTAAAACAATTTGAGATTTGAGGCAGCGTGCACATGCTGCCCTTGGAGTCCAAGGATGTGCATTCAAATCTCAGCTCTGCTCCTTATTACTTCTATGGCATTAGATGAGTCACTAGCCCTCTCTGGATATCTTTCCTCCTCTGTGAAATGCAAAGCTGACCTTGAAGCCCCCTTCCAGCTTTTAATTGATGTAACTTCAATCAGATGAGTGAGTATATGTCCATATGGCAAGGACAGGTGATTACCTCAGTATGGACATGCCTAGAAAAGAAATCCTTCCACCATTTCAGATCTCACCCCATCTAGAATTTATCATTGGACTTGCTAGAAAGGCTTGTAGAAGGGAGATCATTTGCCCATGGTCACAACAGCTACAATCATGAAAGGCAGGATTTGAACTGAGGTCTTTGTGACTTGAAGCCCATTGCTTTTTTTAACTATGCCAGGCTGCCTCTTCAAATGAGTAGAGTCCAGAAAAGGGCTATTGGGCTTGGTGTCACCTTGGAGGGGCCACAGAGGTCATTCCATCCAATGCCTCCTACCTCCTTCCTTTAGCCTTCAAGGCTTCCCTCCATGATGATTCCACATGCCTTTCAGCTAGAATTAAGCTCTCCCTGGCTCTCTCTTGGTACTTGGCATTCCTCTTGTGGGCTCCCTGTGTTCTGCCCTGTAGTTTGTGGATCTGTGTGCACCTCATTGCCCTGTCTTCACTCCTGCATTTCCAGCTCAGCAGTAAGGCTAATTACAATAACTCCAATTATATTAACTTCAGGGTTGTGTGCCCAGCATCCTAGAGTTAGAGTTGGTGGGACCTTGGAAGGCATCTGGTCCAAGTCTAGTCCTCACTCTAGAGAGGAGGAAATGAGGCCCACAGAAATGAAATGAATTGCCCCAAATTGCACAGATACTAAATGTAAGAGAGGATTTCAGCCCTGGTCCTTTGACTCCAAGTCCAGAATTCTTTCCACTGTACTTACTAGGTTGTGCTTTGAGATTTACAAAAGACTGTCTCAACAGCGAGGTGGGTAATTCAAACATTACCATCCCCATTTCTAGATGAACTAACTGAGGGGATATCATCTTGTCTGAGGAGACATGGGGGCAAGAAGGGGAACCATCAGAGGGATGTCATGGGACAAAGACCATAAGACCCTTGATTCCTCTGATGGACTTTGATTTTTGTCAGTCGGGGAGTCCCCACTTAGTTAAGAACCTTAATCAGCTGCATGCTATCTACTGTGTTTTCTAATGCTTATCCCGAGATAACAGATTTCTAATTCTCTTGTCTACAGCTTTTTAACAGATTCATTGTGCTGGTGGATTAGACTAAAAATTCTGTGATATTGAAAAATGGAACTGTCCTAGGCTCAGTGCTGATCCCAGATCCAGATGCTCCCTCCTTCATTGCCCATAACAGTGCCAGCAGATGGTCCATTGCAAACGTCATTGATCACTTTGGAGAGTCAACACTGAGTGCCTTTGATTAGTGATATCTTCTTTCTAGCATGTGGTGCCTCCTGAGGTGAGGGGAGAGTAGATTTAATGGTGAGGGGGGTGGTTCTTGTTTAAAATACTAATATTTCTTAAAAGAAATGTAATGAAGTTTTTCTGCCCCATCTCCAAATACGATGTAGTTCTCTGAGAGCAGAAACTGTTCGTTTTTTGTCCTTGTACCCGGCACAATTTTCAAATAGTAGGGGGCAACTAGGTGGTGCAGTGGATAGAGCACTGGCCTTGAAGTCAGGAGGACCTGTAGAAGCCCCAGAGCAGGATTCCAGAAGCTTTTTTCATGAACGGCCGCAGAAAACATTGACAGCTTTGCACGAGTGAAAACCAAAGGCCACCTAACTTTAGTTGTTTTTCTTTTGAGAGAGAAATATATCTAAATTGCCCATTTTTTAAGAATTGAGACCAGGGAAGATAAAATTTAATGATTATGGAAGCCCATATTACTAACTGCTAATATTTTTATTCCTCTGTAAGGTTTGCAGAACACATAGATAGATAGATAGATAGATAGATAGATAGATAGATAGATAGATAGATAGATAGATGGATGGATGGATGGATGGATGGATGGATGGATGGATGGATGGATGGATGGATGGATGGATGGATAGAACTTTGTAACTTAGAAAGTTATTGTCTTCTGTTGCAGCCCACAATTGGGATTATTCCTGTTTTACAAATTAAAGCAGTAATAAAGGAAGCTCAGAGTAGACATCAATGTAACCAATTCAGCCTCTGTTGATTAGGTGCCCACCAGGCCATTTGCTTGGTGTGTTCAAGCATTGGAAAGGCTGTCACAGGGAAGAGGGAGGAGGCTTGCTCTGCTTGGCCCCGCTGGACTGAACCAGGAGCAATGTGTGAAAATTAGAAAGAAGCCATCTAGAGTCAATGTCAGGAAAAACTTCCAAACCACTTAGAATGCCACCAAAGTGGACTGGTGTGCCTTGGGAGGTCTTTGGGCAAAATCTGGGGATTGTCAGGGGATGCCTGTTCTGGAGTGGATTGGACTAGATCTTGGAGATCTATTGCCATTCTGAGATTCTGTGGTCCTAGAAGGGGAGTAACCCTTGGGAATACCAGCAACTCCACTCATGCTTTCAGCAGCTGCCTCCCACTCTCCTTGTAAGGGGGAATGCAGAGAGCTCATCTCAGTCAGGTGACCTGGTAGTGAATCTCTTTTGTCTCCTTGTCTTAGGGAAGCCTGCTACTGAACTCCTGTGGCCAGTTAGAAAGTTATTTGCTAATTCCACTCCAGAGTAATTTTCAACATTAGCTACCATCTGCCAAGGTTTATTTCCATTCTACTCCTGATAGGCAACCGGGTCTATTAAGTGCAGAGGAGAACCTGATTCCTGCCTTCCAGGCTGACAGT
This sequence comes from Phascolarctos cinereus, assembly GCF_003287225.1. Classification (NCBI taxonomy): domain Eukaryota; kingdom Metazoa; phylum Chordata; class Mammalia; order Diprotodontia; family Phascolarctidae; genus Phascolarctos; species Phascolarctos cinereus. Next base: position 260,770,828 of record NW_027556402.1, on the reverse strand, counting down.
CAGGGCTGCTGGGTCCTCAGTAATAGAAATTGTAATAAGAGAGAAGCCATGGAGGTGAGGTCAAGGTTATCTTGAACAGCCCTCTGTCTTCTCACTGTCAGGAGGGTGAGGGTAAGAAGGGTCACAAAAGATGTTAGGCAGGGTCATTTGAAGAGATGCTGGCCCTCAGAAGCTGGAAGGAGAATAGCTGATCTTGTCAAATTACAGGAGAGTCCCCAAACCACTCAGATGCTTGATTTGGAAAGTAACAAGCTTGCAAGAGATCCCAGTAAACTAAAGTGTAGACTGAATTCTCATCACAGCAACTCATTTCTCTGCTCTGAGCCTCAACTTGCTCATCTGTAAAATGGGGAGAATAACCCCTGTAGTTGTGGTCAGGACCTTGAAATGATATGGAAGGTCTAGTTGTCATCATCATTATCACCATCCACATGCTGATGGATGCCTGGTGGTCTCTGTTCACCTCAGACAAATGTTATGCCCTTTCCCTCACATTCCATGCCTTCCCCTGCCAACCTTATATTATAGAAATGCTTGTTTTATCCCATATTTTAAAAAGAACACTGAGGCAAAGGAAGGACCACTTCAATTTATAATGGGTTCATTAACCCTACTTTACAAATGAGGAAACCATCAGCATATATTAAGTGCTTACTATGAGCCAGGCACTCTGCTAAGCAGTGGGGGGAAAAGAAAGGTAAAAACACGCTTCCTGCCTTCAGTGGGTTCACTTTCTAAAGATGGGAAGAACATATACATTGCTAGGTTACAAGACACATGTAGCATTGGTGAGAGGCAAGGCTCCAGTAACTGAGGGGACCAGGAGAGGCCTCCCAAAAGAGGCACCACCACTCGAGTCTTGAAGTATTCGCCTCTGGGTCATAGGTCTCCCTGAGCTGACTCCAAATTCATCACGGCTTACTATGGAGCAGAGCATCCTGAGCAGGGGCTTGGGGGCTGTGATTGGAAGGAACAAGGAGACCTGACATTCCACCATCAGAGACTCCTTTCTTTATGTTGAATTAGCCCCACAGAAGAGTAGAAGAAGCTACTTGCTCATCTGTGCTGTAGACGTGGACTCCTTCAGGTGTGGAACACTACACAGAACATAGACTTTTTCAATGTGTCATTAGTTTGGGGAAACTGCTTTCTTCTCCTCCTCCTCCTCCTCCTTTTCCTCCTCTTTTTCCTCCTGTTTCCTCCTTCTCCTCCCTCTCCTCTTTCTTCTTTTCCTGATGTTGAACTATTTGGTGAGACCAAGGATTCAGGAGGCAAGAACTTTCCTTTCTGTGGCTTTAGTGTGCCATTACGGCCATAGGACCTTTGGGAGCGCTTGCCAGGCTGCCTCTCCACAGTGGTTGCTCTATCTCTCTCTCTCTCAGGATGTCTGGAAGCTTCAGCCAGACTGGCTTGCCTGCCCTGGGGGCAGTGGTTAGTGGCGATGGATGGCCTGATGGTAGCTGGTCAGCAGTTGGTGGTAATGATCAAGATAGATCTCTTCTGCACCATGATTTATCCCCTCAATGATAACTGTTAGGGCTGAGTGAGAAGCCTGCCTGGTGGTTTGGGAGATACTGTGATGCCTGAGGCTCTTGGCCTCAAGGTCCTGAGTTGTCTCCATCAGAGACTGAGGGGAGATGACATTGAGAAAGTGGTCTGACATGCTGACACGTGTTGCTTTTCTCACTCCCTCAGGGCACCTGGCTGCTTCAGCCTTCCTACCTTGTCTGCTCTGTAGATAATAGTTGGCTGGCAGGTGGTAGGGATGGCTGTCCTCTTCTTCACAGGAGTCACTTCCCCAAATGACTGTACTGAGGGCTGGGCTGGAAGCAGAACTTATGGCCAAATATGTCAGACAGTCAGTCAACAAGCAGTGATTAAGCGCCTATTATATGCCAGGCACTGCTAAGCCCTGGGAATCCAAAGAAAAGCAAAAGACCCTTTCTGCTCTCATGGAGCTCACAGTCTAATAGACAACATGCAAAGAATTATGTACAGACCAAGGACGTACATGAAGACTCAGAAGTGATCACCAGAGGGAAGACACCACCACTGAGAGGCATCAGAAAGGCTTCTTGCAGAAGGAGGGATTTCAGCTGGGACTTGAACAAAGTCAGGGAAGCTGGGAGACATGGATAAGGAAGGAGGGGGAGCAGGACAGCCAGAGAAAATGCCTAGTTGGGAGATCTGAGGAACAGCAAGGAGGCCGGTGTCACTGACTAGGAGAAGGGATGCCCTGAACTGGATGCTCTGTGAAGACCCCTCCAGCTCGGGAATTCTTGGAAACAAGGGTGTCACTGGGGCACACCATCCCTCTCCCACCCCTGGGCTGAATTGCTTTCCTGATTACAGTGGGCAAAAACAGATGAAAGGGGAAATCCCTCGAGTTACTTAGAGAACAAAAAACCAGCGCTCTTCTCCTTCCCTTGGCCTTGGAATCTAGTTGTCCTACAGCACTCTCCACTTCTGCAGGAGAGGATCGGTGCTTGAAAGGATGCTAGCCCAAGAGTGCTCCCCTCTGCCTCGGTGAGGGGGAAAGAGCCCAAAGACCGAGGGGACAGGGGAGCTATGGCTCCTGCTTGTCAACCAGCTTGAGCTTCCCCAAGAGAAGACTCCCTGAAGGATTGTTTGTATTGTTTGTATTTGTCTGTCTGTGCACTGCAAGGTTGGACACTGCATGAGGAGGGAAGCAGATAGTCTCTGATAGGTTTGCTGATGCCAGGGTTCCTGGTTTGATCAAAAGAGTTTGAAGAATTATAGCATGCTCTGCCCTTTCTTTCCCCCAGCTCCCAAGCTGGCTTTGTTGGCAACTGCTTGTTTCAGTAGAAAGAGTCCTCTAGAACCTGACCCTAGGAGTTAAGAGACCTGGGGTCTAACCCCATCTCTATTGCTGATTTTATGGCCTTGGACAAATCATTGGGACTTTGTGGACCAAAGACTCTCTAAGTTTTGTCAAGAGCTTCACCATCTTTGGGGCAACTAGGTGGCACAATGGATAGAGCACTGGCCCTGGAATCAGAATGACCTGAGTTCAAATCTGGCCTCAGACACTTGCTAGCTGTGTGACCCTGGGCAAGTCACTTAACCCTGATTGCCTCCCAAAAAAGGGAGGGGGTGGGGAAGAGCCTCATCATCTTTCCAGTCACCAAGGTTTACATCTTCAGCATCATCCTTGGTGCTTCCTCTCACTCCACACCCAGTTACCAGCTCTGCCATTCCCACTTCACAATACCATCCCTCCCCTCCGCTGGCAGCCTTTTCCAGGCCCTCCTCATCTGTCACTGGACAATTGCAGTGGCTCCCTCATTGGCCTCCCTGCCTTTGGCTTCCTCCCATCCAGTCCATCCTCCCACACCTGCTCCAGTGCTTCCCTACACAAAAGGCCTCAGTAGCTCACTGTTGCCTTTGGACAAAATAGACATTCTGCTCTTTGGTGTCAGAAGCTCCTCCCAATCTGCTCCCCGCATCGCCATTTCTCATAATTTCCCCTTGCGCCCTCTACATTCTAGCTAAATTGAACGATTTTGCACATTCCCTGTGTATTGCGTTCCATTTCCTACCCCCTTTCCTTTATCCAGGAAGTGGCTCATGCCTGGAATGCCCTCTTCTTTACCTCCATCTCTCAGAATCCCTGGCAGCATTCAAGGCTTAACTCAAGTGACTCTTCTTCCACGCACCCTTCCTCTGTATTACTTTGCATATGTCTTCTATTGATAGAGGCTACAAGTTTCTTATTTCCATGAAAAGGGAGCAAAGGCCCAGATCTACCCAGTCTCATGGTCCTTCTTCAATCATCTGACAAAAGAATGGTTGCCAAAGAGCTGTGAATAGTCTCACATGCCCCAGCAGGGTGTGAGGAGTCATTGTCAGGCTCCCAAGCTTCCCAGGAGAGACTTGCAAGGCTCTGGGCCTCTGAACAAAGTGGGAGGGAAGCAAGAGTCCCAGAGTGCCCATTAGCCTGGAAACTCGCAAGAAATTGTTTCTCGGGAGGGAGTTCTGGGAGGGCGTTCTGGGAGGGCAGAGAGGAGGAGGAAATGGAAGGGAACCAGGAAATGCCCCAATGTGTCTTTCCAGACTGCAAACCGATTAAGATGTCGTGTTTCTCCGTAACTGTGAAAATGGAAAGCAGCAGCAGGACCATGAAAGGCCGGGTCGGTCCTGTGACGCTGTTTACTCATAACTGGGGGCCATAAAAATCATTTCCCGGGCCTGGATGAGTAAACACGGGAGGGGAACATTCATATGAAATCAGTCCTCTACCCTCTCGGGAGCTGGCAAGGGCTTGGTGGAGAACAGAATGAGGAGCCCTTCTGGGAGTGTGAATGGACTGGAACCCGGCCCCTCCCTCTTGTTTCGTGCCCGCCAGAATGCAGCTTTCAACGATTGCAATCAGGTTCCACCATCCATAAACCCAGGGTCCTAGAGAAGGATGGCTAACTTACTTTTAAAAGAAAAGTTTATTGGTGTTTTTTTTATCTTTTACATCGCAATCATTTCCCAATATATCACCTTGAAACAAAAGCCAATAGTTACGCAAAACTGACAACCCATGCAGCATGCTGCCCCCATCATCCCCCGCCTCTCTCCTATGATGTAGGAGGTCTGTGTCGGCATCTGTTTTCTAGGGCCATGATTGGTCATTTTTAGCATCAATCTCCACGGCCAATGCTTCCAAAGCCTTGGTGGTCCAACACTCTACTGTGCCAGTGCCCCGAAGGATTGCCCCATTCAGGAAGGGGGGGTTTTCTAACTCAGGTGGATTTCTGCCCCGTTGCCTCCGGTTGGCTTCTCTGTCTGAGCTTCCTTTGCTTTCTCCCTACAGGTAAACACTGAGAACGTTGTGAAAGTTGGTCACAGACAGGTGGTGAACATGATTCGCCAAGGAGGGAATCACTTAGTCCTCAAGGTTGTCACGGTGACCAGAAGCCTCGATCCCGACGATACAGCCAGGAAGAAAGGTGCGTGTTCTCCTCCCGGCTGGTGTGACCGCATTGCCCTCATCTGGTCAAGCCAGACGGGGCTGGTGGGGGGGGGGGCAGGAGACAAGAGGACCCCATTCACGCCCCTGACTCCCTCTGAGAACCATTCCCCCATTTTTAGGAACTGCCTTTGTAAATGAAACATTCACGCTCAATGTGTTAAGACATTTATGAAAAGAGCGCAGGAGATGCTTTTTCTCTTTCCCTGACAAGAAGACTCTCATAGCCCTTCCCTCTTGTCTTGATTCCAAGTTGAGAAGGAAGAAGGAAGGCATCCCACTGGCCCTGTGTCCTGGACAAAGCCAGAAGACTTCAGCCAGTGTTTGGAATCACCCTTCCAGGCTCATCCCTCTAAAGCCCAGGAGCTCACAAATAGAGACGGGACGTAGGGATAAGCACCTGCAGCTGGCCCAGCCACCACAGTGGGATTTGGTCAAAGCAGCCGCTGACAGGCACTGGGGAGGAGGGGGTGCCATGTCTGCCAAAGCCTTGAGAAGTGCCTTGGTCCTCTCCTCCCGAAATCTGTCGACCTACAAGGCCGCAGAAAGTAAGGGGAAGAGTTATGGGCTGGGCGTCACAGGCTTGGCTTCCAACTCTGGTTCTGCCACTGATGTTGGCCAAGTCTCTTTCCCTTCTCTGAACCTCAGTTCCACCCTCCATTAAAAAATAAGGGGATCATAACATGTGATCAGTCTCTCCAAGTAGGGAGTTAGGACTGGACAGCCTCAGTTTCCTCAGCTGTAAAATGAATAGGTTGGAAAAGGTTGGCTCTGAGGTCATTTCCAGCTCTAGACCTAGGACCAGAAGTCTTGTGATCATGGCCAAACTCAAGTGCTACTGAAAACGCGTAGGGTTACTCAGGTCCTCGGTGCCTAGAGAATACACATAAGAACCCCCACTGGCAAAGACATATTTCCCAGGGAGGCTTGAATGTGGGGATGGTCTCTCATTACCAAGATTTGCTGGGATTCACATGTCAACCTCCGTCTCCCTAAGGGCCTTAATGTGGCCTAACCCATGTAGCAGCAGCAACCTGCCTACAGGTGGCCAAGGGGCTGTTACCTACCCTGCCTGTGCACAGACACATATAAAGGTGTCTCACTTAGAGCCTCACTTAGGTCGAGCCCCCAAAACCAGGAGATATCCAGATAAAAGGGATTCACAAAGTCCTGGACTCAAAGACAACGGATTGCTTTCCTCACCAGCCTTAGGCACCAGCGCTTAGCACTGTGCCAGGCACACAGGAGGCGCTTAATAAAAATGTTGATTGATTCATGAGTCTTATGACTCTATCCAAACCCTGGTGCCCTTCCCTTCTGGCCTCTGAGCCGGAAACTTCCCAGAACACTCAGACATGGGCCTGGGTGAGGGCCTGGTGGGGGTGTGGCTCTCCCCAGGAGTCTGTGTCTGTGCGCAGATTTACGTGTATGGAGGTAAATAGCAGCTCCGCCTCGAAGATTCTTTCACACTCCATCATAAACATACTAATTTGTCAAGCCCACTGTAATCAACTAATAATTATAACCCCAATGGAGCTCGTGGAAATATCCCGCAATGTGACTCACCAACAGGCCGCTGAGATTGCCATCCCCACCCACCAGAAACAGCTTTCTGTGTCTGCGTTCTCAGCAGAGCCCTGCCAGGGCAAAGCCGTCGTCACACGTGCCGGCTATTTTCATGGTTCAGGAAAAACCTGACCTGGTGGCCTGTGTGAAAGGCCTGGGTTTGGGGCAATAGACCTGACTATTGATGCTTCTGTGTCTGCTTTTGTTTACTCTTCTGCGAAGCCCCTCCACCTCCCAAGCGAGCGCCAACCACGGCCCTGACCTTGCGGTCTAAATCTATGACCTCCGAGCTGGAAGAGCTTGGTAAGAGCGCCTCGTTGTCTCGCCAGCATGCTGCAGTAGTGGAGATGGAAAGGAAATGTCAGGACTGCCTGAGGTCCCTGATCCCTGAATGAGCCCCCCACTCCCGCTCACCCAGCCTCAGAGAGGCCCTGGCCAGGAATGCTACACTCTGGGGGCGACCCGAGACGTGCATGCCCCACCCCGCATGATGGTATCCTCTCTTAGAAACTGCTTCCGTCCCTGCCTGGTTTGCAATTGAACGCTGTGGGAAGAACTGACGTTGGTGTAGCTTTGTATTTCACCAGTCTGACATCTCTTTTAAAGCTGTTCTCTTTTGTGTGCCGTTGATGTCATCTCAGTGTTGTGTGTGTGTGTATGTGTGTGTGAGTGTGTATGTGTGTGTTTGTGGTTGTGGTTGGTGAAGTTTTACGATGAATTTTTCTAGATGAGTTTTGCCCTTTTGCCCTGTGATTTTATCTAATATTGTTTTGTTTTGAATTTTTGGGCCTCTCACTAGTGGACAAAGGTAAGTGGCCAGGTGGGCAATTTTAAGGTCCTTTTGTTCTAATTAGATTTCATTGGATACCACTGAGCAGTTGTCCCAACAATGAGAAAACGTGTGGGGGAAGGGACAGGCAGACAAGCAGGGAGAAAGAGAAAGAGAGAGAGAAAGAGAGCTTTGTGTGTATATATGTATATGCATATAATTCCCAATCATTCCACTATGGGAAATATACTCATTTTGAATAATGAAATTATCATTAAAGCCACTACTCTCTCTAATATCCTTGCGAGAGATGGCATTGAAAGAACTCTGCCTCTGATGAGCCTGGGCAGCTTAAATAATGAAGTTTACCTTTTGCTGATGGCCATGTAGGAAGCAGCGACTGCTGTCATGTGGGACACATGTCCCTCCTGACCTCTGCACTTGTTCAGTGGATGGGGAAGTATGGATGGGAGCTACTCAGGCAGATAGGGCTAGGGTGGCCCTTTTACCTAGTTTTAAACATGTTTGCCATCCCTGCCCCACCTATCATCTTGGACTCTGAAGGTTGGGTTTCATGCTCTACCCTGCAGAAAAAGCCATGGGAAAGATGCAGCCTTAATCATAAAGAAAATGGTGGTGGCCTGGCAAGGTTGGCCTGGTTTGAAGCTTGAAGTTCAAATCACCAATACTAGAAACCCAGAGAAGAGACTAGTGTTCCTGGCACCAGGAGCAAGGGCAGATGGGGACAGAAAGATCAGTCCCTCCCAGAGAGTACCAACCCCAGGCATGAGACTGTGAATGGGTGTCATGGCACCCCTCTGGCCATAGCTTTGTGACTTTAGAGTTGATTTGTTGTGTGTTTTTCTCCATCTTGGCCTTAAACTAAAGCCATTTTTTATCACCCTCTGAACCAGAAATAAGACCATCACTCTGAACCCCTCCCCCCATTTGATTTTTAGAAAGCAGCTCTATTTCCTAGAAAACTTTAGACAGGAGCCACAGGTCCTCAAGGTCCCTCTAGTTTTGTGCCTGATCCATTCACCACACCCTCTACACTCCTAGATCACAGGCCTCTAAGCATCCTGTTTTCCTGCTCCTACATATGCTCCAACTTGTCTGTTAAACCCCTGGAATTGAACCCTGTGCTACAGGTTGGTTCTGGGCAGTTACTTTTTTCCTTCAACCCAAGTGTAAAACTTTACGCTTATCCCTATTAACTAATCTTACTCAATTTGGCCTGTCATTTTAGCCTGTTGTGATCTTTTGGGATCCTGATTTTGTCACTGAATGTTAGGTGTATCTCGAAGTCTTGTGTTGTCTGCAAACTGGACAAGGATATCCTTGTCATCAATAGACAACACACAGAATGATAGCTCCCCCCACCCCCCAAAAAAAGAGAGCTGTTGGACATTCCACAAGAGACTTCCTTCCAAGTTGATAGTAAACCATTAATGGCTCCTCCTGGGGTCTAGACATTCAGCAAGTTCTGAACCCACCAAAATTGACCTATCATCCTACCACCATCTTGTCCACAAGGCCAGCGAGATCAACACTTCCCAGAAATCTCAGCGTCATATGCCTGCAGCATTTCCCCATTCTACACCTCAAGTAGCCCTTTCCCAATCACTTAGCATCATCACTAATTCCTAAATGTTCCCAAACCATGACATAGCCTATTCTTCTAATGATTTGTGCTACAATTTTGCCAGGAATTGAAGTAAATAGAAGTTAAGCTCACTGGTGTCAGGTTTGAAGACTTTACCCACTTCTGTGATTTTTTTTAAAATTGGAACAATATTTGCCCTTCTCCAAATCCATGGCACCCTACCCCTTCTCAATCCCTCACTGTGCTTTCACCATCACATCTACCAAATCTTTCCAGACTTGGGCTGTCTAGTATGACTTATACTCATAAAAACCAGCTAGATTCTTGCTATATTATCCACCATCTTGGGTAACTGTAATCACCCTGCCCATCTAATTTTCATTCTCTTTGGCCAAGAAAAGAAAAGAAAGATGAAAGATGAGTAATTCGTCTGTGTCACCATCATTCGTTGTCATCCTATCTTGCCTGAGCTAACATTTATAAAGCACTTACTATATGCCAGCACTGGGTTAAGCCCTTCACAAATACTATCTCCCTGTATCCTCACAACCATCCTGGAAGGTAGGTGCTATTATTATTCCCATTTTACAGATAAGAAAACGGAGGCAAACAGAAATGAGGTGACTTGCTCAGGGTCTGGGGCTGGATTGAAACTCAGGTCTTCCTGACTCTGGGCTTGATCCTCTATCCAGTGCACCACAGCTCTATATGGCCTTAACCTTCATCTCCAGCTTTGGCTTATGCTCCTTTCCTGTTTCCAGCACTCCGTTTACAGTGCTGTGCTGCTATTTTGGATCCCTCATCTGTTCCTTCCCCTTGTTTCCATCTTCTCTGTGTGCCTCTTGAAACCCCCATCTCGTCCAGGAGTTCCCTGTGTGGCCACATTTGTCTCTGTTAGCAGCCCTCTTTTTTGCTTCCCAGTGGAATAATTTCTGCTTATGTTTTATGAATTTCATTCTTGAAGGCTTCTCAGTCTACCAACTTCCCCTGTAAAAGATGAAGCCATTGCCACCTTGCTGTTCTTTCTCTGAAATCCTTGACCCCCATCCTTCCCAAATCTAAGGATCATGTCTGACTCTACTCAGCTTTCCTCCTCTCTCTGGCCACCATGAGCTCGGGGGGGGAGGGCTCACTTGCCCCCACCGATTGCTGTTGATTTTTTCTTTAGTCAGTAAATCAGTCAATGAGGATTTATTAAACACCTACTATGTTACAGTGACTGCTAGCATTGGGAATACAAAAAGGGGAAAAAGACAGACCCTGCCTTCAAGGAGCTCCCAGTCTACTGGGGGAGATGACAAGCAAACAGACAAGCTGTAGCTGCAGCTTCTCATTGGTGAGCATCATGGCCAGAGCAGAAATGTCCCATGTCACTTCCTCTACCTTTTGAAGGTCGACATGCTCATTAAGGCAAGTTACAAACTGATTGCCTCCCCCGCCTTTGGTGGAGAGAGAGAATTAGAGCAGTGGGCAAACAGCGCTGGTATCCTCACCACCCCCCCATCAATGTACTATCTTTCCCCCCACCCCCACCCTCCCCCACTCTTTGTCATTTATTTTCTGAATGCCCCATCTGATTTCTCCTTGTATCCTGGAGGTCTGCTGTCTACCACCGCTGCAGAGAAGTGTCTGCATCTCCCTCCTCTGGGCCTCCCTCATTGTATCTCCACCATGTTTCCCCCTTCAGGTTCCCCGTTTTCCCCACATGTGCATATCTACTTCACATATGGTACCACTCTGCTACCTGTATTATCTATTCTGTTGGGTCTCAGCCCAAGCTTCAGTGATACCTATGAGATCAAATGAAGACATCTGCATAAAGACGGGCACTTTGTTGCTGACTATCTTTTGGAATACTCTCTTCCATGAATTACTGGTTCTCTTTTCTGCTAGCCTTCATTCTATGCCATAACTGCATTCTCTGTGATACCAGGCTTTGGGATCTATATGGGCAGCTTTTTTCTCTTCCTCCCTTTTCAAGAATTCTTGATCAGAGTCACAGAACTCGAAGGAGGTATATACACATACATTTAAATGATATATATGTGTGTATATTTATGTATATACACATATATAGCATGTCCCAAAAGTCTTAGTATAGTTTTAAGCTATTAAAGATATAACACACACACACACACACACACACACACACACATCACTAGCTCTTGTAGGATGCGTTCCATCCCTGGATCCCTGACCACAAAGCCCATCATTCCTATATTTTAAACTAAGGTCCAGCAATGCATTCTCAGATCCTACCTTCCACCCCTTTGCCTAGCCAAAATAAATAAATAAATAAATGAAACAGATTCCACTTTCTAAATCCTTCTCAGTCAGCTGGGATCTTTTGGATCTCACTTACTTACTTGAATCCCTTGCTTTCCATTAACAGTCATGCTAGAAACACCACAGGTACCCCTGAGGGTGTCTGGTTTTTGCTTAGGACATTATTATCCAAAGCAGTGCTGAGTTCCTTCTGGTGGTGACATTCCTGTCTTTAGGGAATAGGAACCCGTCTTTGTTAGTACCTGGTAGAAAGAACACTGGATTTGGAGGAAGAGGAACTTGTTTCCAATCTCAGCTTTACTGTGTCTTGCCTGTGTGACCCTGGAACAAATGTTTATTAAACCCCTACTGTGTGCCAGGCACTCTGCTAAATGTTGAAGATACAAACAACGGTAAAAGAAAGTCTCTGCTGTTGAGGAGACAACCTGCAGACAATGATGTCCAAACAAGATAAATTGGAGCTAATCTCAGAAAGAAGGAAGAGATGGGGAAAGGATTTTATGAGAGATGTTAGAAAGGTCAGATTGACAGATCTGGGCAACAGATTGGATATGTTGTGGGTAGGGGGGTGAGAGAAGCTGAGGCAGCAAAGATGAAGCCATGAAGTGGGAAGGGGAATGAGACAGGATGAGGCATCAAGGATGACATGGAACTTTTGGGCCTGAGTGACTGGGAGGTGGTGGAGAAGTTAGGAAGAGGAAGGAGTTTGGAAGGGAAGATAATGAGTCAGTTTTAGATAAGCTGAGTGTTAAATGTCCCTGGATCATCCAGTTTCAGATTCCCAACAGGTAGTTGGTCAGTGCAACACTGGAGGCCAGGAAGGAGGTTAGGGCTGGACATGTAGGTTGGAGAATCACCACAAAGAGATGGTCATTGGTCATTGAATCCAAGAGAGCTGATGAGGTCACCAAGCTAAGTAGTACAAAAGGAGTGGAGTATAGAGCAGGGATCAGTAAACAAAAACCCTAGATCCAATCTGGCTGAGCCTGGCTTTTGTATGGCTGGTGAGCTAAGAATGTTTCCCCCCTTAAAATATATATATATATTTACATACACGTTTTAAAATAAAAAACCAGTCTTTGTTCATGGTCCCTAAAAAAGGTGGCTGGAGGTTGGAATTGCCCCTCCGCCTGTTGGTTGCTGACCCATGGTATAGAAGGTCATGCAGGGCTAGTGGACATGACCTAGATTAACATTGCACAAAGAAGACTGAGAAGGAGCAGTCAGACAGATAGGAGGAAGACCTAGGAAAGAGCAGAAGAGAGTATCAGGTTGTAGAAAGGTCAGAAAAGATGAGAATTGAGAAAAATATCATCAGCAGTGATAAGAACATTGGTAATTGTGGAGACAGCAACATCAGGTGAACAATGAAGTCAAAAGTCAGACTTGAGAAAGTAAAGAGAATGAGGGGAAAGGAAGTGCAGGCCTTGGTTGTGGACGTGGGCTTTTCAAGAAGTTTAGTACCAAAAGGAAAGAGAGACAAAGGGTGATAGCTGGCTGGGCAAGCTGGCTGGATCAAGTGAGGATGTCTTTAAAGGTAGGAGAGAGAGACATGTTTGTAGGTAGGAGAGACGGAGCCAGTAGACAAGGAGAGTTGAAAATGAGTGAGAGTGGGGATGACAGAGGGAGTGATCTGCTCAAGAAACCAGGGTGGCTTGGATAACTTGAGCACGTAGAAGTGTTTGCCTTGGTGAGGAGAAGGACTGCCTCTTCATGTGAGGTGGGGCAAAGGAGGGCATAGTAGCAGAAGGTGTCAGAGTGATGTGAGAGGAAGAGGAGAGAAAAGAGACCTCTTGAGGAACAGCTTCAATATTTTCTTCTCTTTTTTCCCTCTTTCTGTAAAAAGATGGAGCCAGGTCCATTCTAGATCTCAACCTTATCATTTAATGCCTGTAGAAAGTTGCCATGGTGTTTTACATCACAGTCCTGCTTGGGCCTGACAATGGTGGTATTTGGATGACTATATAAAATCATAAGATTGTACTGGACCTCTCTGTGAAGGATCTGGGGAGCAGCAGGGTTAGATGAAGGCCTTGCAATGGTTGTTTGCTTGTAGGGATCACTCATCTGACCCAAAACAAATCTGGGCTCCATTGAGGCTCAGCTCATATGCAGAAACAAAATCCATGAATGAATAAATATCTGAATGAATGGACCTGGTGATCGCTAAGGTCCCTCTGAGCTCCACGTCCTCTGACCTCTTAGTTGGCTATTGTCTCATTTTGAGAATGGAGTTTTTCAGGAGTTTTATGTCACCTCACCAAGTAGCATAGGCCACTGAATTCCAGGAAGCCGGTGCAGAGGAGGCTTGCTCTCAGAGAGCAGCCCAGGGGTGAGCATTTGTGAAAAGGGCTTTGCCTTCCAAAGTGACTTACCATCCATTCCCTTTCTGTTTCCAAGCTTCAGTTCGGAAGAAGAAGGGTAAGGGGAAGCTCAAGCTGTGTGCGGTTGTCGGTGACGCTGTCTCCCATCACTCTGTGGCACAAAGTTGTCCCTTGTCACTGTGGCCGTGTGGTCCCGCTTCAGTGCTCATCCGGTATCCAATGAGCCTCGTTTGTGTTTCTAGCTTGTCTTGCCGATGAGATGGATTAGAGCTCTGAGAGTAGTCCATCGTCCAGACCCAGACCCTTTCCTCCCTCCTGTCCTTCTCTCCTCTGCTGTTCTCTTGTCTGCGGCTCTTCCCTCACGTGGTTTGTTTTCCTTCCCTGATTCTTTCCTAAGTTTCAGATGCAATAATGCCAGTGATGCTTCATGCTTCAGGTTCAAGATTCTGTCTCCACATGGTCAAAGGCTTAATGGGGTGCATGCTGGGGGCCAGGAATACAGCCCCTGATCTCGTGCTGCTCACAAAGTGACAGTTTTTACCCCACTTCTCCCCATCTAGCCCAAGTGACACCTTTAGCCTGGGTTCTCCCCAAGCTCTGGGTTCAGGTGGACCAGGTTTGATTCTGAGGACCTGATCTCAGAGGTTCTCTTGCTCACATCCTGGTCCAGGTTTCTCCATGTCTCAGTCCCCCTAAATGGGCCTGATAGAGGACCCTCCCACAAAGGCATCCAACCTACAACATGGGTTTGGGGGATGGCTGAACTTTATTCTACATGCCACAGAAAATGCCTAAGATACAAAGAACATCTTTGGGCCTTCCCATGAACAAATATACAAACAAAGCATGTTGCAATTACATAAGTGAGACAACCCCCCATTCTGGGCATGCCAAAGGCTAGTGGTTGTCATCAAGGCAAACCCTGTCAGCCCACACATATACAGCCCCTGCCCCTCATGATACAAAAATGGGAAGGGCAGGATTTCTGAAACTGTGGCCCCTTCTTTCTTTCTTTGCATGCTCTGCTATTGACCTTATGCTATTGATATTTCCCTGCTCCCATCTGTTAGAAGCCCCATCTTGTAGAAGAAAAACTCTGAACTTACCTAGCATGGGGAATGGAGGTGGGAAAGAAACAAAAAGTTGGGGGAGGAGCTATCCATCTGGGTCACTCAAGCACCTGAATCTACCCTCCTCACACTTTCTAGGAAATAAGATGTAAGATATCCAAGCCCACTTGCCTTCTCTCTTCTTTCTTTGCTTTTCACTAGGATCACTGGTACCCAAAGGTGGCAACTCAAGGTTGCTATTCTTGGGGCTGGGGAGGGAGAAATTGCCAGTCAGAGTGTCCCTAAAGCAGATCCATCTCCTTGCCCAACCCCATCCCAGGAATGTGCACTCACATTGATATACACTCAGAGTGGCACACAGCCAGTATGCATAGCACAGTCTGGGCTCTCCCCTATTCCATAATGCCCCTTTGTTTCTGGGTTCTCCATTTTTCTTTCCTTTTTAGCTAAGATAGCACAGCAGGAAAGGCAGAAGGGGAGTTGGTGGCCAGAGCCCCAGGGCGATACTTCACCGAGGAATACCTAAGTGGAGAGTTCTGGGCTCCTTTCTTCCCACTGGCCAGCTCTTTGACACCAGGCTGGGGGGTCACTGGGTGTACCTTCACAGCTGTTCCTAAGTCAGGGCAGCACAACAGCTACCCCATCAATATAGCAGCAATATCAAGCTGGGTGATTTATGGGACCCTGGAACACAGACCGCAATTTTAAAAAACAAGTGATTTGCCTGGAAATAAATCATCCTCCCTGAAAGGCCCCCATCGGCAGATTGCAGAGTGTCATTTCTCAGCAGCCTTTTACAGAAAGGTCCTTAGCAGCTGTCCAGTGCAATCCACCCAGGAAAGAATCCCTTCCGCTTCATCCCATGGCCGAAAGGACCAGCCAGATTTGGCCTAGAAGAAATAAGCCGTCATCATGGAGCTTGTGTAGCAAAAGAGGCTCTGTCCAGGAATGTCTTATTTCAGCCACTTTGGGCTGTGGGCTGGGAGCTGGGGCGGCAGCCTCAGAGAGAGCATTCCTCCTGCAGCTGCGGGCTAGGAGAGCTGGACCCTGGAGGGCAGGGGATGCTATGAGTCTTTGTCTCGATGGCTGCCTGTCCCAAGTCGGGGCACAGAGAGCCCGACCCAATCAGAGGCCTATGAAGACCTCAGCTGCGGCACAGCCCATATGTCCTCAAAGAGCACAGTAGAATGGAAGCTCTTTGAGGAAAAGTAGGATTCTGTTTTTGTCTTTGGGTGTCCAGTGCCTTCGCATTGATTTATTTAAATTTTTTGGTCCCATCATTCTTCTCTGTGGGCAACTCCTAAGGAGGAAGTCCAAGTAAACTGCCTGGTAGCTTGTGCCTTGGATGAGAGGAAACATTCCTGCATTTTTTTTATTTTAATTTTAAAATTATCAGTAATTCAGCATGTCAGTGAACAGTTGTATTCTGGGCATCAAGGAAGAGACATGTGTCAAAACATGGTCATCCCTAGAGGGAAGAAGCCAGGGTTGTTTTTGGTTTTTTGTTTTTTTCATTAAATTCAATATAGAAGCAAAAAAAAAATACATGAGTTTGAAATGAAAATGTATGAGAAAAGAAGTTTTTGTATAAAATAGACCAAGAGAGCCATCTCTGCCCCCACCTTGATGGCTCAGGGATGATCTGCCCATGTTCTGGAAAAGAACAGCAGAGAATGTCTTTGCCTCTGGCATGGTCCAGCCCAGGAGAGGTCCTGGACAGCCCATGCAGCCTTCTGTCTCCAAAGGGCCCAGGGTCATTGGGCTCCCAATGATCAGTTTCTCTCGTCCTCAGTGATGGAAGCATGAACCACCTGACCAGCTCAGGCTGGAGGCTTTATGGGAGAGCCCACCAAGCCCAAAGAGCAAACAGCCAGAGGCAGAGCACTGCACTGATCCCTGGTACCCTTGTGAGTCAGCATCAGGGGCCTGAGGCCGTAGTCCCTCTCCTAGGGGCCTGATGGCCATCCAGGAGCTGGCCATTTATCATGTTGCAGTCATGGTGACCCAACCCGACACTCTAATTCCTTTCCTTTCTGGCACCAAAGTCACCAACAACCCTCTTCCAAATTGCATGCCCCCCTTGAGATCAACCAATACACATGTATTAAGTACCTAGTGTGTATCAGGAGTTGTGCTGAGTGCTGGGGATACAAAAAGAAGCAAAAGATAGTCCGTGCATGAAGGAGTTTACAAAATGAACCAGGTATAAGGAGGAGCAAATGGGCAGGAGTCACACCCCTGGCTATGACCCAGATGACCCTGAGGTCATCCTGCCCAGACCTGCCTCCACTTCCCCAGTTTGAAGATCTGATCAGCCCTCCTTTTCCTTGGTATTCTTTCTCCAGGTGCCTTCTTCGGTGCATTTGGGCAGGGTTTTCTTGCTGCTTTTGGAGCTCCAGGGCCTGCGTTCCACTTTCTGCTCTTTTCCCTCCCTGACCTTGAGCCAGGCTCTTCACCTCCAAGGGTCTCAGTTGACTTTCTCTATAAAATGAAGGGAGTTGGACCAGGTTCCTCCCAACTGTAAAGCCTATAGGGTCCTCCAAAGTGATGGGCTTTGTTTCTCCAGATCTTTTTATCCATCAGTCAATGAGTATTTATTGAATATTTGTGATGATATGAAAAAGCCTACCCTTTCCACCAAAAAAAAAATCAGAAAAGGCCTCCTCCTGTATTAATTACAAAATACAGAAATATCCTGTTACCCTGAGCAACAAGCTTTTGCAAGAAGGTCACTAAAGCATTATAAGCAAGCTCTGTTGAAACACCATTCTGCTACCCGCCCACCTGCACACTGGATGGTTGGCAGAGATGTAGGCCAGCACCTGAGTCCCAGTGATGTTCACTCCAGGGCCTGCCAGTCTGCTTAGCACCAGCATATCACTTACCACCTGAATTCCCCCCCCAACTTTGCATGCTGTCTCTCCTAACATTGTGTCTTTGTGGAAGCAAAGGTAGGCTTCCCCTCTGAGGAGATCAAGATCACCAGCCTTCCCGGCACTGGCTCCCCCTCCCCACCATGCAGAGCCCACTTGGGCAGTATTTATCCTCATGGAGAGAGGAGGAGGAAGAGGAGGAGGTAGCAGAAAATGCTGTTTTAGCCACTGCCACCAGCTGGCTCCCTGTTGCCTTTGGCATGTTCCCACATCCAGATCAGAACCACCTGGCTAATTAACCCTCCACAAGCCAAGTCCACCTCAGCATGTGCAAACTTCCTTCAAGCATGGAGGAGACCTGTCAGAGCAGAGCAGAGGAATTGCTTTCCAAGTGGAGGATGGACTAGGTGTCCTGAATGGGCCTTCTCCATTCCAGGTTCCTGAGATTCCAGGTCTCTGATCACATCCCATAAGTCGACTTAGTTGAATTAGTAGGAAGAATTTAAGAAGGTGATTTGAGTGTCCCTGTCCTTTGACTCGGAGACAGAAAGGTATGTGTATATCAAATTGTATACGTCTTAACACTTTTTTGGAGTACAAAGAACTAGAAACAAAGTAGTTTCCCAAGGACTGGGGAATGGCTAAACAGATTGTGGCACATGACCAAACTAGAAGAAACAATGAATAGGAAGGATTCAGAGAAGCATGGAAGACTAATGTGAACTGATGCAAAGGAAAGTCAACAGAGCCACGAAAAAATTTCTACCCCAACTACAACCATGGGAATAGAAAGAACAAATCCAAGTGGAGTGCAAAATCCCTTCTTGCAGAAAAGTGGGGTCTGTGGAGGGAGGATGTGCAGGCTGTCAGGCATGGTTGGAATGTTTGCTAGTGTTGCTGACCTGCCTCTCTTTCTCCTGCTTTTGGCTATCAGGGATAGCTCTCTGGGCAGTTCAGAGGGAAGGGGAGTATTTGGAAGCGAAGGAGCTTTAAAAACAAAAATACTAGCTACAAAATTGATGAAGAAACAGCTACTTCTCTTTCTTAACAATCTGTACTTAGGGCAGGGAAGAAGTCACTTATTGGAAAGTTCAAATTGCAGAGTACAACTGTTCTGAACAAAGACTCAGGCCAACTTGTGACAGCAGCTACCATCTGTGTTTCTGACTTCTGAACTGGAATCACTTGAAGCTTCTTCTAGATTTTATCTCCTTCAGGAAGAATTGTGTGAAGAAGATTTCATTCTGTCCACTTTAACCCTCTGAAGGTGGGAGCCCAGGGGAATCCTTAATCATATAGTGTGAGATTTACCAGTCTCAGACTTGGAGAGCTCGAAGGGACTTTGAAAGTTTTCTCATCCAGCCTTTACCCAAATCATGAATGTCCTTTAAGATTTTCCCAACAAGTGGTCATCTAGCCTGTGCTTGGATACCTCCAGTGATGACAACCTCACTGCTGCCTGAGGACGCCTATGCTGTTATTGGGCAGATGTGTTTGGGCATCCTTAGTCTGAACTAAAATCTGCCTTCCTCTGATGTCTACCCATTAATCTTAGTTCCACCCCCCTGGAGCCACACTGACATCTCATCTCAGATCCATGTGAGCTTATCCTTCAGATACTGGAAGCTGGCAATTGAGTCTTCCCTCCACAGATATAGGCAGAGTGATTAGCAATGGCCAAACAACTTGAAAACAGAAAATTTTCAGGATCATAGAGAATTAATGGCAAAGGCCAATCAGTGACCCAGAAACAATAGTTTCGACAAATCATCCTTAAAGGAGAACATTCCAGAACACAACTAGAAATGGTTTTGTCTACCTGAATGTTAAAGAAGTAGGGGTTCCAGGTATTGCCCACTCTACCAAATCAAACATTCTGGAGTGTCTGGTCTGGTATTTTGGTGGGTAAGAGTCACACAGGACAGGCTGGCACGGAGAATAACAGCGGTTACATTAATAAGAAGAGTATTAGTTAACATCTATATAGAGCTTTAGCATTCACAAAGTATCTTACATATCTGTCCCATATGAGCCCTTAATAAATAATAATAGCTAGCATTTATATAGAGCATGGGGACAGCTGATTAGTGCAGTTGATAGAGTGCTGGGCCTAGAGTCAGGAAAACTCCTCTTCCTAAGTTCATACCTGACCTCAGACACTTTGTAGCTGTGTGACCCTGGGCAAGTCACTTAACTCTGTTTGCCTCAGTTTCCTCACCTGTAAAATGAGCTACAGAAGGAAATGGCAAATTTCTCCAGTACTTTTGCCAAGAAAACCCCAAATGGGTTCATGAAGAGTCAGACATGACTGAAAAATGACAACAAACAGCACACAGAGCATTAAGGTTTGCAAAGCACCTCACAAATATTACTTCATTTGAGCCTGACAACAACCCTGAGAGGTAGGCGTTATTATTGTCCTATTTTATGGATGAGAAAACCAAAGCTGAGCGGTGATTTAATCAGGGTCATGTAGCTGGAAAGTGTCTGAGAGAGGATTCGAACCAGGTCTCTGTGACTCTGTCCACTTCTCTCGCCACCTCCTGAGTCAGAAGCTGCAGTTTGGGATAGAATGCCCACATTGGTGAAATCATAGACCCATTGGAACATTTTCCAAAGACATTCCCTCTGCCAGCAGACCTTATGAACAGGCTATGGTAGGTGTAGTGAAAATAAGAGACCAGTCCATCAAAATGCAGGTGCTGAGGCTCTGTTCTCTTTCTCCAGAACAAAACCAAGATGCTTTCTTT
The DNA here is from genome assembly GCF_003287225.1 of Phascolarctos cinereus. Classification (NCBI taxonomy): domain Eukaryota; kingdom Metazoa; phylum Chordata; class Mammalia; order Diprotodontia; family Phascolarctidae; genus Phascolarctos; species Phascolarctos cinereus. The sequence goes on along the minus strand of NW_027556402.1, from coordinate 260,750,606 downwards.
CCCCTGGCCTTGGGAATGTTCTCCCACTCTGTGGGTGATTTTTAGGCGTGCATATATTCAAGATGTTGATGTAAAAGAACTGACTTTGGCCAACCATTGAGCTGGGAGGAAGGAGGCTAGTGGCCCAATCCTGGCTAGCTGGCTGTGTGACTGTGGGGCAGTCATCCTCCCTCATGTTTAAAATGAGAGTCTGATTAGATGAAGTATTTATTAAGCACCTACTATGTGCTGGGTATTGTACTAAGCACTGGGAATACAAATACAAGCAAAAAGAAAGACAAAGCCTGCCCTCAAGGAGCTTCCATTCTAATGGAAGAAGATGACACATGTGGTGAATCTGAGGGGAAGTGGGCACAAGGTCCAGAGAGTCTGGAACTCAGCTGGTCTAGAAGTGATCATGGCTGGCGTGGTTGGCATTTCCTCCAATGGAGGTTCTGTGGAAGGATTCACCAGCATGAGGAAGAAGATGCAGGGTGCAGGCATTTCTGGCCTAGTGAGAGGTGAAGTGGAGGGTCCTGGTCTAAGGCCTGTTTCTGAACTGTAGTGTTAACACTCAACTAGTCCAATGGATCTGTGAAATCATTGATATGGGCATTCTCTCCACTGAGGCAGATTGCAGCCCATGCAGGCTTGACCATGTCATGGGACCCTTGCCCACAGCCTCCCATCCTCCTCCTCAAAGGGGGAGAAGAATGGACATTTACACGGTGCTAAGTTTTGCATAGAAGTCTTTCTACCTCCATGACTTCATTGGGCCTGTGGAGCAAGGAGTTTGCTGCCAGGAGAACAGAGTTCACCACCTCTCCGGGCTGCCTAGTCTTTGCTAGGCCAGCTGTCACTGGTGGGAAAAATTTCCACATTCATGCCTGATTCTCCCTGTCACTTCAGTTCAATTTGAATCAACACACATTTCTTGAATGCCTACTAGGTGCCAGGCCCTGTGCTAAGTGCTGGGGATGGAAACAGAAAATGAAAACAGTCTGCACAAGTCTGCTGTTGTTTGTTCTACCTGCCCCATTGGGCAGCCCACAGCATCTCCTGGACCTTCCTTTCAGGGGCCCATTGGGGTCATCCCCTGGGAATCTCCACAGCAGGTCCTGAATGAGAAGCCAGAACCATCCTCGAGGCAAGCTCATCACCTGGCAACCTGACAACATTCATGCACTAAGTGTGGCCACGATAGCCCCAATGTGGTCACCGTGTTCAGGGGCTCAGACCCTCTGGGTCTTTCTCCTGCACACTTAGCACAACGCCTGGCAAAGTGTAAGTGCATAAGATGTGCTAGCTGACTTCCTGACTGCCTTTATCTCACAGGGTCCTGTTGACTCTTGTCCCCAGTGTAACTTCTTGTTTGCAACCAGTAGGGGCAAAGAAAACACAATGAAAGATTCTTCTCCAACCGTGTTCTCAAGTTTAGTCTGTATATCTTCGAAAATACAATGTGTGAAAGTGGATTTTCATTCTTGCTTTCACACTAGCTGCCCAAGGCACCCAGTGATTTTGGTCCTGATCTAAGCCCTGCCTATGTGAATGTTAGCCCCACCAGCTCCCCAGCCCCCTACAGCATGGAGTGGTCACATGTAGTCATAGATTCCAGTCATTGGGAATGAATGGAGAATCATGTGATCTGGTTAATAAAGAAACCTGTATGCATGGAGGGACTCCTCATTTTCCAGGAATTCAAATCCAGTCAAATCCTCTGCAGCCTTCTCTACCAGTGTCATCTCTGTGGGATCAGAAGGAAGTCCTGGCCCTTGCTTTGGTCATGGTCCCACAGACCCCAGTGAGGGCTGGTTCTCATCATATCTGCAAAGCTCACACTTGTAGTTGTCCAAGTAGCTGATACTGGCTGATCTGTGCCCACCATCCAGACTTCAGTTTTCCTAAGAGCCAGACAAGGGGCTTCCAAGAAGCAGCCCCCGAGTACTGGCCCACAGAGACTGGTTGGGCTTACCTCCATAGCCCTGGACAGGCTGCAGATACTGACCAAGCAGCCTGAATAAGAGGCAGCAGCCACATCTCCAACCTTCCTATGGCTACATCCCACAAAGGGAATGTTTGGTGCCATTGAGGGCTTCCCATGCTTAAGATCCTGCAAGATTCAGGCAGCACAATCAGTATTTAGGGTTAATGAATATGCCCAATGGTGAAATGAGAAGAGAACTGGAGGGTGGGACAGGCTGTGGCCTCCCTGCCTGTCACAGTGATGGCATCCTTTGCCTTTTAGGATCAGGCAGAAAGAAAGAACAGAATGACAATAAGTGTGCACAACAGAGCCTGAGCCTCCCCAAGCAGAAAGACGTCCCCTTCCCAAGTGGGCACACCCTGAAGATAAGCAGCCAGGTGAGCAGATAAGTCAGGCATCCCATGGATGCAGAACCCTGCTCTGTCCTGGACCACCCCCCAACCCCCCAGGGTGATGATTTAGAAGAAGGAAGAGGCCCAGCAGCCTGAAAGGGATCAGTATCATGGAGTTCTCAATGGGCTAGGGCCCTCCAACTCCAGACAGTCCCCAGGCGAGCTCTGCCCTACTTGGTAGCCTGAGTGAGGCCCCCAGGAAAAGAGCCCAAAGTCAGGAGGCAGATGTGAAGGTTTTAGCTATGGTTCTGACTCATTCACTATGGAACTGCATAACATCAGTGGTGGATCAAAGCGAAGACTGGAAATAAATATTCCTTCTCTTGACCTTCCTCCTCTCTGCCTTTTCCTCAGTTTGGGGCCCTGGTAACCACCTCATGCTCCTAAATACTCTCTCCCCTTGCCTTCCTTGACACTGCTCCCTCCTGACTTTCCTCCTCCTATATGGCCTACTGAGTTGTCCTCTGTGTGTTGGGCCCTAAGCATGGGGACCCCTGGGCCTTGTGTCCTATTTCCGTCCTGGGCCTTCTCGTCTGTCAATGTTCTTTCTCTCTTGGTTACCTCATCTGCACCCTCAAATTCAATTAGCATCTTTGCAGTGATAATTCTCAAATCTATATACATCATCCTGATTTCACTCATGGATGCCATTCACGTAACCAACTGTCCACTCAAACGTCCTCTGTACCTTTCAGAGTCATCACATCCAAAATGTAACTCATTGTCTTCCTCCCTAGACCTGCCCCTCCTCCAAGTGTTTCTGTTTCGGGGGAGGGCACCCACCTCCTTCCAGTCATTCAGCTCGGTTAAATTAGCAGTCATCTCTGCCTCTTCCCTGTGCCTCCTCCCTTCTGGACAGTCAGGGGCCAGTCTTTTCAGTCCCTTCCTTCACCTTCCCTCTCCTCTGTCCTCTCTCCACTCACACAGCTGCCATCTTTGTCATTTGTCTCCATGTTTCTAGTCTCTCTTCACTCCAATATTCCATACAGCTGCCAGCACCATCTCCCTAAAGCACACGTGTGACCATTACTCCGAAGAGTACTGCTCTGCTCAGAAACCTTCATCGTGTCCCTATTGCCTCTAGGAAAAGTGAAAACTCTTCACTCTCATATTTCGGGGCCTCTGCAGTCTGGCTCCCACTCACCTTCCCAAATGTTTCATGTTGCTCTTCTGCCCAAACTCTACCGTCACAGCCAAACTAGCTGTTGTTCAAGTTCAGCATTCCATCTGTGACCCTGATGCTTTGCAAGGCCATGCCCTGATTCCCTGCCTAGAACACCTCTCCCTCCTCATCTCCTGCCTCCTAGAATTCCTCCTTTCTCTGGTCTCAGGAGCCGTGACCTCCATGGAATCTTCCCAAATTTCCTCAATCCTCTTTCTCCCTCCTCAACTTCTGATATATTTGCTTATTCTGGACTCGTTTCCCTTCAGTAGAATGTAAGCTTCTCAAAGGCAGGGTCTGTTTTTTTCTCTGTATCCCCAACACCTGGCCCATTGCCTTGGATATAACCAGTGTTTAATGGATGCATGTTGAATTGAGATAGCCCTGGACCTGGGATCTGGAGACCTGATGTGCCATCACAACTCTGCCAATAACTTGCGAGTGACCTTGAGTAAGTCCCTTCCTTATTTGTGCCCCCATTTCCTTCTCTATAAAATGGGAGAGTTGGACCTCTCAGATGCCTTCCACGTCTAATTCTGTGACTCAGTTACCCTCTAAATCAAACAGAGTCTGACAGAATGGGTTAAGTGTTGAACTAGGAATAAGGAAGGGCTAAGTTCGAATGCTGTCTCAGACACTTGCTAGCTGTGTGACCCTCTTGACCTCTATTAGGTCTCGGTTTCCTCATCTGCAAAATGGGGACAATAATAGCACCTACTTCCCACTGTCTTTGTAAAGATCAAAAAAGATAGCATCTGAAAAGTGCTTTGTAAACCTTACAGGTTTATATAAATGTCAGCTTGTATCATTTCTGTTATTAGTGAATGATTCCCCATTCATTGCAGCCCCAAGAGAATGCACCAAGAGCCTGACCCTAGTCACATCCAAGTTTGAATCCCAAGGTCCTCCCCACTTTAAGACATGGGTCTGCAGGTTTGCCCAGTGATTCCCCAGGTTGGGTCTTGGAAGTCCCTGGCATTGCTTTGGTGCCATTCTGGGTGGCTTTGCCATTTTGGATGCCAATTTGTTGGGATATCTGTGTGAGCTGTGCCTTCTATCCCTGATATCCAGGGTCCTGTCTCAATGTTTGTGTCTCTGTGCCAGAGAACATGATATATGTGGTGTATGCGTATATGTGTGTGTTAGGGCAATCAAATGTGTCCGTGAAATGGTCATTTCCTGTGACTTTATGATCTCGGCTTCCTCTTCAGTGATTCTATCTTGCTCCCCATCTTTTATGGTTTTCTCCACCATTGGTGTGGCTATCTGACCAGCCAAGGTCCTACATGATAAGCTGCTGTTGCTTGGATGGGCCACATAGAGCCTAGAGGTTCAGCCTGGGTTTGGGACAGGTGTGACTGGAAGCCCTTTAGGGGCAAGGACCTAACTTCCTAGCACCCAGGTCAAGCACATGCCCGCACAGAGGATAAAGGAGTCCTGTGGGAGGCATGGCTCTCCAACAATTTGCAAGTTGCTCCAAGTCAATTTCTGGGGACCTTGAGTTCTGAGACAAAAACACTTGTATGTGTCTGCCCCAGATTCTGGTTCACATTAGCTTCAGCCCCAGTCAGACAGCCCCAATTCCTAAATGCATCATTAAGAAAATGAGAATTCAGCTGATCCAGATGTGCCTGGCAATGAGTCAATAAATAATTATCCAACTCTCACTATAAACCAGGCACTGGACTGAGCCTCTGGCGCCCAGGATGGAGTTTTCCTTCCAGACAGGAAGGCAGCCTTGGTTTCAAGCCTTCCCACTTCCTTTGAAGTAGGTTTGGTGGCTTGTTTGTCTTGGGGGGGAGTGTGGGTGTGTGGGTGTGTGCGCGTGTGTGTGTGTGTGTGTGTGTGTGTGCAGTGTGTGTGTGCAGTGTGTGTGTGTGCGCGTGTGCAGTGTGTGTGTGCGTGTGTGTGTGTGCATGTGCAGTGTGTGTGCAGTGTGTGTGCGTGTGTGTGTGCATGTGTGCGCGCGCACGTTGGAAAGAAATGTGGCTCATTGTTCCTCAGGCATAGACACAAATGCTTAACCAGTGGCCAAGCTGATTACCCACTGGTTTCCATGCCTGAAGAGTAATGATGCACATTTCTTTCCAAAACACACATACATGCATACAGGTGCACATGCGTACACACCAAGACAAATCACCAAACCTCCTGGTTCTTTTGCAAAGAGAAATGGGAAGGAGGACTGTGTTGGAGGCAGTCAGGGGGAGTTGGCTTGAGGTGGTAGCCAATGTGCTGAACTTGGAACTGGAGGGCTTGGGTTTGAATCCTGACTCTTCTCTCTGCCATGTGTATGATCTTGCACAAGTCACTCAAACTCCACTGGGCGTCATCCCCGTCTGAAAAGAAGGCTGATCAAGATGACTTCTAGAGCCTTTTCTAGAACTAAATCTATGACTTTCTGATTTATTTCAAAGACCTAGAACTGTTCGTGTTAATTAGGTGTTAATTAGGTGTTGATGTAATTACTGTGGTCCTCAATGATCGATCAAGCGTCTTCTCTGAACATCTCGTTGCTATGAATTTCAAAACCAAAATGAAAAACAAAGCTGAGTTTTACCCGACAGCTTCCAGACCCAGGAATGGAGAGAGAGCTGTCCTCAAAGCCAGAAAGATCTGCGTTCAAGCCCTTGCCTCTGGCCCATGAGGGCTGGGGGACTTTGGGCGAGGCTCCTCCCTCTAGGTGCCCCAGGCAGCTCTCTGGGAGTGTCAGCGGATAAGCAGGTGCCAGTCAACATTGGCAAAAGCAGATTGGCTTACAGTGATAAACTCACCAGTCTAGGCAAGCAAAGATCCAGAAAGACAGAGGTGCATTCTCTAATGACCCTCCTGAGTTAAGACCTTTTTGTGAGACGGCCAGAGAGTGTTAGCAGAAAGACATTGTCCGACCCCTCCTTGTCACCATCACCTGGCTGAAAGGGCCCGGGATGCTGAAAGCCTCTCTCCCATTCTCTGTCAGACTCAGGGACCCCATGCTAAAGGTTTTCTTTCCATTTCTGTATAGATTTTCATCCTTCACATTTTGAAGGTTTGAAGAAGAGGATGGTTTTTCGAGTGACCCTAAGTAAACTTGGGCTGCATGCAGGCTTAGCGCTCCTAGCATGCATGTGTGGCAGCAGCGGTAGACTGCCGTTGGCTTGCACCCCTCCCCTGGGGCTGACCTCTTGCCTTGTTAAAATGCAAAAGAGACACTTTGGCATTTGGATGACTCAGTCTCCCCCTCAACCTTAGGAGACTTGGGGGTTGGGGTGGGACTTGAGTGACTTTATTCATTTATAATGACATTCCATCTGTTGCAGATAAAGTTGATGAAGTTGTACCAGCTACCAAGCCATCGAGGACAGCAGAAAACATGGCTATGGAGTCAAGAGTGGCAACCATCAAGCAGCGACCGACCAGCAGGTGCTTCCCATCTGTGACAGACATGAATGTGAGTGGGACAGCTCCCTGGGTGGGGGCCAGCCAAAGGGGGGAGTCCTGCTGACAGCGTGGCAGCCCATTAGAGATACAATGGGAACCCACTGGGGTCAGAGGCCACGCAGCAACTTTTGCCTTTGGAGTCTGGGTTCATACACCCCTCTGCTCTCCAGGAAGGAAACCAGCAGACCTAATGAGTCAGAACCGGGTCAGATTTCAATCCAGTCACTTATTAGCTGCATGACTTTGGGCAAGGCACTCACATTCGCTGAGCCTCAGTTTTCTCAACCTGAGGAAAATAAAACCCAGAATCCCCCCCATCAGCTGCAAAACAGATGCCAACCTGCATTGGTAAAAGCAAAGCTCCCTACCCTGAGGAAATCACAAATCTGGTGAAACAAAAATCTGCTGGAAACATGGAGTGGTGTTCTCTAATGGACCTCCTGAGTGAGGTGAGTGAGGCAGGTGAGAAAGCAGGTTGTGACAATCAGAGAGAACAATTCAAAGCTATGAAAGTCTCCTGCCTAGTGCTGTCCCAGGTGCTAGAAATACAATGGGGGGAGGCGGGAACACCAATCCATCCCCTCAAAGGGCTTACTTCTTACTGGAGATGTACACAGATAATCACAGACAGTGTAGAGGAGAACGAATGGAAACTCTAAGGGAGCATCTGGGAAGGCTGGACAGAAGTGACATCTGAGCTGAGGCATGGATGAAGATAAAGTTTCTGAGAAGCAAGCATGAGGAGGCAGCATAACTTGGAGGTATAGGGAATGGCATGGAGGTGAGAAAAAGAGTGTTGAGAAATAACCCAAAGTCCAACTTGACTGGAAAGTAGAGTTTGTCCAGGGGAATCATAAAAAATCAGTCTATAAACATAGCTGGGAGCCAGACTAAACCTAGACTGAACACTTTGTATTTTATACTCTAGGTAGCAGGGAACCATTGATGGTTGTTGAACTGAGGAGAGACCTCAGGAATATTTTTTACAGTTGTATGAAGTAAAGATGAATTAGAGAAGGAGAGATAGGAGACAGGGAAGACAATCAGCAAGTTATTAGAGTAGTCCATTGGAGAGGTGATGAGAACCTGAACTAGGTAAGTGGAAAGAGGGCACAGGTATACACTGAGAAGGTAGAAATGACAGGAGCCTAACAGAGCTGATTTTAGATTTGGGGTTAAAGAGGCCAAGGATGGCCCTCAAGTCAGAAATCTGGGGGATTGGGAAGAAGGGGGACCTCAGTAGAAACAGAGAAGTTTGGGGGAGCAGTAGATTTATGAAGAAAGATAAGGATTTCTTTTTTTTTTTTGCGAGGCAATCAGGGTTAAGTGACTCACCCAGGGTCTCACAGCTAGTGAGTATCATGTGTCTGAGGCCAGATTTGAACTCAGGTCCTCCTGAGTCCAGGGCCGATGCTCTATCCACTGCGCCGTCTAGCTGCCCCAAGATAAGGATTTCTGCATCTGACACGTGGCTAGGACATCCATGAGAATGCATCCAACCAGCAGCCAATCAGACCACGTTAGCATTCAAGTTGGCTATGAAGATTTGGGAGTCATCTCCATGTTATTCTGCTTGCATCCATGACAGCTCAAGGAGATCTCTAACAGAGAGGGCATTGAAGAGAAGACAAGAGAGACCAGAATGAAGTCTCAGGTGGGACATGGATGAAGGTCTGGTAAAGGAGACTGAGAAGGAGGAGTCAGACAGGGATGGGAAGAAGGAGAAATGAGAAGCCCAGAACATAGCAGTGAGTGTTATGACAAGTGTCCAAAATCCATGTCCAGAGAAAGAAAGATGGAGTCTGAATGCAGATAGAAGCAGACTATCTGCTCTCCTTTTCCTTTGTTGTTTTGTTTTATTGCTTCATTCTCATGGTTCTCCCTATCAGTTCTAATTGCTCTTTACATCATGACTAATGGGAAAATATGCTTAATATGAATGCTTAAGTAAAGCCTATGTCAGATTCACGCTGTCTTGGTGGTGAATGGGAACACATCCTGGGAGAAAGGCCACTTCTTCCTCAAACATGGGAGCAAGGGGAGAGAGAGGAGAGATTGTGGAGAGCCTAACTTCAGTGCTCTGTCTTATGAACCCTTTGCCAGGCAGTCCAGTAGAGATAATAGGGGCCCTTCTCAGAATCATGCTTCTAAACACATAAAATACATGGAATTATAAAGAGAATCAATTACATTGAAATGCGATTATGAAATTTAAAAAACCAAGTCCATGGACCCCAGTTCAACAACTCCTGATGGAAAGGGGTATAAAATAATGGAGAAGGAGGCCTCCTAGTAGAAGGCCTCAGTTTATCCATCACCACAGGAAACAAGGACAAAGGCAAAGGAATAGAGGAGATGCTGGGAGACTTTCAAGGAAGAGGAGTTGGAAGCAGCTGCTGAAGGAACTGGGACAGGGACAGTGAAGGAAGGAAAGGCTTGCCAGGCACCAAGGAAGGCCCAGCTGGGAAGAATGTGTACTGACCCATTCACTGCAGTGGTGTGGCTTCCTTCAGGGGCACTGAGCAGCATGAGAGGAGGAGCAGAAGATACACGTGCTGAGGGTGCTGTGGAGTTCATGAGCACTGATGACACAGAGGAAGAAGGGAGTCAGGAGTGGAGGACACAGCATGGCTGAACTGGCTAAATTCAAGAGTCAGACAAAGCTTCGTAAACCTTAAAGATCAATGTCAATGTCACCTCTTCTAGTTATCATATTGGAAGTCTGCCTTCCTGGCTGTGTAACCTTGACTGAGTTCCCTTCTCTGGTTTCCTCACTTATAGAATGGGGGCACTAAGTGAGCTCTGAAGTCCCTACCAGTACTGAATCTTAGGACTCCAACACTTTACAAATTAATAAACTGAGGCCCAGAAAGCTGTATTGACTTAGCCATGGTCATACAACTTACCAGTTAGAAAGCCTGGGTTAGAACCCAAGTCTTTGGTGCCCAGAGCCAGCTCTTTCCACCATTAGTGGAATGGTGATCCAGGAGAACAAAGCTTTAGAGCCCTTCTCAAACACAAGGGTCAGGATTGGGCTGGAGCAGAGAGGTGGGGGTGTTAGAATTCATTTCTATATTCTGTCATAAACCAGATCAAAATGAAATTGAAACCAAAATTGAAACCAAGCATGTCTTCCCAAAGACCAAGTTATTTAAACCTGGTTTCATCAGGAGACAGAGATTGACTATCGTCTTGACAACTAATGTAGCAATGTGAGAAAAAAGGGCCAGATGTGAAATCAAGAGACCTAAGTTCAAATCCCATCTCAGACACATAATTTCATCTCTTAAAGCCTCCTTGGAGCTTTTTTATCTGGAAAAAGAGAATAATAACACTTTCAAGCAGAGCTATAACTAGGGCAGGGCAGTCAGGGATATGCTCCCAGCTGCTGAAATTTACAGGCCACTGGCAATTCATCTGTCTTTCAGTAGCATAAAAGCAATTGAGCTCAGTACCTACCTATCAAAAATAAGTTATAATGGGATGCTTCCAGATGGCATGCTCCCCTTCTCCCCCACCTCTTCCCATCAGATATGTTAAGGGCATATTTCCTTCCACCCACGCCAGGGGCCGGATTTATTGGCTATGATTTTTTACTGCTTTTCTTGCCTCAGAGTATTATTATGAGGAAAATTGCCAATAAACTTGACTATGACAGTGCAATGAGTGCTGTATTCCTTCTGTCCTGAGGCGGATGAGATAAGAGTCTGGACCGAAGGAAGGAGGACTGTGCATCCCTGAGGCAATGGGCCTGGAGTCTAGCACCAAACCTCACTGAGGCTCTAGCAGCACACAACTCTACCAAGCATCAATGTTAAAACATTTTCCATAAAGCTTGCAAAGCACTTTCTTCATGATGTCCCTGTAAGGTCGATAGCATTGCTGTCCCATATAAAGAGGAGAAAACTGAGGCTCAGAAGTTAAATGACCTCCTTCCCCACCCATGTGGTCATCATGACAAGAATTTACTAAATGCCAACCATGGGCAGAGCACCGATGGTGAGCTAGTGGGTGGCAGAGCCAGCCCTCCCCAAGCCCAGGTCTCCTGACTCCAAATCCGTGAGTGCCCACTGCACTCAATTCTACCATGTGGCACCTGAGGAGTTTTTAATGCAATGAGAAGTTCAGCACTTTGCCCTCCCCCCCACTTCTGTCATGAGCATGTGTGTGTGTGTGTGTGTGTGTGTGTGTGTGCTCTTGCACATGCATGTGTACATGCACACCTGTGCATGTGGTCAACCTCCCATGGAAATGTTGAACTGAAATGAGTCAGGCAGGATTGTACTTTAGTCTAGGGCTGACTGCAGGGCCAATGCCAGATGAAATTGATAATGAAATTGATGAGCAGAGTTCACTTCTCTCCCCACCAGCTTCCCCATCCTGTCTCTAGGTGCTCTCTCCTCTCCTCTTCCCTAAATCCCCTTTGTCTAGAGGGGAGCAGGAATCTCCAACTCCCCCCACCACCATTGCTCTTCAGCTCCACCCAGCCTCCCCCCTCCCCACAACAATGCCTCCATGTACCAGCCTGTGCTATCCCGACCCTGCCACAGTTCAAATGTATCTGTACCCCATTCGTCCTGGGACCTACACCTTGTTAGTTCATCTGGCAGACTGATGTGTGAAAGGTTGTAAATGGCAGAAAATGTACTCACATGGTTCCCCTCCCAAGCAGCATTGAAACAAGAAGCTTGGGGAGCCGAGTTGGCAGAGTAAAAAGTTAGTCACTCTCACTGTCCCCTATCAACCTCTGAAAACCTAGAAAATATCACCCTAGAAAAAAACCCTGGAACAGCTGAACTAGAAGAAAGATGGGGAGCAGCAGTGCAGCACCCCAGCCAATGGGTCTCCCAGTGCCTCAGCAAAAATAAGGGAGGCAGAACTACAAGGGGCCCCAGATGGATAAGTACCCTGTGGCATTCATCTGAAAGGAGCTGAAGAAAGCAACCTAAAGTCTTCCTAAAGCCCCAGCCTTGCTGGTTCCAGCCCAACACCAGGGGAGCTGTTGGAGCCCTGAAGCCTCCAGTTGTCAACCAGGAAGAAATCCTGAAGCCCAGGTGATAGAGCAGGCAAACACCAACACCTGGACCTCTGAGTGCCTCGGTAAGGGTGGGGGAACCAGTGGAGGCCACCTTGGAAAACCACCAGGTACCTCGACACTCTACCTCAAATGAATCTTCCAGTGCATTAGCAGAAATAAGGGAGGTAGCACTGCAAGGGGCCCCAGGCAGATAAACACCCGCAGCACCCATCTAAAAGGAGCTAAGGAAAGGAAAGGCAGGAAACCTAGAATTGCCTGAAAGTTCCAGCCTTGCTGACTCCAGCCTAACACGAGGTAAGCTGCCAGAACCCTACGGCCTCTAATTACCAACATAAGAGGCCCCAGCACACAAAGCCAGTGACCAAGACCTAGGCTCCCAACACAAGAAGCTTGGGTCAGTGCTCTCTGTTCCCCAGCAGGAGAGCTCAATATCTTTAAAGGCCAGGGAATAAAGAAACACTATGAGTAAAAAGAAATGTACCATAGATTCATATTATGAGAAGAGTGAAGATCAAGACAGAAATTCTGAAGAGGACAACATTGTCAACAAACCCACATCTGCAACATCAAAAGGGAATATGAACTGGTCTGAAGCCCAAAAAGACTTCTTAGAAGAGCTGAAGAAGGATTTTGAAAGTCAAATGAGAGAGGTGGAAGAGTCCTTAAAAAATACAATTGGCCAATTGAAAAAAAAGCACACTGAAAAAAACCCAAGTCCCTAAAAAACAAAATTGTCCAATTGAAGAAGGAAGTACAAAAATTAACAGAAGAAAACAATCTGTTAAAAACTAGAATTGGACAAATGGAAACTAATAACTCTATGAGAGAGCAAGAATCAGTCAAACGGAAGCAAAAAAATGAAAAAACAGATGAAAACGTAAAATACCTCATCGGTAAAACAACTGACCTGGAAAATCAATTCAGGAGAGACAATTTAAAAATTATTGGACTGCCTGAAAATCATGATGAAAAAAAGAGACTGGACAGTATCTTTCAGGAAATCATAAAGGAAAACTGCCCTGAAGTCCTAGAACCAGAAAGTAAAATAACCATAGAAAGAATACACCACTCACCACCTGAAAGAGATCCCAAATTGAAGATGCCAAGGAATATAATAGCAAAATTCTACAATTACCAGATGAAAGAGAAGATGATGGAAGCAGCCAGAAAGAAACAATCATGAAATTACAGTAAGGATTATACAGGACCTTGCAGCTTCTACATTAAAAGACCTCAGGGCATGGAACATGATATTCCATAAGGCAAAGAAGGTTGGATTGTAGACAAGGATCAAGTACCCAGCTAAAATGAGCATGATTTTTCCAGGGAGGAGGTGGATATTCAATGAAATACGAGACTTCCAAACCTTCCTGAGAAAAAGACCAGAGCTCAACAAAAAATTTGATCTTCAAGTATAAGATTGAAGAAAGACATAAAAAGGTAAATGGGACAGAAAGGTACAATATGGTGTTAATAAGGTGGACTGTTTACATCACTGCAAGGGAAGATGACACTTGCAGCTCTTGAGAACTGTATTGTTACTTCACCATGTTAAAGGAGTATACATAAAGGGGGTGGATATTAGTCAACTTTGATGTAATGATAAAAAAAAATCTAATCAAGTGGATTAAATAGATCCAAGTAAGCAGATTAGTCTGATCTTAGAAAATGTACTGAGAAAGGAGAAGGCAGACAAGGGTAAATTACATTACAGGAAAAGATACAAAATCCTATTACAGCAGAGGGAAAGAAGGGAGGTGGGTGAGCATTGTTTGAACCTTACTCTCATCAGATTTGGCTCAAGAAGGGCATAACACAATCAGTTCAATATAGAAATCTAACTTGCCCTATAGGCAGTAGGAGGGAAAAGGGAAAAGAAAAGGGAGGGGGAAAGAAGGGAGGGAAGCAGCAGTAAGACTAAAGGGGGAAGAAAAGGGAAAGAGATAATAAAAGGGGGAAGGGACTGAAGGAGGCGGTGGTCAAAAGAAAAATACTAGTGAGGGGGAGAAAGGAGAAAGGAGAAAGAAAAGCATAAACAGGGGAGAGAAAAGGGTGGAGAAGAAGACAGATAGTAATCATAACTGTGAATGTGAATGGGATGAACTCTCCCATAAAACAGAAGTGGATAGCAGAATGGATTAAAAACCATAATCCTACAATATGTTGTTTACAGGAAATATATTTGAAAAAGAGTGACACATACAGGGGAAAGGTAAAAGACTGGAGCAGAATATATTTTGCTTCAGCTGAAGTAAAAAAAGCAGGGGCAGCAATCCTGATCTCAGACAAAGCAAGAGCAAAAATAGATCTAATCAAAAGAGATAAAGAAGGAAACTACATCCTGCTAAAAGGCACCATAGACAATGAAGTAATATCATTACTAAACATATATGCACCAAATAGTATAGCATCCAAATTCTTACAGGAGAAGTTCAGGGAGTTACAAGAAGAAATAGACAGCACAACTATACTAGTGGGGGACCTCAACTTCCCCCTCTCTGTACTAGATAAATCTAACCACAAAATAAGAAAGAAGTTAAGGAGGTGAATAGAACATTAGAAAAGTTAGGTATGATGGACCTCTGGAGAAAACTGAATGGGGATAGAAAGGAATATACTTTTTTTCAGCAGTACATGGCACATACACAAAAATTGACCATGTACTAGGGCATAAAAACCTCACAGTCCAATGCAGAAAGGTAGAAATATTAAATGCATCCTTTTCATATCATGATGCAATAAAAATTATATGTAATAAAGGGCCATGGAAAGATAGACTAAAAAATAATTGGAAACTAAATAATCTAATCCTAAAAAATGATTGGGTCAAGCAACAAATCATAGAAACAATCAATAATTTCATTCAAGAGAATGACAATAATGACACAACATACCAAAACTTACGGGATGCAGTGAAAGCAGTTCTTAGGGGAAGTTTTATATCTCTAAATGCTTACATAAATAAAATAGAAAAAAAGGAGATCAATGAATTGGGCATACAACTAAAAGAACTAGAAAAAGAACAAATAGGTGAAAAAGGAGTCTTACCAAATTCTTTTTATAATACAAATATGGTGCTGATACCCAAACCAGGAAGAGTCAAAATCGAGAAAGAAAATTATAGACCAATTTCTTTAAGGAATATAGATGCAAAATTTTAAACAAAATACTAGCAAATAGATTACAGCAATTTATCACAAGAATAATTCACTATGACCAGGTAGGATTTATACCAGGAATGCAGGGTTGGTTCAATATTAAGAAAACTATCAGCATCATTGAGCATATCAACACCAAAACCAACAGAAACCACATGATCATCTCAATAGATGAAGAAAAAGCTTCTGACAAAATTCAACACCCATTCCTATTAAAAAACCCTAGAAAGCATAGATATAAATGGAGTCTTCCTTAAAATAATAAATAGCATCTATCTAAAACCTTCAGCAAGCATTATATGTAATGGGGACAGGCTAGAAGCATTTCCAATAAGATTGGGGGTGAAACAAGGATGTCCATTATCACCACTGTTATTCAATATTGTACTGGAAACCTTAGCTTTAGCAATAAGAGAAGAAAAGGAAATTGAAGGCATTAGAATAGGCAAAGAAGAAACAAAGCTATCACTCTTTGCAGATGACATGATGATATACTTAGAGAATCCTAGAGAATCAAGTAAAAAACTATTTAAAATAATAAACAACTTTAGCAAATTTGCAGGCTATAAAATAAACCCACATAAATCATTGGCATTTCTGTATGTTACCAACAAAGCCCAACAGCAAGAGATAGAAAGAGAAATTCCATTTAAACTTACTGTACACATTACAAAATATTTGGGAGTCTACCTCCCGAAACAAATCCAGGAACTCTATGAACATTTTTACAAAATTACAAAACACTTTTCACACAAATAAAATCAGATCTAAATAACTGGAAAAACATCAGCTGCTCATGGGTAGGCCAAGCTAATATAATACAAATGATAATCCTACCTAAGCTAATTTACTTATTCAGTGCCATACCAATCAAACTACCAAGAAATTATTTTTATAGAGTCAGAAAAAATAATAAGATTCATTTGGAAGAACAAAAGGTCCAGAATATCAAAGGAACTAGTGAAAAGAAATGCAGGGAAGGTGGCCTAGCAATTCCAGATCTTAAATTGTATTATAAAGCAGCAACCATCAAAACTGCTTGGTACTGGCTAAGAAATAGGGAGGTGGATCAGTGGAATAGGTTAAATATGCAAGACACAGTAGTCAATGACTATAGTAATCTATTATTTGATAAACCTAAAGACCCCAGCTTCTGGGACAAGAACCCACTCTTTGAAAAAAAAACTTCTGGGAAAACTGAAAAAGAGTATGGCAGAAGCTAGGCATAGACCCAAATCTCACACCATATACCAAAATAAAGTCAAAATAGGTTCATGATTTAGATATAAAGGCTGATACTATAAGCAAACTGGGAGAACAAGGAATAGTTTACCTATGAGATCTATGGAGAACAGAAGAATTCATGACCAAACAGGAGATAGAGAACATTATGAAAAGCAAAATGGATAATTTTGATTACATTAAATTGAACAGTTTTTGCACAAACAAAGCCAATGCAACTAAGATTAGAAGGAAGGTAGAAAATTGGGAAAGAATTTTTACAACCAGTCACTCTGATAAGGGCCTCATTTCTAAAATATGTAGAGAATTAAGACAAATTTATAAGAACACAAGCCATTCCCCAATTGATAAATGGTCAAAGGATATGAACAGACAGTTCTCAGGTGAAGAAATTAAAGCCATCTATAGTCATATGAAAAAATGCTCTAAATCGTTATTGATTAGAGAAATGCAAATTAAAACAACTCTGAGGTACCACATCACACCTATCAGATTGGCCAACATGACAAAACAGGAAAATGATAAATGTTGGAGAAGATGTGGGAAAATTGGAACACTAATGCATTATTTGTGGAGTTGTGAAATGATCCAACCATTTTGGAGAACAATTTGGAACTATGCCCAAAGGGCTATCAAAAGGTGCATACTGTTTGACCCAGCAATAGCTCTTCTGGGGGCAATATCCCAAAGAGAT
Organism: Phascolarctos cinereus; assembly: GCF_003287225.1. Classification (NCBI taxonomy): domain Eukaryota; kingdom Metazoa; phylum Chordata; class Mammalia; order Diprotodontia; family Phascolarctidae; genus Phascolarctos; species Phascolarctos cinereus. The sequence continues at coordinate 260,733,534 of NW_027556402.1, read as the reverse complement.
CATACAAATGGGAAAAGGACCCACATGTACAAAAATATTCATAGCAGCTCTTTTGTGGTGGCAAAGAATTGGAAATTGAGAGGATGCCCATCAAGTGGGGAATGGCTGAGCAAGTTGTGGTATATGAATGTAATGGAATACTATTGTGCTATAAGAAATGCTGAAGAGGCTGACTTCAGAAAAACCTGGAAAGACTTGTATGGTCTGATGCTGAGTGAAGTGAGCAGAACCAGGAGAACATTGTACACAATAACAGCCACGTTATGTCATGACTAATATTGTTACACTGAACCCTTTTCAGCATTACAAGGATGTAAGACCTCTCTAGAGGCCTCGGGATGGAAAATGCTGTCCACATCCAAAGAAAGAACTATGGAAGTCGAATCACTATCGCTTACTTTTACCTTCTGTTGAGTTTTGTTTCCTCTTTCTTATGATTCCTCCTATTGGTTTTAATTTTTACTTACAACTTCACTAACGTGAAAATATGTTTAACAGGAATGTAAATGTATAGCCTGTATGAGATTGTGCACCATCTTGGGGAGGGTGGTGGGGAGGAAGGGGGAGAAAAATTTTAAACTCAAAAGCATATGGAAGTGATTGTTGATAAATCAAAATAAATTAATAAAAATTTTTTTAAAAGAAAAAAAAAGAAACAAGGACCTTCATGGCCTTGACCCAAAGCCCAGACAACAGGGAAGATCTGGCAGATTGGGGTTTGGTTATGAGGTTTCCCTACACGTGGGTTTTCAGATCCTACATTTGGAGCTGGAAGGGATCTTAGAGGTCACTCTGTCCAAAACATTTTTTTCTCCCAGATGGGGAGACTGAGGCTTAGAGAGGGCCACTATCTTGCCAAGGTCTCATCCTGTCTGACACCTTTATGAACACTTTGTCCACAGTTTTGACATTACTGGGGAAACTGAGGGGTGAAGAGAAGAAATCCTAATCCAGATGGTACTCAGGAAATGTCTAGTGAGTGAATAGATAAGGATGTGTTAAGATCAAGGTTCAGCCCCCTACACTGAGATTTCCTACCCTCATTTGAAGCTTTTTTTGAAGAGGAGAAATCCTCACCTTCTAGCTCAGAGAAGCTAAGATTCTGTGCCTAATCTCTGGGTCCTTCTAGCTGAGGGCCCCCCAGAACACAGCTCTGGGGACCCCCAGCCCTTGACCACACTTCTCTTTATTTGGTTTGTTTCTCTCCTGCTCTCTTGAATGGGGTGCCCAGTCCAAGGACCCTCTGAGGCTTATCTATGTACTCTTTGCTTTACAGTCCATTTATGAGCGGCAGGGAATTGCAGTGATGACCCCCACGGTCCCAGGGAGTCCGAAGGGCCCATTCCTGGGCATCCCTCGAGGTACGATGAGAAGGCAGAAATCAATAGGTAAGGCGTGTGGTCATTCTCTTAAGAAGCAGCCCCCATCCCGACCTGAGTGGGAGCGGGGGAGACCTCCCTACAAGTCATGGTGGGAGGAGGCTGACAGCCAGCAGGCAAACCCCAGGGTACCTTGACCCCGTGGCTGCCTTCCCCCATCTTACCCAGCAACCTGCCTGCTGCCCAGCCCACCCAGAGCCTGGGCCTCTAGTCCTGCCTGCCCTCCAGGCTCATCTGACCCAATTTCAAGTTGTGTTACAACTTTTCTGTCTAAACCAATCCCCATAAACGAAAGATATCTTGGGCAAGAGTTTCCCTAATGCGATGTAAGCTCGGTATCCCTTGTCTTGCTGTCAGGACCTCTCTCTTCATGAGACTTCATCTTCCAAGGTCCCAGACTTTGCCCTGTACTAGAATGAATTTGCTGAAGCCTGTCACAGACCATCTTGGGTAAAATGAATGTGACAGCCTTCTCCGCTCTGGGTGTTCGTGCTGGACTCAGAATAAACTCAAGGAAGAGACTTTGGCTGAAACTATGCCCATGGAATGGCTTTTATCAATGACAAACATCATCTGGATCCCCATGAATTTATAGGGAAAGATAAACTTTCTCACTTGAACCCAGACCTTTTCTTAGATAATCCAGAATTTGTTTAATGCAGAAAAGTCCCCTTGGCCAGTGGACAGCAGGAGCCTGTCCAGGCGACTTTAGGTGATGTGTTCTGCGTGACCAGAAGTGCCCACATGGCGTGTGTGCCCAAAGACTGTGTGGGGAGCTCTAACTTAGGGATTCCAGGGACATTTCTCTGGGTTTTGGGGGGGGGAAGGGGGTGCTTTGCTATGTCGTTTTCAGGCCTAATCATCAAGAAGTATTTTCTGCATTCCTCCTGTTAGCATGCGGCTTTTTGTTAGTGGGCTGGGGTGAGGGCAGGCCATGCTGATGAGGAGGCATACCCCTATTGACCCACCAGTCATGGCAGTGCCTTATGCTCACAGTGTAGTGTGACCAGCTAAGTCAGAAGCGGCGCTAAAGCCATGGTGGATGATTGGCTCTGGTAAATAACCCAGTTAATAACCACTGATTTCCTCTTGTCAGACAGCAGAATCTTTCTATCAGGTTAGTGAATCTATATAGCCTAAAATCTGTAATTTCAATGTAACACCCTTTGCTCCATAAGGTGTATTCGTCAATGGTGGCTCCTTGGAAACTCAACCGTTGGCCAACGCACCTGGAGCCAGTGGTGACTCCGAGCCCTCGGCCGTCCCAAAAGCATTGGTGATGCCAAGGATGCTTTCCCCAAGGAGTATGTCCCATTGAGAATACCCTTATCGAATGGAAGTTTTTGTTTTTTTTTTATCTCAATCAATGATTAGTTCATCATAGGAATTTATTTTACTAAAAAGCTCTCATTTGGCTCCCTCTCTGAAATCTTGCATGCCCCCTGCCATTACGAAATGATTGTCTGCGTCCGTCAGTCCATGTTCTGTATCGCTGATTGCCTTCCGCCAGTGCTCTGTGTTTTCATTGTGTTTTCATGGTTTTTGGATGATTGCAAAGGAAATCTCCCAGCCCCCAAGCAACAGGAACTCCAGTTATTCAGTGATGGGTTGGTTAGGAAAGACTGCTTTGTGGCAAAGTAGTAGCATTCCTGCATAGGCTGTAGAATGTTAATGTTAAATTCTGGCCCAACCCTTTCCCCAACCAGTAGCACTTTATTGGCTCCAAGGAAGCTCCAGTGTGCCCTGGAATGCCACAGATGATGGTGAGAGTGTAGAAGGTAGTAAGCTGCTGACCACATGGCTCCTTTCCCAAACCTCATTAAGGAGTGGCAAAGGAAGGAATCATCCAAAACTCCACCTGTGATTAGTCAGTTCGGTGGGCAAGAGATGAGTGTTCATGAGGCCAAAGACACAGGTTCTGCCCAGGCAGAAAGCAGAGCCTCCAGGCAAGCCTAACTCACCACCCCGCCCCCCCCAATGTCCGGGTCAAAAGCCCTTCATGGTCCCTTCATTAGGTTCAGCCCTGAGAGGGCCAAGTTGCAGGACCAGCCCCATGGCCACCACAGCCTGTAGCTCCGTGGCTCAGGTCTGACAGGGCTGCCTGTAAAAGCATCTCCACATACACATCAGCACATCCTGATCTCTCCCTATGTCCCACACAGGAGAGATTTCTTTTCTTCTCTTGGCCCAGAAATGGGGCAGTTGATGACTTGGACAGTGCTGTGCTCTGTGTGTACGTGTGTGTGGTCACCTATGCGTGTCTTATGCATGTCTTAATCTGTTGCTGTTGAGAAGTGACCCAACAGCAGATTATGCAGCATTTAAGTGACCAGGTAGCCATCCCTTTGGATAACTAACAGCAGGTCTCACTCATTCTCTGTTTCCAGGAATAACCGAGGAAGAGCGCCAGTTTCTGGCTCCCCCAATGCTAAAGTTCACGAGAAGCCTGTCCATGCCCGACACCTCCGAAGATATCCCTCCTCCTCCCCAGTCTTTACCTCCTTCACCACCACCACCCTCCCCAACAGCTTACAATTCACCCAAGTCACCGACAGCCAGACCCTATGGGACAATCAAGCCCCCCTTCAATCAGAATTCAGTTCCCAAGGTCTCCCCTTCCCCTCGGCCTGAGAACATCGGCACGGTGATGAGGGAGAAGGGCATGTATTATCGGAGAGAGCTGGACCGCTATTCCCTCGACTCAGAAGACCTGTACAGCCGGAATGCTGCTGCCCAGGCAAATTTCAGAAACAAGCGGGGTCAGATGCCAGAAAACCCCTATTCCGAAGTGGGGAAGATAGCGAGCAAGGCCGTTTATGTCCCCGCCAAGCCAGCCAGAAGGAAGGGCATGCTGGTGAAGCAGTCCAATGTGGAGGACAGTCCTGAGAAAACCTGCTCCATTCCCATCCCGACAATCATTGTGAAGGAGCCATCCACAAGCAGCAGCGGGAAGAGCAGCCAGGGAAGCAGCATGGAGATCGATGCGCAGGCCTGTGAGCCGCCGGGGCAGCTGCGGCCTGATGACAGCCTGGGCGTCAGCAGCCCCTTTGCGGCAGCCATCGCCGGAGCCGTGCGGGACAGGGAGAAGAGGCTGGAGGCCAGGAGGAACTCGCCCGCTTTCCTCTCCACGGACTTGGGAGATGAAGATGTGGGGCTGGGCCCGGGGCCTCCCGCGCCCAGGACGAGGACTTCCAAGTTCCCAGAGGAAGAGCTGTTCGGTGACGAGGACAGCCTGGGCCAGCTGCCATCACCCACTCCAGTGGCGGCACCAAGGGAGCCCGAGAACCATTTTGGCAGCAGCGAGGCTAGCGGCCAGAGTGACCCTGGCAGCGTGAGGACATTGAATTCTGTCCCCAAAGCCAAAGGCCCTGAGAACAACGCCGGGATGGCAGCCAAGGGTGGGAGCCCAGTCAGTCCTGATAACTATGTCCATCCCCTCACCGGAAGGCTCCTAGACCCCAACTCACCGTTGGCTCTGGCCCTCTCAGCCAGGGATAGAGCCTTGAAAGAAACTCAGCAGGGTCCCGGCAAGGGGGAAGCAGCCAAGGCAGATCTGAACAAGCCCCTATACATCGATACCAAAATGCGGCCCAACCTGGAGCCCGCCTTTCCCTCTGTGACCAGGCAGAGTGCCCGCGGCCCGCTGCGGAGGCAGGAGACAGAGAACAAGTACGAACTGGACAAGGACAAGAAGGCAGACGAGAAGAAGAACATGCTTATCAGCATCGTGGACACCTCCCAGCAGAAGACAGCCGGCCTGCTGATGGTCCACACCGTGGATGCCGCCAAGCCGGAGGACTCCCCGGAAGAGGAAGAGGAGAAAGTGGACGTGAACACAGAGCCAGAACGCTCTCCAACTGAGGTGCCCGAAAGCATTCCCGAAACCGAAGGTGCTTTACAGGTCTCCGCCAGCCCAGGCAAGGTGATGGCGGCGGCGGGCTCCGTGGACGAGCCGGTCGTCTTGCCCTTCCGTATCCCGCCCCCTCCTCTGGCGTCTGTGGATCTAGACGAAGATTTTATTTTTACAGAACCATTGCCTCCGCCCCTAGAGTTTGCAAACAGTTTTGATATCCCTGACGACAGGGCCGCTCCAACTCCCCCTCCCACAGACCTGGGGAAGCCGAGGAAAGACTCCCCCCAGTCCCCTTCCTTCGCCCCCAGCCAATCAGCTAACTCCGTGGACAGTAAGAAACCGGCAGGTCTTTCAAACTGTTTGCCAGCCTCGTTCCTGCCGCCCCCAGAAAGTTTTGATAACGTCACTGACTCCGGGATCGAGGAGGTAGACAGCCGGAGTAGCAGTGACCACCATCTTGAGACAACCAGCACTATCTCCACCGTGTCCAGCATCTCCACCTTGTCCTCGGAAGGGGGCGAGGCCCTGGACACATGCACGGTCTATGCAGATGGGCAGGCATTTATGGTTGACAAGCCCCCTGTACCTCCGAAGCCAAAAATGAAGCCCATAATCACCAAAAGCAATGCACCTCACAAAGACGCCCTGGTAGAGGAGAACGCAGACGGCTTTGTGATCCCCCTGCCCACACAGGCGCCAGCACCGCCCCCGCCGCCCTCTGGCACCCAGCCGGGGGGGACCGCAAAGGTTCTCCAGCAAAGGACCTCCAAGCTGTGGGGGGGATGTCCCCGAGGTCAAAAGCCCGATTCTCTCAGGCCCAAAGGCGAACGTCATTAGCGAATTGAATTCAATCCTGCAGCAAATGAACCGAGAGAAATCGTCGAAACCGGGGGAAGGATTGGAGTCGCCGACTGGAACCAAAACCGCTAGCCTCAGTACAAGGTAAGTGCATGCTGAGTGGGCTGGGGGGAAGCCTCGCTTGGGCGGCTGGAGCATCCCGGAGCAAGTGCCAGGATAGTCCGCTGAGAAAAGAGCCGAAAGCCAGCCTCTGAAAACACAAGCTGCCCCACTAGGCTCCTACCATGAGAAATGCCTGAGGGCTTTGGTCAGGCACTGGCAACTTCTTTTCATGCTCACCTGGTCTCCTGGGATCCCTGAAGTCCAGTCACACCCCGCCCTAAAGATGGGCTGCTGTGGATCAGGGGCCTCCACAAGGAGCCGCAAGGAGTCTTCCCAAGCTCCATGTCTGGGCACAGCCTGCTCTTCCCAGAAACTGGTAAGAAGTGAAAAGGAGCAGCCGCTCAGGTCTGGAACGTTGGGGGAGAGGGGGATCCTTCCTGTTCCCCAGTCTGGTTTATGGCCTCTTGTCTGTCAGGAGCTAGGATCAGTTCTCACTTCACTACAGGAAGGGTCACCACCTAGAAGAGGAAAGGGACAGAAATAAGCAGCGTGAGGGACAGAGCAGCCATGCAGATTTGTGTGGGGTTGAGTCAGGAAAGGCTGGTGATCAAGGCTGTCCATAGTGGAAGTGACTCATGGAAATGAAGTGGCCTCATCCTCCCTGTGACAGCCTTTGAATAAAGGACAGAGGACCTCTGAGGAGGGATGTAGTAGACGAGTGTCCTGTTCCAGGAAAGACCAGGTCCTTTCTAACTCAATTCAATCAATCAATTTATTGAGGGCCTACTGCCTCCCAGTCACTATGCTGGGTGTTGGGCATACAGAGAAAAAATCAAACTGTCCCTCCTCTCAGGAAACTCACATTCTACTGGAGGAAAATGCTCATCCCAATACACCAGACAGTATGCCTAAAGACTTAGGATGTAATTACTAAGAAGTCATTTTCCAGGGGAGGGAGGACGGAAGAAGGACAGTAATCAAGGTAGGCTTCCTGGAAGAGGTAATAAGAGCTGAGCTGTGAGGGAAGCTGGGGGTTCTCCAAGGTGCCGGTGAGGAGGGAATGCATTCCAGCCATGGGGGATGGTCACCAACATCCTGGGATTCTGTAGAGGCAGGGATTTCTGTGGCCTCAGTGACAAACACCCACCACTACTCCAATCAGCCACCACTGTAGAAGAGAGAGCAGTCCATGAGAGTGCATAGCCTCCTAGAAGCTGAGTCTGGCTGGCAGCAACATCTTGCCCAACTCTCCCATTTGACAGAGAGGACAACAGAGTCTGGGGGGTCCCACAGTAGAACTGGGATGCAGTAGGGGGTCTTTTCACAGCCATCCCAGTGCTCCTTTGACTATTCCATCATGGCCTGACTCCTTCCTGCCCCGTCGACCCAAACCTGGGGACTAACTGGCTGTCAGAGCACAGAGACTGGGCTTGCAGTCAGGCTGACAGCATGAGTCTAAACCGCGATTGTCTCCAGAATAGCTGGAGATGTTTGTACTTGCATGCATGGCTTTAGGAGATAACGCATGCAGACATACACACGTGTACATGTGCATACATGCACTTCTACGCACAGGTGCCCCTGTTTCCTGAAGGGAATCGTGATGCTCTGATTTGGGAAGTATTCTGCAGTGGTGGTAGAGGCTTCCTACCTGGTCACACACCCCAAAGAGATCCTCTACTGTGGCTTAATACTTAAACAAATGTTTGGTCCTTGAAAGGAACACTGGACATGGAGTGGGAGGACCCTGGGCAAGTCCCCATCTCAGTTCCCTGACCTGTAAAATGGCAGTGGGAGGAGCTTCTAAGGTCCCTTCCAGCTCTAGAGGAAGAGTCACAATAGCAAGTGTTCTTCTGAACCCCCAAGTGTTTAGGGAAAAAAAGGAGCCCAAGGCCTTGAGTCCAGAGAGGGCCAGTCCAGATGAGCAAATGGAAGGAAAAGCAGTGACAGGGAAGGAAAAATCCATGTTTTCTTCATTGGGCTTAGCAGCCCAAGCACCAGGTGACCCACAAAGCCTCCCCAAGCTGGAAGATGAGGGAGTAGAATGAGATGGCCCAGAGCCCCTTCCTGCGTGGCTTTGGATGGGTTTCCTTCCCTCTCTGAGCCATGGTTCCTTTGTCTGTAAAATACAAGATTGGCTGAAGTGACCCATAACGGGAGAGGGAGGAAGGCAGGAGAGAGACAGAGTGAGTGGCAGAGACAGAGAGAGAAAGGAGGAGAGGTAGAGAAATTAAAGCTTGATGCAGGAAACTTCCACACCTACGATCCCTTTCCCCAGAAGTACATGGCGGGATGATTAACACTAGTGATTCAGCAGCAACCCCTGCCCCCCTCCATTCCCTGCTAAAGAACCTGGATCAGAGTTCTGAAGCCCGCATCTTGCAGGTCTCTTTAAACAGCGGGCCACCCTCGCCACAATAAACAGCATTGTATGGCTTACAAAGCACTTCACAAATGTTGTTGTCCCATCAGATCCTCAAAACACTGATCTTAATGAGGCCTAATCCTTTGCCTCTTTGGTTTGTGAGGGACAGCAGTCTGACCTCCTCCAGATGGCTGCCTGCTTCATTCTTTTCTGGGGCCGCTGGCTGATCCCAAGGTCTCTCCTAGGGCCCAAGTTCTTGTTCTAGGATTGAATGTGTGTGCATACATGGGCATGTATCTCACACGTACATGTATGTACACAGACATATCCTGGCCCAAGAAGCCTTCTCTAGTTGTCTCAATCATGCCTTTTTCCTTGTAGAATGATAGAATCCTAGCAGCCTTGCTCAGGGGAAAGGGCCCTGGTTCAGTTTTCAAAACACTTGGGTTCAAATCCACCTGCTGACCCTCATCACATGTATGACCTACAGGGAGCTTCAGGCTCATCACTGTAAGATGCTGGGGGACTTGGAGGTCCCTTCCAGGTCTGGATTTGTGATCTTCTCTGTTACTTTGGACAAGTCATTTAACCACTGTGAGCTGAATCTGTCAAATGAGAGGATTCATCTCTGGGGTCTGTCCTTTCTAGCTCTATTTCTCTCCGTGTGACTTTGGGCAAACCACCTAATCTGTAAAAGGGGGAGGGTTGACTTTGTGGCCTTCAAGGTCTCTTCCTGCACTAGATTCTTGCTCCTGAGAGAGTAGCTTGTCTTCAGGCTGAGACCAGATTGGGGAAGGATCACCATGCTGAAGCACACAAAGAGCAGAGGCTGAGATGCTGGGACCACTCAGGTGGCAGGGTTTCTGTGTTCCCCCAGTCCTTGGATGTAATTACAGGTAGGAATAAATTGTTGATGTTCGTGTCCCCCCACCCAAACCATTGAGGTGAAAGCAGGGGCTTTAGGAGACGAAAGTCATGATCAAAGCTGTGTTGACGGAAGGAAAAGCCAAGGAGCCGGGCTAGTGAAGAGATAAGCCCTGCCGCCCCCTTCAGGCAGTGAGAAGAAAGCCAGAGCCTTGTGGTACCTCCCGGCATTCTGAGAGTGGCATTCCTGCAGCAGACCAGCCCGGGGATGCTGCTCAGTCAGCCCTCTCAGAGGCTGTATCCAGCCGGCTGAGGTTGCCTCCTCCAGAGATGCTGGTGCCCCGGAATCACTAGCGGACTTTCCAAGAGGGAAGGGGCCAGAGTCTGCTTTGGATGTGGGAGTCACAGGGAAGCCTTTTTGTTGCTGTTTGCATTTCTCTGCCTTTCTTGACCCACGCAATCCCAGCAAGTGGAAGGGGACTCAGAGGCCTCTTGTCCATCCCGAGCCTCAGAAGGTTTCCTTCCACATCAGTTTTGACAGGTGGTCTTCTAGCCACTGGTTAGAAACCCCACCATCTCCCAAGGCAGTTCTCACTCCCTGTGGGGACAGCTTGTATTTTAGAGAATGTTTCCTGAACCCCCCCCCCAAAGCCTGCCTCTTGGCAGCTTCCCTGGTGCACGTGGTTCTGCTCTCTGGAGCCAAGTGGCCCACACTAGTCCCTCTCCCAAAGGCCAGCCTGTAAGTGCCATCCGTGCTCACGTCTCCCCTACGTCTTCTCTGCTCTGGTTCCTTCCAACCGGTCCTCATCAGGCTTCCACCTTCCTCACTGCCTCTTCTGGGTGCTTTCCAGCTTATTATCAATGCCTTCCCTAACCTGTGACCAACAGAGCACATTCGCATGCTCCTGAGCAGAGCAGAAGACAGTAGGACCTTCACAGGCTCTCCCAATAGATTGTAAACTCCCTGTGGGCAGGAATTGTCTCTTTTTGCTTGTATCTGTATCCCTGGCGCTTAGCCCAGTGCCTAGCATGGAGGAAGGCCCTAATTAGATGCCTTGCCTTCCCTCATTGCAGCCCCAGACAGCAGGAGGGCAGAGACAGATTGGCTTCTGACTGTGCCTCCCACACATTCACACACAGAAGGTCCTGAAACTGTGCTGGTTGAATGACCTGGCTCATGTTGACCTTGGAGCCCAGTAAAACCACCAGATCTTTTTCAGACAAATTGCTATCTGCCTAGTGTCTCCTGTGCCTGTCCCATCTGGTCCTTGCAAAGCTGATTTTTTAAACTCAAGGGTAAGTTGAGTTCATCCCCGTTGGATTTCGTCTTATTAGATTCAGCTCAGCCTATCTGATCCTTCTAAACCCTGATTCTGCTCTAGGTGGTAGCTCAGCTTTGGACAAGCTACAAATGGAATGGATACTATGCCATCCATGCATTTATGTAAGTCACAAGAGCAAGCACAGATCCCTAGGGCACTCTTCTGGAGACCTGAAATCCCCACTAACTTACCCTTCCTTCATTCATGACTCAATCATCATGGGGTCTCCTAACTACTGGCTAAGCAGACACTGAACCAGCCCCCTGCTCCAGGGAACCGTGACTCGAGTGACTGTCCAAAGCCCTCTCAGCTCCCCAAATTCTGGCTCTGTAAAGAACAGCCCTTTGGATTGTGGCTCTTTAATAAAGTCTGGTCCCTCATTTGAACCTCACATCCTCACTAAGAGGGAGGCAGCATGGCCAATGTCCAATCCCCATTTTACAAAGGAGGAAGTTGAAGCATGAAATGACTGAGTCTTGTCCAAGTAACCTAGCCCTTCACAGAACCAGAACTCAGGGCTTACAGAAACCTTATATTGGAGCTGTCCAGCTTAGCTTGGTGCTGTAATTCGACTTAAGTACCTACTGTGTGCAAGGCATGTCTGTACACAAGAGAGTGTTGATAAGGATGGGGAGAGAGGGACTGCAGTAGACAAAAAGCATCAGAGCCAGAGCCAGAAGATCCTATCCGTTCCCATGAATTCAGTTATAATAATAGCGTGCATTTAGAAAAGCCTTTTGAGGTTTGTGAAGCATTTTACAACTGTTATCTAAGGTGATCCTCACATCAACCCTGGGAGGGAGATGAGGAAACTGAGACAGACTGTGGTATGTGGTAGACTGACTTGCCCAGGGTCACACAGCTAGTTAGTGCTTGAGGCCAGATTTGAACTCAGGACTTCCTGATTCCAGGCCCAGGGCTCTGTGCCCTGTCCCACTCATCTTGCCAGATCTACATTTCCAGGCAAAATCTCTCCCCTGAATTCCACTTCCCCATTGCCAGCTGCCTGCAGGATATCTTTTTGTAAACATCCCATCAGTATCTTGAAATAAACACTTCCAAAATGGAACTCATTATCCTCCCTCTAAATCTGCCATGCTGCCAGAGCTTCCTGTTTCTATGGAGGGGACCGCTGCCCTTTCAGTCTCCCTGGTTCAAAGTCTTTGAATAGTCCTTGACCCTCCCATCTTCTCTGCCCCCTCATACCTAACCAACTGCTGAGTCTTGTCATTTCTGCCTCTCCATCTCCTCTTGCATCAGCACCCTTCTTTCTACTCCCCCAGCCCTCACTCTGGTGCAGGACCTCATCCCCTTTCCTCTAGATAATTGCAGTGGCCTCATCGCTGGTCTTCCTGCCTCCATCCTCCACTTCTCTGCCAAAGGGAGTTCACGAGAACTCAGCTCTACCCCAACACTCCCCAACTTGAAACCCAAAGACCCCTACCCCTGCCTAGCAGTGAAGGCCCTCCCCCATTGGATTCCAACCTGTCTGTCTAACATCATCTCATATTCCTTCCCTTCACACATTCTAGGTTCCAGCTACACTGAGCTAGTTGCCATTTCAAACCTTAGGCTTCCATCTTTCCCAGGCCTGGAACCCTCCCTTCTCACCCCCATTCCTCATAGTCATTGCCCCATGAGTGCTGTTTCCTCCAGGAAGTCTTCTCTGATTGTCCTAATTTTTTTAATGTTCATTCTCTCTCTCCCTCTCTCCCTTTTCTCTCTCCCCCCTCTTCCTCCCTCTTTCCCTTCTTCTCTCCTGTTTCTTCTCTCTCTCTCTCCCTTTCTCTTTTTCTCTCTCCCTCTTCCCCTCTCTCTGTCCTCTCCTTCTCTCTCTTTCTCTCCCCCTCTCCTTTCTTCTCTCTCTCTCTCTCTCTCTCTCTCTCTCTCTCTCTCTCTCTCTCTCTCTCTCTCTCTCTCTCCCCCTCCCTCTCTCTCCCTCTCTTCTCTCTCTCTTTATCTCTCCCTCTCTCCCCCCCAAAGATTTCACTTATCTCTCCATCTTGGCATGTGCTATTCCCCTCCCCCCAGAAGACCATTAGTGCTTTGAAGGAAGAGACTGGTTTCTCTTCTTGTTGCCAGTCCTCAGCACCAGCACAGGGCCCTACATCCAGGAAGATTTTGATAAATATTTGTTCTTGTGGAATGGCTGTTGTTCCGTCATTTTGAAATCATATTTGATTCTCTGTGACCCTATTTAGACTTATCTTGGCAGAGATACTGGAGGGGTTTGCCATTTCCTTCTCCAGCTCATTTTACAGATGAGGAAACTGAGGCAAACAAAGTTAAGTGACTTTCCCAGGGTCACACAGCTAGGATGCATCTGAGGCCAGATTTGAACTGATGAAAATTAGTTTTCTTCACCCAGGCCCAGCACTCTATCCACTGTGCCACCTAGACACCCTTTGTTGAATGGACCAGAATGTAAGTCCTAACTCAGCCATGAACTAGCAATATGACCTTGGGTAAGTCATTCCTCTTTGCTGGGTCCCATTTTCCTCAACTGCTAAAGCAATGGGATAGATAGACCTTTCAATTCTGGGATACTATGATTCTAACATCTGACCTGCTCTGGAAGTGCATAGTCAAAGAGATCCTCTCAGAGCTAGGGAGAGCTCAGATCACCTGGGGACCTTCCGAATTACCTCTGTGCCTGATCTTCAAAAAGATGGTTGGGGAGTTCCCCATCACTTGAACTATTCCAGAGGCTGGTGGCTACTTGGCACATGGGTAGGGAACTGGACCACATCACCTCTGAGGTCCTTCCCAGCTCAGAGCATCTGTGGTTCTGAACAACAGCATCTCTACCGCTTGCCTCATTTCCCCCAAACTCAGCCACAGCTCTGTTAACCATAGAGTGGTGATGGTCTTTTTGACTCAAGACCAGTCCAGCTCAGAATTCTTTCTGCCCAACCAGTAGGAGCTGCCTCAGATCTGGAGAACATTTTGATGATACCAGCCAGCTCTGGTAATTCCCTGTTCCCTGTGGGCAAACAAGATTGCAAAAAGGTTAGTGAACTCTTTCAGTAGAGAGAAGCATGATTTTGGCCTAGCTTTGTACCAGTCAAGGGACTCAGACACAGGACCCTTGCTCTCAGTCTGTCCAACAGAGCTTTGGGGGAAGCCACAAGAATTCACTCCCAGGGTCCAATTCATTCTTGGAGCCTGAGGACCTTGGGAAGAGCTGGGACCTTAGGGTCAGGAGACCTGCCCTGACCACCCTAAGACTCTGCCCAAGTCCATTTGCCCCATAGTGACTCAGGTTCTCTATTTCCAAAAGTGGGTCTGTGATCTCTGCGCCGCCTGCCTCATGAGCTCGCTACAGTCAAGGAAACATTTCCTGGTGGCCAATGATAATAATAAGAGCAAAAACTGGCATTTTCTCCAAGCTTTAAAGACTGGACAAACATTGTCATTTCATCCTCCTAATAATCCGATGAGGTAAAGACAACCAATAAGGCTTTTCATTCCTATTTTAAAAGTGAGGCTCAGAGGAGTATCCCACGGCTGCCAAGTGTCTCAGTGGAATTCTAACCCAGGTCTCCAGGTCCTAACACTAGTACATCATCCCTCTGAGCCATATAGAAACCGTGAGATAGGACTGTAACAGAAAAGTCACGTGGCAGGCATCAGTGCCTCAGTGCCTCAGTGTAATCAGTGAAGGAGATGAGCCAGGTGTGTCTCAAAATGGGGGGCCCTGGTATCTTCTCGGCACCCAAGGAATGATGGAAGGCCTAGAGAAAGCTGCCATCATGGTGGACGTTTATGGAGAAGTCATGGGAAAACATGCATGAGGTGCATAGGGTCTTCCCAGGACCAAGGAAGGCCCCGACTGAACACTAGAGGCCGTGGGCCCTGGACAGGGTCACAGTTCAAGGCTGAGGCTCCCATAGCACCGATGGGTACTGCCTGCCCTGATGCCGGCACCACCTTGCCGCAGGGCAGACTCCCACTGGGACAGGACAATGAGCAGGCTCATCAGAGGAGACAGGGGCCCCACAGACCATCTCCACGGAGCCCTTTGTTTGAAAGAGGAAGAAACCATGGCTTGGAGCCTCGCCCAGGGCCCTCCAGTGCTGAGTGGCAGAGCCAGGGATCTCCTGTTCTTGCCACGCCATGACAGCCACCTTGTCTGTGTTTCCCAAGGATTTTTCACTTTGCATTGTTGTGCTGTTGGGCTGTCAAAATGGAAGTATCTGGGCAAGAGAGACAGAGACAGACAGAGATACTACCGGAGTAGCACGTGGGCTTTTTCTCTTTCTTCCTTCCTTTCTTTTTTTTTTTTAAAAGCTTTCACATCTCCTTTCAGGCTTGCTTAAAGAAGACGGGGAGGGAGAAGAATGGCAGGCTTTTATCAGGCCAACAGATTCCTGGGTGCTTCGCCTGGGATCCAAGGGGTTGCTAGGCAACCTAACGATCGGTACAACTTGGAGGATATGGCGCTGAGTGACGACTGCACTATGGAGGAGGGGGAGGATGGGCCTGGGTTCGACTCCGCCAGGGCTTTTTTCAGCCATTGGGATGAGGTGCCTGAGAGGCCAAAGCAGCCCTCCCCAGAGATCCAGGGGGCAGCAAGTGGATGGGAGGGATGGGGAGGAAGCGTCTCCCATTATGGAGGCTCACCGTCCCTAGAGCCACTCTCAGAGGAAGGGCAGGAAGGGAATGAGCATTTATTAAGCACCTCCTATGCCAAGTACTATGCTAAGCCCTTTTACAAATATTCTTTCATTCAAATTACCCAGCAGAGGGCACCTTCAGAATCAGACTCTGGCTTTACCTCTTTTCCCCCAGTTTTCTCTCCATCCCTAATGTACATCTCCTTTTCAAGATATGTGCCTTCTACCACATGCCAGTAAGGTGGGAAGCTTGGACTGTGATTCTGAGCTCCAGGCTCACGGTCCAGCCTGGGCTCTCTGGGCAGGTCTATTAACCTCTCTGTGCCTGGAGTTCTCCATTTCTAAACTAGGGCCAATGGGGAGGCCATGTGGGGCAGTGATGAAAGCCCTCAGCCCACTATGGAGTCAAAGGCCCTGGGTTCAGATCCTGCCCCTGGGTCTTCCTGTGTGACCTGAGGCAGCCTCGGTTTCCTCCTCAGTACAGTGAGGGCCAGATGGCTTCTGAGGTCCCTTCCAGCACTAGATCTCAAGAGTAAATGATTGCCCTCCACGTGGGCGAGCCTCTGCCTCCTCGTGATCCTCCATCCCCGGCTGCGATGGTGCTCACTCAGCTCAGCTCATCACACCTCATTCGTTTCCACCCCCCTGGAGTTGTCTTCTTTCTGATTCATGTTGCTATTCCACTTTGTCGTTTTCTTTATTTGCTCTCGTGGTTGCCGGAAGCAGAAGAGGGTCGTGCTGACGACAAGTTAAGTGAGGCCTGCGTGGGCAGCCTAGACGCCCTGGGCCGCGTGACTCTGTCTCTCATTCTGTGACCATCAGGGCAGTGGAGAATCCTCCTCTGGGCTTCCTCACCCGAGCCAGAAACTGGGGCCCACAGGCAGGCTTAGCTTCCTGAGCAGCTCTGTCCCTATCTGGCTAAAAACCACAGGCCTTCCTTCTCAGCATTTCATCCTAAGTAATAAGAACAGGGCCACCAAAAAATTAAAACACAAAAGACAAAAGAACAAGGTCACGCAGCTCCCAGATGGGGAGCCTGCCTCACCCAAGCCAGGTCCAGCGCCCGCTGACGACTTTGGGGCAAGCCCCGCCATGGGCTGCGTCATGTGGCCTCCTGAAGCCATCAGCAGCTCGGGGAGGTTAGAGGACACGGACCTGGGTGCTGATGCATTTTCTGGGAAAGGAAACAAATTTTTAACGTTTAAAATGAAAAGAATCCCTCTTCCCTAGCCAGCTTTCCAGGAGGTGAGCGTGCTCCCATGTCACGTGGAGAGCCCCAGGGCTCTGCCCCAGGTTCTTTTGTCAGTGACTTGGAATAAAGGCAGAGGGGGCCTGCCTATCAACCTTGCGAATGACACGGAGCTGGAAGTGTTCAGCATGCCACAGGCTGACAGAGTCAGGGTCCCACAAACACTTAATAAGTGCCTACTGTGTGCCAGGAACTATGCCAGGCATTAATAGTGTTCCTTGCCTCAAGGAGCTGATGCTTTGCTAAGGGGCTAATTGTGGGTCCTCAAGTAAGTAAACAAAGACAGGGAACTCTCGGGCCAGAGATGAAACCTCTGTATTTTGGACGTGTTCCTGGTGTGTGTCTGTGTGTGTCTACACAATGTCCCAAGAGGCGTAGTACCGTCACGAGCTTTAATAGCTTAAGATAGTACCGAGACTTGAAACCTTGGAGACAGCTCTCGATGGATATATATCATATGATACATAAGATGTATATGATATGGCAATATGTTATATAGTTATACTTATTATATAATATACAATGCTAGCATTTATAGAGCACTTAAATGTTTGCAAAGCGCATTACACATGTTGAATCACTTGATTGTCACAACCCTTGGGGACAGGTGCTATTGTTATTCCCATTTTACAGATGAGGAAACTGAGGCACGCAGAGATGATGCATCCTTCCAGGGGTCACACAGCTAGTACTTGTCTGAGACTGGGTCTGAGTTCAGGTCCCCCTGACTCCAGCTTCGGCGCACTGTGCACCGTGGCACCCCATAGCGATCAGTTATATGTATACATGGCAGTCCAGTGTAGCGGACAGAGACCCAGGTCCAGGTGGGAGGGGGTGATGAGGAGGGGATGGGAGGTGGGGAGGAGGCGGCTCTCTCTTCATCTTCACCAGACAGGAAGACCGAGTTCTGCCCCTGACACATGCTAACTGTGTGACCTGGGACAAGAGGCTGGACTAGAAATTCCAGGGACGTGCTCTTGTGCATCATGTGGAGGGACTTTGCACACTGGGATTTCTCTGCACTAATGCAATCACTACACGTGTCGCTGGGTCTGTGCATGCTACATACATGTATGTCTTTACTGGACATGCATAATGAATGGGAAGTCTTACACTTTTGCTGAAAAATAAAAAGACTCCCTTTAAGAAATAACAGGTGTGAGACACAAGTAGACAGCATTTCTTTGAAGGAAAGGCCCAGGCGGGACACAGGGCTTCCCAGGGGCACAAGGGAGACAGCATGGGCTAACGTCCCCCAAAAGCTGGCTCCATCTTGGCTGCGGTGAAAAGGGTAGAGCTCCCAGGCAGGTGCTGGCCCTTCTGTCCCCCACCCTGTCAGGGCCATCGGGACGATGCGTTCGGCTCTCAGGACAGCAGCCCCTGGTAAGTCAGAACAGGGAGGGCAACAACCAGGACTGAGCAGACACAGAAGGAGCCAAAGCAGTCCAGAGGAGGGCAGACGGAGGGGAGCACACGTGTGGTCTCCAGCTTCCCATGGCTGAAGGGCCATCCTGGAGACGGGGTTTACCCAGGAGCCATAAAGCAAAGGTACAAGGTGGCAGGTCTGGGCTGGATGTTAAGAAAATTTCCTCAATAAAAGCCTTCCCATTGTGGAAGGTGCTGCAGATTCCCCCTTCCTGGAGAGCTTCCAGCCACCCATCAGGGATCCTCTAGAAGGGGTCCTGGGTCATAGAGACCCTCTGGAATCCCTTCCAACCCTGAGATTCTGTGAATCTGCTTGAACAAATTGCTGCATGGATGGGCAGGAGCTTGGCTAAATTCTTATTCGTCTCCAAATGGTCTCTACTATTTCCCCATAATGCTGAAGTTATGTGAGATGCGGGAGGGATGGAGAGGAGGTGAGTCCATTTGTGGACTGGGGCCTTTCCCTGGAGTGGCAGAGATTCCTGGGAGAGAACAGGAATCTTGTCTCAAAGGGAGTTCACGGGCTGTGAAATTATAATGACCAAGCTTGTCCCTGAAGGAGAAAGGAGAAACTGTACCTTCTTCCCTTGTTTGAAGGGTGGGGGACCATGGGTGCAGAACAGTGCATACATATACTGTCAGACGAAGTTGACGTATTACTTAGTTTTACTGGTCTGCATTTGCCTTTTTTTTTTCTGATGGCTGGGTCCCCGGGGGAGGTGGAGGAGGAAGTATAGATTTGGAAATAAAGCTGATGCAAAAACAACACAGGAACAGTCCATTTTAATTATTTTTTTTAAAGAAGGCTATTTAGAGGCAGGGAGAGGTTTGCCCTTATACCCTGACAGATCTACTGTTTGGGTCCCCCTGCCTCAGGTACTGGTGTCTTTCGTAGCAAGCTTGACTGCCTCAGACCGAGGACACGGCAGACTTGTTTCTAGACAGTTGGTGGTACAGCATGTAAAGCATCACAACATGAGGTTAGGAGGACCTGAGTTCAAATTCTACATCAGACATTTACTAGCTGTGTGACCCTAGGCAAGTCACTTGGTTTCCTCTTCCATAAAAAATGAGGATAATAATAGCACTTACCTCCCAGAGCTGTTGTGAAGATCAAACTAGATGATGTTTGCAAGGCGCTTTGCAAACCATAAATGACTCCATAAAAGGCAGCTAGACAGCCCAGTGGGTAGCACGCTGGACCTAGAGTCAGGAAGACCTCAGTTCAGCCTCTGACACTTATTAGCTGTGTCACCTTGGGCAAGTCCCTTATTCAGTTTCCTCATCTGTAAAATGGGAGTGATAATGGCACCAACCTCCCAATTTGAGGATCAAATGAGCTAATATTTGTAAAGTGCTTAGCCCAGGGCCTGGCACAGAGTGAAGGGCTTAACAAATGCTTCCTTCCCTCCCTCCCTTCTCCTTCTTTCTTTCCTTCCTTCCTTCCTCCCATCTACAATCGCTGGCTCTTAGATAACAGGGAACCATATGCTTAGCCATTCTGATCCAGTCCCTTCGTTTCACTAAGGAAAACACTAAAGCCCAGAGAGGTCAGCTGACCTGCCTAAAGTCCCCCGGGAGCAAGTGGATAGCCAGCATTTGCATTCAGGGTCTTGACTTCTTTTACACCTTCTCAGCAGCGACCCAATGGCGGCTCCTCGACTGCTGGGGCCATTCTGTTGCTGTGCTTGGGGCCCCAGCACCTGGGATAGAGTAGGAGCTTAATGGGTGCTTGATTTATTGATCAGGAGCACACTAGGGAAAGGAAGGGGCCGAGCACTAGCACATCCTTACTTAAAAAATGATGACTCCAATACAAAGATTCCTTTGAAGGTCTACAGAGCCCTGGCTGCCTGGGCTGGCTTTTCATCCATCCATGGCTGCAGATTTGGGGGCACTTGAGAATCAAACTGGACTGGATGGTGAGAAAGCCACTGCCCTGCCAACCCACAGTGGCACCATCTCATCAAGGAAGTGGCGTCTGGGGCTTGGGGATTGAAGCCCCCTTTGCTAGGGGGAGCTTCAGCATCCCCCTCCCCAATCTGGCATCAAAAGGAGGTGGGTGGCTGTAGCCCAGTAAGAGAATATAAGCTTTCGAGATTCCCTCATGCCTTGCTCCTGTGACAAGAGCCACTCTG
Source organism: Phascolarctos cinereus (assembly GCF_003287225.1). NCBI lineage: Eukaryota > Metazoa > Chordata > Mammalia > Diprotodontia > Phascolarctidae > Phascolarctos > Phascolarctos cinereus. Next base: position 260,713,423 of record NW_027556402.1, on the reverse strand, counting down.
AGGAGCACGGGGCTGGAAGTCAGGAAGACCAGAGTTCAAATCCAGCCTCAAACACTAGCTATGTGACCCTGGACAAGTCACTTAACCCTGTTTGCCTCAGTCTCCTCATCTATAAAATAAGCCAGAGAAGGAAATGGCCAACCATTCCAGTATCTTCGCCAAGAAAGCCCCAAATGGGGTCAGGAAGAGTCAAGACATGACTGAAGTGACCAAACGAGCACAGCATAGACTTTGAAGTGATCTTCTTGTGTTAGTCATGTCTCCCCAACTCCAAAGGAATGCAGGCACTTTGGAGGCAGGGCTGCTTTCACGCCACTGCCTGGCAACGTCCAGATACATCATAGATTTGTTTGTTAAACGGAATGAAATTGAACCCAAAGTTCCGATCCTTTCTTCGTCGGTAACCATGGAAATGGCTTTTGACTCTCGCAGAAGACTAATCCTGAGCCCCAGGGAGACATCTACAAAACCCAGAACCCCCGCGGCCACAAGACGGAAGGGAAAGACATGGCCAAGAGGCAGCCATGGCCACAGGACGGCATGTGAAGGGCCCCCAGAAGCATGGAGGAGTTTTAGCATTTTCCAGGATGCTACAGATATTGGCCCCAGGTCAGGTGGGCCAGGAGGCCGTGCCACTGCCCGCCATTGGCTCCTCCCAAAGGGCTGTAATCACCCCCTGAGCACTACCCCAGAGCCAGCCACCTGCCTCTCCCCAGAGGGCCACACTTGCCTCCTACCAATGCCCACTCTCTTCCTGGGCGTCCCCAGGAGAAATGTTTGCTTCCTCTTGAAAATGATAATCATTCATTATTATCATTATATTACTGCTGTCAGATACCTGCCATTTCCTTAGTACTTTAAATTTTGCAAAGTGTGTTCTGCACAATAGCTGTATGAGCTAGAGACTGTAAGGTGCTATTATCTCCATTTCACAGCTGAGGAAATTGGCCTATAATCCCCCAGGTAAGACGCTTCTGAGCTGGAACCAGGGGGAGCATCATGGTGCCCTCCAAAAGGGCCCTGGATTGGGATCCCAAACTTGCTAGCTGCGTGACCTTGAACAAGTCACATGCTCTCTGAGCTTCATTTTCTCCTGTCAAATGAGAAGGTTGGGCTCTATGGAGGTCCCTTCCACCTCTCAAGCCTGTAAATCTGGGCCCCCCCCCCGGGTCTTCTCACTCTCCTGCTTCCTCTTCAGTACCCCAGCTACATGTCCGAAAAACACTCAACAAGACATTACACGGTGCCCATTAGAAAAGAGAGACATGTGTGGCCATTGGCTCCCTGGGCCTGCCACATCCCTGTGGCTTCTGGGAGGCCAGGGTTGGGCCCAGGTGAGACATTCAGTGCTCAGTAGCCATCTCCATGTCCTGGTTTTGAAAACAGCCCCCTCACAGCTATTAACAGGGCTTAGGAAATCCAAACCACTAGAAAATGAGCAAGCAGTAGCTCAGGTTTGCATTCGGCCTTGTGGTTGGCAAAGCACTTCATAAAGGAGCTGAGATCCAGGACTGGAAGGATGTAGGAGCCTTACACGAGGAATCAAAAGGAAGACAGATGAAGGGCTTTGCCTGGGGCCACCTAGCCACTACATGACCAAGGTGGCATTCAAACACATGTCTTCCTACCCCAAAAAAAGCCCTCTTTCCACTTCATTGCAATTCCTTCACTCTCACTGAGCCTCACTACCATTCTTTGGGGCAGTCTGGGAAGGCTTCCTGTAGGAAGCAGCAGCTCAGAGAAACCTTGAAGAATGTTAAAGATTCTAAGAGGCAAGAGGTGAGAAGAGGCTAGATTGCATAGGAAAAGCCTGTGCAAATACACAGAGGTAGGAGAGCAGGCAGTACCGTGGGGGGGGGGGGGGGGTGTGCATGAAATAAGGCCAGAACAGGAGATGGGAAGCAAAGGGGAGGACGTTAAGGATAAGGGGGGAATTTTTATTTTCTTTCTTTTTGGGGGGCAGGGGGAGGCTCGGAACTCGTGATTTTGTTGGGTGGGCAGCTCCAGGTATAGAAAGTGCCTCATCACATACAGATGTGCAGGTGCCTGCTCTGAGGGTGTAGAGAAAAGTGGAGGCATCTGCCCAGAAACCCACATCTGGGGTGTCTCAGAAGCCGGATTGGAAGTCGAGTCTTCTTGACTCCCAGAATGACCCTCCATCTACTCTACCAGGCCACCCTTTGGTGGCGAATTCAATTTAACCAAGATCTAGCAAGTGTTTCCTGGGTGAGAAATGCCCTGCCTTCAGGGAACTTACAGTCTACTGCTTGTGAGAGCCAACATCTGTCTGGCAACTGAGCAGGAAAACAGTTTCAATAAAATGGCTGAGTCAGCAGTCTCCCTGCGGCTTAAGGAGAACATGGCTGGAGAGGCCAACTCTGAGGTTTTCCGGGGTCAGGGGGTATCTGGCCCAGACCTTCAGTCCCCATTGGGAGGAACCACAGTGACTCCACCCCAGGCCTCCTGGTGAGGGAAAAGATGCCAAAGGTGGGTCTGGAGGGGCCAGGATCCACCCTGGCGTTTGGTGGGGCTTCCAAAATGCCTCCTTTGGGGTTCTGTTCTTACATAGTTTTGTCCTGAAAGCAGAGTTGGGAGAGGGGCCCCAAAGCCAAACCAAACACAAGAACTGAACGTTTCCTCAGTTTTCCAGTCCTACTGCTCTGCAGGGCCATCCTGCTAGCTCTTTCCTTTTTGAGACATCTGGGAGAGCCCTCCGCCCCACCCAACCCAGCCAGAGGCAGAATGGTGAGCCCGTAAGATTGTAACTAAACCACGGCCCGCTCTGATCTTCTGAGTGAATACAGTGTGTGGTATATCAGGCACTTGCCTGTGCAGGGAGGACATTACACTCAGGGGTAGCGAGGGACAGACGTCCCAGCCCAGGGCCCAGAGCTGCCCTAAAGGATTTCAGCAGAGGTCCGTTGGGAGTGGGGGAGGGAACAGGGTTGTTGATATCACCCAGAGTCCTTCTAGCCTCCTGCCTTGGTCCTTGGAACCATCAGTGACTCACATGGTTCTCCTAAAAATGTCCACCACCTGAGAGACCATTCCCTCCTCCTTTCCCTCATTCTTTCCTTCCTTTTTTCCCTCCTTCCTTCCACAGGACAGCTGCCTTTCTCTCGTTCTTCCCTCATCCTGTCCTGGAATTCAGGTGACTGGGATAGCTGCTTTGGTGTCTCTTTGGGTACTCCAGTCTCCTGATTCTGGCATGACAAAGTTATTTATGGCAAATGTGCCTACCCCTAGGTCCCCCTCCTTTGGTTTTTCCCCCACACCACCGCCCCTCCCCCTGCCCTACACTCTCGGTGGGCACTCCACCGCTTGCATGTGATGCCTGTTTCTGGTTGTTGCCTTTGCAGGAGCACGGATGTCATGAGCACTGTCTCAGGGACGCGGAGCACGACGGTCACCTTCACCGTCCGCCCTGGAACCACCCAGCCCATCACCCTGCAGAGCAGGCCACCGGACTATGACGGGAGGACCGCCGTCACGAGACGTGCCCCAAGCCCTGTGGTCTCCCCCACTGAGATCGCCAAGGAGGCCCTGACCGCTCCCCTGAGCACCGTCTCAGCCGCGTCCCCTTCACCTGCTCTGTCTGAGGTTTTTAGCCTTCCGAGCCAGCCACCTTCAGGGGACCTCTTTGGCTTGAGCGCGGCAGCGCGCAGCAGGTCCCCATCTCCCTCGATACTGCAACAGCCAATCTCAAATAAGCCTTTTACAACTAAACCTGTCCACCTGTGGACCAAGCCCGATGTGGCTGATTGGCTGGAAAGCTTAAATTTAGGGGAGCATAAAGAGACCTTCATGGACAATGAAATCGACGGCAGTCACTTACCAAACCTTCAGAAGGAAGACCTCATAGACCTCGGAGTAACTCGAGTCGGGCATAGAATGAACATAGAAAGAGCATTGAAGCAGCTGCTGGACAGATAAGGACGCCTGCTCCCTCTGCCTTCATGGACTTCTGCTTATAAGTAGAGATGGGCTTTTGGGCTGTAGTCGCTGAGGTCTCCTGGTCTGTGAGCACCGACACCACCCTGGGTCTGTCCACCTCCTGTCGCCCAAAGAAAGGCCGAGTGCATCTCCGAGCCCAGGTCCGCTAACCCCCCCAGCACCGGCCTGCTTCGCTGCTTGGCGGCCGGCCAGGCCCAGGCGCCACTCCCTTCAGAGAGGGGAGGAAGGGAGAGGGGGGTTAGAGCGGGTTCCAAGCCTGCCCCCAGGGGCAAGTGACCTCCCTTGCTCCTCCCAGGCCCAGAAGCCAGCCCAGGATGGGGCTTGGCCAGCCGGACGTCTCCTGAGCCGCCGCTCCTCCCTTGGTTCTGACCAGCTCCTGACCCTCCAGGTCCCAGCACTGGCTCCTGCTCGCTCCCCTCCCCTTTCTCGGTCAGTACATGCTCACCTGCTTCCTTGTTTTCTGAGCAGTCTGCTTGCAGTAGAATTGGCCCCAGAGGTATTTATTTATCGGATGTGCCGTCTTGGGCCCCCACTCCCAGATCCTCCGCACCATCTCCTCACTAAGGTTGTAGCCATAGCTGTTAGGCAGAGAGGTGGTGACTTTCCTGGCAAAGGGTGGAGCCTTTCCACGACATCGTGCCCTGCTTTGCTTACCTTGATTTCTTTATTTCTGCAAATAATTCTATTTAGCATATTTCCCAGGTGGCCAACTCAGGCCACATGGAGTTAGTCAAAGCACGTAGCCACGATTCAGAGATGGAAGGGGAAAGTCTCCCCCAGGAACTAAGCCGTCCCCAAGCCACCTCAGGCATGTCACCTCTCTGCCAGACACCGGGTGTCCCACGGAGACACATCAATCGGGGCTGAGGAAACAGTAGGTCACCTCCCTTACCTTTTTCTGCTCCTGAGCTGAGCATTCGTTTTGGCTTTATATCCCTTTGAGGTTGAAGGAGGTGAGCATATACATTGATCCAAAGGACAGTCAAATAAATGAGGCGAGCCAGGGGCCACGTGGTGCTACCTGGGCCATAGGGTCTTTGTCGGGAGCTGTGTCAAGGGCTCCAGGACCCAGGTCCTGAGCCCCCTCAAGGTTGAGGAGCCATACTACGACAGCCCCTTTGCTGTCTGGGGCCGGGGAGAGTGGCATGTTGAGAGGTCTCCCTTCCTCTTTGGACCTCAGGGAATCTCTCCAGCTTACTGAGAAGTAGCGCTGTGAGAGAGAGGTACAGAAGGTGGACAGGACCCAGGGCTGAGAGGAGGAGCTAAGTCGTGAGTGGGGATGCAAGGCGCAGAAGTGGAGGCAGCAAAACAGGGGAGGAGCATCTCCAAGGGGCTAGGGAAGATGCTGGTCATTTAGTAATAGAAAACGAGATCACCCTGACTGCCAACTTTTCTAGATCCTCTTCCATGTCTTTCTCCCTGCCCCTCACCTCCCTGATTCTGCACAGGCCCCCAAAAGTTCCCCCCTCCCCTGTAACAGACCCTCTTATGTCCAAGGGAGGCTGTCAACTGCCCACAGCTAACCAATGTCCTGCCAGACTTCCAGTGTATCCACCCACATCTGGAAGTGGCCCAAATGTTTGGGTTTGGCTTTTTTTATTTTCTATTCCAGATTGGCCCAGCCCATCTCTAGTTATAAAACAATAATTTTTTTTCTTTTTCTTTCTTTCCTTTTTATTACTTTTGCTCACAATCAAGTGTCTGATTAGGTCTGCAGCAGCCCTCGAATGAGTACAGCAAATTTACCAATTTAACTCTTTCTTTATTGCAAGTTTAAATAGTTGTATAGATAGTTTATAAGCACAATATTTTAAGAGAAAAAAAAACAGTGGCTGGTCTACTAGGCAGCCTTTGTGCTAGGAAGTTAAAGAAACAAACTTTGGTGATTTAATACTAATAATACTATTTCTGTGGAATAATTCTAAAGAGTATGACCTTTTTAAATCGACCTTATTTGGATGCGTCTGAACCAGCAGAGCTGTGTTACGTTTTCTATCTTTGCTAGAACTTCGTCACCGAAGGACAAATGTTTCTTCGAAAGTGGTTCCGATTCACCGAACGGCCGCTGTTCGGTCGGTCGCCCCCAAGTCCCAAAGCTAACAAAAAGCCACTCCTCTCCATTCCCTCCCACCCTTTTACCCACAACCCCAACTCTGGAAAAACCAAGATTTCTTTTGACTTTGCCTCTGTTCTGATCCCCTTTGCAGGTCAACATTTGTATTTGGAAGTTCCAACCTAACTTGTAATAAAAATAATGCATTCAGGCATTTTCCTTCAGAGTACTTTCGATTTTTCCATAGTGAGACGAACATTGCTATAAAGGAATTTGGTGACAGGTAGCCAGTGGAGGGGCCACAATATGTAAGAATGTGTTAAAAAAAAAAAAAGAAAAAAGGGTACTCTAGCCATCATTTGTCTTCCATTTGGTGAGATGACAGAATTAAGTTAATAAACCGCTAGCAATCAGGCTCTTTTTTCCTTCCTTTGCTTTCCGCTGGCATTGCCTCCTCTCACTGTGTCAGGTCAAACATTGGCCCAAATCATAGGAGAGAAACTCAGCCAGGTGACTTTCAGGCTGCCGCTATTGAATCACACATTGGTAGAATTTAGGTTTATTGAATTGTGGCCTCTGTGGGCAGCACACGCTGGTGGGGACCCTTTCATCCCGTGCTATTTGGTGCGAGTGTATCTTTGCAGACACTTAACAACCTCCATGCGGTGTCATCAGTAGAAAGCAGATGGAAACATTAAAGAGCTAATGAAATAGTTTATTTTTACATTGTGTCTTACAGTATTAAAGTAATTGGGCTGCCCAAGGGCCTGCTTTGACCAATAAAAGACTTGTTTGCCAAGACTAATCGGTCTAGCTCTGTTTGACGAGTTTGCTCCCCCTCAGCAATAGCTCCTAGTTCAGAGAGCCCCCTCCTCCTCTTCTCCCCTGCATTGGGGAAGATCAGGCCTAGGCCCAACTCATGATACTCTTTAATAGTGGAGCTGAATAATGGCTCTGCTCAAAGAGACATGTTAACTGTGGTCCTCTGGGGTTTTAGGATAAACTTTTGTTATATACTGTACTTTAAATAAACTGTATTTACATGCCAATTTTCTTTCTGTAATATTTGTATATATGAGACCAAACCTCACAAGCTGTACATAACCCAGCACCTATGTGCCAGGACACCTACCTGAGCATCTGGACATGTTTTTGGCTGACTCCTAGATGACAGCAATGACTAGATGTGACTGTTGGCTTGCAGATTTTACATATCACAAGGCTAATACATTATTTGTGGCACTTCAGTTAATGAAGGAATGATTTGTTTGGGTAGGGTTTTTTCTTCCTGAGTTCCCTAGCAGCCCAGCAAGATGTGTGCACATTTGTTATTCTTGAGTCCCAAAGCGGTGATATGTCTGAGCCCCAAACGGTCGTGGCTTCCCGTGAACATCTTTTCTTTCCCTTTTTAATACTCAGGACTTGATGGCTGGCCTGGCCTTAGTCCCCACCTGCCTTTCCCTCTGTGACTGCTCTGTACTTTCCTTCATTCCTCCAAGTCAGAATAGAGGAAACCACTCCACCCCTCCCTGTGGCTCATTCTTTTCCTGATCCTCGTTGCTTGGTATGTTGACCGAAACGACTGTCTAGAATACATGCCCTCTTGCAAGGGTCTGATTGCAAACGAGAAATTGTCTGGATCCGTCACAGCAGAAAGGGCCAACCTCATGACTTCATGTATAATGGAGCTTGATGCTGCAGAGAAGTGGTCCCCTTCCTACAGCTGGAGAGCAGGTAGAAGTTTTCCAAGGACTGCAATGCCAGCCACCTCATTCCATTTGATCAGTCTGCCTTTGTTTTCTTGACAATGTCGAAAACAAGGGTCCTGAATTTTGGACTTAGGTTCAAAAAAATTGAAGTGTCACCCTCTGTGGCCACAGAATATATGTACAGGAGGGAAAGTTGCTCCACTTGAATTTAAAATTTTGGTGATGAGGGACAGGGTGGAAGTTCTTATGGTTTCAATGAGGAGATCAGCCACTTGCCAACATTTCCCCTGCCCTGACAGACTCTCCTATCCTGATGTGCACGCCTGACTCTTGACCTTCTAGTAGAGTTTGGAGTGACTGGGCCAGAGTGGAATGTTCAGCTGGTAATGGAAAACCAAAGGGTTTGGATGACCAGGTGGTCTATAAGCCATGAAGCTTGGTCCTTCCGAGAAGCTCCAGGATGCTTGCTTACCCCTCCCTCCTACTCTGAGGAGACCAGCTTCTTTTTATTTTTTTAAGCCCTGGAAGTGTGGAAGCTTTCCTTGGCCTTCTCACCGTGATGTTGTCTTTTTGGTCATGGAGCAGCCTATCTTCTCAGGGCACCTGAAATAACAGCCCTAAAATTAGCTTTGGGTTTCCCCCATGGGGGACATCTAAGCTCCTTGTATTTTTTGGAGGGGTTTCCTCCCTCCACCACCCCAAGGGTATCCTGGTTTGTCTCACTGAAACATTCGTGGCCTTCTTCGTGTCTCATTTGGACTGCATTTGGGGCGTTTTAAAAACTAGAGAAACTTGAGCACCTTCCCACAACCAGGACTATCTATTTATACATGTTGAGCCCTTTGCAAAAAACAAATCAAGGCAATGGTAGCCAGGTAGCCACGCCCAAAGCCACTCCCACAGACCCACCACTGGAGGAGATCACCATTGCCTCCGAGTTTCGGGCTGTGACAGAGCCAACCTCTTCTATCTGGGGACACATTGTATCTCCTGGTGGGTTTCTTGTTTGCTTGCTGTTACCATGTTTCTGCATTTCAATCTTTCTCATTTTGCAGCAAACACCACAACCAACCAGGATCTGATGCTACTAATTGGAAACTCTATCAGGATTCTGGTCCTTGGCTTTGAGCTTTCAAGTAAATATGGAAAAGGGAAAAAAAACCAGGAAAAACAAAAAATGTGTGCCTTGGGTGTTTTGAGACCTGGTCTGCACAAAGCCCCCACTGTGCTCCAATACTCTATGTTGAATGGAAGGACTGGTTTATCTTCAGTGTGTTCATGTAGCTGAGACATAGTTTTAGTGCCTTGTTTTCTGAACTACAAAGTCCGTCTCAACGCATAGCCCAGAGAGGGGTTCATTAGAGAAATGGAATGTGAAGCTGGTCTCCCTGTCTCTGATTTGGGATCTCCTTGGCATCACTGAACTGTGGAGAGAGCACAGTCACTGAAGTGAAATAATAAAAACAAAATTGAAATGAGATTGTGTTTCAGTTAATTTCCATTTACAATACTATGTCTCTCCGAGACATCTACAGCACTTTTTATTTAGCTGAAATGCCAATGAGTAGAAGCGCTTTCTATGCCAAAGCCAGAGGGAAATGTCTTCATGAGCAGTGAAGCCCCGGGCTAATTAAGGTCTCCATGGGTTCTGCTGACACCCAGTGGCAGTTGTTGAAACTGCATTGAGCCGCCATCTTGTCATAGCCATCCCCAATGACATTTTGTTTCATTTAATTACAAAAATATCACTGATATTCAGAAATTCTTTTCCTCCTTTGTTGGTAGGGTGAAAGAGCCCACACCTGGGATTTCCCTGGTGTCAATAACTCTCGATGAGGAAACTTCCTCTACAAATGGAGAAAAGCTCAGCAATCTTAGAGAATGGCTTAGAACACTGAGAGGTTGTGACTTGCCCAGGGTCAGAGCCGGTGTGGCAGAGGCAATACTTGAACCCAGGTCTTCCTGACCCCCAGTATGGCTCTCTATATACCATGCCCTCTTGCCTTTGTTAACTACAACAGAAGGAAAAGCAGCATATGAACTATATCATTCTGTGGATGTTGCTTCTACTGAACTCTGTTCCGTTAGTCAACTGCCTGTGTGAAAGAGCCTTAAAGGTGTGTTTTAGTGCCAGTGGCCATAAACTGAAGAATCTAAATTTGCCTCCATGACCAGAATAACCAAGAATTTGAGAATCTCTGGTCTGGAAGCAGCCAAGGGAGGAGTTCTCACTAGCACCCTCCCCAATCTGCCCACAGTAAGTGCAGTAGGCAAAGAACTGCAGGTACCCTTTGTCCAAGATAGCTCAGGAGCCGCATCAGGCACCCCAGGAACAAATACTCATAGTGAATTAGCAGATTTTGCCCCTATTTGCCTGGATGGATATTTTATTCTATCAAGGAACTATACTTACTCTGAATTTTTCTACCTGCTATTGCCTGAAGAAAATACACTGATGCTGCAGTTTATAAGTCCTGAGCAAGCTGAAAGATGCCTATAACTTAAAGTTCCCATTTTGGGTCAAAAATCTAGCCAAGAATAATCAGACTTTGAGAGATCATTTAGATATTGTGGGGATAGGAGGGGATGCCTCCAAACTGCTCCATTCAGTATATCTTCAGTTAATTTTCCTAGTAAAATGACAGCATGGTAAGTAAAGTATGTTCTCGGCTTAAAGACGGTATTAGCAATCGTGGACCCATTGCATGATAGTGTGGGGGAAACTCTGGATCTGGAACCAGAGAAGCTGGGTCCAAAGCCCAGCTGTGCTATTTGCTATTTGTGAGGCCTTGGGCAAGTCACTTCACCTATTGGGCCTCAGTTTCCTCATCTGTCACATGGGCAGAATGGACTAGATATCCTCTGGGGTCCTTTCACCTATGTTGTAAGATCCTAGCATTAAATATATATCCATGGTCATAATGCACATGGCTCAACGTTACCAATTACTTTTCTTTTGTTCCTATGTTGGGATGGGGGTCTTCCTGAATCACTGATCCCTCAGGAGAGCTATGATTTTGTCAAGTATGGGTTCTCCTCCTGAGCTAGCTGGAAGCTCCTCCATGACTTACTAATAGTTCATTTCATACATTACTGTGACTTTAAAAAAAGCTCCCCTGCAGCCACTTTCATGTTAATGAGCCTCCCCAAACTGTGAAGCTGGTTATGAATCATCCATCGTCAGACCATCTGGACTCGAACACTTCCCAGATTGGAAGGACCTGCTGGAAGAATGATCATCGCACCTCCCCACTGCCCACAACCAAAATGAATCCTCCAACCAGGAGGAGCAAGTCAATGTTTGGCTGCACAACACACCTGGAAATTTAATCTGCATTGTTGAGATTTTCTCCCTCACTTAAGTCCAGACAATAAAAATGAATAAGTAAATAAAGCCCTGATTTGTAGTGTTTCCTGATTTCCAAGGTATAAATGCTCATACTGAAAAGTTAACAATTGGCTCTGCAGCTCGTTGGAGTTGACTCCAGCATACCCCTGAAAAAAGGGTCCTGCATCCTTTAATCAGAGAGCTGGAAGGGACCTCAGAGATCAGTTAGTATGCCCTTGGGTTTAAAAGAATGAAATTGAGGCAGCTAGGTGGAGAAGTAGATAGAGCTCCAGAGGGTGGAGTCAGGAGGGGTTGGGTTAGATGGAGTCAGGAGGGCCTGAGTTCAAATCGGGCCTCAGACACTTGACACTTACTAGCTGGGTGATCCTGGGCAAGTCACTTAACCCTGATTGCCTCACCAAAAAGCTAAAAAAAAGAGGAAAGAAACTGGGGCTCAGAGAGGGAAAGTTACTTGTTCAGTGTTACCCAGGTAGAAGCAGAGGTGATACTTAAACTCGGTTTCCCTAAATCCAAATCATCCCCCCTTCCCACTGCAACAACAGAAGATGGGGCTATTACACATATGGGAAGAATCTGTACTTCAGACGGGTGTTCCACTCACCTAGGGGCACTGAGGGCCACTTATGGTATGCAGATACCTGTCCCAGGTGCTGACCTGCTGATTTGTCAACCTCTGACTCCACCCCAGTCACAAATACCGCATCCCTCTAACTTGAACAGCCTGAGGAGTGGTGTGTTCTGCCTTCTCTTTTGGACACTAGTTTAGTTGAAAGTGAGTGGGAGGGGCAGCTAGGTGGTACAGTAGATAGAGCACCAGCTCTGGAGTCAGGAGGACCTGAGTTCAAATCCAGCCTCAGACACATAACATTCACTAGCTGTGTGACCCTGGACAAGTCACTTAACCCCAATTGCCTCACAAAAAAAAAAAGTAAGTGGGAGAACCTCAGCTAAAGTCTTCTTTGGGCCTCAGTTTCCTCAAAATGAAGGTATTCTGATTGGATGAAGTCTTGATATTTAATCTAAGTGTGGAAGTCACAGTACAGTAGATCTCAGGATACCTCCTCCCTGGCCTAAGTTACTGGTGGGTTATGGAGCAAAGATGGTAGCATTGTCTCCAAGTGGGCATTTTTAATGCCTTCTAGCTCTCTGCCATTAGCATGGATTAGTTTATCAGGTCACAAGGAGTGAGATCTTAGGGTCATTTCACTCTTCAGGGGAAGTGAAGCCTGGACACAGGATGGGTATGGAAGTAGGAAGAAGGCTTGGTCATAGTTTTGCCTAGAGCTGGCCTTTACCTTTCCCAATCTTCATTCCCCCCATCCAAACTGACCTGGCCTATATCTCACTCCTCCATGGCCCTGCTGTCCACACTGTTCACCGATCAAGCATTTATTAAGGACCTACTGTGTTCTAGGAGCTGTCCTAGGTTTGTTGTTAGGTTGTGTCTGACGTTTCATACCTCATGTGCAATTTTCTTGACAGAAATACTAAAGTGGTTTGCCATTTCCTTCTCCCATTCAGGTGAAGTGACTTGCACAAGGTCACATGCCTGGGACGTATCTGAAGCCAGATTTGAACTCGGGAAGATGAGTCTTCCTGACTCCAGGCCTGGTGATCTGTCCACTGTGGTGCACCCTAGCTGCTCCCTGTCCTAAGTCATAGAGACACATAGGCAAAAATAAAATTATCTGCCCCTCAAGGAGCTTATGTTCTATATGGGGAAATTACCTGGAGAACCAGGGCTGAGTCTCAAGCCCAAATGCGGCCTGCTCACAAGAAAACCTGAGTTCAAATCCTGGCTCAACCTCTTCCTACCTGTGTGAACTTGGGTAAGGCCCAACCCCTCTGGGCCTCAGTTTCCTCCTCTGTAAAATGAGACTTTAGACCCTCCAAGCTCCTTTCCCTATCTAGATCCTACCATTCTCCTGTGTTCTCAGGAGCAAAAGTGCCAGACTTTACTTCGCGTAAGTTAAAGTGTGACCTTCAGGTATTGGCAGTATTTGGGAGTCAGGGAACTTTCCTGGAATCATTTCTGCAGCCGCTGCCTGTGCACTGTGACAGCCAACAGCAGGGAGAAGGAAAGCCAAGGGAGCTCTCAGGAAGTGGATTATTCAGCCCGGTTCCGGCCCTGCGTCTGGGGAGCTGCTTTCTCGTCCAGAGCTGCCTAGGCTCACCCAGAGACAGGCTGAGTCCAAAAGACCACTTTCCCCTTGGTAGCTGTAAGCTTTAAGCTCTGCACACATCAGGACCCGCCTCCCAGAGCCCAGAGCCCCTCCAAAAGTCTTGGCCATCAGTGAGTATGGTAAGAACTTTCCCATCAGTCTCTACTTCATTGCCCTCCTCAGAGAGAGGCCACATGATAGAGAAAAAGCTGAAGAGTTCAGCTTGCACCCTAGGTGTATGACTTCCCTCAAGTCTCCTTTCTCTGGACCTCCATTTCCTCACTGATAAAACAGACAGGAGTGATACTCCATGATCTCTGAGGGCACCTTCCAGCTGTGACTCCTACGGTCCTTTAACACCCCAGTGAGGCACAGTAGATCATGCAAGGATGATTAGCCCCACTTCATAGATGAGGAAACTGAGGATGTGTCAGAGTTTCTCAGTCCAAGGCCCCTCTGCTTCTCTACACTGATTCTGGCCAGCTCTGAACGCTGCTCAGAGCCTCTCTCCAGCCCTCCCTTCAGGGATCAGGGTGGAGTTGAGAAGGAGAGAATCATTAACCCGGGCTGACCCTGCGTCGAGCAAGGCCCCTCTCCCCAGAGAGGTCTCCGATCAACCAGGGAGAAGGGAAGGAGTCATCCCTGAAAAATAACCAACCTTCCAGGCATTCCTAACCAGCTCTTCCCAGTGCCTTGGGTTGAGGGGAGAAGGAAACATGCAGGAGAACTCCAGGCCCTTGGCCCAGACCTGAAGGAGACTCCTGAGGCAAAGAGGGACACAAGGCAGCCTCTATTTGCTATGTTGGGACAGAAAATACTGGTCTGAGAGTCAGGAGGACCTGAGTTCAAATCCTGGTTCAGGCACTTATCACGAGCTGTGTGACTCTGAGCAAATCATCCAGCCTGTCTCTGCTTCTGTTTCTTCATCTGTAAAATGGGAGAGTTTGACATGATGGCCTCTGATGTCTCTTCTAGTCCTAGGTCTTTCCCCAGGATCATGTCTGAGGAGGTGTTTCTGGTGGTAGTGTCCTCCAGAGGAAAGGGCAGGCAGCCCCAGACTCCCTCTCTGCTCCACCCATTCTACAATCCGGTCAAACTGGCCTCATATACTACACTCCAGAGTCTGCACTGGCCATACCCCAGGCCTCAAGCCTCTTCAATAGATCCCAGCCTCTGCTTCCTTCTCTGAAAAATGGGGAGAGCAAAGCCATTCTGACTGCCTTCATAGGGACGCAAACTCTAAGCATTAGAGAAACATGAGCTATTAAGTCATACCTGGGAAAGCTCTGAACACTGGGCAGATGGCAGAGATTTATCATGATTAGTGAACACCTGGGATAGCCTAACAAACACTAATGAATCAATAAATAGCTACTGATTAATTGAAACCCTGTTGTGGTGTGGCAGCAGCAAGGTTTGTGGGGAGAGGCAGAAGCACTTGGCCCCAGAGAGCCCTTGGGATCCATTCGTCAAACCCAGCCTGTCCTCGGCTAGCACCCATGAGTGATGATGACAGCCCGGCCATCCGTGGGCATGTCGCCAGTAGCCCACCTTCCAGAGTGGCACAGAGGGGCACGGGTATGGCCCTTCATGCTTCTTGTCACCAGCACACTCGGGTCAGGTGGTGTTTCACTAGCATCTAGGATCTCATTGGCAGTGAACTCTGAGCTGATCTGGTCAGCCAACAGTTGTGAGTTCAGCATCCTATCTGTCCTGATGCTCATTTCCCAGAAGGCCTAGCTTTGAATGGAAGAGAGGGCCCCAGAGCCAGAAGGCAAGCTCCTTCACTTGTTATCCAAGACCCTGATGGCTCAGACCTCAACCTCTCTTTCTGGCATCTTCTGAGAATCAGAGGACCACAATCCTATAATCTCTGCATTGGAAGGGACCTCAGCAACACTGAGTCAAACCCAGACCTGACCAAGAATCCCTGGATCTACAGCATGCCCAGCAAATGGTCCTCTAGCCTCTGCTTACAGACCTACAGTGAGTGGGGAACTCACCACCTCCCCAAGCAGGCAGTTCCTCCTACTTTGGGCAGCTTCTAATTGTGACCACTAACTTCCACCTATGTCTGCCTCTGTCCTCTCCCTGAATGGCTCCTGGGCCTCTCCTCAGCGGTCAAGCTAGACCAAGCTAATCCTTCTTCCACCTAACTCAAAGACTCTTGGGGATTTTCTGATCTCTGATTCTGGAGTCCCATCCAATGTGGCACACTGAAGTCCATCCAGGCAAGGTCCTCCCATGACTTCGCCCAAGGGGATCCATTCAACAGTCCAGATTTCTCCTGACCTTTCAAGGTCACTAGTGCATCACATAGGCTGTGTACCTGGTGTCCCTCACTCTTGCCACCTGGCCAGTCCATCTTCCTGACATTAAGCCTAAACATGCCTCTTTGCAGTTTCTGCCTCATGCTGCTGCCTCTGTCTCATTGATCTTCCATGAAACAGCCCTCAACATGCTGAAAGTCAGTGGTTATGTTCCCCCCAGTCTTCATCTACCTAGGTCCCCTGGATTCTACCCAGCCTAGTCCCTTTCCCTCCATGCCACAGCACTGCCTCCCACAAGCTCCAGCTGGGCTAGTCCCCAAATCCCTGCAGGGAAAGAAAGGAACATTGGCTGCCTCCTGCATCATGGCCAAAGCCACATCCACCTCTCCTCCTCTTGCGCTGTGGTTGAAAGTTCTCTGGTTGCTGAAAAGGGAAGATCAGATGAAGAATGGACTTGGGAGAGGTTCAACTCCAGAACGAGGTGGAAAATCTATCGGACAGAGCCACACAGCTTTGAAGTTGTACCTAAACCCCATGGCAGGCAGATGCTTTCTTCCCTGGCCCCTGGAGCCTGCCATCTGGGCAAGCTAAAAATACCACCTCCACTCTGAGAAGGGACACTATGAGATCTGACTTCAAAAGCACTGATCAAGATGCTGGGGCCTGGAGAAAAACAAGCCAGCCAGCATGTCCATCGGGATCCATGACTGCAGAGTACACCTTGGTCCTGGCAGTGACCACTCAATACTGACCAAGGGCTTGCATGCAAAAGAAGCTGGGGGAAAGATGGAAGGAGTGCAGCCTATGAGCACAGGGTGTGGAGTCAGGGAGCCCACAGCTGGGACTTCAGCTCTGCTGCCTACTGGTGGGACCTTGGGCAGACTGCTGATCTTCTCTGGGCTGCCTCAGTTTCCCCATCTGTAAAATAAGGAAGTTGGACTAGGTGATCTGGAAGGTCCTTTAGAGTTCTGAATCTTTTGAATTATGATCAGATCTTTACAGCTAGAAGGGAATGGAAAATGTGTATGGGGAGTGTATATATTTATATACACAGATATATATACACATATACATGTGTGTATACCTATGCATATATGTACATGTACATGTGTGTATACACATATATGAATATAGCTAACATTTATCTAACACTTTAAAGTTTCTCTCTCTCTCTCTCTCTCTCTCTCTCTCTCTCTCTCTCTCTCACACACACACACACACACACACACACACACACACATTTTCCCCTCTCATTCAGTCCTCACATCACACCTCTGAGGTAACTATTGCTGTCCACATTCAGACCAAGCTGCCCAAATATATTATTGTTGTCATTCTACAGATGAGAAAGTTGAAACTCAAAGAAGCTATGACTTGCCCAAGGTCACAAAGATAGTCAGTGTCTGAATCAGTATTTGAACTTGAAACCTCTTACCTCCCAAAATCCACTGTGCCTCTCGCCTGCATGGAAAGGCTCCGCATCCATATGCCCATTTCCTTCTCTCCTCGGTCAGTCATGACCTTCTTCCTCTGACCCCTCTCCTCCCTGGTGCATTCATCTTTGGCCTTATGTCCTTTGTAAAGTATAAACTCAATGAGGGCAGGGACCTCTTCGAACTTAAACTTTGTACCTCCCACAGCACCCAGAACAGGTCTGTCCACACAGTAAGGGTCTAATAAATGTTTGTCCCTCTGAATTTCCTACAAATGTCACTCTCCATTCTGAGATCCAAACCCTTAATAACGAGCAAGCCCTAGAGGTGGGTCCCAACTCCGCCCAAAACTTGCGGCGTAAGGGGCACTGAGTTTAGCGGCTAGAGCGCGGAATCGAAATGAAGAAATGGGGCGGGGACGCCGGGTCTTAGGGTACACGCCAGGAAAGATCACAATCGGCAGCAGGAAACAGGGCAGCGATTACACTTTAATAAGGCTCAGAGACAAGCAAAGAAAAGTGGGGTGGCATACGGAGGCAGACAGCGGGGCTCTCAGGCAGGCGAGACCGGATGGTGAAAGGAGGCGCGTGGGGAAGAGGATGCGGCGAGGGAGAGACAGCGTCACTCACGTAATCGTAGATTAGAACTGGGAGAGCTGAGGAAGAGGGCTCAGGCAGCAGGAATTTGTGGTCTCATTTTTATAGGATTTTTGCGGGGGCGGTAATCAGACCAACTCCTATCTGTACCACCTTGGGTTAGCTCATTACCATAGCCAAATATTTCCAAGTTATTAGCAAAACTTCAAAGTCTGCATCCCAAAGTTGCCAGCACCCTTCAAGGTTCTGCTGGTCCATCAGGAGCTGTGGAGGTGGGGAATTTGTCTGGGACTTACACGTCAATCATAGGCCCAGAAACGTTGACCAACAGCACATGGATGGTTTTTCCTGATTCAGCGCATATTACCAGGATGTGAATTTGAATCAATATAGGATACCAGTTCCTATTGACCTTTGGGACAGTTTGTACAGGACTTTCAGGTTCCCCTTTGCAATCTTATTTCCTGCTAAAACTTACTTAATGATTCGGGCATTGGGGGTGTCCAGGAGGACTAGCACGTCTAGTGTGAGGGCTGCTGAGCCCTGCTCAGGGCTGATCACCCACCTTTGGTGTCCACATGCCACCCAACTCTCACCTGTGGCTCCAAGAAGCTGCAGCATGTGCGATGGCCACCCCCCAAACCCCCAGAAAACCATTTCAGCAGACGAGCTAAATCAGATTGAAGATAACCAACAGTCCTCAGACCTGTTGGTGAGTTAGGAGGTGTCTACCCTAAGCCTGTGAAGACTTCCCCCTGTGGAATGGGTGAAGGAGAACAATTTGTTCCAAAGGCCAAGATGGTGGCTGAAGCTGTCACTATGGGGTACTCAGAGCTTGGTCAGACGTGAAAGATGCCAAGGTCTGCCACTTCATCCTTGAGTCACTGCCAGTCATCCTGACCTTTGTCCTGCCTCTGGACTTCGATGACTCTGGAAGAAAGAGTGAGGCTGATGACTTTATGCAACTCTGCCTCACTTAAATTCAGTTCATGAACCAGTCAAGACACCACCCTGTGACACCGCTGGTCCTCTTTGAAAATGAAAAACAAACAAAAACAAAAACAACTTACTAACTAGAAGGGGAGTAGGTATTCAGGGGGATCAGAACAAGATACAATTTTAACAGAAGTGCAAAACCTGGAGTTGGGAAGGCCTGGGTTCAGATTTCGACTCTGACACTGAGCTGTGTGTCTCTGAGCAAGTTACACCCTACCAGGGGCTCCAGGTTTCACATCTGTAGAGAGAGGGTAATAATATCATCATAGCTTAGCATAATGAAGAGAATGGGAGTTTGGAAGACTGGAGTTCAAATCCCACCTCAGACACTGACCAATGGTCATCTCTCTGAATCTGTTTCCTTGTCTGTAAAATGGGGATAATAATAGGAGCCACTCTTGGGGTTGTTGTGAGGGTCCAATAAGGTAACACAGGTAAAGCGCAATACTAACAATTCATAATCCTTACTAATATTTACATGGTACCTTCAGGCTTCTGAAGAACTTTGCAAATATTATCTGTGTCATGAGAACCTTGGGAGTTAAGTGCTATGAGTCTCCTCATTCTACAGATAAGGAAACTGAGGGTGAGAGGTCAAGCGGTTTGCTTGGGGTCACACAGCTAGTAAATATCGAAGGCTGGAGCTGAACTCAGGTCTTCCCAACTCTAATTACCACTCTCCCCAGGACCCTCCCACTGTCATCACCTTACACTATTTATGTAAATGTCAGTATTTTTATCAGAACTTTGGCAAATGACCACTTAAGTTCTCTGGGCCTCAATTTTATTAAAATAAAGATTATATGTTTAATCCTCAAGGGACCTTAGAATTCTATAGATACATCTGTCCACGTGGGCCACAGTAGGCACTTACTAAATGTTTATTGACTGATTATTGTCACCTTGCTCAAGGCTGAATGGCAAAAGTCATCTCTGAGAGACTGTAGTTCACATTGGCCAGCTCCCTCCCCAGACCACAGCCAACTTTGCCCACTGAGTGGAGAATGTCACAAAGAAATGCTCCAACTGTCAGGGCAGAAGGTGCCCATGCTGGCAGCCCATCTTGCCAGGGGCCTTTGTGCCCACCCTGCCAAACTGGGGCTGGCAAACTTGGGGAAGCTGGATGCCAAGTTTCTTCATTCACTCAGGAGTGTGAGACTTCAGGAAGTTTTTCTGTCCCTCCTTCTGAAGCTGCCTATACCCCTGGGAGGGCCACACTCTCTACTAAGGAGCTCCATCCAGGACATGGGGTCTAATGGTGGCTCTCAAGATCTTTAATCAATCAGCAAGCATTTATTAATTGCTTACGATGAGTCAGACACCGAGCTAAGTTCTGAAGATCCAAAGAAAGGCAAACTCCAAGCTAGCCCTTGCCCTCAAGTGCCTCCCATTCTAATGGTTATAATTAAGTCAGACATGTTACTGGAAGGTCATCTCGGAGGGAGAAGGAGCTAGCAGGTGGGGGAGGGATGAGGGCTGGGGAAACTCCTCCTGCAGAAACCCATGCTTGAGCCGAGTCTCAAAGGAACCCTGGGAAACCGAGATATGGAGGAGAGGCAGGAGAGCCTTCCAGGTGGCATTGTCTCCAGGACAGAAGGCATGTCATGAGGGCAGGATCAGCAGGATTTGACAACACATTTAATAGGTGGGGTGAGTGTGAGTAAGGAGTCAAGACTAATGCTGAGCCCATCTGACCAGAAAGATGATCCTTAACTATAACAGGAAAGTTGGGAAGCTGGTAGGGTTTGGGGGAAAGAGTTCTGTTTTGGATAGGTTGAGTTTTAAATGCTTATGCATACGTATATACATATGTACATACATACATACACATATACATACATACACTCATACATATACACATACATACATACATACATATATTTGTATGTATGTCCAATTTTGGAGGGCCAAAAGACAGCTTCAAGATGGAGGTAAGGAGATTAGAGATGCATAAAAATGGAGTTTCCCAAAAATGGGAGTCATCTGCGTAAAGATGCTAAACAAGCCCACAGAGATCAGCAAGGGAGACAACACAGATATAAAAGACGACACCCAGGATGGCATCTTAAAGGACATCCACAGTTAAGGGGTATAACAAGGGTGAGGATCTAAGAAGCAATAAGCATTGACCAGACAGGTAGGAGGAAACCCAAGTGAGAGGAGAGTTAGACAGGAGGAAGTAGCCAGGAGGGAGGGGATCAGCAATGGCAAGGGTGGCAGAGAGGTCCAGAAATATCAGACTCAAGAAAAGACCATTAGATTTTGGCCATTAAGAGATCATCAGTAACGTGGATAAGAGCAACCGTAGTTGAACAATGAGGTTGGAAGAGAGACTTGGGGGGTGAGAGAGAAGAGAAGTGAAGAAGCCAATTGTAGGCAGCTGTCTCGAGGAGTTGGATAGTTGGAACACTTCAGGCTTTTTATTTTATTTTATTTCATTTTGTTTTATTTTTTTTTTGGCTAGGCAATAGGGTTAAGTGACTTGCCCAGGGTCACACAGCTAGTAAATGTGAAGTGTCTGAGGGCAAATTTGAACTCAGGTCCTCCTGACTCCATCTAGCCCAACCTCTCCTGACTCCATCCTCTGGAGTTCTATCCACTGCACCACCTAGCTGCCCCAACATCAGGCTTTCAAAAGGATGGAGGAGAAGTAAGTGTATTTGAAGTCAGTAGGGAAGGAGCTAGGAGCTAGGTAGAGACTGAAAATTAGTGAGGGCATGGAGATTTTCCAGTCTGCTAGAGAAAACCAAGGAATTGGGGTGGAGGTTTTGTGTTGAAAGGCTGGCCTTGGCAAACAGAAGGGCCACCATTTTTTCAGAGAATGGAGTAAAGGAGGTGGTAGGGAATAATGTCAGAACAATGTGAGATGAGGAGAGAAGAGGGAGGTTTACTGGCCTCTGAGGTCTCTCCCAGAGGAGGCCTTCTAATTCTATCCCCAGAATTCTTCCAATTCACCATAAATGGATGGGTGGGAGATCACAAGGTGAAGCAGGGAAAGGAGAGTATTCCTGGCAAAGAGAAAGCACAGGAAAGGGACTGGATGAGGGAAGGTGACCTGTTCTGGGGAAGGGTGAACAATATGATGAGGCTGGGGAGGATAAGGCTGTGCAGCCTGGACAGGCCCTCGGGGGAAAGTGCAAAGGCTCCATTGCAAGGATCCTGGATTTGAATCCCTTTCTACCACTGAGGGCAGATGGCTCTGCCCTGGGAAAGAGCTGGTGAGGGGAGAATGGTGGCAGCCCACTGGCTCTGGAGAGAGAAGACCTGGGTCTAAATCTTGCCTCGAACACTCATTAGCTGTGTGACCTCAGGTAAAGCTCTTTCCCTCTCTGGTCCTCCTTTCTCATCTATAAAAAGAAGGGCTGGAACTTGCTGGCCTCTGAGCTCCCTCTTGACTCTGGATCTGTGAAACTGGGAGCCTCAAGCATGGTCCTGGGTACTTATCAGTCTAGTTAAGTGAGAAGGGGCTCACCACCAGGCTGGCCGAGTTGGAGGGGCTCATGACCAGGCTGGCCGAGGTGGGGGGAGGGGGGGCAGCTCGTGACCAAGCTGACGGGAGGTTGGGGAGGGGTTGGTGTGTAAGACTTGAATACCTACCTCTCCGGGTTGTTGTGAGAGAAGCATTTTGCAAACTTCCAAGGCTACGGAAACGTGAATTGCACTTCCTATTATTGTCTACCCAGCCACAGAAAGGTTGCGATCTGCATCGGTGGGCGGACACCCACACGGGTGAAATCACAGCTCTTTGACATTTTCAGGTTTTCATTCAACAAACATTGTGTATGTTCCCAGCACTGAGCAGTCACGGAAGTATTGTGCCTGAAAGCTGAAGACGAAGACACATAATTCAGGTATATGCAGGCACTGGCTAAGGAGGGGCGGGCTGGCGGAGAAAAGTGAGAGGTGGGGCCCAGGACCATGGCTCCCTCCTTCCAGCAGGACAGCGCTCGCTGTAGCTCTCAGGCCCGTTCCCAAAACGCTGTCAGCATCTTTTGTATCTCTAACCCTTAGCACAGTGCTGAGTGCCTATTTTTGAAATGGGTTTTCACTCACTCCCTGTGCCCCACTGTGCAGAGAGATGGCAGGAGAGGGTTCTGTCTTTCTGTTCTATGTGTACCCTGTATGCACCTCCGTGTGATCCTGGGGTCTCCCCTATTAGAATAGAAGCTCTTTGAGGACAGGAGCCGTTTCATGTCTCTCTTTGTTTCCCTGACGCTTAGCATGGTGCCCAGCACTTCAGAACTGTGTGTTGGCTGACAGCCTGACTGGGTGCATAGGGACTGTCCATACCAAGTCAGCCTGTTTCCTGTAACTTCTGGCTAGGGCTTTGTCAGCCATAAAATACTTTCATGCATCCAGGTTTCCTAAGTGTGATCCACTGTGCCCCAAAGGGCATGACAGAGGGCAGGTTTGAGGGCCCCATAGACAGAGAAGATGCTTCCCTGGAGAATGAGAAAAGGACAGAGCTGGGGTGGGAAGTCACTCCAATGATTGGCACCAATCCAGGGCTGCCAAGGCCTGGGGAAGTTTTCTCAGAATGTGAGTTTTAAAAGCATAAAATAAAATGCACAAGATGACCAAGGACATGCCAGTTATTGAAATACAGTTCTCATAACATTTTTTAAATTGTAAGTTCAAGGCCGACTTCAGAAAAACCTGGAAAGAGCTGTATGGTCTGATGCTGAGTGAAGTGAGCAGAACCAAGAGGACATTGTACACAATAACAGCCACGTCGCGTGATGACTAACATTGATAAAGTTAACCCTTCCCAGCAATGCAAGGATCGAAGACATCTCCAGAGGCCTTGTGATGGAAAATGCTGTCCACATCCAAAGAAAGAACTATGAAAGTTGAATTGCTGTTTTTTTCTCTTCTGTTGTGTTTTGTTTCCTCTTTCTGATGGTTCCTCCTATTGGTTTTAATTTTTGCTTAAAACACCACTAATGTGAAAATATGTTTAATAGGAATGTAAATGGATAGTCTGTATCAGATTGTGCACCGTCTTGGGGAGGGTGGTGGGGAGGAAGGGGAAGAAAAATTTTAAACTCAAAAGCATATGGAAGTGATTGTTGATAAATCAAAATAAATTAACAAAATTTTTTAAAAATTGTTAAGTTCACCAGCCCCTGCATATCTATTCTGTGTGTGAATCCATTATTTCACACTCACATTGCATTTCCCCCAAGAAAGTCCAAAGTGACAGCGCAGCTCCCAGGCCAGCCCACTGATGTCACCAAACAATGGTCTATCAAACCCCATCACTAATGCTAACTCCCTGTGCTGGGCTGCCCCAGGGTGTCCTGAAGCCTCAGCTTTCCCAGCCAAGATCAGATGAAAGCCTAGAAGAGGAGCCATGCTACTCACTTTATGGGAAGGTGCATGTCCACCGTCAGGTCTCAGAGAGAGTGCCCTACAGGGGATGTCATCCAATTACTAGGACACCTCTCTGATCGACCCTTTGTGCCAGTAGCATCAGACTCAAATAGAAACAGGGCCACCAAACCTTACCCAAGGATCCTATGTGCAGATAGCATACTGACTTAGAAAACCATATGTTAGCAGTACTCATTTTCTAATGGGTTTCGGGAGGTTCCCAATTGAGAAATTTATTTAAAGAGATCAAATAAAATGAGTGCCTCCTCGTCTCTGCACTTAGAAGAAAGGGTTGGGCCTCTTGGAGGCAACTCCGTGCAGCAGAGGGAACTTGATCTTGGAGTTGTGAAACTGCTTGACCGCAGCCTGGCGGCGCTCGCTGGCAGGAATTCCTTCCACTTTCATGATCTGGATTGGAGTGGTCCCTGGAGGACAGGAGCTATTATGGTCCCCATTTTACAGATGAGGAAACTGAGGCTGAGATAACCAAGTGAGGTGACTTGCCCAGGGTCACATGGCTAGTGAATGTCCAAGTCCTTCAATGTACCACCTAATTGATCAATACCAGATGTCAGAGCCCCATTCTCCTTGTGCTAACTATGCTTTGTCAACACGTGACTGTATCTTCAAATAAAATAGCAGCCTGGAGTGTAATATTCACCACCTTTCATTTAGCACTCACTTTTCCAAGAGCACCAACATCCCTTTAAGAATTCACGCTTCCGTGTGGGAAACACACCTGCATCAATCTAGTAGGCTTTGTAAGCCACTGACCCTTCAACAGTGACTGGTCCTCTGCAGTCCTGGACACTCAGTTTTCCCTAGGATTACAGACTTGAGAGCTAGAAAGAGTACTTAGAACAGCCTCATTTGACAGATGAGGAAACTGAGGCAGATAACTAGACCAGGCACAACTAGAAGCAATGGGAGTGGGGAGCTCTAGGGAGGTAACTTCATGCAGTAGCAATGATAGCAGTTTCCAAAGTGTAACAGCTGCCAGCAGGTTCTTCCTCAATGGAGTTTTCAAGCCCAGGCTGAGTGACCACATGGGTTGAGGGGTGGAGGGTGGATCCTCAGTCAGGTGTCATACAGCCCTCCCAGGTCACTGAGCAGACTCTACTTTCGGTTTACAAATGATGGGATCTCATGCAGGAAGGAGCTCCAGAAGCAGCAAATCCAACCCGTCTCTGAACAAGAGGCCCTTCTATACCAGGCCTGACTAGCAACCATCCAGCCTCCAATTGCAGCACTCCCAGGATGGGGAGCTCATTACCTCCTGGAGCAGCTGTTAGGGCATCTTCCCTTGCATCCAGCGCAAATCTGCTCTTCCAGTCCAATCTGTCTGTGGTATTCCCTGCATCACCCAATCCCCCCCCCGCCTCTTTCTCCATTCTTTCATCCTTGACCTCTTACGGTTTATATAAAACTTGGACAGAGGCTGAATCCATTTCAGCAACAGGATTGAGCTCTCCAAATAGCTCAAGAGGCAGGAGCAGTGGGCTGATGTGGAGGACACGAAATCTAAATGGAATAAAGGAGACAAGGGGCAGACGGTGTTGAGCGGCAAGGCTCTGAGCCAGTATTTGCATCCTGCCAAGAATCCTCCCCTGGAAAACCCATCTGTGTTGGGACTCTAAAACATTGGTGCTTTTAGAGGGCTTGGAGCTAATATGACCCAGCTGGGTGATGTGGTAACCAAAGGAGAACTAACTAATCCATCAATCCAGTAACAGGGATTTATTAAACACCTACTGTGTGGCCTAGTGGAAAGCGGGCTTTGGTGGGTCACCAGACCTGGGTTCCAATCCTGGCTCTCTTCTATGGCAGCTTGGGCAAAGCACTTCCTCTCTGAACTTCAGTTTCCTCACCTGTGAAATGAAGTTGGGTGAGATGACCTCTAAGGTCCTTTCCAGCTCTGACTCCAGGGTCCCAGGAAACATTCACAATTATTTTCATTTTAATAAGAGAGAGACAGGACTGGGAGTTTCCCATGCCTTCCCTGGCTTCTTCCTTGGCCTATAGCTCAGCGGCTGGTCCTGGGTCCAAAGCTCCCCTAAGAGCTAAGTGACCCAGAGCCAGGGCCCTGTAAGGCCGTGAGCAGGGACAGTCCGGGGGTCAGGCCCACTCCAGGTTCTACCATGCCTTCCCCCCCACCCCAGGATTGCTAGTGAAACAGGGCTGGCCCTACCTTTAGGCAGAGTAGGAGGTTGCCTGCATAAATGAGATTTATCTCAAAATGGATACATACTTAAAACTGAACTAATACTTTTGGAACCCTCTGTGTCCATGTTATCTAGTCCTTTAGTCATGTCAGACTCTCCATGACCCCATTTGGGGTTTTCTTGGCAAAGATATTGGAATAGTTTGCTCTTTCCTTTTCCAGCTCATTTTGCAGATGAGGAAACTGAGGCAAACAGGGTTAAGTGACTTCTCCAGGAACACACAGCTAGGCCAGAGTTGAACTCAGGTCTTCTTGACTCTAGGTCTAGTGCTCTCTACCCACTGCACCACCTACAGCATCTGTATCTGAACAATCTAAGAGGCACCGACATTTTGAGATTCTTAGAATGTGGTAAATGGCCCCTGCATTTGCTGAAACCTCACTTGGGTTTCCAGTGAAGGGGTTCCTTTATTTCTTTGGGATGCCTTTTGAATTTCCTTCTTGCTATGGTTGTCTCCCCCACCTCCCCAACCAAGAAAGAAGACCCCCTTCCTTTGCACAAGTTGACAGCCACTCCCAAAGGCAGAGAGATGTGCAAGGTTTCAGCTGCCATAACCAGTCAAGAAGAGAGAAACCCAGAGCATCTAGGGCCATATTCTATCCTGCTCCCCTCACCGTCCTTGGGCCAAACAGACCAGCCACACCTAGAGACTGACTCTGAGACAACCGCCTGCCAACTAGGTCCCTCACCTTGGCCCAAATGAAGCTCATAGCCATAGAAGGCTCTGCCCTGACAAGGAGCAGCCCAACCTGAACTAGACAGTCTTCAGGCCAGAGTCCAGAGTGAGAAAGCCTGAGCAAGTCTGAGCATCCTCGGCTTCAGTCTAATGTGGGAGAGGCTCAATGCTCGGCAGGGTACAAATGGATGCCTGGCACATAGTAGGGGCTTAATAAATGTCTATTGATAGGTTGGTTGTATGCTTGCAGACAAAGTTCTACAGGGCTTCCGAGTACCACTGGTGCCCAAGGAAAGCGTTGTAGTCACTGGGTACTCTCACCCCGTATCACTGCTTTAGATGGATGGCTTTTTAGCACTCTTTCGGAAGTGATTTTTCAGGCCCCAATTTTTCCCCAACAAACACATTTCCAATTTATACTGAAATCAACAGGAAAGAAGGCTTTGACCAATATACACCCAACGAAATAGTAGGTATTATTTAAGATAACAGACAGCTTCCTTCCCCAACAGGAGGTGTGCTGCTTGTCTTAACTTTAAAAGAACACTTTTCACCCAATGAGAATGGCTCACATTTAGAGTCCTCAAGTTTGCAAAGCACTTTAAAAGTCAGTCAACAAGCATTTATTTAAGCACCCACTGTGTGCTAAGCATTCAGACTCTGCCCCCAAGGAGGTCCCAGCCTGATGAGGATGATGCCACACAAACAACTATGTACAGAGAAGCTATGGATGCTGGATAAATCAGAGGCAGTCTTAGAGGGAAGGCACTAGAGTAAGGAGGAGCAGGAAAGGCTTCTCCGAGAAGGTGGGATCTTAGCTGGGATCTGAAGGAAACCAGGAGGCAGGGATGAGGAGGGGGAGACTTCCAGGCATGGGAGACAACCAGGGAAAATGTCTAGAGTCAGGTGATGAAGTGTGTTGTTCAAGGGACAGAAAGGTGGCACCCTGTCACTGAATTGCTTGGGGCGGGGGGAGTCTAAGCCATAAGAAGACTGGAAAGGTAGAAGGGGCCATGGCATGAAAGACTTCAAAAGTCACTTGTTTAACCTCTGTGGGCCTCAGTTTCCTCATTTATAAAATGACATTAGCCTAAACAATGTCTGGGGTCTTTTCCAATTCTTCCTCAGGGTCACTCTACACCCCTTCAGCCTCCACAGCCTTGGTGCGTGAGGAATGTGAGACGGACCCTCAGAGCTCCCCGGCACATTCTGCGCCCCCTTCCCACTCAGCACATCTGGGTCACTGCACCAGAAGGCACAGTCATACGCGTCCCTGTATGGGACAGGTCACTCAAGGAAGCAAACCCAAAACAGCCATTGCCAAGGGGCCCCAAAAATTTATTTGGAATATTTAACAGCAGCAACAACAAGAAATCCTGCCTATCAAGTGTTCTAGACGAAGGGGGATGAAACGTGCGGATCATCGAACCCAGGCCGACCTAGGGAAGCCTGATCAATACAGAGAAAAGAGTGGGGGGGGAGCTGGACACACTCAGGGCTGCCGGAAGGAGGACTGTCCCAAAGAACCATGGGGCTTGTGGGAAGATTGCAGGGAGAGTCTGTCCACCTCGCTGCTCCCGGCCAATTTCCTCAGTCCACAGGGCTGAGATTCTAAAGCCACCCTGGGTGCCTTGGGCCAGCACAACTGACTGTGAGACCAGATCCACATGCATCTCTGGTGGGGACACAGACTCCTCTTTGTCCATCGGTTTTAATCAAGTCAGCCCACAGCGTGCTGCGTTGGCAGAAGGAGCGTCCCTCCCTTGGTGGTACAAATGGGATGGGCAGTTTCTGCTGAACGTACCGGGGAGGTGACTGCTTGTGTGGGGCTGAAAAGTGACTGAGGTGACTAAGCCACACACACACGCGCCCTCGACAGGCTACAGCAGTCTTGTCCAGCAGCTACCGCTTCACGGAAGTTTTCGTGTTTATGAGAGACGCTGGCCCTGCGGGGGCACGTCGTCATCACCGTCATCACAGGGCGATATCTCAGCAGCCGTGAGGAACAGAATTTGTCAAGATCTGGAGGTGGATGAGCAGCTGGGGGCGGGGACAGGGTAACGTAGAGGAACTGCCTAATCTAAAGGACCCAAGAGGAGCTTGTCAGGCTCCTGGAGCTGGGGCTTCTGGGAAGAAGGGAGAGAGAATGAAAAGTCCCAAATCTAAACCAAACCCCAACTCAAGTCTCCATACCTGGATGCTTGCGGGCTTCTTTGATGGAAGGAGGAGACGCTGAGAATAAGTCTATAAAAGTAGGTAAGGAACCTCACTCATGACAAGAGGCTTGAAAGGCTGGTCCACTCTGACCCCCTCTAGTGCCACTCTTCCCTAACTCCTTCCTCCTCTAAGAACCAGGACATGCCCAGGAGGCCTGCAGGGTCCTCACAGGCACTGCCAACATGCAGAGAAAGGATTCCCTCAGCACCGCTGTCTTGGGCAGGGCAGGGGACCCTGCCTGCTCCCACATAAGGACAAAAGGTCCTTGGCATGGCTTCTTGTAACAACCATCCCATTTGGCAAAAAGAGGAAAGGCCTTAAAGGCTTAAACACCATCACCCAAGTCCTCCAAGGAAACATGATTACAATATATTAGCAAATTCTGAGGATTAAACATTCTTAAGAGCATCAGCAAAAGTATTAAATATAAAAGCAGTATGTATCTTCCCCTCGCCATCCTCCCTCCCCGAAGCATGACTCTGTAGTGTAGACATCAGGTTTGCAGACTATGGCATTAAGGCATCGATGAGAAAACATCTTCGTTACTGTCTCAGCTCGACATAGTTGGCTGGGAAGAGCCCGTATCGGCCTTTACACACGCCTCTCCACCAGCCATCATCAATCATTTCAATGTTGGTGATGATATCATCAGGATCAAAGGAAATTTCATCGTCACCAGCTATAAAGGAGAAATTGGCAAAGAGAAATGAATGAAAGGCATGCACTTCTCCAGCGGCCCTATTCCCAAAAGCCACCATTGAGAGCTGAATTTAATCTTCTTAAGGGCAGGGACCATTTCAACTCAGTCTGGATCCCCAGTGCCTAGCACAGTGCCTGACACATAATAGGTGCTTATGAACTCTTGTTGAACTCTGAGGTACCACTTTATACCTATCTGATTGGCTAATATGACAAAAATAGAGAACAATAAATACTGGAGAAGATGTGGGAAAATCGGAACACCAATGCATTGTTGGTGGAGTTGTGAACTCTATAATTCAGCCATTCTGGAGAGCAATTTGAAACTATGTCCAAAGGGCTATAAAACTGCATACCCTTTGACCCAGCAATAGCACTTCTAGGGCTATATCCCAAAGAGATCATACAAATGCGAAAAGGACCCACATGTACAAAAATATTTATAGCAGCTCTTTTTGTGGTGGCAAAGAATCAGAAGATAAAGGGATGCCCCATCAATTGGGGAATGGCTGAACAAGTTGTGGTATGTGAATGTAATGGAATACTATTGTGCTATAAGAAATGATGAGCAGGTGGATTTCAGAAAAACCTGGAAAGTCTTGGATGGACTGATGCTGAGAGAAGTGAGCAGAACCACAACACTGTATATGTAACAGCAACATTGTGTAATGACCCACTTTGAGAGACTTAGCTCTTTTCAGTAAAACAACAATCCAAGGCAATTCCAAGAGACTCATGATGGAAAATGCTATCCACATCCAGAGAAAAACTGTGGAATGTGAATGCAGATTGAAGCACACTGTTTTCTCTCTTTTCTTTTTTTCTTATGGTTTTTCCCTTTTGTTCTGATTCTTCTTTCACAACATGACTAATGTGGAAACACGTCTAATAGGATTGTACATGGATAGCTTGTATCAGATTGCATGCCATCTTGGGGAGGGGGAGGGGGAAAAATTTGGAACTCAAAATCTTATAAAGGTGAATGCTGAAAACTATGGATGTAATTAGAAAGAATTAAATACTATCAAGTAGGGAAAAATAAAATTGGGAAAGGAGAGCAAACAAACAAATGAAAGAAAGAACTCTTGTTGATTAATGAGAGGGCGAGCACTTCAGTTGGAAACCCTGGCCTAACCAAGTACTGCCAATCCTGCCCTGGGGCCGGATCCATAATTCCACCAAAAAGGGAAGCCACCAAGTGAACAAAAACAATCATAAGGGACCAAAACCGGGATAAACTGTTTACACCCTAAGATGAGAAGAAGACGGCGCACGTGTCCCCTCCGAACCCTCCCATCATCAAGGGTCACAGAGGGAATTGGACAGAGTACCTGGGAGAGGGCCGTTAAGTCTTGGTGATCTTTTAAACAGAACGGAAAGAAAAGAGAAAGGGAATACACTGGGAAAGGTGGGGGGAGGTTGGGTGTGGAAAGAGACATCTATACAAACAAGTGGGGGGGGGAAGCAGCTGACACTTGAACCCTGTCCTCATCTGAGCTAGACAAAGGTGGGTGCAGAGACACATTTTGTTCAACATAGAAATAAAAGAAAAAGGGAGAAATTAGGAGGGTGGATAAAGGGAGGACTTCATTGTAAGGAAAACAAACTCTAAAAATGTGCAACAATATTTATAGCTCTTTTTGAGGTGGCAAAGAATTGAAGTCTAAGGGGTTGTCCATCCATTAGGAATGTCTGAATAAGTTATGGAATATGAAGAAGATAGAATCCTTGTGTGTGTGTGTGTGTGTGTGTGTGTGCGCACGTGTGTGCGCATGTTGTGTGAATGTGTGTGGTGTGAGTGTGGTGTGTGTGCAGTGTGTGTGTGTGGTGTGTATATGTGTGCGTGGTGAAAGCAGACAAAAAAATTCAATTTCGTAAACTGTGAATGTGAGTGTGCATATATATGCATGTGTGTGTACCTATGTATACATGTATGCAGGTAACCATGCATGTGTTTGTGTACATGTGCTTATGTATTTTTTTCCTCTTAAATGTGGTCAATGAAAAAAATTGATTTTGCTTGACTATACACATTTGTAACAGAGGTTTTGTTTTTCTTTCATGCTCAACTGGGGAAGGAGGAAGAAAGGGTGAATTTTGCTGATCGGAAAAAGTAAAATTTAAAAAAAAAAAAAGATTGCCCAGCCATGAAGCTAACCAAGGAGAAAACAAATGTAACCAACATCGACATGAAGCCCCGGCCCTCGCCCCACCCCCAGGGCCCAGCCCAACCTCCACACATTGTGTGGTTTGCTTACCAGCCTGATAATCATAGAGGGCTATGGCTGTGATCCCAAGGTCATTTTCATATTCATCATAAGTATTTTCCTCTAAAAGTCAACCAAAAAAATATATGATTATAAATAGTTCATAAATTCATAGAAAAAAAGGTAATTTAAATTCAGTTTAATTTTTAAAAAAAATAAATCTAAGCTCTGTTATATGAAAGGATACAAATATAAACCACAAATCCACCCTGCACTCAGCTGCCAGGATTTGCCTTAAGCATCTAGCTGACTAGGTTACCACACTTCTCCATAAATTCCAGCGGCTTCTGAATACCTCTAGGTTCAAATATACGCTCCTCTGCAGGGCGCTAGAAACCCGCAAAACTTGGCCCCAACTTACTGTTTCAACCTTATTACAGTTTGCTACCATTCCCTCACTCTATGTCTAACCCAGTTGGCCTTCTTCCAGTTCTGATCTCCCACCTCTAGGCCCTTGCGTGAGCTGGTCCCTGTGCCTGGAATGCTCTCTCCTCAACTCTTGTCTCTTAGAATCCCTGACTTCTTTCTGAGTCAGCTCAAATAGCAACATCTACATGATTCCATTCCTGGTCCCCTTTGGGGGGGAAGGGTTCCTTATCTTCATTTTTTACATTCTCTCTCTATATATCACGAGGCCACAGATATGCCAGTGAAGCACCTCTCGTGCCTAGATCTGTTTTTCTACTTCCCTTTTAGAGACATCAGTCTCTGGTCTCAACCCCTCCAGTCCCATTATGCACCAAGCTGGAACAGTGGCTCCATCCAGAGAAGTTTCACCAAGGAGTCTGGCTCCAGCCCCGGCCAGTGCAGGTCTCAAACATAAGTCTGAGAGCGAGAAAGCACCACCCAGGCCCCTGGCACCCTCTTGGGGGAGCAACCACACATAATAAATGGCTCATGATGAATTCAGGCAATCATCAGGGAAACCCTGAGTACCCCAAAAGCCTCGGGTGACCTCCAGAGGCAGCATGGGAGTGTGCAAAGGGGGCCCGGCAAACCCTCCTGGGTGATGCAGACAACCTGCCACCCCAATCACTCCACAGCGATCACAGGGACAGTTTGGGGAGGCGGCAGGCATTGGCAGCACCCCCCCCTTTCGGCACCTTCTTGATTGGGAGCCATCGACCCCGTGGTCTCATACACAGCTTCAGGCTCCTGCGCCAGGCCCCGCTGGCTCACTGTCTCCTGGTAGTCTGACGGCACAGCCGTGTACTCAGACTGCTGCTCCGGCCCAGAATACGTAGTACTGTGGCCTTTGTACCCGGGCTCGGCCTCGTAAGATGCAGCATCCTAGGGAGAGTCAGAGGGAAGCTCACCTGACATCATTCTCACCATTAGCAGAGGTAGCATTTAGAAGGCACCCTAAAGTCCGCAAAGCACGTAGAAACATTAGGTCATCTTGTTTTCTCCTCCTGACAATCTTGGTAGGTAAGTGCTCATATCATCCCCCAAATTAGGAAACTGAGGCAGACAGCACTTTGCCTTGGGATGCTGACCCTAGAGCACCCAGGCTCTCCACAAGGAAAGCAGCTTGCTCACCTCATATGGTCCCTCCAGGCTGGCCCTTCCCCGCTTCCCCACTGAGCAGGCCCACCGTTGGGCCTCTACCCGGCGCCCAGGTTTCTCCCCAACGACACTCCTCGATGGAAAGGACCATTTTGTACGTCTTCTGTCCCCTCCCCCCACCCAGTCCTGCACCAAACACAGGCGATCCCCCTCCCCCACCTCATGCATGGCCAAAGGATGAGGCTCAAGCCCCACTCTGTGCGGGGTGCCCAAACTCCCCGGTAGTGGTCTTGTGTTTGTGTGCATGCGTGCAGTGGCATGGAAGTTCCCTGTGGGCAGGGACTGCTCTCCCCAGTGCCCAGCACAACTCCTGAAACACTAAGCCCTTAACTAATGCCTGGTTGATTTGAGGCTTTTTGGCATTGTGCCCTCTACAGTCATGTGCTTACTGAGTCATTTCAATCCAACTCTCTGTGACCCCATTTGGGGCCTTCTTGGCAGAGATACTGGAGAGATACAGCTCATTTTATAGATGAGGAAACTGAGGCAAACAGGGTTGTGACTTGCCCAGGGTCATACAGTAAGTGTCTGAGGCTTGATTTGAACTTGGGAAGATGAGGCTTCCTGATTCCAGGCTTGGGGCTCTATCTACTGTGAAGCCACCTAGAAATCTGGCTGGGAGATGGGCACCTCATTCCCTAGAATGGCACTGCCAGCCCTTAAAGCCACAGACACACCCACCCTGTCCTTAGTCTTCACCCCAACTAATGCTTGACATAACATCGGGGAAAATAAGCAGAGGAAACAGAGGCAGCCAAAAGTTGTCAAGCTGATGGCCTTGCTCGTGTAGGGTGAGATCAGGGGAAGGGCTTAGAGGCCATCCCGTTCAGCACTAAGCAAGCGGTTCATCACAGAGGAGCTGGTGAGCAATCACAGGAGAGCCAGCGATCACAAGGGAGCTGGCGATCAATCAGAGGGGAGCTAGCGATTACAGGGGAGCCGGTGATCAATCACAGAAGAGATAGAGATCACAGGAGAGCTAGCGATCACAAGGGAGCTGGCGATTAATTGAGGGGAGCCAGCTCTCCAGCTCAGGGTCACGCACTGACCTCATAGACTGGGCTGGTGGGTGGCCTTTCCTCGGCTGGCAGCTGGGGGCTGGGAGGAGGAGATGGAGTTTGCTTCTTGATTCTGGCTTGTTCCTGTAATTCAAAACCCAGGGTTTGTCAGATCACAGCTTTAAGGCAAG
This sequence comes from Phascolarctos cinereus, assembly GCF_003287225.1. NCBI lineage: Eukaryota > Metazoa > Chordata > Mammalia > Diprotodontia > Phascolarctidae > Phascolarctos > Phascolarctos cinereus. The sequence goes on along the minus strand of NW_027556402.1, from coordinate 260,678,692 downwards.
TTTGAGGACGACCCCCAACAAGGACAGAAAACACCATCGTGGGATGTAAGCTCGTACGAGAACGACCAGACATGTGCACGTCTTTGGAAGAACTGATGCGAACCCTCCTGTTCCCAAGGTAATGCAGCGGCTGAAGCCCATGACCCGTGCCAAAGGGTGGTAACCAAAGAAAGGGAAGCAGCCCACACTGGGATGTAACGTGGACAGGATGGGCTGTTCAGGGCTGACAGCCACAGGCCAAAGGTGTGTTTAAGAGAAGGACGGCCACAGTGCTCAGCTGAGGATGCAGAGACTAGGCATGGAAAGGAGGCCCTCGGGAGACAGGGGAGGCCCACCACAGCAGCAGGCAACCCCCCAAAGAGGGACAAGGAAAGGTGGCCAGGGCTGTTCTCAAAGCTGTGGACCTCCTTTCTACCACGGCACCTGGAGGAGGAAGGCCATGTTGTCCCTGTGAGGCTCAGAGCATGTGCCCCAAAGTGCCCCCTTCCCATCAGCACTTGGTGCTGCAGGTGGTCTGCACTGAGAGGCAGGGGACCCCCAGGGCCTGGCTGGTTTCCCACCTCTGACATCATCAACCAGCAGGGTGGGGCACACGGGTAACGGACAGGCTGAGGTGGAAAATTCTGGGCAGATTCCAGAAAAGCCAACATATACCAGGCAGGAGGAAGGTTCAGGTCTGTAACAAGACACCCAAGGCCTGGAAAACCAGCTCTCTGTCCAGCCCACAACATAAGGGTAACAGACAAAATAATATACCTGGCTCTCTTCTCTCTGGGGCTCAGTTTCCACATCTACAAAATGGGTAGGTGTGCATTTTAGGCTCCATGGCCTCCATAGCCCCTCTCACCTCTACAAGCAAAATGACCTTCATAAAGCACCTTAAGGTTTGCAAAGAATTTGACAGAGACGGGAAGTAAAGCGGGGGGAGAGAGACCAGGTGTCTCCTTTAACCTCGATAACAACCTGTGGAAGCTGCATCTGAGAAAAGTGGCCCGGGACACGTCAAAGACACATTTGAACCCAGGTCTTTCATACCGCCAAGCTCCGCATTCTATCCGATAAATCCCATCACCAGCTCAGCGCATGTTTGAGCCAAGCTAGAAGGCTTTTGACTGAAAAGGCCCAGCATGGGGGCAGTCTGAACCAGCAGAGTAGCAAGGCAGAGGTCGCCACTGACCTCAAGCTTCCTGCGGGCCTCCTCCTGCTCCTGCTTCTCCTTAGCCATCCTCTGCGCTCTCTCCGCCTCTGCCTTCCTCCTGTCTTCTCGCTCTTTCTCTTTGGCCAGGTTCTCAAAGTTCGCTCGGATATTACTTGTTTTGCTGTTCACTAGAAAGGGAGACAAAGTCTATTTTTATTTTATCCCGAGAAAAGGACATACACATACACATTGTACATAATTATTGGCCCACTGTCTGCCCCATAAGACTGTGACCCCCTGGAGAACGGGGAATTTATTTGGCCTTTTTTTTGGGTCCCCAGCGCTTAGCCCCGTGCCTGGCACACAGTAGGTACTGAAATTAAATGCTGTCAACTGGCTGACCAGGAATAGACAACCTTGTGGGCAAGAACACATCAACATGACAGATCGAGTGAGAAAGAATTTGAAATTCTCGCCAGAAAAAAAGGCCTGGAGCTTCTTCTGCCGCCAGGAAAGAGTCTTCCCTGCTGTTCATTCATACTTTTAAAATCCATGGCATGGCCCTTGATATTTCTTATGGGAAACCATGAGCATGGGGAGGGGCTCACCAGCTTCTACCGGCAATGTCTTCTGGTAAGCCGAGGAAGCCTTGGAAATGTCTTCAAAGGTCGAGGCATTCTACAAAAAATGAAAAAGCAGCACAATCACCTATTACTGCTACAGTGTGCCAAGTATGTTTGATGGGGAAGACACTAAGTAACCAACAGAAAGATGATACAATTCTGTGTCTGTGTCTGCGTCTGTCTCTCCTCTCTGTCTGTCTCTCTGTCTCTCTGTCTGCTGTCTCTCCTCTCTCTCTCTCTCTCTCTCTCTCTCTCTCTCTCTCTCTCTCTCTCTCTCTCACACACACACACACACACACACACACACACACACACACACACTCAACGTCCCATCTCCACATCTCTGTGCCTGCCTGGAACGCTCTCTCTCTTCAGCTCAAGGACCATCTTCTAGGTGAGGCCTTCCCTGAGCCTCCCCCAAGAGCCAGTGCCTCCCTTTGGCCCCCAGCCATGGCCTGGGCTCCGTTGTATCTCCGTGTGTAGGTACAGGCCATCTCGTTGGCCTAGACAGTCAGGGCCTGGAGGGCAGGGACTGTTGGTTTGTGTATCCAGCCCTTGGTATAGGGTCTACCATAAAGTAATTGTTTCAATAATGTTTGCTAATGGAACAGATGACCACAGAGCTAACGATAGCAGGAACAGTTAAGTCTACACTTCTAGGTCTGCAAATTAATTCATTCCTGGTGGCACTGCCAGATTCAAGGCACAGTCAGGCCACTTTAACACTTGCTTTGAAAATATAAAATTGTTCCAAGAAATTGATATGTTAGGGAACAATCTGACCACAATGCAAATTGAGTTTGCTTACACACAACTTCGTCCTGGAGAAACAGGGAGAATGCAGAAAACGGCCCCACTTCACAATCATGAGCAGCTCTGCTGCCCACTTCCGTGAGCTAACTGTGGGGCTTTCCAAATTGAAGGCCACATTTACTGTCTATCTTCCAGTACAGTGGGGACTGAGTGGAGGAGGGCTGCCTGAACTGCGCACTCCCTCTGCCCCCAGCCCTCCTTCTGCCTTGGTCCTGGAGGGACGAGCTGGAGACGACTTTGCCAGCCTGGGCCAGCCACACAGGAATCAGGGCGGAGGCAGAGCAGTGGCTTGAGCTTGGGACACCACTATTCACTGTAGCATTTCTGCATCTCTTAACCATTCAGCATGCACTTTTGTGCTAGCATTTTCGATTAGGTTCTTATCTTTTTTTTTTTAACATGCCACTAATGAAAATTCTGAGTATGATACCCCAACCCCCGCTTTCCCATAAGCTCTGTGGTGCTTATTGCATCATTTTGCATAGTAAGGTGCTAATTATATTATATCACCTAATTAAAACAGGAACAGCTAGCACATATATATAGCACTTTGCGGTCTGTAGAGTGCTTTACAAATATCTTGTCTGATCCACACAATAATCCTTAGAAGAAGATGCTATTATTATCCTCATTTTACAGACAGGGAGATTGAGGTTCAGCGCCTCCGCCAGAGTCACCCAGCTAGTCAGTGTCTGACGCTGGATTTGGTCTGAGGTTTTCCTGACTCTGTGCACTCTTGTGCCCCCTAGCTGCCACAGTACCCTCTAAAAATGTACCCACTCAAGGTACAATCCCAAATAACAAAAGGTAAATACAAAAATCCTTTAGGGCAAGGGTTCTAACGTTGGGGGCCACTGACTTGTTTTTGGAAATGTGCAGTCACTGTATTTCAACACACTTAGTCTCCTTGGTCATTTCCAAGCATCATTCTGAGAAGCCTCCCCGGGCTGCCAGAGGGGCCAGACCAGGAGGTTTCTGAGCCAGACCAGGGACTCTTCGTTCCATGGGGACACAAGGGGATACTTACTTTATCCATCCTGTCCTTCTGAACCCCATATTTTCCACCAAATCCTTTGGAATAATCTGAAACAGGGAAGAACAGCAGGTTAGGGTCAGTCTGAAGGAGGGAGCATTCCCCAGAGGAGGTGCATGCACAGAGATGGATAAAATGGACAAAGGAAGATGCAGGGGTGTAAGGAAAACTAGACAGAGAAGTGCCACAGAGGGAGGGAGTTGTTCTGTGAAAGACAGGCTCTAATTCTCCTCCAAACATTCGGTCCACAGGCAGGTGAGAAACAGAAGGGCCATGTGCATGCTCGCCTCGTGCTGGGACAGGGGAGGGCTGGCCAGGGCCAGCAGGATCGCTGACGGAGCCAAAGCAGAGGACAGCAATGACAGAATGATGTCTTTCAACAGGCACCACTTCATAGCACGGCCTCTCACTTGACAACCCTCACAGCAGACTTGGTTCAGGTTGGGTTTCTTGTGTGTGCTCTGGTATTTGATGAGCATAAAAAACCAAGTTTAATGGCATTTTTCTTGATTATTTTTAAGGAAGAAAAAGACCATGTGGGAATTCCACCCACAGAATAACTACATGGCAGGAACATGTCTGCTTCCAAGTCAAATGTCCATGCAGAATTATTCACCACATAGACCCACGGGTTGAAATCATGCACTCTGGGAGATGGACACAAAGCCCCTTACCTCTCCTGGCCAGGCTGCAGGATTTCTACTAGCAGCTATGGGAGAATGAGAGCCTAATATCTGTCCTGCAAAGTTAGGAAGTTACTAGTTTCCAGCCGACTGCTCAGGTCCTAAGCGCTAAGCCTGAATTCCTAATGAAGGGGAAAGACTTCTCTCTAAAGCAGAGAGAACATTTTGCTCTTTGCTATTTACTCAAAATGCCTACCACTGACAATGCTTTGAGCTGGGAACGCTTCTTATTTTTATTTCAAAGCTCTACACATAGCTCCTTGAAGGGCAGCTAAGTGTACTGGGCCCTGAATGGAGTTTTCCAAAGTAAAACGTTTCTCTTCTTGCCCCCCAACAAACAACATCAACGGAACAAAAAGGCACCACAGAACACATATGGCGTCCTCCCGGCCCTGTGATCTAGCGCCAGGCTTTGTCTGATTTATGCTTGGGGCTTAACCAGAGGCCACATCACGGCCATCCTCAATGACTGTCTCGGCTCTTGTGAAATCTGCCTGCCATCCTGCAGGGCCACAATCCTAACTCAAAGCGGGGTGGGCTTTTAAAATACGGCAGCAGCTGTCAGATTTCCTAGGGGCTGCTGTTTAGTCACTTTTCAGTCATGTCTGACTCTCCAGGACCCCATTTGGGGTTTGCTTGGCAGAGATACTGGAATAGTCTGCCATTTCCTTTTCCAGATCATTTTACAGATGAGGAAACTGAGGCAAACAGCGTGAAGTGACTTGCCCAGGGTCACACAGCTGGGAAGTGTCTGAGGCTCGATTTGAACTCAGAAAGATGCATCTTCCTACTCCAGACCCAGCTCTCTATCCACTGCACCACCCAGCTGCCCATTTCCTGGGGATCCTGCAGGATGCTTTCTCAGATGCAGATTTATCTAAAAAGTACCAAAGTTGAACTCTGTGACCTTGACTCCCAAAGGACCTTGTCTAAATACAATTTCCTCATGAGTGGCAACTATGTGAATCAGCTGTAGGGAGCATCTTTTCTGATCTTTGAGTACGACAAAGGTTGTGGGGAGCACTGGCCAGCTCTGGGGTTTGTGATGGTAATTAGAGTGTCACCTCCAGGCGAGCCAAGAAAGCCTGCTACTCCTTTGGTTCTGATAGCAACCCCCCAACACCATAGGGCGTGGAAGCCATGAGGCTTCAAGGCAGCCCTCTGAGGCAGGTTTCGTGGCCCTTCTCCAAGGCTGATCTGGTCTAACTAGCCCGAGATTTCCCCCAATAGGCGCTGTCTGTGCAAGGCTGTGCTACCAGTGGTTGCCTGGGAAGGTGAGGAGGAGCCCGAGGCCGCGCAGCGACTGTGCCTTGCTGAGATTCGTGCTGCGCCAATTTCTCCTTGTACTCAAAGCCCACAGCAGATGGGTCCTGCCTCTCGGTCTGGACCCCGAATTTGCCTCCGAAACCACTCTTATAATCTGAAAATCCACATAGGACAGCACAGAAGACAACCAAGAGAGGAAAAGACACTTTTAGTTACAGAGACACGGACTGGTGACACAGCCAGAGACACTGCTCAGAGGAAGCAAGAGCTTAGCTATAGTTTGCATCATAAGGGGACGATGGAATGTAGATATGCAGCCCCACTCTCTGGAGGCTCAGAGCATGGGTGCTGTGTGTGGGGTCAACCCAGACAGCTAGCTCTTAGAGGGGAAAAGGAAAGAAACAGCTCAAATCCCCAATTTTACAGACAAGGAAACTGAGACACGGAGAAAGTAACTTCACCCAAGTTTGTTTAAGTATATCTTCACAGCTGCATTTCTAACATTCCTCCCCAGTGAATACGTCTGTGTGTACGTGAAAGACACAAACATGTCACTCACACACACACACACACACACACACACACACACACACACTCACACACACATTGTGAGTCATGTACACAGGGATAACATTCACTGACTATATCTAAGATTTCTCTGTTGGAAATTACAAAAGGGTTCTGTTCTGTTTTCTTTAAAGAAAAAAAAAAGACCCCTCTCCCTAACCCTTTCGGGTAAGAAGCAAAATTATTTCCTTCCCTAAATACCCTAAAAACCACTGCCAATCTCAAATCCTGCCTGAGCCCAGTTTCTATCTGTCAAAAATAGCAGAGTGAGAGCTGGAGCCCCGCACGAGCTGAGTTTCTTTGGGACACCCACAAGCGAAGAGCAGCTTCAAACAAGCAAAGCCAACAGGCCCCTTTAAATCCCAGCTGGCCCACTGGAGCATCATCGACCTCCAGGTGAAGAGCCTTCTCTTGGCCCTGGTGGGAACTGCGGAGGGAGATGGCTGTACCTTTTTGGGATTCGTGGAGTTGAACTTTCTCCTGGTGGTCCCAGCCCAAGGCACACTTGTCTTGTCTGTCTCTCTGCACACCAAACTTGCCTCCAAACCCTTTCACATAGTCTACACACATAATAAAAGGCCACAAGAATCACAGAAGGAACTGGAGAATGGGCGGAGGGCTGAGACCACGCTGCAGGGACAGATGGCAGACTGTGGGCATGTCCCCCCTTCCCCACCCAACTGTCCTGGGAAAGGATCTCTGTGCTGGTGAGCGGGTGTCCTCTGGAAGGAAGGTCTCCTCCCTTCTTGGGAGGCATCGAGAAAAATCCCCCCCGGCCTCCCTGGCTAGGGTCAATGCTACTCATGGATCAGACCAACACAGACAGGCCCCTACAGAGGAGAAGCTCCAATCCGTGCGACTCCAAACACCATTTGTTAGGCCCAGGGTTTCACCATCAAAAGGACATATACATGCTGCACACTCTCAAGACAAGGCTAGGAAGGTACAGATACTACTGGGCCACAATCAGAGCAGGAAAGGCAGACGGAGCTGAGTTTATACTTGAATCATATTCTGGGGTCTGAGGGGTTTTTAAAAAGCCATCTACTGACCCAAGGGCTCATCATGTTAGGGAAAAACAGTCAAGAACACAAGAGAAAACTGGAGAAACCTTTCTGGGACTCGTGCTTTTCTGTTTTGCCCTGATATTCAAAGCCAACAGCACTTTTGTCCACATTGTCCTTATCGACACCATATTTACCACCGAAACCTCGGGAATAATCTAGGAAAATAGGAGAAAAAAAAGAGTCATTCATGCCATCTAATCCAGTCATTCAAACCCAAAGCCAGAGCTCAAAGCTATGCATCTTTACTTGTCCTGAAGGGCACAGGGCTAATGAGCGGAGTCAGCGCACCCAGAGGGACTGGGCGATGTTGGTGACAACAGCCGTGGTCACAGCCAACGACCCAACAAGAACAGAAAACAACATGGCGCCCCACACAAAGACTGCAAACCATTCCGCTCCATCTTTCTTTTTTTTCCCCAAAAAGATATTTCACTTTGTGAAATCTTTTAAAGACTGTCACAAGTCTCTAAGAATCATGGTAGGTCACAGTAGGGAGGAGGAAAAAGACTAGCACTGTCCTGATCTCCCTTCCAAAGCACCTTGTCTTTAATCACTTTGTATGTGTTGAATAGTGTGTGTTCATGTGTATGCACATATGCATATGTATGTGTGCATGTATACCTACAGGTGCACATAAACGCTGCATATGCTATGTGCATTCAATTTATATTTGTGCCATATATATTTTAATTCACCCTCATTGTCTGCCCCAGCAGAATGCCAGCTCCTTAAGAGTAGGGACTCTTTGTACGTGTGGCCCCAAAACCTAGCACTGTGCCTGGTAAATAGTAAGAGCTTAAGAAAAGTGCTTATTGGTTGATTGGAACTCCTACCAATGCAGGTGGGAATCTGCTCTAAGCTTGTAGGCACAGAGAGCTGCCCAGAGTACTGAGAGGCTAGTGACCTGCCCAGGGTCACACAGCCACTATGGGTCAGAGGAAGGACTTGAACCCAGATCTTCTTGGCTCCGAAGTTGGTTCCCCATCCTCCGTTAGTTACTGTACCTCTTAAGTTACAGTAAAAAAAGTAAACTAAGTTTTTGGAGTTTAACATGATCACCACCCCTAAAAATGAATCCTTCCCCATGGCCTTCTTTGCAATGATCTAGAGAAAGCAAGTGATTGTAAATGTCATTCTGCCAGCCCTCCAGCCCAGGTGGCCCCTCAACCCCCCTGCCACACCCCCGCCAGGGATACAAACCTTTCTGGGACTCGTGCTTCTCAGTTTTACCCTGGTAATCAAAGCCCACTGCGCTCTTGTCCACCCGGTCAGCCTGCACACCGTATTTACCACCAAACCACTAGAATAATCTGAGCACGTGGAAACAACAAGCATGAGAGCCAGCGAAAGTGACAAGGTTATGAGCTCGCTGAGACAAAGGATTCTGAGAACTCAGCAAATCCAGGCATGGAGCCTGGCTGCACGGAGGAGCCTGGCTGCATAGAGGAGCCTGGTAGCATGGAGCCTCTGGCTGCGGGGAGCACATGCTGAGTTAGCAGGCAGCTCCTGATGCCCTGGGCTGGGGGGGGGGGGAACGGGGACGGGGACGGACAGACAGGACAGGGACGGTGCACCATAATCCTGGGGCCATGCTGTGCTTCAGCAATGCCAGATTCTTACATGCAGGTTACTTTCAGCAACAGGAGAGAAAGCAGCAGCCTTCAACAGAGCACTGCAATTCAGCCCTTTCCAATGGGGCTGAGGCATTCTCCTGTGTACACAAATGGAGTCTGGGCACTTTGAAAGAAGAGCAGAAAGCTGCTTCCCTCCCTGAGGGAATGTGAATGTGGGCAGAGCATTTGAAAGTGGCCTTGGTGGCCCTCTAGTGGACGCCCCTGAGGAACTGATCACAGGACAACCAGACCAAAGAGTGTTATTAGAATCTGTGCTTTGAACAAAGGCTGGAGTACTAAGATTTGTGGAAGTCAAAATACCTCCGGGAAATTTCTCCTCTTTCATGAGTATGGCTGGTTCAGTGTGTCACAAACTTACAAAGCGCTCATCATCAGAGCTGCTAATAACGTCCACTAAACCAAAGGCTTCAAGGACCTCTAAGAATGAAGGAATCTCTTCTTTTTGTGATTGGGTGGAGGCAAAGTGGAAGGGAGGAGGCTGCCTTCCTAAAAACTACATCCTAACAAAACACAGTTCTGATAACCTGCTGATGGGCGAGCTAGAACAATTCTAGACTAGTCATATCACAAGAAGGTGCTCATTACTCATCTGTCAGGGGAAGAAAATGAACTGTTTGGCTTACAAGCTGAAAAGGCCAATCTTTCATCAGCCCAACACTAAGTCTATAGTGAGGAAGGCTGGAAGTGCTGCCCAGCCTCCAGAGGACAATGGAATGCCCCCAGGCTGGGAAGGTACATCTAACGAGGATTTGTTATGGCTCTGCCTGGCCCAGACGTCTCAGAAATGCAGAGGAATGGTCCGTGGCTTTAAGAATGCAGGAGCCTTGTTTCCCTTTCCCAAATCAGATTGATCAGGGGATTTTTTCCCTCCTTCTGTCAGTAAATCGTCCCCAACCTTACCTTTCTGTGAAGCATGTTTCTCAGTTTTGCCCTGGTATTCAAAACCCACAGCAGACTATGAAAGACAAAAGAAGTGTATACATCATAAGACTCCAAACCACTTCCTAAGCTCAGAGTAACTAGCCCCTCACCAAGGACCCACAGTGAAGGGGCCCTTTTATCACCTGCAATGCCCAAACCACAGTCAGCCGAGAACCTGGAAACCTTCCAGCAAATCGGCGGGTACAACCGCGTCTGAACAATGAAGTCCACTGACTTCCTCTTCCCTAGGCCTTTTGTCTTACCTTTGACAAAGTCATTTTCTCAAGAAGAGGCAGCTGGTACTGGGTGCAAAGTCAAGAAGGCTTGAGCTCAAATCCAGCCTGACACTTCCCACCTATGTGACCTTCAGCAAATCACCTAGCCTTTGTCTGCCTTGGTCTCTCCAACTGTAAATGGGGATGATAATAGCACCTACTCCTTACGGTTGTTTTGAGGAACAAATGAGATAATTTTGCACAGTACTTGGCAGGGAGGAGGTGCTATATAAATGCTCATTCCTTTCTCTTCCCTTTTTCCACCCCCTAAACAACATGAGCTGAGAACAATTCCTTATGATAGTTATGTAAATTAGCATCAGACTTGGGAGGCTGAGGCTTCAGAAAGTTTCAAAGGGACACACACCTTTGTGGCCATTTTTTTTTCATAGAAAGTAGAAAAAAAGCATAAGATTTGGAGTTGGAGCACCCAGGGCTGTAGGCTGGAAGAGACCTCAGAAGCACGTAGGCAAAATGTCTCAATGTATGGAAGAGAACAGTACCGAGGTCTAGGAAGGTAACATGACCCAGGTCACACAGGTAGAAAACTTCAGAGGCTGACTTGAACTTGAGTCCCTTGACTCACGAGTTCGTCACTGTCCATCAATACAGAATGGTCCCCTAGTTATTGACATCTTCCATTTATTCTGCAATTCCAAGTGTGCAGTGGTCTTTTTAAAGGACATGGACCATTTCCATTTCCTCATATAACCCATCAGAGACTGAGGAGTCCAAATGTAGTGTTTCTGATTCCACAAATGATAAAAAACAAGTCCTTCTGTTTTTCCATTGTATGTAGGCTCTTGCTTCAGTAAGACATTTCTGTTGTGTGAGATTTCTTTTTTCTCATTCCCTATTCCACTTCACCATTTTAAGAATCATCAATCGAATTTTATCCAAGACCTCCTCCTGGTCCCTTCCTTCTGATTGTTCCTTTCCCCTCCTCTGTATCTATCTAATAAGCACCTAGTTAGTTGTCCCCATGCTGGAATGGGAGTTCCGTGGGGGCTGGGCCAGTTTTGCTTCCTTATATTTCCAGCATTTAACACATATTCTGGTGTGTAGGAAGTATTTAATAATAAATGCTGGTTGACTGACTATTTCTATTGGTTTTAGTTTCTTTGTTTTTAAAATGTGTGTGGTATTTTATGTTGATAATTTTTGTGACATGACACCAGCCTGGAAGAGCTGGTGTAAATTGCATTTGATTTTAACTAAGCATTAAATACACATATATCTTCAGTATTTTTGCATATCTATTCATTTTTAAGTAGTCTATGATTGTCCTGTATAGGACTGTCTTTACCAGGTCAAATAAAAGGGATGCCACAGCACCCATTTCCCCCTATATTTGTGAATCATTTCCTCCACAAAAATCCTACTCAGAATGCCTCAGCCCGCATGGAGGCGACTCAGGGTTCTCCTAGGATACGCCCACGAAGGGGAGCCCGGGCAGGTTCTTCCTGAAAGGGCTTCAGGTGTGGGCCCAATGTCAGACTGCGCCTTCCATACTAACCCAGTCACATAAGGAAAGATTCATCACTAATGAGGTGACTGCTAAGTCTGGCCACAACACTCGTGAAGCCAGTGGCCTTCGGTCTTGTTCAGCCAAAACGTCTCAAGCACAGTGAAGGACAAGGCGATACAACGTGGGGAAAAGTTTTAACGGTGCCATATTCAGCACCGTGGGGGGTGGAACCGCCACATTTGGGGACCTCAGTAACTGATGTGCTTGATGAGGACGTGCAAATGGCACCCACAAATGACACACAAATGAGCAGCTTGACAAGTTTGTCTTGGGTTCATAAGAACCAGAGTGGACAAGGACAGAGACCATTAAGTCCGACCTCCCCATTTAACAGATGAAACCGCCAAGGCCCAAGGAGCATAAGTGATTATCCAAGGTCACCTAGGCATTAAGCGTTAGGGTGGGAGCTACATGCTCCTCCTGTGCCTCAAGGGCACTTCAATGTTTTTTTTCTTAAAAATTTTTATTTTTCCCAATTATATGTAAAAACAATTTTTAGCATTCTTTTTTTAAAATTTTGAGTTCCAAATTCTCCCCCACCCTCCCCTCCCCCTTCCTTGAGAAGCAAAGCAATTTGATATAGATGATGCACGTGCAGTCACGTAAAACATATTTCCATATTAGCCACATTGAGAAAGAAAATACAGCCCAAAAAAAGAGTTAAAAACCACCCTCTGCCTCACTCTGCACTCAGAATACAAGCGTTCTCACTCCAAAGGTGGAGGGCATCCTTCATCATGAGTCTTTTGGAACTGCCTTGGATCATTCAGTGCTTTTTTCAGTCAATCTGGCCACCTCTCTTACAAGTACTGATGAGAGATTGGCAATATATTTGGAAGTGTTTGCTGGTGTTTAGTCAGGTCTGACTCTCCATGACCCCATTTGGAGCTTTCTTGGCAGAGATACTGGAGTGGTTAGCCATTTCTTTCCCCAGCTCATTTTATCGATAAGGCAGTGAGGCAAACCGGGCTAAGTGACTCCCCCAGGGTCACACATCTAGTAAGTGTCTGAGGCCGGGTTTGAACTTACAAAGATGAGTCTTCCTGACTCCAGCCCTGGCACTTGATTCATTGTGGCACCCCCTAGTGCTCCTATTTAGAAGTGGGGAAGATACTAAATGACTGGGGGTGGGGGAGGGGAATGCCAATGGTGCTGAGATCTTGATAAGAAGACATGGGACCTGGCTGGATGGCTGGACCTAAAGGATAAATCTATTCTACTTAATTCTGCTATTTCCTTTCTCTCCTTATTCTAAGGAATTGGTTTGGCCACATGCTGATGAGAAGCATTCTGATTACCTTTTTATCAATTGTAAATAAGTAGGCAAACAGGTACAAAGTAAACACAGTGAACTTGAAAGGGCCTCAGGGGAAGCAGCAGCTGCCTGCCACTTCACCCACAGAAAGTGGCTCTGGGGGCCAGTTTTGAAGAAGGCAAGAGGGAAGAATTCAGAGGGAGAGCACACCAAGCATGCAGGACAGCCTAGGCAAAGGCCCGACGATGGGAGAGGGAGTTGTTGAGTGATGGGTAGAGGGGAGGCCATTTTGGCTGGATCACAGTATAGACAAAGGAGAGATGTGTGCAGTCTGTCTGGAGATGAGGGCAAGAAGCACACTGAGCCAGGCCTGAGCGAGGAGTGTTCATGAAATGGTAGTGCTTGTTTTTCTGCTTCCTTCATTAACCTCCCTATTCCTAGATTTTGTTTGTTCCCACGGAGAACTTTGGCTTTCACTTGCGTTGATGCTCACTTCTAATTCTGTTACACTCATCTGAAAATGCAGCATGCACCATTTCCATCCTTTCAGGTTTCGAAGGGCTTCAGGGACTAGCTTGGTTGACGGGTCCAAGCACACCCGACAGTAACACCGTGCACCTCGCACTCACTTCTCTCCAAAGGAAGCTGCCCCGCTCCTGCACGTAGGTCACCTCATCACCTGCTTGTGGAAATCCACGACTCACCAGCATCGCTGTACAACAGCACTTTTTCCTTCCTTCTCGAAACCTCAAGAGCTTCTTCAGTTTCTTTCCTTACTTTTATTCCAAGATTCAACAGTCTGTGCACTGGTGAACTCTAGGTAGGATTTCTTCATGCAGGAGTTGTCCTTCACACTCAGCTTTGTTCCCTAGGGAACACTGTCTCATCGGGTCCATGAGGGGAGGTTTTAGTCTTGTGCAGTGTCTTTGGGAATCCCAGATGGCTCAAGGTGTGCAGTCCTGGCTCTTACAGTCCAAATCAATTACTCTGCCTGCACATCAGTTAGCTGCTCTACACTCTGCTGTACTCTGAGCATGCTTCTGGCTTTATTTTCATTACTTTATAGACCTGTCTTCGATGGAATTCATTGCACTATTTCTTGTGTCCACTGAGATTTTGACTTTTAGTTCTCCTGTCTTTGAAGTCTCCCTAACTGGCCCACGATTCTCCTTAATGCCTCTGCAGTCTTCTTTTCACACATTTATTATCTATTAGATTTACGTCACTCTTTGGCAAAAGCTTTGTGACTGGCACTATTATTTCTGAAACCACTTGTCCCAGCGATCTTTTGACACAGAATTCTTTTATGTGCTATTTTTTTGTAGATTTACTTAATTCTTTCAGGTCAAGGGTGGCTCCAGTAAAAAGGGATGGCCGGGGAGAAGGGAGTTATGAAGAGCTTTGGCCAAATAGAAGATTATCTATTTGATCCCAGAAGTAGTAGGGGTTTCTTAAATAGAGAGGGGATATGGTCAGACGTGGGCTTCAGGAAGACCAACTTAACAGCTGAATGGAGGATGGACAGGATCGAGGGGAGAACTGAGGCAGGCAGACCCCCCCCACCATTGCAACCATTGCAATAGTAAAAATGTGAGGTGATGAGGAGCTATGGGAGAAGTGAGGGGAGTGTCAGAGGAGAGAAGTGGGTATAACCGAGAGAAATGATAGGAGCCGGCAAGACTGGACATGTGGGGTAGGGAGTATGAGTGAGGAATCAAGGATGACACTGAGCTTGACTGGGAGGTTGGTGGTGCCCTTGACAAGAACAGGGATGTCTGAAAGGATGGAGAGACTGGGGGGAAAGACCACAAGTTCAGTTTTGGACATGCTGAGTGTAAGATGTCTACAGGACATCTAGTCTGAGAAGTCCGAAAAGCAGTTGGAGATGCAAGACTGGCGGTCAAGAGAGAGGTCAGAGCTAGATAAATAAATCTGAGAATCATATTCATAGAGATGTTGTTTGAATCCATGGGAGTGGATGAGCTATCCAAGCAAACTAGTGTGGAGAGAGAAAGGGCCAAGGCCAGAGCCTTGGGGGATCTCCAGTGTGTGTGGGCATGACCTGGATGAAGATCCAGCAAAGATGTGTTCAGACAGGTAGGAGGAGAAGAACCAGGAGGGAACAGTGCCATGAGAACCTAGAGGAAAGAGAGCACCAAGGAGAAGTTTATCAGAAGGATGAACACTGAGTAAAGATCATTCAGTCTGGTGAGTAGGAGACAGATCAGTGGGAACTTTGGAGAGAGCACTTTCAGTTGAACACTAAGCTTGGAAGCCAGGTGGTTGAGAGTTAAGAAGGTGAGGAGAGGAAGTGGAGCCACCTGTCACAGACAACCTTCTCAAAGAGTTTGGTCATCAAAGAGAGGAGAAGTAAGGTACAAAACCAATGGGGATGAATGTTCACATGACAGCGTTTTGTAAATGGGGGATACATTAGTATGTTTGTGATCTGGAGGGAATCAGTCAGTAGCCAGTGAGCTACTGAATATAAGTAAGAGGGGAGGCACTCTGTCACAGGTAATGGGATAGGATCACTTTTGCATGTAGAGGACTTTGCCTCGGCAAGGAGCAGGGCTACTCGTTAGTGAGGCAGGGATGAAGGAGAAGAGAGTGGCAGAGGGCATCTGGGTGAAGGGAGGTAAGGAGGGGAAGGGAAGATGGAGCTCTCAACTGGTGCTCTCAATTTTCTCAGGAAAATGAGGCAAGGTTCTCAGCTGAGAGGGTGGGTGGAGGAGGGGGAGCTACAGGTTTGAGAAGGGATGAAAAGGTTTGGAAAAACCACAGCGGAGAGTGGGATATTGAGTCTGCTAGGGAGGTATATATAAAAGGATTGCCTTGCTGCAGTGAGAGCCCAGTGTGACATATCCAGTCAATATGGCTTCATGGTTTTCTCCAACAGCTGAGCAGCACAGGTACAGGAGCAAAGGTAACAGATGCTAGTAAATGCTTCCAAGGCTGAAGCTTGGAAGGGGCAGAGCAAGATCTCTGATAAGGGGCTAGGGACTCCAGAGAAGAAGATAGTGTAGTATTGAACTGGCTCACCAAGGGGTAGAGATCAATCAATCAGCATTTATGAAGAGCCTACTATGCGCCAGGCACCAAAGGAGAGGGTGGCTAGTGCAGGGGGATGGCCCTGAACTGAGGGGTCAAGGGACTGGAGATCACTGAGGACAAAGAGTAAACTGGCAGTTGTGAGGCAGAGGGGGAGGGGAGTGACATCAATTTTGATTAGCCAGAAATGGCAGAGTTTGTGATCAAGGAAGTAGCATGCCTTCTCCTGAGCACCATGCTTCCAGCAAATTCAATTTGGCAATCTTACAAGATGTTCCAAAATATTCAAAATCAAGAGCATTGAACCTGCAGTCAGAGGGTCTGGGTTCAAATGCCAGCTCATCCCTTACCAGCGATGGGACCCTGGGCAAGGCAATAATTCTCTGGGCTGCTGCTTCCTCCGTTGTCAAAGGGTGGTGGAGGCAGGGAGTGGGAGGGAGGGTGGGCTCTAGGACCTCTAAGGTCCTTCCCTCATTGAAATCTGTGATTCTGTGATTGTGGTGGTTGTTCAGTTTCAGTCATGTCTGACTCTCTGTGACCCCACTGGGGGTTTTCTGAGAAAGATAAATGGGGTGGTCTGCCATTTCCTTCTCCAGCTTATTTTACAGATGAGGAAACTGAGGCAAACAGGGTGAAGTGACTTGTCCAGGGTCATAAGAGCTAGGAAGTGTCTGAGGCTGGATTTGAAATCAGGCCTTTCTGATTCCAGGCCCAGTGCTGTATACACTGCACCACCTAGCTGCTGAAAGATCACACAAATCCTGGGCAGAAATATAGTCTTTCTAAAATATTTCCCCCAGCTTCTGGGTCAGGAGTTTCTAGTCCAAGCCCGCTCAGCAAAACACCAGCCCCTAGGGACACAAGTTGCCTGAGCCCCATAACATCCTTGGCCACAGAAGGAAGGGTCAGATCCATCACTTACCTGATCAACTCGATCCAGCTGGACCCCAAATTTGCCACCAAAGCCTCTCACGGAATCAACTTGAGAGCAGTGTTTGGAAAGCTTGGACTGGTATTCATGGCCAACGGCAGACTGAAAGAGAGTTTTCAAAAAGCGAGTTACATAGCTGATGAGCAGACCTTCTATTACTTTATCACTGGAGGCATAAGAAAACAACAGGAAGCTCTTGGCCTAGGAAAAAAGCAGGGTGGTGGGGGGGGGGCGCTTCATTTTTGTTCCAAAAGGATTCACAGCAGAGGCACACTGCTTTCTCAGGCAATCTGATGGTCTGGCTGTTTAACGTTCACCGAACATGGAAACTGTGGTCATTTTCACTGCCTAAAAGCTTGGCCCCCCCAGCCACACTGAGACCAGCGTCAGGAGCACAGAATAAGCCGTCACCAGCAAGCCTTCCTGCGGACGGGATGCCAGCGTTGGGGTTTTTGTTTTCGTCCAGACCACAGTGATTAAAGTTGCCGTGGTAATTGCTGGGGAGGAAGCTCCTCTCCCAAGGCGGGGCAGCGCCATCTCTGTGACTATTGGACATGGTCTGGAGCATTGGAAGGGAGTCACTGCGGGGCACACAGCCAGGATGCTCAGAGGCTTCCTGACTCTCACGTCGTCCATGTCTGCACGACCCCAGGCTGCCTCTCTCTGCCATTTAATGAGCGGAGGCTTTTCTAATGGAAATGCTCACACAAACTCAGAGGTTTGATTTGCATTTTGGTCACATACATTATGGACGTGAATATGTCATAAGGCACACTCTCAAAGACAAGAAAATCCCAAAACATGTCAATTCAGAACTTGAGTTTCTCTACTGGCAACAACCCTGGTGATGCCTGGAGTCTCCCATTAGTTGGGGAGTTGGTCTTAATACTACTCACCTGCAACAAAAGACAGACGAGAGGGCAGAATTCTGAGGCCACCTGGCCCCAACGAGAGGGTTGGCTGTGATGTGAGTAGACATGGATCAGATCCCAGCTCTGGCATCATAGCCATGGGACTCGGGGAAGGTACAACCTCTTCATGCCTCAGTTTCCTCATTTGTAATACTTATGTCACAACGGTGTGGTGATGTCAACTTTTAAGCCTTAAAGTGCCTTACAAACGTTACTGACAATGTCCAGGGGCTTGTCCACTATTTTACACAGGAAGATTTTCATACTAATATTACATCATACTCTTGCTTATATCATAAACCTTGGTAGAATGAGTGCCGAGTTCTGAACATTTTCTCGACACTTACAAAGGGCTGGTGGCTGGAACTTAAGCCCAGTTTCAATTCTCCCCATTCCTACCAGACACTTCCTTTCCTCCCCCAGGTCATTCTTGAGCCCCTTGCTCATGGCTTCCTAAGTACCAAAGGCAGGCATGTGGAGCAGAACTCACTCTGCTCTGCAGTTTGACTAGGTATGAACTCCCTCAAGTGAGCAAAGACCCCAGGCACCACAGTGAGCTTCCAAAGCCGCTGCTACTGCCTTAGAAACATTGGATGACCCAGGACTCCCCAGTCATCTGATGCAGCAGTAGGACCCAGTCTTGGCTTTGCCCTGCTGTGGGTGCCCTGAGCGCACATGGCCCTGGGCTACAGTGACATGACCTTTCCGAGGCTCAGTTTCCCTCTCTGTAAAACGAAGGGATCGGACCAGGTGAATTCTAAGGTCCTTGCCAGCTCTTGAGCTATAAAGAGCGTAGCAGCCAAACTGTGATGGGCTCCATACCAGCGCCCTCCTTGCCAAAGCAGAGATGCAGGAAACTAATACTCGCCAGGTGCACCCCATTTCCTGTCAGCTTGGACTTCATCCAGCCCGTGTACGTCCTACTGTCATTTAAAGCATTCAGGAAGAGATCTGTCGGACACAGCCACTGTGTGGGGGTTTGGCTTAACTGCTGTGCTTCTCAGTGGGTTTGACTTGGGGCACAGGGAAGGGGATAGTCACCGGCAGTGACAGTGACGCTAGGATAGTTTTCTTTTTCTTTTGTTTTCGGGGTTTTTTTGAGCATCAACAAAACATTTCAAGAAAGGGAGAAAACCATCCCAGTGAGCCAGACCTGCCTTGGCTTCCCCATTGCCCATTTCCCCCCAGCTCCTCCCCCAGATCCTGCTGTGATGTCAGCAAGGAGCCTTCCTGACTCCTGGGTCCTTCCAGTCTTCATTTCTTGGGGCAGAAGCATTTAGAGCAGAGGGGGGGGAGGGAACTAGTCAGGACAGGACAGGCTTTTAATTTTCTTTTTAATTATTCACATTAAAGGGTGTGTCCCATCTGCAGAAGTTTTTGCAAAGTGGGTTCACATACTCTACAAATATCAGTTATTGGCCCCAGACCTGCCCTCTCTGCTCTGGGGCAAGGGGAACCAGAGAAAGGGAAAGAGAGAGACAAAAACTGACCTCGCCCTCCCTGCACATCATAGCGACCCAGTCTGGCTGGGTTATAAATGTAAAAAAGTAATTCCTAAATCCATCCTATCCAAACAGCCCTAATAACCAGTAGTGGCAGGGAAAGACCTGGAGAATCCAGCCACTCTGCACCCCACCCCCAGCAGCGGGCACTTTGTGTCCAATACAAGAAACCCTCTGAGCCATAGCCTCACCAAGGGCCCTCGTGGCTTCCATTGTGGGTCATGGCCACCCTTACGCTAGTGATTAAGGACAAAAGGTCCCCAAAGGGCACCATAAATAAGACCACAATCCCCACCCTGGCCACAGCTTGCTCACTAATGAACATCGTCTGGCTGAGTTTTGGGGCCCCTCAATGCTCCCCTGGCCACTCCTCTCACTCAAGCCTGAACACAGCACTGAAAGGAGCCAAAGTTCTCTTGTCAGGTTTGTGTAGACAGTGGAAACAGTGGCTGCCCCGAACATGGATCACTGGAGCCGATGATGGAGTTCAGCAGCAGGCAGGTCTTCAGTTCTTTTCCTATGATGCTGTCTCCAACCGGAGTTGAGCCTCCGACTCCACACTAAACCTCCCCCAGCTCTACTTGATTCCAAGGCATTTGAGCCTTGTACATGGTGGGAAACAGTTCTCGCACTGGTGAGACCCCAAACCCAGCTCATCAAGATGGGGCCGGCCCTTCCTTCCCCCCTCTATCCACAAGGGAGAACAGCCCAGGAACCTCCTTCTTACCACTTCCCTTGACTTTGCTCCCACAAAGCTCCTTGAGGCAGAGAGATAAATGACAAAGGTCATTCTCTCTTGTCTGTTGGTGGCTTTTGTGCCAGTTCTCAGTTTCATGACTAATTTGGGATGGACATCTTCATTTGGAACCACCAGTTTCCATAGACTATTAGCCAGGTATGACGCTGCCCCCCCCCCACCATGACCACAATGTCATCCCGTTGCCCAAGTCAAATGTCTAAGCCAACCTATACACAAGGAAAAAAAAGAAGTCAACTTCCAGAAGAGCCAGTTCACCACCTGATCCTTTAGCCTCCATCCAGGGCAGGAAGACAGGCAGACATCAAGACGGAGTGTCCAAGAAGGCCCAGAAACCAGTCAACTCTAAGGTCTGTCAACAATGCAGAGAATGACCCCACGAGCAGAATAACAAGCCTGTTGTTTCCCACACCTGCCCCTCAAGGACAAACCCCCACAGGGTCTAAAATGAGTTGGGAGGAAGGAGGCAAAGGACTGTCAAAAGAAACAGAAGGGAGCTGACGTGGCTAAGTCAAAGACTTCCCTTAGCTTTTGCTAAAAGCTAGAAATGATCACTTGAATAAGGACCTGCCCACAAGCTTTTAAAAAGAGTTATTTCAACCTCAGCTTCTCAGTACAGATGCAACCTATAGCAGGCTACACCTTCAGTCTTTTAAGTTTACTCAAGATTTGAAGAAACTTTGCTGGGCTTTGGGCCGAATCTGGCAAGTGTCCCATCGACATGGTGGTCTGGACTTTGACTTTGTGTATTTCAGGCTGGTGGCCAGGGCAGGCAAGCCTGGCTACTTCTGCCAACCCCAGCTGAAGCCCTGACCCATGCACAGAGTTAGCACCAGACCCTCATCCCTTCCCTCATCTCCTTTGTAATCTTGTGTATTTCATTGGACATATTTGGATCCATACCTGAGAAGGGGTCAACAGGATTCACCTATGGCCTGACAAGAAGGTCCAGGACACCACAAGGGTTAAGAACCCCTGTTGTAGACCACGTCAAAGATCCTAGTCTGCCTCCACCATGACCAGGATTGGCCACAACATGGATTTCTATGTCACTTGAGGTAAATAAAAAAAGAGACCTACAATCAAATTCCAATGCTGGAGAGCCAAGATTGACAAGTTTCTAAGTTGACCTTTCATCTATTCGCATCATTCTCATCCAGAGTTTTCAGCTGCTCGGGTAGAGGCAACGGGAGCCACTCACTATTCAAACACTGCCATTTTACATAGAGCATTGGCTGGACTGGGCACCTTTCAACTTACTTTATCCATTCTGTCCTGCTCGACACCAAATTTTCCTCCATAGCCATGGGATGCTTTGGGTCCTGTCTCAAGTTCCTTCTCCTTGAGGGTCTGATGTTCTTGAAAAACATTCTCTCTCAGCTTGTGTATGCTGAAATAAAAGAAGGAAAAGTCACATACCTCTGGAACAGAGCAAAACATTTCTCCCAGTTCTTCCTTACCCCCAGATGAAGGATGCAGCCCACCCTCTCGGTCTCCTGGCTCACAGGGTTCCCATATCTCCAGCTTCCACGAGGCCTCATCTTATGCTCTGCAGTCAGCTATTAAAGTTTGTACCTATCTCAAATATCTCAAAGTTCCAGTGACACTGATGGAAAGTAGGTCCACCTCTTGTAGGGAAAATGAGACCATGGAGAGAAAAATACACGGACCCAAAAGCTGACACCTCTTTCCCATCTAGGGGACAAAAGATTTCTCTGTTTGTTCACATGCATGACTCTGGGTTATAGCAATGTACCTGCAGACTTGTGGCTAAGGGGAAGAAAGAAGAATGAGGAAGTCTATGGAACCCATTGGCCATTGTCCAGTAACCCTGTGGATTCCCATCATTCACAGAAAACCCACGTCATAAACCAGACAGTGCAGAATATGCTAGAGCCAGGGAGACCTCAGATGGTGGGCGCACTCTTTGACTGAACTAACCAATCCAATACAATCTACATTAATTTAAAGTGCCTACTGTGTGCCAGGCACTATGCTCAGCCTCATGTGTTCAATCCCTGAAATGGAAGCAGAAAGGAAAATCATCCCCTCCCCCAAGTTTTCACAAATAAAATATGATCTATTATAAACAAAACCTTCTCTGTTTCCCCAAGCTAGAAATCAAGTCAAGTCAAGAAGTACCTACTATGTGTTGGGCACTGTGCTAAGGACCCTACAAGAGGTGGACCTACTTTCCATCAGTGTCACTGGAACTTTGAGATATTTGAGATAGGTACAAACTTTAATAGCTGACTGCAAAGCATAAGATGGGGCCTCGTGGAAGCTGGAGATATGGGAACCCTGTGAGCCAGGAGACCGAGAGGGTGGGCTGCATCCTTCATCTGGGGGTAAGGAACCTCCCTATGAGGAAGTGCCGACACCGGCCTAGGCACTGCAGCTCCTGACTCTCAGGACCTTCCCCCAACCCCAACCCCTTCCTCTGGACTCTTCCCCATTAGAATGGAAACTCCTTGAGGGCAGGCAGGGCCAGTTTTCTTTCTACTTGTATTTGCATGCCAGGAACACAGTAGGTATTTAATCAATGCTTTATCTAATCTAATCTAACAGGGTCCTTACTCTTGGAAAAACTGAGAATTTAGGCTTTGGATGTTTCACACAAACAGGTTTAGAATTGAAGTGTTTGGCTTTTATTAAGGACCTCGTTTCTTGACTTCCTCAGCAGCTGAATGACAAACAGTGGCACATGTGAGTCTCTTTGCTGACCTTCAGAGTTCCATCCAGGCACATGGGGCCAAGGCCTGGGCTCCACCCACTGAGGGGGGCTCGGCCGAGGAACCTGGCCATCTGGCAGCACACAAAGTGCGAAGGTCCCACTGGGTCCTTGGGACAAAGCCATCTCTTAGGCATTTACTTCCTCCTGGGGAAGGCCAAGCAGAGGAAAGAAATGGGGGCTTAACAAAGGAACGCCCTAGACACACAGCCACACAGCAGGGCTCACCGGGGGCAGCTCTATACCGACACCGGTTTCTGGGGCATAGTTTGTGCGGCACGCAGGGGATTAATGATTAAGCCAGGCCACTGAAGCATAAGCCTGAGACTGCTGGGGCCTGGCTTCTTTGGCTGGCTCCCTTTCCTCAGCATGCTCAGGACAGAAGCAGAGAGCCCCCCTCCCCTTACTTGATGTGCTCCTGGTGCCCGGACCCCTTCACTGTCTTGGCTCCCCATCTTTGCTCCTTCTCACTGACGTCATTCTGCAAAGAAATAAACAAGAGGAGGTGAAATCTCAGCAGCCTTTTCATTATATATATATATATATGTATATATGTGTGTGTGTGTATGTATATATAGAGAGACAGAGAGACAAACAATATATGTACATATATATACATATATATATATATACACACACACACACACACAACACACACATACACATTTTCTAAAAAAATTGGGAACACATAAATTTAAGGAAAAATAAGAAAATGAATAAGCTGGGAAGTCCTACCACAAAATCGGGGTCAGTTTCCCAGTCATCGGCACCCTCATCCTCCTTGCTGACAGATATAGAATGTCCCGCTGACGCTTTCCACATCTGAAAGATCACACGCCAGCTTGTTAGGGCGATTGGGAAGCAGAGGCCCACACCTGAAGCAGACCTGACTTTGGACGAAAACCATTCCCACAGTCACGGAAAGGCTGCATTATACACAGTGGGGCCAATTCTCCAAAATCTTGACTCCCTCCACTGGAGATCTACGCTGACAGCTCCTACTGCTAATGACAACGATGATGATGACAGCTGACAAGAGGGTGCTCCTTCTAGGGGCCTAAAGCTCTCACAACAACCCTGGGATGCAGATGCCACAAGCACTGGCCAATGAGGAAATGGGCTGAGATGAAACAGTTGGACTAGGGAGGGTCACGCGGCTAGCTGGCCAATGTCTGAGGGAGGATACAAACTCAGGTCCTCCTACCTCCAAGCCCAACATTCCACCCACTGCGCTTCCTGGCTGCCTCAAATTAAGGCTGAAGCTGAACACTGTTTTTTGTCTCCTGACCTCATACGGACGTCAGGAAGAATCTCTGGCTTCATTTCAAGGGAGAATGAACATGAGCACATGGATTTCATCGTTAGCACACACCCTAAGCTTCTCAGAGCAACCTGGGCCAGGCTTCAGATAAGCCAGATCCTGGAGTTGATTCCTAGTGAAGAGGAGTCCCTGCTCCTGATCGTGGGCTCTCCCGGGACACCCAGGTGAGATCATGTCCAATCAGGATCCCTGCTGGCCTTCGGTTGGTCTCCATTCCACAGAGAACGGCAGAGAGGTGTGGAGGGGGAGAGGCTGGGGGGAGGGGGAGGGGCATGAAGGCAGGAGAGGTGCTTGTCCAGCAGCCCACCCAGATATCTTTCCAAGGCTGCACTGCCCCACACTCTCATCTCCAAGTACAGGAAGTGCTCCAGAAAGACCAACAGCTCATTATCCTTTGGGGGGAACATGTCCTAGATAAAATACCTCATTCACTTATGAGCAGACATTCCTGAAGATTGTACGACTAAAGGCTTTTGTTTCATGTTTACAAAAAAAAAAAAGAAAACCCCAACGTCAGCAAAATGATTTTTAAAGAATCTTCACGAGGCACAACCTCACCACTAAGTTTCCCCCAAAAAACCACAATTTATGAGGCAGAATAAGAAAAGGACTTAGCCTTCTTTCTGCAGAACTACTGAAAAAAGCTGACACAGAATGGAAAGCAATTTACAATCGATCTGATTTAAACTCACTCATTTGGGTGTCTGCCGCTAGGTCCTTTACTTTCGGCCCCAAGGCCCCTGGCACATGCTCCAAAAGGACCTACTATGTAGCCTGTCCAGCCTGCCCACCCTATCCATGGACAGGTCCAAGTCCAAGCAGGGCACCAAAGGGGAACCAGGGACCAGGCTTTCCCACTTCAAGAACAGCCTCTGATGCCAGGCTGGTCAGGGGAGGCAATCAGGAATTGGCCCAAACCTGGTTCCTCCTAGAAACAGGCACTCGCAGCCACAGCAAGGGGATTTTCAGCCACTCTCTCGTGGCAGCCAGCTTCCCAGCAGATTTCAAAAAGAGCTTCCAGTGGGGGGGGGGGGCAAGTCTTTGGGATTTTCCTATGAATTCCCGGCACATACTCTCAGAGGCTCAAATGGAGCTCAGACCAATGCAGACAGCCACCCATTCCTGTCTGCCCATCTTGTCAAAAGTTCCCCCTTGGGCTCCACCCAAAGGATTCTCAGCCCCTCCTTGCTCTCCAGACACTGCCACTATATAAGTGTGTAATAAGTATTTGTCGATTGGCCACAGAAACCGCCTCGTCCAATATGGGACTGAAGGGAGCTGGGGTCCATATTACCTCTCAAAACCAAAATAAAACAAAACACCAGAAGAGAAAGAGCTATACACAAGAATATAAAAATGAACCATGATTTTTAAAATGAGTAAAACAAAGACAACCAAAAATACAACTCAAGTTCTACTCTATTTCATTCAATTAATACCTACAGAGTGCCTACCGTGTGCCAGGCATTATGCTAAGCCCAGGAGATACAAAGACACAAACTAGTCAGTCAATGCCTTCCAGGGCTTATATTCAAGGAGAAGAAAACAATATAAAATAATTTCAAGAGAGAGAGAGTTACAATAACTAGGCAAATGGAAGAGGCACCCCCTCCTATCCCCTCCCCCTCCCCCAGCCGCCTCCCACTGTGCTTTGAAGGAATCTGGGCAGGGATGAAGAGAGCCGGAGAGGTGGGGGGGGGGGGTGGCAGCATGGTAAAATGGAGACTTGGAGTCACAAAGACCTGGGTTCAAATTCTGCCTCAGATTTACTAACTGGTTTAAGACACTTAAATTCTGAGCCTCAGTTTCCCCCTCTACAAAGTAAGGGGTTTGGATTCAATGATCTCAAAGGTCCCTTCCCACTCTAAAGCTATGACGCTACCAATTCTGGCCATGGGAGTGGGCAGCAGAAGTAGAAAGTCTCACTTGGGAAGCTGGCAAATGCGTTTGGCTGGGCTAGAGAGGGTGTGAAGGGTAATAACATCCTGGCTTTGTCTCCTTCTACCTAAAGACCATGGTCCATTGCCTTCCCCTCTCTGGCCCTCAGCTTCCTCACCTCTAAGGTCCCTACAAACTCGAAATCTCTGATGCAAAGATTGTTAAACATGACATGAAACATGAGAGATCAGGGCTTGGTAATAAACAGATCTACCATGTTTTCAGAATAAAGTTACCAAAAATACTGTGGAACAACTGAGTCAGAGAAGATATCAGAAACTACAGAGATGGAAAAAGCAGGCACACAAGAGATTCCAAGTGATGTCCTCAGATGGATAAGGGCCACATTCAAAGACAAGACAAAGCAAGGCAAAAACTAATAAAGTAGAAAAATCAGACAAGAAAGAAGGAGAGGAGAAGAGGGGAGAGGATGGAAGGGGAGAAGGGAGGAGGGGAGAAGGGTAGGAGAGGAGAGGATGGAAGGGGAGTGGGGAGGAGAAGGGGGGAGGGAAGGGAAAGAGAAAGATTCATGAAGAAATAAAATAGCCAACTAGGAAATACCATTTAAAATTTTCAAAAAATTGATAGATGCCATAAAGTGCAGAGTTTCTACTGTGGAAAATTAAATCGCTCCAAATTCGAAGCAGCTGGAAACATCATTTCAAAAAAAAGAATCACGGAATTATCCAAACTGTGGGCAAACTCACAGACCCAAACGACCAAGTGAGCCGATACCATGACTTTCATTCATGTTTACTGACACCTCAGAGAACTCAAAAAGTCCAAAGAGCAGAGACACCACTTTCAGAAAATTGTTTACAATAACAACAACAACAACAAACCCATCCATATCACCAGCAAAAACAACCGGCAAGATACAGGTAGAAACCACCGAGTCCCATTTTTCCCAAACTGGGTTGAGCCCAGAAAACCATGGGGTTTCCAAGTAAGGATTGGCCCAATATGTGCTGGACTCAACAGACCTGGAATCATGCTATGATCCAACTAGGTCAGAGAAATCCAGGCCCCAAATAAATGAAAACAAAGCACTTCTCACGCTGAAAATTTACTGTGTAGCAACTGTATTTTCAAGGGATGATACTGCCAGGGCTACAGTGTTCTCCTGGCAGCTTGGGGCAGTGATCAGAGTGAAGAAACTGGAAGCAGGAAGACTTGGGTTCATATCCTGACGCTCACTGGTTATAGGACCATGGGACGCTTTCCTGAGCCTCAGTTTTCTCATCTGTAAAGTGCAGGGTTGGACTGATGAACTGCAGGTGAATGCCGGTTCTAGCCTGTCATTTCAAGAGGCCAGCCAGGCCAGCCACGCTCACTTCCCTCCCGTCTCTAGGGGCTTCCCCACCCCCTTTCCAGCCCCCTTCCCTCCTGCTCCCCTAGTAGAATGGAATGCCAGCTTTCTGAACACAGGGACTCTTTCGGACTCATATGCATACCCCCAGAGCTATGCACCTGTCTTGCTACATCTACGACCTCAGGACAATTTTCTGAAGAAACTATTTGGTGCACTAGATAGCACTGGACTTGGAATCAGGAAGACCTGAGTTCAAATCCCACCTCAAACACTTCCCAATTACATGACCTTAGGCAAGGCCCTTCATCTGAGCCTCAGTTTCCCCATCTGTAAAAAGGGGATGACCTTCCAGAATTGTTGTGAAGGCCAAATGAGAGAATGCATGTGCAGTGTTCTGCAAACCTTGACGCATTGTATAAATTCGAGGTAATACTATGACCTTCTCTGAAGAAAGTGAAAGGGGAAAGCCAAAAGCTCAAGTGACCGACAAACCTTTGTTCCTAGCAGAGGACGAAGGACTCCTCACAGAAGTCTGCTCCAAACACTCACGTAATCCACCAGGAAACGTGCAGGCATCTGGAAGTGAAGCCGTCTGCAAGAAAGCCAAGAGGGAGAGCTCAGGGCGCAGCCACCCTGCACAGGCACCAGCAACTGATGCTCTGATGGGCTCATTTGTAAGCCATCACTGAATGAAGCCAGTGAGCTGGCATCCTCCAGTCTTCGTAACCAGGTCACTGAGTCCAAACAGAGACCTGCAGGGCCCTCCACTGGGCAGAAGCTTACCTGGTGTTCAGAGCCCAGATAAAGGGAAGGAAAGCATTGAGCAGCAACCTAGGAATGGCCTCCCCTACTCCTGCCCCCCCCCGCATCTAAAACACACACACACACACACACACACACACACACACACACACACACACACACACATATGAACAGGAAATGCCTGGTCACTGGCTCAGCTGTCAGAATAAGCCTCTGGGGACTGCTCCAAGTTGGAGAAAACAGGGTTCCATTTTTCTGTTCATTATGTTAATATTACTCTAATATGAGTCTCCTCCTGAGGATTTAGAGTAAAGTGGGCTAGCTGGAAAGCAGGCAAACAGCAAGGGACCAAATGATCACGGTGTGGTTTGAGGGGGAACCACAGCCTCCACTCCTGACAGATAAGTTGTCGTTGTCCCCAGCCAAGGCTGCGGCATCAGAGAGAAGAGCATGAGCTGAATAGATAATGACAAGGGTGAAGTTACTGGACTGAGAAGCCAAGAAACCAAGAAGCTGGGAAACTGAGGAACCCAGAAACTGAGAAACCAGTCTGGAGGCCCTGGCCACAAACCACAGGCAGCTCCCTTCTCTCCCTCTACATGACCTCACTGGGTGAGCTCATCAGCTCCCTGTGGATTTAATGACTATCTCCCGGCTGATGATTCTCAGAGCTCCGGATCCTGCCCTAACCAATCTCACATCACCAACTGCCTTTCCGACATCTTGCCTAGTATGTCCAGCAGACACCTTGACTCAACACGTCCCAAATAAATCTCATGATCTCTCCTCCCAAACCCTCCCCTCCCCCCTTCTCTGTTACAGTCGAGGGCATCCCCCTCCTCCCAGTCCCTCAGGCTCCCAACCCAGGAGTCACCCTGGACTGGCCATTATCTCTCTTAGCCCATGTCCAAGCTGTCCCCAAGGCTGTCAATGTCCCCTCTGCCACATCTCTCAAATTCACCCCCTTCTCTCTTGACATTGCCCCCATTACGGTCCAGACTTTATCATCTCCTGCCTACTGCAATAGCCTGGGGGTGGGTCAAGTCTTTCCCCCTCCTCCATTCAGTCTTCAAAGTGAAGGTTCAACCATATCATACAAACACACACACACAACACACACACTATGTGTTGGAAGCAGTTGACTGCTTCCAGTAGACTGTAAGCTCCCAGAGGGCAGGGGTTCCTTCATTTTTATCTTTTTATCCCCAGCATCTGGCACAGAGAAGACACTTAATGTTTGTACAATTGGATTAATTGTATAATTGCTAATCCCATTAACCTTCTCCTCCAGGGATCAGCCTTACTCTGCCACATTTGAAACGTCACATTGTGTAGAAGTGGAGCAACTAAAAAGGGGTCACACCTAGCAGTGTGACCTTAGTTACTTAAACTTCTGATGTCCTAGAGCTAGACAACTGTCCAGAGTACAAGCTGCACACAACACTGCTGCCCTGCATTGCTAGGGAAGGGCTTTGCTCACCTGGAAGGCCCAGCTCCTCTCCTGGGCTTACATGGCACGCTATCCTAGGCTGGGCAGGACAAAGTTACAGAGACAGTGTGTGGTTCTAATGTGCAATGAGCTTCCTGGCTCACTGAGGAGGCCCAACTGAACATGGCAGAAACACTGATGGAGCACAGAGGGAGACCTGGGAAGACAGAAGGGAACCCGCTAGGAGATGCCACAGAGCATTAAGCCTGGAGTAGGAAGACCCGAGTTCAATTCCAGCCTCAGACACTAGCTGTGTGACCCTGGACAAGTCACTCAACCGATGCCTAACTCAGTTTCCCCACCTGTAAAACAGGGATAATAACAGCACCCACCTGCTGGGGTAAGCTCAAATACTTTGGCCACATAATGAGAAGACAGGAGTCATTGGAACGGATCCTGATGTTGGGAAAGATTGAAGGCAAAAGAAGGGGACAGCAGAGGATGAGATGGAGGGATGGTGTCATGGAAGCAAGGAACATGGGCTGGGAAAGACTTTGGGAGACAGCGCAGGGCAGAAAGGCCTGGGCTGTGATGGTCCCCAGAGTCACGGAGCATCAACCCAACTGAAGAACCACCTCCCAGGGTTCAGGGAGAATCCAATGAGATCACAATCACCCAGTCCTTCAGCGGTGCCTAGCACCAAGGCCAGCACACAGTAAGTGCTAAGTAACTGTTAGCCATCATGCCGTCTGCCTCCAGGGAGCTCAGGTTCTAGGTCAAGTCACCTGCCAATTAGTAGGCTAGCATTCCTATGTATTCCTGGCAGGAACTGTGGAATAGTCTGACTCCACATCCCCAGGGAAGCCTCACAGAACCAGAGTTAGACGGCACCTCAGAACAAGACAGCCACAAAAGGAATCCCCATTCAGCCTCTCCTTGGAGACCTCCTAGGAGAGAGGAACAGCCAGCAGCAGAGGCAGGCCATTGTCCAAGAAGGGAAATCTGGGTGGCCTCCAACCTCAATTCGCCTCTGTGTACCTTCCCCCTGCCCCCACTCCTCCAGGGGCTGCCCTCTGAGACCAAAGAGAAAACAAGCTGGCCCTGCCTCCACATGACAGACAGCCCTTTTCCTAAGATGGCTCTTAGGTCCATCCAGAATCTTCTTTTCGAAGCTGCCTTCCCCGTTCTTTCAGATAACCTTCCTGCAATATAAACCCAAGGGCTCTTCAGCACCCTGGACGCCCTCCTCTGGACAATCTCCAGCTCACTCTAGCACACAAAACAAAACAGAGTATCCCAGAGGAGGTCTAAGGGGAGTGGAGGACAGTGAGGCTGTCACTTCGCTAGGTCCGTAAACCGCACCTTCTCAAAGCTGCCTGACATGGCCACATCCCACTGCTCTCTTCGAGCTTGCACTTCACTCAAACCCCCAGATCTTCTTTTCAAAACTGTCTATTCATGTGTTACCCACTGTACCCCTGTGTAATATCTGTGAAGTACTTAGCACGGTGCCTGGCACACAATTCCCCTTATCCTTATGAACTTCATCCAGTGAGATTGAACCCCGTGATCAGACCTGTCAGAATATATTTGAACATAAGCTTCCAGAGAGAAAGCGCTGCTTGGGCTTCTTCTTTGTACCCCGGTCCTCAGCACAGCATTTGGCCCTAAATCCATGTTCAGTGACTGACTCTGGATCCTGACTGTCACCCCCCGAGGCAGTTTTCCCTTCGAGCTGGGTGCCTCCTGCAAACAGGATGAGTAGGGCAACTCTGACTTTATCCGAGTCATTGATAAAAACGTGACGCCAGGGCCAAGCACGGAGTTCTGGGGCCCTCCACTGTAACACAGAAGCATGACCCCCTACTCTTTGGGTGCGACCATCCAACTGCTTCTGGCTTCGTCGGCTGGCATTATCACCTACTTCAGATTCTCTCTTTCCACAAGAATATGATACTTCATCGAAAGGCCGGCTCAGATCTGAGTAAACCATGTCCCAACACCCCAGAGGTCCCACTAGTGGTGGCCTCACTGGTGGTTGCCCCAGTGCCCCCTATAACCATGCCCAGGCCCAGGCTCAAGCAGCTACTCACTCCCCAGACATGACACCCATGAGAAACCCCTATTGTCTTTCTAACACCCGCATAAGGCCCAACTCTGGCATTTAGCTTGAGGCAGGGAGGTTGTACTGTAGCTTTATAAAGCCCTAGACCTCAGTCAGGAAACCCTGAGGGCGAATCCTGCTTCAGAAGCCTCCTAGCTGTCTGATGCTGGGTGTCCTTTAACCTACTGAGGATGATAAGTAGAGATCAAAGTACCTACCTCCATGGTTACTGGGAGGAAAACTAAGATGCATATTTGTAAGGCACTATAGAAATGCCAGTTATTACTGTTACTAATTATGATTATATTTGGGAAACAACATGCCAAAACACAAGCAGGTAGAGGAGAAATCTAAAATAGGTACAAAGTGGTTAGAGAGAAGGGTCCCAGCGGTCAGGGATCAGAAAAGACTTCACATAGGACGGGATGTTTGAGCCGGATTCTGGGGATAGAGGGGAGGGTGGGCTTTCCAGGCATGGGGCACGGCCATTACAAACATACAGAGGCGGAACTGGCTCTCATGTAAGGAACAGAAAGCCAGTTTAACTGGACTGTGAGTGGGTGGACGAACCAAGGTGGAATCTGCCTGTGAAGGAAGGCCAGGCCAGGCCAGATTAGAAAGGCCTTCTCCTGCCAAACTTAAATCTAAAGGAAATTGGGAACTACCAAATGTAGTAGGGGGCACCACAGAGCACCGGGCCTGGAGTCAGGAAGACTTATCTTTCTGCTTTCACACCCGGCCTCAGACACGTCCTAGCTGTGTGACCCTGGGCAAGACACTTCACCCTGTTTGCCTCAGTTTCCCCATCTGTAAAACGGACTGGAGAAGGAAATGGCAAACCAAACCCCAAATGGAATCATGAAGAAATCTCAACTGATAAACAATCAAAGTGGGGCAGCTAGATGGCTCAGTGGATACAGCACTGGCCCTGGAGACAAGAAGACCTGAGTTCAAATCCAGCCTCTCAGACACATGACACTCACTAGCTATGTGACCCTGGGCAATTCACTTAACTCCAATTGCCTCTCCAAAAAAAAAAGAAAAGAAAAAGAAAACCAACCAAAATAACATGGTCAGACTCGAGGAAAATCTCTTGACCAGGCACGGCAGTGCATGCTGTACAACGTCCCTGCTCCTTGAAAAGACTAAGGCACGGCAGTTCTGGGCTACAGAGAATCTTCACTAATTTGGGCACCAATACAGTGAGCCTCCAAGAAGGTGGGAGAAGACACCAGCTGCCTAAGGAGGGCTGACCTAGCCCAGTCTGGAAATGGAGTAGGCCAGAGAGTGACAGAGACCTTACTCAAAAATTAAGAGCAAACCGAAAGGTGCTTGGGCAGCTGTGCAGACGACAGATGTGGTGGGGAGAAACTGAGGAAGCCCCAAACCGAGCAGGCACTGAGCCATCCCCACAGGCCTTGCCTGCAAGCCTCACCAACGTGTGTCATGTAATCATCTCATTCCTGGGGCTCACACAAACTCTCCAGGCTCATTTCCTGGACGACTGGACTCAGGGCTCTCGGGAGGCCAAGGCTACTCCCAGGCTTCTCTGGGCCCTTTCCATCTCCTGGCATCCTTTTAAAACATTGCTTCTTCTGATCCTCACAATAATCCCGGAGTAGGTGCTATCATTCTCCTCATTTTACAGATGAGGAAACTCAGGCAAACAGAAATCAAGGAGGGACACAGCTAGTATCTGAGGCAGGATTTGAACTCAGCTCTTCCTGACTCCAAGGACAACACACTTTCCAATATGCCACCTAGCTGGCCTGTCTCAGGACACTGTCACATGTGACCCAGCCCTCTTCCTGTGCTCTGCACCTCCGATGGTCAGAATCCCTTCTTCCTCCTCCCTGTATTCCTCCATGATGCCTTTCCTGGAAGGCCTTCCTCCTGCTGAGCCCCCCAGACACCCTACATCGAAGCACCCTCACCAGAGACAATGGTTCAGCTACCTCAGAGTGTCTGGGCAGGGGCTTTCCTCAGTGCTAAGCACCATGCCATGCATACAGTAGGCATTTAATTCTTATTCAACCAATCCACAAGTTTCTATTAAGTGCTTAATACATCCTAGGTACTATGCTGGGTATTAGGTATACAAAGATAAAAATACAACAATCCCTGCCTTCAAAGAGCTTACACTCTATGGGGGAAGGAGGCACTCGCTACTCAATACATACAGACCATACAGCAAATGGCTATAAGGTAATGTGGGGAGGTAGGGTGCTAGGTGACAGCTGGGGAGGGAGGGAGGCAAGGCCTCATGTAGAAGGGAAGGCTTCAGTGGAGTCTTGGAGGAAAGAAAGAATTCTAAGAGGAGGGCATTTCAGGAAGAAGAGAGAGCACGGTGCTGTGGGAAAGGCAGCACAAAGGCTCGGCGGCCCAGACAGTCAGAAAACAAGCATTTCTTAAGCATCTACTGTGTGCCAGGGACTATGAAAATACCTGGAGAGAGAAAGGCAAAAACCCTGCCCCTGCCCTCAAGAAGTTCACATTCTAATCGGAGAGAAGATATAAAAATAATGCGATAAATCAAAGCAGACTGAAGGCAGTCCTGAGAGGGAAAGGCCTGTGGTAGGCAGGATTCGAAATGAGTCTTGAAGGAGGCCAGGGCTTCTGAGAGGTAGAGAGGATGGAAGGCATTCCAGACATGGGGAACAGCCAATGGAAAAGCTTGGAGATTGGAAATGGAGGGTCACGTATGGACAACAGCCAAGAGGCCAGTGGAGCTGGCCAGTGCATAATCCAGAGAAGGGAGCAGAACATAAGAAGATGAAAGGCAGGAAAGCGCCAGGCTGTGAAGGGCTTTAAATGCCAACCAGCTGAATCAGTATTAGAATCTAGAACTGGGCGGGGGGAACCTGTGGCTTTCTAGGTCCTTGGGCGCAGCCAAGTCCAAGTTTTACCGAACAGATCCTTTTATGAAGGGAATTTGTTCTGTGAAGTTGGGATTCAGTCAAAGGGCCACACTTGAGGACCTGGAGGGCCACATGTGGCCTCGAGGCTGCAGGTTCCCCACACCTGGATTCTAGAAACAAGGCACCTCTGGAGTTCACTGTAAGGACAAGGACTGTTTTTGCCTTTCTCTGTATTCCCAGTGTAGCACAGTGCCAGGCACACAGTAGGCACTGAAGAAATGCTTGTTGATTTGACTTGATTGAATAGGAGTGTGTGACATGAGGATTCAGGAAGTTCCTGAGTGCAAGGACTGAAGAGAGGAGACGACGCAGGGAGACTAGGGAGGCGGCTGCTGCAACAATCCAGGTGAAAGGCCAGGTGGTGGCTGGGGTGAGAAGAGAGCACATGGAAAGTTCTGTGGTAAAGAGCACAGGAACGAGTGAGGGGTAACAAGGCTGGAAAAGCCCATTGGAGCCAGGGCTCCAAGCACTGAAAAGGACAAGCAGCACAGTTTATTTTGGGAGCCAATGGAGAGCGAGAAGGGGATGGAAATGGTCAGACCTGAAGGGAAGGAAAACCACTTTGTGGAGTCAAATCAAATATACCAGCCTTCTGGCATATCACAGAACAGCAGAGTTGGAAGGAGCATCAGGGGTCAGCTGGTTCAGTCATCTACAATGTCTCCAACAAGCAAACAGCCTCTGCCTGGCTCCCTCCAGAGAGGGAGAGTCCACTCTTTCCCAAAGGAACTCAGCCAGGCAGCAGGCATTTATTAAGTGCTTACTGTGTGCCAAACAGTGCTAAACCAGAAATACAAAGACAGGCAAAAAACAGGCCCAGCCTTAGCTCATCTTAATGTCCCAGGAGCGAAGAGGAGACAAACAGCTATGTACTTACAGAATGTCTACATCTGACTGTGTGCATACATCTATCATCTACCTGCCTCTCCCTCTACTTACCAGTCTATCTCTGTATCTGTCTGCCTTCCTACCTATCCAGCCGCCTATCCGAGTAATTTCAGTGGGGAAGCACTAGCTGTAAGGCAGACGCAGAGAGAAAAGAGCCGCGGTTAGCTCTCTCTGAGGCCTGCATTTATTCCTTCTCAATTCCAAACTTAACTTGGGCACTCTGGGGCCAAAGAGAAGTCTTAATCCTTTCTTTTCGTTTTCTTTCCTCCTCTTCTTCTTCTTCTTCTTTTTTTAATAGAAAACAGCCTTTCAGATACTTGCAGACAAACACCAAGTCCCCGGGAATCTCCTCTTTTCCCTTCAATCAATTCTCAGATAACAGGAATTCCAAGGTCCATTATCATCCTACCAGCAATCAAAACCATTCCCTAAAGTGGGAAGAGGGGGGAAATCCCTGGTCTTAGAAAATCTTTTAAATCCATGGCTTAGTAAAACTCGGCATATCCACACCCTCCCCCTCCCTCAGAAGCAGGAAGTATTTGTAAAGAGCCTAAGCATTCCCAAGGAGATTCCACCCAAGTCCAGGCCCTGAGAACCTCGGAAATACCTACACTGCCCTTCCTACACACCACAGAGCGCAATTAGGGTTAGGGTCTCCCTGACTTCTGCTGGGGGATGAAGTCGCCCCTCCTAGGAATACTTGGATTCTCCAGCAAACATTTAACCAGCTGGGAGAGAAATGGGATGTGCTCGTAGCACACGAGGTACTGACTCATGGAGAGACTGGGAGGGAGCGAAAAGGCTTAAACCCTAAATGCCTGTGTTTCAGTTCACATCCCATTCGCAGAGGCTTCGCTCTTTGAGAAGAGGTCCCCGAAGAGTGCGAAGGTAACCCCAGTGTTTTCCTCTGTCCCTGCTGGCCTGGGCCACGATCAAGCAGCTAGGCAGATAGTCCCTGGAAGACCAACCCCCTTCCCCTAAAAGAGCCATTTTCTTGCGGTGCCATCCTTTGGCCCTGGTCCTAGGAGTTCCCAGCCCATCCAGAGGATAAACTTCCAGAAGTCCAAGCCCACCTACCTTCCCAGAAGAACTTTTCCCTAAAAGAATTCTAAGCTCCTAGTGCACTGGCGCGGGCCACAAAGCCACCGCGGCCCAACCTGCCTAGCCACCCCTCCCCCAGCAGGGGGAATCCTGCAGACAGAAGCCCTCGGGCTGGAGGGGGAGGGGTCGCAGCATCTCTCAGAGACCAAAAGGCCAGACACACCACAAAAGATGGGGAGGCAGCGGCCCGTGGATTAGGGAAGGCGCCACACCCATTTATCAGCACGGTCCGAGCAGGGGCGGTCCGGCCCGGCCCGCACACGAGGCCTGGGTCATACGGAGATGGACTCGCACACACATGCATCACACCCAGCTCCTACCTGCTCTCCCTCCTCTCATCCCCTACTCTACCCCGGGGCGGAGGGGGGTGGGGGGAAGCAGAAGGGCACCCACTTCACTGGCCACAACCCCCACCTCCACCCCAGACCGCGGAGGAGGCTCAGCTCGGACCGGCTGGCGGAGGCGGCTCCTTCCGACCCCGTCTACATCCACATTCACGCTCAGTAGCGTCCCCTGCTCCCTCCACCACCTCCGCCTCCGCCTCCACCAAAAACCCGCAGACGACAAACCGCAGCACCCCAGAAGCTGCCACTTCCTCCCGAAACTCCAGCCGGGCCCGGCGGAGGAGCCCGCCCTGGCCTTCCCCCTGCAGCCCCGCGCTCCGTGCGGCGCCGCACGCGGCCCGCAGGGACACTGGGCAACCTCAGTCTCCCGCCTCCGCGCGCTCACCTCGGTCCGTGCGTCCGCGCTCGCCAGCGACCGCCGATGCCCTGCCCTCCTCTCCCCTCCCCGCCGCTCCGGTCCAGCCGCGGTTTCCGCTCGCGACACTTCCTGTGTCGTCAGCACCGGGATGGGCCCGGGATGCAGAGCCCATAGGAGCCACCTGCGGAGCGAAGCGAGTCCTCCCGGCCCGGCTCGACCCGAGCCGGCACGGCATGCCCTCCCTGCGGCCTGTGCCCTATGCCTCCCTCGGGTCTTGGATCTCTCCTGCTCATCCCGCCCAGCTTAGCGCCCAGCCCTCCTTTCAGTTCATTCATTCATTCATTCATCCTTTCCTTTCCTTCCTTCCTTCCTTCCCTTCTCGTTCCACCCCACGCCTGGGCCCTCGGGCCCCCAAGGCGTTCGAGTTAACATTCTATCTTCCTTCAGAAGCCGGGCCCTCTCCCAGCAGACACTTTGTATCCCTTAAGGTTGGCGCTGCCTCTGACTCACCTTGGGCCACTTCCTTCCCCTCTCCGGGGGCAGGAGCCAGAGCTGGAAGGACCTCATTCTTCTGGCCCTCCTGAAAGCCTCCTTATACACCCAAATCTGGTAGCAGTCAAACCAACTATCACCTGAATAGTTCAAGAGAGAAAATGAAAAGGTGGGAAGGACCTCATCACCCCTCCGCCAATATTACAGAGGAAGAAACTGAGGCCCAGAGAAGCGAAATGATCCATCCAAGTTCATGAAAGGCTTTGTAGACTCCACAGAGCACTCTTCCCTCTCAGGCTTTGAACTAGTCCAAGTATGGGCAGCTAGATGTGGAAATGGATAGAGTGCCTGGCCTGTAGTCAGGAAGACATCTTACCGAGTTCAAATCAGGCCTCAGAACACTTCCTAGCTGTGACCCTGGGCAAGTCACCTTGTTTGCCTCAGTTTCCTCATCTGTAAAATAAGCTGAAGAAATGGCAAACCCCTCCAGCATCTCTACCAAGAAAACCCCAACTGGGGTCACAAAGAGTAGGACAAGACTGAACAGCATGGCAGCAGCAGAAAGGCCTAGCTCTGATTTTCTGTAGCGCTTCCTAAAATGTTCTTAGACCAACACAATGCATAGGTGGGGGTCACACAGATTTCCCTGAAAGGGCTTTCGACCTTTATTCTCTGGGACCCTCAACAATCACCAGAAGGGCCATGCTATTTTCCATTATCCCACAGATTACAAAACTGAAAACCAACTCAGGCTCAGCAAACATCTGTTGGAAAAATTTCTCCTATGCACAAACACAGCCAGGCTTGTTTCCAACCCACATCTCGGCTGAATCAAACGCCCTTTGCATTACACCACACTGCTCCAAATTGTCAAGGCTGAAACAAACAAGAGTGCAGCACCAAGGGAGTTGGGGAGGTGGAGGGGGCATTTTTTTTTGGCTGGAAAAGAGAAAAGCCATGGGGGAGAGACTAGCTACCTCCAAACATCCGAATATTTGCCGCCATGCCTGCACACCAGGAAGGATAGCCCAAAAGGTTGCTCTGAGCAAAGAACTTCAAACCCCTTAAAGGGCTGAATCTAAATGGGGGTTACTATACTAGGTCTGCACCCCAAAGAGAAAAAACCAATGGGAAAAGGGGCCCACATGTACACACATATTGACAGCAGCTCTTTTTTTGTGGTGGCCAAGAATTGGAAATCGAGGGAATGCCCATCAGTTGGGGAATGGCTGAACAAGTTGTGGTAAAGGACTGTGATAGAATACTATTGTGCTATAAGAAATGATGAGCAAGATGATTTCAGAAAAACCTGGAAAGACTTACATGAGCTGATGCAAAGTGAAGTGAGCAGAACCAGAACACTGTACACAGTAACAGCAACATTGTAACAATGATCAACTGGGAATGACTTAGGTCTTCTCAGGCAATACAACGATCCAGGACAATTCCAAAGGACTCATGATGAAAAACGCTATCCACCTCCATGCAATTCTAACGCAGAATGAAGCACCCTTTTTTTTAACTTTCTTTTTGTCTATTTTCCTTCACAACATGACTAATATGGAAATGTTCTTTTTGATCACACAAGTATAACCTATACCAAACTGCTTACCATCTCAGAGAGGGAAGAAGGGAAGGATGGAAGACCCTGGAACTCAAAATTAAAAAAAAAAGTTAAAAATTGTTCTCACACATAATTGGGGAAAATATTTTCTTAAAATGATAAAGTGGGGGAAATAAAGGGAGTTACTGGTTCTTACAGTTAAAAAAAAAAGCCAACCCAAATAAGTCTGTTATTCTAAGTCCCCGAGGCAGGGCTGCAGGAGCCAGGGATTAGGGATAGGGCAGTCTGTAGTGCTGTCATTCAATGTTTGGTCATGTCCAACTCTTGGTAACCCCATCTGGGGTTTTCTTGGCAAAGATACTGGAAGTCCGACATTTCCTTCTCCACTTTACAGATGAGGAAACTGAGACAAATAGGGTTAAGTGACTTGCTCAGGGCCACACAGCTAGTTAAGTGTCTGCGGCCAGATTTGAACTCAAGCCTGGTACTCTATCTTCTGTGCCACCTAGTTGCCAATGGGCACTAGGTCTTTCATACAGGTTGCATATCTGGTACTGTGGAGGGCCTGGAGCTGTTAAATGACACATCCTAGGAAGTCATTATAATTTAATAGCACTATACAATCCCACAAGACACTTTCACATAAATGAGCTCATTTGATCCTCACAACCAGACAGCTAGTGCCAAGCATCATTCCCATTTCACAGATGAGCAAACAGGCTAACTAATCTGCTTAAGGTCACACGGCTAGTAAATGAATGAATTATGGAAGCCTCCATTGGCTCAAATGAATGAGCACAGCTGGTGACTTCCTCCTAATAGGGCCAACCAGCATGGGGCTCCTTATTGGTACGGTGTCCTTACTATTAATAAGGCAGAGAAACAGAAGACTGTGCAATCACTAAGTGTTCATCCCGTCCCACGGACTCCAGCTACTGGGGGAGAAGGGTGCCATCCTGCAATAAACTCAACTTTTAACTTTGACCAGGAAATCTTGTGTCAAGTGAGAAGTATCCTGGCAGAAAAGTCATTGCATAAAATCTCACCCTATGATCCCCCAAAACTGGGGGCAGAGGGAGAGGTGTGGCACATGGAGACAGAGGCCCAATGTGACCACCTAACCTGGTCCTAGGATTCAGTTTCTTCATCTGAGGGGGCTGCAATGCATGGACTCTGCAGTCTCTCCCAGATGCTAGGATCTTT
Source organism: Phascolarctos cinereus (assembly GCF_003287225.1). NCBI lineage: Eukaryota > Metazoa > Chordata > Mammalia > Diprotodontia > Phascolarctidae > Phascolarctos > Phascolarctos cinereus. The sequence continues at coordinate 260,638,272 of NW_027556402.1, read as the reverse complement.
TAGAAAAGCTCCAGGATAAAAGCTACTCTACCGGAGAGAAATGAATTCACCAACTGAAACAGGCTTTGAAACTCTAAAGATGAAACCAAGCACAGGACAAAAGCAATTTCTGCAGGCAAAGACTATTTGTATTTTACTTGCCAGCTGACTTTTCCAAGGTCACACACAGCTAGGAAATGGCCATTCAAAGTCTAAGTTCTAGGGTGGGCACACAGGCCGAGTGTGAAGAGCAATGAGGTACATCCCCTAGACCATCTCATCAGAGGGTCCTGATGACTGCATGTGGTGGGCACTCACTTTACAGAGAAGGGGGCTTGCCTAGGGTCAAGGAAGGAAGTGATGGAGGCCTAACGGAGGCCAGGCTCTTGCTCAGCGAATGATCTTCTGATGGTGGTCCACGATGCCAACTTCACACAGAATGGAAGGGCAATTTAGGTAGCACATGTGGAGGGAAAGAGCACAGAAGAGCCAAACAGAATCTCCTCCCCTTTCCACACAAATTGAGTGAGAACTATCCTGGTGTGTGACATTTTTCCTCAGGTCAATAAAAGGAAGTAAAAAATGGAAGTGCCTCGAGTACCTTGGAGGCACAAGGGAAAAACAAAACCCAAGAAATTACTTAAAAGCCATTTGGCCACCTCAACAGCCTCAACTGATTAAAAGCAGAGAAGAATTGGGTAATTTGTATGAAGTGTTTAAAAAAAATAAGGGTAGGAGACAGGTAATAAGAAAGCCATTTGGAGCTTGGACTCCCGAGGAAAACTTTGAAAGGGAAAAGGCCTGCAGCGTTTCTTCCCTGTACACATGCTATCATACTGATCAATGCCAAATTATCTCCTCCTGTCTTGTGCTAGGCTATCCCCAGCTGCTTTTTTAATAAGAAAAAAACCTTCAAGCTGCAGTGAATTGGAAGAAACAGCATTGGCCTGTGGCAGCATTTAGCCTCACTTATAACAACAACAGCTGGCATTTACAGAGTGCCTACTGTGTGCTATGTAGGCCCTGTGTAAGGGTGCTACAATCACTATTTCATTTGGTCCTCACAACCACCCTAGGAAGGAGGCGCTATTACCATCCCCACTTTACAGATGAGAACACTAAGGCAGGCAGAGGCCGCCTTGCTCAGGCTGTGTGTGACACAGCTCATGAGTGTGAGGCTGGCGTGGAATTCGGGTCTTCCTGCCTCCAGGCCTGGTGTTCCACCCACTGAGCCATCGAGCTGCCTCCACTAAGTCCAGATTGTTAATGAAATAGCGTGCAGGACATGTTTATGAGACCTAGGTGCGGGACCCTTGCAGTCCTGACCAGTTTTTGATCAACTGTGAAAACGTCAGCTAAGGATACGCAAGTCACTGGAACAAGAAAAATAGAGACGCGAGAAACACGGAGTGCCAAATTCCACTCCTCTGAGCCTCACGCTGAAGCCATCCGCTGGGTGACTGCTCTGCCTTCATTTAGAATCCCCCACACTGTGGGAGATGAAAGGCCGTGTGCTACGGCAGAGTGGGAAGAGCAGGGCCCCCAGGAATGTTGCCTTCACCCTCGGCCCTGCCCCATGATGGCTGCAGGAGGTCCTAACTTGGAAGTGCCCACCCCGGCAGAAGCCTGAGGCCTCATGCCGGCCCCAGCCTGTGCACACAGGGACCCTGACCCAGCGCTTGTCCCATTCTCGTGCTGGCAGGCAGCGGTCAGCGTAAGCACGGCTTGTTCTGTGGATGTTTTATTGGCAGTGGTAAAGGCTTCAGTACTTTATTGAAAGAAAGCAATAAATAATACTGTGATAAAAATAGTCAAAAGCAGGCTGTACATACTTTGTTACATAATCAGAAAGTTCACAAAAGATTAATAGAAAAACAACAGTAACGATGAGTTATACAAGTACATTAAAAGCAGAAACGAATAGGAAAAAGACATGCTATATATATATGCACATATGTATATATTTATATCTGGATCTATCTATCTATATATATATATACACACACACATACATATATATATAGTTGCATAATAAATAATGCACCATGATCTACACCAGGTTCTCGTTGGCTTTTTAATGTGCCATTTTTAAAAGTAAAAGGTACATTCTCTACAGTCTGAAATGTGATGGCTATACCATTAAACTCTCAAAAACGTGTCCGGGCGCAGAAGCTAAACAAGTTGGCCAACAAACGCCGAAAGCCGCCTGGCGAGCACAGTAAGGCCTGGATTGAAGGTGGCGCGGCATCCCTCGGCAGGGGCGGGCCTCGAGACTGCAGCGCGCTGTGATTGGTCCTCGAAGAAATTGCATCGGAGCCTCTCAACCAACGGCGTTGGGAGGAAAGCACTTCTTTGCGGGCTGGGGGCAGGGGAGAGCAGGACCTGGCCCCCTCCCCAGGTCCATCCTTCCGGGCTCAGAGAAGTCTTCTCTGTTCATGGCTTTATAGCAGTCAATGAAGACAAGTTATCCAAGGAGGGGAGACTCAGCGCCCCAGGGCATGCTGAGCCAGGTTTTTCTAGAACGACTCCATAGCGTTCTAACGTTTCTCAGTTCCAATTTTAGTAGAGAAGATATTTAAAATACAAAATGTAAAATCAGTCCATGCTACAGAATGAAAAATTTCTTTTCAGAAAAAGATCAGTAATTGTGATCAGTAATTAAATCACACCATAACTGCTTGCAATGAAAAGTCTGATTGTTTCAAAACGACTGCGGCGGCTTGCTTTTTGAAGCATTCGTTAAAAATGTATTGATGATGCCTGCCTACTCCTTGGTAAGAGGGCGCTTTTTACAAATGTAGTAAAATCCTCATTTCTGTCAGGTTTATTTAAAAAAATTAAACAATGATCATTACAATAACTGCACAATTTACAAAAAGCCCTATTTGCTCATAGGATTTATACTTACAAGTATTACAGTACATTCAGTTGACTAACAAATTAAGCATAAGAACCTCATGGACTGGAAAAGATATTTATAATCTGGATACACATGAAAAATTAAGTAACTGTATAAATGAAGTCACATAAGTTTACATAAATATAAGAAACATTTAATTCTAAAATATTTTCTCTATGGTATTCATGAATTTTTTTACTAATTAAAAACTCTGTAATAAAATATCTCATTGTCCATATAACAAGTATTAACAGATTAAAGATCCACTCAATTCTAAAATGTGGTCTTGGCTGAGTTCAGAACGATGCATAATCATCTGTAGAAGTAGTGTGGGTAAACTAGGAGGAAAAAAAAAAACATGCCAATGAGTGGCTGCCAGCCAGAAGCCAGCAAAGAAGCCAATGAAAAGTCCAAATCCCAGCCCACGCAACTTTCTTTAGGAATTACCTGAGCAAAACCCACGTTTTTTACTTACAAGAAGGCTGTCCCTAAACAAAATGACTGAAGTGTATCCCTAAGTCAGCACGTAGACGGTACAGAACAGAACCAGCCTCACTCGGGAACTTTTAAAAAGCAAGTCTGCCCGTGAAAGGAGACCCAAGACTCGAGCATCTTCGGCCCTGTGACGAAGAGCTCTTACCCCTCCCGAGGCCCTGGGCCCAAACCACTGCAACGCGGCCACAGGCCAACAACCCACAGCTCTGTGTCCAGTGCAAGTAAACCCTTGCTTGAATGGCCCTTCTCCTCCGTAACCGCGATCGTGGGATGCTCCAACTGGGGACTGCCACATCGCCTGACCCTGAATCCAGGGCTGTGGCTGCTACAATCTTTTCAGTAATATCTGCCAGAAAGAATGCAAACCTACAAATCACACCAGGGAGGAGTCTTGGAGCATCGGTGCAGCTTAGATTTCAAATGAACATAACTGAGTATGGCCCACTTAGCATTTGCCTTTGTCACCTGGGAACCTAATTAAGGCTCTGTTCCTAGGAAGAAACATGCTGGATCAGTAGCTAACTCCAAATGAATTGGCCTGTCCAAGTCTTGGGGAAAAGCTGGGGGTGTAAACCATTAATAACAGCCACTTTCCCTGCCAGAGGAAGCATCAGCTTTCCTGATCGGACACTGGAAAGGGACAAGACAAGGCAGCTGCAGGCGGTAACACGGGGGATGCTCACTTGGCCAGATCTTTGAAAATACGGGATAGAATTCTCCAATTCCTCTAGTCCCTGACCCCTGTGCAGCTGGAAGGGAAGAGTGACCCCAGTACCTCTAAAGTACAATATGATGTAAAATGTTAAAAAATTAAATCCGTTGACTGACTTGGAGAACTGTGGTCTGTTGGGCACCCCTTCCACTCCTCAGAAGCACAAAAGGCTGTGATTCCACAGAACCAATGGAGCGCTAACGTTGTGTGTAGGCAGCTGGCTGCCCCAAGCCAACAAGGACCGTCGTCAGCCACGTGAAACCAAGCACCTAAGGGCTGGCATCCGCTGGGCACGTTGTGGGCGCCACGCTCTCTCTACTCACCAACAGAAGGCTTTAACAGGAATAAGTCCTTACGGTCGCAGAATCCAACCTCTGGCTTCCTGATACACTGCCTGTTTCAAGAGCGCAGAAGGAAAGCGTGCAGAACACAGCATGCAGTTAGTTTTTAAAACCACCTGAGTGAGGACAGTTACAAAACGTTCTGGGATAGCAGCAGCGCCCTTCCCCAGAGGTGAGTGTGAGGGGGCTCTCTTTGGGGGGTGTGGGAATGAATGTGCTGGAAGCGAACAACAGCTGGTCACCAGACACCGACTCCCAGGGTCTCTGTGGGGTCCCCACCACCAGGAAGCAACCGCAGACAGCGTTAGAGGAAATCCCTTTCCATCTCTCCATCTGCCATCTGAACCGACTGTCAGTGGGGCTGAGTGTCAGATGAACAGAGAGGAACACAGCCCAAAGAAGGCAAGTCAGCACCCCGGGGGAGGCAGACGACTGGTTACGTAGAAAGACCAACATCTCAGTGAAGAAAGATGCCGGAGGCCTCAAAAACAAAAACCGCTGCTGATGCTATAAATTGGTTGGAACACTGTAAGTCAGTGTGTTTCTCTTGTTCTCACTCTATGGGTCATCAACATTGCTCTGAAATGCACAATTTGGCATGAACAACGTACTGCTCAATGTGCTCACAACACAGCAGCTCTGAAAAGGCACAAGCTAGTCACCAACACCTGAAAACGGTGTGACCCCGTAAATCCGTATCCACCTGGAGCTTGGGCCCCACCCCTCCTCTCATCTTGATGACTGCCCCTGCACTGGAAGCCACAAGCCAACCAGGAACAGCTGTTGTTAATAATAAGGGGCATGATGGCAGTGGTGACCCTGACAGAGAGAAGACTGCAGAGCAAGTGATGTCTCCGAGAATCCGTCCCTGGCAGAGAGTGAAGAGAGAGGGCCAGGGGGCCGCTGTGCAAGAGAAGAGGTCCGGCCCGGCCCCACCAGCCATGGCAGCGGAAGGTTCAGAAGCAAGCACGGAGACAGGCCCGAGCACGGCCTGTGCTGATGCTTTTCGATTGATTTCCTCCTGGGTACATTAAAACCTTGAGAACGTCAGAGAAGATCCAACCTGGTTTTGAAAAAGTCCTAGATTCTGAATCTGTGACACCCTGAGAAGAACATCCACGGTTCTAAGGCCATTCCAAGGACTGCACCCCTAGGACAGAGTGTCCAGGAGCCGCACCCAGAAAGCTACTCCCTTTCCCAGAATACACAGCTGTCCTGAAAAATGCTCCAGGACACCCAGAGGTGGCAGGAATTGGGGTTCAAAGGCTGTTCCTGGTCAAATGTGCTTCCATTTGAGTGTGTGAGGTTTCCTTTCACTTGAAAGCTGGTCTGAATCTATCTGGATCCTTAGGCTTTAGTGAAACTACTAAGTAAAGACTTGTAACTAAAACAAAAGGCCTGGCCCAGGGTCATCTTCTGACCCTAAAAGTACCCAAGAAAGGAGCAGGTGAATTGGAGCTGTTGTTTTCTTCAATGAATGAAAGATGGAGGAGACAAAGGTAAATGTCCTCCTCCCTTCTAAAGTAGATAAAAGTATGTAAACAGGAAAGCTCAGGGTGTGGCTAATCCTGAAAGGCAGGGCACCTACCAAGGAGTGACTGACAAAGAAGAGGCAACCTGAAGACTCTGAGGGCAATGGCATGCCAGAAAGGCCCTTCTGGGGGTAAGCCTGGACTCCTTCCCCAAAGCTATGTGAGGGTCTGCTGGGCTCCTGCAACCAGGAGAGAGACCTTTTGTCCACAGCAGTAGAGACAAAAGGTGAAGAGGAGCTGAGATCTGTATTGGTTAGGTAAGATGCACACCAAGGAAATCAGAAATGCCTCAAGTACTGAAGCCACTGTCCCATAAACACACAAGCCCCGAGGGGGGCCAGAGTTCCTCTCAGAAGATGGAGGTACAAGACAGTGTTGAGGGAACAATGAGATGTGGTGGGCTCAGGATGCCAGGGAAAGTCTGGCGGGACTTCCTGGCCCTGAGGATGCCGGCACGTACAGAAGGCAGAGACTACAAGTACTCTAGAGGAAATTCTTGATGGTCAAGGGAAACATTTCAAGTCAGCACGTGCAACAGGACATAAATGCTTTAAAACTTATTAAACAGGCAAATTTAGATATGAAATAACTTGCATTCCAACACAAAAAAATCTGAGATGCTTTAAGAAATGAAAACTCTGACCACCTACCATCCATCTGCATTTTCTTTGGCTGCATAGAGGGTGAAGACATAGACGAGGTGACCCTAAAATTTGCAGGGAGGGTCTCTGCCGAGCCAGCAGCTAATCCTCGAATGTCCTTGGGCCTAAATTTTTTTCTCCACGAAGGGGCTCTGCGAAAGCTTTTATCATCATCCTGGAAAATTCAGGAACACAGTAAAAATCCTGGAGCAAGCTGAGCCAACCCTTTCCATTCACTTTACCTACATGTAGGTCAGGCTCTACAAATGCCACATTTGATCACTGGTACCCTCTGAGGCCTGTCCAAGCACAAGGAATTCTTGAGGCTGCAGGAACTTTTTCATGGACAACAGGCCCCCAGTCCATCCCGGCAACCCAGCACAGATCTTGGTCTGAGCACACAAACCCCCAGCTTTCCTTAGGGACTCATCCTGGATGGCCACCAGAGGGAGCCCTAAGGACCTGTGAGGTGGCAGGCTAGCCCTGCACTCAATCTCACACTCCTCCCATGACCTCTGGGTTCGGCTTGTCTGGAATTCCAGGAGGACATCGAAGACACTGGCCCAGGAAGGTCTAACACCTTCATTTCCAGAGGAGGAATGAGGGAGACACAGGAAACAACATTCCATCAAGTCTCTCAACATTTTATAACCTGTGGTCACATCCTGTCCCGACCTTCATTTCTCAGGACTGAAAACAATCCAAATGTTAATAATCTCTCTTTGAAAGTCCCCGCCTTCTTGGCCTGGCCCTTTCCATCCCTTGGTTAGCTAGGACTGTGTGGGGACTGTTCTGACTGGCTTTCTGACCAGGGCAGCACTCTGGGGAGATGGGGAAGTATGTGGCAGAGTAAGAATGAACAGCACATGCTTTCAATTCATGGGAAATAAGCAAAGTTTTCCCAAATCTCAGGCCTAAGAGAAAAATGTCAGAATTCAAACAGGAAAAACCCTGCTCAGGTGAAAAGGTCACAGTATTCTAATGTCTGTTTTAATTACAAAATTTACAAAAACAGGGAACATGTGCCGAGTGGCAAATCCAGAGGGGCTCTGTCCCATGAGACAGTATCTGGGCACCAGTAACAGCCCTGAGACTGACTAGAGACCTTCCAGCTCAGCCACTGAGCTCAAAATCCACGTTTGCTGAAAATCTCTCAAACTTACTTCCTCAAACCTTCTGTCAGTGCCCATAACTAGAAGGTTGTTGAACTCTCTTTCCAAGACAGCACGAGCCTAAGGGAAAAAGCAAACAAAAAACCCAAACAAACAGAGTTTTCATTAGTCTTTGAGAAAACAGGAGGGATTGGGGGTGGTGGCTTTATTTTTTTTGAAAGCTCTAAACATGTCACATAACATGTTAAGCCACAACCATACTCCTCAGGCAATCTCCCTACAGAGGCAAGATCTGAACAGGCAGCTGTGGAGCAACTCAACAAATCCTTCCTTCTTGCCACCAACTCCATGCCATCCTTATGTCTCCCCAAAGGTCCCTAGTGGGCAAGAGGCCCGAGGCAAGACAGAAATGAGATCGTTCTACTGGTCGCCAAGGGCACAGGCCATGGTGGCTAAGGGGGAAGGTATGAGAGCAAGCCAGGAAAGGGGAATGAAGGCAGGGGGACTCTGCCATGGCCTGTGTGGAGGATGCCACTGGGGCTCTGGCAGCCAAGATGGGGAAGGGCCTTTAGACCACAAGAGGAAGGGACATTGTGCAAGGAGCGTGATCATCATTTTCAAGGATTTGAAGAGTCTGCATGGAGAAGGGCATTTATGGACAGATTGTCTGTGAGGGGTGATGAGGAAAAGACACAAAGAACCCTGCTAAGAATGGGAACTCTCTGTGCGATGACCCTGGCGGCCACAGGAGGAAGGGCCTGGCACCAAGAGAGAATGGACGGACTGAGTGCACACTGCGGTGACTCTGGGTGGGGACTGTGCTGGTCAGTCAGACATTACTGGTTTGGTCGCAGGCTTACCTGTGTGTTCTGAGTGGGGATCTGCAGCAGGAGGGCCAGAGCGTTGAAGTCAAAGGTCTCATCCAAGGCCACCAGCGCGCCGTGGACGCCGCTTTCCACGAGGTTGTTTGCATACTCTTTGAGGCCGATGGATAAAATCCAGCGAATCACCCGATCATTGCTCCAAACGAGCACCTCTAGAGAAGGACATGAAGAGACGGGACATCAAGGGGCAGCCCGGCAGGGCCCACACCCTGGGGAGCCAGTAAAGCACCGTTCTCCAGCACTCTCATTAGCACTAATGCTGCTGAGAGATCATCTCGTCTGGAACCTCCGCCTCGGGAGGTGGGGAACACGCACACAGACAGCAGCTGCTCTGCACCACGCACTGTGCTAAGCACTTCATTGTTCTCACTCCTGGCACACCCAACCCTGTCCCCGATGCCGGCCCAGGCCAAGAGCACAAGCATCCTGGAGAGGTGGGGGAGGGGGGGGGAAGGAGACGACACGCGGGGGGGACGCCCAGACTCCAAGCAAACCTTTGATTTCATTCTGACTTTCTTCTCTTCTCCTTTCCAGTTCCTTCCGATCATAATTCAGTCTTCGCAGACACATGATTCCACACTGGAAGCTGTTTCTATTTGGAAAAGGGAAACCCTCAGAGGCAGCCCTGGGCATGGATTTCTGCGCCATCAGTCACACCTCCTCCAGTCATTTACCTGTGGAAACTGTCCACCATCTTGAGCTGTCCTCGCAGGTCTTTCTTGGTTAGATGGTCAAGCATCCGAGCGTCCACAAGACACTCCATGAAGTAGCTGCGGTACTGAGGAAGCCCCAGGCTGGGCAGCCACTCATTGCCGATCCACTCGTGATTCATGTCGCCATAGGCCAACGTCTGCTTGAGAAAAGGTATCAGAGAGTTACTAAGGAGAAACCGAGTCAAAGAACCAAACTACTGTTACATTAATGGCTATCCAACTGACTTTCTGTTTTTCGTAGCTAAAAGAATGGATGGCTTCGCATCCTTCATTTTGCAGAATGTATCTGCGTCCAAAGGGTGACCTGGCGCTGTACGGTGGCAAGGACATTTCACTCAAGTGTCAATTATCAATTAGACATTGTATTTCCTCCATCATCCGAACAGTTCTGAGGCATTTCTGCATTTGAAAACAGAAACCTCCTTTCACAGAATCACAACAGAATATAGTTATAGTCCCTGAGTCTCATTAACTGTTGAACTACAAAGAAGGGTCATGACTCACAAACAGCTTGAAAAGATTAGCCAATCTTATTTTTTAAGCACACGATGGGGGAAGAATGATTCCATTAAGAGTTGTCTGTGTCAGATATAAAGTGTGAATCTTTCCTGTGGAAGTCAAGGGCCCACAGACCCTGTATGCTCTGGTACAATAACAGATTCCCTGTGAATAAAGCAGCTTGGCAGAGGAGACACTGCCCTAAGCTTGGGATCAGGAGTCCTGGGCTCAAATCTTCCCTCAGGCACTTACACAAGTCACTTAATCTTGGAGAGCCTCAGTTTAGTAACCTGTAAAATGGTGATAATGCTGCTTGTTGTGAAGAAAGGGCATTCCCTCCACACATGTTATTACACACGTTCTCTTGGGGCACATGCAGGAGGCCTGGACGGTTCTGGCCAGGACACCAACGAGCACGACCACACCCTACAGGGAGCAGACTTTCACCACAGCTCAGGCAGGACTATTCCCGAGTACCCCTCTAAAGGACCCAACACCCCCGGGGGACACACAAAGGCTAGAGGATGGGACTCTTTCTGGCTGGCCATGTCCTACCCAGACTGGACCAAGAGACAAAGCTGCCTTCCAAAGAGCTGGGCAAAGTGACTGCTGGTCTTGTCTAATCGTTTGTCACATCCATGACAGACTTCATTCTAAATCAAGACCAGGGGGCCAATCATGGGCCCTCAAGCACAGCTGCCACTCGTGGTGCTCAGACGAGGCCGTCCTCAGATGGAGGCTGAGTCGGCCTGTCCAGATGCCTTCCCCACAAGGCTGACAGATGGATGCCAGCAGTAACGCAGCAGCCTTCGGCCATATACACACGGCCTCACCTCACCAGCCTCCTGGAGGAGTCTGGATGGCCCGTGGCCTACATTATTTGCTACGGGCAAGTATGTATTCAGAGGCTGTTATGTATCGAGAGAGGATGAGCTTCCTTCCATCTCTGCAACCTGCTCTGTGGCAGATTTCTTGAAGAAGGCCACTCATGGAACCTTTCTGAGTGGCAGCTGGGCAAACTATTGCCAGAAGAACATGCTATGGGGAATGTATATTTCCTATTCAAACACAGGGGAGGAAAAATACCATCAAATGGCGTTCAAAAGTAGTGATGTAAAATGGAAAGAACACTGGCCTTAGAGTTGGAAATCAGCGACCTAAGCCCTAACTCTCAGTCGGTTTATGGCACTCAGCTAGGAGCTGGAGAGAGATACAAAACCAAAACGATTCCTGCCCTCAAGGAACTTCCACTCCATGTGGGAGATCCCATGAACATCAGGAGGCACAAAGCAGATGGGAGGGGAAGACACAGGCATCTGGAAAAAGGGAAAGGCCTTGGTTGAGCTGAGTCTGGAAGGAAGCCAGGAATTTAAGGGCTTTCCAGACACCTGTCAGAGGGTCAGAAAAGGAAGGACAGGTCAGGCTTGTATTTAGAGAAAACCAATCTGCAGGTGTATTAACTGGAGAGAAGCTGTGGAGGTAGAAGCTACAACAGCCAGAGACTGATGGGATGTGGAGGATAAGGAAGAGCAGAAGGACTCCAAGAGAATTAACCTCTCTGATCTTCACGTTTCTCACCTGCACAACGCAGGCAGTGAAAGCGGCATTCTTTCCACCACAGAGATACGGGAAGGCAAACACACTGGGTGGGTGCTTTTTAAGTCTTCACATATAAAATGTAAGGGACTAGAGGTACGTTAAAGACTGTCAGCCAATCCTAGTCACTGTTCCTTGCCTGCCTTGTCTGTTAATATTTCTGTTACAAAGAATATTAATATAAATCAAGTTTTGTGCCATGTTTGTAAGAAAACAAAATCCAAATGTGGCTGAATTTAATTTCCTGTTGTGAAAAATGAACCTGCTCTAAATGATCATTAAGGATTGAAAAGAATTTGCTGAGTTAAAATCTCACCCAGACCAAGATGAAGATGAGAGAAGAGCATTTAAGACTTTCCTAACAATATTCCTCCTGACCTTTGGTCAGATGTGATCCAAACCATTACAGAATTAAATGAGGCTAAATCACGAAGGATTCCAAGCTAGGACCCTGTTTGGTAATAAAAGAGGGTCCAGGAAATATGTCTCTGTTGCATGAAGGGAAAGGTCAATCTCGTAACTTTGAAATCCCGGCACGCTTTACCCTAGCTACAGCCACAGGTCCTGAAGACCTTGGGGCTCTCAGCCCTGGCCAATAGCTCTCCATCAGAAACAAAAGCCATTTTCTCAGTGGCAATGACATGAGAGAAGAGGCCTGACCACCGGCTTTGCAACTGCTCCCTCAGGGGCCTGGGACCTTTCTATCCAATCTGCTGCAGAAGCCTCATCTATATGTCTCTGCCAGTAGAGTGTGAGGTCCAAGTACTGACTGTCTGCCTTCCTTGTCCATTTGAACCATGCCTGGAACTAGTAAGATGTAAAACCTGCTTTATGCACCGTTTCTATCACTGAGGACAGAGGATATGTCCTCGGACAGGGACTCACCAAACAAAAGGAATCAGAAGGCTGGCCACCCCCTCAGTTCTCTTCCTGCTCATTAATCTCCATGGGTTGTGTGACAGTTTATATGCAGATGGCCCCCACACCCCTATGGCCTAAGCTTGTTACCTTAGTCATGAGAAGATTGTCTGTGGATAGAGCCTGGGCTCTGGAGCCTAAGGCCCTGCTGAGCCAACTGGATGATCACCTTCAGATACACCCTTCCTCACCAAGTACACTCCCCTCTAAGCCCCTAGGTACATTGCCCCTTCTGTGGACTGTTTCCACAGCCTCCCTATCAGACTCCCTCTCTCACGTCCCACCCCTGCACTACCAATTCTTCTGTCTGTCATGCGACTTCCCAATTGGGTTCCAAACTAACTTTCCAGACCGCTCCCCAACTTGGTCCCTTCTGTACCCTCTCCATTCCAGCCAAAACAGACTCATGCCGCAGCTCCCACCCAACCCCTGCGTGAGCCGGCCTTCCTCGTAGGAGGCTGTGTTCCACACGCCCCACGCGAGAGACAACTTCTGTAGTGACTTCCAAGTCCACATCGCGGCCTCCAACACAACGCAAGCTGCTCGTGGAGCTCTGGCCGGGAGGGTTTGATTTTTGTCTTTACAGCACACGGTGCCTTCTGCACAGCGGCGTCTTAAACATGTTGCAAAACAACTGCAAGGCTGTGGATTGTTTAGACTGAGATGCCAAAAGACGACTGTAAGAAAGGGCTTCTTGACATTCTACAGCAAGAACCCCCATGAAGGGGAACCTGCTCAACACCAACCAACACTGCATCCAATTCTGATGTCAGGGGTCATGGGCTCCAGCCTGATCCTAGACAAGTAAACAGAGGCTCAAAGAAAGAGGTGACCTGTCCAACCTCACATGACTCCTTAGTGTCCCAGCTTCAGTCAGAACCATGTCCCCTGACTCCCTACACAATGTCATTTCAAAACAATCCAGGCAGGAAGCATGCTGATGTCTGCTCAGCTCAGTGAGACAAGACTTCAACCGATATGGGTATGTGCGTGTGCGTGTGCGTGTGTGCGCCTGCCCCTCTCACAGAGCATACAAAGCTATTCCTATAATTGAAAAAAAACAACAGCAGCAGTAAAATAAGATCCCTCCCCACCACCAAAGGACTATAACTTCAGGAGATGTCTAGGCATCAGGCCCTTTGTGAATCACTCATGGCATTTTACATAAAAATTTGTGTTAATCACAAATTATCATCAAAATCACACCTGAAAGATTTTCACAACTGTCCATGAGACATTAACTACTCTTTTAATCAAAGCGTTGGGACCGTCGGACAGTTTTGATTTATGTTATTAAATCATTAACAGTTTTCAAGTGATTCGGATGCTGATGACATCAACAAAGGCACAAGCTTCCATGCATTCACTGCTTTGGGGAACGTATGTAAACATAATGAGGAACAAATTAGAGAAAGTCTCCAACCTGAGCCCAGCTTCCCTCCTCATCGTCCTGATGTTACGTGGTTAAAAAAGCAAAAGGATACAACGATTAGTAATGGTAAGTTCAGAGATACCAGCCAGTAAATGCTGTCATACTCATGCAACTTAACTGTGAGCAAAATAAGTTCAAAGGCAAAGGCACCATGCAATAACCATGCAAAACAACTGGCATTCTTCATGCAAATAAAGAGCAAGGTTTTTCCCCCATATACCAAACACCTCTACAGAAAGAAAGAAAAAGGAAGGAAGGAAGGAAGGAAGGAAGGAAGGAAGGAAGGAAGGAAGGAAGGAAGGAAGGAAGGAAGGAAGGAAGGAAGGAAGGAAAGGAGGGAGGGAGGGAGGAGGGAAGAAGGAAGGAAGGGAGGGAGGGAGGCATGGAGGGAGGAAAGAAAGGAGAAAGGGAAGGAGGGAAGAAGGAAGAGAGGGAAGAGGAAGGGAGGGAGGGAGAAGGAAGGAAGAAATGAAGAGAGGGAAGGAAGCATCTTAAGCTCAAATTAGCAAGAAATTAGTAAATAAATTAAGACTCTCTGAGAAGAGTTAAATTAAAGTCACACAATTAATTTCAGGGTACTAAAAATTTACACATTGATGATTCTGATTTTGAACAATTAATGCCCAAAAGGAATAATTGTCTTCAGTAAGTCCACATCAGTTTGTGGGCCCACGAATACAACAAGAAGAGGTACCAGCACTGACCGTGTGAGGTGTTGCTGTCAGGGTTTTCCATTTCTTCATGTGTTAACCAGACATTCCCCGTGGTCTGACATGACCCCGGTGACAGTAAGTCACATCCCACGAAAGGAAAGCAGTAACAAAGAGGAAAGGGTGGGTTGCAGAACATAAGCAACAGGGACGTGCCAGGCCTTGGGGCTTGAGCCATAGCACTGAGAGCCCCAAGATGATGTCCCTAACATAAGGACACCTGTGTATGCTGCTTTTATCAATAAAAGCTGGGGAAGCTTAGGACCACCCCCCCCACCCCCCCACCCCCCGGGAGCCTTTCAGGAATTCAAAAGTTAAACACTAAAGGTCTTCTCTTCCTAAAGGATAATTTTATCAAACAGGTAACGCCTGAGGATTTTACATTTAAATAAAGATTTTCTTTTCAGTGTATTTAAGTGGTCTAAAAAAATATGATTATACAGCTGAATTCAAGATCACATAGCTGTCATTCACTATGCAACCGCATTCTAAAATGTGGTAGGCGTGGGCAGCTAGGTGGCAAAGTGGATGAAGTCCCAGCTCTGGAGTCAGGAGGACCTGAGTTCAAATCCAGCCTCAGACACTTGACACTTACTAGCTGTGTGACCCTGGGCAAGTCACTTAACCCCACTGCCTAGCAAAAAGACCCCAAAAAAACAGAAATAAAATAGAAATAAAATAAAATGTGGTATGTGACCATTAAATACCAACTCTGTATTATTTTCAAAATCAAAGGAAACCCATTTTCTCTGTTTCTTAGATTTAACATTATAATCCTGGTTCATATAAAGACTAAAGTTAACTGTGATAACAAGTAACCAAAATCGAGGCATCTTAATATGAAAGCTAGCTAACTTCTAAAAATCTGCAGTTTTTTTAAAAGGCATCTCAAAGAATAACAGGTAAATAAAATAAAAGTATTTTTCTTTAAAAAAAAAAGTTCAAGGGGGCAGCTAGGTGGTGCAGTGGATAGAGCCCTGGCCCTGGATTCAGGAGGGCCTGAGTTCAAATCCAGCCTCAGACACATAACACTTACTAGCTGTGTGACCCTGGGCAAGTCACTTAACCCCACCGCCTAGCCCCTCCCCCCAAAAAAAAGTTCAAATAAGGATTAAGCTATTATCTGAATATAAAAAGACACATCATTGTGTACTATTATGATCATTTCCTTTTAAGAATAAGATCATGATTCTGTCCTTGGGGAAAAAAAATTAATATGTTTAAAACAGGTGTGCTCATTCTCTGAACATTTTTTGAAACGAGGCAACTTTATTCTGGCTGACTATAAGCCAAAGGAATGTCTCTTGGGAGAAGTGATCAAGCTTCAAATGGTCAATACTTAAGAGTCTCTGCCCGTGGGATTGCGCTTCCTGATCAATAGCCAAAACCTGGATACTGCAGACAGACTGAATAAACTGAGAGCAGTCTTCCTACTATTAGAGATCTGATGGGCTGCATATGATGAACTAAACCACTACTTTGGACGTAGAGCAGAAGGGAAGAGGAAGTGAAGACCAGTCTGAAATTTTTAGGCACCTGTTTCATTGTGCGGATAAATGTGACCTCAAAATCTCGTGTTCACTGGCTATGCCACCAGACTGTACAAGTGTGAACTCTATGATCTTACTTACAATACTTGATTAGCAAACAGTCTTTTTTCATACGAGCTTCATTAAACTTCAGTCAATTCTACCTGACTGATCTCAAATTCTAATTAGTGAAGGCAAAATGAATCAAGTTAGGAAGAACACACATATATACATATATATATGTATGTCATCAAATTTCTCCTTTTCCCTCCTCAAGGGCAGTTTCCAGAGACTTTTACTAAATTTTGGTAAGAAGCATGTTCTGTCCTGAAGATTATTCCCAACTTTTTTAGGTCATCAGAATGCTATTCTGCCCAAGTTCTATGCGCAGACCTTTCTACAAAGTCACTTACCAAGACCCTACGAGGACAAACAAGACACAAACTGTGCCCTTCTTGTCAATCATCGCCAGCCCTATTCGGCTGTTGCTAAGATTCTGAATCTGTAAGGATGAGAATGGGAAGGGACAGGTGACTTTAGCAAGCTTCTCTCAGACTCCCGATCGCTCACCGTTCTGGACGTGGGCGGGGCAGACGGACTCGTCAAGGACATGATTTCTTGGATGGCCAGCCTCAGCTTTAGCCTGTGCAGAGGATTGCTGATTCCAATCTCACGCTGTATTTCAGTATCAGACAGGGCAGACATGATGGCCCCACTCTTCACATTGGCTCGGCAAGCAGCCACGTACCACGCAGGCATCCCGACCCACAGCTGGGAAAAAAAACAGCAAAACTGAGTATCATCCCCAGTCCACAGTATGGATTTAGATACAATGAAATGTACTACTAGAGCCAAAGGATATGAACAGGCAGTTCTCAGATGAAGACATTAAAGCTATCTATTAGTCATATGGAAAAAATGCTCTAAATCATGACTGATTAGAGAAATGCAAATCAAAACAACTCTGAGGTACCACATCACACCTATCAGATTGGCCAACATGACAAAACAGGAAAATGATAAATGTTGGAGAAGATGTGGGAAAATTGGAATGCTAATGCATTGTTGGTGGAGTTGTGCACTGATCCAACCATTCTGGAGAGCAATTTGGAACCATGCCCAAAAGGCTATAAAAATATGCATGCCCTTTGACCCAGCAATAGCTCTCCTAGGTCTGTATGCCAAAGAGATCATACAAATGGGAAAAGGACCAACATGTACAAAAATATTTATAGCAGCCCTTTTTGTGGTGGCAAAGAATTGGAAATTGAGAGGATGCCCATCCACTGAGGAGTGGCTGAACAAGTTGTGGTATATGAATGTAATGGAATATTATTATACTATAAGAAATGATGAATAGGCAGACTTCAGAAAAACCTGGAAAGACTTGTATGGACTGATGCTGAGGGAAGTGAACAGAACCAGGAGAACGTTGTACACAGTAACAGCCATGTTGGGAGATGACTAATATTAATAGACTTAACCCTTTTCAGCAATACAAGGATCTAAGACATTTCCAAATGCCTTATGATGGAAAATGCTATTTACATCCAAAGAAAGAACTATGGAGTTTAAAAGCAGATCAAAGCATACTATTTGATATATTTTTTTTTCTTCTGTTGTGTTTTGTTTCCTGTTTCTGGTGGTTCTTCCTATTGGTTCTAATTTTCACAACATCACTAATGTGAAAATATGTCTAATAGGAATGTATATGTAGAGCCTATATCAGATTGCTCACCACCTTGGGAAGGGAGATGGGGAGGGAGGGAGAGAAAAATTTAAAACTCAAAAGCTTATGGAAGTGATGGTTGATAAATCAAAATTAATTAATTTTTAAAAATTAAATTAAATTAAAAAAAATGTACTACTAGCATTGAAGAAAAGCCTCTTTCCAGAGTTTTCCTCCACATCATTACCTCGAGCCACACAACCACGGTTGGCCCATCCCACTGGGCAAAAGGAAGGCCTTGTCTTCGTGCTTCCTCCAGCAGTTCATGCCTGGGAAATCAGAACAAAATAAGAAGCTGCACGTCTGTGAAATGTCAGAAAGGCATTTACCAAACGCCTGCTAACACCGTCTCTGTATAAATTACACTTATTCCTCTTGACTAATTCCACACATCAGCAATATGACCAATGTAGGACTCTGGGCCACACTGACAGAATTTGGTAGGTATTACAAAGCTGCATAACAGAAATCCTGGCATCCTCTTATCCTACTTCTAGAGTTCTCTCTTATTTGTAAACTGAAAATGAAAAAATTACTAATAATTTTAAAACATCCCCAAAAGATAAATGGTCAAAGGTTATGAATAGGTAGCTCAAAAATGAAGAAAACGATTTCTTAAGAGACATGAAGTGGGGGCAGCTAGGTGGCATAGTGGATAGAGCACTGGCCCTGGAGCCAGGAGGACTTGAGTTCAAATCCAATCCAAGACATATGACACTCATTAGCTGCATGACTCTGGGCAAGTCAATTAACCTCAATTGCCTCACCCCACACCCCTCCCCCAACCCCCCCATGCAAAAAAAAAAGGAAAAAAAAGACACATGAGAGTGAAGCCAAGATGGCGGGAAAAAGGCAGTGACTCGCCTGAGCTCTCCCCCAAACCCCTCTGGATACCTCAATATAATGCCATAAAACAATTCCTGGAGCAGCAGAACCAACAAAAGGACAGGGTGAAATCATTTGCCAGCCAAAGACAACCTAGAAGGTCAGCACGAAGAATGTCACGTGGGTAAGAGTGCAGCACAGTCCAGCCCAGGCCTTGCCAGCATGGCCTGGCCCGAGGAAACTTGGTCCCTGGAGCAGGCCTGGGCAGCCGCTGCATCAGCAGCTGCTGCTTCCAGAGCTCTCAGCTTACAGCCGGTAAGGGGGTCAAACAACTGGCCAGAAGGAGATTACAGGGGTGTCTTTGCTGGCACTAGGAGCAGGACTCCGTTGCTTTGCTCATACTCGAATCCAGGTTGTAGTCCTGGGTGGCAGTCCTAGGGCGAGGAGGAGCCCCAGCACACCAGAGCTTGCAGCCACAGTGAAGCAGGAACACTCCTCACAGTTCCAGGGCAGAAAAGAGTGCTTGTGGTCAATCACAGACCAGAGCACAGGCCAGGAGAGTAGTAAACACACCTCTCCTTACATCATACCACCTTGGAAGAATTGAAAACTTACAGGTTCCGAAAAGTACCCCTGAAAACAGGTACACAAAACCCCTGAAGCTTGGAACAGTGCAACCTCCTCTCTGGAAGCAGAGACCCACCTTAGCAGAGTTAAAAGTCAAGAAATAGACTGGAAAAAATGAACAAACAACAGAAAAAAAAATTCAGATCATAGGAAGTTAACTCTGGTGACAAGGAAGATGAAAATATACACTCAGAAGAAGATAAAAAACTCAAAGCTCTTACATCCAAAGCTTCCAAGAAAAATATGAATTGGTCTCAGGCCAGGGAAGGTTCAAAAAGGATTTTGAAAATCAAGTTAGAAAAGTAGAAGAAAAATTGGGAAGAGAAATGAGATTGATTCAAGAAAATCATGAAGAAAGAGTCAACAGCTTGGAAAAGGATACAAAAAATTACGCCTTAATATCTTAAATAACAGAATAGGCCAAGTGGTAAAAAGACATACAAAAAAGCCAGTGAGAAGAATGCACTGAAAAATGGAAAAGTACAAAAGCTCACTGAAGAAAATAATTCTTTAAATATGAGAATTGAGCAAATGACTTTATGACAAATCAAGAAACAATAAAACAAAACCAAAAGAATGAAAAAATAGAAGACAGTGTGAAAGATCTCACTGGAAAAACAACTGACCAGGAAAAAAGATCCAGGAGAGAAAATTTAAAAATTATTGTGCGACCTGAAAGCCACGATCAAAAAAAGAGCCTAGACATCATCTTTCAAGAAATGATCAAGGAAAACTGTCCTGATGTTCTAGAATCAGAGGATAAGAATCCATCAATCACCTCCTGAAACAGATTTCCAAATTAAAACTCCCAGGAATATTATAGCCAAATTCCAGAGTTCCCAGGTCAAGGAGAAAATACTGCAAGCAACCAGAAAGAACCAATTCAATTATCATGGAGCCATAGTCAGGCTAACACAAGATTTAGCAGCTTCTACATTACAGAATCTTAGGGCTTGGAATATGACATTCCAGAGGTCAAAGGAAATAGGATTAAAACCAAGAATCACCTACCCAGCAAACCTGAGTATAATCATTCATGGGATAAAGGAGACATTCAATGAAATAGAGGCCTTTCAAGCATTCTTGATGAAAAGACCAAAGCTGAATAGAAAAACTGACTTTCAAGTACAAGATTCAAGAGAAGCATAAAAAGGAAAACAGCAAAGAGAAATCATAAGGGACATAATAATGTTAAAACTGTTTACATTCCTACATGGGAAGATATTTATAACTCATAAGAACTTTCTCATTATTAGAGCAGTTAGAAGAAGTATATAGAGACAGAGGACACAAGTGTGAGTTGAATATGAAGGAATGATATCTAAAAAAAAAAATCAAAGGGTGAGAGAGGAATGCACTGGGAGAAAGGGAAAAGGTAGAATGGGGCAAATTATCTCACATAAAAAAGGCAAGAAAAAGCTTTTACAGTGGAGGGGAAGATGGAGGTGGTAAAAGGGAGCGAGTTAACCTTATTCTCATTCGAATTGGTTCAAAGAGGGAATAACATACACACTCAATTGGGTATAGAAATCCTTCTTACCCTACAGGAAAGTAGGAGGGGAAGGGGATTGGAGAAGTTGGGGGCAGGGTGAGGCGTGCCGGTGGTACTGATAGAAGGGAAAACATTGGTAGAGACGGTAGTCAGAAGCAAAGCACTTCTGAGGAGGGACAGGGTGAAAGGAAAGACAGAATAGAACCAACGGAGGGGGAAATAAGATGGAGGGAAATGTAGTTAGGAATCATAACTGTGAAAAAAATTTAGAAGCAAGTTTCTCTGATAAAGGCCTCATTTCTCAAACATATAGTGGGCTGAGTCAAATTTATAAAAATAAGAGCCATTCCCCAATCGATAAATGATCAAAAGACATGATCAGTTTTCAGATGAGGTAATCAAAACTATCTATAACCATACAAAAAAATACTCTAAAATCACTGATTGGAGAAATGCAAATTAAAACAATTCAGAAGTACTACCTAACATCTATTAAAGTGGAATTGGAAAGAAAAAGAAAGGGACAAATGTTGGAGGGGATGTGGGAAAAATGAGACATTAACACACTGTTGGTAGAGTTGTGGCCTGATTCAACCATTCTGTAGAGCTATTTACAACTATGTCCAAAAGGCTATAAAACCACACATACCCTTTGACCTAGCAATATCACTACTAGGTCTGTATCCAAAAGGAGATTAAAAAAAACAAAGGGAAAGGACCTATATGTACAAAAATATTTACAGTAGCTCTTTACTGGTGCCAAAGAATTGGAAATTGAAGGGAATGCCCATCAACTGAGAAATAGCTGAACAAGTTGTAGTATGTGACTGATGGAATATTACCGCACCATAAGAAATGATGAGCAGGATGCTCTCAGAAAAACCTGGAATGATTCACAGAAGCTGATGCAAAGTGACATCTACTGTGTACAAAGTAACAGCAATATTTTAAGATGGACAGCCATGAATGTCTTTGGTATTCTCAGTAATACAATGATCCAAGACAACTCCGAAGGACTTATGATGAAAAATGCTATCCATTCTGTTTTTCTGACTCCTTATTTGTCTCGAGTTTTTTTTTATGTCTGTTTTCTTTCACAACATGATGAATATGGAAATAAGTTTTGCATGACTACACATGTATAACCTATATCAAACTGCCTGCCTTCTCATTGAGAGGGGTGTGGAAGGAGGGGGAGAATTTGGAACTCAAAGTTTACATGTAATTGGGGAAAATGAAATACTAAACAAACAAAAAAGATACATAAAAATGCTCCAAACCACTAATAATTAAAGAAATACAAATTAAAACAACTCTGTGGTTCTACCTCACACCCATCAGATTGGCCCAAATGGTCAAAAAAGAGTGGATGGGAGGCAACAATGCACGGCTGGTAGAGCTGTGAGTCTTGGAAACAGCCATCCTGGAAATCAACTTGGAAATGCGCCTCCAAAACTACTACATGACTCAGAGATGCTCCTACCAGGTCTGTAGCCCAAACAGAGTAAAAAAGAGAGAGATAAAAGGAACCAAAGAACAAAAATGGTGTGACAGCAGCTCCTTTCACTATGCAAAAGAACTGGGAACCAGGAAAGGGTCTGTCAAACTGGGAAAACGATGAACTGTGCTAAATGAATTAATGGAATATTACTGAGCCATTGGAAATGATGAAAAAGAAGTGTCAGGGAAACCTGGAGAAACCTTAACTGATTATCTAGTAATATAAGTGGAACCAGGAGAACAATATACACAATAACAAAAACATCCTAAAGAAAAAGAAAACCCCAAACTTTGGAAGACTTAAGAAGGGTGGGCATGATCATGCAGGTCCGAAAGTGGCTTGATTCGTGAAAAGAGGGAAAAGGGAAAGCCAGGGAGAGAAGGGGAGACGTTTTCAGACATTTGCTAACGTGGACCATACAGATTTGTCTTTCTTTTCATTGGGGGGCTGATGGGAAGAAGGGAGGTGAGGGCGAGGGCTGCCAAAAGGATTTTTCAAACTTCACTTAAGAGAGCAGAGGGAGAACCTGAAGGCAGGACACCTTGGAAAGTTCTATGTGGAGTCTATCCTACCCTTAAAAAGAAGCGCTGACTGTCCATAACAGGGATAGTTCATTCCACACATGTAGCTTTTTCTGTTCTATTTGATATAGGAAAATGCTCTTTTTAATTGCTGTTAAGTTCAAGATAAATAAAATTAAAAACAAACGACATTTTAAATGTAAAAGACCTGTACGTGTAGTGCTTAGAGCAGGTCTGCACAACATTCAGCCCATGAAAGGATTTCGGGCAGCCTGCAAAAAATGCAGAGGATATAAAACAGGCCTGCACAACATACTGCTGTGGGCTGTGTGTGTTGTCCAGGTCTGGCTCAGAGTGATCTGGGAGCCTCTTAAACAAAAGACACCATAAACTGAAGGGGAAAACATAAGCCAGAAGTTCAGGGAGGAGGTTGGGATTAAAGGCCTTCAGGATCTCTGTTTACAGGTTCGTTGGTTTACCCTTGACACCTAGCTAATGATTCAGACTCTAAAATCCCAAAGAATAAATGAATACAAACATGCAGCTAAGAGGTACCACAGTGCACAGAGTGGCAGATGTAGAGTCAGGAAGACCTGAGTTCAAATCTGACCTTAGACACTGGCTAGTTGAGTCATCCTGGACAAGTCATTTGACCTCTGTCTGCCTCAGTTTCCTCATCTGTAAAACGAGGAATTACAATCCCTACCTCCCAGGGTTGTTGTGAGAATCAAATGAGACAATATTTGTACAGTGCTTAACACAAGACCTGGCACACAGTAGGTGCTTAATAAATGCTTGTTTCTTTTCCCTTCCCCCCTTCCCTGTAAGCAATCACAAGGAGAAGATGCTCCATCATCTCTTAAGAGAGGAGAGCCGAGCGTGTTTCTTCCCAGACTTTTATGACGTCATCACATGGAGCTGCCAAGCATGACCAACATACGTGTGTGACTGATGGGGGGGGGGGTATTAATGTCATGGAAGACTACCACGAAACCATTTAAATTGGGAAGTTAACTATGGTAAATTTTTTATTTGATAAGACACATCAATTAAAAAATCAAAAGCCATCTCAGTCAATTTGTCATAAATCAGCAATTCCTGCAGTCCACCCTCTCTCATTAGTTCCTGCTATTAAGGAGAGCCTCACCCTCCATCCCTACCCCACCTCGGCAGGCGCAGAGGCCCTGCCGGCCCCCCCACCAAAGGCTGCACGGAGATTCCACCGGCAGGGCCTTCAAACACCCAAGACTACCTCCAAACCATGAGGGATAAGAGGAGAACCGGAGAGGAGATAAGGGGGCAGTTTGCTTTGTCTTAAAACACAGTTTAGAAGTTCCACCACAAAAAGATAGTTTTTATGATTTGCATGTATTTTAAAATGAACATACACATCACAAATACACAACATGCTGTTAAAAAAAGACATGACACACTCCATTGCCATGGAAGTATCACTGGGAGTGGAGTCATTTTAAGTGTAGATTCCATGCTAAGACCGGAACTATTTCCTTGGTAAATATAAACAAGAGGTTTTTTTTGGTACTTAAAAAGCAGAACAGAGCACAGAGGACACCAAATCCAAAACACAAAACCTATCAGAAGACTTACCCTGATTTCACACTAGAGGCCCAGGGAGAAACAGAAAAGGAAAATCCCCATTATGAACCCAGCATAGAAAGCGGTCGAGATAAAGTCGATGTCACATTGACGGAGGGCTCCTGTCAGAAGTCAGCAGCCTGGAACCAGACTTCACTCATTCATTCATTCCCCCTCTCCCGTAGCACTCACCCAACCGCTCAGGAGTGAAGCTGGGTCCCGAAAAGACGCACAATGAGCTGCCACCAACCCTAGGAGGCCGAGAGCTGCCTGAGAACGTCCGGCAGACTGACAGAGCCCTCCGAGGTTTTCCTCCCCTCATCATCCTCCTACCCGAATCAGATTCAACAGTGCGACAGTTCTCAGGAAGTGACAAGACCTGTCCTTTGAGATGTCCCAATTAGCCCAGCTTTGTGAAGTCTGCACTTTCTGTCGCTCAGAACAATTTCACTCACTCCAAAAACACGTCATGAGCATCCAGGTGAAGGGCCCGGCCTTCCCGTCTCCCTGTCCACCTTCGGTGGTATGCTGTTGGGGGGGCTCCCACGACACAACAGGGAAGGGGGCGGAGCTTTTCCTACCCCGTTTTGCCTAATGATGATACACCGCAGCAGCACATCTGGACTAACCTCTGTATCATATCTGAGCTTTTTAACTCTGCTGGGAACTCGTAGGTACATTCCGAAGCAGACACTGGATTTCAAGTGCTCCAAGATACCAAGCCAGCAGGCATTTATCACTTCACTCACAGCTCTGATGTAATTTATTAAGTGGTTCATAGCAAACAATCTCTAAATTCTAGTTCTGAAACATCTCTCCTAATAGAGAATCATGTGAAACTTTTTGCCAATTGACCCTTCAGTTTCAGAAAAATCCCACATAGAATTTCTCCATCCAAGAGATCTGCTAAGGAAACACACCTTGTTTCCTTTTATAGGAGAGAGGCAAAAACTGGGTTAGGCAGCCTCACTTCTATCTTTTTCTTGGTCACATGAAGTTTCAGGGCGTTTTGGTTAGACGACTGGTGTAATAATCACTAAAAAAAAATTTGTGCTAAAAATATATTTGCTTTTTTTCATAAAAAATTAGATGAAAAATTGCACTGATACTTTCCAGCCTATAATGGATAGTATAAAAAGTATAAATGGGTGGAATAAAACACAAATTTAGAGGAAGCATTTTCCACATGACATTCCAAGAGACAAAGATTTTAGGTTTTAAATAACCAATGAATCAAACAACAAGTATTTTAACGTGGGAGGTGCTGGGATATGTTAAAAAAAAATACAAAGTGGTAAATTTCTACAATTTCATTTACAATTTCAAGTAGATTTTAGCTTTTAAAATAATTTCTACGAATTTCCACTGGGAGAGACCTAACAGGCAGAGAAAACTCTAGAGTGGGGTGATGACTTACTGAACACTGCCTGAAAAGTAATCACTAACTGGCAAGTTAACTAAGATCATTGTGCTGGCTGTCAGCAGGAAGAGAGCAGGAAAACCAAGGGTGTGAGGGAGAGGCAGGGAGAAGAGGCTATTTTTGTTTGTTCGGATTTCTTCTGGAAAGGAGCTGGGGACAGGTTTGACCATCCAGTCTCATTACTTCTAGTCCTTGGCCAAGTTCAGTGAAAAAGTCCCACAACTGCACTAGAGGACACAGACATTTACTGAAGTGTGAGAGCATTGGGGCCACAGCTCAGCGACTCCCCAGACTCTGGGTGGGCACTTTGGCTTTCAGAGGCTCAAAGGGGTCAGTCCTATAGGACAGGAAGGAATGAACTTGGATGATCCTACCAGCCCAAGCAGTGATATACTATTTGCTATTTTTTTTTCTTCTGTTGTGCTTTGTTTCCTCTTTCTGGTGGTTCCTCCTATTGGTTCTAATTCTTCCTTACAGCATCACTAATGTGGAAATATGTTTAATAGGAATGTATATGTATAGCCTATATCAGATTGTGAACTGTCTTGGGGAGGGAGGTGGGGAGGAAGGTGGAGAAAAATTTAAAACTCAAAAGCTTGTGGAAGTGATGGTTGATAAAGTAAAATAAATCAATTTTTAAAAAGTGAAAAAAATAGATAAATAAAAAGCCATGATCCTAAAAAATTAAAAAAAAAAAAGAATAGAAATGGAAGCCAGACACCTCAGCCATTTGGATTTGTTGGACAAGTGAAAGCAAACAGCTGAGGATCAGAACCTGAGGGGCTGCAGAGATGAGGATGAGGATGATAAGGATGATGACGGCATCCTTGACAGACACTGGGCAAGGTTCATGAGTGGTAAAGAAAATGGAATGACATCCGTGGGACAGCTCCCAAGCCTTCCACAGGCTGCAGAATGGTTGAAGGTGCTGGCACTGTCTTGTTCCCTGGTCATTGGCTCCCAGAACTCCAGGCGACAGCTGCCATATCCACAGGGGAATTCTAGGGGGCTCCTGAAGGTAGGGACAGGGGGCGTGGGTCATCACAGTGGTACCCGTGGCAGCCTGTGTGGTGGTCAAGGTGAGATTCTAAGAGCCTGTTGTGCAGCAGAGGCTGGGAGTTCGCAAAAAGGGTGGAGGAAGCAGAGTAGGGGGGTGTTGGGAAATAATGTGTGAAAGGACAGAGGTGGCCATGCTGAGGAGGGGCTACAGGGAAGCCAGGAGTCAGGCCATCTCCTAGCTCTGGGTATGGCTGAACAAATACCCCTTGGAGTTCAGAGCCATGCTCTAGCCCTGACTTTGGGGATCATTTCTCTAGAAATTCTCATTCACTTTGACAGAAATATATATTGTTACATCAAAGCTAATCAAAATACTCTAATACTTTATTTGATATCTATATGAAGACTGAGGCCACCTATCCCCCCAAAAGCCCTGGTCAGGAAAGTACCTATTCCTGCCAAACAAATGAATGGAGGAATAGGTAGCCAAAGGGTGCCGCTGGGGTGCAGATGCCATCAAGACAGATTCTCCCACTGGCATGACCCAGTAAAGCAAGACTCCTTTCAGTCATTCTCCACCAGGTCTGCACTTCTATCTTTAACCGAATTTTAGACTCTTCACAATTTATTTTCTATTTGATGGATCAATCATCTTCAAAGATAAATTTCTTTCTCATTTGTAGACATTTATAATCTCCTGAGAAGGACTTAGAAATTACACACCAGGAGAAATGAAGGTTATGCTGCTGCTGCAGTATCTAACACAGAGGTAGGAAAACCTTTCCCACGCGCACCTCATTTACACTTTGTGGGTGGCCCTAGGGATAGGAAGAGGAAGTTGATGGGCCTTTCTCCATCCCTCTCTCTTTCTCTCCTCCCCTAATCCCCCCCAATACCCCTTACCCACAGTGAAGAACTGCTGGAGGCAACCGAAACCATAGAACAAAGCTCAGAAGCAGTCAGGGCAACTTTTGGAGGATTCATGGAATATTAACGTAAGGAAGAAATGCCATGGGATGGGAGGAAGCAGAGGACTGGATGCAAACAGATCTAGAATCATTCATTTTCCCTTGGGGTCAGGATTTCCCAGTGGCCACAGAAATAGATCTGCAGACAACCAACCCCAATACTGCTCATGTCTGGGGCTTTCAGATATCACCAGAAATGGTTCTGTTCACAGGCTATAGGTTCGTGATTTTTATTAAGTCAGAAGGCTTTGTATTAAATGCTCTCTGTGTGGCCCCTCCGTTTTCTCAGCACTCTCTGACTCACTGATTATCATAATTAAAAGACACACCCCTGGGCCCATAGGCTTTCAATCTTCTTTTCCATTCTGAGGTGAGCAGGTTATCTCTTAGATGACAAAGCACCTCTTCTGTTTCAGAAGGAGGCTCAATTTTATCTTCCAGTTTATCAGTCTCCTCGGCCCCACCAAGCTTATCTATTTTTAACTTTTCCACATTGGTATTTAAAGAGGTCAAAGATAAAGGAGAAAAGATGGAGGAAAGATTCAGTGCTCCCTCCCCACAGACACTGGGTGAGCCTTTCCACTAAACATCCCAGACTGTTCTCTGTTACTCAAGGATGAGTAGATCCTGTTACTGTCATTGGACTTTTAATGTCAGTGACTCTAGCCAGTTCTAAGCCCCACTTTCATACCAACAAACCATGCACGACAGAAAATCAGGACGCGGAGAACATGACTTTAATTAAAACCAAGGTAAACTGCACAACTGAAACAGTTCCCATTATTCCTAAGATTCTTTCATGTTCCATTTCCCCTGTCTAAATGTATAAAATGAAAAACAAGTTTTATAAAATATGTCACCTTAAGCCAAAGGGCTGGAAATGTGGAAGAGGAATGTCATTAAGAAGTCTCCCACCTCGCCTGAGGCTCCATCGAACCCTAGACCCGTGTATTCATTAATCAAATGGGAGCGTGTTGATGTTCAGTCATTTCCCCGTCACGTCTGACTCTTCACGGCCCCATCTGGGGTTTTCTTGGCAAAGATAATGAAGTGGTTTGCCATTTCCTCCTCCAGCTATGAAGTGTCTGAGCCTGGATTTGAATTCAGGTCTCCCTGATTCTAGGCCCAGCATTCTACCCACTGAACCACCCAGCTGCCTAAATCCAAGTACACACAGTACACAAACTGTGTACAAATTCGAGGTGTGTTTTGGTCACCCATTAGACGCACAGAAAGATATGACCATGACAAGGCAGCCCAATCTCTCCCTCCCCTCCTCCCTTTCCTTTCCTTCCTGAAGCTAGATGAAGGAATGATGATATGGAACAAGAGGAGGACTGGCCTTGAAGAGGAAAAGAGACTGCTGACCACAGAATGGGAGAAGACAGCAAAATACCTCAGTTTCCCCAAACAGAAAAGAGCCTGCAAACTATGGGAAATGAAGCTTGACCTCGTTGCTGGCAAACGCTGGAGCATATTTGAATAGGGATGACTAGTGGCCAACGGAGAAGAGCAGAGGCTGATCACTAAGCACATGGCTTCATTAACAACAGGCGGCATCAGGCTACACATTTCCTGTCTCTGAGAGGGTGATCTGAGTAGCAGACCAGGGAAATACTGTTGGAATGGCCTATGATAAAATTTCTCAAATTTTTGTAGAAAGCATGGTAAGACGGAGGCATGATGATGCCTGAGTCCAGCGGATTCACAATTTGAGGAATGACAGGCCAGAAAGAAGCCCTCCATGCTCCTAAGGATCCAGAAGTTCCGCCCCCCTGTGCCTCTCCTAGAGTGCCCCAAGGTTCTCTGCTTGGCTCCGGGCCATTTATCACCTCCAGTCAGACATAAAAAGCAGGCTTCTCCACTTAACACAGGACACAAGGCTAGAGGGACACTTCACACACACTAGAAAAGAGTCAAAAGCTAAACAAGATCAGGACAGGATGAAGTGACCGAGTCAAAGCTAAAAGGTGGAAACTGAGCAAAGTCAAGCAGAAATGCTGGAATGCATCTAAGGCGATGAAATTTAGGTGGGACACACAGGACACCTCATACTTGAGATCGCCAAGTAAATTCACTTAATCAGTACAACAGGGAGGAGACAGGGTGACACTGCACTGTCTCTGCTAACATTCCACCTTCTCCAAGAAGCCCCTCCCAGGGCCCCATCACACAAGCACACCTTCCCTGAGATGACCTCTCATGTGCTGTATCCAAACACACACACACACACCCATCTTATCTGTTCAAAGGTATCTGTCCATCATCCCTATCACAACGTGAGCTCCATGACAGCAAGGGCTGTCCTTTTTTAAGCCTTTCTTTATATCCCCAACATTCAGTCTGTTTCTCGCACACAAGACAGTGCTCACTGACTTGTGTTCACTAAGGTGGACTATGGCCTGCAGGCTGAGCTGACTGAGCAGTAACTGAAGGGTTTGGGGGGAAGCACACAGAGAGGCCGCCTCAAGAAAACCACCCTGATTATCTGAACAATCCCAGCATGGAAGAGGCTGCCCTCAGAACGGCCAGATGCTGGCTTCCTGGGTGCATGGGGGCGGGGAGGAGTCTTCTGTGGGTCTGGGTCGGGGGGGAGGCTCTCCTAAGTCATTCCCAGTGCCTAGATTCCCTGGTTCTCCAAGATGGAGCCCAAAGGGCCATGCTCCACAATTGTGGAGGATTTCTATTTTGAGGTGACTACTTCCCCAAGCTGGTTTTTATGTTGAAGATCTGCTGCAGACAGAAGTCAGAATTCCAGAGTGTGGCTCACTAAAGAGTCCGTGCCAGTTACTCTTTCTCAGGAGGAGAGAAGAAAACGGACGAAGCATCAAACAGCGCAATCGACAAATAGATTCATCAAAGCGAGTCCTGCCTCTGAAAGAAGTCGGCGGAGCAGAAAAACGCTGACAAAGAACTCACTTTTTCTGTAGTTTTCGGTTCTTCTCAGCCTGGCCTCCCAATTTGTTCATTCCTAAGGCATCTTGAGAGGAGCTCTCCATGTCTGTCACACCAGCTACAAAGGAAAAAGACCCAAGAGTTGATCACCATAAAACAGCATGGCAATGACATCGACAAGAAGTCACATCAGTCCCATAAAGATCCGCACCAGCTCCCAGGCGCACACACCAGGCTTTGCAGCTGGTCGGAGGCAAACTGACGTCAGAGCCAGAGGAGGCAAATGGCAGACGGCGATCTAGAAACGTGGGCCCCGCAGCACTGACCAGACAACAATTGCACAAATGCCCTGTTCAGGAGCCAGGCACCTCTTTCTAGCCAGGAGGTAACCAGCAGCATCCTGGCAGCTGTTCCTGGCCTGTGCGCACTGGGGAAGGGGCAGAAGAGGAGCTTCCTTGTTCAGGTTCTATACTGGGCCCACCGAAGCTGCCAGGCCGGTGTTCTGGGGAAGAGGTGGGGGGCAAGGGAGGCAGGAGGACACCTACACTAGGGGAGCACCACCAGAGAGAGGCGCTGACTTTTAGGGTGTTGGTGATTTGCTTGATCTCTCCAAGCAATTCACTCACAACTGAGTTTTATAGACAGATGCAAACAGCCTAGTGGCTCACAAGATGCTAATGAGGCCCGGTCCCTTCTGCCCCATCTCCATTGGGCTCACGCACGCTTCTAGAACAGGTTAACCGCCTCTGGGTCATGGATCCCCTGGCCAGGCAGTCTGGCAAAGCCTAGGGACCCCTCCTTACCATGTTTTAAACTGAATAAAATCAAATACTTAGAATTACAAAGAAAATCAATTATTTGGAATAGCAATGTGGTTTTATAGACTTTAGCCAGGGAAAAGGAATAAGGAAAACGCTGCTGGCCCCATGGTACTAGGTGTCTGGCAAACACTCCCAAGGGCAGATATGACAAGGAATATGGAGCAAACACCCTGACAGCAAGGCCATGCCAGGACGCTGTTGGCTTCCAGCTAAGTGACCTCACAAAAATCCTCCACTGTTCTCTAGGGCAAGAAGCTTCCAGCTTGGAAGCTACTTTAAACGTTAGTTACGTCAAAATCAAATACTGGAGTTTGAACATCATTCTCTAGGCAGTGTGTATTTTTTTAGTAAATAAAAATCAATTACTCAGGAAAGAATTTTTCTCACCCACACACTCCTTCACAATAACTGACTAGACACAAGTAGGCTTTGACTGATTTTACTGAAGAATGAAGCTACTATGAGAGCACTCTCCTAACGATGTAAATGCAGGTAGTTTAAGCACACAGTCCACGCAGGGATGGTCTGAAAAGCTCAAAGGCTCCTAAGGCCTGCAGAAGAAACTGCACAGTTGAGAGAGACCTCAGAAACCTTAGCTAGTGAGATTAACTTTGTGTTTTCACAACATTCCAACACATATTAAAAGGATTTCTAGTTCTAAATGAAAGCATGGCAAGGTGCATTTAGAAATGGTTAAATAACCAGACCCAAGACTAGTAATCAATGAGGGGATGTCCCTCTGGAAAGTCACTACAGTAGAGGGTAGCAGGGATCTGTCTGGGCTTAGCAAATACGCAGATGAGCCAAATCTTGCAGAAATATCTAACAGGTTAGCCGGAGTCAGGATGCAAAGAAGATCTTAGTAGGCTTGGAATGGGCAAAATCCAAGAAAAATGGATTCCAAAAGCCAACTTCCACCGTACAGTACAAGGGAGGTGTGGCCAGATAGCAGCCCATCTGAAAAGGATCTGGGGGTTCCAATGGGCTGAAAGCTCAATGTGTGGGATGAATGTCACGTGGCACAGAGGCACCCAGGGCAGGGGGCTGCCCAGCGGTTCTCTGCTCAAGTCAGACCCAGGCATGGCATCTGAGGAAGGGCACCGAATGTCCAGAGAAGGAGACCACCCTACTTGCTGCTATCACTGAAAGGAATGGGGAAGGGCAGGGAGCCTGGAGAAAGCCTGGAAGGCTTAGGATGGACTTGACAGCTGATTTCCAACATTCAAAGTGAATGATCTGAACTCTCGTGCAAGAGCAAGCGATCAGATGCCTTCTGCCAGACTTGGGAGAGCGTGCAGGCCTGGGGGCGCTGGATGGAAACCATCAGAAGGCAGGAGGTGGCTTGAGAAGCCCTTTCAAAGCGAGTGGGGTCGAGGGACCTCTTCCCCACTAAAGGCTCCGCAGTCACACCCTGGGACAGCTCTCGAGGGGGGGGGGCTTTTATGCAAGAACAGCAGAACTTCTGGGAGTCCTTCCAACTCCAGACTCACTGAGCTTCTGACTATCCAGAGGTGAGTCAGACCACACCCAGAGCTGGGTCATTCTTACTAAGTTACTGAGCAATTGATGTTAAAAATTAAGTTCAAAATAAATGGTGTGCTTAAATTACTTTCAAAAATCCAAGCACTCTCCAGAATGGTTGGCTCAGTGCACAGCTCCACCAACAATGCATCAGTGTTCTAATTTCCCCACATCTTCTCCAACACTTATCATTTTCCTGTTTTGTCATGTTGGCCAATCTGACAGGTGCGATGTGGTACCTCAGAGTCGTTTTGATTTGCATTTCTCTAATCAACAGTGATTTAGAGCATTTTTTCATATGACTATAGATGGTTTTAATTTCTTCATCTGAGAACTGTCTGTTCATATCCTTTGACCATTTATCAATGGCTTGTATTCTTATACATTTGACTTAGTTCTCTATATATTTCATGGTTGTCTCTGATAAGGCGGGAGGGGGAAAAAATGTAAAACTCAAAAGCTTATGGAAGTGATTGCTGATAAATCAAAATAAATTAATAAAATCAAATGAAATAAATAAATTTCTTTTTTAAATCCCAGCACTCTCACTTGAAGAAATTAAAATTAACTAAGGCAAACCGCTTTCCCTCCCCACCGAAAAGGGTCCCGTCCGCTACTGGAAAATAACCGACCTTGCCCCAGGGCCTCTTTGCCAGTGTGTCCAGGCCGGCCCTTTTCTTTCTTCCCAAACAAGCGACCGATGGAAGACTTGATTCCCTTCTTTTTGGGTGCTTTATGAAGGGAGTCTTGGCTGCTATTACTGCTGCTAGGGTTGCTGACCTGACCATCTTGTGAACCTGTGGAACTTGAAATAAACACTATTTTTAGTCCTTAAAACATGTTATCATGCAACTGAAAGATTAAATATGTAACCCTTATTCTTCACATTTTTAAACAAAAATGCCAGCCCCATTACATAAAACAAATGTGGTATTTATTTCAAACGCCAACAAGCAAAACCTAGGAAATGCAAAATGTGAGCAGTGAAAGGATTTCCAAAACTTTCAAATGCACTTCCAGCGTGATTAAGCTCTCTCTTTGAAAAGGTAGATTTAATTTGAAGCTGACTCACCTGCAAAGAGCATTAAGCACACTGTAACAGCTGTGATAAGAATGACCCCACATCAGCAAGGGCTACAAAGATGTGCTGTTGTAGCTTTCAAAGCATTTCTCCATTGATTGGATAGCCCTGTACTGATCAAAGGTCAGGCAACAATGCCAGACAAGCACTGGCACTCACATATTGCTCAAAGGTTTACAAAAAGCTTTACATACATGACCTCACTAGATCCTCAAAACAATCTTGGGAAGTATTTGTTTGTTATTATCACCATCTTGCAGCTGAAAAAACTGAGGCAGAGGTTAAGTGACTTGCCCAGAGTCACACAGTGTCAGGCCAGATCTGAACTCAGGTCTTTGTGCACCACACAACCGTCTTTTAAAAAGGGGTCTGCAAAACCCACAGGATTTGAAGGTAAGAAGAATTTACAGTTATTTTTGGAATGAGAAGACTGGTCATTAATTACTGCCTCCAGAACAAAACTAATGGGTTCAGAACTCTGATTTCATGTCAACAAAAATTTTTCAAAAACAAAACAAAACAAACGTGTTCTAAAACTCTTCTCTGACTTGATACCTTTGAAAGTTTGAGATGTATCTAATAATGTGCAAACAGCATTACTGACCAGCTCCTAAACAAAACCTTTCAAAAACTAAACATCCGCTTCAACAAGCCAAACCGAGTGACAGTGGCACAAGGCGGGCAGCTGGCCAGAATCCAAGCTGGCTTCCCCTAAGTTGCCTTTTCCTCACGTCTAGGGGCAGGGGCAGCCCACTCTGATAAGACATGAGGCCATTATGAACAACAGCCTGATTTCTTCCTAGTTAACCTTCTAAGGAGGGTGTAAGACAAGCATTCTTTTCAGCTGTGTCACACATAATAAAAAAAGGCAAACAGATTTAATGTCGTAAAATCCTGAGTCAGCGGAGAGGTAATCTGGGCAGGTGGGGGGCTTTGTGCCAGCCAGCTGAGGCATGGAGGCACACACACGCTGACCACAGTCCCCCAGGAAGAGCCAGGCCACTTACTTCCTAATGTCCCTGATGTCTTCATGGCTCACGGTGTGCAGAGCCCCTTTGTGGACTCTGTCTAAACGAAGGGACCTTGGGGACGAAGGGGGGGGATATTTCACATTTTATGGTTGTCTTGTCATCTCGTACCTCTTCCCTCGAAGCTGGCAACTAGGAGAGATTAAAAAAAACTATCAAAGAGCTATTGTGAGAGGTTATTTATGTATCTTCATTTCAGAATCTAAAACCTGAACCCCTCCCCCCATTATGCTATTTGCTCTCTGCAGAGAAAAAACCCTGGCTACAGCTAATTCCAATTCAGTGAAAACAGCTGTGGAAGGAGAAGCAGCGGAACCAAGGTGAAAAACCCCTGGATGGGGAGTCACTGCCCCCTGCAAGCTCTGAGACAACCTCGGACAGGGCCTCAGAGACATCACCTTGTAGAATAATGATAAGCAGGGATATTCATTCAGGGTTGTAATTTTCAGGCTTCTCCTATGGTCCTAGGTATGACTCTCTGCATCATACAGATGAGGAAGCTGTTCCTTGAGTAAGGGCCATGCCACGGGGGCATCACAAGCTGGGACTTCTATCCCTTCTGCATTGCTGTGTCCCTGCAAGCTCTCGGATTTTATGATCCATAGGAAAGGGTCATGAATGGCTTCCTGAGATTTAAATGATGCTTAGACATAAGCCACAGCCTTTTCTACATGCCATAACTCAAAGATTAGAAGGAACAGACAAGAAGTTCACGTACTTTGCCATAGCTAGTAATTTTTCAAATGAGTTGGGAAAGGGGTGGGATGGGGGGGGGATAAATTAGCAGTTTTTCTAAGAAAATGTGATATTATGAAATAACTTCAATCAACAATTCAGTTGGATTTTGTCTTTAGCAAACCAATGGACTCTATTAAGCAGATAATACTAAAATAAATGTTTGAAATGCTTTTAAAAATAATTTTATTCAACCTGGCACAGACTTGGCACCAACCAGTGTTGCCATTAAATTGGCAGTGCTTCCTGACTGAGGGGGCAGGGGGGAATAAACTCCTTCAGGCTGCTACGATCCATTAAGCTGTATGAACGCTCTTGGTTTACGCGTGCCCAAGTAAACATGAACACAGTTCTAGACGAAGACCAGGTTAGACTGCTACCAATGAGCAGCCATAGAAAACGCCCACATTAAACTGATTTTCTAACGTGCCCAGCACATAGTAGGCACTTAGGGGCCTTTTCAATTATCAGCGTCACCACTGAAAACTGACCAACAGCACAATGACTGAGTCTAATTTACTGGGGCTTAGCACAAGAAGGGTGAAGCTCTTTGAAGCTACAACTAAAAGAGTCCTAGACACGAAAGGCTCTGGGGGTAATCATTAATTCTGTTCTGATTTCTTTATTAATTACTCATATCATCTCAAGAGGGTGAAACCAACCAATGAATTTTAATAGACATAAATGCAAAAATCTTTCACTTAAAAAACGATTCTAGGGATAGTAGTGAAAAGCACCCAATGTACTACGGCTTCCCATCAATCTATCATTCGAAGTGCCTGGGAAGGGAAATGAGTCAGCTTGTGGTACCGCAATTAAAGTCATCTTAGGCTGCCTCCATTCACACCTGGGGTGCTACTGTGCAGGAGGGACACAACCAAGTTATGTACCGTGAGTGGCTCCTGAAATGGGGGACCATGAAATTTTCCCTGGAGAAGAGGGAGCTACATGAGCTGAGAGGACAGGGATAGTAGCCAATAAGCAGAAAGAACCAAATGTCCAACTTTGAGAGTTGGTCCCAGCAAAGAAGGGCCAGAACAGGGCCAGTGAGCAGAAGTCCCAGGGAGACAGCTCAGACCCAGCAAGAGTTACCCAAATGGAACAATTAGAACTGCTCCAAAATGTCCAGGGCTCCTGCTCCTCACAGCAGGAAGCCGCCCACTGTCACTAGGACCAAGGAGAGGCTGGACAAACCACCCCTCTGGAATGCTTTACAAAAGAATTTCTCAACCTGGACTCTGTGAATAGATTTCTGGAGGTCCATGAATGTGTGCATCCAAACACGTGCACGCGCACACACACACCACACACATACAACACCATTAACTATATTACCATTGTTATTGGTAACAGATACCAACATTAGGTACCATTCAAGTGTGTGTATGTGTGTACATATATGTGTATATAACTACACACATCCATTTCCCCTAAATGAAATCTAGCATGTGTTTCATTATTTTAAAATGTTATTCTGAGAAATCCAGAGGCTAAACCAGCCTACCGAAGGGGTCCAAGGCCCAAAAAAGATCCCCTGTTATAAAGGGAATCACAGAACTGGTGGGCTGTTGGATTAAATGACTCTTAAAATTATACGGCTTAATTAAGTCAACAACTAAGACTTCCAGTTAATATTGTATAAAAGACAGCAGCCTACTTTAAGCAAATCTCTAGAGCACCCAAGGGGAGAGGGGATGGAGGAAGGAGAGGGGAGATTATTCTGCACTGTCCGATCTCCAGAGGAAAAGAAGCTAAGGGTTATTTCTGACACCTTAAAGTTATCCCAGTGGTGCAAGACTCAATATCATTGTGGAGACCATTTGTTCTACCCAGAGCTCAACTCTGAAGAACAATGGGGTACTGTGTGACACCAGAGGTTTTGCAAAAGTTTACAGAAAAGCACAAAGTCAGATGAAGTTGCTAAATCATTTACCTTTCTACGATGTTTCCTTAAATCACTAGGCTGAAAGATGCATGCAAAGAAAAGAAATTCAGAGAGACCAGTTTTATTGTAAACTCTACAATTGAAAATAAAAACATCAAGCAAGTGAACTCATTAAGGAAGAATGGGGAAAGGAGGCAGAGGAAGAAGAAAAAGCCGTTTGTCAAGGAGCAAATCTTCTCAGGTAATGACTTATCTCACTCCTAGATGTTAGCAATGACCAAAGCTCAGCACAGCACAGAAATGTTCTGAAACAACCTCCAATTCCATTCCGATTACAAGTCTGAACACTGGTCAGTGTTCCATTTACTTTTATTAATGGAATCAAATTTATGGAATCAAAAAGATTCCAGTAACACAAAGGAATTCTCTTGCTGTAATGGAACCCAGGGCCCAGAAAGTCTCTTGCTTTAACACAACCCACCTACTTCCCTGCAAAAACTCATTCCAATACCAAATTATCATCCTCTATTAACACTGGGCAGCCAAAAGCTTCCTCGAAGGGTGGAACACTTTTAGCTGATCACCCAGTGGTTGTTAATACATCATAACTGTACAATCAAGTCTACTTTCAGATTTCAGCAGAAGGCAATTTAACAGATTTGCTGAAAGAAAAGTGTCTCTGTGGGTCCAAAACAGCAAGACCTGCAAAAGAAGCTGGTGCATGGATCCCTTTTTACCTGCTGCATTTCATAAAACTGTACAGGGAAGAAAATGAGGAAGGAAGATACTTCAGTCATGTTATATAAGACAGAATGAGAATGTAACAAGAAATAAATCTGAATATTCACCATTGTTGAAGCTGCCCAAAACAATGAAAAGAAAAACTGACAGGGGAAAAAACACTCACTCACATATTCAACGTCTAATACAGACACACAATTTCACCCCCAAAATATCTATTTTGCTTTACCTGAGAGTGCTGTGAAGCCTCATTATAGGATGGGGTGGAACTGGGAGGGGAGGTAGATGAATAAGCTACAGACTGATGGGGAACTGAGGTCTGGATTAAAAATGAATCTGGAGATGGCTAAAATAATAAAACAAAAAGGATAATACACAAAATCAAAACCAATCATTGCAGTTAAGTACAGAGTCTGTTAGCCAGCACACTGAGTTTCACCCAATTTGACTGTACAGATGTTCTGGCTGGCATCAGTAATGAGCCAGAGCCCCCAAAGAGGGCACAGCAACAACCTTGCGCATCCACCAGGAATGGGGATGGCAAAGGCAGGGCAGATTCAGTCACCAAAGGGCACCACTGACTGCCCTGGCCCTGACTGATGTCAACAGAGCAAGGCACACCCACTTCGGTAACATAGAGAAAACGTTATGCTGGCTAACAACACGTGGAAAAATCAAGATGAACTAACTAGTAATAAAAACCGTTAGAAATCAAAATAATAGAATGAAAGGAAGGACAGAAGATGGTGACAGGGGGCAACATGCAGGGGGCAAACAGGAGTGGTTACCCCGTATTCAACAGTAAAACAAGAACCCTGACGAGACATTTGGTGGCATCTGTCGCCCGCTTTAGGAAGCCAGCATCTTAGCACTGTGGAGATCAGAGCAGCACTAGGCACACATCTAAAAGCTGGGGGGTTAACCCTTCCCTCATCATGTTTTCTCCAAGGCAAAGAACAAGAGGCAGGCAGCATGTCAGAGTGGCTAGACAGCACCTGGGAGGCAGGAAGGCCTGGATTCGAGGTGCCCCTCAGACGCCTGCTGCTGTCCAGAACCTTCCATGGGCCCTGAGCAGTGCCCAGCAGAACGTGGCCCTCCCTCTGCCTGGGGGCTCAGAGCTCCTGACACCAGAGCAGGCACGGCTCCCCGGGAATCAGCAAGCACTGCTGCTGCTTTCTAAAAACATCATGGCACATACATGAGGGTCAGCAGTCTACACATGGAATTCAGTGAGTGTCAAAGAGGAGGGTTAGCCTTTGGAGAAGCCCTTGAAATCCTGCCTCGTCCAGGAAATCCCTCTCAGAAGAACTCTCTCCCGTTTCTCTAATCTACCTCTTGACCACACTGCAAAACTGGCTGGGACACAATGCAAATCCTGGCTTGGTGCATTTACGATATTCGTGCTTTCTCTAGCAGCGCTGCCATGAAACAGGCTGTGCCCCCTCCGATCTTGCACAGCAAAGAAAAAGAGCATTGCATAAGATCCTTCAGCAGTTTGCAGACTGACTAAACCAAATACAAAATCAGTTTCAGCTCACCCAGCTTTTTGGTTTGCTTGCTAGCAAAGACAATTCTACACAAGCAACGAGGATGTGAGGGGACAGGGAGCCCCTAGAAGCACCCCACTTCTTCAGAGACCAGACAGAAATGTATGCAGAATAGGGAGAGGAAAGGGCGAAGACTTACCAGAGTCATGATCCCCAGCCTGTCCACCTCCCGGGCAGGGCTGTGAGGGAGTCGCCGAGGGGTGGAGCGGCCACTCCCCGGAGGAGAGGACCCCGCGAGGCAGGAGCCTGGATGTGGGGGAAGGGAGCTCAGGGACCGGAACCGCCCGAGGTTGTCCAGACTCCCACTACCCACACGGCTCTCAATTTCCTCTGCCCGCTGCTCTGTGTTTTCTTTCTCTTCTTGAATCAGTCTACAACAAAAGGGCTCATTAGTACTTTGGTGCTTAACGGGGCCTGATCTGCAGAGCAAGCACCCTTATCCTCAGGCCGTCCATCCAGAAGGCACATGTACTGCCCCGGTGTGTTCTGCTAGAACAGAGGGTGGGCCCTGTTCACTGTCTTGGGATCAGTCTCAGAGCCCACCACAGAGCTTGGCACATGGCACGCCCTCACTAAAGGTTACCCCTGCTGCCCCAGATTCCTCAGGCAGGAGAGCCCTGCTCATTTGGACTATGGGTACTGCTTTATGGAGTGGACAGCAACAGTGTTTTAGTAGGTCTGGACGAGAAATCCAAAGGAATTGGTATGAAATCCACACGGCCAATGTTATGCTTCCTTCCCAGAAACAATGAGACCCAGACCAGGGTCAGTCTCTGACCCAGTCACCAAGAGGTGGTTCTATAATAAGCCTCTTACATGCAAACACCTTGGGTTTCGTCCTGCACAGTCACTGGGAGGCCCCCACACAACAAGGAAAGCACAGCGAATGGAACCCTGAGGCAGTTTGGGGCTCAGTCTCCAAAGGCTATAGGGATTTTGCTCAATTCTCAGTATAACAAATGAGTGAGTGAGGACAATGAGGCTTCTTGTGATCCTTCCACCACTGGTCCCACCCCACCAGAGCCCTCAGCTCATAGCTCTCTGGTACAGGCCTCCTCCCTTTGCTCCTATCATTCCAAGGCCTCCCCATCAAGCTGGGTACAACCTCTACATGAAGCCTGGCCTGGGAGTAGGTGTGCTCCCTTTTCTGAGCTCTCATGTACATGCCGTCAGGCCCACCCAGGCTGGCCACAGGTGTGATCTCATAACTCCTGGGGCCTCTGTAATCCAGGAAGGCTGAAAGCCCCCCTGAAGACAGTGACAATGACTCAAACCTTGTTTAAAGCTCCCCAATACTCAGTCCTACTGGCCAGGAACAATGCAGGAAGGCAATAATTAGTTTATTTGGCTGGGCCCTATCATTTCACTGGTCTAAGGAAACCTCCTCTCCCCAATTTCTATTCTCAGACTATCACCCAGAGCCAGAAGAGGGGCAATTTGCCTCTGGGTCACACAGTCATGTAGAAGGGAGCAGTGGTCAGACCTGAACTGCAAGGCTGGCTTCTCCATTTCATTAGACTTTATAAAATAAGAGAAAACTCCAAGAGTCCCCTTAGGCTATCTCAAAGACATGGGCAATCAAAGAGGGGCTCAGACTTAAGATCTGCTTAACGTCAACAGAAATACACCCCATCCTCCCCCCCGTATTCTGAAAAAGACACAAATCAAAATACACCTGATCTCTTTGTTGATGGCATCCAGCTGCTCCTGAAGCATCATGGCTAACGTCTGGGCATCGGCCTGCCCGCTGGGCGACAAGAGATCCACGGAGCTGAAAATAGTATCTCTGTCATCCTCACCGTCAGACACATCGACGTCGCTCTCAAACGCTTGCGCTACATTCGCTAAGACACTCGCCTGCTGGGCCCGCTCCCAATCCTGTTCATTCAGAGTCTGTACCTAGGAACGAAAGGACCAGATTCTAGTGACCTGTGTGTGAAATGACACAGAGAGATCCAATCAGCTTTGCCTAAACTCATGTACCTATATGTGGTCACATACTTCATGAGTAAATGAACTTGTTTTAAAAGGCAAACAGGAATACTTTGGGGGGAACATGTCACACTTACACGCTGCAGCCATCCATCAGTCAGCAGTGTTTAAGGAACAGTGAAAGTAAAACCAAGGATTTAGTTGTCTTCTACATACCCTGAATGTAGCTCCTGAGCCTCTTTCTACCATAACCTGGTGAAGTGATAACAGTCAAATGCAAACACAAAGAGCTAGTTCTAAAGCTGCTGGGCTAAGAAGGAACGGAGAACCCAGAGGACTCGAATCTAGGCTAGCTGGAGCTACTGACACGTCAACACTTTGATGAGCATGATGAAGAAATCTGTAACTTCCCCTCCCAATGCTCTTCCCTCTGCTTTCTTTCTAGCCTCAGAACTGGAAGGGGTGAAGGCTGAGGCAGGGACCTGGATGTGGAGGGAAAGGAGCAAGGCCTCTGGATAACCCACTATTCAATCAAGGCAACAGAACTAAACACCAAAAGAAGAGAGCAACGCTGGGCCCTCCACCCAACACCTACTACTTCCTTTGGTCGGGGGGGGCACAAAGGAAAGTTTATCAGCAGCTTACTATGACTCCCTTAAAATTATGGAACATATTTTAAATACCAGACATTCTGAAAGTATACAAAAAGGATATGCCTCTTCAAAGGCATAGAAAGAATAAGGCTGACTACAGGCATGTAACAAAGTTCACTTCTGACATAAATTATTTTAAAAGTGAAAGCAGTATATGACAGGGTCATAGGATAACCTCGACTACTACTTTAACCTTTTCTTAAATCAAGAGTAGGTTACAATTTATAACAAACGATGAGCTTTCTCAACGACGCCTCCCAAACTGCCCATGCTCAGCTTCTCTCAACCTCACACCAGTAGACACTGCTTGGTTACCTTGGAAGGCTCGTCCCGGAGAGCCGCCAGACGGCCCTTCTGGGCCCGCCGCAATACTGATGTGGTGCTATAAGGATCTGTGGGACTCTCAGCCACGGGATACCGGAAATCGGGTACACTGCCCAGGTGCGGACGGCTGCAACAAAGGGAAAGAGAGCCCATGCTCATAGAAAGCCAAGCTCCTGCCCATCTAAGTCTTTACAAATCAGCAACACGCTTGAAAACAAAAGATT
The DNA here is from genome assembly GCF_003287225.1 of Phascolarctos cinereus. Taxonomy (NCBI): domain Eukaryota; kingdom Metazoa; phylum Chordata; class Mammalia; order Diprotodontia; family Phascolarctidae; genus Phascolarctos; species Phascolarctos cinereus. The sequence goes on along the minus strand of NW_027556402.1, from coordinate 260,595,216 downwards.
CTTGGGTAACAATTCAGCAGCCATCCACATACGCACCCGTGATGCAGCGAGCTGCCACCACGCATCCTCATCTGGTCAATTTCAGCCCTCAGGGCTTCCATGTTGAGCACCAGCTGGTCCTGGGGAAAGGGGCAAGGGAAACAGGTTCCTGAGCCAAAGCAGTACTTTTCTATAAATCACATGAATTAAATCTAGATAAATTCTGCAGTCAGAACTATACCCACAATTCCACAGGGGTTTGGCACCTACGCTCCTAGCATAAGTTCCTTTGGGTCACTGGGAATGACCATGGAACAGCGGCTATCTCACCTCCACCTCCCAGTCTGTGACCAAGGCCTCCCTAACCAAGAGGGATCTACACCTCTTCTGTTTTTGATCTACTACATTTCACTAAAACGAAACTGAGACTTAATTATAAAACACGAAAACCTGTCCCCTGGTGGTTATCAGGTAAAAGGGGTCAGGGTAATATATTCAGACTAGTCTTCCCAGAAAGAATCCCCTAAAACAAACAGCACTAACTTCCACAATTCTCTAGAGTAAAGATGTATCTGAGATACCAAGTTGCCCCAAAGGGCTTTATACACTCAAGGGAAAAAAAAAATCACACAAATCCAAAGTGTTTGGAAGGTAAAATAAAAATTCATAGTATGAAACATATTCAAAAGCCTCAGCCCAAATTTTCTATCAACTCTATTTTTAAAACAAATACCAATTATCACTCCTTCCCAAATATGTACTCAGGTCAAACCCACTGATACCAAAAACAGCTACCAAATAATAAGTAGTAAAAAAAAAAAAAACCCAAAACCGAAGCCTTTCAATTCAGCCTCCTGCCTACCCAGAGGCTCCCTGCTCAAAGAAACGCCACGGAAATCATTCAAGTCTTCATAAATACCTTGTCGTGTTGTGTTTCTTCTACTTGCTTTTTGGCATTTTCAACCTCTCGAAGCAGAGAATTCTAGAAGAGAGAGATTCACACAGCTAAGAGTCCCTTCTGACACCTCCACAGCTGGGTTTACACTGTCTGCAAACATATGGACAGAGGCTGGCTGGCAGGGGCCAGGAGGGGAGCAGTGAGGTCAGGTACACTGGGGGTAACCATAGAGCGGCTTGGCTTACCCCTCATCAACAGACATTTCTGGTTTTGTTTTGTAGCTCACTGGGGGCTTAGTTAAGGTGACACACTTTTATCTGGACTGGCGGCTAGCCTTCCAGAGAACGTAAATGTCTTCAAAGCGGCAAGCAGGTCTTAACTCAAGTTTGTATCTCCCCCAAGGCCGAGACCACTGATTTTCACAGTAGGTAAATTAGTAAATGTTTGGTCTACTTTTTGATCATCTGTTAATTCAATAGCCATTTTGTATTAATAACATTAAATTTCAAATTGATAAAGAAATTCTGATATTATAAAAAGCAGTATTTCAAATCCAAACATGCTACCTCTAGCAACACCATAAGCTGGGGTGCCCATTTCACGAAGTCCCTTAAAAAAGTCATTTAAAAGACACTGGTCCGTGGCAGCAGGGCGTTTCCTTTAAGAGTCGGAACACTTAGAATTTAGAATGAATGAACTCTAACTGTCGCCACCCAACCTCCACGCCAAAGCACTGCGGCCCAGTTCTCAGAATGACGGCCGAGCCCAGCCTGCCCTCCTTCGCAGAGCACCGGACTCCAAGCCATGGAGGGAGCGCTTCCTCACACTCTTTACTGTAGGTGACAGGAAACGTCCAGGCCTTATGGGGCAGACAGACTTATGCCACGGGCCATGGCCAGTCAGAAGCAGAGCTCAGAGAACTCCCTATTTGCTCCAAAAACAGTTTTTCAAAAAGCCCCGGGAGATGGAAAGGTTCCTTAAAGTCACCTCCTTCACCACCTTCATTTGGTAAATGAAATCAAGGCTGGCAGAACTGGGGAGAAGTGATGGGAAAAATGTGTGGCCAAACCACAACCTGAATCCCCATCTCTTTAAATTCAGTCCCGGGCTTTTCCTACAATTCCAGCATCTGGAAAACTGCCCGTGTCACCGTGGGCAAAACCTGCAACTCCACGTCTTACAGAAGCCCAATCAGCCACATGGCTAATGAATGAGACAGGGGCCCCACCTCAGTTTCCCCAGGCATAATCCTACACAATCTAATGCTTGCCACACACATACAGAATACCGCCTCCATATGGGATAGCAAGTGCTTCCCCATGCCTGACCAGGGGCGAGCCTTCTCATCCCCTAAACAGCTCCTGACTCCCATTACATAGACAAGTCTAGGTAAAAGCCTAGTCCCAATTTACTGGGTTAAATCTAGGTAGCAAACAGAGCAAACCTTTGCTGCTGCTGATACACAGGGCCTCCACCTGAACAAAGTCTCACCTATAACAGTCTTCCAAATCAGGCTCAAGGGAAATCAACAAATGGGGTGGAGACACGTAGAATGCTTTGAAAACTATGAAGTTCCAAAAAACTATAGAGTCTGTGAGCAGCGCAAGAGAGATCTCAGCAAAAAGAAGCTGGATTAGAAATAATTAACAAGCTTTCCAAAATAAGGAATGAGCTTATGGGAGAACTATATGGTGGAAAGTACTTAACTACAATAACAGTGAAAGAGTTCATATGTGATTTTTTCCATCTGAAACCCAAGGTCTACTTTTCTAACAGAGCACTTCACCCAAATAATTTACTTTGTTTCTAACACAGAACGGCGACTCTCCCAACGTGGCCCCAGCGCCTTCAACGCCCCATACCTTATCCTCCAAAGCCGCCATGCGCTCCTTCAGGTGAAGCTGGAGCCTCTCATTGGACTCGGAGAGGAGCTTGTCCACGGTGTCCGACAGACGCTTATTGTGTTCTTCGTTCATCTTCTCTCTCTGCCTCGCCTGGAAGAGCAGCAAGAGAGGAGAAAATGAACACAGTCCCTTTTCCTTCTTCCTCACTTTCTCTCTTGTGTCATGAGAGTTTTCTCGTGAGTACAGAGTGATAACTTCTAACAACCAAAGGAAGAAGTTCCCAAGGAGAAGATGAAAGATCCCTTGACCCAGACTTTGGCTGAGTGAAACAAAAGAAAGAAAAGTCTCTAGGAAGGAATAGGAGCAGCAGAGTCTATGTCATGAAGCAGAGATCTACTGAGATTCACGTGCAAAAAAGGAGACAACCAGAAACCTAATTTGACGCAGAGAAAACCTCTGACTCCAAAGTTTAAAAACAGCGATGTCTTAATTCAATTTAAGAGGTCAAGGGCTGAGAACTAATTCAGCTGACAAGAGAACTGTTTTACAGCTCAATGGGTGCTCTGATTAATCTCACTGTTTCTAATTTGCTCTCAGTCACAATGAACTCCCTCGAATTGGAGCATCCTAGACACAGCCACCAGTGAGGCCCCGTCCAACAGACGAGGCAGCCCTGGCACATCCACGTGTGGAGAACAGCTTGGGCCAGGTCACCCAGCTACTCCAAGGAATGTATCATCTCGGTTTAGGAATCCTCTCCACTAAGGTCCATCTCAGCCAGTCCTGTGCAGCTCCCACACAAGAATCACCCAAGGGCATCCACTTGGGGTACAGGGGCCTTCCCTGCTTCTTCCCAATGGCACGAGAGCATCACTGGAGCACTCCCGCCATCCACCTGTGTCCATGTATGACCAGCCCCCAGCTCTTTCTGTCACGATTTCTTGATAACACTGCTGACTGGGATGCCTCTTGGGAGTCTCTTAGGTTGCATGGTCTGGACTGCTCCGAGCCACCGCTGCATTCCTCTCAAGGTAAAGCACTTTATTCTTCACCAGTGATGGAAAAACAACCAGACGTTTGATTCTCCTCTTTAAGAAACTATAGCTAGTAAAGGAACTTAATTTTTTTTGAAACCCTAAAGCTCAGTTACTCTCACTGACATGGCACTTGAAGGTCTTGCAAAGCATTTCCTTCACAGCCCCCAAGGGAAGGAGATTCAGATCCCAGATTTCAAGCAGGAAGGGTACTGAAAGGCCATCGGATCCAATTCCCATTTTCCAAGTGGAGAAACTGATTACAGAAATAGTAAGTTCTGGAAGTGGGGTAGATTGACTAAGTTCCACATGCCACTGCTCAGTATTAAAAATCAGAAGGAAACACGAGGCCATGTGCAGTGTCTATTCTTTGAAAAGGTAAAAGAGGCAGCTGAGTGAACCAGCTATGGAAGAGTAATGAAGTGGGCTGCCACGATCAGAAAGAGGGACTCTGTCTAAATCATGGGGTTTTAAAACAGTTCATGGACCCCTGGGGGTCCCTGAGACCCTCTCAGGGAGTCCTCAAAGTCAAAACTATTTTCATAATAACATTAAGGTGTTATTTGCCTTTTTAACTCTCATTCTCTCTCTCATGAGTGTACAATGGAGTTTTCCAGATTCTACATCACCTGTGAATTAAAAATTTAGTGGCAAAAGTGAAGACTGAGTTAATATCACTACCGCAGAATTAAACGATTGTCTTTGGAATGGGTGACTCTCCAAACATGGCTAGACTTGCTCTTTTGCTTGTACTCATCCAATATAAATATCGACTAATCTAAGTGAATGAATGCTTAGCAACAAACAAGCAGTGATGAAATATTCCAGTGCTTAAATCTCCTGGTTTATTCTGGAACAACTGAGTTGATATTTGTAGTAACAGGGCTGAGTAAAACAGCAAGCAAACAAGACAAACCATCCTGGTCATAGCAGTCACAGCAATGAGAATGGCCACGTTGACTAAGGACATGCTCGGGGAGGCAACTCAAAGTGACCCTTCAGGATGCACTTTCTGAGTATTCTGGGATGGAACGGGAAAGCACACCAACCACTTACTGCTGCATACCCACCTCCAACCTTTATGCTGAAGAGAAGCTTGGATGCTCGAAAATGAACAAAGTCAGTCTGTCATTTCAAGGAAAACAACTGACAGTATCTGTTACCAAGTATAAAATCAGCTTTCAAGCAAAAATCAGAATTTTGGAATACTTGTAGTCACAACCATGAGCTTGACAGCTTCTCCCAACTCCAAGCCAGTCAGTTCTGCTGAGATCCACGGTGACAGGATATTCACAAACGTGACTCTCAGATTTTACACAATGCAGCATGTCAGAATTCGCAGGGCAGCCACAGCTGATCCTCACTGGATCTGCCCATGGAAATCACAGTCTTAGAGACAGAGCCCTCCTACTGGCAGGGGTACTCAGCCACACTCCATCTCAACACTTCTAACCAGGAAAGCGCCAACATGAAATACAATCAACTGGTTTTACAGGATTCAATTTGCTATGAAGTTTTTCCTCAAACTGAGACAAAAACAGCCTTCCTCACCAGACGTGGAATCAAATACTCTAGGATCAAATCTCAGTTCTGCCATATAATAAATGCATGACATGGGGCAAAAGTCACTGAATACGTCTGAGCCTGTTTCCTCATCTGAAAAACAGGACTAATAATACTCGTACTCCTGATTCCAGAGGGTGCGCTAATGATTCTCATGCCACTTACCCAGTCCTAACCTCTGTCCCGATCTCTCTCACATCTCCAGCATCTTCCAGAACATCTCAAGTGGACAATCCCAGACTTATCACAAACTCACTACGTCTAAAACTAAATTCATTACCTGTCACCCCAAGCTCCCTTGCTCCCAAACCTTCTACTGCTATCAAGGACACCACCATCCTCCCACTACCCTAAGGTCATCTTCGCCCCCTCCCTGGACCTCACTCCCCATGTCTGATTCGTTGCCAACGCCTATCAATCTGACTTCGATACCATCTCTTGCACACGCAGCCTTCCCTCTGCAGACGCTGTCACCACCCTGAGGCAGGCCTTTATCATCTTACACCCAGAATACTGAAAGAGCCTGCCAGTTGGTCTGCTGAACACAAGTCTCTCCCCATTTTGATCCATCCTACACTCAGCAGGCAAAGTGATTTTTTGTAAAGTGCAGGTCTCTGCAGTGGACAGAGCAATTGGCCCCGGGGTCAGGAGGACCTGAGTTCAAATTCAGTCTCAGACACTAACTAGCTGTGTGACCCTGGGCAAGTCACTTAATCCTGACTACCCCCCCAAAAAATTAAAGAAATAATAAAGAAATAAAAAATAAAGTGCAGGCCCGACCATGTTACACACCTACTCAATATTAACTCCAGTTGCTCCCTAACACCCAAGATCAAATATAAAATCCTGTTTTGCCTCCATCTTCAAGTTTTTTTATCCAAACTTCAAAGCTACGCATAAGAGATGTATTATTAACTAAACAAGGGATAGAAGCAATTACAAAAGACAAAACAGAAAGCTTTGACAAAAAGAAACTGAAAAGCTGCTGCACATACAAAATATAAAGCATCTGGAACAAGAAGAGAAGTATTCGATGGGGGAAAACATCTTTGTATCAATTTTCCTGATAAGGGTTTCCTATTAAAGATTATAAAGGTATGTGTATACATATACATACATACATACATACATACATACATACACATGTGTACACACACACACACACACACACACACACACACACACACTCTCTCTCTCTCTCTCTCTCTCTCTCTCTCTCTCTCTCTCTCTCTCTCTCTCTCTCTCTCTCTCCCTCCCTCCCAAAGTGAATGTCACAACATATTCAGAGGTAGAAAAAAGTGAATGTTGCAAAATTAGACAAAAGAAGCATGGCTCCAAAGAAAATCTATGAAAAGTCATTCCCCCCAACCCCACTCCTCAGTAGTGGTGGGAGGTCCACAAGTGCGGTACATTGCATGTGTTTTCAGATTTTTTTATATATTGATCAATTTTGCTCATTTGTTCCTTTCCTCTTTTTTATTTCTTTAAAAATATTGTTATAGAAGATGGTTCTCTGCGAGAGGGCAGGGGAAAAATACTGAGGAAAATTTTAGTGATATAAAAAAAAATCAATAAAACTTATTTTAAAAAATGAGTGGCTTACATCTATAGTCATATGAAAAAATGCTCTAAATCGTTACTGATTAGAGAAATGCAAATCAAAACAACTCTGAGGTACCACATCACACCTATCAGATTGGCCAACATGACAAAACAGGAAAAGGATAAATGTTGGAGAAGATGTGGGAAAATTGGAACACTAATACATTGTTGGTGGAGTTGTGAAATGATCCAACCATTCTGGAGAACAATTTGGAACCACGCCCAAAGGGCTACAAAAATGTGCATACCCTTTGATCCAGCAATAGCACTTCTAGGGCTGTATCCCAAAGAGATCAAACAAATGGGAAAAGGACCCACACGTACAAAAATATTCATAGCAGCTCTTTTTGTGGTGGCAAAGAATTGGAAATTGAGAGGATGCCCATCAAGTGGGGAATGGCTGAGCAAGTTGTGGTATATGAATGTAATGGAATACTATTGTGCTGTAAGAAATGATGAACAGGCTGACTTCAGAAAAACCTGGAAAGACTTAAATGGTCTGATGCTGAGTGAAGTGAGCAGAACCAAGAGGACTTTGTACACAATAATAGCCACGTTATGCAACGACTAAGATTGTTAAACTGAACCCTTCTCAGCATTACAAGGATGTAAGACCTCTCTAGAGGCCTCGGGATGGAAAATGCTGTCCACATCCAAAGAAAGAACTATGGAAGTTGAATCGCTATTACTTATTTTTACCTTCTGTTGAGTTTTGTTTCATCTTTCTGATGGTTCCTCCTATTGGTTTTAATTATCACTTACAACTTCACTACTGTGAAAATATGTTTCATGGATATGTAAATGTAAAGCCTATATCAGATTGTGTGCCATGTTGGGGAGGGTGGGGGGGAGGAAGGGGGAGAAAAATTTTCAACTCAAAAGCGTATGGAGGTGATTGTTGATAAATCAAAATAAATTAATAAAATTTTTTTAAAAATGAGTGGCTTACTAACAAAAAAGTCGTGACTCTCAGGATCTCTCTCTGAGTGATTCTGCGGGTGCCACAGAAGAATACAAGGCAGCAAACTGAAAGAGGTGGGAGAAAGAAAAAAAGCCAGCACAGGACAAGTTGACAGTCACCCGATGGCCCAGGACCTCTGTCCTCAGACCGGCGGCATACTCACCCTCTGTAATTCTTGATTCTTCTCTTCCAACTGGGCCTCCATCTGCCGCAGTCTCTCTTCGATGTTGCCGTGTCTCTCTTCAGCCTGCCGGGGCCAAACACGTTAGTCTGGCCTCATCATTACAAAGCACTGACAACATGCTGGGGGGGAACCACTGCCATAGCAAAAAGCAGGACGTGCTGGGTGAGTGACGGTTTTCCCTCCTACGGTGGGTACTGCGTCTACCTCATTCTATCACAAACCTGTGAGTTTTCATGTGATAACAGTGAGCACGCCATCCTCCACCCTTGGTGAATTGTACAACGTCTGGTGCCGGCAGTGAGGTTTGTGCTAGAAATCTTCAAATTCGCCTCCCCCCCCCACCCCCGAAAAGTGTCTCCAGCCCTTAAGCGGCCTCAGGTAGCACAGAAAGCAAAAAGCAGCAAGCAGAAACAGGGACCGGTGTGCAAAGGATTCTACCTTCCTAAGCTTGGAAGTAAGTTCGAACAGTCTAGCCTCCTTAGCAGCAGAGTTTCCAGAAGACAAAGGGTCAGACTACAAATTCAACAAGAGATGATAAAGATAACAGGGAGTGGAAGAGAAAGGAGACTTCAAAAAGCAGATCCACAGAGGGAGAGGAGAAATGTGGTTACAGCTCCAGATGTCAAACTGCCAGGAGGTTTGTTTCACACATGTCAATGTTTAAAATAAGGATTCCCACTGCTCATTGCCTTCTAAGAATAAGAAATGAAGAAACTGCTCTTTGACACTGCATGTTCTGGCTATCAGATATGATTTTTAAGAGAAAGCTTCTTCCTCATAACCTGAAAACCCTTTCCCGGGGAGGAAGGCCAACCCCCCCGGGCTTTGCAGGTGTTGTCTGGGCTTCTCTACAAGGCAGCAATCCTTAGTTCAAACAAGCTAGGGAGACACGAACTACATAAAACCACCAACTGGGGAAAAGCTTTTAGGAATCACACAAAGGAGGCAGAGATGTGACATTTCACCACTTAGCATTCCCCAACAAAGGATGAGGAAGAGCACAGAACCTGAAACCATTCAGGGACAATCAACTATGTTGAACCTGAGTGCCCTGCCCCAGGCCCCGGGGGGGGGGGGGGGGGGGGGGGGGGGGGGTCACTGGCCCTACCTTGGAGAGCGCCGCCACCCTCTGGGCCAGCTCAGCTTCCACCTCAGGCAGGGTCTCCGCTTTCCTCAAGGTTTGCTGCAGCTTCTGCTCGGCCAATTCCAGGCGTTCTTGTAACTGGCGGTTTTTGTCTTCACTCTGGAACAAAATCCAGCTGTTACAGCACAAGACAGGTATTTCCTAGGTGAAGTGTGAATGCTGGGTGGGCTGCAGCCTCCCACAAGAACACAGCCCCAGGGCGCTTCTTCCTCACTGAATTCTGGCCCAGAAAGGGCTCTTTCTGGTGGATCCCACTTCTCTTCAATGCCCTAAAGGTAAACTCTTTAAAAAAACCAAATGGTCCTAAAAATCAGGAAAAGGCAGTTTTGTGATGTGTTTCTGAGGCTAGTTCCTATGTGACCTGCAAAGACAAGCCCAAGAGCAGGTCTTGAGCTCTAAGCCTCCTGCAAAGTAAGTAGTACGAGCCAATCTGAAGCCCACACACAAAGCACAGCCTCACCCCTTCTCTTCCTCTCTCCTGCTCCCTGATGTTGGGTCACTGCTCTTGTAAAGTTACACCCCTCACTTCCTTCCCAGCTGGCTCTAGCTGCTACACTGAGCTCCACCAGCCCCCAACTCAGCCCTGAATCCTCTGCCTCTGCCTTTGCATATGCTGTCAATCATACTTGGAGAGAGATCCCTCCTCACCTTCAGCTCTTCAAGGTCTAAGACTCAAAAGATCACCTCAGGGCCACCTCTTCCAGGAAGTTTTGCCTGCCTGTTCACGCACTCCTTTATTCAATGAACTTACATGGACTTACCTGGGTTGGTGGGTGGGTAGGTGTGTTACACACTCCAAGGACAGGAAGGCTGGCTTTTCTCTCTGTCCCCTTGGGCCACACACATAGAGAAGAGCTCAAGAACTCTCACCACTAAACCAAGCTGAATGGTGAGCCTGCTCAAATGTGAGCAGGGAGAACTTTGGGGAGTCACACATTTTGGAGGGCCCCTGGGCAATGCATCTTCATGCTGAATGGCAGCTCCTTACACTGAGCCAAACAGCTGCTTTTCAGTTCTCATAGTCACCCTTTAACTAATGACGGATAACCTCTCCTGTGGAGCAAGGGCAACATGTTTTCAAATGCTTCACTCATCAGCCCTTTCACCCAAGGTACTAACAAGAATCAAAGCAAGCGAACTATGCTGGCTCTCCCTCGCTTCTCCGTGCCTCAGTGAGGAAGCTGCAAGAAGTGGCCCAAGTGCAGCTGCTGACCTCAGGGGCCTGGAGCCCGCCACTGGCTCCACAGGGCCTGCCTGAACAATCCAGTTTTGTGAAGACACAGAATTCTTGCACAAGTAAGCACAGGCTCCCCAAACAGGCAGAAACTTCAGACTTCTAAAGCCTGAGAACAAGAGCGCCTTCTGTCCAAACTCATGACAGTCAAAAAATGCTGGTCTTGAATCTCTATCAGTGAAAAAAATCCAGAGAAAAGGTCCAGCACCCTCCATAATAAGCATTACCTGTCGATGTAGAGAGTCCTTATTAGCGATTTCGTTTTCAAGTTTATCATTGAGGTCGTGCACCGAGGTAGCTTCCCGCTGGGCGGCGAGGTAGCGTTTTTCAAGAGTTGTGATTCTCTCTTCCATGTCCTCCTTTTGGGCCATGGCCTACATGAGAACAGGTATGTTGGGGGAGGGAGAGAGAAAAAAGCAGATGCTCAGACACACAGAGATTACAGAGAGGAGTCATATGCAAAAGCATGATGTGAAATCTGGTCATCACAAAATTACACAGAGAAACCTTTTCAAAATACATTCTTAATATGAAAAATTGTTCTGCTAAATATAACTATATATATCACTAGTGCTACTGAGGCAGATGAGTACTATAGGTGACATATACATGGTTTAATTCACTTCAGTGACTTTTCAATAAAAGAATTTTAAAACTAATTAAATATAGAATCATAAATAAAAGATTCTAAGAATAAGACCTCCTGAAAAGTGGAAAATCTCAAAGCAATGGGTGGTAGCCATAGAGAGGCAGATTTAAGCTTTCAGTGAGGAACTCTCTTCTAAACTGGAGCAACCCACTCGGAGAGGGGGCTGACTTGAGGTCAGAAAGCAAATGAGCAGGCGGCCATTTAGGGTTAGGGTTAGGGTCCCTCTGAACTGATTCCACAATTCTACTTCAGTCATTTACTCAGATCCAATGGGCACTCACAAATCTCTCCCTCTGCCAGGCCCTGTACCCAGTGCAAGGGATACAGAGACAAACATATGGTGGTGTCTGTCCTGCACAAAGGTAAAGACCTTATCTCAGAGAAAAGGGTTAAACACTTGGACCCAAGGCTACATTACTTCTCATTTTCATCAGGAAAATTAGGGTCTGGCCCAAGAAAATAGCTGCAGAGTGCCAGGGCACTTCAGATTTGAAGCTGTAATGTCACACTCATAGTGCTAGGAGGCACTAGGCTGCGACTAGGCCAACGTCATCCCACGGGCTCAGTTAACGAGAAGGGCTACAAAGCCTCCACAGCAGGCTGTTCAGATCTGGGTGAGACATAACGCATCTGACTGCTTCCCCCAGATAACCTAAGAAAGGAACGTGACTTGATCTGTTTGGCTTTCTTTCTTTTCACACTTATATAGCTTGGTGCTCTTAACTACCACACTTAACAAAATCCCAGGAAGCTTACAGAGGGTGAGCCTGGGAAAGAAGCACATCTGTCACGCCCATTTTACAGATAAGGAAATTGAGGGCGGTGAGAAGTGAAGTGATTTGCCTAGGGAGACCCATGCAGCAGTGTGTTTCTCCATCCTATGTCTTTCTGCTAATGCTGCCCTAAGTGCTTGGTATGGAGGCTTCTTTTAACTGACCTGCCTTGTCCACCACTTGAGGTGAGCGGAGAGACGGCAGGAGAACCAGCTTACGGTTGCTGTGACTGTGCTGTCAGGGCAGCACTGGTGAGCAGAGAAGTGCGTCTACGCTCCCCTCACAGCTGCTTCCCAAGCATGAGGATGGACACATTGCCCACACCCACTGTTAGGTTAACCACAAATATTCTACACCCAGTACTCCTTGACCTGACTCCATTCTCTAGCTGATCGTTAACAGGGCTCCTTTCTTACAAACCGAGGCCAGAATGCCAGACTCCTTGGAGACTGTCAATAATGTTAACTCCTTTAACTCAGTCAACAGGTAATGTTGACACTGCAGTATGGAACAGCTACCATAATGCAAGTCAAGGACTTACTCAAGAGTAAGTCATTAGCAAGAAGCTGGAATGTGCAAGGATGGACAAATTGACCAGCATGAAGTTCAGGAAGATTCACAGTTTTATCAACATTAAAAAAAGAGTGATCTTTAGTATTAACCATCCTTACCTTATTACAACACGCTGTCTGTCTGCTGTAGGACAGGAAGTAGCAACGGCCTTTGGGCCATTCTAAGCCATTCCCCATACCCACCCCTAAGCCTGATAGGTAATCGCAGGCATCTCCTGCTTGGATGCGAATCCTCTTTAAAACCTATCTGACAAGCAGTCACCCAGCCTTTGCTCCACGAGTTTCTGAGAAGTCAGTTCAATTCTTATAGAGAAGGTAATCCCGAAACAAATGTCAGGAATCAACTCTAGTGCGATGTATCTCTTTATCTGTTTTATATACAATTCACATAACCCAAATGATTTGAAGAGGTGTGTGGGGGGGGGGGAGTGATGCATGAGACAGAGAAGGTATTTCGAAAGGATAAAGTTCACTAAAAGATCTACAGCTATTACAGACTGACACAATGGTGTAATGTACAGTAAAAATCCCCAGCTCACCAGCAGCCCCTGATGCTTAAGGCCAAGAAGCAGAGGACAAGGCGAAGGTGCTAGCCCCCCTACTCCACCCCCGACAGGGAAGGCTCCTTCATAGCCATTACTCTGCCATGGCAAACAGAGGAGCCACTGGGAACTCTGAGACATTTCAGAGACTTCCAACAGTGAGGATCCCGGCCCAGTCGTCATCATCTCCCTCCTTGGTCCCCCTCTTCCCTCTTCTCCTCCTTACGCCCACCCCTCTTTCTCCTCCTCCTCCTCCTCCACAACAAAGGCTCACTACTCACCTCTCGGGCATCTCGCTGCAGTTTGGTGTTCATTTCTTCAGACTTGATGAGATCTTTCCGGGCAGTGTCCAGGTCTTCCTCCAGCTCAGTCACCCGGCTGGAGAGAGCCGCCAGCCGCTCCTTCATCTGGCTTTGTTCTTTTGACTGTTTATCTATAACTTCTTGGAGCTCTAACACTTTTGCTAGGTCTTCCTCATGACTCAAAGACCCATCAGAAGATCTCTGTCAAAACAAAAATTAGGTTTTGTGGCAGCCTGCCCAGAGAAAGAGCCAGTGGAATATTTAAATAGAGGGAAATGTCTTCATTTAGGCACGTGGGGGCTTATGTGACCCAGTCCCTATTTCTGCTCTAAGCAGGTATTTTAGGAAAACCTTTCCAAAGAAGCCTTCCTGGGCATTACAGACATATTCACTGCACAAACTCCAAGACCTGCCTTTCCATTTGTGTTCGGTGTGTTTTCCTGTTCATGATTCATGTCCAGCATCCCATCTGCTAGTGGTTTTTTCTGATTGTTCTGCTCCTTCAGAAGCATCAACTAAAAATCAAGCAAATCAATGCCAATTCTAATTCACCATCTCTATGTAACAATAGAAACATATTAATAAATTGTAATAATTATAAACACATAAACAGAATTCATCTCTATAACAATAGAAACATATTGATAAATTATATAATTATAAATATACTTCACCATCTCTACAGAATATAAAAATAACAAAGCCTCCTTTAGAACCATCAGAAACTGCTGCTACTCTTTGTGTATCACAAATGGGCCCAAGTAAGAACAGCATCAGGGGAGTCTGTAAACCATCAGTGGCCCCATTTGTGCAAAGAAAAGCACACATTTGTTATTGTTCATATGGGCTTCATCTTTTCCTGAGAAAACAAGAGCAGCAGGAGGGAGGGCTCCCTACAAACAGGTGGCGGGAGGTGGGATACATCGGGATGAGGGTGAGGGGATGATCTCACGATCTCGGAGTGCTGTTAAAAGCTCCCTCCGAGGGGGGCATTCACTCACCTCTTTGTGGGTGGCACCCAGCTCTTCCTCCAGTAAACTACACCTTTCCAGGGCTACTCGTAACCGTTCTCTCACCTTTAAAATAAAGTGATAAACAAGTAAAATAATTGTCTAGGTTTCTACCTACAAGATTGGGGCTAACCTGGGCTAACTCTAACCTTGAAGAAATTTCCAGGGATCTATGAATTTAAGACTGGGGAAAAAATTACATCTGTATTCCAACCTAACTGGTTCCCTTTGTAATCCTTTGTATTTTATTTTATGTGTTCAGGAAAAAAAAAAAGATTCAGAGAAGGGGTATGTTGGCTTTGTGAGACTGCCCAAGGAGTCTATAACACAAAAAACAAGAAAAACACCTTCAGGACTAGGTGACTGTGCTAATACTGACAGGCTGAAATAGTCAGGAAAGAAAGTTAAATGCTTTTCCGTTTATTTCATCCCCAGCAAAGCTTCGCTTTATATGAAGGGCTCTAAATTCCAAAAAACCACTTATGCCTACCCATTCCTGCACAGAAAATCATTTCTGGTACACAGGTTCTGACTATTATAAGTCTAGAGATTATTTTAACACACAGAATCCTGTCTAGGGCCAAGAAATGCCTATTTTCTAAGCTGGAAAATCCAAGAGGCCAGGAGAGTCCCCTGGGATGAATTCACACAAGATACTGAGAAAGACGGTGCCTCCAGCCTGAACGGGTGTCGGGCAGCTGCTGGGTGACTGTGGTGGCGGTGGGGGCGGGGGGAAGGAGAAGAGCGCTCCCTAGGAACCTTTTCATCCAGGGCTTTATGGTGCTCAAACAGCGACTTCAGCGCCTTGAGTACTTCCACCTCACTGGACACTCCTGCGGGAGACTGCGCTTGTCTCTTCACAACTGTCATCCTTAGAGATCGCTCGTGTCTGGAGACGAGGCATTCCAAATGCTCCAGTAACAGCTGCGAGAGACCAAAACCAAGTCAGAAACAAGCCTGTCTGTACATTCTTCTTTAAGGCACAATCTTAACACACTAGCAGGCATACAGTAGGTGCTTGATAAATGTTTACTGGCAATTGGAAGACAGACGTGTCATTTGGAGGTTGGAAGGAATGGTTTAAGTCACAGCAATCTGCCCTATTAAAACAAATTTACACTATTTTAATCTAGTCTCTCAAGGCAAAAATACCAAAATGTAACACATAATCCAAACATAATCAATACGCTTGGCCCTGGGGATACAAAGAAAGGCAAAAACATAGCCCTGTCCCCAAGGAACTTACACTCTACTGAGAGTATAAATGGGGGTGGGGTGGGCCCTCCTATAGACTTGAACTGAACTGCCCGTTCACTTAGTCAATTACACAGTTACCGCATGAAAAACCCCAAAACTTTAAGAGCAAAGGGCGTGTCATCTTGCTCAGTGCCCATTACTAAGGAGGGAGGTGTTTCTTGTCACCCCTAAGCTCTCCTACAGAGGCCAGCCACCAGTCCACCCATCCCTCCATCCAGGACCCCGGGCAGCTGGGACTTACTAACCCGAGTATTGTTTCTCTCTGCTTTCAGCTCAGCAATTTCTTCTTCTCTTTCAAGAAGCTGTTCCCTGCAGACATTGAGTTCCTTTGTCAGGGCAGCAAACTCCTGGAAAAGGACAAACAGGAGGATGCTATGTAAGAAAAACAAATAAACCAGAACTTATTCAATTTCCCATCTTGTCCTTTCTGCACAAGAACCCTGGCGTCTGAGGCATTTGCTTCAGCCAATCCCAGGCTGTCACAGGGGAACCCAAGCCCACGCCCACGCCCACCTGTTCTCAGCCTAGATTTACTTCAGCATGCTTTTCAGGAATGCAAAGTAGAGGGAACTGCCTTACTTACAAAAACTCACAGGGTCTGTTTCAATTTTCAAACTGAAATAGATGAGACAGTTGTAAAGCAATATCCATGAATTTGATCTGGATTCACTTGGGACCCCTGACAGCAGGAAAAACGAAGTGAGAGACATCCAGAAGCATGCCAAAGAACTCCTCTGGGCAGATGTAGCTCTCCAGCTTCTCGTGCATAGTACCAAGAGGTCAAGAGAGCCTGCCCGGGCTGCCTCGTCCAAAGAAAAGCTGGAAGGCCTCACGGGTCCATGTCATACAAAAGCCAGGGCTCAGCACATGGTGAAGGTGGACAGATGCTGCTCTTAACACACCACTCAGTCTGTCAGCAAAAGCCCAGGAATCCAAGCACCACCAACCACAACCACAGGAGCCGAGCCCTGAGGGCCCTTTATGTGGACAACACAAGAAACACTCAAAGGCCAGCCAGTAGCAGCCACAAAGCAAAAAGAATTCTACTGGAATTTTCCATATAGCATTTAAACATTTTAATAGAATTAAAACATACTGATGTTAACATCTCTAAGGTTGCTAGGTTTCTTTTTAAAGCAAAAAAAAAAAGTTTTAATTAAAAGGGGCGTTTTCTTAAAAAAAAATCTGGCACTTAAAATGTGAAAAGACGCTTAATGGGGGGGGGGACCCCATCACAATATGTCCTATGAAACATGAAAATGAAAGAAATAGGCACTGAATAATACTAGTAATAACAGCGATAATTTTTATTTAGCACTTTCAAGTTCTGTAAAGCACTTTATATACATCCTGACACCCTGGTAGGGAGATTGCTGTAATTCTCTCCATTTTACAGAACAGAAAGCAGAGTGGGAGGGAGGTCACACACCTCCTAAGAATGGGACTGGGACTCCAAATGCCACTGACAGTGAAGGGCAAGACCGCCAGGAACGGGACATGACAAGGGGCAGTAATGTGTCAAAAGCCTAGAGAGGTGGGCCCAGCCAGATACTCGCTAGAGGCAGGTGCGGCCACAGGGGCCAAGAGCCACTTAATCTCAGTTCTTCCTCCAGGCAATTCTATAAAAAGAGGAGGTCCCCGCTGCTGGAAGAACCTACAAGCGTTTAACTAGAGCCAGCCACTTATGGGAAAGCTGAGGAAGCTGCAGCCAAGAGTAAGGACGTGCCTGGTGCAGGATCAGGGGCAGAGCTCGCCTTCCCTGCCCAGCCTTCTTGCCGTTCCTGTGCAGAGGGCTCGGGACACTGACGGAATCCACTCCTCTGAGTGACAGAGGCTCTCCCCAGAGAAAGTAACTCATTCTACACTTGAACTGTTTCTACTACATTACACCATCAATTAATTTCTGTTATTGCTGTACAGACTTTCTGTCACGTCTCATCTTCAGGGCCCCATGGACCAGACTGCCATGTTCTTGGCAGAGATATTGGAGTGCTTTGCCATTTCCATCTCGAGTGGAGTAAGGCAGAGACTCAGTGACTTGTCCAGGGTCCCCTGACTAGTAAAGTGTCTGAGGCTTCATCTGAACTCAGGTCTTCCTGACTCCAGCGCCAGTGCCCTATACAGTGAGTCACCTAGATGTCTCCAATCAATTAACTGAGCATTTATAAACTACCTATGTCTGCCAGATATTGGATACTCAATGTTTTTTTTTCCCAACAAAACACACACACACACACACACACACACACACACACACACACACACACACACACACGTTTTCACATGTGGCTTAATCATCCAACTCTTGCTTTAAAATTAGTCTTCTGCATATTTTTAAAGTTTTGAAAGGGCAACATTTTAATTTCTTGTTTCAAAGCACTTTTTTTTAAATTAGTGGCTGAGAAACCATTTCAAAACTGCACTCTTTAATTAATTTGTGACATATAGCCCCTGACCCTGCAGATCTGCACTGGGGGAGGCCTTTTCACATCATTAGCTCTCTAAACTAATGAAGCCACAGACAGAGGAACTTTAAAGAATGTATATGAAAATGGGCTCAAGATGCCAAGGTAAGAGAGCGTAGTGAGCCGAGTTCCTCTTCACAAAAGTCCTCTAAACAAATTTAGAAAATGCACTAGACCAAATCCTGATGGGGAAATCCAGGAAGAAGTCAGCAAGTCTTTTGGGAACCACACAGAAAAATGTGCAGACGCTGGAACAGACCCACCCGGCACCCAAGCAGAGAAACTGCATTTGGCCCATTCCAGGACACGGCCGCAGGGACAGGGGCAAACTGGAAGCTTTCTCAAAGTCATAGCTGCACGGTGGCCTGAGGAGCAGCCCAGTGCAGGGGCCCGGGTCTGGAGAAAGGAGCAAGCTCAGAAGGCAGCAGGAGCAGCAGTATGACTCAGACCCCAGCAACAGAGCAGGCTCTCATTTCCAGCATGTAGCCCAGCCTGCAAGAACATAACCAGCACGGGAATCCCAAGCCAAAGGGAAGCCCACAGCTCTGCCTGAGCTCAGCAGCAACAGTCTACTGCTCCGACCCAAAGCCAGGCCAGAAACTCGCTCAGAGCAGGAAGGCAGCAGTCAGACTTTGGCCTCCATGGGAGGCTGCAGGTCCTGCAATGACACAACACTCGACATTCCGAGAAGGCAGCAACAGGAGCAGCTCAGGCCCTTGCTGGAGAAGTGCTGCAGAGCCTCCCCTTAACAAAGGGGAGTCCAAAGTAGGCTGGAAAAAATGGGCAAACAAAAAAAGAACTGCACTCTTTAAGAGCTACTGCAATTGTGAGGAAGCTCAACATACAATCCAGAAGAGAGAGACTCCAAAACCTGGATAAAAATACAGCCTGGGCAAAAATTCAACTAGAACTCCTGGAAGAGATGGAGATCTAGAAAGAGAGTTTAAAACTGTGTTTATAAATGATATGAGAGCACGGGAAGGGGAAAAAAAGGAAAGGAAAGGAGAGCTATGGAAAAAAAGAACTGAAGGAGGAATTAACAGCTCAGTAAGAGGTACAAAACCATGCCCAAGCAACAAAATATTAAAATAAAGTCAAAATACTGGAAAAAAAAGAAAGAAAAACTAAGAAATCCATAGTGAAAATAAATGGCCTAGAAAACAGGTTGTGGAGGGAAAAAATTTAAGAATCATCAGACTAGCTGAATGTCATGACCCAGATATCATTATTTCAAGAAATTCTTAAAAGAAAACAATTCAGATCTCTTAGAACTAGAGGGTAAATTAGAAATAGAAATAATCGTGAGCAGAACCAAGAGGGCTCTGTACACAATAACAGCTACATTATGCAATGACTAAGACTGTTAAACTGAACCCTTCTCAGCATTACAGGGATCTAAGACATCTCCAGAGGCCACGGGATGGAAAATGCTGTCCACATCCAAAGAAAGAACTATGGAAGTCGACTCGCTTTCACTTAATTTTACCTTCAGTTGAATTTTGTTTCATCTTTCTGATGGCTCCTCCTATTGGTTTTAATTTTTACTTACAACTTCACTAATGTGAAAATACGTTTCATGGGTATGTAAATGTAAAGCCTATATCAGATTGTGCGCAGTCTTGGGGGAGGGTGGGGGGGGGAAGAAGGGGGAGAAAAATTTTCAACTCAAAAGCGTATGGAAGTGATTGTTGATAAATCAAAACAAATTAATAAAATTAAAAAAGAAATAGAAATAGAAATAATCCACCAGTTACCTCCCGAAGAAACCCCAAAGTGAAAAGTCCCAGGAACATCACTGTCAAAACTAAGAGATTCCAGGTCAGAGGGGAAAAAAAATATTACTACAAGCCAGAAATGAAGAATTCATGTACTTTGAAGGCACAAGTCAGGATCACACAAGATTGATGAGCCATACTATAAAGGAGAGGAGAGCTTTGAATACAAGCTTCCAGAAGGTTTATTGCCAAGAATGAACTACCCAGCAAAACTGAATATAATGCTATGGGGGGGGAGCCATTAATGAAAGAGTAGTTCCAATCATTTCTGTTAAAAAGACCAGCACTGCACAGAAAGGTAAACATTAATGAACAATGACAAAGAGTAAATATATGCTGCTTATATTCAAATATGGAGGGAGATGATACATGCATCCCCTCTGAGCCCAAAGATCATCAGGGGTTACAGAGGAAGTACAATATGACAAGGCCTAGGACTGGTTCTATTGTATTTTGATGATCTCAAAAATGGAATGAAAGGGGAAGAGAAATACACATAGGGAAGTGTGGGTGGGAAGCTTAAGAAATCCATTCAAGGAGGAGGGAGATGGGGAGAGTGGCTTGACACTTAAAACTCACTCTCAGCTGAAGTGGCCAAAAGAAGGAAGAATACACATACACACACATGCACACAACTGGGTGGAGAATACTCAGTAGGGAAACTGGAGGACCAAGGGAGAAGAGAGGAGGGGGAATTTTGAGGGAGAGTAGATTAAGGAAGGGATGAGTACTAAGCAAAACAAAATCTTAGGATGCATAAAAATGTATCTCTTTGAGGTGGCAAAGAATGGAAATCTGAGGAGGTGCCTGCCTAAAGAGGGAAAAGGGAGGGGCAGCTAGGTGGTACAGTGGATAGCACACCAGCCCTGAAGTCAGGAGGACCTGAGTTCAAATCCGGCTTCAGACAAAACGCTCGACACTTACTAGCTGTGTGACCCTGGGCAAGTCACTTAACCCCAATTGCCTTTAAAAAAAAAAAAGAGGGAAAAGGAGACATCCAGAAATGTCCCCCACCCCCTGCGGCACAACACAGCAGCACCAGGACTACATGGTTCTAGTAGCTCCTAACAATATCTCATTTCCCATTCTTCCTGACAAGGATTCAGAGCTGGCTCTACTCTTACCCTTTTCAGACATGATTAGAATTCGATTCTGACTCTTCGATGAAACACAGAAGGGAAAGGATAAAAAGATTTTCACAAAGTATCTGGGCAAGAGTCTGAATAAGAAAAAACATTAGGAGACTGTAAAAAAGCCTTCCCTCGTGGCTATTGCCCATTTATCCCATGGATAGTTTGCTTGAACATGTTTGCTGCCTTGTCTCCCCCATTTGATGGGGAACTCCTTGAAGGCAGGCACTGTCTTTTGACTCTTTTTGTATGCTTCATGCTTAGCACAGCATCCGTCACATGTTAGATGCTTAATACATGTTTACTGAATGAATACATTAATTGTAAGCTTTTAAAGCTTTGATTAAAATGAACTAAAAAGAAAAAAGCCTTCCTGAGGTAGAATTAATTGGCCAATAAAAAGGAAAAGACAGAGACTAGATGAAGTGAAACTGTACAGAAAACAAAGAAGAGAAAAGGGATTACTACAGGTCAGACACTTCCCTGTGCAAGCCCAGGACAGCTTGAGTGCTGGGGGAATGGGGCTGAGATACGCAGCCAGATGTCTGCGGTATAGGACACACTATAAACCCAATGTTCACAATGCAGCTATGACTACTAGTCTTGTTTTCGGGTCTTTTGTTTTTGTTTTGTTTTTTGGTTTTTTTTGGTGAGGGCAATTGGGGTTAAGCGACTTGCCCAGAGTCACACAGATAGTGAGTGTTATGTGTCTGAGGTCGGATTTGAACTCAGGTCCTCTTGACTCCAGGGCCAATGCTCTAACCATTGCACCACCTCGCTGCCCCTTTGACTACTATTCTTAAAGAACTAAAATAAATGATTTAAAAATCAATGACTGGGGCAGCTAGGTGGCGTAGTGTATCAATAGAGCCTCAATTAGCAAACTGTGAAATAACTTTTAAAATACCATATGCCTTACAGTTTTATGTGTCTTTATGCTAAAATGCTAGAGATTCACAAGAATCTCTAAGCAGAAAGAAGTAGACTGCTCTGAGAGTAAAAGAAAATGAAACGTATATAACAAGAACCAGCCTGCAAGGGGGAGCTTGCTTATGCACTACGGACTAGCTGAATACATCATCAATTCTTTAATTGGAGGGGTGGCAGTACTGATGCCAAAAAAGGTGGATGGGGGGGAGAGGGTCATTGAAATTTTCTCTAAAACATGTACAGAAGAGAAAAAAGGAAGCATAGTCAAGTAGGGTTTTTTAAAGTAATGTGTGGAATGCATCAGATATTTTTAAAAACCCCAAGAGGTATGAAATGGTGATTCAGTTTCATATACAATCCTTGGTTTACATTCTGCTCTTTTTTTTGGTGCTCAAATTCAAAATTAAAAACAAAATGGATGTTCTCCCCCATACCCTACCCCATCAAAGATCTCAACTCGGCCAACTCTGTCCACGTCTTTTCCTTCTACAAGTTTGTTAAAGGGCATCTACTGAGGGACACCAACGGAGCGCTCAGGCTGCCCTGTCAACCCTCAGCAAATGATCAGAATAGTTGGGGGAGCAGGGGTTGTTGTTTCCACCTATACATTTCTCTAACATTATAGCAAGTAACCAAAATATCTTTTCTACCCACAACGGTCACGGAACATGGCATACAGTGTCAGATTTTGATAGGTTTTGTTAAATGTTTTTTCTTCTTCCTTTCTGAGTTCTTTTTTTCCCTTTAAATCCTTTGTTATAACGGATGGCTCCCTTGTCTAAGTGACACAAAAACCAGATTTTCATAAAAAAACCCTTTTTTTAAAGGGTCTTTATTTCTGGGAGGAGTTGGTAGTCATTAAAAGAGCTTTGCAAATTTCCTGCAGGCAGTTCAGCCCACTTCGCTCCTCCTGCATAATTCTGGGCTTGCCTGTGTGGCCTAGCTCTCCTAGAATAAGCCACTTTACATTGAAGTAACTGCTGGTATTTCCCTCCTTCTCTGGTACTACTCCGTACCATAACAAAGTGATGGAATTCACATACAGGAGACCAAGACACCCTCAGCAATGACTTGCTTGAGTCATACTAAACCAAAAAGACAAAAGACAATGGAGGTGTAGTACATTCTTTGTAGGATCTCAGAAGCTGATGAAATGTCACCGGTTTACAATCTCAGTGAGAAATGGGATTATGTCCAGACATGGAGGGGGCAAGCTGAAACACCCAGACTGGCTGAGACAAGGAAGAACGGCAGCTCATGCGGGTAGGAATCCTCATTATCAAAGCTCTTCCTCCAACACTTCAAAAGATCCAAGATTTCATCCTGCCAGGGCAGGGGGCACCCTGCCACAACTGAATGGATGGGATTCAAGAGTCACTGTGGCCAAAAGAAATAAATCACTGGGGAGCCATACCTGAGTATGGCTCAGGATTATTCTCAAAACTTTTCATGCCAGCTCACACCTGAAGAGCACAGCCTTCAGGAACTTCCGCAGGATTGCCTCCATGGCAAGAGGACACACGTTTTAGGTGGCATCTCCTAACAGCTCCTTGGTATATATTCCTTGTACAAAAATATGCCATAAATCTTTGATATTTCAGTTAGCAAAGAGATGTGACAATCTTATTCAGACCTGGGCCAGTTTCACAATACAAGCTGATTTTCAGTATCACAGGTACATGAATAAGCCAAGCATCTCAAACCCTAAGTGATATTTTGTCAAGTGCCAAAGAATCTTCATAGATTACCTTGATAATGGGCATCATTTCAGAAACAGCTTCCTTAGGGGAAGGAAAACAAGCTGGTTAAGTAGTTATATATTAAGAATTACCTTTCTACCCTCTCAAATGCCTTCTTTCTAATGCTTTAATAGATTCCCCACGCTTTTGCCAGTCTACTCATTTGATTTATACCTCATAGGTCTTAGATGAATTCATTAGAGTGAAACCAGAAAAAATGCCCATCAAGGCATACATAACAAAGGCACTGAATGTGATTCAGCGATTCTACGGCATGAAAAGAATGGAATGGTGAACATAAGAAATCTTGGGAGTCAGGAGGACCTCGGTTCAAGTTCTGCTCCTGAAATACAGTGGAAGCATGGCCCTGAACAGTTTACTTCATCTCCATATCCTAGGAAACTCTCTGAAACCATCGATTACTGGTCAGTTCTAGTGGAAGAAAATTCCACGGTGGGAGATCCCTAGGCTTGACAAAAACCACAAGCCTGGATCCATCCCTCCTCCCAAAATAGAATTATCATATAGCATCAGCTCCCAAAAATCGTTTCATCCATTCCTAACTACTACAAGCAAAGCTCTGGTCTTAAAATACAGGTATGTACAAAACAACCTTGTCATGCAGCCAGCACAGCTGAAGCAAACCAGAAGCATGACTGCCTCAGTGTCTGGATTACCTTGTCCCTGTGCATGAGTGGTTTTCAAAATGTCTGCTGCTCTTAAAGGCTTATCAAGCTTATGGAGTACTTCTCAAACAAAAAAATGAAGAGCCAAAAGAATATCTTAGGATATAGGACTTCGGCTCTGGGGAAAATAAAATTTGAATTTAAAATCAGTCAGTAAACACTGCTTAAAAACATACTTCATCCAATAACTTAAAAGTAAGACAACAGAAACTAAACAGGGAAGTCTGGAGAGACATTCAGTTGGCCCTTCCAAAGGCTAACATTCCCAAAGCTATGTCTCTGTGGGATGTGGCTCAATGACCAGAGCCCAGGAGACCTGGAAAACTGGCATTTGCCCATCTGGGAATAAAGTTCCCTCCGTTCTCAGTCTCATCTTAGCACAACCGTTGGTGTTTTACCTTAGCCAGACTTAACATGGGTCAGCCAGCAACACGCATGGTGTAACAAAATGAGGTTTGTCAGAACCAATTCAAGTTTCAAAATATTTCATCAAACAGAATGTTTACAATAATAAAAGAAACCACTGCCAGGAGCAATGAATTCTTATTTCAAAATGTAAATTTAGTTATAAAGCTGATTATTCCTAAAAGCTTTATCTAAAAAAGTCAAGCAAAGTGTGACTCATGCAAGCTTTATTTCAGGAAATGACTTTTCGCACGGGCTTGACAATTTCTAAGTTCCTAATTTCTTGGCAGAAACACTTAACCATAGGTTCCTCATTAAGAACGATGGCTGTGCCATTTTTCATGGAGCCATGTGAGACAGATCCAAGAACAGCGTTTCCAAACTTGTTAGATCTTTTTCATTTCCAGGTCACTCAGCACTGCCCTGGGAGCCAGATGCCCAAGCACCCTGAATCTAAGAGAAAATAGTGATCGCGAAGTATCTGAAACAACACTATTTTCTCCCTTATTACTCTTGCATCGCCAAAACGCTTCCTTTTATCTTCTCTGCTCCTGGCTCCTAGCTTCCAAACCAGGCTTTCTCATCCTGGCAGTGTCTAGAACCTCCTCCCCCTTAAACATCCAAGCACTCTGGAGACATTCTCAAACTGGAACATCCCACCACCCCTGTGGTCTTTTCAATCTGTAACTTCTCTCTAAAAGGCCTACCCCTTCTTCCGTTAGTGAGTTTGTCTGGGAGCCTTTATTTGGTAGAGGGGCCCAGAAGAGCCTTCAGAGGCCAAACCCCTATGGACAACGGATGACCTGGCTTGAATTCATTTCTCAAAGAAGAATATACTTCCATGCTACCGTACCCTCCCCAGCCCAGGTTGCTATTTTAAAAACCCTGGTTCTCATTCCCCTCAACCTAGCTGGCCCATGTCCAATATCCCACTCTACAACTACCCAAACTTTCCACTGTATTCTCTCTAGTATACCTACTGCAAAGATAATGAACTAGTTTTCATCTCAATCTTTTTCCTTTTTCATTCCATCTTCTTGTAGTAACTGTGGCCTGGCTCCCTCCTGATAACACAGCTTCCCCGGCTACCCTTCCCAGAATGGGCTGCATTTCATGGTGAGGGGTGGAACTGGAATCCTCTTTGTTCCCCATTGCCACTTCCAGGATCCCCCTGTATCATTATCACTCAGGACTTGCCCCCCTTTGAGATTCCTTCAATCCACATTTCTCAACCACTCAAGATTCCGGTGGCTGCTGTCTACAGAACGTCCAGGACACTCACTGCCCAGCCACGGTCCTCTTCTCCCCATTTCCTGCTCCCACTCCTACAAGGGAACTTTTCCTCAAACCGCAATATAACCTCCCAATTCCTAACCTTGCTAAATGTGAAACAGTCATTCAGACCTTATAAAGCAAAGATTGGCAACTATGGTCAAAGTCATCTGCTGCCTGTCTTTGTACTCCTTGAGCTAAATGTGGTTTCCATTTTTATCAAGCACAATAAAACCATTTTAAAATATAAAAAACCATCCTTACCTCAGGAGAGGTACAAAAATAGGTGGCCCGGGCCCATAGGTGTAGTTAGCCTCTGGTATAGGAGAGGTAAATTAGATTCCAATACACAATGATCCTAACAAGAATCAAAAAATAAAGGGGCAGCTAGATGGCACAGTGGATAGAGCACCAGCCCTGGAGTGAGGAGGACCTGAGTTCAAATTCGGCCTTAGACACTTGACACTTACTAGCTGTGTGACCCTAGCAAGTCACTTAACCCCACTGCCTCACCCAAAAGCAAAAATAAATAAATGCAAGTCTTACTCCCCTCCTTCTTGGCATGAGCAGTCCTGCTACCAAAAATAACATCCTGGAGCAATCCTAGGGAAAGGTGAGATGCAGGAAAGGTAGGAATGATGGAAAGGAAATTATTAATACAGCAATGTAAAACTGTGTGTATAGAGATGTTTTTCTAGCAAGCAATAAATTCATTTATATTCCTTAAAGTGAGAAAAGAGAATACTTGCAGTGGGCATAAGAAAGGGTCACCAAAGTCACCAGCAGCCCCTATGAAAAGACACACTGGAAGCCTGGCTGTGGTCTACCCTCCAAGGTGGATTCAGGCCAGACTGGGAGAGAAACCAGCACAGAGTGCTAACACACCTGCCAGGCCTGCATTAGCTCTGGGAATACAAAAGAAAGTATTCCTACTCACAAGGGCAGAGAAGCATAAAAGGATAAGTATACACAGAACAAACAGAAAGAGAATAAATAGAAAGAAACACTAGATACAAAGCAGTTGGAGAAGGAAAGCCCTGGCCATTGCAGGGCTCAGGAAAGTCTTCATGGAGAAAGTGGTCACTGAGTCACTTCTTGAAGGAAGAGAGACTGCATTCCAGGCTGAGGGCAGCACTAAGTCTCAGAGAAGGGATGGAAGGTCATGGGTGAGGAACAGAGAGGTCACTTTGGCTGGACCCCGCAGTGTGAAAAGAGAACACTAGACAATTAAGCTGCAAAGGAAGGAGGTTTTGAAAGGCTTTAAAAGCTATGGGGTGGGGAATGGGGAAGACTGGGGAGAGTGTTTAAACCAAACAAAAGACATAAGAAAAGACAGGAGTTTTACATTCGATTCCAGAAGAATACAAAGCACTGGAGTGCCTTGATCAGATAGGATGCTAAAGGAAAATTATTTGGGGGCTAGTTTAAAGGAAGGACTTGGGCCAGGGATGCTAACTGGAAGGTGCTTGCAATAATCCAGGAACAAGTGATCAGGGTCAGAACTAGGGCAATGATTCTGGGAGGAGGGTGAAGATCCGGTATGTCGAAGAGGTCCAAGCGGCAAGATCTGGCTGCTAAACATCTACATGCACTAAGGAACAATGAGGAGTCAAGGATAACATGGGAGATGTGGAAGAATGGTGCTAAACTTGATAGAAATATGGCAGTTTGGAAAAGGAGAGGTTTGGGGATAAAATGAGTTTGATTTTGAGCATGAAGACTTCGAACTATCTATGCACTTTCAAACAAATTAATAAAGCTAAATTCCTGATTTATAAGGATATAAGCAATAAAGTCATTTCCGAATTAAAGGTCTTTGGAGGAAAATGACATTATTGGTGATACTGCTAATAATAGATAACAAGTGAACCAAAGAATCCATAAGAACTGGAAATAAACCATCCTCCATAATGCACTTATACTGTGCTTCTAACTCACATAAAGTGAGTTCTGAGCTTCATGCTGAAAAAACATGAATTTTTTTTCTGATTTAAAATATTTCATTCACACATCTACATACATGCCAACAAGGCACCTATTCCAACTGGCCAAGGCCTGAAAGCATCTCCAAAGATCAGGATGGAGAGCTCTCAGTTCTAAAACGTAGCAGTTCAAAGGCAGTTTTAGACAACTCCACCAAGTCCTCAATGGCCCCCACACAGCATGGCCATGCACCAAGGTTCTCCAAAGCAAATAGTATGCTTCGATCTGCATTCAAACTCTATAGTTCTTTCTTTGGATATGGATAGCATTTTCCATCATGAGACCTTTGGAGATGTCTTAGATCTTTGCATTGCTGAATTACACAGCTTTTAAACCAATCCAGATACACTAACAGAATTGTTGGCTAATTATCCATGTGAAATCCTGTCCAGGCACCACTGCGGGAGCATGCTGCTGGAGGAAGTGAATCCTAACAATCCTGCAATTCCTACATTCTCCTTGCTCCTCATGACAGCCCTGGACACACTATTATCCTCATTTTACAGACTAAGAAACTGAAGCAAAACAGAGATCAGCTGCCTTGCCAGGGCACCCAGTGAGTGTCTGCAGCCTGACATAAGTTCCTTAAGAGCAGGGAATTTTTGCTTATTTGTATCTCCCCAGCACTATGCACAATGTATACCACAAAGTAAGTCTTCTATCTGTTTATTCAAAACAAAGGAATAATAGAGGGGAAAATAAATTTACTCTGACAGGAGACAAAATTGAGCCCGGTCATCTAGAAGGCATTTAAGGATAAAACTGGAAAAAAGACAACAAACAGACAAAAAGATGGAAAAGATCTGTGAAAGTAACTCTTTTCTCCAACAATGACAGAAGAACCACCATACTTAGTCAATAATCATTTCTCAAGCATTAAGTTACCAAGAACTATGCTAAGCATAAGGATACAAAAGGAAGCTAGGTGGTGCAGTGGAGAGAACGCTGGGCCTGGAATCAAGAAGACTCATCTTCCTGAGTTCAAATCAGATGCTTACTTGCTATGTGACCCTGTGCAAGGCACTTCACCCAGTTTGCCTCAGTTTCCGCATCTGTGAAATGAGCTGGAGAAGGAAATAGCAAACACTCCAGTATTTCTGCCAAGATCATAGAGTCAGGCACAACAGACCAACAAGAAGGATACAAAGAAAGGCAAAAACATGGTACCTACCCTCAGAGAACTCACAGTCTAATGAGGAAGATAACATGCAAAAAAATGTACATGCAAGAAATAAACCAAGGCAACAGAAGGTAATCAGGGAGACTGAAGGGACAGAGGGAGATAAAGAAGCTCAGAAGAGACCTCCAGCAGGAGGTAGGATTGGAGCTGAGTCTTAGAGGAAGCCAAAGAATCTAGGAGGGAGAGTATTCTAAGCATGGAGGCAGCAGTGAAAATGCACTGAGTTGTTTTTGTTGTTTTTCCCCCAAGTGAGGAATCTCCCTCTGTAACTTACAGTATTTTAGCACAGGTTCATGACCTGGGGTTTGTGAAGGTAAAAAAAAAAAAACCAAACAAAACATTTTGACAACTATATTTCAATATAATTTGTTTCCTTCATAATCCTACATGTTTTATTTTATGCATTTAAAAATACTGTTGTAAGAAGGCACAGGCTTCATCAAAGAGGTCTATGACACAAAAAAGGTTAGAGACCCCCGTCTTGAGAGTTTCCAAGAGCTCTAAGAGATCAATCAAGTGACTTATCCAAGGTCACAGAGCTAAGTATATGTCAAGAGGTTGGCTCTCTATCCACCAGGCATATAGCCTCTCATATATCTTATTATAAATTAATAAGCTGATGAAAGACTTGGCTACCGGAGCAACTAGGTGGCGCAGTGGATAGAGCACCGGCCCTGGATTCAGGAGGATCTGAGTTCAAATCCGGCCTCAGACACATAACACTTACTAGCTATGTGACCCTGGGCAAGTCACTTAACCCCACTGCCTAAAATAACAGAACAAAAAAAAAAGACTTGCCTACTCTGACAATGATTCAAGACAATTGCAAAGGATTCATGATAAACAGAAAAATGCTATCCACCTCCAAAGAGAGAACTGATGAACTGAGTACAAACTGAAGGGAAATCTGCCAAAGAAGATGAAACAGTATCAAAGATGCATGTAGAGGGGTTTGCCCAGGCCAGGACAAGGGGTCCACACCTTCCTGGGAGGGGAAGAAGATGAGGAGAGGGGGAGGAGAGGGAGCTCCCAGCAAATGGCCTCCGTTTTTCTCCAAGCACGAAGCGAGGTCTTCAGGCAAGGGCTAGAGAGGGGAATGAAGAACCACAGGAGACTTACAGAGGGATAAACAAGGGAAATAAAGGACTGCTTTGCTCAAAGAGAAGGCTCCATTAAGATTATGTCACATAATCCGTAGAACCGATCAGCAAGGTTGTGTGGTTCTCTTCGAATGTGATGAGGAGCAAAGACAGGGGATAGTGGCAAAGATCCAAGGTTGGGGTCAGCAAGAAGACACGGGGGGAGGGATCTAAGCATTCAGCTGCAATGATTCACTGAGAAGTCTGGACAGGGAAGGAGAGGTTCAGGACAGAGATGACAGCATGGGATTCAACGAAGAACAGGGTAGGGTTAGGTACCATAAGGCAGAGAAAAAGATGGGATGATAAAAGATGGATATTTACATAAAGGAATCTCCAAGTTCAGGAGACATGAAGTAGAACCCTGGCGGGTGATACCAAGTTCAAGGGTCTGAGCATCTCCATGTGGCTGGGGTAGAAGGAGAGAGACCATGGGAGGAGGAAAGGAGGAAAGCATCCTTGAGATGATAGATCCAAGAGTTAAAAATGTTGAATGGGTAATCAGTCTGGATGGAAGGACCTCAAAGACAGAGGCTGCTGAGTAACGGTGGCTGAAGGAGAGTCTGGAAGTGGCAACAGAGAGCATAGAGCCATGCATGCCATCACAGCCAGTCAGCCAAGAGGCAGGAGGGGAAGTGTGTCCAGTCCTGGGAAGGGCAGTGAGGGGAGCAGCATTACCAGGAAAGGGCTCAGGCTGCAGAGGAGGAAGACGACGGAAAGAGTGAGAGAGGGAAAGGTTCAAGATAAAGGCAAGTGTGTTAATAATGGAGCACAGCGGAAGGGGAGGCTAGACCTGAAGAGAGGCAGTCAATAAACATTTACCAAGCACTTACTACGTGCCAAGCACTGAAGACACAAAGGTAGAAAAGTCCTGCTCTCAAGGAGCTCAACAGTCTAATGGGGGAACAACATGAAAACAATTACGCATAAACAAGCTATTACACAGGAAAAAGTGGAAACAATCTAGAGAGAAGCCACTAGAATTCAGAGGTTTACGCAAAGGCTAAGACTTGAAGGAAGCCAGGGAAGCTGAGGAGAGAGAGCATTCCAGACAGAAGGGAAAGCCTGAAGCCACAAAACAGAGTGCCTTCCTCAAGAAACAGCAGGAGGCAAAGCGTCACTGGATCAAAAAGAAGACTGGACAAGTAGAGGAGGGCAGTTCATAAAGGGCTGAGGGGAATGAAAGGAAGAAAGTTTACTACAAGGAATGAATGATTCCCTGGGAAGAGAAGAGGGAGGTATATGGTCAGAATTGTAGTTAGTGTAAAAATCTACCAATAATCTTTTAAAGGACCTGGGTTAAAATACTCCCTCTGAGACTGTAATAGTTGTAGCAGCACAGGCAGCTCACTTAACTTCTCTGATCTTTCATTTGTAAAATGAAGATAATAGCTACGGGATCTATTTCAGATGGTTATAAGGCTTAAATGCAATCACAAAGGGAAAATGCTGAATCAATTTAGAATTTACATAAACACACACATGGCTTGAGATTTCTTCTATGTAGTGAACTTCCATCATGAAAATTCCCTCCATCTATTCAAATAGGGAAGAACTATCAGTAACTGAAGAGTACTGGAGAGCAGACTGGGTCAGTAAGACCCCATTATAGTCACTTCAGAAGCAAGGCAGACAATCAGAGTACTGAGAGTTGGACAGATCACAACATCTATGTAGTACCCAGCCCATACACCAAAAGAACTGCCACTGTGACATGGCCAGTAAGTGACCACCTATCCGTTATTTTCTACTTTAAACAGCAGCTATCCCATTCCACTTCTGGATATTTCCTTGACATCAAGTCAAAATTGGTATGTCTGCATGAGTTCTGATGTATAATGGGTATCCTATTTCGTAGATTCTCAACGGGTCGGGAAGGGGGAACAACCAAGGACTGAAAACAAAAATAACATTTTAATAAAAGTCTAGATGGGCCTATCTGCCACCTCTTTCCCCCTAGGCCTAATTCCTCCTCCACACACCTGTCCTTCAAATCTGTCCCATTATTAGAGGACGAAAACCCCTAGCTCCTTCGGGCCATCCCCACACAACTCTAGGCCCTTGACCATCCCCGCTGTCCTCCTCTGAACCCTCCAGATGACCAATGTCCCCAAACTGAGACAGCCAGAGCTGAACCCAACGTTCCAGTAAGAGGCCTGAGAAGAGCAGAGGACAGCGGCACGAGAACCCCCTTTAAAGGAGTCCCAAATCAGATCTGGTTGTCTCTGTTTCCTATCTCCTCCGTGTCTCCAGCACCTGACTCCTCCTCCCACTCATACCCACATCCAGCGCCCACCTCAGCTGGAGCTTTCAGAGCCCCTGGAGATCAGCCTCCTATTGTTCTATGGGTTAGTCCAGTCTTATAGCCAGATGCCAAAGGGATGCTCCTTCAGCACAGATCTGACCCTGTCACTGTGATTAATGAACGCCAAGAGATTAATGTAAATTCCTGCTTTGCTCTTCAAGTGCTTCACAGCCTATACCTTTCTACCCTCTGACATGCCTCAGTAAGGCCAAAAAGGCCTTTTGGTTCCTTGGGCCCAATACTCCACCCCACTTATCTCCCCTTCTCTGCCAGGCAGTGTCACACACCTGGCCTGCTCACCCTGCTTACCTCTCCACCACACAGACACAGAGCAAGCCCTAGCTTCCAGGAAAGCCTTTCTTGATGCCCTGAAGCCGTGCTCCTCTCCCTCCTTAACTTCCTTCCATTTGACTAGTCTTTGTGCTGGATAAACCTCTAGGCTTTTGTCTTTCAAATCAGAAGGTCAGCTGCCTTGTGGGGACATCCTAGGGCTTCCACACATACTTGTTGGCTAATCAAACCTGCTCAATCTTTTTCCAAACTACTCGCTAACTGGCAGTAAGAAGAATAGGAAGTGACATGGTCAGACCTGTGCTTTACAGAATCCCTTTGGTGGCCAAATGGAGAATGGACTGAAGTGGGGAGAGACTTAAGGTGGACGGACCCCTCTAGCAGCTTTTTCAACAGTCCAGGTAGGAGGTGATGGGGACCTGCACCAGGGTGGGGGCAGTGTCAGAGGAGAGAAGAAGGCACATTGCAGAAATGGTACAGAGGAGAAATCGACAGGTCTTAGCATCTTGTTGGATGTGGGGGGTGAGAAAGTGAGAAATCAAAGATGACTCGGGGTTGGGAGGGTGATATTGCTTTCTACAGTAAATGGAGAGAGGGGTGGGGAGCAAGTTTGGGGGAAAGATAATGATTCCATTTTGGACATATTGAGCTTAAGCTGTCTACTGGACATTGGTATGAGATGTCTGAAAGGTAGTTGGCGATGAGAGACTGGAGGTCGGCAGAGGTTAGGGCAGGAGAAACATCAGCACAGGGACAGATGGTCATTAAACCCTTGGGAGCTGATGAGATCACCCAGCAAGGCAGTGTAGAGGGAGAAGGGCAGAGAGCCCAGGACAGAGCCCTGAGGGACACGTACCACATACGGTGAGAGGGTGTGATGTGGAGGAAGATCCAGTAAAGGAGACAGAGAAGGAGAGGTCAGAGAGCTAGGAAGAGAATTGAGGGGGAGGGGGAGGGGGAGCCGCAGGGGGCCACACACAGGGAAGGTGTCCCAAAAACCTAGAGAGAAGAGAGGATCATGGAGGAGAGAGTGATCACTAGTGTCAAAGGCTGCACAGAGGTCTAGGAGGGTGAGAGCAAAGAAAAATCTTAGGAAAGAGATGAGGGAGATGGGGGGGACCTCTGAGTAGAGAAAAGGGGAGGAATTTGAGAAATGATGTGGTGCTCTATCTATAGGAAAGTAAAGGGGGTGAGGAATTTTTAAAGACAAGACAGCGCCACCTTGCAAGATTCTCTGCCAACCTGTCCTGTCACATGGTACAATTCCCAAGGTCTCATCATCTTGGGCCTTTTGGGACTAGATGCTAAACCCTTTGGGGGCCATCACACCACCTCCAAATTCAGACCGTCTTCACCAACCACCAACAATGTTGCCTCCAAATGAAAAATTCCTAGTTCTTTCTTAGCTAACATTACTTGGAAACTAGACATGGAAGAGTAAGGAAGTAGGAAAGTCAAAGATGACTCCAGAATGATGAATTTTGGAAGGATGAAAGAAGTCTGAAGGAGGGAAGATGAGGTCAGTTAGGGACACACTGAGTTAAAGATTCAAGTGAGATATCCAAATGGGCACATCCAGCAGGCAGTTAGACACTGGAAGAGCCCAAGAAAAGATTCAGACCAGCTATAGAGACCTGGAAGTCATCAGTATTTGGGTAACAACTGAGCCCATAAGCTGATAATATCACATAAGAAGAACAGGAATTCATCAGAGTTTGGGGGGGTCCCCTTTGCAATAAAAGAGAAATAACAGATTAGGCTACAGTATTTCCAGGTTCTAGTGGCCTCCAAAGCTCCCCACCCTGAACTGACCTTTCCTACCCCTCAAAACATGGCCAATTAATCTCACTGAGATCTAGCTAAATGTGACTATTTATAAGATAGGTGGTTAAGGTTACAAATGTCATCTGTCCATAATGCAAACTGCTTTTACTGTGCAAAGTTTAACTAAACCAAATAAGGGTTAACCTTGTGACCTTGATTTTATTAGCCCTATGCAGAGGTTTCAATAAAATGCGTGCAGATTATCAGTCATTTATACCTTTATACTTAAAACTGGAAACATCAATTTTTAATAGCAAAATATATTTATTAAAATGATGTTAGAATATCTATAGCACATGGCTTCGAAGAGAATCTTCACAACAGTTATACTCTAGGCATTTTCTCAATCTAGACCAATGATGAGGATACAGATAGCTTCTGCCTCAAGCCTATCACACACTCTTGCGTTCCATGGGCAACTTAATCCGTTTCAAATTTACATCTCCCATCTCTAACATCTTTGCAGGTCAGGATCGTTTTCCATTTTCCAACAGCATTTCAAAATCTCTGTGTTACTCAGATGCCAAAAGCGATTATCCATCATAGCTTTTTTTAAACCCATCCTTCAATTAGTGTGATACACATGTCCTAGTTGTTTTCCCCACATACAACTGTATGGGAAATCCCATATTTAGCTGTCATAATAATATTCAGACTGTTTATTGATTTTGCTGACACACTGTCACCTGTATTTGTGAATTCAACATAAGCTCCCTGAGGGCAGGGGCTGATGTTTCTGTCTTTGTATCCCCACTACCTAGCATACATTTAAATATTTAATAAATGCCTACTGTGTGAATAAATGGTTAAAGATGCTATGGATGCATTTAGGCAGCAAAATCCTCCTTTCCACACTAAGAAGTGTAGCCAGCAGAGGACTGGCCTAACTCCACAGAAGGGCTCAAGCCCTGGAATCCCCAAAGAAACCGTGCCTCATTACAGCTTTATGTCAACATGCTCTGTCCACCACGGTTGTGCACCACACAGTTAATCCTCACTGCACACGCAAGTGCTTTCGGGAAATCTGTTTAGAAAACCAGAGAACTAAGAAAGGGTTTCTCTAGTACAGGACCGCAGCTCCAAGGGGCCAAGCCTTGGGTGTGGTGAGAACGGCCTACCCCACTTCTGCTGGTAAAAGCGAGGCATTTCTAATGATGGGATCAGACACAGGTGTGAAGAGCTCGGCCTGCCTCAGCCACTTCAGGTGAGTCGCACACTCAGTCCTGCTTCAGCGTGTCCCCTCCTTGGTCAAAGCAGGATGGAGGCCAGGTAGATCCCAGAAATGAGATACACAGATCTCTAAAAGCAGGAAGCAGGAGACACATGCTATGACTTCTAAAATCAACAAGGGAAAGCCACATTGGGCACTTAAGAACAGAGTGGTTTCCTTAATGCAATCTTCATTACCTGGGCCCCACCCTAGGCCTACCAGGTTGTTGTTTTAGGAGAGGAAAATATTTTAGAGGAGAATAACTAGAATATCGTCATCATCTTCATCCTACCCATCATAAAACAAATGTTATAAAAACAAGAATGGCTTACAGATTCCACAGAAGGAGGCTCTAGAGTTTAGTCTAAAGTTTCTTCCTCTGTAAGATTTTAGTTTCATATACAAGTATCCTGGTTGTTCTTTGTTGTGTAGTATGGGAGGATCTTTATATTCATAATAAACAAATTAAGTTCCTCTGGCCTTCCATTAAAAAAAAAGTTTCTTCCTCTGTAGTAACAAGAATGGTAAGAGCCAACATTGATACAGCCTTTTAAGGTTTGCAAAGCACTGTTACCCCTTTTAATCCTCACGAAACTGGGGCTCCAAGAAGCTGTGGCGTGCACAGCCACCACACCCTGGCAAAGTTCTGACTAGCCCAGGTCTAGGGCAACTGACAGGCATCCAGACCACTGGGGACTTAGGGGGTGCCCACCCCAAGCAGGTGAGGGCCCTCCCTGTTGTTCCATCAGTCATAAAGGTGGAGGCAGCAGGCAGTATGGAGCGCTTCGAGCTTGGTCAGGTACCAAGGCAGCAAAGACAGCAAGGTCATCCGCTGCATCCTGGAACATCACCAGTCATCCTGACTTTTGTCCTGTCACTGGACTTCGAGGACTGGGAGGGTGAAGCTGACGACTTTGTGCAACTCTGCCTCACTAAGATCCAAGTAAAGAAGAAGTCCAGACATCGCCCTGTGATATCCTCCTCTTCAAAATGGAGGACACACCACAATCCTCACAATAACCTTGGGATGCAGGTGCAGTTATCATTCCCACTTTACAGCGGCTGAAACTGAGGTGAAGAGATTCAGTGACTTGCCCAGGGTCAAACAGCTAGGAAGTATGGGAGGCACACCAGACCCAGCCTTCTACTCACTCAGAGGGCTCTCCCACCTCCGAGTTCCACAGTTTCATTCCTCACAAAGGCAGCCCATGGCAGTCTAGAAAGGAAATCTTCCTACTATCCAGCAGATCCTGGCTGTCCCCGGCGTCCTTCTGGCTGCTCTCCTCACCCACTCTCAGAAGAAGATCAGAATCACAAGCCTTGTGGCCCCCTACCATTCAGACTCCCCCTCCCCAAAGCCATCTTGTGCTCAGATCCTTGTTGTCGTCATCTGCAAGGTTCCGGGTCACCATTTTGCCTTTCACCAGTTCTTCGACTGATCCACAGTCTTCCTCTACAGCCCAACCCCTGACTGCACCCTTGAAAGGCTCAATTACTTATGATGATATCAGAAATCCTGGCCACTCAATTCATCAATCTCCTCAATTCTCAAGGCCTACATCAATTATCACAGCTAAGTGGCTTGATTAGAGCACTGGGCCTGGAGTGGGGAAGACGAGTTCAACCGCTACCTCAGACACTCACTATGAGACCCTAGGCAAATCACTTCATCTCTGTTTGCCTCAGTTTCCTCATCTGTAAAGTGGGAATAACAACAGCAGCAGCCACCTTCCAGTGAAGACCAAATGAGATAATACTTATAAGCTCCTGGCACAGTGCCTGGCATGTGGTAAGTACCACATAAATGTTAGGTATTGGCTACTGTTGTTATTAACCTTAATGCTACATTCAAAATCGTTCCACTCACGTCATGTTAACTCACAAACTCCAATCTTCTGCTAGGTGGCACAGTGCCCAGAGTTCACATCCTGCCTCAGACACTGACTAGCTGTGTAACGCTGGGCAAGGCCCTCAGCTTCATCTGTGAGAAGAACAGCACCTGCCTCCCAGGTTAAGGTGAGGA
This sequence comes from Phascolarctos cinereus, assembly GCF_003287225.1. Classification (NCBI taxonomy): domain Eukaryota; kingdom Metazoa; phylum Chordata; class Mammalia; order Diprotodontia; family Phascolarctidae; genus Phascolarctos; species Phascolarctos cinereus. The sequence goes on along the minus strand of NW_027556402.1, from coordinate 260,557,311 downwards.
TCAAAGGAATTCACAACAGAAGGCACTCTGCAAACCTTCAAATGGTACATCAGCGGCTAGTAGCTATTTTTCTTCTTCCTAACCAGATTTTTCAGCCTCAGCAGGAGCCCCCGGCCTTCTGGTCTTCTCTCTTCTCCAAACGCATGGCCCCGGTTCCGGTATCACTTGCAAAGGATCCTATGTTTAGAGCAGGGAGGGGCCTTAGATATCATATAGACCCAACTCCCAACTTTATAGATGAAAAACCGAGCTCCCTCCTAGCTCCTTACCCATTGAAGCTTTCCTGTGTACCTAAAAACATTCGCAGGTCTGCAGGGGAAAATCCCCCGTGCAACTGTGTGGCAGAGTGCACACACGAGGAAGAAAAATCACAGCAAAAGGTTCATCCCGTGGTTACTGCTGACCAGGAAGCCATGGAGGGATTTTCTCTTCTAACTAGAAAGGAAAGTATAAGCAACTGATGGGGTGTGTCTGAAGGAGAACTTGGAAAAGAAGCTGGCCCCTGCCCATCCACATGAGGACATCTGGAATCTGCACACTGAACAGCACTATGGAGGGAAGACAATGACCAAATCGCAGAACTTCTTGTTTTACTAAAAGGCTTAAAAGACTTTTAAAACTTAAACAGAATCAAGAAATGAAGCCAATACTGTCCTTTCCTAAAATCATTGAATATTCAGACATTCTGAGGCCTCTCCCTCCATAAGCATAAGAAGGTGCTTTAGGCCAGGTATGATTTGGTGAGCTGAAATCATCATCTTAATGAATGGCTCGACCATCCAGGAAATAGGCTTCTCAAATTATCTCCTTCCAGGAAGCAACTAACTGAACACTTAGCATTTGTGTAATAATTTACAGTGACAGACCTGCTTGGCAAAACATTAAAAAGAAGAATTGCCATGAGTTTGCATACAGCATTCTGAATCTGTCACCAGGCCATTGTGATCCAACTGTTATGGGGCAAGTATTTCTATGTTTTGTGCTAAGGATAAAACACTGTAGAATTTACAATCCAATTTTTTTTTCCCAAACCACCCACGAGTCTTTCCTGTAATGGGACACATGCCACAAAGGTGACTTTCTCCTTCCCTCCCCCTCTCCCCTTTCCCTTCTCCTCTTCCCCTCTCCCTTCTTCCCTCCCCCTCCCTCCTTTCTCTCTCTCTCTCTCTCTCTCTCTCTCTCTCTCTCTCTCTCTCTCTCTCACACACACACACACACACACACACACACACACACACACGCACGCACACACACACACACACATAGTGTTTCTCATGTCACAGAAATAATGTTTCTTACTTGTAAGGTTTCACTTTTGTGTTTTCTCCTTTAAATAGAACTTTAGGTCATTAAGAATAGACAGGAATAAAAGTAACAGAGAAAAAGGCTAGTGCTCTGATAAAAAATTCAAATTAAGGTGTGGAGAGAAACATAAGCCCCTAAAATCATTGTTCCCTAATAAGCAGGGAAGCAGTTTGGCTCTAGAGAACAAATGCAAATTTGATGGCTTAAGCAGAGAATTCCAGTGTGTAGGTGGCATCATTACCTGCCCTTCAGGTAAACGCTATTGTGCTGTCTGCAGTTTTATAAGCATCATTGTTAATTGTTTTAGTCATCACTTACACACTCCCTACTTAGATTAAATAAAACTGCACCCATTTTTTCTCAGCTAAGAAGTATGAAAGCTCACTCAAGACACAATGAGCAATTTTACTCAACTCAAAACAAAATAGAATTAGAATTTAAGGTAACTCCCATCAGGAAATCATTGAAACAAATCTATTTAAGAAAACATCCTTTCTGTTATGTTTCTTTCAAACATTACCACCTTCATGCCTTTTTTCTCCCTAATCACCACTCTTACACCCAAGACACTCAGAACAATACTACTCCTCTTCTCACCAGATTTGTGACCCTACCACTAAAAGCTGTATTGGGGATTTCTATAAAGTCAGTCAGATATATAATCTGACCAAACAGTATACTCGAGGCACATATTCACTCAGGAAACCCAATTGCTGCTGCACATTGCATGTTATCATTTAATACCTTTAAAATGAGGCTATATAGTATAACATTATAAAACCTATTTGACTTCCATCCCACTTAAAATTTTTTTTCTTCCTTAGTTTTACCAATATATGAAAATGATTTAAGATAGTAATTGTACCAAGTATAGTAATTATAGTAATACATTTTTTTTAAAACGTGAAAGTTATAGCATGGTGTAGCGGCTAGGATACTAAACTTGGAGTCAAGAAGATGAGTTCAAATTGCGTATCAGACATTTGCTAGTTGTGCGACCCTGGGCAAGTCACTTAACTTCTTTGCCTTAGTTTTTTCATCTACAAAATGAGGAGGTTAAGCTCAATGACTTCTAGGGTCCCTTCCAACTTTAAATGTATGATCCCATGAAAGAAAAAAATACTAGGTACCGGAGTTGAGACTACATATCAACTAACTGCTTATAAGAAAATTTTATATACATACACATATATATGCATATAATGTTTAAGGGAATATATGAATTAATATATAGGTATGTCTAAAATAGAATGACATATCTCATATATTATATGCAGATGAATGTTTTGGTTAATAAACATTATGCACAATCTTAAAAAAAAAAAATAAAGTCAGTCAGTCAGGGTTGGTTTTCACATCCAGTGCCGAACCAGAAGCAGAACCTTTCCTACCTGATGCCTCACCTCACTCTTTAACTGCCCAGAATGATCTTCTGCAGGTTATCTCTCTAATAGTCTTATGAGAGTCATAGGACATTCCAAGAATCACAGAACTGAAAGGGACCTTAAAAGAAATGTAACCAAAAAGTAGGATCAGAGATGACAAATTGACAATGAAGAAGCAGGCACCTTGGCTGCTCAAGTGGCGAAAGCTAATTAGCGGCAGAGGAAAAACCAGAGGCCGAGTCAGGGCAGGCAGCCCTTTCAATATAACAAGCTACTTCCTCCGTGACGTGTAATTTAGTTGGGGCATCAGGAAAAAAAAGCATCTTGTATATAATAGACAAAAGAAAGTAATGACCAAAACCCCACAAAGTATCTCACTTGATCCAAAAAGCAGAGTCCTACAAAGTTGAATCTCACTCAAGCAGAGCAGTCTTTATTAAGCACTTGCTCCTTGCCTAGCCCTCTCATGCTGGGGGACACGGTCAACAACCATTGGTCCAAGGGGCAGCTAGATGGCGCAGTGGCGTCAGGAGTCAGGAAGACCTGAGCTCAAATCCAGCCTCAGACACTCGTCGCTCACTAGCTGTGTGACCCTGGACAAGTCACTTAATCTCGACCACCTTGCCAAAAAGCAAAAACAAAAAACAAGCACTGGTGCAGCCTTTGTTGTGGCTCTTTTTGTCCTTCCCAGACAACCAACGACATTCCGAGTGGAGTTCTAACTTGTGCATTAACTGGATTTAATGAGGCAGAGGTACACAAAGTGGTTGGCTTCACTCTCTCTTCCGGAGTCATCAATGTCCTAAGCAACAAGACAAAAGTCGAGCCCGGGGAGGGCTATGGGTGCTGTCGACCACCCCGGCATCTACGACGTCTGACCCAGCTTTAGAAGCCGGACAACACCTGGCTCTGCAAGTTCTCACGCAAGAGCTGCTGGTCCTCCCTGAACACCCCCCCACACCCAGCAAGACAGCGAAGGCTGAAATGGTACAGTAGGTGGACCAGCGTATGGGGATACAATAAGAAATGAATTACAAAAAACAGCAAGGTCAGAATCACCATACAGAGTAGGTATGTACAGTAACTCTACATAATATAGTGGGTATAGACAATGTCCTTGCGTCTACATTAAGACTCTCGGGGGACACCCTGTACTTCTAGTAACCATATACCTTATCTATTTCTATATACGGTGGCAATAAGAAACCATTGCTACATAGAAATTTCCAGGGAAAAATTCTACAATGTGACCTCATTTATCCCAAGGGCCCCTCCAACAGGAGGTTGCCTTACTCCTGGCCCCTTGTGCTTCTGCCATACACTTACACACACACACACACACACACACACACACACACACACACACACACACACACACACGACAATCCCAGTCCCATCTCAGTTTCTGCATCTTTAAATCCAGTCACAAATATACTTTCTAAATGCTAAGTTACACACAAAGAAAAGTTTCTCAAATTGCATGCCACCATCCCAGTTTATTAGGCCCAAAATGGTCCTGCTCCAATCAGGCTATCTATTTAGGGCAAAGAAAGGTGTTCCTTTAGGAAGTCTGAGATATAGCCTGACCTCTAATTCACATTTTCCTCCCGAAATAAAGTTGTAAGGGGAAAAAAAGGCTGAGAGGACTAGAGATACATTCAGCTTCATTTCATCAGCTCTCAATTACTAATTCGTCTAAAGCAGTCCTTTAACTTTTCTTTACATGAATCAACCTCTTTGTGCATGCCATTGCATGAAATACATTTTTATATTACTATTGGCATCAAACATTTGTGGGCAAGAAAGCAAACTAGTCAGTTTTCACAGTAGAGAAGCCTCGCAAGAGCAAGCTAAGATTTAAGGACCTCATTTCATATCCTGAATAAAATGACATTTTCTCCTCTGAATTCGAATTAGACTCTGTGAAAGGCATGCTGTGACCTCCCCAGGTCCTCGCCTGCCAAGTTCCCAAAGTTCTGAGAGGCTGCTCCTTGAGCCAAAAGAACTTTGAAACTAATGGGGGGAAGCCCTAAGATACACAAAGCTGTAGTTATTTAGTATTAAGGAGCATCAAGAATGCTCACATTTCTCCCTTACTATGTTTCAACATAAGAAAACATTCTTGCTAATAAAAAGACAAATCACCGGGAAATGGAAACATCAAAAATCTGAATTCAAAATATATATAAATAACGAAGCTGTCCATTTCCTTCTATAAATTAATTTAAAAATATACTTCATCTTTGAGTATGACATCAGTACTAATGTGCTCAGCTCTCAGTGATCCATGGCAAAGCTTTCGTTCCCGATCCTGCACATTTTATTACGCAGATGATGTAACAGAATTCTCTGAAAGCGTGACTCCCTATCTCACAAGAATAAATTCAACACCGCAGGTACTAAGTGTCTCCTCCGAGTCAAGGGCTCCGTACCCTGGATCCTGGGCGGACTAAGCCTGCTAACAAAACTGTCTGTTCTTAAGAAGACTCCCCTGCAAGGGTGCAGCCTGGACTGAGGCAAAATAGAGTGTGTACAAATTCAAGACCACTCAATAAGCATCAATTAAGTACCTACTATTTGCTAGGTACTGTGTTAGGCTGTCAGGTTACAAAAATGACAAATTAAACAATCCTCATCCTGGAGAACTTCCGGTACTACAAAGGGTACTATAAAGTCATTTCCAAAGGCAGAAAGTGCTAATTCGGACCAGAGGGGTGGGGAGATTGAGAAATGAGAAAGCAGAACATTTCAGAAACACAAGCAGAATTGTTAGCAAGCCGTAGAGCCCTGCTCCCTCCAGCAAAAGGTGGGTTGTAAAGGGTGAGAAGTCTTCATTCCCATCTGCTCAACCACCTCCACAGACCTGGAGCCAAGTGATTGTCGGGAGGGAGAAACGGGCGCCTCCCACTTTGCTCCCCGGCCCCACACCTCTCAGCGGCCCCTTCCTGACTGCCAGTACACACTTAAAGAGTAAATACTTCAACACTAACTGCCAGAGGCCAAATTACTTCCACCTGGCTCTGCCCCCTTATTTCCCATAAAGGGCCAAGTATGTATTTCTTCATTTTGTTGTTGTTGGGTTTTTTTTTTAAGCCTGCTTTCAAATGAATCACCAATCAGTCATCAGAGAAAATAGCCCACTATCTGAGAAACCTTAAACATAAGGCCTACAAACGTGGTCAGGGACAAAAGCATGCTATTTAAAAAAGGATCACCAGCAAGAATCCTAACCTGAGACCGCCAGGGTGAAGCAGGGCATTGGAAGAAAGATGGGGGAGGACTTGGAAATGCTCCATCATCCCGGAGTAACCACTTACTAGGTAATTAACAGCAACAGTGCAGGCACTACCCAGGCCCCAGAGTAGTTACTGCCCCACACAAACCCCATCAGTTGGGTTCTTCCTGATAACACAAGCTGGGGCTCTAAACAGACATCCTGTATACACACTTTTATCTAATGTTATTTTCCCAGTAAATTATTCAAGCTCTCTGGGGAACTATCAAGAGCAGCATTCAGTGACTCTGCCAGTACATCCTTAGACCTGCCTGCACTCATCGGCTCAAGCTTTCCCAACACCTGAACCATGTCACAAGTGGACATTTCTTTTCACGACAGAAAAGGAAACGAGCAGCCATTTTTAAAACAACATGTGGACTCATTAAAGGTCAATAACTGTGCTTCCCAAGCAGCACAATGAGTGCGCTGCTTGTGCTTCCCTGTCCACCAGCGTGTTGTTTGGTTTGGGGGTTTTGGTCACAATACATACATTCAGACAGATGGGAAGCTGAGTTTAGCAGTCCTCAGAACAGGCATTTTCAGGGGTTACTCTGAATACTCCCCCAAAGAAGGAAATATTCCAAAAAACTCCAAAACCCTTCCCTGGAGGAGTAAGAGTCCAAAACAGCTGAAAACAGTTCCCACCAAGGATCATTATATGAAAATGTTTGAAGTAGTTTTTCATCTTTGGAAAGACTTTCACTTCAGTTTAAAAAGAAAAAAAAGGAATAACAGAGCTGCACATTCCTCCATGGAAACTCTGTTCCCCTAATTTCAAAGATCAAGCCAAGTAGATAAAAGTTCCAGCAGGTCCAGCCCAGACTGCACCGGCCCAACCACCTCTTTATTGGAAGGGCAGCCAAGCGAAGACAAGGCCAGCCCAACACCAGAGGAGTAGCCACCAGGTGACTGACGGGCTTGTTAAGCCACAGCAAATCACAAAAACAGTCAAAGGCATGAAGAGATTGTGATCTACCTCTGGGGTCAGGGATGCAAGCACAAACGTCCACAACATGCACAACCTGCATGTGAGCACATACACACACACACACATACCCAGGAAATCATAAATCTCTTCACTGAAGCCAACAAACATTTCTGAAAGTAGGTACTAGGCCTCAGGAGTATAAAAACAAAAAAGAAACAGCCCTGCCCTTGAGGAGTTTGTAAACGGGGGAGGGGGGATGGCAGGAGAGAAGAGATGATTAGTAAATATAAAATCCACGCAATGTCACAGTGAGAAAAAAATCACAGGTGCCTCAGATGCCGACCTGAGGATTCCAAGTCGACCAGAGCTGCAAAGATGAGCTGCGCCAGGAAGAATCCAGCAGCCACCCCACACCACCCCAAAAGCGAAAAGCTCTTCATTGATAAAGAGCAGGCTGGCAGGTTTTTTCTTTTGTTTGATTAAGTAATTAAAGAACCTCATGAAAATTCATTTATAAAAGACCAGCAAACCGGTTCAAAGAGAGTGGCAAAAATAATCATACAATCCTCCTACAAATAATCACTGCAACAAGCATCAGTAGAGCAGAAACATCTCCAAGCTGAGATAATTAATTTCCAGCAACATTCTACATAAGAAGCTTTCATTAGAACAAAAGAATTCGGACAGTCTCTTGGGGATTTGGCCTATAGTATTCAGAGGAGAAAAAAAAAAACACCAAAAAACCCCTCCTGAGCTATGCTATACAAGGCTAACAACAGAAGAAGAACCTGTTTCACACCAGCAGCTGGGATTTCTCTGTTTAAATTAGATAACAAACCCTGATCTAATTTTGTCCCTTCTACACACTTGCCATAAAGGATATAATTATTCTAATGCTAGAGTTAATTATTCAAGTGAATCAAGGCCTAAGAACACTAGCCTGTGCCAGGCACAAAAGCAACTGATAGAAAAGAAAAACAAAAGAAAAACACCAGGACTTCCTAGGAACCTCTAATATCCCTTCCACCCAAAGGTTTTTAGATGCAGATAAATATCAGCAACTCCTTTCACCAAGGGTGCAACCAACATCTAACAGGGCAAACAGGTAATTTGCATCAAAATATCTTTAAAGCAATACCCTTGGGCTCTGTGTAAAGTTCAAATACATGGCAACAAAAGTTGTGACTCTCTTAAGAAAAACATGCCAATTACAGCTCGGCAAATTCACTGATTTCAGATTCTGCAAGTCAATTGTGTGAGAGATCACTGCTTGGCTGGTTCCATCACTTAAAAAGCAGAGCTTCAACCCACAGGTCCACCCATCAGCAAAGAGAGGTAGCGGAGAATCACATTAACTTTTTGAATGAGGCTAAAATAGGAATAAAATATCCATGCCCACCAAACTAGTTAAAGCAGCACTTTTTGTAGTAGCAAAAGGACTGGAAACATCAAGTGGGGAACAGTTAAACTGCATGTGGTACCTGAATGTCATGAACTGTCACTGATCTAAGAAAGGACAAATGTAATCAGCACAAAGAAGCATGAGGAGATTTACATGAACTGATGCAGAGGTAAATCAGCAGCTCTAGAAAAACACACACAACAGCTTTTGTTGTTCAGTCCTGTCTTGACACTCCGTGACCCCAAATGGGGTTTTCTTGACAAAGATACTGGAGTGGTTTGCCATTTCCTTCTCCAATGAGGAAACGGAGGCCAACAGGGTCAAGTGACTTGCCCAGAGTGACTCAGCTAGCACGCATCTGAGGCCAGATTTGAATTCATAAAGATAAGTCTTCCTAACTCTGGGTCAAGAACTCTACCTGTCTATACAATGACTACAACAATGAAAATAGAAAGAATCACCACAAAACAATAAAAACTGAATGTAGTGAAATTCTAACGACCAGGCTTAACCCCAAAGAAAAGCTAAAAAGTCACTTTGTGATTCTCTGCAGAGTTGGGAGACTCACTACAGATGAAAACACTGCTCTTAATGTCAGATTTTTACCCAGTTTGTTAGTTAGTTTTGTTGATGTTTTTTACCTCCTTTTTTTAAGCGTTATCAGAAATGGCTCTCTGCGAGGGGACAGAGGAAGGAATACATTGGGAAATGTAGGTAATATAAAAATAAAAGATATCAATGTTATTTTTTTTAAATTATGTCTTCTATAAAAAACACCTCCTTTGAATTAGGTTGAATCAATGAACCAATTTCATGCCACACAAATCACAAAAACAGATACAAATGCAAAACACTTTATTTGAGATGACTGACCCACATTATTCTGAAAGAATCCTTTCTTCCTATACATTCACCTGAAGAGGGAATACAAGATACTTTGATTATATTCTAAATTATGGTTGCGTCCAAGTAACCAAATGTCAATTTTAAGGACTACGAATAGACATGGCAGATGTTAACATCAAAGTTAAGAAGCATAAACATGAAATCAGACAAGATCTGATATGAAATACTAACATACAAACTATCGAATGGGCTACTCTCAGCTGTAACTGCCCATTTCCTTGAAAGAAAAAAAATCCAGGGGCAGCTCGGTGGAAGTTTAGGAGGACCTGAGCTCAAATCTGGCCTCAGACCAAAACACTTGACACTAGCTGTGTGACCCTGGGCAAGTCACTTAACCCTAACTGCCTAAAAACAAAACAAATCCACAGTATGTCTCCCTCTGCCCCCTCCCCTCAAAAACCCACTTAAAAGTAGGACAGTACCCAGTGCCCCAGTCTCCTTACCACCTTGTCCCTTTAGATGGGGGCTTAAGCTTTTTTATGTCATGTACCCATCTCAGTCTGGTGAAACCTATGGAGCCCCTCTAAGAATATTGGTTGGTTGGTTGGTTTTATTAATTTATAATTGAAGGAAATGCTGATGAAAATGAAGAGGTCATTTTTCCCCTCCAAGTTCACAGTCCCCCTGATATCTGTCCACGGACGCCAGATTGATATGGAACACATCTCTTATGTATGGTTTGTTTTTTAGCCATGCCAAACACAGGCCAACAGAATGAAATTCAAAAGTTCACAAGAATGTTGTAGTGGCAATAGTGTCAGACCCTCAGCTGCATTGTTACCAACCTAGGTTAAAAGGTAATTGGGAAATAGTTGACAGAATAAATACAAATCCAATAGAACACAGGTAATGTGAGTGTGTGGTTTTCTTCATCAGTCCCTAGAGGCACACTGCAGGAAGGGATACTTGGGGCCAGCCTGATGGCCCCTTCTGCTCTGACTCTGACACTGCTACTACAGGACATCTACAACGGCTCTGCACAAAATTTAGAAAGTTTAGGAAAACGTGCCAGAGTCTCACAACGTTAGAATCACAAAATTTTCACCTTGGGTGTCATCTGCAGGAATGTTATGTGGGATAGAGAGAGAAATCATGTGTTCTCCCTAGACAAGGTCAGCCCAAGCCTTCCAGACTGTGCAAGAAACTCGAACGGCCAGGGCTCTTCCCTCGGAAGGACGATCTTCAGAGCAGGCTCATCTCCCTGATGCTCCAAAGAAGCATGCCAAATAGGACAATTCTCAATTCTGAAAACTGAGAAAAGGAGCCAAGTACTCTGTGTAGAGCTAAGACGAGGGCAGCCGTCTGCTCCAGGCAGCTGCTGCTGCGACTTTCATAGATCCCTATCTTCTTTAACTCAATCATTTTCATACTAAAACCTGTCATGTAAAAGCCTGAACAACCACAGGACAAGACATCAAACTAAATTAAAATGACCCAGTGGAAAGAGTCAGAGCACATACATTACTACAGGGAGGATTACTCCTAGTTAACCCTGGGCACACTGCTTCACCTCTCTGAGTCTCAGTTTCCTCATCTGTAAAATGAAAAGGTGGGCCTCAATGGCCTGGGACCCTTCCAGCCCTAGGGAGGAGCTGAAGCCAGTACTTCCAGGCCTCAGTCAGTGACTGTTGTTTCTGGCTGGGCAAGGCCATCCTGATGTGGAAAGATCACCAGATCAGGAGCCACCAGATCCCAGTAAGATTCCCAACTCTGCCACAGATTAGCAGTGTAACCCTAGGCCAATAAGGTAGACTCATCTGTAAAAGGAGTAAAGTAAGACCTGCACTGTCCACCAACAGGTCAGTGGTGCACGGGAAAGAGCCCCAGGCCTAGAGTCAGGAAGACCTCAATTTATACCCATCCTCAGACATGTAGGTGATCACGGGCAAGCCACACTTAACCTGTCTGCCTCAGTTTCATCATCTGTAAAATAGGGATAATAGCACCTCCCTCCCAGGGTTACTGTGAGGGTAAAATGAGATAATTACAAAGTGCTTAGCACAGCGCCCAACACACAGCAGGCATTATATAAATGTGAGCTATTATTACCATTTCATTTACTCACTCTTTGGGAGGAAAGTGGCCTGTAAACTACAAAGCATTCTGGGGAGTTTTGTTTTGAATTGACCTGTGATTTCACTTCCTACCAAGGAGGATCTCCAGCAGCCCAGCAACAGAGACTCAGAGAGGGGCCGGAGGCAGGGACAGGGTAAAGGGCTATCTCAAAGTCAGGACTTCCTCACAGGCATCTCTCTGACTCTTCAAAGTCAACTCTTGATTCCCCGAGTTCCTGTGAATACAGCACAGCATGATGGACATCTGGTGTCCCAGCTGTGCATCTCGGTCATGCAGCACAGGCCAGGGTGCCCTCCCAATGGTTGTTCACAGGCTTCTCTCTCGGGCACGGAAAGATACGTCCATTTTCCAGGTTTCTGGCTTATCACTGGCTACCTCAGGCCAGCGGCACAATCAAAGTGTATGCCAAGATACAAGGACTCTGAGTCAGGAGATCTGTGCTCTGAGCTGCGGTTTTTTTCTAAACTACAGCTTTCCCATCTTTAAAATGGGAGTAATTGTTGGTAAGCATAAATAAACGAGCTGTCATTAGACCGCAAGCTCAATTTAAGTTAAGGAGTGACACTAGTCAAAAAAATGAATGTGTTCACAGGCTTTAAATTAAAAGAGGCTGTGTCCAGAATTCGGGACAGCGAGGTGCTGCCAGTGGCTTTGAGTGCCAGGCCTGGGGTCAGGAAGACTCTTCTTCCTCAGTTCCAATCTGGCCCAGACACTTCCTAGCTGGGTGACCCTGGGCAAGTCACTTAACCCTGCTTGCCTCAGTTTCCTCGCCTGGAAACTGAGCTGGTGACAAGTCATTCCAATGTCTCTGCCAAGAAAATCCAAAATGACGTCACAAAGAGTCAAACATGATTGAAGCAACTGAATAGCAACAAAGCCAGAATGAGGATGATGGTGATACGGCTGCGTTGTCCTGGTCAGGTTTCGTTGGGAGTGCTGTGTTCTGGGCAGGCATCACATCTTAACAACAGTAACAGGCTGGAGGGCCAAACTGAGACATACCCAATGAGGATCTTCTGAAAGAACTCCAGAGATTCAGCCCAGAAAAGAAAAAGGGGAGAGGTGAAGAAATGGGCCTGGACACAAGGGTATTTGAAGAGCTATCAGTCAGATGAAAAAGCCATCAGACCTGCTCTGGCCTGAGAACAGAACTAAGAGCAACGAAGAGAAGAGGCTGGAGGTGAAACAAGCCGCCACCATCTTCTAAAGAGAACTCACTATGCCCTACCCATCCCTCCAGGCAACAGCTTCTACCTTCCCTCCCTCTCACAGCCAAATTCCTAGTCAAACCAACACCTCGACCAAGGTTAGCTGTCCCTCCGTACCAGGAAGGCGATGAAGACACACACACACAACAATGGGAGGAAGAAGGGATGACAGTTGGGGAGGATGGGGGAGAGAGAGGTCAGAGACAGAGTTTGAGCTACACTCTGGAGGAAGGGAGGCAGAGGTGGGGAAGGAGCACGTGCCAGCAGTAAGGGACAATCATGGAGGCTGAGATGGAGGTGGAACAGGGAGCAGCACAAAAGCTGATTTGGCTGAACTGGAGAACGCACCAAGGGGAACGATGCATAACAGGCCATTCGCTGCTGCCCGCCTCACCTCCCACTTCCTTCTCAACTCCTGGCAATACAGCTTTGGCCCCTGGCTCACTCCCACGGTCCCCTCCTTGCTGACCTTTCCACAGCCTCTGACACTGCTGACGCCTCCCTTCTCAACACACTCTCTGCCCTCAGTTTTTGGTCCCTCTCTCTCACGATTGTTATCTTAGCTAGTGGGTCATTTCCCCTAGTTTCCTCCAAAGCAAACATGTACCACCCTAGGTAGGGATGTACTCGAGGGTTTGCTCCTAGACCATCCCCTCTATATACTCTCTCTTAGGATCTCAATCAGCTCCCAGTTTCACCATCATCATGATGCACATGACCTTCCAACCTACATATGCTCCTCTCCCCTCTCTCCTTGGCTACAGGCACATATGCCCCCAACTGCCAGCTGGCCTTCTCCACCTAAATGGCTAATGAGCCCCCCCAACTCAACATGTCCAACACAGAACACCCCTGGACAAACCCCTCCTCCTACTTCCCTGTTTTTGTCAAGAGCAATGCTATTCTTCCAATCACCCTGGCAGGCAAGCTAGGAGTAACCCCTGACTCTTTGATCTTTCTCCCCCCACGTCTCGTCAGCGCCTCCTTTTTACCACGTGTCTCTTATGTCCAAATCGCCTCTCTCCATTTCCCCCCAAAGTTCCCCAGTCCAGGCACTCATTACTTCCCTCTCTTCTGGACTACTATACCTCCTTAACTGGCTGCCCTGCTTCCACCAGGCAGCAGCTGACAAGGTGACATGAACAAAGCCTAGGCTGACCTATCACCTCCCCGCCTGAGTGACTCCATCCTGGTTCTGGGATAACACAAACTCCCGTCTGTCATTAAAAGCCCTTCCCAATCGGCTCCAGCCTAGCCTTCTTTGCTGAGCACATATTACTGGGCCTCACCCATCCTGGCCTCTCTGCTGCTCCCTCTGGAAAGGGGCTGGCCCCCATGCCGCAAATGTTCTCCGTCTCCCAGACCCCCTCAGCTCTAGTGCCCCCTCCTTCAAGAGCCTTCTTGGGATTCCCTCTCCTTCCCCTTGCACCCCAGCCCAATCTCAGTCTATCTCTTTGGGATACAATCTGGATGGACTTACCCACAGACACAGACTCCAAGCACCCTTCAATCCAAACATTCTGGAAAGGAGTATGGAATCTTGCTTATAAAAAGGACTAAAATGTTCATAAACTTTGACTCACTGATCCCGTTGGTAGACATATACTCCAAGAAGGCAAAAAACAAACCAAATAATATACAGCAAACTCTTCATAACAGCCCTTTTTTGTGGCAGCAGAGAGGAAGCAACAAAGCACACGGGCATCAGCTGGGGCACAGATAACAACCTGCAGTAAACAAATGCTGTAGGCAAAAATTTGTTTAAAAAAAAACACCAAATATGAAGGTTCATATGAAATGACTGAGTAAAATAAGCAAAACCAAGAAAACAGCACACACAAGACAAGAAGGCAAAATGGAAATAATGAGCAAGCCTAGAAGAAAAGACAGAAGATCCCCCTTCTTCCCCTCCCTGAAGAGGCGGGGGCTGCGTGCGTGGAATATTACACGCACTGGCACCCTCAGTTCACATGCTGCTTGGCTGAACTGCCTTTTCCCCCCCTTTTTTTTTTTATTGTGATGGCATTGGAAGAATTGTGTGAACCACACATCTTGTGACTCAATTCTGAATTTAGCTCAGTTCCTTTTCTATTCAGTTATGGGACTAGTCCAATTTCTGTCTTGTCAGAAAACTTCATTCAATTACGGGAACTGTGAGAAAACTTGACCGCACTGAACCCAGCCCTACATGATTGGGAAGCTGGATCACCTCTACCTGCTGCTTAGAGGCCCTTACCTCAGGACCAGGAAACCAGTTAGATCTGAAGAGTGATGTCAATTTTCTCACAATTAGACAACTCAAGCAACCGCTATGTCTTATCTGAAAACTTGGTCGGTCAGTTATTAGGTCCTTGTTCTTCTGATTGAATATAGATACTTGGGGGTGTGGGTCGCCACCTCAGTCTTCTGATTTCAGAGAATTGCTCCTGTTTGCCCTCCCTCTCCCAACTTGGAAATGCCCTAATCTTTCCTCCAATTAGAGAACAGATTACCATATTGCATGCCATCTTGGGAAGGGGGGAGAAGAGGAAGGGAGAGAAAACTCAGACCTCAAAATCTTACGGAGGTGAATGTTGAAAACTAGAAATATTAAATAAAAGTTTAAAAAAAGAAAGAAATCAGATTACCCAATCTTGCATCTTGGCTTATATCCTGTTCATTGTTTTCTTTTAGCATATAAAAATCTGTTTCAACATGTATTCAGGGTACAATGCCAAGCTGAGGATGCCTGGTCCCAATCTGTTATGCAATTGGCATGCATTGCTTAATAAATGGATAGGCTCGGAAGCTTGAACCTTTGTCTCCTCAGTCATTTCAGATTTAACCCATCACAACTGTTACAAGGAATAAATAGCTCAATGGAGAAGAGATAAAGAAAAATATATTCAGAAATTAAAGTGATATAAAAAAAACAGCAAAAGAAAAAAGCCTTTTAAAATGTTTTAAAAGACTGCTCTTTGAGAGCTGACAGGGATTGTCTCACTTTTCTCCAAGTATCCCTCATACTGGACACGGTGCCTAACACATTTAAGGCACATGATAAACACTTGCTGAATGATTTAAGAAAGAGCAAAGGGGGAAAAAAAACCTAGTGGAGGAAAAGAAGAGAAAAGAAACTACCCAAGACTCATGGGACATTAGCGGCAATGACCCAACAAAAGGGACAAAAGACAGAGCAGTAATATTGATAGGAGAAGCAGGAGTATCCAGGAAGGGGAAGAGAACAAAAACATCTAGGAGGAAAAAGTGGTTGACAGTGTCACAAACCACAGAGAGATCAAATGAAGAAAATACCACCCAATTTAATAATGACAAGATCAATAGTAAGCCAGAAAGGGACAGTCTGATTGAGTGGTGAAGTCCAGAAGTCAATGGGGGTAAGGAAAAGTCAGGTAAATAATTCTTTTCTAAGAGTTGGCTTTGAAATGGAGGGAAAAAATATCAGCTAAGCCTTTAAAAGCAGGAGGAAACAGAGGGACAAGTGAAGGTTTCTTAAAGAAAGGAGGTAGAATGTTCTTAGGCAAAGGAGGGAGAGAATGAAAAAGAAAAAAGAAGCAACAGAAAAGGGCAGGCTCCAGAAGGAAAAAGGAGTTGACTGCCATCTCACTCAAGGGCAAAAATACTGTTGGCCCTGGCAGAAAGGTACTTCTTCCTGTGAGTCTGGCACAAAAGTGGAAAGAATGGGAACCCAAAGTTTAAAAGACAAATGTTAAAAACTGCTTTTCCATGCAGGTGGGAAATAAGATATACAGGCAGTGGGGTACAGAAATCTATCCTGCCCTACAGGAAAATAAAGAGAAGGGGGAAGGTGATAGAAGAGAGGGCAGATCCATCTTGGGGTGGGGGGAGGAGAGAGATGGGGAGAAAATTAGGAACTCAAAATCTTGTGAAAGTGAATGTTGAAAACTAAAAATAAATAAAAGAGAAAAAAGTGGAAAGAATGGGGGAGATGGACAGGGATGTGTGGTTCAGAATGAAAAAGAGGGTCCATTAATCAATAAATATTTATTAGCCACCTCCCGTGTGCCAGGCATGGTGCTAGGTGTCAAATGCCACACCTAAAAACTCATCACTTCCTGGGTCCTCCCAAGACATTCCCTGGTTCACTCACCACCTTGTTAAACAAGGATGGTGAGGATGGTGAGGATGACAGCATGCATCCCTACAGCACTTTACAAATGTCATCTCATTTAATCAACACGAAAGTCCTGTGAGGTTGGTGCTATCACTATCTCCATTTTACAAGAGAGGAAACTAAGGCTCAGAAATCACTACATGACTGCTCTAGAGTCATCCAGCCAAAAAGTACAAAGGGCAGAATTCACACTCAACCCTTCCTGACTCCAAGTCAAGCGCTGTACCCATTACACCACCAGCTGCTCCTGATGACACTAACAACCAATGTTCTGATACTGTGGCACTCAGCCATACGGTATCTTTCCACACCTGTACTGGATTCATAATTTCACTGGCACCTCCACTGATGCAATCCTGAACCAGTAACATGTAGTATGTTATTTAAGGTACGTAAAAAGATGACTCCCTTGCCCACTAAGAACCTGTTCACTCCCATTTTTCCAAAAAGCCCAAATCCAACAGAGAAGTGACTGATTTCTATCAGCTCCAAGTGAAATGCTCTGTCCAGGGTCACAAAGCTAACGCCAGAGGCAGCCCTGGAACCCAAGTACTCCTAATTCCAAAACCAGCAATCTCTCCACTAAGACAGTCTGCAGTGCGGCACTACACCAACCAAGCTCTGTGGCAAACCATTCATCTTGAGCAACAGCAAGTACAACTGAGCACAACCAAAGACTTTGCCAAGGCAGTGTAATGAAATGGGAGTGACTACATAGGCTCAAGCTTTATATGAATGAGATTCTAACAGAAAACATAAAATCTCATTTTTAAATATGCTTATTATCCATCCTAAATAAAGGATACAGCACTAACAAAAAACTACTGTTGCTAAAAAGGAAAATCCAACGTTTGGTTTATTAGAAGTGACTAAATGCATTAAGGATGGCAATAATTCACTGGTTAATCACTGCCCAAACTGCATAAAAGAACGTTTACCTGGACACATCCAAAGCAAAATGGCCCATCCCAAGGAGAACCCCCTAGGTTGTTCCCGTCACACCACATGTCCGTCTCGGAGGCAAAGAACAGAACGGCAAAGAGACCTTTAAATCTGTTCTATGGCAAACCCCATTATTTTACAGATAACAAAACTACAGCTCATGAGGTGACGTGATGGGCCCGTGTTCCTGCAGCCTGACACATGGACTGGGCTGGAATCCATTTGTGCACTGAGGTACAGATGGAGCATTTCCTGCCCCCCTTGCTCGTCACGTTATTATTCAATATTGCCACTGAAGGCCTTGAAACATCGGCCTAAACATAACAGATCAAGCACAAAAGGAAAAACGGTAGCTTAAAGTTTTACGATTCCAGCCTCCAAGCCCAATTTCCCTCCGGCGTGCCCTGCCTACAGTCTTCCATCCCCAGAAAGAGAGGAGGGACGTCCCAGCTGAGGTGATTACACCAAAGGCAAATTTCTGTCAAGTAAATACTCTTTCTCAGATTACCTTTCATGAGGAAACTAGAGATACCTTCTCACAAGGAAAAGAAAATCCACAATCGAATCCAAGCCGGCTGCCAGAAGTGAAGCTAAGGCAGAGTAAGCACTGCCTGAGGCCCAACACATCCTCCCTGAGGAAGGCTCTCATCTCCACCGTCAGCACCACGGACTGTGACCCATCCTCCCGGCACACTCATTCTTTGAGCACATACTACTACTACTACTACTACTACTACTACTACTACTACTACTACTACTACTACTACTACTACTACTACTACTACTACTACAACTACTACTACTACTACTACTACAACTACTACTACTACTACTACTACTACTACTACAACCAAGCTGCTACTACTACTACTACCACCACCATTTATATAGCACTTACTACATGCCAGGCACTGGGCTACACACTTTATAGATATTATCTCATTTGATCTTCAAAACAATCCTGGGGAGGGTTATCCTCACTTTACAGTTGAGGAAACTAAGGCATATTGAGGCTAAGTTCATTCATTCATTCAATAAGCAAAAGCGCCTAATATGTGCACCAGGCACTGTGCTAAGTGTTAGGAATAAAGAGGCCAAAGACAGTCCCTGCCCTCAAGAAGCACACACTCGAATAAGGACAGGAATACACTAGAATTAAGAGGGGTTGGAGAAGGCTTCCAGTAATAGGTGTGATTTTACTTAGGACTTAACGGAAGCCAGGAAGGTCAGAAGGTGGAACTAAGGAAGAGAATTCCAGGGAGAGAGCCAGACCCCAGAGCTGAAAGTTAGAGGGTCTTGTGTGTGGAACAGCCAGGAGGCCAGCATCACTGGATCAAAGAGTACATGGAGCAGAGTGTAAGGAGACTAGAAAGTCTGGAGAGGGGGAGGCCAGGAAGGGCTCTGGATGGCAAACAGAACACTTTGTATTTGAACCTGCAGGTGATAGGGAGCCACTGGAGTTGATGGAGTAGGGGAGTGACGCAGTTGGACCTGCATTTTAGGAAAATCCCTTTGGTGGCTGAGTGAAGGATGCACTTAAGTGCGGAGAGATCTGGTGCAGGCAGACCCAGCTACTGCAACAATCCAAGTGATGAGGGCCTGGGGGAGGGGAGGAGGGGGATTATCAGGAGAGAAGGGGGCAGATTCCAGAGATGTTACTAAGGTGAAGGCACAGGCCTTGAAGACTGGCCAGGGTCACACAGTTAATGACTATCTGAGGCTGGATTTGAACTCAAGTCTTCCTGACTCTATCCACCTCACCAAAGCACCTGGACATTTACTCCCCACCCACCCTCCTTTTTAGTTTACATTAATTAGGGATTTTTCTAAGCCATTCTACAATTACCATCTTCACAGGAACATCACTTCTGAGACTAGACGTAAAGCTTTCGGTCCTTCCTATTTTAAGCTTTCATTCACGTTCAGAATCTAGCATGCGAACTACTCTAGCTCTGAACAGCTTTAAGTCACAGATCCCCCTTTCCACCTGCAGCTAAAGGAAAATATTCAACAATGGTGCCAACTCTTAGTGCCCTTACCTTCTCTCTGTTAGTCATTTTTGAAGGGCTCCCCTTTAAATCAAGAAGTAGGGGCGCAAAGGGGCTGACTCGGGAACGAGCTATTCCAGGGAACATGTCACCTCCCGAGAGACCACATGTATTTTTACTCAGGTCATCAAGTTTCCAAAGAGAAACAATGAAGGATGGACTTTGTGCACTGGTGACTGAATAACAGCTGAAAACACAAAGCCCAAGCCTGACCGTCATACTGCTATTACCCAAATTCATATGTGCAGAGAAGGCTAGGCACTGGGAAGATCAGGAGAGATCCTTAGGCAGGTACTGCAGTTACCTCTCCCCAGCAGGACAAATGAACACAGAAAGCTGCCCTGTTACAAATGAGGAAGGAGGAATACAGGGATGAGGCATATCTGGGAATTATCAGATAGAAATTTAGGGGCTCATTTGGTTTCACTTCCACTGAGTGGCAGAAAACAGCCTCAAGAAATTACCGCCACACGTGGTCCTCTATAGGCCGTTTCATCGATAATAATAATGCAGATTTCATTTGAAATTTTCTAAGTCACACCAAGCAAAAAACATTTAGGTTAAAAACACCCGTACCTGTGGGAGTGCAGTATTGAGCTGTCTCTGCAAGGAATCTCTTTCGTGGCCAACCTCATGCAACTTTCCCTGCGTCAAGGCAAGCGTTTCTTGAGTCTCTCTAAGCGTGTCTAGAAGACGATCTCTTTCTTCCAACATGGAGACCATCAACTGTTCAAAATGTGAATCAGCATCTGGCTGTAAAGGGGAACCAGAACCATGGCTCCCACCTCCTCCTGGGGGAATTTCAGCCTCACTGATGGTTGGCATCACCTCGCACATCATCTTGAAATAAAAATTCAGGTCATAATCACTAAATGCAATCTTAAGGGTCCAGAAGCAATTCAGAACAATGCACAAACTCGATATATCACCACAAATTACAATGAAAAAGCATATTTTCTTTCTGGCCTTCTTAAGGGTGATGCTGTCTCTAAGTGCTACCCAAGCATAACGTGAACTGGGAAAATCAGAACACGTATCAGACATCTAAAGGCCAAGAGCTCTAACTGAATGAACACAGGAAAGACTCTGGCATGTGCTAAAGCTTGGTCATCACCTTTCATTACAAAAAATAATTTAAAAAACATTTTAAAAGGAAACCTGGTGACTTCTTAAAAAGCAGTATTTTTTCTTCATTGCTGCTTTTTAATAAAATGCTCTTTTATAAACTCATTTTCCTAGTTCCTGGTTTAAAAAAAAATACAAGCCACAAAATATACCTGGCACCCCATCATCTTTCAAGAAGCCAATGGGAACAATTAATCAATAGAATGGACAAATGCTAATCAAGGCTAATACAGGAATATGTACGGGCAACTCCTGTAGAGGACAGGGAGAGCCCCAAGTTCTCACACTGGACTTGGTGAGTACAACAAAAGGAAGCTAAATCATTTAATAGCTGGGAAGGCACTAGGCTCCAGGAGCCACTCAGCCTTACTCATGGGAATGAGCTGCAACACCTGCTAGTGTAGAAATAATCTATCAACATGGCCAGAGAAAACCTGGACAGAACAAAAACGAATGGCAAAATTCCATGAGAATACCTCTCAAATAGATTAAGGGATAAGAAAATATGACTTTTAAGCAAGGTGTGAGGGTGGTTTGTGGAAAGCAGGGAAATCTTGGCTCCTTTAGCCCAGGGCTCCTTGACCTCTCCTGTGCCATAGATTCCATGAACACTGTGAAGCCCTTCTCGGAACAAGGTTTTTAAATGCGTTAAACAAAATATAGAGGAAACCAATTATGCTGAAATACAATGATCAAAATATACATTTTTAAAGTTCCCAGACTCCTGTTTTAGACCATCCCAGTCCCTGAAGATAGCTTTAGTCCAAGAGAAATCTCCAAAGTTCAAAACAGTAAGTTCAAAGTTAAGTGCTTGGTTTCCCCCCCCACCTCCATTTCACACAATAGCCTAAAAGAGTATTAATGGCCTGGAGGCAAGGCTTCAGTTGTATAAACATGATGTGGTGAGGGGGCCACGCTTATCAGTCACTCAATAAACATTAAGCGCCTACTACGTTCCAGGCACCACACAGAAAAATGAACTTCTAGCTGCTCCATCGGTACCAGGAAACGGAAGACAGGTAAAAGAAAAAATATCCCTACTCCCAGCTCAATGATGACAGGTCCTTATTCCTGGCTGAGGCATTAGGAAGAGTGGGAACCGGCCAGAAGGAACAGAAAAGGATCATGTTGAATTACTCGGGATTGCTCCCAAGCCCTCCCGAGGGGGCCCTTCATTAGCGTTGCCCATCATCAGGCAGCTACCGAGTGTCAGATTTAAAATCAGAGACTTCGGCGATGTCAAAGCAGCGTAGCACAGGTCTCCGGGAACACTGCAGGCACTTAATAAATGCTGACTGCTCAAGAAAAGTCCGACCCGGCAGCAGCCGATAGCAGCACTCCAAAGGGGAGGGATCGCGGGGCCCGATCCCCGCTCGGCTCCCTAATGCTGGGGCCGGGACAAGCGGCTCGACCCCTCCGTGCCTCAGTTTCCCTGCGTGGTTTGCCAAGGCACTCTCGAGAGTGTTGGCGAATCCTGGGCCGGCCCGGGGCTTCCTGCAGGCAGAGATGGACTTGCGGGCTGCCTCCGGCTGACCGCCCGCCCCAGGGGCTGGGAGCCTCAGTTTCCCCAGCTATCCCAGTAGCGGGTGGGCCCCCGGAGCTTTCACAAAAGCCTTTTCCAGCAAGGGATGCAAAGTCTCCAGTCAGCCCTGGGACTCAGTTTCCCCCTCTGAAGAACGCGAGAGGTCTGTGCTACAGCCCAGGCTCTCCGGCGCCCAGGGAAGCCCTCCCGGGGGGAGAACCCCACTCGGGGCCAGGTCCCCACTCCTCGGTCCGAGCTTGCATCCCGGCCACGACGAGGAGCTCCCTTCCTGCCGGGGTCCCGGGGCTCCCTCCCCGTCGCCGCCCGTCACTCACCTTGGCTCAGGGCCCGAGCCGGCGCCGGCGCCCAGGAGGAGCCCCCGAGGGTAGCCGAGGCCGCACGGGGCTGAGGAGGAGGCTCGGCGGCCAGGCCGGAGCCCGGGCCCGCTGCCCCGACCCCCGACTCCTGAGGCAAGCCGGCCCGCCCGCCCGCCTGTCCTCCTGCCCGCCTGCCCGCCGCGGCCGGACCCAGGAGCGGCGACAAGGAGGCGGCGGCGGCGGCGGCGGCTGAGGAGGAGGAGCGGCGGGAGCGGGCCGGGCCGGGCCGGGACGCGCGTCATCCGCGTCATCCGAGCGTCATCCGCCGCTGCAGCGGCGTCCTCGCGTCAGCGCCGCTGCGCCGGCGCGCGGACGTCCACGGCTGCGTGGTACGTGAGTTTGCGTGCGCGCGCCTACGTGCGCGCCTCCGCTCGGCTCACTGGGAGAGCCAAAGGAGGAGCCCGAGGCTCCCGGGGATGTACGCGTGCGCGGAACTACCCAGGTGTGCTCTGGGCCAGAAGAGGAAGGGGGATCCACCGTCCTCTACCCCGCCCCCAGGGATGTTACGACAATATGCCCCTGCGCCTGCGCCAAAAGACTCACGCTTGCTTTGGGAAAGGAGAGGGAAAGGGAGGCTCTGGGACGCCCGGACTATACGCCTGCGCGGAACGACCGCGGCGTGCTGTGACCTGGTGAGGAGAGAGTCCGGGAGCGTCTGCCGATGTGCGCGTGCGCCAGCAAACTCACAGTCCGCTCTGAGGGAGGCGGGAAGAGGAAGGAGTGAGCGAAGAGCCTCCTGGAGACCAGGAGAAAAAAAGATACAGAAAGAAAGAATTTGAGATAATAAGAAAAAGAAAGAGGGAGGAAGTTAGAGGGAGAGAGAAGGAAAGAGAAAAAGAAAGGAGCAAGAGGGACGCAAAGCGGGAGACAAGGAGAGGGAGACGTGAGGAGAGAGGCAAAAGGAGGAGAAATGGGGAAAGATGGAAACCAAGGGGAAAAGAAAGAGAAAGAGGCAGAGAGGGAGGAGGGAAAGGGAAGACAGACCGAGAGGAAGGAGGGAGATGAAGAGACTGAGAGTGGGAAGGAGGGAAGGAGACAGGGAGAAAGGAAGGAGCAGGAAGAGGAAAAGCAGAGGCAGCGCGGCAGATGGAGAGGGAAAGGGAAGGAAGGAAGGAAGAAGAGATGGGAAGAAGCTGGGCCTGAGGCTTCTGGAAAGAGGCAAAAAGGGAGAAACAAGAAAAGGAAGGCTGGCAAGGAACGGGATAGAGAGGGGGGAAAGAATCAGGGAATAAATTCACGAGTTCATCAAAAGGCTACTGGAAAGACCCTGCCCTCAAGGACCTGGGGCCACGTGTGCTTCTCAGTTTCGGTCGGTTAACCAAGCAAATCCAGCATTAACTCCGTTTTGTAGGGAAGAACCAAGTGATGGCCGGATTCCAAGCCTGCTCTCCACCTCAAATGCAGTTTTCCGCTAGTGGAGGGTGGGATCAGAGGAGGAAGGGAGGAGAAGGATGACTGTTGATATCAGTCAGAGCCTTTCACTCTGCTTTCTGATCCATGACTGGAAGCATTGGAGACCCATTCCAGCCCAGTGCTGGCGCTCAGCCTGTTTTCTGCCTCTCCCAAAGGGTAGCTCAGGACTCCCTTTTGGCCTGATGAGAGGAAATGAAAGATGAAACACCTAACAGTCGTAGAATTGGGAGGATTCTACAGGCCCTACAGCCAGGCCCCAATTAGTGTGAACAATGAACCCCTTTGAAGAAGTCACCTGTTTTCAAATTTACACTAAATGTGATAATTATGGTAAATGTTTCCTTTGGAAACATGAAGTCAAATTTGAATAATGGGACCGCTTAGGGGGACTTTATAGTAATTTATAATAAGCAGAAGCTGACTTACTCAAGGTTCTCAGGGCAAACCTTGAGCTGTAAGCACTGCTCCACACTACCTACCCTACCTATCTCTACGCTAAGGAGAATTAAAAATTAGGTTGAGCCCCCTGCCTGCTGTCTTTTCATTCTTGTCTGGCTATAGCGGGGCTCCGCTTAATATACACTAGAGAAGCCTCAGCTGGTGGGGGAAGCTTAGCTAATTCTACTATGTAAATCATAGTATCATGGACAGAGCTGGGATACAGATAGGATTTATGGATAGGAAAACTGAGGCCCAGAAAGGATTTACACAGTGTCCATCACACCAACAGCTCTTTCTTCGTCTGGATATTTTCTGGTCTTTGTCTCACTCCTCCTTCTGACATGGGAGACACAGATGGAAAGAGCCCTGATTCCAATCCTGCCTCATGTTTAACGCTGCTGTGACCTGGAGCAAGTCACCACCTCTCCCGGCTTCAGCGTCTTCTTTAAAATGAAAAGTTTGGCTAGGTGGCTTCTGAGATCCTCCTCACACTTTTGGATCTGCCACCCTACGACTCCATGGCCTCAAGCTCCACTTCCTGCTCCCCCATTAGTGTAAGAGCCTGGAGGGCACAGCCCAGCATCCTAGTTATCTTTGCAGTGGAAGGTGCTAGCACCTTGCTGCCTGCACACAGCAGGTGCTTGGTAAATGTCTGTTAATGGATGAATTTAGTAAATAGCAAAGCCAGGTCTCTGAATTTCCAAACTGGTTGTCTTCCAACTACAGAGCTATCTAGGCATTGCTTGGGGGTAGTGTAAAGCAATTCAATCTAGTCAATCAATCACCATTCATTTAACACCTTCCCTATGCCAGCCACTCTAAGCTAGAGGAGATACAAAAAGAGGAAAAAGAAAGCCCCCTGCCCTCAGGGAGCTCACAATCTAGTGAGATAAACAACTATTAAATGCCTACTATGCTGCCAAGTTCAAGCCACTTGATGATACAAATTTTAAAAGTCTTTCCCCTTAAAGAGTTTACACCATCCTTGGGGTTAGGAGGATAATTTGTAACAAAATAGTGAAAGATTAAAGACAACATAGATTCCTGAACAGCACTGAGGGGAGGGGACCGAGGCTCAGCAAAGGTCTGCTGTCAAAAACAGGCCCCTGAGCTGATCCTGCAAAGAGGCCAAGTTGGGGGGGCAGCTAGGTGGTACAGCGGATGGAGTTCTGGCCTTGGAGTCAGGAGGACCTGAGTTCAAATATGGCCTCAGATGCTTGACACTTGGCGGAGAAGAAGACAACAAAGTCAAAGCTCCTACATCCAAAGCCTCCTAGAAAAATATAAATCAGTCCCAGGCCTTGGAAGAGCTCAAAAAGGATTCTGAGAAGCAAGTAAGAAAAGTAGAGGAAAAACTGGGAAGAGAAATGAGAGTGGCGCAAGAAAATCATAAAAAACAAATCAACAGCTTGCTAAAGGAGACCCCAAAAAAATACTGAAGAAAATAACACCTTAAAAAATAGCCTAACCCAAATGGCAAAAGAGGTCCAAAAAGC
Organism: Phascolarctos cinereus; assembly: GCF_003287225.1. Classification (NCBI taxonomy): domain Eukaryota; kingdom Metazoa; phylum Chordata; class Mammalia; order Diprotodontia; family Phascolarctidae; genus Phascolarctos; species Phascolarctos cinereus. The sequence continues at coordinate 260,531,325 of NW_027556402.1, read as the reverse complement.
CAATGAGAAGAATGCCCCAAAAAGCAAAACTGGACAAATGGAAAAGGAATTACAAAAGGTTACTGAAGAAAATACTTCCTTAAACATTAGAATAGAGCAATTGGAAGCTAGTGACTTTATAAGAAATCAAGACACAGACGCTTGACAGCTGTGTGATTCTGGGCAAGTCACTTAACCCTGATTGCCTCACCAAAAAAAAAAAAAAAAAAGAGGCCAAGGTGAATGGGGTGGGGGGGGAGGAAGTGAGGAGATACAGCCTCCTGGGCCTGCATAGGCATGAACATTGGAGAGGGAATGTTGAGTTCAGTCAACAGCACAAGTCTCAGTTTGACCTGACGGTAAGTGTGTGAACAAGAGTAATATGAGATGATGTCCAAAAGACATCGAGGCCACGTTGGTGAATGCCAGGATGAAGGTTTTGTATTTTATCCTGGAGATAATGGGAAGCCACTGATGATTTTTGATTGGAGGATGTTGGTGGTATGGTCAAATCTGTGATGGGAATATTAACTTAGCTGCCATTTTGGAGGATGGAAAGGGTGGAGATAGAAAGGCAGGTGACCCATGAGGTGGTTGTAATCTTCCCAATGAGAAATGCTAAGGGCCTGAACTGTCTAGTGGTGATGGGAATGATGGGGTGAGATGTTGAGGAAAGAGGACTGACCAGACTTTACAACTGATTGGATAAAGAAGTGAGTTGAGTCAAGGAGGACTCCAAGGTGGCACCCCTGGGTGATTGGGAGGATGGAAAGGGGAGGAGATGGGGGCTTCTAGGAAATACAATCGTTCTATTTTGGATGTGTCACAAATGAGATGCTGATGAGACAGCAGGTGTAGATGTGTATCAGGCAGACTGCAGTTAAGAAGACAGCTTAGGGCTGGGTATATAAATTTGGGATTCCTCTGACTAAAGATTTCAGCAGAACTCTCCAGAAGCCCAGGGAAGAGGCTGATTGGTATAAGTGACTAGAGAGCCTGTCTTCAAGTCAGGAAGACCTAAGTTCAAATTCTACCTCCGATAGATATTGACTGTGGGACCGTAGGCCAGTCACTTAACCTCTGAGTGCCTCTTGGCAACTCTATTAGTTGTGGAGAAGGTGCCACCCTAAATGCGTGGACTAAGTTGCTTCATGTAGACATTCCCTACCTGCAGAGATGAAACCATTGTCCTTTCCCTTTGGGAGCTGATGGGCTTTTAAGGAGAATGTTGAGAGAATAGGAATCCCAGGACAGAGCCTTATGGGGACAGAGCCAGAAGATCGGCCTTCAAAGGAGAAGGAAGAGCATGTTGTTTCTTGTTGTGCCCTGTTAGATTGTAAGCTCCTAGGGCAGGGATTGTCTTTTGCCTTTTTTTGTATCCTGAGGGCTTAGCATAGTGCACATAGCAGGCACTTAATAAATGTTTATCGATTGATAATTTTGTGGTTAGATAGGAGAGTCAAGATAGAATAATATTACTTAAGCCAAAGGAGAACAGGAATCAGGAAGGGGTGAATGACTGTCAAAAGTGGCAAGGAGGTAAAAAAGGATGAAGGGAGCTGATGGGGGTAGGGGGAGCATTGAATTTAGCAGTTGAGATCCTCGAGAGATAAGGAAAAGGAGAAAAAAAGAGATAAAGAGAAAAGGAGGAGGAGGAGGGAGAGAGACAGACAGAGACAGAGAGAAGAGGAGAGGAGCAGGAGAGATGAAAGATCGCAGTTTCAGTCAAATGGTGTGGTCTAAAAACTAAACTACAAATGGTTGAGGAGCAAGTGGGCAGTGAGGTTGGAGAGGTGCGTAATACAGACACTTGCTCCGTTAGAAGTTTGACCAAATTGGAAGATATAGGCTGATAGTTGGAAGACCTGGAAAGTTCAAGGAGCATTAATACTTGTGGGAGGGCTTTAGATGGGCCCTGGGGTACCCAAGAATGAAAAGCAAGGAGCTTACTTTTGAAAGGAAATGATAAAATGAGGTATCTCCCTCTTCTAACTCTCCAGAGACTCTCAATCCAGAACCTGAGGTGGAAAAGAACTTTCCAGCCCCCTGAGGGAGAAACTTCTTAAAACCATCAAATCTTATCAACAAATCACTTTCACTAAGCACTTGCCTCCCTTTGGGAAAGGGATAAGCATTACGGTGATGCATCCAAAACAAAAGTCATCCTCTTCCCCTTAACCTCCTCTTCTACCTTTCCCTCCTCTTCCCACTTAACCTCCCCTACTCAGCACCTTCCTCCCAGACCATCAGGCACACATAGGAGTCATCCTGGACTCCTCACCATCTCTCACCCCCATATCCAAGATGGTGCCAAGGCCTGTCAATTTCACCTTTGCAACATCTCTCAAATGCTCTCCCTTCTCTCCTGGACATTGCTCCAAGCCTGATAACCGCCCGAGCTGGTCACTTCATATGGATGAGTGCAATAGCTGCTGGGGAGGGAGAGGTCTTGCCTTCCCCAAGTTTCTTGCCCCTCCCTCCTAATTCAGCCACTGAAGTGATTTTCCTAAAACGCAGGTCTGACGGAGTCACTTCCTTACTCAATAAACTCAAGTGGTTTCCTGTTGCCTCCAGGATCAAATACAAAATGCCCTGTTTGGCCTTCTAACTGCCCCTCCTACCTTTCCAGTCTTTTCACTCCTTGCTCCCTGCCACATTCTCTTCCATCCAGTGCTATCTGGAGGTCCCACAAAGAGCACCCTCCACCTGTTGGATCCAGGCATTTTTTCTTGCTGTCCACAGTGCTTGGAATGCTCTCCCTCTAACTCCACCTCCGCCTTTCCTGGCTTCCTTTAAGTCCTAGCTAAAACCCCATCTGCTACAGGAATCTGTCCCAATACCTCTTAATTCTAGTGTCTTCCTTCTCTAATTTATTATTTATCCTGTGGGACAGCTAGGTGGTGCAGTGGGTGGAGCACTGGACTTGGAGTCAGGAAGATTCATCTTCCTGAGTTCAGAGCCAGCCTCAGATACTAGCTCTGTGACCCTAGGCAAATCACTTCCCTCTGTTTGCCTCAGTTTCCTCAGCTGTAAAATGAACTGGAAGAGGACATGGCAAACCATTCCAGTATCTCTGCCAAGAAAATCTCAAATGGGATCACAAAGAGTTGGACAAGACTGAACAACAATTTATCCCGTATGTAACTTGTTTGTAGATATGTTTGCTTGTTGTCACAATATATTATGAGCTCCTTGAAGGCAGGGGCTTCTTTTGCCTCTTTTTGCTTAGCACAGTGCCTGGTACATGGTAAATGCTTAATATGTGTATATCGATTGATTAATTCCATGAGGGAAAGGGAGAGGGAGTAAACCTACTATGTGCCAAGCACTTTTGTTGCAAATATGATCTCATTTGTTCACCCTCTCCTCCTGGATACTCTCTTCTCTCTAGTCTCCTTTGCTGGATCTTCCTCCAAGTCGTGCCCCCTAACCAGAGGTACCCCTCCCGCTTCTGTCCTGGGCCTTCTGCTCTCCCCCCTCTCCACCATTTCACTCGGTGATCTCATCAGCTCCGTTACCATGTCTAAGCTGATGATCCTTCAATCGACCTTTGCTGCCCCAGCCTCTCTGATGACCTCCAAATTCGCATCTCCAAGTGCCTTTCTAACATCTCGAACTGGATGTCAGATAGACAGCTTAAAGTCCAAAATGAAATTCAGTGTCTTTTCTCCTAGATCCTTCCCATCCTCCCAGTCCCCCAGGCTCCCAACCTAGGAGTCATTCTGGACTCTTTACTCACCTCCCAGATCCAAGATGGTACCAAAGCCTGTAAATTTCACCTTTGCAGCAGATCTCCAATGTATCCCTTTCTCTCCTCTGACACTGCCACCACCTCACAACTGGACTATGGCCACAGCTGCTGGGGCTCTACCTGCCTCTCCCCACTCCGGTCCATTCTCCATTAGACCACAAACGGGATTTTCCTAAAATGCAAGTTTAACCCTGTCCCCCACCCCCGCTCAATAAACTCCAGCGGTTCCCTTTCACCTCCAGGATCAAATACAAAATGCTCTGTTTGGCATTCGAAGCCTTTCCTAACCTGCTCCCCTCCTACCTTTCCAGTCTCCTTATATTGCATTGCCCGATGTGTTCCCTCTGATCTGGTGACACGGGCCTCCTGGCTGTTCTCAGAACAGGACATTTCACCTCTTGGATCTAGGCATTTCCTCTGACTACCTCCCATGCCCGAAGGCTCGCACAGCTGAACTCTGCCAGGGCCTTCCCTGGATTTCTTAAAATCCTATCTTCTACAGGAAGCCCCTCCCAACTGCTCTTGATTCCAGAGTCTTCCCTGGGTTGATTACTTACTGTTGATCCTGTGTATGGTGTATTTGTATATATTTGTTTACTTCTTCTCTCCCCCATTAGATTGGGAGCTCCCTGAGGGCAAGAACAGTCTTTCATGTCTTTTTATATTTCAGCACTTAGCACATTCTGAATAAATGTTTATTGACTATTAACTTTTTAATAGACAGCAAAAAAAAAAAAGTCACCCAAGCGGCTCTAGCCAGCCGGATTAATGAATGGGCAGATACACAGACAGATGAACAGTTAGAAACATTTTTGTTTCAATACTTCTGTTAAGGATGTGAAATAAACCATCATTCATTCCTTCCACAAACATTGATTAAATACCTCCTACTAGCAAGTCGTGCTAGTCACCAGCTACAAGAGGAAGTTTAGCTCTGATCCAGTGCCTTCCCTCATGGAACTCACAGTCTAATAGAGAGCTAGGAAACATGTACAAACAGCAACTTCAGTAGCTCCAGGCCTTGAGGCCTGGGTTGGGTCATCCACTAATATATGGGTATATGTGCATGCATATTCTATCTTGCCAGATCCCAGGCGCTTTGGAGCTCCATGCCATCATCCCCCTCTGTCCCTCTGACCAGAAGCCATGAATTCCAAGGCTGGGAGTTTAGACAGGGAGCTCAGCTTGGGGGAGTGTGACCCAGTAAATCTCCTGTGCCCCCAAGCTCCTCTTTGGCACAGTCTGTCTTTCCTTTTTCTATACTTGTATCCCCAGTGCTTAGCGCCTCTGGTGGGAGGGCTGCCAAGCCCTTCTCCAGGCTGCTCATTCAATACCTTTGGTGTGCACCTTCACCAGTTCTCACCTGTGGCTCCAAGAAGCCCTCGCATGTGCAGTGACCACACCCTGGTAGAAACCATCTTGGCAGACAGGCTAAATCAGGTTGAGGGTAACCAATAGGTCTCCAGCCCATTGGTGAGTAAAGGGGGTGTCTCCCCCAAGCATGTGAAGACTTCCCCAGTGAGCAGATAAGAACAATTTGTTCTGACGGCCAAGAAGGTGGCTAAAGCAGGCACTGTGGAGCATTCTGAGCTTGGTCAGACATCAGAGATGCCAATGCATCCTGGGCCATCGCTTGTCATCTTGACTTTTGTCTTGCCACTGGACTTAGCTGACTGGAAAAGAAAGTGAGGCTGATGACTTTGTACAGCTCTGCCTCACTTAAACCAGATTCACACATGAATTGAGATATCATCCCAGGATATCATTGGTCCTCTTTGAAAATTCAGGACAAACAACAGGGACTAATGCTTATATTTCTTGTTTCAGTTATGTCCAACTCTTTGTGATCTCATTTGGGATTTTCTGGGCAGAGATGCTGTAGTGGTTTGCCATTTCTTTCTCCGGTTCATTTTACAGCTGAGGAAACTCAGGCAAACAGGGTGAAGTGACTTGCCCAGGGTCACAGAGCTAGTAAGGGTCTGAAGATGGATTTGAACTCAGGAAGATGAGTCTTCCTGTAGTTAGGACCAGCACTCTACCCACAACACCACCTAGCCACCCCAAGCTAAGGGTTACCCCTCTCCATTAAGAGGGACCAAGGAAGTTGCTTTTATTCTGAAAGTCTTATCTCCCTAGACCAGAAATACTTAGTGTGTGCCCAACCTGGCAGTATTGGGGGGAGGGGGAGAGTTGCATGCCTTCTCCTTGCGCACACACACACACACACACACACACACACACACCCATTCTCTCTCTCTACCTTCAGCTCTCATAGTAGCTCTCCTCCTCTCCTCAAGGGCGGTCCAGACGTCAGATCCTATATATCAGTGCCTTTCATGGCACCATGTGGATGTATAACCTCCTCGGTACATGTACACCTTATACCCATGTCTAAGGTTCCTTTCAGTTCTAAATCTAGACTCCTAAAGTCCTAGAAGTTAGCTCCCAAATTCATTGGCCAGTAACCAACCTGGTAATGAACCTCTCTAAGCTTAACTACGCTGGCCCTCAGATACTAACACCCACGTTGAGAGGACGGCCACTGTAGAAAGGGTGTGTGGGGAACTAAGAGCCCCAGCCAGCTTTCTCCCACTTCCCTCCATGCTGGCATTGCCCAGTGAGTGGGTCCCCTGTGAGTCGTCCTCAGTTTTCTGATAGTGAACAAGTGTTCAGCATGTCCTATGTATACGCGTGAAACCAGCAGTGCACTGGTAAATGTTTAACACCCAGCAAGGGTGTTTACATAAATTTGTGATTGAGCTTCTAGACATGTTCAATGTGTCCCTCAGAAGGAGCTGTTATCTTTTAAAACATTAGCTTTTAATCTTGTTGTGGGGTGGAGTAGACACTTTTTTTTTTTGAGCAGACACAGCCACACTACAGTCCAAAGCCTTTCCTCCTCAGAAGGCTTAAATAGAGCTGAGGGGAAAAGCTGCTCTAAGACCCTCCTCAACAAACATTTATTAAGCCTATTATGTCCTGGCCTGGCTAAGAGTTAGGGATAAAAAACGAGAAAGAAATAGTCCCTGCCCTGAGGGAGACAAAATCAAAGCAGATTCCTTAAAGAGGCTCTCTCTCTCTCTCTCTCTCTCTCTCTCTCTCTCTCTCCTCTCTCTCTCTCTCTCTCTCTCTCTCTCTCTCTCTCTCTCTCCCCCCCCCCCTCTCTCCCCCCTCTCCCTCATCCCTCTCTCTCAGCACCCCACAGGGCCTGCTTCAGCTGCCTTCACATTGTTTCACCCATTCTGCTAGGGGAAGTCTTCACATGCTTGGGGTAGACACCCTCCTAACTCACTGATGGGCTGGAGGCCTGCTGGTTACCCCTAGCCTGGTTTAAGCCCATCTGCCTAGACGGGGTGTAGCCACCACACATGCTATGGTCTCCTGGAGCCACAGGTAAGAGTTACAGGGGAGAATTGGGTGAAGGTGGACAGCAAAAGTGGATGAGCGGCCCTCCTGCCAGAGGGGTTTTTCTACTCTGAACACTCCACACACAGTACAATGAGGTACGATAAAGCTGTCAGGGAGGGGCTATCATCACTATTCACAGAAAAAAAGGAAACTGAGTCTGAGAGAGAGTAGGTGACTTGGCCAGGGTCCCATTGTGAGGAGATGTCTGAGGCAGGATGAGTTCCTGGCTCCAAATCCAGCTCTCTTGGAGACGTTTGAAGAGATGTCATGGGGGGAGGGAGGGGTTGGCTATTTGCTGGAAGTCTATCCACCTAATATCATCAGCCTGGAGAAGGAAAGGATCCTTGAGGTCTTCTAATCCCTCATTTTATAGCTGAGGAAGCTGAGGCCCCAGGAGTGAAGTGATCCACCCAAGGTCATGCAGAAAGAAGTCAGTGGCAAGTCTTGACTTGAACCCAGACTTTCTGAGCCCACACACATCCGGTTTTCACTGCCCTACATTGCCATCACTAAGATAGCTCTTTGAGCACAGAGACTGGTTGGGTTGGGGGGGGGGGCGGGGAAGGAGTTGTTCTTTGTATCATCCCCAACGTCTAGTACTTTGTCTAGAACATAAGAATGTAGTAAATGTTTATGAAATTGAACTAAACAAATGTAATGAAACCTTCCTCATTTAAGAAATAAGCATAAATTCAAATGCACAAAGTGGCTGAGTGGGAAGAGGAGAGACATCTGCGCTGTGCTCTGGGGAGCTGCGCCAGCTGACTTCATTCATAGAAAGGAGAGGAGCCATGCAGTCTGGGTTGGGGGGTAGGCTCTGGTATGTGCTCCCTGCTAAAAATCCCACTCACCCACCATACCCAAGCCCCTGAAAGCCCTATTTATAGTGGGCAATTGTTCTGCATTTTAGGATTGGGCTGGACCTGAACACCTGAAAGCTATTTATGTGGAATATGTCATTCCCAAGCATACCTAAAGTCACTACAAGTTTTAGCAAAGCCTTTTTACCATAGAGAAAAGGAGAAGGGGAAGTATAGGGTCTCTAACACATAATCTCAACTCAAGGGAAAATAATGTGCACCAGGATAGAAGTCGAAGTTGGAGGAGGAGGGGAAAGGAGTGGCAAGAAGGCAAGGCAGTCTATAGCCCCTCAGTGCCCCTTGAACCCCCCACCCCTGAGCTGCCTACCTGCTTGTTGCTTCTCATTCACATTGGAAATTATAGAAGTAGCATCATTCTACCTAACATGGTCGAGCTAGAGCTGAAAAGTTTGAGGGAGTAAGCAGTTGAAAAGCCCATTTTAGGACCCCAGATTTAGGACTACAAGGGACCTTTGAGGTCACTTAGTCCAGCCTCCTCATATTACAGAGAAAGAAGCTGCAAAGCAGAGAGAGGCCTTTTCCAAGGATGACCAGGCAATGAGAGGCAACATTTGGATTGGAACCCAGGAACTCTCTCTACTTCTCTTTCCACTGTACTGAGCGGCTGACCTCATGCCTCTCAGGTCATTTCACACATTCCTCCAATGAATCCTCCCCTCTAAGTCTTGAAACTAGTAAAGAAATGTTCAATAATGAGTTGAGTGTTCAATATGTAGTATGTATGATACCTATGCTTGTTTCTGTCCTCACAAGCACTGGCAGCCATCTGATTTCTCTTTTCCTACACCTGTCTTCTCCCCATCCCGTATGCAAGCCTTGAACCTCACACTCTGGCACCAACTCCTCTCCCCATCGGGCATTTTGAATTTAGCTGTACCCCATCAGAAGGGCCATTGCTGGCTCTCGTGGACCCTGCGCTGAGATTCTCCTTGTTGTTGTTGCTTTCTTTTCTTTTCTTTTCTTTTTTTTGGCTAGGCAATGGGGTTAAGTGACTTGCCCAGGGTCACACAACTAGGAAGTATCAAGTGTCTGAGCTGAGATTTGAACTCAGGTCCTCCTGACTTCAGGGCAGGTGCTCTATCCAATGTACCACCTAACTGCCCCTGTGCTGAGATTCTTAAGTGAGACTGAAGGTAGTGTGGTATGAGTAAGACATGAGCCAAATTTAAGCTTTAAGTAATTTTTAATTTAAACAATTACTTAAAATAAATAAGTTTTAACTCTAGAAGTAGACTGAACATAATAAGAAATGGAAAATACCGAATCTCATCTAACAATTAACTGCTGGGCCCAAAGGACTAGGGCACTGTGTCCTGTTGGTCTCCACTCAGAAGTTTCTCTGCTCTACACCACACTGAGCTCAGTCTTAGTGGCCTCTGACCACTGAAAAGAAGGCTCAATGTGGCTCATTAATCGACTGTGGGACAGATATTTTTTGGTGTACAGAAAAGAAATACTTGGTAGAAAATGTTCTCACTAGCCCATATCGACAAGATTTCGGCGGTTAGCAACTTAGACTTTATAACTAGTGTTAAATTTTACTTAGAGGCTCAGTCTTAAAACCATAAAAACATCAAACATTTGGCAGTACTGCTGAATCAAAACCTGACATTTCCTGTCCTTGCTGGGTCTGCATTTTCTAGGGAGCCCGGCCAGGCCTTGGGCTCACTCTCTTGCTGGTGGCCATCTTCCCTTGCCACCACTAGTCATCACCAGCTGATGGACCCAGGATTTCCGTCTTCTCAATTTTACTAAGTTGACACCTAAAAAAGACATATCCATCTGATGATCTCCATTCAGTCCCCTATGATAAGGCAAAGAAACAGAGCAAAAGAGGCAGCATAGGCCCAGATCAGGCCATGTTGGCCAGGTCCTCTATTCTATGGCCATGTAGCAGTAGTTGCCATGCTCCTAGAATGGGTGGAAGGCTAAGACTAGAGCCTTCTCTTCAGGGATAGACTCAAGGAGTCCTAATAATCCATAGCTGGGAAGAAGGGTGAGATCAAATTCAGGTCACTTCCTTTGAAAGATCCCTGATACCAGTGGCCAATCAGGGATTGCTTCATCTTCCCTATCGTCCTAGAGTCCTTCAGTGCCAGCTGGAAGCAGCATCAGTACTCCACACCCATAGTCTCTCACCTTTGCCAAGAAGGTACATTGTCTCTACTCTTCTACAGATCTCATATAACTTTCAGTTTGGGTTTTCGGGGTGTGAGGTCATTATTTCCACTTACATTGTCGCAGTCACCTTGTGTATTTATTTTCCTGGGTCTACTTCCTTCATTCAATGTCATTCAACATCGACAATTTCCGTCTTTTACCAATTTTCTAGGTAGGAAGTGAAATCCCCAAATTGTTTTGATTTACATTTTTCTTCTGATTAATGATTTAGAAAAATCATCTGGTTGAGAAGAGTTTACAATTCTTTGGAGAACAGTTTGCTTGTATCCTTTATCGGTGGGGAATGGCTCTTGGCCTTATGTATTTGTGTTAGTTTTCTGTATCTCTTGGACATAACAGATAATGGATGCAAATATTTTATATTTTCCCCCAATTGTTAGCCATCTGTTTCTGGCTCCATTGCTCCTACTTATGTAAACACTTTTCAACTTCATGTAGTCAAAATTTTCTATTTTATCTTTTGTGATCTTCTGTATCCCTTGTTTGGTTACAATCTTTCCCCTAACCATAGTCATGGTAAGTACCTGATCTGTTCTGTTTTGATTTTTTTAATATTCAGGTTCCATAATCTACTTCTTTTTTTTTTCTTGATGTATCTTTTTAAATTTATTTTTATTTTTTTAACTTTTGTTTTTAAAAGTTTGGGTTCTCCTCCCTCCCTCCCTCCATATCTATTTCAAGCATATTGGGGTAAAAACATCCCTCGTTACAGATTGACTTGCTTCCTAAGTTTACAATCCTACGTAAATGTAAACTATTATTATTATTATTATTATTGTCCAAATTCTTCCTTTGGGATGAGTACAATTGTACAGGTCCTATTTCCGGTCCTTGAGAGTTTGAGATGAAGTATAGAAGAAGCTCTCTTGTCTCCCCTGAGTCAAAGGTTATGGGATAAAATTACAGCAACCACATGTCTGGGATCTTTAGGACTGCCCAGATTTCAAGAGAAGCAAGTCTGCTTTTAGGGAGGCTTTGGAGCAGAGATATCTTCGGTCAGTCCAATATTCCCTGATCTTGGCCTCAGAGAATATGGTTTAATGAATTGACTATCCCTTTCCAGCCGTATTTTCCAGGGCACTCAGATGATATATTGGTCCTAAACATAGCAAGTGCTTTCAATTCGATCCAACCAGCTTATTAGTAACTGCCTTCTTTATGCCAGGTGCTGTGTTCTAGGTATCTGAAATACAAAGACAATAGTCAAACAATCCCATCTTTTTAGGGTCTTACCTTTGGAGGCAAGTGTTATGCTGTGGGGAGAGCATTAGGTTTGGGGATGAAGGGACCTGGGTTCAAATTCTAGCTGCCTTTGGCGAAGCTACTTTGCTTTTCTTGGCCTGTTTCCTCATAGATAAAATTAGGGGGTTGCACTAATTGACCACCTCAGCATGGTCCCTCCCTGCTCTAGACTGGTGATCCTTTGAGCCTCGGCTCTCCTTTTGTGTAACCCGTCCTACTGGGAGGAATATAATGTGGAAGCAGAGAAACCAGTCCCTGATTGTTCCAAGAGGAAGAAGATAGCATGGATAGCACTAGGCATCCAGAAAGCCTGCCTGTAGGAGGTGGTCATCCAGCTGCGCTTGGAAGGGTTCTGTGAGGTGGAAGTGAGCAAGGAGGGCATTGAGGCACGCGCAGAGGCAAAGACTAGGCAGGTGGCGTGTCACAAGTGATGAGCAAAACAGCTGGACTGGACAAAGAACTTGTGAAAGGAGACAAAGTGACATAAGCTGAAAATATAGATGGAAATCAAAGTATGGAGGGTTTTAAATGCCTCATTGAGGATAGTATACATATATATATATATATGTATATATATATATATATATTTTTTTTTTTTACTTGAGACATCAGGAAATCAGTGAAGATTCTTGAGAAGGGGTGTGATATGGTCACAGCTGTGCCTAGAGAAGATTCTTTTGGCAGCTATGTAAAGAACAGTTTGGAAAGGAGAGATTGGATGCCAAGAGTCCACTGAGGAGTCTATGCCTCTAGAAGGGCCATAGTGAGAAGGCTTAATTAAACTAGAGACGTGGCTATGTAGAGGTGAAGGGAGGGGAGATTTGAGAGAGGTTGTGGAGGAAGAATCGATGGGACTTTCCCACCTCAGTGCCTTTGCTTCTACCGACAGTTCCCAACATGTCAGTCACAGACTCCTGGAAGGGTAGCTGCCCCCTCATCAAACCTTTTCAGTACCATGTATTTCCTCCCTATAGGAGTCTGAGAAATGAATTCAGTGGATCCTTATTTTAAGAAAGGGTTGGGGTCTCCTAGTTCTCAGCATTCACCCTCCCAGGAAGCTTTCTCCTCTCCTTTCTTCATGTGAAAATCCAACCCGTTCTTCCAAGGCTAGCTCTGGGCTTGTCTCTTGCCAGGCCAGGCCACGCTGAGCTCTCCATCCGCCTTTAGTCTGAGCCTCATCTTTGGTACCTCATTAATGATACAAGGCAGGCCTCGATATCATTCTCTAGGCACATGGGCGTCTCCATAGCCACCTGAAACTCTCCTTGAGAATTTTGTCTTGATTGCAGAATATCAGATGTCCAAGGGGCCTCAGAGGTCACTTTGCCTAGCTCCTCTCTCCTCCATACATCATTGATGAGTGGGCACACCAGCTCTCCTGGAGAGAAGAGTCAGTCTCCCAAGACAGCTCACTCTACTTTTTGTACTATTCAATTGTTAGCAAAGTCCTTATTCTGAGTCAAAATCAGTCTTCACGAATCTCCCGTGAAGGGTGGTGTGGAAGCCTGTCTAGTGAACGCTTTTGCCTAAAGTCCCCTTTTTAACTAACCAAAGCCCTCAAAATGCTGAACATGGGATAAGCTGCATCAAAATGCTAATAGTTGAGGATTTCATACTGTTATTGGGTCTCTGGAAGCCACTGAGGCTTGTCTGGGGGGTGGAACCCAACAAACCCAGATAAGCCAACCCAGCTCTCTGGCTTTGACTCCTCCTGGCTCCTGAACCATGCAAGGAAGAGCTGGTGCTATGCTCTAGAACATACAGATTCTCATCTTCTACTTTGTTCCAAGGCCAGTGACACTCTTACCCATGTGAGTCATGGCCTAAAAAAGCCTGTGACAGAAAAAGTTCCAAGCAGGGCTTACACAGATGAATTCTTCCTTTGTGGGAGCCTGATGCCAAAGAAGTTGGAGGCTAGCAAACTTCTCTTGCTTTCACTTTGGCTTGGAATGTCCCTACCCTGCAGTAAAACTCTGGTGAAATATTGAAAACAGAGCTTAGGTGTGGCTCATGTCTGGGTTCTCCTCAAAATGTGGGAAATGAGGTCCCTTCTAGAAGAAGATCCTCAAGGTACAATACGGTATCGGGCAGAGAACAATTGCTTATTTTTTCCACCTCAGAAAATGCCTAAGACAAAAAAAGATCCAGAGGCACACATGAGGAAATGCAGAAGGCTCCAAACGCTCAATCAGCCCATTGTATCTAACGAGCTCCTCCTGGAAGGCAAAGGCCCATTGGGGGGGGCAGCTGAGCAGGTATGTGGATTTCCTCTTCAGCCCTGCACCACCTGCCTAACTCACAAGGCCCAGCTCCACTGGGCAGCCAGGCCACAGGCTTCATTCACTGTGGCATCCTCCAGACAGTGGGGTTCTCAGGAAGTCCCCTCCCCTGGGCAGCTACGAGGGAGCGGACATGCTGCAATGTCCATTCCTCAGGATCACTGATCACTTGCCTGTGCTGTGGGGAAAAACAAAATGAGAGGGCAAAGCAGAAGAAAGCAGCCTGGGCAAGTCAAGGCAACAGTATTTACTAAGCACCTGCTACGTGCCAAGCACCCAGTCACATCGAGGCAAGAACGTCCCCCACTCCCACCCCTGCTGCCATGGGGCAGAGGGAGAGAGGTCCTTCCCCTCTCTTGTTAGAATCCCACGGAGGAGAAAAGGCCAGAAAAGAGTCCCTGCAGAAAAGGGCGTCCAAAGGGGAGCTGACAAGGAAGGTCTTGTGGCCATTAACGTGCATACCACCTGATTGTTACCCCTGGGTTCATGGAGTCACCACTGGTAGGGACCTGAGCAGTTGTCTACATTTTACAGAGAGGGATCTGGTGATTTGGGGGGATTCAAACTGAGATCGGAGACCTCAGAGGCCATAGAGGCTGACCCTGTGTTTCACAGGTGCAGACAAGAAAATTGGCTTGCCTAGACTCCAACAGCCATTAAGCTTCCAAGGCAGGATTTGAACCCACGTCTTCCAGGGCCTTACCCTCTGGGCCATGCCGGCTCTCTATTTTGACTGCAGTGCTAGGCTTACAGATTTTTTTTTTATTCTGATTTTGTGAAGTAGAATTTTGAGTGTTTCAAGTAGAATTTTAAATGTGTCTTTCCGTGAACGGTGGGGTTATAAGACCACTGAGAAGCAAAGCTTGGGGTGCCAGGGGGCTCCTCCTAACACAGAGCCGATGATTGAGCTTGTTCACAGATGCTCCAAGAAAGGAAAGGAGGGAAGGGCTTGGGGAGGGAGCCCAGTGAATTCTGATCTTGCCAACTTTCTGTTTCAACAGGGAAATAACCAAGGGAGGGACTATCAGGGGGTGGGGGGTCAGGGATTTAGACCTGGAAGACACCCTTGAAGCTACCTCATTCCACAGCCTTATTTTACAGAGAAAGCACCAAGGCCCAGAGAGTGGAGTGGACTAGCCCAGAGGCACACAGTGACAGACACAGGATTCAAATCCAGCTCCTCTAAGTCCAAATCGCTTTCTACTGCCCTGTTATCCTTTCTGGAAGTATTTAAAAAGAAAAAAAATTCTGAATGGCTTGGCCTGCTGGGAATAAAAGCTTCATAAATGCTCCCAGTAAGGGAATCTGGAGAGAAGAGTGACAGTTAAGAAGGTTAGCATTGGGTGGTTTCTGTGCAGGGAGCAACAGACTGGCTCTGGTTTCTTTCTTTTTCTCTATCTTGGCTTGGCAGGACCGCTTGGCCCCCAAGGCCTCATTTGGATTCTTAGCAACAGCAGCTCAGCCTCCTCTGATGTTCCCTGGGGATCCCCTCAGGGCCCGAGGCTGCCTCTCCTTCTGTTCTGGGTGCACAGGGCCTGCTCACAGCAGTCATTCCTCAGCAGGGCCTGTTTCTTTGCCCTTAGGAACCAGTTGCCTGGCACTGAGCTCCTCGCATTGTGCTTCTAAGAGAAGTGGACACGAGGGCTTTCTCGGAAGCCAGTCTTGGCAAGGGATGAATTCATCTTGACTGGTGGCAATCATTTGCCCATTAACACTTTGTGGGCGATTCACTTCAGGGGGAATCTTTTAGGTTCTTTTGGACCCTGACATCTGCTTCTGGTTGACTGTGTCAGTGATAGCCTCTGTCCTGCCTGGAGGCAGAGTGAAGTGGAAAGAACCTAAGATCTGGCAGCTGAGTACCTGAGTTAGAATCCTGCCTCTTCTATGACCATCACCCTTTCTAGGTCTCAGTTTCCCTAGCTGGAAAATAACAGCATCAGCCTGGACGTGTTCTAAGGTCCCGATGAGCTCCAAATCAGTGGTCTGATGATCCATGGAGCCTTGTTGTCCTGGTAAATGTTCTATACTGGGCATTGCTGCAGATAGATTTTCCTTATAGCAAACTGAGTTATAAAGAGATACCAGGTTGCATCTGCTCTCAGTCTCCAAGGGACAATCTTGAATCCAATATAATGCAATCCAGCAAACATTTATTAAACATTTGCTGGTGCCAGGCACAACACTGGAGATCCACAGGCAAAAATTCAGAGGGCCCTGCGCTCCAGAAGCTCTGGGGGCTGCACATAAGGAAGTGAATACAGAGTGTGCGGGAGGCACTACAAAGTATATGTGAGGCAATACATGGTAATTTCTTTCTTTCTTTTTTTTTTTTGCATTTTATTTTGTTTTCCTTAGTAGTATCTTACTTTTCCAATGACCTGTAAAGCTAGTTTTCAACATTTATTTTTGTTAAGATTTGGAGTTCCAAATTTTTTTCCCCTCCCTTTTCTCCCCCCCTCCCCCAAGACAGCAAGCAATCTGATACAAGTTATATATATACAATCAGATACATAGTAATATCAAGAGGTAAACAGCACAAATCACTGAGGGAATCAGGAAAGGCTTCTAGTAGGTGCCAGAAGCCTCTGAGCTGTGATTCCAAAGTAGCTGGGAATGCTCCCCATTTAAAATGAGGAGACTCTCTTCCAGGATGAGGAGGGTCCAATCCGATCCTTAGAGCATGCTCATATTGGCCCTTCCTGGCAGGTTATGCTGGGCATATTTGCCTTATTCTCATACGGGGAGCTGAAACTTGGTGAGCCCAGTCCTGGCAGTGAGGGACTGTGGGCTGGGGCTATGTGGTTGCCCAGGAGGAGTCTTCTGGTTGGCTGGAGAGCCAGAACACGGTTTGAACACATCCAGCTTCAGAATCTCTCAGCTCCGCTTTAGAGAGTGGGGTGGAAGCTGCTGGGTGGGGGAGACAGGCAGTGCTGACCTATGTTACCCCCACTTCAGCCCTCAGGTGTCCATGAGCGTGGTGCCTCTTTATCCCCCCTGTTTATTGCCTCCTGATATTAGGTGAAGGAATATCCGGGGGGGAGGGGTATCCAGTGGACCGGCACAATTGGGAGCGCCTTCAAAGCCATCAGATGGTCACCAGAACCAATAGACAAGCAACAAGTCTGGTAGGGAGCCAGCACAGCATCTACCCATAATGCAGACCAGCTGGAGATTGACCCTTCAATCAAGACACGCCAGTGAGGAGTCAGCCCTGCTGAGCAGGGGGAATGACTTGTCCATTACCAAGAAGCAAATTTGGTGGGGACTCTGTGAGGGGGGAGAGGAATTCCCAGATCCAAGAGTCACGAGGGCCCCTGGGGCCCATGTTTGCCTCACTTTATGCTCCAAGCTGAAGCCTACTCGCTGCCAGAGAGATTGTGTAGTGTGTGTGTGTGTGTGGGGGTATTATGAGAGAGAGCTCCCCAAATTGAGGGGGAAGGTTTGGTACCAAACACTTTAAACTAGGGACCCAGAGACCTGGTGAAAGTGAGAGAAAAGGGCTCCCCTGGCCTCCAGGGTGCTTTTGGACCTACTGTTCTTGCTCTGTCCTCTCAGGAAAGGCCTTTGGATGGTGGAATGGTTAGTGTATTGGTCTTAGAGTCAGGAAGACTCCAGTGCAAATCCTGACTCAGACGTTTACCAGCTGTGTGAGCTGGGCAAGTCATCTGACCTCTCTGTGCCTCAGTTTCCTCATCTCTAAAATGAGAGGATTGGATTCGATGGATTCTAGGACCTGTTTTATTTCTAAATCAATGATCCTAGGTCTTGTTCATTACAAAGGCTTGAGTGCCATGCAGGAGCACACAAGATGGGAGCTCATGACTGACAGTATTTATAAGCTTCAGCCATTCACGGTTACATAAGACGAACAGCTAGCAGTCCTGTTTGACTAAAATGGAAAGGAGTAGGAAAGAAGACTGGGTCCAAGGGAACAAGACGCTCCCACAGTTCAGTGGAACTGCCACTTCCCTCTTTGTTCTAAGAAGCCATTGTTGTAAAGGAGAAAATGAAAATTCTGACCTTGAAGATAGACACCCGGGTTTCTAATCTCTCCATTTGCCAACCACAGGTTGTAATTGAGGCCTGCTTGGTTCTCTGGAAAGAGGAGAAGCCACACCCAGACTCCTCCCTGCACACCTGCCTGTGTGGCCCTGAGCTTTGATGATTTTATGGTGTTTCTTTACACAACTGTGCTTTCTTCAGTCCCCCCTGAAAGTTTCTGCATGACCTGTCAGAACCAGGTGTTTCTGTGATCACAGTGCCTCCTTTTCTAACCCATTAGTTGTAGGATAGACTAGCATAAACCAGTACATAATCACAGTAAAAATTTATGTAACATTTTAAGGTTTGAGAAATACTTTACAACTGTTATCTCATTTAATCCTCACAACAAGACTGGGAAGTAGGTGCTGTTATTATATGTTTTACAGATGAGGAAACTGAGGCAGACAGAGGCTAAGTGATTTGACTAGGGTCACAAAGCTGCTGGTGCATTGGATTGGGAGTCCAAGACATTGGGCTCAAATCTTGCTGCTACTATTTTTCCTAGCTTAGGCAAGTCTCTCCCTACCTCAGGGCCTCAGTTTTTTCCTCTGTAAATGAGGCAAGGTTGGAGAAAGTAGAGAAAATGCTAGGAGAAGGGTAGAGAGCCATGGACTGGGGTCTGCAAGACCTGAATATTCCAATATTCTCTCAGTCTGAATCATCATCTGTAAAATGGGGATATTAATATTCTTCGCATTTGTTTCACAGAGTTAAGGGGAGGTCAGATGAAATAATGCATGTTAAGGGCCTCTCAAATCTTAAAGCATCATCATCATATCTGAGGTTCCTTCCTTGTACTTGTAGACACTGCTCCCCATCTGCCCACTCTCTCTCTATATCCAAAGACACAGGAGTCCTAGGGCCTGCCTTCCTGGAGCTATTTACACCCTAGTTGTCTGCCATAGGAGCCTTTTTTCTTCCCTCTCATTTTTTTCTGTCCCATGATTCTGAGTGAGATTGTCTCATTGAGTGATCAAGTCAACTGAGAGTCCTTTATTAAAAGTCCTTTAGCAATGCAGTCATGTGAAATGTGCCTGACTTCTCTGCCTAAAACTATGCTGGGTTGGGATGGCTTGTTTCTCCTAAAAGAAATGGGTGTGGGGACCAAGAACTTGGCTCTCTTCTCCACCACCACCACTATGTTCTCTGGCTCAAAGCCAGCATGTGAGTCGACTTCAGCTACTTTATTAGCGCTTTCAAAGGATGTTGTTGGGTTTTTAAAACACCCAACAGGCCTGTTGTTGTGTTGGTTTTCTTTTGTGGGGCTGTGTGAGCTGATTCTGGACTCTATTTTGTGAAATCCTGTAATGAGATTCAGGTGACTTGGCCCTACGTTCCTGGAAATTCCAGGGGTTCTTCATCTGGGACTCAGGTCCATGGACATGCTTCAAGGATTCTGGAACTTGGATGGGGGAAAATGACATCTTTATTTTCACTCAGCTCTAACTGAAGTTTAGCCTTTCCTTCACATATTTTAAAATGTAATTGTGAGGCTGAAGGCTTTCCTAAACTGGCAAAGGGATCCATGAAAAAAACAAAAATGGTTAAAACCCTCATCTTAGAGGAAAAGTTTTCCTGGAGACGTAGTCACTCAATGCAATAGAAGCCTCAGATGGCAGAGAATCAGAACGTCTTGGAGCCAGAGCAGACCTTGGGGGATGCCTCTTCCAATTCTTAGTGATGTTGGACTCTCCCCTAAGGCCAGGTCACTTGGCCTCCAGGGATGGGAAAGTCACCATCTTTTGAGGCAGCCCCTTTCCATGATGGGATTGCTCTCACTTTTAGGGATTTCTTACTTTCAGCTGAAACCTTCCTCTCTCTAATAGCTACTTATAGCCTTATAGTTCTCTACTCTTGGGACCGATCGGAATCCTTCTAATCCCTTTTTCCCATTATAATTTTTTGACTATCTGACCTTGGTGACCATTTTCCCCTTCCATTTTTGCTTTTCTAAGCTAACCATCCCTAGTTCCTTTGAATATTACATGTATAGTGTGGCTTCAAGGCTTCTCACTACCCTGATTGCTCTGCCTGGGCATGGTCTAGCCTATCTATCCTCTGATGCTTAGATGCTTCCATAGCTCCATGCTCTGATTGATGACCCAACCCTGCAAGTCTGAACCCATTCACATTATCCTGTCCTTCCTAATTTTGTCCAGGACCTTCTACCTGTCCCCCAGGGAGGGTCAGCCTCTCTAAGCTCTAAATGTTGATTTTGGTACAGCAACTGAGTCACTCAACTTGTTATCTTTCCATTTTGCTCCACAAATTGCCCACTTGCTCTGCTGGTCCAACATGAAGTTATTGTTTAGACCACTGTCATAGGCAGGTTATTGTTCGCAGCATGTTATAGCCTGATTTCCCTCGTCTTTGGCCTTTAGTCACCCACTTCAGAGAGGGTGGTGTTCTATGATTCAAGGCAATGTAGCATCCCTGGAAGATACTGATGTTACAAAGGCAGGTTTTTGCATTGGGATGCAGCCTGCAGTTCTTGAAAGAACCGCACAATTTCCCAGGTACAACTTAACCTATTCTCTACCAATTCTGGGCCCAGGTCATTGTCCATTTGCTGCATCTGTCCAAAAATTGCTATGCTGAAGGGCTTACTCACAGGGCCACCTTGCCAATCTCCTGTCCTCATCTCACTAATATTCATTCTTCATCTACTCAGAGGGGTTGCCAAATTCCAGAGGCAGTGTAGTGTAATGGTTAGAGGGTTGAATTGACTTTGGAATCAGAGAGACTTTAGTTCAAATCCTGCCCTTGGCACACACTAGCTGTGTGGTCAAGAAAGTAATTTTCAGTGACCCAGATGATTCTCCAGAACTATGAAATATGGATCAGTTTCTAATCTGCACCAGTGGAGAAAGTGTCTGACTTTGGAGAAATCACAGGCCAGGATCAAAACAAATTAAAACAAAACAGAAACATTTATAAAGCACCTTAAGGTTTGGAAAGTGCTTTGTAATTGTCCTATTTTACAGATGAGGAAACTGAGGCAGATTATCAGATTTATTCATCCTTTCAAAACAATATTTTTAAAAAATACTCAACAGATTTTTTTCAGTTGTTCTGTTTTGTTTCATGTGTCTGTGTGAGCTGATTCTGGGCTCTCATGGTGCTACTTTGTAAAGTGAGGTTCAGGTGACTTGCCCTATGTTCCTGGAAATTTCCCTTAAAGCAGGGGTTTTTCACCTGGGATTCAGGTTCACAGACATGACCTGGAGTAGTTAAGTGACTTTCCCAGGGTCACAGAGTTAGAGTAAGTGTACCAGGTAGAATTTGAACTCCTGCTCCAGGCCCATTGCTTCTGTCAAGATACTGCAGAGTTGCTCTTTCCCGTGGCAGCTGTGCAAAGATGAAGCTCAACATCTCTTTCCCAGCCACTGGCTATCAGAAACTCATTGAAGTTGATGATGAGAGAAAGCTACGGACCTTTTATGAGAAACAGATGGCCACTGAAGTTTCTGCTGATGCTCTGGGTGAAGGATGGAAGGGTTATGTGGTGCGTATCAGTGGTGGGAATGACAAACAAGGTTTCCCCATGAAGCAGGATGTTTTGGCTCATGGACGTGTCTGCCTGCTGCTCAGTAAGGGCCATTCTTGCTATCGCCCTAGAAGACCTGGAGAAAGAAAATGTAAATCTGTTAGGGGCTGCATTGTGGATGCCAACCTGAGCATCCTCAACTTGATTATTGTGAAGAAAGGTGAGAAAGATATACCAGGACTGACAGATATAACTGTGCCTCATCGCCTGGGGCCCAAAAGAACTAGCAGAATCTGCAAACTTTTCAACTTGTCCAAAGAAGATGATGTCCGGCAGTATGTTGTGAGAAAGCCCTGCTCAGCAAGGAAGGTAAGAAACCCAGGACCAAGGCTCCTAAAATTCAGCAGCTGGTGACTCCCCGAGTTTTGCAGCACAAACGTAGACACATTGCTTTGAAGAAGCAGCGTACCCAGAAGAACAAGGAAGAAGCAGCAGAATATGCCAAGCTTTTGGCCAAGAGAATGAAGGAGGCTAAAGAAAAACAACAGGAACAGATTGCTAAGAGACGTCGACTGTCTTCCCTGAGAGCCTCCACCTCAAAAATCTGAGTCCAGTCAAAAATAAAGTTTCTAAAAATGTGTTAGAAATAAATACCTTTTGTCAAGTTAAAAAAACAAAGATACTGCAGAGTTCTGAGGCATGGTGCAATTACCAACTAGGTCCAGATTAGTGGTGATAATGAATCCTTTGAAGTGGTTGAATGCCTTTGAATTCCCCCTCTTGGAAGTTATAATTACGTAAACTATGGTCTTTGGTTCCAGCCCAATGGAATGAGGCAATGCCTATTCGAATAACCAGACCATGTCAAGGGAAATTCAGCACTTGCACTAATAGGAATCTAGTTGTAGTGCACTATTGGCTGCAAGCAGACATTTCTGGGAGCTTCTCACCATCTGGGAGGAATTGTTCTTGTGCTTGGTTTCTATCTTAGACATCCTCCAGGACAGTAGCATGAGCGCATTGCAACTCCCCATTTTGGGCTTCCTGTGGTCACCTGGAAAGACTGAACAAAGTTGTTCCCATAGTAGCATCTGTCAAGGAATCTTGCATTATTTTAACTGGTGCAGGGGAGACCACTTGTTGGAGGAGAAAGCCCAAAGGCTGTGTTTTGCTCAACAAAGTGAAATGCTTTTTACACAAGTAATAATAAATGAAAAAGTCCAGTGGGATCTTGTATTCTCTGCCTCTGCCACTGAAGACATATTGAACTGGGCAAATCCTTCGCTGAAGCCTGTCATTTCTTTTCCCATTTTTCTCAGACACTTCAACACGTGCAGATTCTCTTCTCGTAAGGATTCCACAGAAGAAAAGTCAGCATAGGTGTTGAGAGTGGCTGACGCGTTCTCGGTTGCCCTTTCTGGATTGTGGCATTCTGGGGATTTCACTTTCTGTCTTTTTGAAATCTTCGTCTCTTTGCCATACCTGAAAACTGGCTCTTGGGTGTTTTAAGAGGTATTCAACCTGTAATACAAATTTCTCCAAGTATTTATTTCGTCTGATCCAGAAACTCTTCCCAAATGCATCTTCTTCTGTAAACTGTGGGCTTGGACCAGATGTTTTGCCAATGACTTTACTGTGTAAACTACTGGAACCCGAGACTGAGTCATCTCTCTGCCCAGCAAGGAAATCAAACGTTTGTTGTCTGCGGTGATTTCTGGGTTCTTTCGGCCTCTTTATCATGGCTACCACCTTACAATTGATTAAATTTCTTTAAGAAATGACAAGTCCTGGGGCAGCTAGGTGGCTCAGTGGATAGAACACTAGCCCTAAAGTCAGGAGGACCCAAGTTCAAATCTAGCCTCAGACACTTGACACTTACTAGCTGTGTGACCTTGGGCAAGTCACTTAACCCCAATTGCCTAAAAAAAAAAAAAAGAAATGACAAATCCAGGATTGCAGACTCGAGAGCTGGGTGGGACCTTAGAGATTATCTAGTTTAACCCTTTCATCTTACAGATGATGAAATTGAGGTCCAGCTAAACTGAGTGATAAAGTCAATGTCTTTGCTTTTATCCACTTCATATTTTTCAGAGTCAACAATTTGTTTAGAGAAGCTGGGGTGCGGCAGCCATAATTACACACAGTGTTTTCTCATCTTCAGTCTTTCTTTTAATTTCATGTTGATTTGGATCTTTGTTTTTTGTTTTTTAATGGTCTGATTGCACAAGGGGAGCTGCTTCTGAAATAATTCTCATGTCTGTAACCCATCATTTCCTGTCTATTAAGATAGGGTCAGTTTCTTTTTCTGTTTTCTTTTGATGCTACATTTTGGGCTTGGCTGTGTCCAGAGCTTCCTAGTTCTCTTCTTAAAGACTGTGTTTGTCCTACCCAGGTAGGAGGCATCCAAGTAAGCAACAAGTCATTGGCCTCTTCTGTTTCTAAATCCTTCACTATATTTTCCATCCTATTTTTCATAAATCTTTTCTCTGCCCATGTGAAAGTCACCGAGGATCAGAGAGCGTGCTGACTCCATTTGGTGGATCCTAGAAAATTTTTCTTAAAAAAAAGTTTTATTGGTGCTTTCTTCCTGTTGTTTTAAAAATCACTGTCACTTCCCATGACCTCTCCCTTGCCCCGCAGAGAACCCTCCCTTTCAACAAAGAAAAGTGGTTAGCTAGCACATGGCTGGCAGGGCATACCACATGTATCACCTGTTGTCTTCCACCCCACCACCAGAGGGAGGGAACTATGTTTTGTTACCAGTTCTCTGAAATCTAGGTTAGTCATTACATTACATTACATTACATTACATTACATTACATTACATTACATTCTGAAGTCTTCTAGAACCTTCCTTTTACATTATTGTGGCCACTGTGTATATTGATTTTCACGACGTGTTCTTCTCTTTGATTAGCTTAAACAAGTCTTTATGCATTTCCTTTTGAATTTCGTGCATTCATCATGTGCTAGAGATAATTTTGTACGTTGATCTGATGACTCATACCAAGCATGGGGGTGAGGAGAGAAGAAGGCAACGAGCATTTATAATAGCACCTACTCTGTACCAAGTACTGCACTAAGTGTTTTACAAACATTATCCAGGAGGTATGTCCATATTACAGATGAGGAAACTGAGGCAAACAGCGGTTAAGTGACTTGCCCAGGATGACAAAGCTGGAAAGTGTCTGTGACTGGATCTGAACTCAGGTCTTCCTGACTCCAGGCCCAGCACTCTATCTGTTGTACCATTTAGCTGCATGGAAGATGTCTGCTCGCCACACATGTCCTCCAGTTTCCATGAAGGATGCTCAGCATGAGTTCAAATAGAAGAGGGCCTCCTTACAGCTGGCTCCTGATCACAGATGACTTTGTGTTGCTTGGGTCATCAGCTGTATAACTACAGCAATATACACAGGTATGTATCTAGAGAGATGTGCCTGGGATGGACACTGCACAGGGAAGACGGGCTGGCCAGGGCTGACCAAGAAGGAAAGGACCTGGATTGCTTTTGAGAAACTGCCTGTTGTCTTCTGTGATACTTGTCAACCTTATAACCATCTTTTTAAGAGCCTATATTCTGCTAGTGATTCCACATGGCAATGAATGACGAAACATGACAATTCCCAAAGCATCAAAATATCAGGGGACCGCAAGGCCCATGGAAAGATACATGGTGAGTATGGGCGGACTGCAGGATATTAGCAAGGAGTACTTGCACATATAAGTGGCATCTTCAAAGATACAGCTCATGATATAAGGTGACAGGCCAGTCATTTAAGAGCAAGCCATGAGAGATGAACAGCCTGGATGATGCATGAAATGTTCAAAGACCCAGAGAGTGGCTTCCTCCCCTCTTTTAGGCCATAGAGTCTGGAAAAGCTCATGGACTCCTTCTCAGAATCATGTTTTTAAATAACTGAAGGAAATTCTAAATTTCAGTTAGAGATCAACAAAAATAAATATGCATTTTTTTCCCATACAACTTCATGGACCCCTTAACATTGATTCACATACCCCTCAGGAGTTGATGGATCCCAGTTAAGGACCCCTGAGTTAGAAGAAGGCCTGTAGCATATTGGTTAGATATTTGTGGAGTAGGACTTAGCACCTCTGAGGGCAGGGACCTTTTTTTCATATTTTCCCACGTTCATTTATCCCTTCCATTCATAGATGTGAACATATCAGGAGTTTGAAATGAATGTTTATTGAATTGAATTGGTATTTATGAGAGGATGGAAACAAGAACCTCACTGTCATTAGTTTATAACTTACATTACACTGATAAAGTCACAGTGTTGAACTAGGAAAGCAGCATCCATAGTCCTCATTGGGCTCAGTGTCCTGTAGTATACTCCCACAATGAATGCTCCTTTTCTTCCTTTATCCTGACGTTCTTACCTGTTCTTTTCTCTCAGATTTAGGGCATTAGGGAATTGAACTGGGGGGACAATAATTGGTGTCAGCAGGGAATGGCCCTGAGGCATTGTTAGCACCAGGCACTTGCCTCTTTCCCACCCCATGTTGGCTTGTAGGTGGCAGCCAAGAGGAGAGAGAGGAAGACCTTCAGGACTGAGGCTTGTTAGGCAGACCTATTCTACCCTTCCTGCAAAGCTGTCTGTTTAGCAAGAAGGGATGGTGAGCTGGGGAGACCTTTCAGTGGCATGGTAGGATGTCTGTGGTTTGTGGGTGCTACCTAATTCCCCTGTGTTGTGTGGGTTTCCTGAAAAGTGTTGTGAGCTGCCCACAGTCTGGGGCACAGAGAACACCAGTTTGTTTTCAATGAGTCTATTTATTTACTTATTTTGGCTAGGCAATGGGGTTAAGTGACTTGCCCAGAGTGACACAGCTAGTAAATGTCAAGTGTCTGAGGCCACAAGTGTCTGAGGCCAGATTTGAACTCAGGTCCTCCTGACTGCAGGGCTGGCACTGTTATCTACTGCACTGCCTAGCTGCCTCTCAAGGAGTCTGCATGATCAGGTCAGCCCCACCTTTGTTCTTGACAATCCCTTCTTATCCCTTCCCTATGCCCTTGAGCCTGCCTCCATCAGAGGGTAGAGGGAACCTCTTTTGACTTCTTCAAGAGCATCCAGCTTATAAGCCATGAAGCCCAAACTGGAAATCAGTTCTTCAAACTTCTGTAGCCAGCAAGGCCCTACGTGTAATGAGAAGGGCCCACACATAGCGAGGCCTGTCATGGTAAGGCTAGAATTGAGGCGGAATTGATATCCTTAGCCTCTTCTCCAAGGGAGACTTTCATTCCCACCAGAAGGAGAGGTGGGAAGTTGGAGCCAGAGACCCCTCTGCTCTCCTCAGAGAGAAGGACTACTGGGATGAAACCACATCTATCTGCTCCCTTAAATATCATTAATCTAGGCAGGGTGATCGGGTTCAATGTAACTTCTGACTGCTGTCATTAGTATTTGCATTTGCGGGGAAGGAGGAGGCCCCAGACTCTATATCCAAGGCTTGACCACTTTCCCACTTAATACCAGCTCCACAATGAATACACACAGTGAATAGAAAAGAAAACCCATTTATCCAACTCAGTAGCAAAACAGAATTCAGAGAAGGTCTACGAAGGAGAGTATGTACCAGACTCTACAGAGTAAAGGAGCTCTCCCACTGGGAGTGAGATAACTTGGCTCAACCAAGAGAGAGTCTAGTGTAACAAGATGGGGATAAGGACATCCCCACTCATGCTGGCTTCTTCCCAGAGCCTTTTCTTCCAGCAACCAGAAGTGGGGATTGGCTTGGTCCATCTTCCCATCTTCCTCTCCCACCAGCCTGGCCCCACCCCTTATGCAGGCCAGGGCATTCAACTCCATCAAAGAGGAGAGAGTTCCTTACCGCAGGTTTTTGGAACAGGAGTGGAGCCCTTTTTTTTTTTTTGCTTGTTTCTCTGCTGTCTCCTAGTGCTCTTGGTTAAGTCGGGTAGGGGTGGGTGGGTGGGAGCTTCTGTGTCTTAATAACTGTCTCATGAGTCATCCAGCCTTTTCTCAGAAATACATACAGGTGTGCCTCAATTTATGGAATGGATGCATTCCTGAGATCTTTTCCACCTTGACAGCCTATGCCTCAAGGTGAATTTCTGTAAATAAAATCCCATTTTCTCATTGACTTCGGTTACTACAAAGGACCTGTTTAATCTGCTAATCACACGAAAGAAAGAAGCAAATCTGAGGGAGGGGCATCATTAAATGGAAAACATTTTTAAAAAGAAATAGTCCAGGGGCAATAGATAGAGCACTGGCCTTGGAGACGGGAGGACCTGAGTCCAAATCTGACCTCAAACACTTGACACTTACTGGCTGTGTGACCCTGGGCAAGTCACTTAACTCGGATTGCCCCCCCCCACACACACACAAATAGTCCAATACCTAAGCAGATCTAAGATCTCCTCAATGTGCTTATCCCTCTAATGACCCAGCTGGCAGCCCAACCATGCCTGCCCAACCTTGTCCATGTCTGGCCATCCATCTTTCCTCTCATTCTCTTGACATTGAATGGATGTCTGTGGTATGCCAGCTGTTCATTGTTGATCTTTGCAGTTAGCAAGTGACCAGTTCCTCTTTCCTGAGCTCACATGTATCTCTGATGACATCTTTTTACACCTTTTTTCCTGGATAATTAGTTCCTCATGGGCAATGCACTGCAGCCTCTTCAAGCTCATAATGTACCTCTCCTTTGCCTCTTGGGTGACCCTCACCTTCAATCCTTTGAAGACTAGTATTCCATGGCTCATGGTTATATATCATATTGAGAAAATGTTGATATTAAAAAGATGAGCTTTTGTACTAGGGAGAAGCCTGGGAATAACAATAATGATAACAATTACAACACACCTCAACAACCACAGGATGGCAGGAAAGACAATATCCATTTGTAAAGCGCTTGAACCTTAGTAAAGTGCCTTCCTCGAAATATCCTTGTGAAGTGGGTAGTTGTTACTATTCCCATTTCACAGATGGGGAAACTGAGGGCCTGATAAGCTGAGCGATCTGCCCAGGGTTCATGCAATATCTAAGAAGTAAGCCGCTTCACTTTCCCGGGCCTCATTTTCTCTGTCTGTAAAATGAAAGGATTGGACTAGATGGGCAGCTGTAGCCCTGGGATCCCATGAGGTGAGATTTGAACCCAGATCTCCTCCTTCCAATGTTGTTAGGCTTTCTTGCGATCTAGAACAATCCTCCAAGAGACAAGAACATAATCCAAGATACAAATATCTGCCCTCCTCTAGGACTTGATACCAGCGTGAAGCAGCTTTATCTCATGCTCCTTTTTAAACCTGAGTCTCATTGGCTAAAAATGTTGGCTGGGTACTCCAGGGATCGTCTTCTTCCCCCGCTTTGGTGAGTAATGCATTTATTTAAGCCAGAGCTCTTTAGGGCTGACAGCTCACACTAAAGGATCATTTACATAATTTATTATTTCCATAAATGTTAATTTCTGCCTAATGGGCTTCCTTTTAACTGTGCACTAATCCCAGCTGTACAATATAATGTGCACAAACTGTCTTGGCTCCAAGGCCAGGCCAGGAAGTTTGTCTGAAATCAGTAGGGAGGGAGCAGGGAGGTCCCCACAAAACAGACCAGAGACTTTCATTCACTCTAAACTTGCATCATGCGCTGAAAAATCATTCAGAGAGTTATAGTGCCTAGATTTAGGGCTGGAAGGACCCCAGCAACTGTCACCCCCCCCATCCTCCCCCTCACTTACCCAAGGAGGAGATAGAGGTCCAGAGAGTCAGAATTAGTGACCTGGCCAAGAATGCTTAGGAACTCAGGCTGCCTGACTTTGCTAGAAAGGGTCAAGGAAAGCAACAGGAGACAGATACCTGTTCATGGTCTTTTGAGGGGCCTGAATCCATGGCTGAGAATGCTGAATTGGGAATCAAAGGACCTGTCTGAGCCTGGGCAGGTCACTTAATCTCTGTCTGCCTCAGTTTCCTCATCTGTAAAAAATGGAAATCATAGCAGCACCTAACCTTCCAAGGTTGTTGTGAGGATTAAATGAGATGATAATTGTAAAGCACTTAGCCTAGTGCCTGGCACAGGGTAGGTGCTTACTACTTCCTGTCTCTCTGGCTAGCTGGGTTTTCCCCAGTGGGCCACAAGGCAGGCCCTTTCTTTCCTGGCAGTCCACGTTCTCCCCTTTTTATCTGGAAGTGGGTGGTGACATGTCATCATTTCTGTTCCCTTTCTGTGGCTTCATTGCCCAGCCTGTCATAGAGAATTCTGATTGTCCACAGATCTTGGTGTTCCGGGCTTTGAAGTCATGTGGCATCACAGGGAGAAGGCTGGTGCTGAAAGATGTCTTTTTGGAACAGGAAGTTGCTGGGAGCTTGTAGAAAATGTCTCCATTTCCCAAATGGGATTCAGCTGTCTCTCTCCTCTCCTTCTGCTCAATTCCAGGCCCAGTTCTTCCCTCTCTTTCAAAGCTTATTGAAGAGATAATTATGTGGCTCCATCACTTTCTCCCCTCTTCCTTCCTCCCCACCTCCCTCAATTTCTACTGATGTCCATCTCTGTATGTATCCATGTATCGATCTTGGACAATATCAACCTACAAATTCATTGATGCTGTCTCTCCTTTCCTCTGCCTTCTGGGTCACAGTTCCAGGGTGGAGAAGAGCGGCTGCATGCTAATTCTATGGAGGAACTTCCATCATGAAGGCCCCCTCTCCCGTATGGTGACTCCACTTGGATCTCCTTCTCAAGAGGGGCCCTAGACATGTTCATCTTACCCACTGTTGCTTTCTTCACTCTCTGCCTTGGCCCCATGCAGGTACCCTGCCCTCCCCCCCTTATCAGATCTCATAGACAGGTTATCTGTCCTTGAGGGGAGGGACCATCTTGTCTTCTTATATTTGCATTCTCATTACTCATTCACAAGCCTGGCACCTGCTGAATGCTTAAATGCTCTATTTCTATTTTCAAGTATAGAATAAATTCAACGTGTAACTTTCAAAGCTGTCCTACTAGTTAGGTTTGATTCCAGCCTACCTTCTGTTCTCTTCTGTGCATTAAAGAAAATGTTTTAATGACCTTGTTTGCTTTTAATGGAGAACCAATTGCTTCCCCCACTCCCCCCACCCTGTCTTTCCTCCCTCCCCTTTTCCAACTTGAAGAGAAAGAAACACAAGTCTTGTGACAACTGTGTCTAGTCAAGCAAAGCATATTCCCCATGTCTTAAAATGTCTGTCTCTTTCTGTACCTTGAGTCCATCGCCTCTCTGATGGCATGTGGGTAACCTGCTTCAGCACTGTTCCCCTGAAACTGTCATTGGTCATTGCATTGATCAGAGTGCTTGAGTCTTTCAAAGTTGTTTTTCTTTTAAATACTGATTTTATGATGAAAATTGTTTTCCTGGTTCTGTTCATTCTATATCCATTCATACAAGTCTTCAAAGGTTTCTCTGAAACTTTTCCTTTTGAATTTTTTTTTTACAGCACAATAGTATTCCATTATATTCACATCCATAATTTGTTCAACTATTTCCCAGTGGATGTGCCTTCTCTTGGTTTCCAGTTCTTTGCCAATACAAAAAAAGCTCCTGTAAACATTTTTGTGTTGGAGGCGTCCTTTTCTTCTTTCTTTGATCTCTTTGGGGTGTAGACCTAGCTGAGCTATCTCTCAGTCTGCTTTCCAGAATGGCTAGATCACTTCATAGTTCTACCTGGAGGGCACCTACATAACCTTTTGTAACCCGTTTTCATTGTAGAAGGCATGCCAGTTTGGATGAGGTTCTGCAGTTCCTAAATGATTATTTCCCCAGTTGGGTATTTTAGCAGGACCCTTTCCGGACTGAGCGCTATGCACCTACCTGGCGGTCCTTCTTGGGATAGAAGTGATTCATGATGCCAGAAGGTACACACTGGTAAGGTTAAGGTGAGGCAAAGGTTAACAGGAAGCCAAGGAGAATGGGGTGGGGAGGGCAGTAAACAGCTGTAGATTGAAGCCATCAAGGCTCCCTTTGTTTCTTTCTTCAGGAGAATGGAGGACAGACTGAGCCAGGGAGAAGGGTGTCTAAGATTCCCAGCTGCTCCTCTTTCGAAACAAAGAGATTGTGGAATTCCTGCGTCAAGCCCGAGACACCCGAGGTGGCAGTTGGTCACCTGATTCCCTAGCATGTGTTATGAGTGACTGGCATAATTCCTTGAACCTGAGCTGGGTGGGGCCAAGCTGTTGATGCCCCTCTAGGGAACTTTTTTTTTCTTTCTCCTATTGCTGGGAGTGTCAGGACAGGAGGGAAGAGACCAGACTCACAACCTTCCACCCCTGGGGGGGCTTGATGGGCCAGGAGCAGTGGCTTGCTTGCTTTGAGAGGCCAAGTGTAGTGCTGCAGAGTTTTCAAAGATATATCCCAATGCTGGCTCTTTTAAGGAAATTGTTTACGTTCTCTGCTATCGATGTGAGGTCTGGGTAATTTGTTCTTATAAGAATCTGTGTGGGGGCAACTAACACATAGCACTTACTAGCTGTGTGACCCTGGTCACATAACCTCAACTGCAGGTCGTGTTGAGTGTAAACAATATTTTGAGATCTGCAACAGCTATGATGAGATACAAAAACCTCTGTGGTTTCTATTGGTGACAAAGTCACAGGTTCTGCTAATACCACTGCGGTTTGTCACCTACATTTGTTTCAGAATAGAAGGAAATGTGAAATTTCAGCTAGAAGTTGGTGAAAACAAAAATGTCATTTCCCCCCACATATACTCACAGATCCCTTGAAATCAAACTACAGACCCCTAAGGATTAGTTTCGACTTCAATTTAAAAGTCCCTGCACCACGGTATTATCATTTCTGCATTAATGGGGAGACATAGAGGGCCAGGCTGAGGATCCTCAGAGAGCTGAAGTGATTTGTCCCTGTTGCCACATATGGGAAGTGCCAATGGTGGGGCTGGAACCTAATTCTCTAGTGATTCAAGGGAAGGGGGCTTTCCCACAGTGCTATCTGGCCCCATACTGCCTCTCCTGTTTCCCAGTTCTTAGAGAGGGCAGCTTCCCAGGGACATACTGGTTCTAAATATAGATGGATCCTTTTACTGCTGCTGTGGGGGAGGGGGCAGGTTATTGCAGGACAAGTTAGGAAATATTAGGTGACTCCTCAATGCCAGCCATCACGTTGGCATTGGGAGTACAAAGAGGCAGTAAACTTTGTTTTCTCTGTACCCAGTAGAGTACTAGTTTGGGAATCAGGAAGACTTGAGTTCAAATTTTACCTATTTGTTGTCTGTGGCCAAAGGCTTACATCTCTGAGCCTCCATTTCCTCATCAGTAAAATGGGGAGAGTATTACCTATCGTACCTTGCTTCAGAGGGTTATTTCGAAGCTCAGACGAGTGGATGTGTCTGAGTGCTTTGAACATATCAGCAGTGATCCTAGGAACGACGCAAAGCAAAGAGTGGAGAAAAGAGAGGCTCTAAGACCTGGGGGAGAACGGGAGAGAGGCGCCCCGGAGGTGAGGAGCGCAAGGAAGCTTTGGGTGGGGAGTAGTCGCCATCTGAGTGGGCCTTTGAAGGGAGGGAGCGATTTCCAAAAGTGAGGAAGAGTTTGGGAAGAGGGAAGAAGACGATTCTGGACAGAGGAGTGATATGATTGTGATTCTAGGGCAGCGGTGGCAAGGAGGGACCGATCGGAGAGACGATATATTGCTGCTTAGACGTGGCGTGGACGAGAGAAGGCCGTTAGCCACCCCCCCCCAACTCCCCAATCTGGCCCCCACTCGCCCCTCTAGGCTCATTTCCTATAGTCCATTTCCTGTACATAGCCTTTCAGTCAAAATGCCGGGCTGACTGTTCCCGGCGCGTGCCCTTCCATCCCCACCTTTGCGGGTTTCTTCTGTGTCGGAAAGGTTGGAAGTGATGCATCTACAGAATCCTCATCCCCCTTCAGAGCACAGCTGGGCTTTCACTTTCTAACAGAGACGTTGCCCTAGTCCCCCTCCGCCAAGTGGTTGAGCATTTATAGAACAATTTCAGGTTTGCGAAGCGCTTTGCAGATATTCTCATTTGGTCTTCACAACAACCCTGCCGTTATTGTCTCCATTTTACAGGTGAGGAAACTGAGGCTTGGAAAAGGGATTATTTTGCCCAGCTTCACCTGGCTGGTCAGGATCTGGGGACAGAGCCTAGGCTCAATACTGTGCACTGTGGCGTCCCCTGGTGGTTCCACTTGTTAGTGCGCCCTCCCTCTTGAAATTCCTTTGTATTTACTTTTCCGGGTGTATGCTTTCTTTCCCATAACAGACAGGCTCTTTGAGGGCAAGGCTGTTTGTTTTGCTTTTGTCATTGAATCAATTAGCCCAGGGTCCTGCACCAAGCAGGTCCCTAATAAACACAGGGTGTCCCAAAGCCTTAGAGCAGTTGGGACACTTTGCTATTTGTTAAATTGAAACGCTCACAGAATGCCTCGGTGACATGAACGCGTTACTTACTCGCAAATGCTGAGGTTTTCCGGAGCCTTAGGTAGGGTTAGAGTTGTCTTTTTTTTCTAGTCTCTAAGCTTTTCGGAGAATGTTTAAGAGAGTGGATAACGTCCAGCCGTTCAAGTTTGGAAGAGAGAAAATCTGGCTTTGTTCAAGGTCGCGTGCAATCTTGAGGTTGAAACCTATTCCTTGCTATGTATGTTAGGAAACTGACTCAGTGGTCCTGGGGCACTGCCAGCAGTGTGTGTGTGCCCTGCCAGGCCGGAGACGTTTTGGGGCTGAGGAAGCAGTGCTTTGCTGGAAGCTTGGAGGGGACATTCTTTCAAAAGTAACATCAGCCTCCAAATCCCAGTCCTTTGACAACTGCCTTGTCAGCCACCCTAGAGAATTAAGTCCCTGGAACAGGGGTGATTCTGGGAGTTCCTAGAATTCGGCAGCTGTGATCTATAGGATTTCTATGGATGTGTCACTGTGGAAGGGTAGGTCTCTGTAGCTCCAAATGGATTTTAAATTTTTCTCAAAGGAATACGGAAAACGGCAAATGGATGAGTAACAGACTGTAGTGGGGTGAGATCCTCATATGTATCCCCCAGAAAATTCCTTCTAAAAACTATCTCTAAGTACTCTATGGATCGGCACCTATTCAAAACCAGAGTTCATGAGCTCCCACCAATATATTTACTTTTACCAGTCAGAGGGCATGTTAATTCAAGACCAAAAAACAAAAAAATCAATGTAAAGCATGACAAAATGATGAGAAAAGATTCTCTCGTGTTCACATAGCTTCGCCATAGCTTCCCATCCCACTGATAGGGGAGATTTCATGGAGAAAATGTATATGAGCCAGGGAATTTACATGTCTCGCTATGAGAGGGGTTCTTAAGCTTTATTGGGATTTCATGAACCCCTTTGATAGCCTGGTGAATGGCCGATTCTCAAAACAATATTTTTAAATTCACAAAATAAAATATTTAGGATTACTAAGGAAATCAATTATATTGAAATACAGTTATCAAAAAAATCTTTTAAGTTCCTGGACCCCAGATTAAGAACTCTGGATCAATGGCCAGGGGTAACTCAATTTTACGTGATGGGAAGTTGTCATGATTTGGCACTAAGTGTCATGCTGCTGTGTGCACATATTTCTACTGTCTTCCCTACTTTCTTTCATGGCCAAAGTGGTCCTCTGCTACCATTTGTGGGTCTTCAGCTCTTTGCTGGCACCTAGAAAGGTATAGTGATTAGAAAACCTCTCTCTGACCTCAAGAGATTGTGATGCCACAGCTTGGGAGGCCGCTAGCAGGAAAGAGTAGTGCCAGGCTGGTCCAGGGAGGAGAGCAGGTGGCCCGAAGGAGCAACAAGATCATTTGGTACCTTCTTATTTCAACTAATTATTTTTGCTATTATCTTGCAAAACTTAGTTGTTTTTACCTTAGGTGAAGGAGTGCAATTAATGTCCTCTAAATTTTGGCAACCTGAGCAAAACCCCATTCACTCCATTCTACTTACAACTCTGTTGCACACTACGATCTCAATAATTTGAATCCTGTCTAAGACAATTCCAAAAGACTCGGGATAGAAAATGCTACCCACATCCAGAGAAAGAACTACAGTCTGAGTGCAGATCGAAGCATACTATTTTATTTTATTTTTTGTTTGTTTCTTCTTTCTTGTGGTTTTTTCCCCTTTGGTTCTAGTTCTTCTTTACAACATGATTAATGTGGAAATATGTCTAATATGATTGTACATGTACAGCCTATATCAGATTGTATGCTGCCTTGGGGAGGAAGGAGTAGAGGGAGGGAGAGAAAATTTAGAACTCAAAATCTTATAGAAGTGAATGTTGAAAACTAAAATAAATAAATAAAATTTAAAAAACAAAAAAAATAAGGTGGATTCTAACTCTAAAAAAATAACAATTTCAATCCTGCTATTTAAAAATTTTAATTTTAAATATCATTTGGACCAAATTAACCTTTGGTGGGGGAAGGCATTTTTAAAGTAAACTGATACTGTAAACACAGTTTTAGGGAGAATGTTTCAACTACCTTATAGTATAAACTGAGTATTTGATAAGTATTCATTTAGATATAAACAATTGGTGTATTAATTAGAAATATTTTATTCACTAAAGTAGACTCCCTAACACTCTACTCTGATAAAATTTTATTGCTCTAGTTTGAATTACTTTGTATACTTTGAAGTAACAAAGCTCCATCATTTAAAACATATTCTTCAGACTTTTCATGCATTTAGACTGTTCTATCTTGTAGTGTAGGTTTATTATATGTAAATGCCTTGTCAAAATGGGAAATCAGTCACAATTAGTCATCACTTCATTGTGCCTAGAATTTGGTACAATTAAATTTAATGTTTAAAACATTTTAGTGCAGAAATGGAAATCCATGAAAAAAAATTAGTGAAACAAGAGCTAGTCTAGGGGAGTTTTTATCAATGACAAAAATCTATTATTCACAATGTCCACATAGCTATAGAACAATAACATATTCATAACAAGCCAGATAAGGCCCTGAAATATCTTCTGAATCATTAAGAAAAGATGAAATTACAAGCCGTATAGTTTTTATGCAAAATCCATTTTATTGTGATCTGCTTGTTTGAAAATTGAGAAAAAGAAGAAAGCCTCTTCTGCTATAAACATTCCTTAATCATCTTTGGAAACAGACCTAGCAGAGAAATTGCTGGGTCAAAGGGTATAGGCAGCTTAATAGCTCTGCGGGCATAACTCCAGATTGTTCTCCAAAATGGTTGGATCAGTTCACAGCTCCACCAACAGTGAATTAGTGTTCCAATTTTTCCACATTCCCTCCAACATTTGTCACTTTCTCCTTCAATCATTCTAGCCAATCTGGTAGACTATGATAAATACCTAAATTAATTATAAAGGACATATGAAGAATAATGCCATCTGTATCCAGAGAAATAACTGATAAACAGAAGTATGCTAAAATAATTTTACATATATATATATATATATACATATACATATATATATATATATACACACACCTATTTGTGTCTAATGGTAGCTGTCTCTAGGGTGGGGGAGAGGGAAGAAAAAAAGATAAAAGAGATTTACATGATAACTTTATTATATATTTAAACAGAACAGCAAGTTGTACATAGTAAATTTGCAGTTTCATGTGTAATTATCTTTTGTATTATACTATGTCATGGAAATACTGGTTTTATTCCATAAATTAAGAATAAAATAAATTAAAAAAAAATCCACTCTCTGACAGGGGCAGTCACTGTTTTTTTTTTCTGGTCTATAAGCTGTAATAGTTATTCATAATTGAAGAGGACCAAAATAACATCTCCACGTTGAGGCAGTGTGTGCGACTGTGGCTGATCAGACCCATATGAGGCTGGAAAACTTTGGCACAAGCTGGGCACAAATAGTCCATGTAGGGGCAGTTGGATGGCATAGTGGATAGAGCACCAGCCCTGGAGTCAGGAGGACCTGAGTTCAAATGTGGCCTCAGACACTTGACAACTTCTAGTAGCTTAACCTTGATTGCCTCACCAAAAAAAAAATAATAATAATAAATAAAAAAGTACATTTCTAAAAAAAATTGTCCATCTGAACATGTGGACTGGAGATGTCTAAATTCGTGCATCTCCTGTTTCTTTTGAGCTACTTCAGTTCTGCCTCGCTCATCGAGCACAGCACCTCTTTGAGTGGAGGCACGCCACACCACATGGTTGCTACGCCTCCCTGACAGTCACCAGCAGATGCTGCCTGGGATGCTCTAGGCTACAATTCGTTCCATTCTTTTTACTCCCTGTGTCCTAGACAACTCTCTGACTTACAGTCGGAAAATTCTTCATAACTCTTTTTCATTTAAAAAAAATTTTTTTTTGCAGTTGACAGTAGATGTCATTTTATTTTTTAAAATTTTTTAAAATTAATTTATTTTGATTTATCAACAATCACTTTCATATGCTTTTGAGTTGAAATTTTTCTCCCCCTTCCTCCCCTCTTACCCCCACCAAGATGCGCACAATTTGATATAGGCTTTACATTTACATACCCATTAAACATATTTTCACATTAGTGAAGTTGTAAGTAAAAATTAAAACCAATAGGAGGAACCATCAGAAAGATGAAACAAAACCCAACAGAAGGTAAAAATAAGTGACAGCAATTCGACTTCCATAGTTCTTCCTTTGGATGTGGACAGCATTTTCCATCCCGAGGCCTCTGGAGATGTCTTAGATCCTTGTAATGCTGAGAAGGGTTCAGTTTAACAATCTTAGTCATCACATAACGTGGCTGTTATTGTGTACAATGTTCTCCTGGTTCTGCTCACTTCACTCAGCATCAGACCATACAAGTCTTTCCAGGTTTTTCTGAAGTCAGCCTGTTCATCATTTCGTATAGCACAATAGTATTCCATTACATTCATATACCACAACTTGCTCAGCCATTCCCCAATGGATGGGCATCCTCTCAATTTCCAATTCTTTGCCACCACAAAAAGAGCTGCTATGAATATTTTTGTACACGTGGGTCATTTTCCCATTTGTTTGATCTCTTTCGGATATAGCCCTAGAAGTGCTATTGCTGGATCAAAGGGTATGCACATTTTTGTAGCCCTTTGGGCGTGGTTCCAAATTGTTCTCCAAAATGGTTGGATCATTTCACAACTCCACCAACAATGTATTAGTGTATAACTCTTTTTTAAGCACTGATGGAAATCCTGTCCCCCCAAAGGGGTCTGAAAAAAAAACCCTGAAGGGCCCAGAGATGCTCCCAGTACCAAAGTGACTAGACCTCCTGAAGGCGGGGTTAGCCTTCTTCTGCTGAGCCCCAGAAGGCAGAGCTCTGAGCTCTGCTGGGAGGTGCGGGTCTCCTTTTGGGGTCTGTCAAGTTAATGAGCGTTTATTAAATACCTGCTATGCACCTGGCACAGTGCTGAGTGCTGGGCGTGCAAAACAAAGTGTAAGAAAATGCGTCTTCTGAAGGAGCTGCAGACAAACTAGCTGTGTATGGGATAGGTTGGGGCGATGACCTCGGAGAGGAGGAAGACCCTGGCCTGGAGGCGCCCAGCCTGCAGAAGGCACAGGGATTTTAGCTGGAACCTGAAGGCAGCCCTTGAGGGTTCCGAGGACGTCTTTAATAAAAATAGTTCCCATGCCCTCAGGTGAAAGAGGACAGGGAGGGAAAAAGATGAAAGCCCAGGCAGAGTCGGCCAAAAGGGTTCCACAGAGGGGGACCCAGGAGCCCTTCCTCACGGCCTGAAAAATGTTCTTTGGCTCTTCTGGCCCCAAAGGGCCACAGCTGGGGCCCAGACAAGGGCACCTAGGGGTGACAGTAACCCAACTGCCTCAGGTTCTCCCAAATGAGGATAAACATCTTGAAAAGCAAGGGAGGCTCTT
The DNA here is from genome assembly GCF_003287225.1 of Phascolarctos cinereus. Lineage (NCBI taxonomy): Eukaryota > Metazoa > Chordata > Mammalia > Diprotodontia > Phascolarctidae > Phascolarctos > Phascolarctos cinereus. The sequence goes on along the minus strand of NW_027556402.1, from coordinate 260,492,236 downwards.
GCCTTGCCTCCAGGAGTTTATGTTCTTTTCTGGAGAATAGCTGGGGTGGTAAATAAGGCTAGTGATTATGGACTTTGTTCAGAGTTCTCATGGCTGCAGGTGGAAGGGGGCGAGGGAGGTGGCAGGAAGATGGGGAGGGCCATGGGAGAGTCCAGTCTGTCTTGAATTGGGTCTGGATGACTGTCAGGAGACCAAGGTCTCAAGGGCTAGCTCGCTCATCATGCAGATGAATCTCAAAGAAGAAAGTTACTCAGGAAAGTGGTTTGGAAGCAGTTGTCCAGGCTTCTGGTCTGGGGGGCCTTTTCAGAGCAGCATCATTGCCAGCTTTTCTGCTAAGATGTCTGCTGTCAGGTTCAGGTTACAGGCGCGAAGTGCCTGCTGGATGGTGGACACGTCAGCTTCTTTATAATTTGATTTTTTCCAGAGTAATAGCGACTGGTAGAATTGCTCCTTCAGATCACGAGGATGTGCATAAACAATCCTGTCGATGTCCACCTGGGAAACGCCAAGCTTCCGAACCAGCCTCTTCCAGTCCCGGCCCACCTGGTCACAAAGGGTGTCGAAGGCGACCTCCAGCTGGGCTGCAAAATAAAGAGCTAGAGCATGTGGGAATGGCTTTGAGAAAGAGAAGTCTATAAACCCAGTGTCTAGCGTGCACCAGCGACAAGCCTTTAAACATCACTGGACATCCACCAAGGCTCAGACCTCGATGCATTCCCTCTTCACCTCATACCTTAGAATCCCTCCCTCCCTTTTTTTTCTTTCCTTTCCTCCCTCCCTCTCTCCATTCATCCCTTTCTTCCTTCCCTCTCTCCCATTCTTCCTTCCAGCCTCTCTCTCTCCCTCCCTCTTTTCCTTCCTTCCTTTCTCCCTGCTTTTCACTCTCACCCTTCCTTCCCTCTTTCTTTTCCTCCCTCCCTTTGTTTCTTCCTTCCCTCTCTCCTATTCTTTCTTCCTTCCCTCCCTTGCTTCCTTCATTCCCTCCCTCTCTCGCATCCATCTCTCCTTTCCTTGTTCTTTCCCTCTCTCCCATTTTCCCTCCTCTCCCTTTCTTCCTTCCTTCCCTCCCTCTCTTGCATTCGTCTCTCCCTTCCTTGTTCTTTCCCTCTCTCCCATTTTCCCTCCTTCCTTCCCTCTATCTCATCCTTCCCTCCTTGCCTCTTTCCATCCCTATTGCTGGCACCACCATTTTTTCCAGTCACTCTCATTTTTCTTGATTCCTCACTCTTTCTCTGCCCCCCCCCCACAGTCAGTTACCAGGTCTTGTTAATTCTACCCAAAGATTTCTTCCAGTTGCCCCTCCTCTGGCAGGACAAGGGTTGTGCCTTTGGCTTCTCAGGCAAAATCACCATTTCTATGACCCCCAAATAATGCTCACACATCTATCCCCTGACCTGGATGACATCATGGACAGTACTATCTATCCTGGTCATTTGAGGGATTTTGCTTTCCTGGGCATGTGGGAGAGAGTGGGGTAGATGGTCACTGAGTCTTGGGCCCGGCCCTCCATCCACAGGGATGAGCGCCTGCTGCAGGGAGGGAGGCAGCCAGACACCTGGGGATCTGGGACCCAGGCAAGGGCTCAGGATCTGTAAAATCGTAGAATGCCAGAGCTGGTAGAAATCCCCAAACCCAGCTGCCCAATGTCCTCATTCAGAGGAGAGGACCCAGAGAGGAAGGGACTTGCTCCAACTCACAGGATTTAAACTCAGAGCCCCTGCCTCCAAATCCAGAGGTCTTTCCACTGCAGCCTTCCTAGACGCATCCTCCCCCTTTAATGCCACGAGGCCAACCCCAAAGGTGGAGGCCGACGCCCTACCTTCCACCTTCGGATCGAGCTGCTCCCCAGGACCAGGCTTGTTTTTCACACAATTGGCCAGCTCTTGTATCAGATCTTCCCTCTTCAGGCTCTGGAGCATTGAGCTCAGGAATTCAGTATTGTTCACAGAAAGTAAGTTCAGCTGCATCAGGCATGAGAAGAGCTCGATCCCATGCTCAATCTCATGCAGCTTCCTCTTCCCAATTTTCGTCTTGCAAAGGAATTTCATGTCTTCCAGCTCCCTCCTTGACAGGTTGGAGGAGACGTGCTGTAGCACGACAAAGAATGGGTCTACTTTCTCCATGGCCCTTGGAGTGAAGGAGTGAGCCTGCAGCTGGAAGAAAGGTTCCCAGAAGTTCAGAGCCAGAAGAGGCCTCCAGGCCGAGCCAAACCTCAACAAGCATCCCCTCGACAACACTGCCACTGTATAATCTATGTCAGATTGTGCGCCGTCGTGGGGAGGGTGGTGGGGAGGAAGGCAGAGAAAAAATTTAAACTCAACAGTATACAGTGGGGCAGCTAGGTGGTGCAGTGGATAGAGCACCGGCCCTGGACTCAGGAAGACCTGAGTTCAAATCTGGCCTCAGACTCATAACACTTACTAGCTGTGTGACCCTGGGCAAGTCACTTGACCCTGTTGCCTAACCAAAAGAAATAAAAAGCAAATGGAAGTGATTGTTGACAAGTCAAAATAAATTAATAAAATAAATCTAAAAAAACAACACTGCCAACCAGTGGCTGTCTAGTCTCTGCTTGAAGCCCTCCAGTCAGAAGGGGACCCATCACCTTCCAAGGCTGTCCATGCCTTTTGGGGATGCCCTGATCATTAGGAAGTGCTTTGATTGCCAGCCTCAACTGGCTTCTTTGCAACTGCCCCTCACAGCTCCTGGTTCTGTCCTCTGGGGCTCAAGAGAATAAGGCAGATCCTTTTTTCAACCCTTTATATACCGAAGACCAAAATCATGTCCCCTTAATCAATGCCATGTTATAATCACACCCTCATAATTCTTTGACTGGTCCTTAGCAGTTACAAATGATCTCTCAGTTCCCAAATGCAATGGCCCCTTTTCCAGCTCCACCCTCCTAGACCTCTGTGCAGTCTTTGACACTAGTGATCACTCTCTCCTCCTTGACCCTCTCTTCTCTCCAGGTTTTTGGGACACCCTCTCCGTGTGCGGCCCCCCGTGACTCCCCCCTCCCCCTCAATTTTCTTCCTAGCTCTCTGACCTCTCCTTCTCTGTCTCCTTTACTGGATCTTCCTCCACATCACCCCCTCTCACTGTACATGGCACGTGTCCCTCAGGGCTCTGTCCTGGGCTCTCTGCCCTTCTCCCTCTACACTGCCTTGCTGGGTGATCTCATCAGTTCCCAAGGATTTAATGAGCATCTGTCTCTATGCTGATGATTCTTAAATCTACTTCTCCTGCTCCAAAGTCTCTGCTGACTTCTAATTTCTCATCTCTGAATGCCATTCAGACATCTCGATCTGCATGTCCAGCAGACAGCTTAAACTCAATATGTCTAAGATGGAAGCCATCACATTTGCCCTCTGCTACCTTCTGTAGACGGCACCACCCTTCTCCCAGCCCCTCAGGTTCCCAATGTGGAAATCATCCTGGACTCTTCATTCTCTCTCACCCCCCTCCCCCCACCACATCCAATAAGGTGCCAAGACCTGTCGATTTCCCTTCTGCACCATTTCTGCAATGTGCCTTCTTCTCTCCTCTGACACTGCCCCGACCCTGGTGCAGGGCCCCATCACCTCCCACCTGGACTGTTGGAAAAGCTGCCTTGAGTCTCTCCCCACTTCAGTCCATCCTCCATTCAGCCACCAAAGGGATTTTGTAAAGCACAGGTCTGACCTTGTCACCTCCTACTCTGGAAACTCCAGGGGCTCCCTATTGCCTCCAGGAGCAAATACAAAATGCTCTGTTTTTCATTCATGGCCCCTTCCTCCACCTTTCAGTCTTTGTATACCTTACTCTTCACCAGTGACACTGGCCTCCTGGCTGTTCCTCAAACCAGGCCCTCTGGCTCTGAGCATTGAGCCATGCCTGGAATTCTCTCCCTCCTCTGTTCTAACCCTAACCTCCTTGGCTTCCTTTAAGTTCCAGCTAAAATCTCATCTTTATTAGAAGTCTTCCCCAATCCCCCCATTCCAGTGCCTTCTCTCTTTCAATTATTTCCTCTATCATATCCACAGCTTACTTTGTCTATATTTGTTTGCGTGTTGACTCTCCCTTTAGATTATAAGCTCCTTAAAGGCAGGGACTGTCTTTTTGTTGTTGTTGTTATTAATTCATTTAGATTTATCAGCAATCACTTCCATATGCTTTTGAGTTTAACATTTTTCTCCCCCTTCCTCCCCACCACCTTCCCCAAGACGGCACACAATCTCATATAGGCTATACATATACATTCCTATTAAACATATTTTCACATTAGTGATGTTGTAAGTAAGAATTAGAACCAATAGAAGGAACCACCAGAAAGAAGAAACAAAACTCAACAGAAGAAAAAAAAATAGCAATTAGTATGCTTCGATCTACATTCAAACTCCATAGTTCTTTCTTTGGATGTGGATAGCATTTTCCAACATGAGGCCTTTGGAGATGAGGGAGTGTCTTTTAAAAGTTTTTAAATTTGTTTTATTTTAAATGTATGGAATAAAACAAGCATTTCCATAACATGGTATAATAATGATAATAAAAAGATTTCACCTGAAATTGTAAATCTATTAGGTACAATTTGCTATTCCTTTTAAATATACAATAAAATTATCATGTAAATGTCTTTTTGTTTCTTCCCTTCCCCCCCCATGGCTACCATTAAATAAAAATATGTATCTATATGTAAAATTATTGTATACACACTTCTATTTATCAGTTCTTTCTCTGGGTGCAGATAGTGTCTTCCTTCATAGATCCTTTGTAGTTAATTTCGGCATTTCTAATAGTCAAAATGACTTATTCACTCAAAGTTGTTCCTTTTTAAAAAATTAAACTATTTATTTATTTTTAGTTTTCAACATTCACTTCCATAAGATTTTGAGTTTTTAATTTTCTCCCCCTCCCTCTCCTCCCCCCTCCCCAAGACTTCTTTCAAATGAATTTTGTTATTATTTTTTCTACTTCAGGAAAATAATTTTTGGCAATCTAATTGAGATGGCATTGAATATATAAATTAGTTTAGGTAAAATTGTTATTTTTATTATATTGGCCCTGCCTACCCACGAACAAGTAATATTTCTCTAATTATTTAAATCCGATTTTTTTATACAAAAAGTTTTTTTAAAAATAATTTTATTTGTATAGTTCCTGGGATTGTTTTGGCAGGTGTACTCTCAGGTATTTTATACTGTATAGAGTTATTTTAATGGGGTATCTCTTACTGTCTTCCTTTGTTTCTGATACATAGGAATGCTGATGATTTAAGTGGATTTACTTTGTATCCTGCTACTTTGCTGAAATTATTGTTTCAGCTAACTTTTTAGTTGAGTCTTTGGGTTTTCCAAGTATATCATCATATTGTCTGCAAAAAAAGAGACAGTTTTATTACTTTATTCCCTATTCTGATTCTTTCTCTTTCTTTTTCTTCTCTTATTGCTCTTGCTAGGATTTCTAATACAATATTGAATATTGGTGATGGTGGGCATCCTTGTTTCACACCTGATCTTAGTGGGAAGGGTTCTAACTTATCCTCATTACAAATAATGTAGTTAAATTTTTTTTTTATCAATTTAAGGAAAAATCCATTTATACCTATACTTTCAAAAATTTTTTTGTGGTTACAATGTTTATTTTTTTCTTTTTAATAATTAATTAATTTATTTTTAGTTTTCAACATACACTTCCATAAGATTTTGAGTTTCAGATCTCTCCTTCCCCTCCCCAAGATGTTATGCAATCTGATACAGGCTCTACTTATACGTTCATATTAAGCATATTTTCCCATTAGTCATAAACTTTCAAAATTTTTTAATGGCAACAAGTGTTGTACTTTATCAAAAGCTTTTCTGCATCCATTGACATAATCATATGACCTTTTAAAACTTTTATTATTGATATAACCAATTATGTTAATAGTTTTCCTTATGTTAAACCATCCCTGCATTCCTGGTATAAATCCCACTTGGTCATAATGTATAATCTTTGTAATATATCATTGTATTTTTTTAGCTAATATTTTATTTAGGATTTTTTGTACCCATATTCATTAATGAAACTGGTTTATAATTTGCTTTCCCCGTTTTTACTCTTCCTGGCTTAGGTATCAATATCATATTTATTTCATAAAAGGAATTTGGCAGGATCCTGTCTTTGCCTATTATTCCAAATAATTTATTTAATATCAGAATTAGTTGATTTTTAAATGTTCTTTTTAGGCTAGGCAATGGGGTTAAGTGACTTGCCCAGGGTCACACAGCTAGTAAGTGTTATGTGTCTGAGGCTGGATTTGAACTCAGGACCTCCTCAATCCAGGGCCCGGTGCTTTATCCACTGTGCCACCTAGCTGCCCCGATTTTTAAATGTTTGATAGAATTTACTTGTAAATCTATCTGGTCTTGGTGCTTTTTTCTCAGGAAGCTCATTTACAGCCTGTTCAATTTCTTTTTCTAAAATAGGTCTATTTAGATTTTCTATTTCCTTTTCTGCTAACCTAGGCAATTTATATTTTTGTAAACATTCTTTCATTTCACTTAAATTATTAAATTTATTGACATATAATTTGGCAAAATAACTCTTAATAAGTGCTTTAATTTCATCTTCATTAGTGGATACTCACTCCATTTTTGATACTAGTAATTTTGTTTTCTTTCTTTTTAAAATCAAATTAACCAATGATTTTATTGATTTTTTTCATAAAACCAACTTCTAGTTTTATTTATTAATTCAATGGGGTTTTTTTATGCTCAATTTTGTTAATCTCACCTTTAATTTTTGGGATTTCCAATTTAGTGCTTAATTGGGGATTTTTAGTTTGTTCTTTTTCTAGCTCTTTTAATTGTATAGCTAATCTATTGGTTTATTCTTTCTCTATTTTATTGATGTAAGCATTTAGAGACATTTTTCCTCTGATCACTGCTTTTGCTGTATCCCATAGGTTTTGCTATATTTTCTCACTATTTTTTTTCTTAATGAAATGATTGATTACTTCTATGACTTGTTCTTTAACTCACTCATTTAGGCTGTTTAATCTCCAATTAGTTTTTAGCCTGTGTTTCCATGGTCCCTTATTAAATATAATTTTATTGCATTGTGATCTCAGGAAGAAACTTTTAATATTTCTGCTTTTAGCTATACAATTTTTATGCACTAACATATGGTCAATATTTGTAAAGGTACTATGAACTGATGAGAAAAAGATATATTCCTTTCTATTTCAATTCAGTTCTCACTGCCTCAGGAACTTTCACCTCACTAATTTTCATCTTATGAATAGCAGGCAGCTGAGTCTGAGAAGATTGAAGGACCCCTGCTGTTTTGTGATGTCAGGCTTAGCAGTGCTGACCAGACATGATCTTGGGCTGTGGCTGTGGGCAAGGAAGAACACACTCTGTGGGTGTGGTACCACTACTACAGGGAGCAAGAACATTTTTAGGACACAGGCTGGGGTCCCTCACTGCGACCTTAGGGGAGGGCCTCAGGAATAGCCTTTGGACAGGATTCAGAAAATAACAGTAAGAAGTAGCTGAGGCTTGGGGCAACATCATCCACAATTTGGATTAAAACCTGATTATAATAATAAACTGCTAAAATAAAATAAAACAAAATAAAAATGAGTAAAGGAAAAAAAGAACATGACCACAATAGCTACTATGATGTAAAATAAGATCTGGGTTCATATTCAAAAGAAGATAGTGAGGTTAAAAAAAACCCACTCCCACCTCAAAGAGTAACATCAAAGGGTCACAAGGCCCCCCCCCAAAAAAAGAGGTCCAAAATGGTAAGGAAAAAATAACTTCTTGAAAATTAGAATTAGGCAAGAGGAATTGAATGATGTTATAAGACACCAAGAAATATCAAAACCTAGAAAAAATAGAAGAGAATCTGAAACATCTCATTAGGAAAAAAAACTGATCTGGAGAACAGATCAAGGAAAGACAATATAAGAATTATTGGACTACCTGAAAGTTATGTTAAAAAATAATCTTGATACAATATTACAAGAATTTAATAAGAAAAAATGCCCTGAACTTCTAGAACAAGAAGGCAAAGTAGAAATGGGAAAAAAATCCACTATTCACCACCTGAAAGAGCTCCCAAGAGAATAACTTATAGAAATGTCATAGCCAAGTTTCAAAATTTCCAGGTTAAGGAAAAATATTGCAAGCAACAAGAAAAAAAAAAAGAATTTCAATTATATGGAGATACAGTCAGGATTTCACAAGACTTAGGAGCTTCTCCACTTAAAGACCATAGGTTTTTGAACTTTGTGTCTTAAAGAGCAAAAGAACTGAGGTTCTGACCAAGAATAACTTACCCAGCAAAGCTGAGTATAATTGCGAATAGAAAAAAAACAGAAGGGCATTTGGCAAACTGAAACACTTCCAGGTATTTGTGACAAAAAGGCCAGAACTCAATTGAAAATTTGATATAAAAGATCCAGAAGAAATATGAGGAAAATATTAAAGTCTAATTATAAGGGACTCTTCAAGTTCAAACTGTTTACTTTTCATATAAGAAAATGTTATCAGCATTCTCAAAACTGTCATCATTACTAAGGTAGTTTGAAAGAAAAGTTGAGGCTGAGTTGTGTATGATGAAGTGACTCTAAAAGAACAAAATTGTGTAGGAAAAAGGAAAAAGAAGCAATTATTTCATAGAAATGGGGCATGAAAGGAAGAACTAATATAGAGGAAGCAGGTGGGGGTGGAAAGCTGGTAATGTTGGAACCTTACTCTCATCTGGGTTGAAGAGGAAACAATGTGTACATCTAGAAGGGTGTAGAAGTCTTCTGGACTTGTACAGAGGTGAGACAACTGGGGGACAGGGTTGGGGAGGGACTTTTAGAAGAGTGTGTAGATTAAGACTTAGGAGGATTGGCGGAGAGGATGAGGGAGGGACTTGTAGAGGGGTGGGTAGAATAAGGCACAGGAGGGTAAGAGGAGGAGATAAGATAACAGGAATAGGGTAAAAAGAGAGGCTGAGAAGGACAATAGTGAATAAAAATAAGATGGAGGGAGATTTGCAAATAGTAATGATAACTTTGAATGTGAATGGGATGAACTCCCCCATAAAATGGAAAGGGATAGCAGAATGGATTAAAAAATCAGAATCTAACAATGTTGTTCACGAGAAACACATTTAAGAATGAGAGATACACAGAATGAGGGTTAAAGTGGAGGGTTGGAGTAAAATTTATTATGCTTCAGCTGATGCGAAAAAGGCAGGGGTAGCAATTATGATCCCAGACAAAGTTGTGGCTAAAATAGATTTAATTAAAAGAGATAAACAAGGTAAAAACATTTTGATAAAAGATACCATAGACAATGGAGCAATGTCAATATTGAACCTAATATGCACCAATTTTTAAAAGAAAAGTTAAATGAATTATAGGTGGAGATAGATAGTAGTACTATAACAGTGGGGAACTTTAATCTTCCCCTCACAGAACTAGATACATCTAACCAAAAATGAATAAGAAAGAAGTCAGGGACTATATTTTGCCACTTTTTCTATCCTTAGTGCTTAGCATAATGCCTGCCATGTAGTAGATACTTAACAAATGTTTATTCATTGTTTCAGGCAGGTGTTGCAGTGGATAGAGTGCTGGACCAGAGTTGAGAAGACCTGAGTTTGAATCCAGACTCAGACAGTTGTATGACCCTAGGCAAGTCACTTAACCATTCTCTGCCTTAGTTTATACAATTGTAAAATGAGGGTAACAATAGCATCTATCTCCCAGGGTTGTTGTGAGGATAAAATGATAGATTCTTTGTAAAGTGTTTAAAGTAGTGACTGACACATAGTAGGCACTAAATAAATGCTTGTTTCTGTCTTTCCTTATCTCCTACAGAGCAATAATGAGATTTCTTTCTCTATCTGTCTAATAAAAGGCATCTACTTTCCATATAAGCCACCCCATTTCCTTAAAATAAGTAGTATCTATCTAAAACCATTAGCAAGCATCATCTATGATGGGATTAAGCTAGAAGCTTTCCCAGTAAGATGAGGGGTGAAACAAGGATGCCCATTATCACTATTATTATTCAATACCGTACTAGAAATATTAGCTTTAGCAAAAAGAAACTTAAGGAATTAGAATAGGCAATGAGAAAGCAAAAGGATCACTCTTTGCAGATGATATGATGGTGTCTTAGAGAATCCCAAAGAATCAACTAAAAAACTACTTGAAATAATTTACAACTTTAGCAAAGTTACAGAATATAAGATTATTATCACACAAATGTTAGCATTTCTTTATATGACCAACAAAGCCCAGCAGCAAGAGATAAAGCAATTCCATTTAAAACAACTGCACTTTTCACACAAATAACGTCATATCTAAACAACTGGAAAAATATCAGTTGCTCATGGATAGGCCAAGCCAATATAATAAAAATGATGATTCTGCTTAAACTAATTTGCTTATTCAGTATCATACCAATCAAAATATCAAAAATTATTTGATAGAGCTAGAAAAACTAACAACAAAATTCATCTGTAAGAACAAAAGGTCAAGAATATCAAGGGAATTAATGAAAAAAAAAATACAAATGAAGATGGCCTAGCAATACCAGATCTTAAACTATGTTATAAAACAGTTATCATCAAAGCTATCTGTTACTGGCTAAGAAATAGAGTGGTGGATCAGTGGAATAGATTAGGTACACAAGACACAGTATGAAATGACCACAGTAATCTATTGTTTGATAAACCTAAAGACCCCAACCTCTGGGATAAGTACTCATTATTTGACAAAAACTGGGAAAACCGGAAAACAATATGGCAGAAACTAGGTATAGACCAACATCTTACACTGTTATACCAAGAGAAGGTCAAAATGGGTACATGATTTAAACATAAAGGGTGATATCATAAGCAAATTAGGAGAGAAAGGAGCAGTTTACCTGTCAGATCTAGGGAGAAGGGATGAATTTATGACCAAACAAGAGAAAAAGGTGTATTATGAGATGTAAAATGGATCATTTTGATTATGTTAAGTTAAAAAAGTTTTTTCATCAGTTCATGTCTTTCCAGGTTTTTCTAAAATTATCCTGCTTGAACTGAAGCAAAGTGAAGTCAACAGAACCAGGAAAACATTATACACAGTAACAACAATACTGTATGATGAAGAACTGTGAATGAGTCAGATATCCCCAGCAATACAATTATCCAACACAAGGTCTAATGATGAAGATACTATTGACCTTCAGAGGAAGAACTGATATTCACTGAATACAGACTGAAGCAGGCTATTTTTCACTTTTTCTTTCTTTCATTCTTTTTCTTTTATTTGAGTCTTCTTCTACAAAATGCATAATATAGAAATGTTTTTCATGATTGCACACGTATATATGTGTATATATATACATATATATATTTTTTTTTCATTCACTGCCTCAGGGGAGGGAGGGAAGGATAGAATTTGGAACTCAAAACTTAAAAGTTTTTGCACAAACAAAACCAATGCAACCAAGATTTTTCAGGAAAGCAGAAAGACGGGAAACAATTTTTACAGCCAGTGTCTCTGATAAAGGCCTCGTTTCTCAAATATGTAGAGAACTGAGTCAAATTTATAAGAATATGAATCATTCCCTAATTAATATGAACAGGAAGTTTTCAGATAAAAAAAATCAAAGCTATAAAGTCATATGAAAAAAAATGCTCTAAATCACTATTGATTAGAGAAATGTAAATTAAAACAACATTGAGGTACCACCTCACATCTATCAGATTGGTTAATGTGACAGAAAAGGAAAATGATAAATATTGGAGAAAATGTGGGAAAATTGGGACACTAATGCATTGTTGGTGGAGTTGTGAACTGATCCAACCATTCTGGAGAGCAATTTGGAACTATGCCCAAAGGGCAATCAAACTGTGCATACCCTTTGGTCCAGCAATACCACTACAAAAATATTCATAGCAGCTCTTTTTGTGGTGGAGAAGAATTGGTAATTGAGGGGATGCCCATCAATAGGGGAATGGCTGAACAAGTTGTGGTATATGAGTATGATGGAATACTATTGTGCTGTAAGAAATGATGAGCAGGTGGATTTCAGAAAAACCTGGAAAGCCTTACTGGAACTGATGCTGAGTGAAGTGAGCAGAACCAGGAGAACATCGTCCACAGTAACAGCAACATTGTGAGATGACCAACTAGGATTGACTTTGCTCTTCTCAGCAATACCCTGACCCAGGACAATTCCAAAAGACTTATGACAGAAAATTCTATCCACATTCGGAAAACTATGGATTCTGAATGCAGATCAAAGCATACTATATTCACTTTTTTTGTTTTTCATGGCTTTTTCTTTTGCAAACTGTACATATATATTGCAAACTATTTCTTCTTTCACAACATGACTAATATGGAAATAGGTTTAACATGATTGCATATGTATAACCTATATCAAATTGCTTACCGTTTTGGGGGAGAGGAGAGGAAGGAAGGGAAAAAGGGAAAAAACTTGGAACTCAAAATTTTATAAAAAAAAGAATGTTAAAAAAAGAAATATATTAAAAAGTGTACTAAGATAAAAGTAAATAAAAAAGACCCACCCAAATGATCCCTGCCATCAGGGAGCTTCCATTCTCCTAGTAGCTAAGCTAGGTGGCTCAGTGGATAGAGTACCAAGACTGGAGTCAGGAAGACTCATCTTCCTGAATTAAAATCTGGCCTCAGATACTTCCTAGCCTTGTGACCCTGGGCAAGTCACTTAATCCTGTTTGCCTCAGTAGTTTCCTCATCTGTAACATGAGCTGGAGAAGGAAATGGCAAACCAATCCAGTATCTTTGCCAAGGAACCCCCAAATGGGGTCCTAAGGAGTCAGACCGGCCTGAATAACAACCACAAAATACATGTCAAGTACTTTGCAGACCTAACCCCCATTGAGCCTCCAAGCTGGGCACTAGGGTGGGTAACATAGTCATTCTGATTCACATTTTACAGGGATGAAAGAAAACTGCTTCTGGAAGATGAGGAGCTGTGTTCGAATCCCTCTTTTCATGTTTACTACTTGTGTGACTTTGGGCCCATCCCTGGACTATCTGGCCTCAGTTTGGACTAAACAACTTCCAAGGTCCCTTTTGTTCTAAATCTAGGCTTCTGGAGCACAGGGTCATACAGATAACACAATCTGCACCCCCATCTCCACCCCCACCCCCAAGCCCGGTAACAGACAATTATTAATATGACTTAGTACGATGATGGAAAACTGTTAATGCCAAATATTACCTGCCATTCCCTTAATGATCCTTGTAATGCCAGAAGCTTGGTAATGTCTTTACATTCCTGCTCTCATTAGGTTTACTCTTGCTTAGGTTGAGCTGAGCCACACTCTAAGTCCCCCACCTGGAGATTTTACCTTGTGAAGGAACCTAGGTGACGTTGGATCTCAGCTTCCAGTGTCCTTGACCACTTCGGCTGGACAAAACACCCAAAACAAAATCCTTGCCCAGGTTGCCAAGGGCCACTGGGGTGTCATGACCCGGCCTTGCTACTTCATATCACCTTCTCCTCCCCCCCCCCCCAAAGGTGCAAAGAACCTTTCACGGGTCTCTTAGCTGGGGAATCCACTGTGCCCTGCACTCTGAGACATCCCACAAGGCGGCAGGTTTGCTACCGTGTCATCTCCATTAAAGACGCTTCATTCCGCGACTCATGGCTTAGATTTAACTCAGGACCTGACAGTAAATGGCAGCAGCATTGGTGGGATTCACTGAAGATTATGTCTTCCATGGTCCCAGGAGGGAGCTGCTTGAGCCCTGGCAGCGGCGTGGGCCCTTTGTGCCAGTCCCCAAGCCCCCTCTGCACCCCACCCGTAAGACCCTAATTATGCTTGCCTTTTGGTTGCCTGCCTCTTTAGTTGAGAGCTGGTTAAAACAGCAACAAAGACCCATGGCGATCAATTTGGGGTGCACTTTCCCTGGCCCCCAAAAGGCCCTGCAGCCAAATGACCTCACAGTATGGGCTTGGATACTTGCCAGTTTTTGGAACATTAGCAATCACTGGTAAAACTGAAAAGAAGGGGGCTGGATCAAAAACATTCCTCCTTCAGAAGGATTAGGTTGATTGGAACCTCAACAGAAAGAAAATGAAACCCAAAATCCAGTCTCTCAGGCTATGTGAAGGCCCCGAGGGAGATGGCCAAGACTAATGCGTGTGTGGGCCCCATGATTAGACCCGAGACAAGGACTTTCTGGCTTACACGAAATTTTTTAAAAAGCTGCAGCCACTCAGTCTCTGTGGTGTGGGAAGTGTTTCTATTTACGTACAAACACCTGCTTCAGCAGAAAGCTGAAGGTTTCAAGGCAAGCATTCTCTGCTCTTTTTGTCCTGTCATCAACTTCCTGAAGTCGCTATCATGGCCCTTTGAATGTTTCCTGTTTGTTTGTTCATTAACCAGTGGGTCTGTTGGTGTGTTTCTCTGCCCTCACAGCCTTTGACAATGTCATTGTGCACACTGGTAAGCTCTGAGCTTTCCCTTTACTTCCCTGAAACGGGCAAGTTTTCAGGACTGGAGTAACACTTTTTAGAATTAAGGGAGATAAGAACAACCTCTCCCCAGAAAAACAGGTTCAAGGCTTTACAGGGAGAAAGGAAAAGGTAACCTGACTGTCGAGAGAAAAAGAAGCTTGCAAGGAAGTGTCAGAAATTTAATTGTATGCTTAGGAATCTTGCAAGTTAAAGAGAAGTAGGAATCAATTAACTTTTGAATTGGTGTGCATTTTGAACTTAGAAATTTTATTGTAAAGTATATGAGAATCCTACTCATTCTTATAATAGATTCAGATTTATGATTTGATAGATAAGAAGAAAGACCTCCTGGTGTAGCCCCCCCCCGACCCTTGTGTACTGTACCTTTAATTTTTAGTTTTAATTGAGATTAATTGGTAGCCTCCCACCTATCCTAAGTCACGTGGCCCCTCAGGAGGGCATTCCTGCTAAATTTAAGTTAAATTGAAACATTTACTAAAAACTTGTTCCCCTTGTCTAATCAGGCTAATGTGATTTAGGATCCAAACCTTTCTTGACTTCTAATCTCTCCATCTAGAGAAGTGAGGAAGTAACAAGAGACATGACAGGAGGAGGGGGAGAATCCCGACCATTTTTACAATGGGCTAAGCAAAAGTGCTCAACCATGGACCCTTCAGTCTCCTCGATTATTTCAAAAGATATTCCTATAAAGGATCCCTTGGTGGACATTGTTACATCTCTTGAGGGACTAGAAACGGAAGCAGGGGGAGGAAGGGGAGAAAAGCTCAGATCCCAGCCCTTCTTCAGGTGATCTCTTCACCAATTTTGAAGGTTGAATACCTTATCTTTCTTAGTAGATATTAAACAACTGCTGACCTGAAGCTGACTGTGGAAAGAAATTTTGTTTTAACTCAGAAGCAACTAGAGAGTAAGATCTCTTCTTGCTCCTTAGGCTAAAACTTTAATTGGAAAATGATCTTGAAAACTAAAAGTTTACAAACTAAGGTTTAATTGGATTCTAAAATGAAACTTTGTAGATTATGTTTCATTGAAATCTGGGAAACTGGTGGCCTTTGCCCACCCAATATATCTGACATCAGGGAAATGTGTAAAACTGTGCAACAAATTTTTGTCTTTTAAGATGCCTTGATCAAGGTTTTTCTATAATGGCCTTAAATGCAATCGCTTTCGAATTTCAGCAATTTATGTTTAAAATGGATGTTACCACTGTAAAAGCTGTTTGTATAAGTAATGTTGATAAAATTGTAAGAGAAATACAACTCTCATGACTTATGAATTTTTAAATATCAGCTCTCTCCAGATTCTGAAAAGTAAAGAATAAGTAAGCAGAAAGGAGAAGAAAATTTTTTTAAGTATGAAAACTGCTTTGAGTTGATCTCTGCAGATAACATAACAGATCAGCTGTTAGCAGGGTTGGGAGAGGCCAGAACCGCACTCCTGGGCTTCAACAGGCCCCTTAAAAAAGTTTTGTAATTACTAAAAACATCTTAGTGGATTGTTAAAAAAGGGTTTGTTCCACAAACATCTTTCTATGTTGGGACTAGGAATAGGCAGCGCAGGTTCCGCTGAAATGCACTCTATAGTTTGAAAAAGTTGGGTAGTCTGAGTGATGGTTTGGAATTGAAGTGTGAAGATTTGGAAAGAGAAATAAAGACTGGAGGGAAAATATGGAAGGTAGATAAGAAAGCTTTTGGGGGGGCAGGAAGGTGGTGCAGTAGATAGCTCTCTGGCCGTGGAGTCAGAAGGACCTTAGTTTAAATCCAGCCTCAGACATTTGATACTTACGAGCTGTGTGACCTTGGGCAAGTCACTTAGCCCTGACTGCCTCACCAAAAAAAAAAAAAAGACAGTTTAGGGGACAAATGGGGGCATACCCTGCACAGAGTAGACAGGCAACAGCTTGAAGTCTTTCCCATCCCTAGACAGTTGTTCTGGGTGCCCATGTGCCAGCTTTACATGATTTAAGTATGTTGAGAGGTCTTGAGCAAGCGTGACTTTTGTGTAAGTAGGCAGATTGAGAATGAAAATTTTGTAACTTGATTTGTAAGTCAATAGACAGAGTTACGGAAGATTAGGAGAAACCTGATAAGCAAGGTGCTCCTAAGTGTGATAATTAACAACCTCATATATTGTCACTTTTAAAAATCTTTTGCAATGGACCAGCTGGAAATAGTGAATCTCATTAACATGAAATGCTTAGGATAAGTAACCCCTGTGTAAAATAGAATACTAAATAGCTGAAATTATAAATTGAGGTTCTACAACTGAATTTATTATAATTTCATTTTAAATAAATTTTATTATTGTTATACTGTATCAGGAAACTTGTTAATTGGGTGGTTATAAGCCAAGTTACCCCAGTTATATGATTTGTAATGTCCATAAAGTTAATGCCTAACGTTAATTTGATAGTTCTCTGAATTAGAAATATTGTTAGAAAAGTGAACTCTTCTATAATTCTTTTGGGTTATGGATTTAATTGTTAAAAGACTGATGTAAATATGTTATAAATACAACCTTTTTAGAAATAAAGAAGATAGGAATAATGGTTTTCTGTGAAGTTGGCATAGCAAGGAGCCCTTTAAAATGTCCCCATCTGTGAAAGTCGGAGTCCTAAAATGCTCCTAGACCTGGTACCAGTCTAAAGTAGCACTGAATGCTTGCTTTTGTGACAGATTGGCAACTGAGCAGGGTGACAACATTTTAAGACTTTAAGATCTAGCCACAGGCTCAGTAAAGTACAGTGATTTGATTTTAGTTAAGAGCTAGAAATTACAAAAAAAAAAGTTTTGTTCCTCTAAAAAAAAAAAATTTCAGTCTCTAACCTTTGGATGACACTATCTTAAAAATGACTTTCAGCTTTGACTTTAGTTTCCTTCTAGTAAGGTTAGAAAAGTATCTGGTTAGTTGTGTCTGCCCACCTTTGTAGGAAGCCCATATTATAAATCTAATACTGTATAAATATTGGATATGTATAAATATGTATAAATACTGTATAATACCGTATAAATATGGTTGTTGTGATCTGTGACTTACATAGGACCTTAAATATTTGTTTCCTTGTATTGTTCAAATTGAGAATTATTTAGTTGACTCCTTCTGTGAAAGATCTTGAAAGTTTCTGCCTGAGGAAACTGGACCATGCCCTGTCAGTATTAGATCAAACACCCTTTTTTTTTTTTTGCCTGGGCCAAAACTAGCTGTTTATCTAGAATCTTATAATATTTTAGCCCAGAACACTTTAAGCTAACCTGATGATCACAGGTGAATTCAAACTGATAAAACTTTATATGTATTTCCTAGTATTGTTAATGTAAAATTAAAAACATGTCTATATTGTGAAACTTGGTAACACCAACACAGTTAGAAAAAGATTCTCTTGTACTTTGAATATTGTTAGGTTTTAAATCTAGTGTTGAGTATTTTATATAGATTATAATGATGGAAAAAAAATTCTTCTCCGTTTTTATTGGATAAGAAGTTTGACATGGTTATAAGAAGTTTGTTTCAATTCTTCTGGTGACAAGTTCCGAATTCTATAATGCTTAAACCTAAGAGCTTCAGAAGTGAAAACCTACCACATCTAATTAGAATGAGGAAATCTATAGATCAGTTTATATAAGTTCCACTTATATTTGTTCAAAATAATTTTCTGTGTAAAATAATTTAAAGATGCAAATCAAAACAACTCTGAGGTTCCGCATCATACCTATCAGAGTGGCTAATATGACAGAAAAGGAAAATAATAAATGTTGGAGATGTGGGAAAATTAGGACACTAATGTATTGTTGGTGGAGTTGTGAATTGATCCAGCCATTCTGGAGAGCAATTTGGAACTATGCCCAAAAGGCTATAAAACTGTGCACACCCTTTGATCCAGCAATACCACTTCTAGGTCTGTATCTTAAAGAGATCATAAAAAAGAGAAAAGAACCCACATGTGCAAAAATATTTATAGCAGCCCTTTTCGTGGTGGCAAAATATTGGAAATTGAGGGGATGCCCATCATTTGGGGAATGGCTGAATAAGATGTGGTATATGAATGTAATGGAATACTGTTGTGCTATAAGAAATGATGAGCAGGCAGGCTTCAGAAAAACCTGGAAAGACTTGTATGGACTGATGCTGAGTGAAGCGAGCAGAACCAGGAGAACGTTGTATAGAGTTGTGAGATGATCAGCTAGGACTGATTTAGGTTTTCTCGGCAATACAATGATTCGAGACAATTCCAAAAGACTCATCATGGAAAATGCTATCCACATCCAGAGAAAGAACTATGGAGTCTGACTGCAGATTGAAGCATACTATTTTCATTCTTTTTATTTTTTTGTTCTGTTTATTCTTTTACAACATAACTAATGTGGAAACAGGTTTACATGATTGCACATATATAACCTGTATCAGATTGCTTGCCATCTTGGGGAGGGGGAATGGGAGGGAGAGAGAGAGAAAAAATTTGAAATTCAAATCTTATAAAAAATGAAAACAATTTTTACATGTAATTGGAAAAATCAAATACTATTTACAACAACAAGAAAGGGAGGATGGAAGGAAGAAAAAAAGAAAAAAAGAAAGAAAAAAGTGCTATTAGGCTAATGATGCCAAGAACCCTGAGGTTGACGTCCATGAACTGCAGGTGGAGTTCTCATGGGAAAAGCTGAGATATCAGCTCGACTTCCCAGTATGATGTTTCTTCTTGAATGGAAATATTCCACCATTTAAGCCTGGCTCAATGCAATTGCCTATCTGTAAGACTCTTGCCTGGGATTGACATGAAGTCAGAGAAACATTATTTCCTATGTCCCTCATTCTCCTTTTATGGCGAATTTCCATAGCCGTGTCTGATGGTCAGGATGAATACAATCTTCATCTCAGACGCTGATACTGGAGCCCATCTGAGCTACTTCAATAAGCAGCAGGTATAAGATCGTGGAGCTATTTAGCATTTCGATATTCCGACCAAGTAGACACTTATAGGGCTTTGTCATCTGTCTGTTATTAATTATATATATTTTGTATAAAACAGGGGCCTTAAATGGTCCAAAATAATGTAAGAATAACTGGGTATTGATGCAACTGTTTATGGGACCAGACTGTATTCTATTATTAAGACTAAATCAGAAATGTCTTCAGTTTTTATTTTGAAGAAAATTATTTTGGTGTAAACAATTTCCTTAGAGAAGAGTAATTTATGGAATAGCTTGTGTTACCTAATGGGGAAAAGTTAATTTTATTTGGGTGTATTATTTAATTTGGAATTACCACTTGGCTGTTGAGCATGTCTTGAAGTACAAACATATTTTATTATAAACAGCTTCTTTGATATGCACGGGGTTTTGAAATTAATTGCTCCATGTATTTGCACATCCCATCCCAGAGCCTTTTGTTACAATTCACGTCAATTTGGTAACTTTTAAAAGAATTCATTTTTATATCAGAGCTCATCTTCTTATTAAAAAATGTTCTGCTATTACTTCCTTAGCAGAATCCTTCCTGAGAGGGGAATGAACAGCCAAAAGTAAAAAACCTAGGTTTTGGTGAAAATTAAATAATAATAATAAGATCATATGTGAATATATACGTATATACATACACGCATGCATTGGGTTCAGAATTTTCTGATTTTTCAATTTGTATTTGAATTAGCTAACCCACATCACAAGGCAAATATGGGTGATACTCAAGTTCCTTCCCTTTTCTCGAACTTGAATCTGAGGTGAAGAACGAAATAGTTGAACACCAGAAATTAGACGATAGTAGAGTCTATGCCAATTTAAAAGGAACCTTTTAGCCTTAGCCTCTATATTAGTGGATAGCAAATTCATAACTAAAAGGGCTAATTCTACAAATCAGATCCTCCCAGATTCTTTTTTAGATTCTCCTGCCAGCCTGTTTTTGGCAGTATCTAAATATCGGGTTTAGATAAGGACAAGAGCAGCAAGGAGCATGGAAGAATGTATGTTCTCTAGTGTAGAAACTTCTAATTTAATGCTCTTATCAGAGCTATGTGGGACAAATGAACTCTCACTACCTGACCTGGTTACTGACAAAGCAAACCTGAATTGTATTAAGATCTATTTTGTAAGTGATTTCAACAGAAAAAATTATCTGCAGGGGCGATCTGAACTGGAGGAGCAAATCCCCTAAAAAGCTGCTCTGAAATGTCACCCAGACCAAAGGACTGCATTAGGAGAGGTTGTCCAAGGCCAAGCCTTAAGACAGGATGCACTGATGGAACGCGCAGACGGGAGTGGGACACCCTTCCCTTTGGACTTCTCCATGGGTAATGCCTGTTTGCTAGCTGGGAGCTGCCCCAGCCAACCTCCTCTCAATGCCTCAAAGTCTCTCCTTTCCTGCAGGCTACTGAATGGCACACTGCTTAGTTCCACTGAGTCCATTCATTGAGACGACTCCCCTTCTCAGAATCAGAGGGGGGAATGAC
Source organism: Phascolarctos cinereus (assembly GCF_003287225.1). Classification (NCBI taxonomy): domain Eukaryota; kingdom Metazoa; phylum Chordata; class Mammalia; order Diprotodontia; family Phascolarctidae; genus Phascolarctos; species Phascolarctos cinereus. Next base: position 260,471,308 of record NW_027556402.1, on the reverse strand, counting down.
AGGAAGTTGTTAACACCAAGCATTACTTGACACTCCAGGATCCTAGAAACGTCAGAATTTTGGTAATGTCTTTACATTCCTGCTCTTAAGAGATTCACTCTGCTATCTCAATTAAAGGCAGTCTATTCCCCAACTCATCACTTGATTTATTTCAGGACTTGACATGGACGGGATTTCCTTCCCCAAGTTAATTCAGTTGGTTTGATTTATGCTTGGTCAAGGCAGGCAATTAATTAATGCTACTTGACTGACTGATTGCTTTTTCTTGACCAGACTTTTCCTAGCTTTTCCCCTTGGGAATCCCCTGCTCTCCCCCTTTGGAGTCCAGTTGAGCCTTATGGGTGCCTCAGCTTGGTGTGTATGGGGAGCGAGCCCAGGATCACCCCTCTCTCCCCTCCCCCCGAGACTGGTCTGGATTTCCCCCCAGCCCGCCCCCCGCCCCCACGCAGCAGAGATAGCCCCACTCACCCACCTTGACAACTGAGTGCCAACTTGGAAGGAGGCCACTTGGAAGGAGAGGTCAAGGGACAAAATTGGGAGAGCCCAGCCTGGTTCGAAAGAAGGCCTTTCTCCAAAGAAGGCCACTGACTTCCTGGTTCCTGTGAGTAGCCTGGACCAGGGGACTTCCTGCTTGGCTCTGGGGGCGGAGCCCTCCCACTTGACGCCAAGACAGGGGTAGGACAGCGCGGCAGAGGCCACCAGAGGGCACTCCAAGACCAGGCACCGCCTGCACTTGCCTCCAGCCAGCCCCTGCAACGACCGATGCAAGCTGGTTTCTTATACCAGAAGCCCTGCCCAGTCCCATCCTCACCTCCCAAGCACTGTGATTAGGTGACATTGGCCCCCTCCCTTTTCCCTCACACTCCAATCTCCAGACTCCCGGCATTGGACTCTGGGTCCTGCCTGCAGCAATCTGTCACCAAGCATTGATTAAGGGCTTACTATATGCCAGGGATGCAAGGAAAGGCAAAAACTCAAAACCAAAGCCCTGCTTGTCCCTTGCTTGTAAACTGCTGGGCTGTGTTTTGTCCTAACCCGCCATCTCTGGACTCTAGGCATTTTTTTTTTCTTTTTAGTGAGGCAATCGGGGTTAAGTGACTTGCCCAGGGTCACACAGCTAGTAAGTACCATGCATCTGAGGTCGGATTTGAACTCAGGTCCTCCTGACTCCAAGGCCAGAGCTCTATCTGCTGTGCCACTTCTCTGCCCCTGACTCTAGGCATTTTTGATGGCTCTCCCCCACACCTTACTCCTCTCCACCTTGCAGCTTCCCTGGCTTCTGCCCAGTCTCAGCTGACATCGGAGCCTCTGCAAGAAGCCTCTCCCAGTCGTCCTCAATTTCAGTACCTTCCCCCTGCTGATCACCTCCGCTAGCTCCTGTCTGGAGCTTGTTTGGGCACGGTGCTTTGCAAGTTGTTTCCCCTGTTAGACTGGGAGCTTCTTGAGGGCAGGACTGCCACAGAGTAGGTGCTTAATGAATGTTTACTGACTGGTGGACTGCTATGAGGAGGACCCCAGTCCTGGAATGAAGGGCCTGCAGCCCGAGTATCACAGACTCACCTGGAATAGGAAGGGACCCCAAAGGTCGCCTCCAGGTTTTATAGATGGGGAAACTGAGGTCTAGACAATGTAAGAGACTTTGTCCAAAGCCACCTGGATAGTGTCAGAAGCAGCATCTGAATCCAGGTCCCCTGATTGCAGTGACAGGGCTCTCTCCATTGTACTGAGTTGCTTCCATTTCAGTGTCAGAGGTTGGAGGTCAGCAGCTGCCACAGGTCGGCTCCTGGGGGCTAGACAGTCCCTTACATGTTACGGACTCTAATCTCATTTAACACAGGAGCGAGCTGAGGTTCAGAGAGGGAAGAAGCCTTGCCTACAGTTGCACGGGGAATGAGGAAGCAGAGCCCTGTGTCCATCTCATACACAAGAGATCAGTATATATGTGTGGATGTGTATATGCTTACAGAGGCAGTAAGCTGTATTGAATAGAGCTGTACCCTTAGAGTCAGGAGGACCTGAGTGTGACTGTGCAGTGTGACTGTCACTGTCCTGGAGGCTGAGAGTCCTCTGAATGCAGCCCAAGGTCTCTGGGGCATTTTTTCTGTTGTTATATCTCCGTGCTACTGACTCACCCTCTCCCCGACACCCCTTAAAACCCTAGGACATTTTCCTCCTTGTTTCTCCCCATCCTTGGAATGACATCCTTCACACAAGCTGAAGTAGTCCTGAGGGCACAGGCCTGGCTGCCCCACTATCAGGCAAGAATCTTTCACGTCTCCCTGTTGGCACATTTTGGGTACAAAAGGACCACAAGAATATTCATTCACTCAGCAAGCATTTTTTAAAAAATCGTATTTTACTTTATTTCCCAATTACATATAAAACCAACTTTTACCGTTCTTTTTTTTTTTTAATTTTCAGTTCCGAAGTCTCTCCCTCCCTTCCACCTCTCCCTCTCCTTGAGAAGGCAAGCAATTTGATATAGTTTATACATGTACACGTACATAAAACATATTTCCATATCGGTCATGTTGTGAAGGAAAACACAGACCAAAAAAATAATAGCTCAAGAAAAACAAAGTTGAAAAAAGCCTCCTTCAATCCGCCCTCAGACTCCCTCAGGGCTCTCTCTGGAGGCGGGTAGCACTTTTCGCCATGAGTCCTTCGGGATGGTTTTGGATCATTGGGTTGCTGAGTCCCACACCAAGTCCGTCACAGCTGCTTATGGTACATCACAGCACAGGTCAGCCAGCATTGATCGGGCACCTCTTCTGTGTGAGCCACTTTGCTCGCGCTGGGGGTGCAGAGACTCAAACGATCATGGCCCCCAGGCAACGGAGGTGTCGTCCTCCTCACCTCCTCCCGTCCACTGACTGGCCAGGCTTTGTGATATCTCTCGAACACGCCCCCTTCTCTCCTCTGGCCCTGCCCCCACCCTGGTGCAGACCCCCATCTCCTCACACCTGGACCATGGCAATGGCCGCTAGGGGAGGGGCTGCCTGGCTCCAGTCTCTCCCTCTACACTCCATCCTCCATTCAGCCGCCATTCGATTTGTCGTTCTAAAGCCCAGGTCTGGCCTGCTGTCCCCCTGTAACCTTTAAGACCCAATACAAAGTGCTCTGGTTGGCATTCAAAGCCATTACAGCCTTCGGCCGCTGCAGGTCTACTTACACCTCTCTCCTTGACCGGTATTTTGAGATGCAGGGACCCCAGAAGTCACTGTTGTATTTATTTTATTTCCCAATTCTGTATCTCCCAGCTCTGGCTCTCATCACTGGCTGTCCCCCACGCCTGGAATGCCGGCCTCCTCCTCTCCACCCCTGCCGCTTCGAGGCTCAGTTCAGATCTGCCCTCCTCCCCTCCCCCTCTTCTCTCCCCAGAGGCTGCCCCTCGAGATCACCTCCTGTCCACACTGGGCATATCGAGAACAAGCCACCAAACCTAAGGACGATTTTGCCTCTCACCTCTGCCGAGTGACCCACTCAACTTCCTTCTAAAACTTTGTCGGGGCTGGTTTGGCTCTGGACAGACGTTTCTACCCAATTGTCTGCATGGAGTCCCTCTCAGCGTCAGGCTCATCTTCTCCAGGGCGGGACAGGGACTGTGTTTTTGCCTTTCTTTAGATCTTTCTTTGGTGGTGGTGGTGGGGTGTTTCATGTAGATGGGCTGGACTCACCTTTCTTTTCTTCCTTTTTTTCTTTTTTCTTGGGGAGGGGGAGGGGTTAGGCAATGGGGTTAAGTGACTTGCCCAGGGTCACACAGCTAGTAGGTGTCAAGTGTCTGAGGCCGAATTTGAACTTAAATCCTCTTGACTCCAGGGTCAGTGCTTTATCACTGTGTCACCTAGATGGCCCCCCGGACTCACATTTCTCTAGGACCCTCTGCATGCCGAGTACCAGCTTGTGTTGGCTGTCTGTGTATCCAGCCTTTGATGGCCCCGGACCTCTCAGGGAGAAGCCCCCAAAGTCACTTAATGACAAAGAGCATCCTCTGCCATGCTCCTCCTGGAAGATGTGTGGGCCATTTGTCTCTCCTATCCTTGCCTTTTTACAAGCCATAAAACATGTGGGGTCCTGGGAAAGCCTTGCCAGGAGCATGGCAAGCCATGGGTAGTGGCACTTGTCACCTCTTCAGGGTTAAATAAAGCTGGCGGGGGACAAAATCCCCCCAATCTCCTCTCTCTCCCCACTTTGGTTCTCTCCCGAGACTCCTAGGCCTTTTAGAGGCTTGCTCTGCCCCACCCCACCTCCAATGCTGCCATATTTTATTTCCATTTCTAGACTCCTGATGACTTCTCTTCTAGATCCTCCAGGGGGAGCTCCAGGCCTTTGGGAGGGACCTGCCAAGTTGGGCCAGAGCGGTTTCCAGCAGAGGTTTCTAGGCTAGAAGCCATGTGGAACAGAAGGATGACTGGTGGGCGTTATGTACGCATTCATAGCACTGCAGAGTGGGCCGGAGTTCAGAGCAAATAGACCCACAGGGTCTCAGAGGTGAAAGGACCAGCTAGGCCAATTGGTACCTGAACAAGAATCCCTGCTAAAGGGGAAGCTAGGTGGCACAGTGGATAGAGTACCTGCCCTGGAATCAGGAGGACCTGAGTTCAAATCCGGCCTCAGACCCATAAGACTTACTAGCTGTGTGACCTTGGGCAAGTCACTTAACCCCATTGCCTAGCTTAAAAAAAGAAAAAGAATCCCTGCTCAGACATCCTGGAGGAGTGGTCATTCGCCTCTGCTGGAAGGCCTTCTGGGACAGGGAGCTCATTACCTCTTGGGGCAGCCTGTTCTTACTTTGGGAATAGATGGTTAGAAGTCTGTCTTTGCATCAGGCTGGCCCCTGGTTCAAACAAACAGTTCTGATCCCTTGGCCACTGGAAAGCAGGGAACCAAGGATGTACTTAGAGCCCCAGGAGCTGAGTTCAGATTCCAGCTCTGCCGTTCTTCACCTGTGTGACCCTGCTGGGCATGTCACTCCAACTCTCCAGGCCTCCGACTCCCATCTGTAGAGGAAGGCAATGGGCTAGGTGACCTCCAAGGTGCCTCCCAGCTGTAGGTCTAGGACTCTGTGACTTGACACTAATTGTCTTTGAATCTCATCAATTAGCAGCTGTTTGGACCTGGAGAGCCCTCAGGGAGAAAAAGGAGTGATGGCCCTGGAGACCCTCACTGGCATCTTAGGCAAAGATGAAAATCCAGGAGCGTGGGAAGTGTGGGCATGTCTACCCCGAGCTAGGGGTCCCAACAGCAACACCAGGGATCTGCCCACCCTCATGTTGGGTCCCTAACTTAGCTGCTGATCCCTGGAGCAGGTGGCGGGGCTGGCTGTGTTCCTAGGTGACTATCTGCGTGATGAAGCCCACCTCTCCCCTCTAGTGATGGTGGGCCTAGAGACACATGACAAGCCAAGTACTAGGCTTGTTCAGAAGGTGCGGTAACAGCAATGTTGTAAAGATGACCGGCTGTAGAAGACTTGGCCGCTCAGATCAATGCAATGATCTAAGCCAGTTCTGAAGGATTCATGATGAAAAGTGCTTCCACCTCCAGAGAGAACTGATGCATTCTGAGTGCAGATGGAAGCAGGCTTTTTTCCACTTCCTTTATTTTTCTTGGTTTTGTGTGTATATGTTTTGTAACATGACTAATATGGAAATATGTTTTGCAAGACTCACATGTCTTATCAATGTCCTATTGCTTGCCTTCTCAAGGGGTAGGGAGAGACTTTGAAACTCAAAATTTTAAATAATGGATGTTAAGAATTTTTGAAAATATAATTAGGAAATATTTAACAAAATAAAATTAAAAATACATATATTTTTTTAAAAAGAATGATCCATGCCTTTGGAGAGAGGATAATAGACAGTGAGGCCTCTCATGCTTTGATTGAGCCCCATTGCCTGATGCCCTCCAGGGAAATATGACTCAGCTTTATCTCCAATTGCCCCATGCCACTGACTGAAGATCCACTGGCTGAGTCTGGAGGGGCAGCCTGGCCCAGAGAAGCCCTTAGAGCCAGAGGATTCCAGAGTTAAGAGCCAAAAGATGGAAGGTTCAGGTAATCACCCAAAGTCAAGCTGACTAAGAAAAACTCCCCCACCTCCCATCAACAACCCAGGATCTTTTTCATGTTCTTAATCCTTACTTTAATGAGACACTGAGGGACTCGCTCAAAGTCCCACAGTGAGTCAGGGGTCAATAGAGGCTCACAACCCAGGTCTCTCATTGCTAGTTCAGCGTCCTTACATTGGGCTTATAGTCTATCTTCTAGTCTAAAGTCCCTCCCACTCTGACATTGCATGTTCTGTGTTTTAAGGTTCTTTGTCCTGCTAACATTTCCTATTCCACGTCCTAAGGTCCATCCTCACTCTGACCTTTAACATTCTCATTTCCCACCTCTGACATTCCATGTTCTGTGTTGTATTATCCTTCCAGGGATTAATATTCCAGGTGTTTTTTTTTAAATGGTCACAGAATTTGAGAGTTGCCGGGAACTGCAAGTCATCTAGTCCACTCCATACACCAAAATTGTCCCCACTAAAGTGTACCTGATAAGTGGTCACACAGCCTGATTTGAAGATTCCTCACGTGAGGGAGGGGAACTTCCTTGCCCTGCAGACAGCCCAAGGCATTCTGGAACAATTTAAATTGTGAGGAGTTTGCTCCCGATGTCAAGTCAAGGTGATGTCTTCTCCAGGAGAGAGCCCTCAAAGTCCTGACAGCAGCTGTTCTGGCAATCGCCTTTCCTCTAAGCTAAACATGCCCAGTTCCTTAATCTTCCTCTGTGGGTCCTGGTCTGCCTTCCTAGGCCAGGCCAACAAGTCGTCTCCCCTTGGCTGCTTCCTGTTTGTCCACAGTTCTTGAAGAACAAGGCAATGAGAGGGTAGGATTTGAGCTGAGCATTGAAGGAAGCCAGGGCAATGGGGGTGATGCCCCACGGGGGCTTCAGGGACAGCGAGGGAAGAAGCAGAGAGATGTGGGAGGCTCAGAAAGGAAATCAGGGCACAGCTAAGTGGATTATAGACTGAGTATGTGAAAGCAGGGACCAGGAAGGCAGGAGGGGGTCAGGTGATGAAGAGCTTTGAAAACTAAGCAAACGGTTTTGTATTTGATCCTAGAGGTAGCAGGGAGACAATGATGTTTATTGAGTAGAAGAGGGGGGAGGATGAGTGACAGTCAAACTACACTTCGTGAAAATCACTTTGTAGGCTGAATGAAGGGGGACTGGAAGGGGAGATGCTGGAGGCAGGCAGACGTCTCCCCCCAGCAGCTATGGCAATAGTCTAGGATGACGAGGTGATGAGGGCCTGGCCCAAAGTGGTGGCAGTGTCAGAGGAGAGAAGGGGGCTTTTATTAACTATCTTATGAAGGTAGAAACAATAGTGTGAGAGAGAATGGAGTTGAGGATGGGACCTAGGTTGCCAGCCTGGATGACTGGGAGGATGGTGGTGTCCTTAATAATAATAGAGAAATTAGGAAGAGGGGGAAGCGAGGAGTTCCATTTTGGACATGTTGAGTTTAGGATGTCTATTGGACATCCAGTCCGAGTTGTCTGAAGGGCAGTTGGAGATGGGAGATTGGAGGTCAGCAGAGAGATTGGGGCAGGAAAGGCAGATGTGAGAATCATCACCATACAGATGAAAATTGAATTTTGGGGAGCTGATGAAATCCCCAAGTGGAATAGTACAGAGGGAGAAGAGAAGAGGGCCCAGTACAGAGCTTTGGAGGACACCCACAGTTAGTGGATGTGCCCGGGGGAAGATCCAGCAAAGGAGACTGAGTAGAAGCCATCAGAGAGGTAGGAGAAGAACCAGGAAACCAACACTGTTACTCCAGGTTGGCCGATCCTTCTAGCTTCAGATCTACTTGGGATTCTGTCATTTGCAAATCAGATAAAGATGTTGCCTGAGCCTTTCTCCAAGCCATTAATAAAAACTGTACATGGTGCCAGGTGCACAGACCCTTGGGGCAGTCCACTAGAGACCTCCTGCCAAGCTGAAATGGAGCCACACTCTTGAGTTTGACCATTCAACCATTTCCTAAGCACCCTGATCGCATTATTATCTCTCCCATATCTCGATGTATTTTCCACAAGCACAGCAAGAGACATGAAGCGCTGCTAAAATCTGTGTAAAGTGTATGGGCAGCATTCCTCTTGATTTATCACTTCAGAAAGTCTGGCCAAGAAGGAAATGAAAGCTTACTGAGTGACCGATGGATGGATGGACTGGAGTGACTTGTTCGTGCAGCTCTCCTGCTGGTTCTCTGCTGCCTGTTCTGGAAGCTCACCAAGCATCTTTTCAACAATTCATTCTAGACGGTTTCCAGAGTCCCATTGGCTTGTCTTCTCTTCTACTTTTTGAAAATGGCCCCTCAGGGCTCTGGCATTCTCTGTTCTCTCCTAGGCAGGGATTCCCCTCAGCCAGCTACTGGCCACCTCTGGCTTTGACCTCATCCGGCCTCTGGCTAATGAGGAATAGCAAAAGAGGCCGTTTGGAGCTTGACTCTGACGAAGACTCCCCAGCTGCAGAAAGGGGATTCATCTCCCCGACTCTCTGACCTTTGACAGAGTGGAATCTGGCCTGGGCTGTGGAAAGAGGACACTGACCTCCCGGAATAGACAGGCTGGTGCAGAGCTCCGCAGGCAGAGCCTGGAAGTCAGGAAGACCTGCATTTAAATCCAGCCTCAGATACTTACTGTGTGGCGAATTGCTTACCCTTTGTTTGCCTCATTTCCTCTTCTGTAAAATAGGGATAATAATAGTACCTACCTCACAGGATTGTTATGGGAGTCAAATGAAAAAAAAAATTGACAAAAAAGAGAAGTGCTTACTTAGAGCAGTGCCTGACACATGGTTGGTGCTAAATAAATGCTTACTCTCTTCCCCTCCCTTCCCCTTCCCCTGTACCCATTTATTGGGTCACTCTAAGCGGGGGCCCTCCAGGACCAACAATGTGCCAGGTGCTGGGGGTACGGAGACGGAAGTGAAACCAGTCCTGTCCTCAAGGAACTTGCATTCTCCTGGATGAGAGAGAACAGCCCATACTAAGACAGTTATCGTAAAAGGGCTTACTTCTCTGCAGGAGTGGGCATTAATGGGGAGGAAAAAGTAAGTAACAGTTTAAGAACCGTCTGGGGCTCAGAACAAGCTGTTTTAATCTGGATTTCTTGAGACCGTCTTCTATCTCAGCAGTTTAAAAAACAAGGCACATAATGAAGAAGGACTGAAGAAATATGGCTTGTAAATGTGCTGGCACACCATTGGGCCATAAGAAATGAGGAAGGCGGTGGTTTCAGAGAAGGCTGGAAAGACTTGTATGGACCTGACACAGAAGGAAGAGAGCAGAACCAGGAGAATGTGTGCATCGCCCCAGTGTTGGAAATATGAACAATCCAGAAAAGCTTAATTAAGGACCCTGATTGATGAAATGATCAGCCATGATCCTGGGAACCTCATGATAAAACATGCTCCCCATGTCCTGACAGGCAGGATGGACTCCAGATGACAGGAGACAGATTGCTGGCCATGGCCAATGTGGGGGTTTGTTTTACCTGACTCCATATGTCATACAAGAGTTTTGTTTTTCTTTTCATTTATTTTTAATGGAGGACAGGGAAAGAGAGAAAGGAGAAAGAAATAAATGCTTGGAATTAAAACAAACCACAAAAGTTACCTGGGAAAATTGCCACAGTGTCTGACTCCCACACTGACTTCTGAAAAGAGCCCAGAAACCAGGTGAGGGCGTACCACCCGGTGCTCGCAACGGGGAGTGGAGGCTGTGGGTTCGGATCATGGCGGGGTCATTGGAGGTGGCTGCTGTGTCGGCTGGCTTTGCTCATCAGCCTTCCTTTGTTATGAGGGAGGGTGCAGGAAGTGGGGTGCTGGCTGACAGCTAGCAGTAGATTTTATTTATAATAATAATAATAATAATAATAACAATAATAATAATAACAATAATAATAATAATAGAGTTTATCTAGCGCCTTCAGGCTGGCAAACACTTGATGAACATTAACACATTTGATCCTCACAACCACCTTGGGAGTTGGGTGCTATTATTATCCCCATTTTACAGATGAGGAAACTGAGCCCTAGAGGTTAGATTCCTTGCTCAGGGGCGTACAGCTAGTAAGCCTGAGGCCCAATTTGAACTTGGGTCTTCCTGACTCCGGCTCTAGCTCTCTATCCACTTAGATGCTTCTTTAATAGACATTGATTAGTAGACATTTCAATAGTAAGCTCACTGTGGCATAATACTGTGGGAGCTGGCCCCTGAGTCAGGAGGACCTGGGTTCCAGTCCTGCTTCTAGCACAGTAGCTGTGTCATCCTGGGCAAGTCCGTTGCTGTCTTGGAGCCTGCAGAAAGTGAGTCTCTTAGATTGATAGAAGTCTCTATCTTCAGTCTAAGATAGAGAAGGCCCTGCCCTGCATTGGGAGGAGATGTTTTTTCAGCAGAAATCACAGGTCTGGTTAAAAAAAAAAAAACAATTGCGAACCACTTTACATAACTGTGGTGCATATGACCTGTCTGGGCCTCACTAGCCTAATCCTTCAATGGGTATAATGCCTAAAGGGAGGCTGTGCTAGATTCTCAGCTCTCTGCCCCTGATCTCTAAGCTTTAAAGGGAAAGTCTTGACCTGGACAGGATTTTCTCTTTAATCTTTTTTTTTTCTCCCAGAAGAGTTGGATAGGTTTGAGAAATGTACCTGATTACACATGTCTAACCTATGTCAAACTGCTTGCTTTCTCAATGGGGGGAGGGGGCAGGGAAGGGGGTGGGGAGAGTGCTGGGAACTCAAATTTCAAAAAGAAACATGTTAAAATTGTTTTTACATGTAATTAAGGGGAAAACAAAATATTAGATAAAAAACAACTCAAAAAGCTAAAAAAGAGATGCACCAACGGGAAATGAGAAGCATTAAGAAGCTCTCTGTCCTCCAGGTGGGCCAGTAGAGGCCCATAGCTCGGCCTGCTGGGGAGCTTTTATTCAGGTGAGTCACCTCAAGCAGGCGCTCAGGGCAGAATCTTTGTGAAAAGTTGGGGTTTTTCCCTTTTGAAAAGAATTCCCTCCCTTGCAGAATGATACCCATACTTCTAGACTTGGCCCGTACTGGAATTTGCTTTGCCTGATGATGCATGTTTATTACAAGGGTTTTCTTTTTCTCTTTTCTTTCTCCCCCCCAACCCCAGTTTGGGGGTTGGAGGTGGAAGGATGCCTGGAAGGAACTGGGGATATTTCTTCTGGAGAAGAGAAGGCTGAGGGGACACATGATGCTGTGCTCTAATGCTTGTGGAGGAGGGATTGGCCTGGGCCAAGCAGAGCAAGGATCTGGGGGGAGTGGCAAAGTAGCCTCCTGGGGCTGAATGGCAAGAAACCGCTCCTGAAGATTAGGGCCATCCCAGTGTGGCACGGGCAGTCCTGAGAGGTGGGGAGCTCCCTTTCACTGGGGGTCTTCAGACAGAGGCTGGAAGCTTCCTTATCAGGAGAGTTACAAAGGAGATTCCTGACAGACTGTCAGCCTCTGAGATCCCTTCCAGCTCAGGGACACCCAGGGTTTGCAGCCTGCTCATTCCAAGCCAGCTCCCAGAAGCCTGAAGGGGTTAAAAGGATGAATAATGGGTTAAGAACCTAACTCAGCCTGAAAGTATGCTTATTCACATTGAAGCATTTCAAGACAGCAAAAATATTTCCCCTCCTGTATCTTAGAAACACAAGAAAGTGGAAATCCAGAAGGCTCAGTCTGGTGGCGGAGACACTCTAGGGAGTGTCTGTGGGATTTCCACTACCGCCTAGGAGGGGGCAGGCTGCCTGTGCCCTCCTTGGGGATGGTAGGGATGGCCAGGCAAGGGCCCAGCAGATGCCTGAAATACTCTATTTGTCAGAAGTTTCCAATTCTGAGCTCACCTGCACTTGGTGCCGAGCCCAGCCTGTAGAGGGAGCGCACCCACCCCTCTTCTGCCTACATGGGAGGTTTCCTCTGCTCCTCCTCTAGCCACATGGCAATTACATTATGCTGGGTGGACTAAAAGCATCTTGAGGAAATGACGGCCAGTGCCAGACCCTGCTCGGGGCCCCTGCTCCTCTGCAGAGGCCTCGGGTGCTCCGGGCTAGTGTCTGGGGCTTGGCCAGCTCAGGGGCCTGGAGGAAGGTGGTCAGGAAGGCGGGAGCAGGGAATCATTTTGTTAACTGTTCATGCTCTCAACAGCTCCCTCCACCCCACAATCCTGGCTGGGGCTTTGGGGGGAACTTCAGTCTGTGTTCCTGTTAGGGTGGAAGGCCTTCGATGCTGCTCATAGACTCCTCAAGGTTGGGGATGGGGGCAGTGGAGGTGGGTGTTGTCCTCTGGATTCAGGGGAGTGAGAGATGGCAGGAATCTTGGAGATCATCTGGTTTGTATTTCTGTCTTTCTATCCCATTTGTAGGCATTTAATAAAGGGTGTTGGATCAAAAGTCAATGTCGATTCCATTTCTATAATCCTGAGCTCTTCAATCGCCCTCAGTCATCAGTCTCAGGTCCTTCCCCATGTCTCTCTGGTCTCTTGCTCCTTCTAAAGCGGTTCTTTGTCCCCCTCCTGTAGCCCCACCTCTACATTCATCGCTGCTCCCCAGCCAGCCAGCATTCCCGCTCCATCCTCACCTTCCTGCACAAGCTGGAACTATACTAACCAGCAGCGTTGTAGACTCATCCTTTGCGCTAAGGTCCAAGTCTCTGGGTTCATGACTGTAGCCTAGAGTCACCGCGATTCTTTGCCCTTTCTCTCCCTCATCCAGACAGGTGCCAAGTCCTCAGATTTTGTCTCCCTGACATTTCTCACGATTGTCTCCTTCCCATCTATGGGACCACCACCCTGATTTCTGGCTCCCCTCCCCTCTCCCATTAGCTTCCTAATCAGTCTCTCTGCCTCCAAGCTTTCCCCATGCCAGTCTATCCTCCCCATAGCTGCCAGAATGAGCCTTCCCTGGCACAGGACTACTACATCTGTTCCCTGTTCTAAAAGGGTCTCTCCCTAGTGCAAACTTTTCATCTCGGTATTTACAGCCTAGCAGAGACTGGCTTCTCCCTACCTGTTCAGATTTGGTCCACTCAGGGTCTGGACTCTGCTCCTTCTTCTCTGGACTTGTTTCTCCCCCGCAACTCACCAGTCTTCTCACCCTGGCAGATTGCTCTGCCCCTACATCCCCTTCCTCTGATGGATCAGTCCTTCAAGAGCCTCTGTTACAAGAAAGGTGCCCAGGCCTTTCTGAGCTGTGCTTCCTTCGATGCTCAGATTTCTTCCTCCACCATGCTCTGGCCCCTCTGTTTTACAACTCCCTTTTCTGAGTTGTCTTCCCTAATAGAATGGAAGCTTCTTTGGGGCAGGGGGTGGCTTTCTATTGACTTGTATTTGTATCCCCAGCCCTTACACAGTTCCTTGTGTACAGCAAGTGCTTAATAAATGCTTGTTAACTTATTGACTTGACCTCATGTCCAGTCAATGGGATGGATATCTGTTTTCTGAATTTGGCATTCCTTCTCCTGACTATATCTCTTCAACTGCTTTTTTCCATGCCTGGGAAATCATTCCCTTACTTTTCCCTTTCAGGAGACTTTTCCTTCAAGGCTCAACTCATGTGCTATACTACCTCCTCCAGGAAGCTTTCCCAGATGTCAATGCTCTCTTCCACCTCTAATTCATTCATTGTTTGTCAGTGTCCCATAATTAGCAGGAGGGCAGAGATAGGATAATTTTTGTCTTTGCATACTTAGCCCTTAGCTCAGGACCCATATATAGTATATAGTATACAGTATACAGTTTAGTATACAGTATAGTAATAAATATTTTCTGATTGTCTGGAAAATGTCTGCTCAGCTTCTTATACATTTTTGTTTCCTGGAGTCTGGCTGATAAATCCGTGTTCAAGGTTCTAATTAGATAAGAATCCTTGTGTTCTTTCAGGCAGAGTTGAGCTCATAGCTGATCAATGTGTATGTGTGTGTGTGTGTGTGTGTGTGTGTGTGTGTGTTTTTACATATTGCCAAATGACAAATGAATGACCTAGATGTATCCATAGGATGCCTGAACTAGAAGAGAAGACAACCTTCCTCCTCAGCCACTCATTTTGTAAAGGAGGCCCATACAGGTAAACTAGACCTCATATGAATCGTGAGCCATATGAGTTTAAGAAGCGCTGAAGGGGTTGGGAGTGGAAAAAGTTTAAGAAGCCCTGGACTAAATTATCTTTAAGGCTCCTTCCAAATGACCTTCTGCGTTCTATGTCTTCAGGCTGATTTCATTCGTTCATTCATTCATTCATTCGTTCATTCATTCATTCATTCATTCATTCATTCATTCATTCATTCATCCATCCAAATGTTTCTTGGTCAAGTCCCTGTGTAGAGTGACAAGGATGAGTAAAAGCCCTTGTCCCTGTCCTCAGGGAGCATACAATTTAAGACTCAGTTGTTAAAATGAAGGCACATTCCATGCATTGAACTGAATGCAATGAACATTTATTAAGTGCCTACAGTATTCATATCATGGCTAGACAGTTTGTTTCCCTGCCTTCAAACAGCTTATAGTCTAATAGAGGTATAAAGTAGAAATAGAGATGAATGATATAACTTAAAATCCTTAGGAAGAGGTGAGCAATCAGGCAAGCCTCAGAGAGTATGTTCTGGGGTGGGGGTGGGGTGGGATGGAGTTGTGGAGAAGGCAGAATCAAGGAAGGCTTCCTGGAGAAGGTGACATTGGAAGTGAACTTTAAAGAATGGGCAAGAGGGGTTAGGGAAGAAGCCTTTTTTCATTCTCCTCTCCTTCCATTTCCCTCTCCCTCATGTGCACAGAGGTGGGGGGGGGAGGGGCCTCCTTTCTTTGGCCCCAACAGGCAGCCAAATCTTTTTTGTCAAGTTCAAACAACCAGATGGTTCTGAGCTCTCATCGGTGGGGCAAAACCTGGCCCCCTGGTCAAGCTTGAGTCCCTGCCTTTAGCTTTCTTTGCCATCTTGACCTCAAAACTTGCTCCCTCATTGGTTAAGAATCTGCCTTGAGCTTAATTTGACTCCAAGTGACTCATCCTGTCCCAAGTCCAAGCTTTTGGGTAAAATGTGTCATTTGGTCCAAAGGTCACATCAGGAAAGAAATGGTGCATCCTTCCTCCTCAAGAGCTCCAGAGCGTGGCACTGAGGATTGGAAAGGACTTTGTTTTCCTTTGATTTTTAAAGTTTAGCTAATGCTTCTTACATTACACACATTTCTGGTTATATGCCTCATATCCCACCCCCTAGGGAGTTTTCCATGATGAGAAAGGAAAAGAAAAGTCGATTATGCAAAACCCACCACCACATTGACCACAGCTGACAGAGTACCATTCCATTTCTCCCTACCTCTGCAACATCTCTTCCCTCTGACTCTTCTCTTCTGACACCCAGATGGCATCTTAATTCAAGCCCTCATCACTTCTCACCTTGGTAGGGGGCAACAGCCTCCTCCCTAATCCTTCCCCATTCCTGGTCCTTCTTTACACTGCTCTCAACGATGGTTCTGACTCCTACTCAACCCCAGTGGCTCCCCATTGAATTTTGGAAAAAATACAGAAGCTTCTGCTTAGCTTTTAGGGTCACTCAACTTGAACCCAACCTATCATTCCAGACTCACTGGATATCACTCCCTCCTCACCTCATCCTAGGAGAGACCCTCTCTTCCTTTACTGTTAAGCTCAGACTCTCCCTTCTACATGAAGCCTTCCTGGAAAAGTGTCCAAGCGGCAGGTGTAGATTTGCAGATTCCTTAAGCAGCGGCTGGATCCACACCAGTACAGCAGGTGGCGCCTAGAGGAGATTCTTTATCTAAGGTGTGCGAAGACGTCTCCAAACTTCTTTCCAATTCTCCAATTCTGTGATCTAACCATGTCACCCCCTACTCAAGAAACTCAATGAAATCCCACCTTCTACAAGAAACCTTTCCCAGTACTTCTTAATTCCAGTTCCTTCCTTCTGTGGATTATTTCCAACTTATCATTTGTATGTCTATATCTATCTATCTATCTATCTATCTATCTATCTATCTATCTATCTATCTATCTATCTATCTGTCTGTCTGTCTGTCTGTCTGTCTGTCTGTCTGTCTATCTATCTATCTGTCTGTCTGTCTGTCTGTCTGTCTGTCTGTCTATCTGTCTATCTGTCTGTCTGTCTGTCTGTCTGTCTGTCTGTCTGTCTGTCTATCTATCTATCTATCTATCTGTCTGTCTGTCTGTCTGTCTGTCTGTCTATCTATCTATCTATCTATCTATCTGTCTGTCTGTCTGTCTGTCTGTCTGTCTGTCTGTCTATCTATCTATCTATCTATCTATCTATCTATCTATCTATCTATCTACTTGTCTGTCTGGCTGTCTGTCTACCTATCTGTCTATCTACCTATTAGTCTTTCTGTCTATCTATCAATCTATCTAGTTTGCAAGTTGTCTCCCCCAGTAGACTGTGAGTTCCCTAAGAGTGGGGACTCTTCTTTGTATTTCTTTGTATCTTCAGAACTTAGCACAGTGCCTGGCATATAGTAGGCACTTTATTGACTGACTACTGGATGTGACCTTGATGGGACCAGTTTTATGTAGGAACAGAACTAAGTTTGAACCCATTCTCCCCCCAGAATGAGGTGAGACCGAGGACAGTGTGCCTTCGAAGTGTTAGGGGATAAATGTCTATCCTTTTGCCCTTGCTATGTCTTGGGGATACATATTCTTTTATAAAAAGTAATTGATGTGAAGTGATTAAATGGAATTGGGGTGCTAATCCTTCATTGGCATTAGTGAGGAGGATATCATACCATTAAAGATGAGACCCCTCTAAGCCCTGAGGGTACCTCTGGAACTAAGGGGCAGCTGTGGCAGTCTGGTGAGCCAGAGCCAGACAATGCTCTTGCCTGCCTTCCTTGACCTTTGGCTTCTGGTCCTGGTCTGCACCAAGAGTGTGTGGGTGGGCCTCAGAGCCCTGGGCAGCCTTTGGCCTTGAGGCAGAAAGGAGTTCAGCAGCCCCCACCCAGATCCTTTACTGTTTGTGTGAGATTAAGCCCAGGGTCATCCAACAGATGGGTTACAAAGTCCCTTTCCAGAAATGTTTGGCGGGAGCAGGCAAGTTGAACAATTAGCAAAGCCATGTCCAAGCCCTCCAGGCCCTGCTCTGTTCCTCAGGAGGTGGCCTGTTCTCAGCCTATAAACACCAGCTGAACTCAGATAACTCCCTCTTTGAAAAAGCAAAATCCACAGCAATCTGTTGGACTTAACAAGATGTTCTTATGGATTTTTCTGTCAGTCAATGACCCTGCTCTTAGCCCCGGACCAGAGATGAGGGTTCAGAGGCTCCTGCTTTTGAAGAATTTAGAAATCCAGAAGAGGAGATGGGAAAATACACGCAGAAAACCCCAGGACATACATGCAGCAGGAAAGAGATAAAAAAGGACACAATGAGATACCAGCATAGCATAGCTGGCTAGTGTCTCAGGATCAGGCACCTAGACAGGCTGGAAGACCTGCACTAGCCCCTAATTTAAAAACAAATAAACAAACAAATGAAATCTTAGTGTGCAAGACTTAATCCTTACCTGAGCACCCCATTAGTGGCCACTTAGCCTCTGCTTGAAGACCTCCCATGATGGGGAACTCCCTCCCCCTAGAGATAGCCAGCCCATTCTCCTTTGAGGCAGCTCTTACTGCTGGAAGGTTTTTTTCTTACTTACTTCTATACTGACCTCTTTGCAACTTGCACCAAACAGAACCAATTAAATCCCTTCTCAGAAGTGACAGACGGCCCTGCTGATTCTGAAAGATAACTGTCTTTCTCCCTGAATCTTTTCTGCACTTGGCTAAACATTCCCCAGTTCTCTGAACCAATCCTCATATAATGTGGTTTGGGGGCCCTTCCCTTTTAGAGTCAAACTCCTCTGGACAGTCCCTCACCGACCCGTCCACGACCTTCCTATCATATGGCACCCCCAGCTGAACAGAGTCCTCTGGTTGGAATGGGACCAGGCAAGGTTGCTGTGAACAAAGGATGGCTTCTCTCTCTGTCCGCCCCTCCCCCCACCCCAGCTCTCATTCTGCAGCCTAGAGTTATGTTGGCTCTTTTTTGGATGCAAAGTCATAGTGCTGACTCCTGAGAGACTGCAGCCCACAACAACTGTCACCCCTGATTTTTCATCTGAACTGCTCTATAGCCATGATTGATTGATTTCCTCACCCTATAATAGTGCTGTTGATTGCTTGGAGCCCACATGTAAAACTTGACATTTATTCAATTCAATAAACATTTACAAGCACCACCCAAGGCACTCGTTAAATTCAGCCCATTGTTTTCTATTCTCAAAGCCTCTTTGGTCATCCACTCCATCAACTCATGATAAATGACAACATGAGAGCTGACAATGACAGTGAACCTTAGGGGCTGAATGAAGAATACTTAGAGGGGTCATTTCATCTGATTCTCACAACTACCCTATAAAGTAGAGGCTGAAGGCATTAGGAAATTAAGGCTTACAGAGATCAAGTGATTTGCCCAGGGTCACTCAGCTAATGTCAGAGGCAGAATTTGAACTCAGGTTTCCCTGACTTCACCTCTAGCATTCCTGGATAATTTTTTTTTCTGTTTTCAGGCAATTGGGGTTAAGTGACTTGCCTAGGGTCACACAGCTAGTAAGTATCAAGTGTTTGGTCTGAGGCCAGATTTGAACTCAGGTCCTCCTGACTTCAGGGTGCTCTATCCACTGTGCCACCTAGCTGCCCCTAGCATTCCTGGATTATTCCTCCTACCTTCATATTTCATATAAAGTTAACAAGCATCTTAACCAACCATTTATCCAAGTCGGGAACAAATGATGACCAGGACAGTTCTAGTCGAACATCATCGAAGGAGAGCCGGGGACTCCGGTTCTGTAACTGTTCTGTGACCCCAGGCAGTTTTCTAGTCCCTTCCCCTCACCGGAAGGTTAGTTTCCGCTTCTTTAAAACAAAGGCCATAGATAACCCTCCCTCTCTGGTACCACAGGAATGCTTTAAGGAGGAAGTGAAGTAGATTGGGCAACTTCTTGGCACTCAGTGCCTCCACTGCTGAGGACTCCAGGAATGACAGTGCCTTTTACTGAGGAGGGACATTCCCTCAGCCAGATGAATGCTTAGATAAGCTCTAAGTGCCCATGGTGTCCTACACTGCTCCATTGATGTGATCCTGAGGGTAGCTGATTCATAGCCAGTTCACTAACTGAGATATACTTTAAACTTCATCTAACCTTCATATATATGTATATATATATATATATATATATATGTATATATATATATATAAAATATATGTGTGTGTATATATATATTATATATATGTGTGTGTATATATATGTATATATATATACACACACACAGAGAAAGAGAGAAGCAGAGAGAAAGACAGAGAGACACAGAGTGTGTGTGTGTGTGTGTGTGTGTGTGTGTGTGAGAGAGAGAGAGAGAGAGAGAGAGAGAGAGAGAGAGAGAGAGAGAGAGGGAGGGAGGGGGAAGACAGAGAGGAAGAGAGAGAAAAGAGACAGACAAAGAGAGAGGGAGGGAAAGAAAGAGGGAGGGATGGAAGGAGGGAGAGAGAGGGAGAGAGAGTTGTGGTCCTCTGGAGGTGAGCATGTGGTGTTCAGCTAGCCATGTGCCCCCTCCAGCTGACCATAAGTCCCAAGGAGGGCATTGGCTAAAGGCATCAGTGGTGTGACTGATGAATTATTGGACAATGCTGAGTTTCTGGACCATGTAAGAGATGAGGAACTGCCAGGGAAAGAGTCACCATGTGCATGAACAAACTTAGCAGGTGGAAAAGAGGTGTGGGTTTGGAGTCAGCCTGCCTGGGTTCAAGTTCTGGTTCCCTGCCTTGGCATACCTCGGGCATAGCCTTGGGCAGGCTACTTAAACTCTTTGACCTAAGTTGACTGATGTGCCAAATGTGAGGATTGGTCTGGCTGAGCTCTGAGCTCTCTCTCCTCTAGGAAGCCTATCCTTTCACTGGTGCCATGATTGCTAGGGCCCGGGCTAGTACAGGATTGGGTGTTTAGGGACTTGGGTGGGAGCCCTGGCATTTTTGTGTGTCCGGTAAGACACAAACCGTCCTACCTCTATTTGCTGTCTTGTTAGCCTGAGTGCTTGCATGGGAGCTGAGGGGAGACTTAGACCTGAGTCAAAATCTGATATTCCCATCAAACCTGTTTCTAGATTGGTTCATTAGACTGGAAGTTCCTTGAGGGCAGGAGTTGTCTTTGACCTCTATTGTATCCCCAGGGCTTAGCACAATGCCTGGCATATAGTAGGTGCTTACTAAATGTTGATTGTATAAACCCAGAACTTTGCTTCTGGACCATGGGGGCTTTTCCTGGAATGTTATGGAGCTTTGGGTTAAGCAAAGTGGACTCTTGGGCTAACGGACTCACCACAGTTGGTAACATTGTATTTCTGTATCATGAGAGGTCAAATTTAGACAGACTCTTGGAAGAACAGGGCAGGCACCAGCTTCAAAGAGCACTGGACAATCATGCATTTGGGTGAGTATAAGCAGAGGAGATCTTGATTTTAGGGGCCCATAATGAATGTGAGGGGGGTACCACTGAGAGGACTCAACATGCTGAATTGACTCTTTGGGGGAGTGGGCAGCGCTGCAGTGGATAGAATACTGGGCTTGGAATTGGGAAGACTCGTCTTCCTAAGTTCAAATCTGGCCTCAGACACTTCCTAGCTATGTGACCTTGGGCAAGTCACATAAAGCTGTTTGCCTCAGTTTCTCCCTTTGTAAAATGGGCTGGAGAAGGAAATGGCAAACCACTCCAGTATCTCTGTCAAGAAAGCCCCAAATGGGGTCACGAAGGGTTGGACACGACTAAACAACAAAGAGCACGGGGCATGGAGTCTGTTAGAATCCTCAGGTCTTGTCACATAAACTGTTTTCCTAAACTTCTCACCCTGTACTGGTGCAGTTGGATTTTACATTTCTCCTATCAAATCAGCATCGTCTGTTCAGGGGAAGATGTCTGTACTATGAAGATAAACTAGGTACTTGTCAATAGACATGGGTTTTCTGTCCATCCATCCTCCCAGACCCCCAGGATACAATGGGACACCAACGAGTTCTTTGGACGCTGCTCATCAGTGCTCAGAAGGGTCCAGAGATCTGGTCCATGGCTATGTCTGAGACAGAGCCTGGTGCAGTTACTGAGGGACAGAGAAAGCTTCCAGGAATATTTGTGACTAGACTTTGAGGGATTAATTATAACATCTTTGTCTGGAAGGGGATGTGAGTCAGTAGCAACATTCTAAGAATTCTGAATGAATGGGAATTGAGTGTGACCAGTAACTTCTGAGGCCCTGGAGGGAGGTAAACTCCTGCTTGGATGGTGGGAGTGTGGAGAGTGTACTGGAGCTTATAAGAGGTTCCTGGGGAGAGATTCTGGTGTCCTCCCGTGGGCCACCTTGGGCTTTTAGGGAGAAATGAGGAGAAAGCCCTGGAGGATGCAGAGCAGTAAGTCCCAAGAGTCTCTTATGAGTAAAGAGAAAGTTTCTCCCAGGGAGAAACCACTGGACACAGGCCCTGCACATGAGTGTAAGGTCAGTGTGATCTATGGCACCATCTTTTGGGGCTAGGAGATCCTTTTGGATACTGATTCCATTCTCTGCATTAGCTGGCCCTCCTCATTATGTGTCAGCTGCAGAGCTGGCTGGGCAGGGGTGAATCAGAAGCTGGCATCTGTCCCTCAGGGACAAGCTTGTCCAAAAGCCCATCTGCCAGGGGAAAGGTCTGCCCCCAGCAACACGACCCTCAGCAGCAGTAGGGGCTTGCCCTGGCTGTTCTCTCTGCATGTTGGGAAGCTCTCCCATCCCTCCTTACTGCCACCACCACCTTAGAATCCCTAGCTTCCTTCAAAACTCAGCTCAAGCATCACATCCTGTCCACTCAGACGCTAGTGCCTCCTCAACCTAGGGAACCACTCACAGCATAAAACCGCCAGCATTTAGGAGATATGTCTATATGTCCATATGCCTCCCTCATTAGACTGTAAGTTCTTTGAGGGCAGGGAATGCTTCCTTTCTGCCTTTGTTTTCCCAGAGCCTAGCGGTGCCTGGCACACAGTAGGTGCTTATATTTGGTGATTGGTTGACAGAGTACAGGCTACAAAAAGGGGATGAAAAATACTGTAGTAGAAATCGTGATTCCCCACAACTCAAACCTTTCACCACCTAGGATAACAGCCTTCTGCCCTCTACTTCAAAAGCTCCACTCCCTAGGCTGTGGCCTGGGCTCTGGCAGCACGCATTCCAGATTCCTTCATCCTCCTGTGCCTTTGGGCAGGAGTTCTGGCTGCCGGGATGGAGATTTCCAGAGCAGAGAAAATCCCTTTTGGTCTTCAGACTCTCCTTCTTAAGGCAACATATCCAGACGGATTTCCATCCACAGGGATTCAGGTGATGGAAATACTCAGTCTACATATGACCCCCACTTGCTGTCCATCCTGCCGCCCAATGAGGGCTGCCACGTTCACAAGATGGGATTATTATTTCCCTTTTCTCCCATTTGTAATTTGTTTGTATGTGGTTGATTGCCTGTTGTCTCCACCGTCAGACTTTGAGCTCCTGGAGAACCACGACTGTCTTTGGCTTGTTGACTTGGCTAGGGCTAAAGATGATTAGGGGTCTAGTTTTAAGGGGATATTTAGAATTTCAGCATTCTAAGGCCCCCTGTTTTCCACACACTCTGAAATAAATGGACCAGGAGCATGACTCTAGACACAGATGTGTTCACCTGCATAGAAGAGGAAGCACCAAAACCCCAGACTGGACGGAACTACCAAGGTCGCCTAGCCCAGCCCAGGCTCAGACCAGAAACATCCCATGAACTGGTCACCGTCCTGTGATTGGAGGCTTCCAATGACAGGGAACTGACTACTTTTAGGACATCAAGTCAAATGCTGCAGGAACCCCAAATCCAGAAGAAAGGAAGGAAGACACTTCCAACTTTGAACCTACTGTAGATAGAAGGGCAATGGAAGGTCTCCGACTTAAGAAAGGATTGTGCATTTAAATTTATTTCAAATCAATGCTCAGCCAAAATACTACATGGATCTGTGTACATTTACTTGTCTTTTTAAAAAAAATTGTTTCCATGAAATGATTTTTTTTGGGTAATCACCTAATTTTTAATACAACATTTATATACAAAACCCTATTTCAAACAACTTCCTGCACAAGAGAAAATAAAACATCCGTTTGTACAATTTCAGCAAATAACAAAAGTATTGGAGCCCTTGGTGTTAGGGACAGAGACTGCCTGCCGCTCACACAAACATCAGGGAATTGGGAAGAGTGATTACATTCATTATTCTCTTGGAGAGGGTGTGGCCTTTGGAAATCTCAGACCATCCGGCTTTGGTGTATGTGGAGAAGACTCCTGTCACTGAGAACTGTGTGTGTGTGTGTGTATGGATGTTTAATAAGCCTTGTAAATGATTGTTGTCCAATAGTGAAATTCCTGTAAGTAAAGATAGAAGAGCGTGTTACCAAAATATAAGCCCTTTATTAATAAAAATCTTTGGTAGGAACAATCTTTTAAATGCCTTGCAGAGATATTTGGTTAACATAATAAACTCCATCCACCTCTGGTACATTTTAAGCCAACTGCAGAAAAAAAATCAATCTCACCCCATAATTTATTTTTGAAACCAATAAATACCATGAAGCTGAGACTGTCTGGGTGAGTTGGTACAACTTCTATTTAAAACCTGAAATAGCCTCTAAAAATACCCCTCAGGATGCCTCTCTTCTAGTAGTCCTTTATCAATGTGGTTTCATCCAAACCAAAGGATTGGGGGTGGGTGGATAGGAGAAGGAGAGGGAGAGGATAGATTGGGGTTGGCCACTGGGATGTGTGTGGGGGTGGTCTGGAGGGCCCTCCCCCCATGGGAGGCCACAGTCAGCTCCTCCCAGCATGCACTGCATCTGGGACCCAGAAGGCCAGACCCAATTCCCACTCCCTAGGCTGGTTGGGGCAGGGCTTTCTCGGATGGTAGCTCAGAAGGCCCCAATATGAAGAACAGGAACACGTATGGGTAGAAGTGGATTCCCCTCCCGTGCTCCAGTAGCTTCTTCTGAAAACCCACCTCCAAACCTAGTTTGTGATTCAGCAGCTCCCTCTATTGCTAGGAGCTCAGGCCTTGCATCTAGGGAAACCACTTTGTCTACACGTTAAGGCATCAAAAAAGTTCAAAAGGTTTTTTTCCTCTGGTGGGTGACCCTTACTCATCTTTCAGTAGAAGACACTACTGAGTCCTCCGAGAACTGTTTGTAGTATCTGCACCAACCCTATGGGCATCACCATGAACTTGTGTTTTTTTTTTGATTAACCTTGGAGAGAGAGAGAGAGAAAGAGAGATTCCCTGCATTACAGTTTGTGCAAAAAAAAAAAAAGAAAAAGGAAGTGTCCCATCAGGACGTGGTCCTCTGTTTCTGCAAGAAGAGAATTTTTGCCCAGCACAGGCACCACCAGGCTTCAGCTCACTCTGGACCCTGCGCCAGGTTGTTCATGAGTCAGACTGCATTGCAGGCAGAGCAGCTCTGTCTAGCATGCCCCAGGGCTCTGGAAGTCTCCCACTAAATTGCCACATGGTAGGAGCATCTGGATGCTGTGCTGCCTCGCTGGGTCCTGGTGAATGGCGGGCTGTGATTATTGCAGTTGTCACCCTGGAGGTTATCTTTCTCCTTTATGGTCTCTAGCATCTGCTGCTTGCCTTGCTCCTCCTTCATGAAGAGTTCCACCAGGAGGACCTTCTCCTTGTGAATCTGCTGGCTGATATCTTTGGGAATGTCGGGGATGATCCAGTCTACGAAGTCACTCATGAACATGACCAGGTTCTGGGGAGAAGAGAGGAAGAAGAATGGAAGGGAAATCACTATCATAAGACCGTAGCCTTATTTCTAGCCGAGTCTGGTAACCCATATGCTGTGACTCTTTGCTGGGCTCCTGAGTGTTCCCTTGGCCCCTCCACTGGGGGGCCATTGAAGAGGATCAATAAAGTAGCAGAAAGACATCTATTCAGGAGGATTTCAAAAGAGAACACAACTTGTGCTTGGGACTCCATGGCTTCACTCTTAAACTTCCCAAGGGATGGAGGTCTTAGGGGAGGGGGGAGGGAGAAGGGAGCTTACCTTTCCTTATTTTCCCTAATAGTAGTCATCATGAGGGTTATCCAACCCAAAGTTCTTCTGCACAAGTAATTCATGTTCCTCCCCTCACAGTGCCCCCATTTAATGGCACCTTTTTCTGAGGATTCAGAAGGTACTTCAGGATTTTGTAGGAATCATCATTCTGACTCTTTGAGATGGAAGAGACCTCAGATGCCATTTTGGCTCCAACATCCTCAGCAGGTGGCTGTCCAACCCCCTCCTGGAACCCTTTTGGGGGGAAGTCCCCTCAATGCTGAGACTGCTCCCAAGCCACAGCTCCAAGCTCTGCCTTTAAAGCCAAGCAGAACAAGCTGCCCCCTCTTCCCCTGCACTGTCCTCCAAACACTTCAAGATGGCGCCTGAGGGTCTCCAAGGATCACACATCTAGACCTGGGAGGAGCCCTGTAGGCCACCTAGTCATAGAACCATAGGATCCTGTGTTTAGGGACCGTCCCATCCAACCCCCTCATTTTGCAGGCAGAAGAGTGAGGCCCAGAAAGGTGAAGTCACTCGGGGGCAGGTGGTAGAACTGAGGCCTGGGAACTCCAGGTTTGGGTCTCCAGTGCTATCCATAGTTTCTTCAGCTGATCTTATATATCACAGTACCACTGGTCAATACCATGGAGAAGTGGACAGGTAATGACCCAACAGGCAAACGTGCTCTTTGGGCCAAAGTCCTTTGGCTCCGTGCCAGATGGATTAATTCTGTCAATGGGCATTTGCCAAGCACCTGGGATGGCCTGCATGGCTACAGTCATCAGATCAGTCTTCTTGCTAAGGTGACCTGAAACCTCTGGTCTCATGGTGAAACCCAGGCTGTGCCTACTTTGCCCATGAGTCAGAGCACATGGGCAAGGAAGGTCAGCAGCTTTCTGCTGATTCCACAGGGTGGCCCACCTTTCTTTGGAATCACCACCCCTGGGAGCTGGCACTGATGATGGGCAAAAGCCAGAAGCTTCTCTCTTGGCTCCCGTAACCCACAGCCCCAGGCTTCCACATGGTTCAGAAAGGCCCAGCCTGGGGCCTGGGGCTGGGCTCTCTGATCCTAAGGTCACCCCGGTCATGACTCTGGAGCTCTTTGCCTATGGTCAGGCCCATGGTATGGGTGCTGCTTTCTGCCGGAGAGCTCTTTCCAGCCTCATGTACAGAGAGACAGGTGGTTTCCCCTGTACCTTTCAATATCCTGCTGGAGAAAGAAATAAATGGCAAGAAGCTTATACAGACTGCTGTCTGGTGTGGTTCTGTCATTTCAATTGCGTCTGACTCTCCAGGCCCCTATTTGGGGTTTTCTTGGCAAAGATACTGGAGACATCTGCCATTTCCTTCTCCAGATCATTTTACAGAGGAGGAAATTGAGGCAAACAGGGTTAAGGGACTTGCCCGGGGTCACACAGCTAGTAAGTGTTTGAGGCTAGATTTGAACTCAGGAAGATGAGTCTTCCTGACTCAGGCCTGGCACTGTATGTGCTATGGCACCACCTAGCTGCCCAAGACTGCTCTCTAAGAAACATCAGTAGGACAGCTGGGGTTCAGGTCCTCAGTGGGGATAGGTTCCTTTAAGGAATTCTTGTGACCAAGGCCCAGATCTTTGTCTGTGCAGCTTTTATGGACCTGATATCTTAACCTCCCCCAACTAATGCCCAAGGAAATAAAGAGGTGTCTAAAAAATTAATTTAAAATTTTCACCAGCACATTTTGTTTGACATCCCTTTCATTTCCACCTGCACTCCTCCCTGGAGGAGTCTGACAGGATATGCCATGCTCCACATCCACAGTCCCTAACTTCTGCAAAGGGAGGCAAGGACATTTCCTCAGGGTTGTCTTTGGGGAGTTTCTCCTGGGAAAGTGTTCTGAGGCCACACCCACTCACTGGTCTCTCCCCTGGTGATCTCACCTTTGCCGATGCTCCATTGAAGCTCCTCCCACCCTGAGCTCCCAGGGTTCTTTCTGTCTCCACAAATCTCCCCCTCTTCTCCTTCTATTTAACTACTAGCATCCCCTCAGGGCTCTATTTTTGGTCATTTGTTGGCCTCCTTCCCTGGATGAGCTCATTAGCTAACGTAGTTTCAACTACCACCCGGATAGAGAATGTTGGACTTACTGTCAAGTCCTGACCTCTTTCTATTCTTGAATAAATGAATGAAAAGGAATTTGTTAGGGACTTACTATGTGCCAAGCACTGTGCTAAGCTCTGGGGACACAGATCCAAAAGTAAGACCTCAACGAGTGTACATTCTAAAAGGGGCGGACATCACCTTCATTGATTCTCCAGAAAGCTTCAGGACATTGCACCAAATGAGCTCTGAAGTCCCTTCCAGCTCGGAAATCCATGGATGGCCTTCAAATGATATCTGCTTGGGTGTCTAATGGACACTTGCCCCAAACTGACCCCCAAAGTCCCTCAATCCTAATTTCTTCATTGATACCATATCTGTCCCCGCATTACCACATCCTGGACTCTCCCCTTCCCCCCTCAGAGTCTTGTGCCGGCCTCCTTGGTGGGATCCATGCTGTGCCTGGCCATCACTGAATTTTAGAATTCCACCAGTACTTAGCAGCCAACTAGTCTAACCCATATCCAAAAAAATCAATCTCTACTACCACACATCCAATAAGTGGGCATCTTGCTTCTGCCTGAAGACCTCCAAGGAAGGGGAAGGAACCTACCACTTCCTAACTGTGGCCGTGCTATTTATAGCAAAGAGACCAAGATTGCTCAAATACCCTCATCATCAGGTCACTCTGCTCCTCAAGAACACTCAGTGATTCCCTAATGCATCCAGTCCCCAGCCTGCGGAATCTTCTCATGGCTGCATGTTCTTATTGTGCCAACCTTGTTTATCAGGTGGTCACTGTGTGCCAGGCACTGTGCCCAATGCTGAAGGTACAATGCAAGACAAAAACAGTCCCTGTTCTCAAGGAGGGAGATAAGGAGGGAGATAACAATAGACATCTAAGATGTATCCAAGGACGGAAGACGATGAGGAGGAGAAGGCACCACCAGTGAGAGGGACAGGCAAAGGGCTTCTGCAGAAAGTGGGACAGGATGGAAAACGGGAGGTGGAGATGACGAGAGAGACGGCCAGTGAAAAGGCCAAGACGGGATGGAACGCCAGGTGTGTGTGAGACACAGCAAGGAGGCCAGGGGAGCTGGATTATAGAATGTGTGTGTTGGGGATGACGGGGCAGGGGATGTGTGAGAAGACTGGAAGGGCAGGAAGGGCTTTAAACGTCAAACAAAGCATTTTAGCTTTGACCCTGGAAGCAAGAAGGAGCCATTGGAGTTTAGTGGGGTCGGGCAGGGTAGAGTTAGGGTCAGTCCTGGGCTTAGGGAAATTCCTTTGGCAGCTGAGTGCAGCATGGATTGGAGCGGGAGACACTTTAGACAACTGGTAGGTAATTTTAATAGTCCAAGCAAGAGGTGGACGGGAGCGTGACCTGGGGAGGGGAGTGTCTGTGTAGAGAAGAGAGAGGGAGATACAGACGGGAGACGTTGTGAACTTTGCAATGACAAGATTTGGCAACAGATTAGATCTAGGGGGTGAGCTGAGCTCGGCGTCCGGGGCGGGGTGGGGAGGGAGGCGGAGACAGATCGAAACCTTCCCAAGGACCCTTGATCCCGCGATTGCGGGGCTCTTGTTTCTAGGCTCCACATGAGGTGTCTGGGAAACTTCTCCTCTTCCCGATCCAGAAAAACCCGAGGCCCACGCTACCTGGAAGACGATCACAAAGGCCAGTCGGGCAGCCAGGACCGCCCAGAAGTCCTTGGATATCTCATACTTGTTTTCCGACCAAGGGGGCTCTCGGTAATCTTTGTACCTGTAGAAGAAACGAGAAGGACAGACAAGAATTTAAACAGGACCTTGGGTTTCTTGTTGTATTCATCCATTCATCAGGTATTTATTAAGCACCTGCTTGTGCCAGGACATCTTTTAAGACTACAAATTGGCCCATCTGCACTGATAGAGGGACTGCCCTCGTCGGGAGATCCCTATGCTGGATGAAATTATAGCATCAGTTAAAACAAAGTGCCGGGGGGGGGTACCAAGATAAAAACCAGGGTTCCTGCCCTCAAGGAGTTTATGTTCTGTTGGGCAAGACAACACTTTCACATGTGAGCCATCCAAAGGAGAGGAAAGGTCATTGGAGGGACAGCAATCAGGGGGTGGGCATCAGCAAAGACCTGGAGGAGGCGGAGGATGGTGGGAAGGGACCTAAGCCTGGAAGGGGCTGGGGATGTACAAGCAAAGTAACCCAAGCGTGACAATCAAAGCTCTACCTTGTAAACAAGTCCTACAACTGACCTGTAGCCCATCACCCTAACATCACCCAAGTGGTGCCTGGCAGCATAGGAGGTGCTGAATAAGGGGCTGTGGACTGGCTGACCCCTGAAGGTAGTGTTGGCACTGGACTGAGCTGCATGGACGAGGCCTTATAGGTCACCTCTCTGCCCCCTTCACCTTACAGATGGGGAAACTGAGGTCCAGAGACAAGAAGGGAACTGCACAAGGCCACACTGTTCTTAGCGTCAGAGTTAGAACCAGAAAGCCAGTTCAGGGCTCTTCCTCCTACTCCTACCTCAGTTTCCCAGAGTGTCAGGCTCATGAGAATATGTATGCAAAGCCATTAGGGCAGGTTTCAAGGAAGGGAAGAGGGGTAAACTTTCCCTGGGAGTCCTCTTGGCAAGGGCAGAACCACCCAAGAACCAGCTCATCTGGTTGAGCAAAGGCTGAGAGTCATGGGCCACCAGGGACATGCTTTCTCCCTGCCCGGGGAATCCCACAGCAGCCCTGGGAATGTGAAGGACCTGTCCCACCGCCACGCGTGGTTGGCATAGACCAGTGCAGACCAGGGAGAAGGCTATCCTGGCCTAGGACAGCAGGCTCCAGAGAAAGAGAAGCAAAGTCAGCGAGGGGGGACAGGCAGGCAGGGGCTTGTACCCCATAAGGCCCCATTTTTTCCTCCCCAAAAGAGAAAGACCAGCCCTCACTTGCTTTAATTGGGTGCCATGAAGATTGGTGGCAAAATACTCCTGGGGCCACTAAGAGGGTGATGTGGGTGTGATTTGGTCCTCAGTAGGGAGGGATGAGCATACTGGCTTAATGGTATCTGGAAAGCAAAGCAGGGCTCTGAAGGGGAGGAGTCCCAGTGTGGGGTCCCAATACTAACAGGTAGATAAAAGGAAAGGCAAGTTCTTACTCAGTCCCTGCCCTCAAGGAAGTCACATTCTAATGGGGGTGACATTATACATGTGGTGTCCATCAGGGGTGGGGTCCTTCTAGCTTGAGTCCAAGTTTTGCGGAACAAATCCTTTTATTGAGGGGATTTGTTCTATGAAGTTTGGATTCAGTCAAAGGGCTGAGCTTGAGGATTTGGAAGGCCACACAGGGGGCCTTGAAGCTGCAGATTCCCCACCCCTGGTGCCGACAGAAGGGAGTAAGTGAGGTGTCACGAGATGTTAGAGTCACACCTCAAACATTTTCATGATGGGAAGAAGAGGGTCCTTCCAGGGAGGAAGGCCACCTCCCCAGACTTCAGAGCCCTGGGGCAAAGCCCAGTTTGCCCCCTGCTAGTTAACTGCTTGGCTATATTTTGTCCTGACTACTCTCTTGGCCCATCCTCTCTGGCCACTGCTGCCCACCTCCACCTGTCCAGCTGCTGGCTTCCCCTAAGAGCCTGAGGGCAGAGATGGCAACACTGGGGATGAGGAGCTCTGCCTCCATCAGCTGGGATCACAAGAGAAGGGGAGGCACGATGCTCCCAACCCCAAGCTAGGCCAGCACCCCTCCTGCATGCACGTGGCTCATTTTCCTCTTTTCTCTCTTTTGAAGGGGGCCACTATAAATCCATACCGGCAAATGTGCACTGAGTAGCCCAGCTCCATGGGGTCATTGGGAGCCGTTCCGGCTTGGAAGTCACTGACGTTGAAATAGGAGAGCGTGTGATTCAAGAAGCCGTGCATGGAGCCGTTGGAACTGTACATGTAGTGGTACACGAGTCGGGGGATGAAGTCTGACGTGAAGGAGATGACGAATGCCTGCGAGGCCACAGAACAGAGAGTCAGAGGCATAAGGATGGCTTGGGCCTTCAGCACATGGGGAATCCTCACCTGATTCCAATACAAGGAAGGAAGGGAGGTCTTAGACTTTCCCTGAGCAAACCTGCCTTGCTCCCATTTTACTGCATCCTGAATGAAGTGAGACCCTTGGCCAGGCAGCTCTGAGCAAGCGCTGGCCGGAGGAGGAGGGGGAAGAGGATGAGAAGGAGTGGGGGAAGGGGAGGAGGAGGGGGAAGAGGATGAGAAGAAGTGGGGGAAGGGGAGGAGGAGGGGGAAGGGGAGGTCACCTCCTGGAGATGCCCTCTCTGCACCCCCGGCATCTTTCAGCCCAATGTTCCAGGTCCCTCAGTGCCACAATACAAGACCTCATTGTTCAGCCCTATTCCCGAGCAGGGTTCCATGTTCTGGGCCTTCTCCCCCCATCCCCTCATCCCCTGCCCCAGACTTCTCAGTCCTGTATCCCACCCCTTCAGAACTCTGGTGAACCAGAAAAATCCAGTCCAACTGGGCTGATAACGGCTTCATGTGCATGGTCAGTGTCCTTGCTCTTGGGGAAATGTTAGCTGGGAAAAGGCCTGTGAGAGAGAATGAGGCTCTCACTGCAACAAGGAGGTTGATTCTTGTCTCCCCATAGGGCAGCCCTGGTCTGGAGGTGGCAGCCACAGCCAGCTCTTCCATCTCCAGAAATGCCTGGAGGAGCCCAAGGGAGGGCACCCTGCCAGTCTATTCCTGATAAGATTACTCAGGAGATATTGTTGGGACAATGGTTGGGTGCCTCCCTCAGCTCCAGGCACAACAGGTGTTTCTATCACAGATTGGGTAAGCCTGCACTGACTGCTTGCCCCAAGGACAGGCTTTGGCTGCTGGAGAAACAGCCTCTAGCCTTCTTGGACAAAAGTCCATTGGCCTCTAATTGGGAGCACGGGGCTCAAAAGACATTTCCCAGCTGCCAGACTTCCTCCTGCCCAGGGAATTGGTCAAGGAGACTGCATTTGAAGTTACTGCTTGGCCCACCACATACATGCTCAATGCAGGTCTTTTCTTTCCAACGCAATCTGGTCTGGGGCCACCGTCTTAAGATTACTTTAACCTAAGTAAAGCAACCATAAACCTTCCTCCAACAGAGTATAGGGAGATAGGAGGAGGCTGCCAATGCTGCCTGGTGGGAGGGGGAAGGGGGAAATCCAACCAGGAATGTAGGAAGGAGGGGAGGAAGGAAAGGGAGCCATGGGTGCAAAATCCCCAAAGAGACCAGGAAACTGGCACACGGGGAGGAGCCTCCATGGGAAAGAGGGCTCCATGGGCTTGCAGCCATTGGCAGAGGGACTTGGTCAGGGGCATGAGAAACACATGTGGAGCTTTGGAAAAATGAGGGCCACCAAAAAAGGGGCTGAATCATGGCATCAAGGGCACTGAGGGACCTTGGGGGCCATCTGCTCCCACATCCTCGATTTATCAAGGAGGAAAGTGCAGGCCAGAGAAGTTGAGTGATTTCCTCAATGTCACAAATATCCACCTCAGAGGGAGGATCTAAAGCCTGGTCTGGCGAGCCCAGAACCCCAGTTCTTCTAACCATGGTACCTGGCCTCAATGGAGCTGGGGAGTCCAGGCAGTGTGAGGGGACTCAACTCTATCACTGATGACCCAGGGAACTTGGGTCAGTCTCTTTCCTTCTCTGGGCCTCAGTTTCCTTATCTGTCACAGGAAGGGATGACTATCTGACCTCTGAAGTCTTTTTTCAGCTTTTCTTTTAGGCAATTGGGGTTAAGTGACTTGCCCAGGGTCACACAGCTAGTAAGTGTCAAGTGTTTGGTCTGAGGCCGGATTTGAACCCAGGTCCTCCTGACCTCAGGCCCAGTGCTCTATCCACTGAGCCACCTAGCTGCCCCCAGTCTTTTTAGTTTTGAATCCTATGGACTTTTCCTGAGGTTGTGAAAGACGTAGGATGAATTTGTGTGTGTGTTTTTAAACCCAACCTAGACAAGCCCCTGTCAACATAAGGAGACAGCTAGGGGGAGTCAGGAAGACCTGAGTTTCAATCCTGCCTTAGATGTTCACTGGCTATGTGACCCTGGGCAAGTCACTTACCCTAAGTCATCTGTAAAATGAGGGGCCTGGATGCAAGGGTCTCTAAGGTCCCTCCAACTTAGATCTAGGATCTTAAGAGATGAACTATCTGGAAGGGAAACAATTTCTTTATCCAGGTTCAACTTTCTGAAGACCAGTGACCTCATCTCTTCCAATTAGTCAAATGGCTGTTCAGGGGATGAAACAGTAGGGGAGGGGAGGGAAGGACCCAGAACCTGAAGGGCCCTGGATGCCCCCATTCCTCATGCACCCAGCCCCCTGGCCAGTCCCTCACCAATGCCCTTGCTTCTCTGGGCAATCCAATTGTACTTACATTGATGATAACAGCCAGCTTTCCAATGCCTCTGAGAATATTGTACCAGATGCCTGGGGGAAGGAAAAAAAAAACCCAAACGAGGTTAGAGTGAGGGCCTCTTTCTTTGAGTTCATCAAGGTGCCCAAAGGTGGTCATTCAGGACCAGCTGGGGACAAGAGCCCTTGGAATCTGTGAAGAGCCTTATTGGAAAAGAAGCCCCATTGGATTCTCTGCAGTGGGGTGGGGTTGGAGGGGTCATAGCCAGGACTAGAATAAAGACAGGGTGCCAAGGAGAAGGCCTTAAGGAACCTGCTTTAATGCACAGAAGAGACGTGGTCATTAGCTTATCTGGAGTTTAGAAGGAAGCGGTTGCTTCTAAAGGACTGGACAGGGGTTGAAGAGCTTCCCAGCAGCTTATTCCCTATTAAGAGCTTTGGACTATCTTCCCTTGTTTACACTGATTATTTGCTTAGAAAAGGCTCCCAACATAAATACTTCCCAGCTCAGCTTCCGTTCAGGCCTGGTCCAAAGGGTCTCGAATTCCCCAGGAGTGGTGGCCAAATCCATGCACCATGGGCCACTCTTCTTGGGCAGCCAACTCAGGCCCAGAACAATGTCTGGCAAGAGGGGAATCTTGCTAGGAATGAGCTCAGAATGGAATTCCCAATGGGCCCCCCAAGCCTGCCAGGGTCTTGGGTCATATGTCAAGGTAGAGGAGGCTTTGTGGAAACATGACTGGCGTTCCCCGAGTAAACCATTCCCACCCCTGCCACTAGCCAGTTTACATTAGGAGGAGGTGCCTGGGAGGGCAGGCTTCTGCCGGATTGCATGTGTAAACACAGGAGGAATAATTCAGACTTGAAGTATACACAGCACTTATTCATCCTCTCATTACCCCAGAGAAGAAGGGCCTCAGCAGACGCCAGGGAAGCAGCCCAGCTGCTTCCGTTCACAGTATGGGGTCAACACTTCCCTCTCTCCCTCAGGCCATGAGTGGGTCCATACGCACAGCACAGTGTTGGCCAGTGGTGGCCCAATCTTGGAAGGCTGAGCCTCCCGGATGAGAGGGCCAGAGCTCTGCTGTCCTCTCCTGGGCAGACCCCTTGGGGAGTCAGCTGTGGGCACCCAGAGAAGGGAGGTCAGGATGGGGAAGGAGCTGGAGAGCAGACCATCGAGACCTGGAGGGAGGGACTGAACTAAGCTTGTTTATTCCAGAGAAGACAAGACAAGAGGTGTCGAAGAATTGTCTCCTGAAAGAGCCGTCCTCACCTGTAATCTGAATTACTGCAAAAGCTTGTGGCTGGTCTCCTCAGCTCCAGCCCAGCCAAGTAGATGCCCCTAAGTACAGATGTTACCACGGCACTCCCCTGCCTCCAATGGCTCTCTGGTGACTCCTCTGTGGGGCATTTTGGACCCTTCTCAAACTGTCCTCAGCTTTTTTTTCCCCCCAACCTGTTTATGATGCATGACTCCCTTTCACATCCTTTGTAGTTAAGCCAAGCTGGCTGCCTTGCTGCTGCTCAGACATGGTGCCCCATTTGCTGCGTTTGTTTCTTTGTCCGGACTGTCCTCCGTGCCTGGTATATCTCTTTCCTCACCTCTACCTCTCAGAACACCTCTCTTCTTTACAGAAGGCCTCTCTGGGCCCTCAGAAGCTGCTGCCACTGCTCTGTCCCCACCAAAATGCCCCCAGTGCCCCTGCATCTCTTTGGTACAAACCTCTAAGGTGGGCATATGCCTGTATCATCTTCCTTGGCAGAGAGTCAGCTCTCTGAAGGCAGGCTGATTGCCTGACTTCTTCCTTTGTATCTTCAGTACCCAGTCAAGTGCCTGGCACACAGTAGGCACTCAATACAGACTTGGTGATCAGCTGATTATTCTGCTTGGCCTCCCCAAAGAAGCCAACTTGGGCTTGATGTGAGGAAAAGCTGTCATGGTGTGGGCTGGGCTAGCTGAGGGGTGATGAGCTCCCCAGCACTGGAGGTCATAAAGCACAGGCTGGGTGGCTACTTGCAGGGATGCTAGA
The DNA here is from genome assembly GCF_003287225.1 of Phascolarctos cinereus. Lineage (NCBI taxonomy): Eukaryota > Metazoa > Chordata > Mammalia > Diprotodontia > Phascolarctidae > Phascolarctos > Phascolarctos cinereus. The sequence continues at coordinate 260,435,634 of NW_027556402.1, read as the reverse complement.
AGGGATTACTGTTCATGGATGGGCAGGATTCAAGGCCTCTGAGGTCCCTCCTACCTCTGGGAGTTGTGCTCCTGCACCATCGGTCAGGGCCTGAATGAACTTGGCTGGGTCATTTTCGGTCTTAGGATCCCAGCCCCAGTAGAGGCTCGCACACAGGAAATGCCTAATAAATGTCTGAATTCAATAACCATGCATTCAAGGCCTGCTATGTCCTTATTATTGTTCAGCTGTGTTTAGGGGTACAACAGAGTAGCTGACACCTTCTCTGGGGGGTCACAGGATATGCTGAGCAGACATGCCTCACACATGTGGGCTACAGCTGAAGGACACATCCAGGTGTGGGCTGGATGGGGCTCACAGCGTGAGAAGCCAGAAGAGGAAGAGGGCAGTGGGACAGGAGTGACAGGAAGAAGGTTCAGTGATGCTTTGGGGCTCATTCAAGGTGAGGCAGAAGTGGCCAGGAGGGGAAACAGAAGTAGAGACATGGAGGAATGACTTAGCCTAAGAGGAAGAGAGGAACTCTTTCAGGAAGCACTAGGAGGAAATCCCAGGCTCTCTGCTTGGAGCCTTCTGGTGATGGTAGGCTCACTACCTCCTAGGCAGTTCATTCCCCTCAAGGACAGCTGTCATGACTTTGCTTTGTCTTGAACCCAAATCTGCTTCTTGGTCACTTGTACCTGCTGCTCCAGGTTCTGCCCTGGGCCCCAACAGATCAAATTGACTCCTAATTTGACAGGCATTCACCATCACTGTGAATCACTGTGTCTCAAACATCTCCTTCTTTAGGTTAACTATAGGTTCCTCCAACCATTCCTGTAGGGCATGAATTGAAGGCCCTTCCTTCTCGGACCTGATCACCAGTCTCTGGATGCTTGCCAGGTTAGCTTTGCCCTTGCCTGTCAGGAGAGGGAAGTGGAGTGGAGACAGAGCCCAGAATACCAGGATGAACAACCAGGACTCCTCGAGCTTGGTGGTCAGGGCCGCAGCCCTTGAGCTGGACTCAGAGCAGCTGATGCTGCTTAAAACTGCCTGGATAATCTGGGCTGCCTCTGTTTTCTCCACTGTAAAAACTTGAACCTCACAACAACCCTGCTATTAGTATCGCCATTTTCTAGATGAGGAAACTGAGGCTAAGTGGGGTAAGGTGACTTGTCAGGGGTCCCACAGCCAATAAGAATCTGAGGCACCTCAGATCTAGCCCTCTGTCTAAAACATTTCCAAGTGGGCAGAGGGCTAGGGCTGGCCCAGGAGCTCTCTTCTAGCTCTGGCTCTGTGAACCCTGGGTAGGACTGGGTTCTAGCAGCACTTTTGGGTTTCCCCTGGGAACACATTGGGAGGAGCACTGATTGTTATCACCACAGGCAATTGAGTCCCAGCCCCAGCCTCATGGTGTAGGGAAGAGGCAGGGGTGGCCCCAGGCAAGGGGAACTTGCCTCTCCTCCTACAGATAACTTGGGGTCTCCCACTCCCCTCCCTCCACCCTCAGTTGAGGTTGCTTCATCTGAGGTGCCTCCACACCAACCCAAGTGATCAGGCTAGCCAAGCTTCTCAAAGCCTCCCCTTCTAGGGCAGAGGGACTAGCCCCAATCTCATAAGGATCCCCTAGGGTCCCAGGAGGGTGCACAGGCTTTGGCACATCACCCAAAGCTGCTTGGGCAACAGCCGCCCAGAGCTGGAGCCAGCGCCCAACATGAAAGAGGCCTCCTTCTTGTAGCCAGGCCCCCGAACTCCCTTCTCCTGCCTGGGGCTGGCTGCTCGAGGCCTGACCATGGATCACAGGCACAAGACAAAAGGCTCTCTTCTCAGGAACGGCCACCATGGAGTCCACAAACAAGCTCCGGAAAGAAGAGGCAGATGAGGAGTTCTGCAGGCCAGACAGGAACCAGCTAAAGGCCAGCTAATCTGCAGGAGTCAGCCAAGTGAGCCAGAGTTCGAAGGAACCTAACCCAAGGGCTAGCCCCAGCTGGAGGGGAGCACAGAGGCCAACCCTCTCATCATGCAGGTGAAGAAATGGCATCTCAGGCAAGTGAAGCCATTTGGCCAAGGTCACTCAGGTGGAGAGCAGAGTGCTAGAGCTACGACTGGGACACAGCTCCTGAGGCTCCTTAGGCAGGGACAGCTGGAATTGCTCCAGGGCTTTGGGGGCATGGGGGTGAGGTGGAGGGTGGTATCACTCCTCAGAAAAGAGGATAAAAAGCCACAACCAGAAATGAGACCAAAGAAGCATCTGCCCCAGAGAGAGAAAGGGATGGAGCACAGAGCCAGGGAAGCAGGCTGCTGCTCTCCGTCTGCTTGGCCCCTGGAGGCAGTTGCTGGAGTGCGGACTTGGGCTCAATGTAGCCCCCCCAAGTGGACACTATCTTGATTTCTATTTTGTCTAATCACATCCCTTTGTGCCCAGTGTACCCCACCTACCAGACTCCTCCAGGAGAAAGTAAGCTCATGGAGGGCAGGGATGTTGTGACTTTCTGCACTGACAGCAGCCACTCAGTGCTATGGAAATTTTTACAAGGTGTGTAAAAGGAGCGTGTTGAACAGAACTGAACCTCTGGACCTCAGTTTCCTGCTTTGCTAAAGGAGGGGCTTTGAAGATGAGCCCCAAGATCCTTCCAGCTTGAAACAATCAATGGATATGCATTTATAAAGTGCCCACCGTGGACCAGGCCAGAAGCGGTAGTGTGGTGCAGTGCCTAGCGGACAAGCTGGCCTTGCAATCAGGAAGTGCCAGGTCTGGGCACCTCTTCTGCTACCTCCTGGATGTGGGACCCAGAGTAGGTGCTGATATACTTGGGTACAGGGAGCAGTCAGAGCCAGGTTTAGGCAGATCCCTTTGGCAGCAGCAAGAAAGTTGAAATGGAAAGAAGAGAGCCTAGAGGCAGGGAGAGCAATAAATAGGATCTTGGAGGAGCCCAGATAAAGTGGGAGAGAGGCCTGAACCAGAGCAGAAGCTTCAGGAGAAGAGAGAGGGGATGGAGGCCAAAGGGGCATGAGATGAAGACTCGATGAGACAGTAGCTGATGAGATGTGTGGAGTGAAGGTCAGGGAAGGCCCAAAGGATCCTGGGCCCAGGCGGCCAAGGATCCAGAGGGCCTGGTGACACCCCTGGAAGGAGCAGCGAGGGTTGTATAGGGGGAGGGGGGGAGAATTGCTTCTGATTTGGCTACACTAAGTTGGAGGTGCCCAGGGCCCATCCAGTGGGAGCTGTCCAACAGGCAGCTGGTGACATGGGGCTCAGCAGAGAGATCGGTGAATGGCAGCAGATGAGATCCCCAAGGAGGATGGTGTGGAGAGATAAGAGGAGAATCCTGCAGTCATATGGGAGTCTGCCTTGGGAGGCAGCAAAGCCCAGCATGCTGAGCCCAGGATCTCAGAGGCTGTCAAGGCCAGCTGACACCTGCAGAGCAATCTCACCACGTCTCCTCACCTCCTGAAGTTGCCCTTTCCAGTATGGGCTAATTCCACCAGACAGGAAACTTTCTTTCTCTTTAGACTAATTCAGCCTCTTTTCAATCACAGCCTGCTCCAGTCCTGCTCTTGGGACTGAGCTAAGAAAGGCCAGCCTTTCAAACACTAGGAGATGCTTTGCAGCTTCCTCCCTGGTAAAAGATCCCTGGTTCTTCCTGCTGCTCATGTGACAGGGACAGAAACACTGCCCACATTTCCCTTCTTTTCTCATTAGTTTTGTACTTGGAAAGTAGGAGCTGAGTCCTAAAACATAAACGCTGCCTCTCTCTCAGCTTGCAGGGACCAAAACTGTGACTTGACTGACACAGGAGTGGTCAAGGCTGGCCTGGGTGCACCGAGATGTCAGGGGACTTGCTCAGAATCACTCTGCCTGTTCATGGCAGGGGTGCGACTTGACCCCAGATCTTGTTGAGCCTGGGGCTGGCTCTGTCTGCAGTGTCAGCCTGCAAGGCTGCCCCATCTCATTAGCCCTTGATGCTGTGGTCCCTCCTGGAGCATCCTGGGCCTTGGGCTGATGAAGAGGTCTCAGGATTTCCTAAGAAATCCCATAGACCATCCCCAGTGATCCTGCCAGAAGGAGCAGCTCATAGGAAGGCGCTGTTACAGTGAGAACAAGCCAAAAGTACCCAGGCACAACAGGCCCCCACCAGATGCTCACTCTCTGAGCAGTTGGGCTTAGGACTGCTGGGGAATGCTAGAGCCCAACAGATGACAGCCTCATGCTTTTCTCTCCTTCCTTACCTATGTCTTTTGCTCTGACTGCCACAGGTCTCCGGAGCTCAGTGACAAATTTCTTGGCATCCAGACGGATTTCTATGATGTTGTTCAGCAGGGCAAACAGAGGTGCCAGTGGGAAGGAGGCAACAAACAGGGTGACAAACCCAAACTGGATTACTGGAAGAAAGATAAGTGAGCATTCAGGGCACATGTACATGTGTGAGTGTCTGAGGGTGGCAGCCCCAGCTGGGTGGCTTTAGCCTTTGGGAGAAAGGCAGCTCCTGGACAGCAGGTTTGCTCAGTTTCACTCAAGACCTCCTCTGAATCCACACCATGGAGGGGGCATCCCGAGATCTAAAGAGTGCTAGCATCTACTGTGGCAGGTCTGATGTGGGAAAGGGTTTGAACACGCAAGGGCCCTGGAACCAGCACGCTGTCTTCTTTCTGAGGCCCCTGATTGGCTATGTTTGGGGAGGCTGACTCTGTAGCTATGGCAGCACTCAATATTGACAAGGTTCTGAGACTCACAGGGTGAGGACTGGGTGGAGAAGCTGCACAGGTTGGCTCCTAAGTCACAGAGGGCTGGGGTTGGAAGGAGCCCCATCAACAGCCTTTCTAGGTACTGAGATAAACCCTTGGCCTTGGTTAGCTGTGTAACCTCAGGCAAGACCCTTGACCTCTCTGGTCCCTAGTCTAATTTGTAAAAAATGAATCCATTTGGAAAAGGATGACATCTGAGACACCTTCCAGTTTTAGATGAGCCATCTCAAGTATTCAGAACAAAATGCAGCATGGGACCAGGCTTTGCTTTCCTGGTACGAGAGCCTGAGGGAGCTGGCCCCACCCTGGTTGGCTGTTCCTCACTCACTCCTGTCTAGTGGGTGACGAGGGGAGCCTCTTGCCTCCCCACAATCTGTGGGGCTGGGGCACCTCCTACGGAGCTGGATGTGTGCACTCTGCCAATGAAAAGAGTGGAGTTGGCAGTGAGGAGAGGCCATCCTATCCCTGTCCGGTCACCTCCCTTACACCTGGAGTGATTGCATTACAAACAGAGAGCCCTGAGCTTTGGCCCAGATCACAACCATCTATCCCAGAGTGCATTTGTCTCCCCTGGCTGTCTGAGGCTCAGAGCAGGCAAGCACCTTCGCCATGGTCACAGATGTAGCAAGTGTCTGAAGAGGAATCAGAACCCAAATCTTCCTGACTCCCAGTCCAGCATTTTATCTACTAAACCACACTGAAACATGGGAAGGAATAACATCCGTGCCCCTACCTAAGGAGAAAAGCACTTCATCAGCTTCAAGCAGCAGACAAATGAGGCCGACATCGACACTGGCCCTGACATTGACCTTAATCCTGACCCCAACATCTGTTACAGTCACTGCTGCCTGCCCAGCCTGGACCCTGCCCTCCAGGAACTCACAGTCTCCATGGCAACAAAGACTAATGCCTGGGGAAGAAGTCAGTGCAGCAGGAGAGGCCCCCTGGGGGATGGGAACTGTCCTGGGAAACTCATCCCCCCAAATAGGAGGAGTAAGGATGGACCCTAATGACCCCAAGCTGCCCTGAAACCTCCTGCAGCTTCACACGCTGTGACGAAACCTTGTCACGGTAGGATGTGGCTCTGCCAACTCTGGGGAGCTACATTGTAACTGAACTCAGCTTCATTTCAGAGTAGAGCGCTCAGGTCTGTTGCTTGAAGCACCTTTCCCTCTGACGGAAGCGGGCTCCGCTCCATTATGCTGTCTCTTCTGGGCACTCTTTGAAGGTAGAGACTGAACTGCCTTTTTTGGACTCTCCAATGCTTTGCACAGCACCTGGCACACAGCAGGCACTTAATAAATGCATGCTGACTATCTGGACTGAACAGAAATCTTTTTTTTTAAACCTTAAAGTTCCTTGTCTATGTATGGGTGTAGATTCCTGTACTGTATTCTTGCCCACTTTCCCTGGAAAGTACTTTTGGAATGTCAGGAACTTGGTTTGTTTAAAACATCAGTTGTAAGAGAAGGAATTCCTCCCCCCTGGAGGGCGACTACCCAGAATGCTTTGTCCAGTGCCATCTTCTTCATTCTCACTCAAGCTGAGATAGAGAAACAAGACCTGTGTGGTTCTCTGGATGCCACAGACCCTGTCACCAAGGGAGAGCAGAGAGAGGACAGTCTTGCCCAGGGTTTGGGGATGGTTACAGAATTGTTACCTGTAATTTTTGGCCCCTAAGCAGACATTTCCCAAAGAGCCATGATTCTATCCTGTAAGCACTGCTTCCCCCTCCCCCCCCCAACCCTAACCCCTCATTGCCTTAATCAAGGATTTCAATAGATGGCTGTGGCTGGCCTTCTAGTGATGAATCTGTACAAACTTAGCTTGGTAGGAAGGCTGGTCCTTGGACAACTACCCATCATAGGCTTAAGACTGGATGCCTATTTGTCTTGGTTGGACCTTCCACACTGGTTACTTCTAGAACATGGGGAGCCATCAGAAATCAGGGAAAGTAGAGAATAAGAGTGAAGGAAATGAGAGCTTCCCACTGGGAAATTTCTGAAAATTGCAAAAGAGGTGAGCTCTGTCCTTGGTAGCCTCCTCTGTTCCTATCCAGTGCCTTCCACAGACCCTGTGGCCTTCCTTGCCTTTCAGGAGGCAGCCATACCGCCAGAGTCTGAATTCCTCTAAATCTCACTCACTCATTTCCATGTACTCTGGAGTTAGTCCTGCAAAGGGCTCCAGGTTGTAATCCACCTCATAGCGCTGCTTCTTCTTTGTGGATTCTTCATGGTCAATTGGCCGCTGTTGTTTTAAGTAGCGGAAAAATTTCTTCATTTTTCTGGAAGGCAAATGAGGTGGCATTAATTAGCTTCCAGAATTAAGTACTCCTTGGAGAGAACCAAGGCATGATCACTGAATTCATACTTCTAGGCAGCTGACTGTCAGGTACATGCCATCTTGGTTTTACTAAGGAACTGACATGACTCAGGCCGTAGAGAAAGCCCTAGATTAGTTACAATGTTGAAATCCCCCACCCCCTTTATTCCCAAACCTACATAAAACTTAGCAGATGAGGAAATGGAGGTCCAGAAAGAAAATGACTTGTCCAAGGTCACACAGGTAACACATGCAGAAATCTAACTCTTGGGTTAGGGCTCTTTTTGCTGTCCCTGGTACCACCTGCCCAGGAGAAGGGAAGCTGCTTCTTGAGGCAGGAACTGCTTTCAATGTTCTCTTTGTGTGACATGTCCAGCACAGGGCTCGGCACATAATACGTGATTACCTCATGAATGAAGGAATCTCTTCGATTCACAGAATGTTGAGTCAGAAAAAGACCTTTGAGGGTATCTTGTCCAACCTCCCTCAATTCACTGATGAGAAAAATGATGTACAAGGTCCTACAGATGGTGGATGGTGGAGTTGGCACATGAACTGGGCCTTTGGGTGCCAAGCTGGGCCATCTAGCCTGCCTCCAGCTGGCTCCCAAATGCTCATCCAATTGGATGTCCATGGCCTCTGGAGAACACAAAGCAGCCTGGGGCAGCCTTCAGCTGAGAGTGTGGCTTGTTAGAGCATCAACCCACAAGGCAGTCCATGAGATGACTCAGCTGCCTAGCCTGGGAGGCCCACAGAGCTTGAATCATTTGCTCAAGACTCCTAAGTCAAACCAGAGCCCTGAAGGCTCCCACTGCCCATCAGGTTGCCCTTCCTCCCCATCCCCAACTGACTTTTCTCAGCTATGAATATCCTGTTTTATCCCAGCAACAAGTGGCATCCTGGCCCAATGGACCATCTGTGGTGTCAGGAAGGCCTGGGGGTGAGTCCTGCCCCCAACACATAGTGGCTCTGTTATCCCAGGCTCTAAATAACTCTCTAAGACTCTAAGGTGTGAAGCAGGTGGCTGTCCACATAGATGGAAGGCATTTCCATGTGTGAACAAAATGGTTAGATGAAACTTAAAAATAAAGAGCAAGGTGGGAATCATTACTACGATTACACTTGTTTTGTGGATGAAGACCTGCCTTTGGTATCTGTTAGCTGAGTGATCATCGGAAAGACCTGGAAACTTATTGAGCTGTTTCTTCACCTGTAAGAGAGGGCTAACAGTACCTGAAGGAATTGCCTCCCAGATAGATCAGGACATCTGTAAACTGCTGTCACCACTAGTGAAGCTAGGGGGCACCATAGTGCACAGAATATGGCGCCTATGCTCAGGAAGATCGGAGTTCAAAACTGACCTCAGACATTGACTAGCTCTGTGACCTTCGGCAAGTCACTTCACCTGTCTTCCTCAGTTTCCTCATCTGTAAAATATGGATAATAACAGCAACTATCTCGCCAGGTTGTTATGAGGAACAAAAGAGATCAGCACGGTGCTTGGCACATAGCTGGCATTTTACAAAAGCTAGCAAATGCTATTATTATAATAGAAATGTCAGCTTTCATAACTTTGAGGAAACAGACTCATAGAACTCAAGAGTTTGCAGTGGAAATTAAAAATAAAATCTCTTCCATTTATATGCATTTTAGAGTTTATAAAGTCTACCTTCCTCTGAGCCTTATTAATATAGTGAGATGGCTGCTACACATGTCCTCTCTCTCTCCATGCTGCCCAGAGAAGGAGGGAATGCTCCACAGACTGTCCTGATGCCCAAAAAGGTGGATTCAAAGGCTCCCACATTTCCATGCCCTCACTGTCAAGAACTTTTAAGTGTCAGGTGTGGAAGAGACCTTCAGGATTATCTAAGCTGGCTCCCTGCACAGGGGACTGTCAGTCAGCCTTGGAAGGAGAGAAGCCCCAATCCCAAACCAGTAGGAGTCCACAATCTTGGCTGCTCTAGGGCCCCCAGCCTGGGCCCCTCCAATTGCCCCTCCCCCCACCATGGTGGGTCACTTACGGAATGCCTATCTCAAACAGGTTGTTCTGAATCAGCTGCTTGCCCAACATGATAATGCTAAGCTGGATGCAGAGTTCCATCAAACAGCCACCAGGTGCACACTGGGATAGCACAGAGGAAGGAAGGAGAGCTCATTAGCTTCCATTGGTCCTCTCTCTCCTGTCTCCTCCTCTGCCTCCTCCCCAACTCTGACTAGGGCACTGGGGTGGGGGCAGGGGGTTCGGAGCCATTCAAGAGTATCTCCCTTCAAAGCTTAGCCTTCCCTGGAAACAGAAAACCTTAGTGATCCCCTGGAAAGCACCGAGTTCAGTGCTTCTTACTAGATATGGGGAGACTGACGTCCAGAGAGCACTTACCTGAGTGTGGAGTGAGTTGCTAGCAGAGCTAAGACTGTAACCTGGCTATCCATCAGATACTGATGGCTAATGCTCTGCCCATTTGGCAACATTACCAGTCTGGTCAACATGTGCTGATTTTGTTTTTAAATCAAGGGAAACAACCTGTTTGGGGGCCAGAGTCTAAAGAGATGGATCCTGCAAGATCCAAGCTCAGCTAAGGATCTGGGGAGGGAGGAAGCAATGAATTGGTGGCTGTCACTGCCCTCTTGTTTAAGGCCCAACTGACATCCACTGCTTGCCGCTTCTTTCTTTGAAAGGCCCCAAAGGCATAGGTGATGGAAACAAGGCCAGAGCTAGGTGGGGAGCCCTGGGGGTGCCAGTTACCTCTTCCATGCGGAAGGAACCGAAGATGTAGACATAGTCTCCCGGGCGTCCGACAAACCTAGAAGAAGATGGGGGTGGGGGGTGGGGTGATGAGCAGGAAGCTCAGCTCCTGGGGCATCATGGGAGAGCAGCTCCTCCTCCGATTACCCCCAAATGCCCTGCTGGGAGGAGTGGGGAGCATGACCCGAGGGTCTGCTGGGCCTAAAGGATGAATTGTTGCTGTTTGAAGCTGGACCGAGCTGAGGGATCGCTATCTCCACACACTCATCTGCAGCAAAAATACCACAGATGTTTCTGCTTTGCCAACATTCGCTTGACCCCAGCCTCCCCTGTAAACATCCCTTAAAAGTGTAAGAGAGTCAAGAAGAAAGACATTTATCTTCCCCCACAAGAAAACAAGGATGGAGGGTGGGGAGAATGTTGCCCCAAAGTGGGGGTGGGGAGAACAATGAGCTCGGCATCTGAACAGAGGCTGGGTCGGCCCCAGAAGCCGTCTTGGACCATGCAGTGCATGGCACCCCAGGAGCATGCCCTGGTCTCTCCATACATTTCCTGGTCGGACCCTTCTCAATACACAAGTCACATAGCCCGACGGGCAGCAGCCACCTTGGCACTGGTGATGGTCAAAAGAGGTTCCAGGCCTGGGAGGCTTGTTGTGAAACTCTGTCTGTCTCTCTGTCTCTGTCTCTGTCTCTGTCTCTCTCTCTCTCTCTCTCTCTCTCTCTCTCTCTCTCTCTCTCTTTCTCAGATCTCTCTCTCTCTCTCTCTCTCTCTCTCTCTCTCTCTCTCTCTCTCAGATCTCTCTCTCTCTCTCTCTCTCTCTCTCACGCACACACACACACACACACACACACACACACACACACTAAAAGCAAGAGTTCAGAACAAGAGATTGAAGTGGGGGGATCAAGAGGACTTGCTGTAGAAAGGGGGGGCAGTGTCTGGTCTCTCCTTAGCAGAGTTCATCCATGCTGGGTACAAGGCCAGACAGGCCAATTCACGAGTTTCCCTGTGGATTTTGATTGGAAGAGGTTCCCAGAGATCTTTGTGCAACCCTGGACCCCCTTTAAATAAAACAATAATAATAGTTGGCCACAAACCCAGCATTTTCCAAGATCTCATCAAAGAAGACCTTATACTGGGCAGGATGAATCCGAAATCAGATCTGAGATCACAAGAGGAAGGAGAAGGGAAGGGAATAATTATGTATTTAGTGCCTACTGTGTGTTAGTCACTTTGGGATTATTATCTCATTTTATCCTCACAACTCTGGGGAGGTGCTGTTATTATCTCCATTTTACAGATGGAGAAATTGAGGCAAACAAAGTTAAATGACTTGCTCAAGGTCACACAGCTAGCAAGCATCTGAAGCAGGATCTGAATTCAGGTCTTCCTGACTCCAGCCTTAGAGCTCTGTAGGGGTGACCTGGAATGTGGCCCCTTGACTCCATGTGATGTGAAAAATGTCAGCGTGGCTTGGCCACAGTTTCCTGAGCATCCAGTGCCCCACCAGGGCCTTTGGGTGTCCACAAGGTTATTTTATCATATACAACCTGGAGGGCTGCCTTCCCCCTGCAAGGCCACATCCTCCAAGGGACCAAATACACTGATTTCTGGGGTTCTCACCGGCCTTTGAAGAAAGCCACATAAAAGATGGGGGTGTAAGCATTCACAAACTTCAGCAGGAAGGCCTTGAAAATCAACCGCTCCTCAAAGTTCTTGTCCGTCTTGGGAACCTCTAAAACCAAGAAGATGGATTTTGTGGTCAAATGGCCATCCAGATGTTCCCACCTGACCCCTGGTATGAAGCACCAGGGAGAGCCGGTGCCAGGCTGCCTGCTGCTCACCAATCTGGGTCAGCCATCGCGCTATGGAGCCATACAGTTCGTCCAAGATAATGATGACCACCAAGTTGATGATGACCGCTGTGGCCGTGACTGTGACCCGCACATTTGACCGGCCGGAGGGGGAGGAGCTGATGGCCAAAGCTGCTGCAGTGGAGATCCTGTAGATGATGACTGCAAACACGATGGCGAATGTCAGTCCAATCTGGGGAGGAGAGAGAAAAGCATGGCCTTCGTTCATTCCAGTCTCTCAGGGAGAACCGAGTGAGTCAGCAAGGTGAGTACTGGGGGCCAGAAAGGCTGTAGATTCAAGCACCCCAGGCAGTCCTTTCTTATTGGAACCATCCAGTGTGTGTTCCCACAGCCCACACTGAGGGAAGCAGCAACATAGTATGAATGAATAAAGCTTTTATGGAGCAATTACTGTATGCAAATCACCAGAGATGAATATAGAAAGACAGTTCCTGCTCCCATTCCAATGAGGGAGACACACAACCCGGATGAAGTTGTCCTGTGGTGTAATGACTTGTCCGGGGTCACCCAGCTAATTCATTAGAGGTAAGATTTGAATCCATATCCTTCCTGGCTCTCTGTCCACTGCACTGAACTGCCTGCAAAGCACTTCACGTCATGATCTTTACAACTGCCATGGAAAGTAGGTGTAATTATTATCACCATTTTGTAGATGATGAAACCGAGGCTAAGAAAGGTGGTGACTTGCCAAGGGTCACACAGTTAGTCAGTGTCTGAGAGAAGCTGAACCCAGCTCTTTCTGACTCCAGGCCCAGTTTTCTTTCCACTGAGCTGTGCTACCTCTTGGTCATGTAACTAGCAGGTTTTCTCACTAGTGGGGCAAGTTTGCCAGGAGATATTCCCTAGGAACAGGAATGTTCAAGTTATAGCCCTATCTGCTTTGCTTCATCACCAAAGAAGTCTGTGACTAAGGAACTGGAAGATGCGGCGAGTTTAAATCCTGCCTCAGACACTGACTAGGCGTGAGACCCTGGGCAAGTCACTGAACCTGAGTCTCGGTCTCTTCTGTACCTCACAGGGCTCTTTGGTTGTTGTCAAGTTGTTTTTTCAGTCATGTACAACTCTGGGACCTCATTTGGGGTTTTCTTGGCAGAGATATTGGAGTGATTTGCCATTTCCTCCTTAAGCTCATTTTACAGATGAGGAACTGAGGCCAACAGGGGTAAGTGACTTTCCCAGAGTCACCAGTTAGAAAGTGTCTGAGGCCAACTTTGAACTTCTGGCCATGACTCCAGCACCACTGTGGTGCCACCTCGCTGCCCCCAAAGGGCTATGAAAAGATACATTAAATGTTATACATGTTTTATCATTATTATTGCTGTTACTATTTTCACCACCAAAGAAATATCTTAAGATAAGTTTAAAAGAATTAGTTAGAACAAATCATGCCCTGTTGTTGTTTCTGGTGCCTGGAAACAAAGACAGCTGGAGAGAGGGAAACAGAAGCAGCCAAGAGATTCAGGAGGTGAATAAAGGTTGGATGTTAGAGCCCTTCCCCTTCCCAGCAGAGCCCTGTGGGGAGACCCTCCCTAATCAGATAGCCACTCCTGAGCCAGAGGCCTTCTTCTACCTTCCTCACTCCCATCCAGAAAGCAGCTGGCAGCTCTACCTCCTGGGCAGGAATGCTAGAGAAGGTGACACCACCCTCCTTGCTGATGAGGGTGATGAGAGGTACTGAGACCCGAGAACCTTGGCAGGAGGCAGGGCCAGCCTGGCCTTCCACCCAACTGGAAAGACTGCTTCCTTTGGTTTTTGGGGAATGAGAAGAGGACTGGAGGTGGAGTTTGGGAGATCTCGCTTTGAATCCCACTTTAGCCAATTCCTGGCTGGTTGACCCAGGGCCAGTCCATCTTTTTGTGTCCTCAGTGACCTCCTCTGTGAAATGGGGATAAGAATAGCTGCTCCCTGTGAAACTCACATAATATCACACACCCTAACCTAAAAGGGAGATGGAAATGTTAGCTTTTCTTGCCCAGACAGGACCTTAATGCTGAGCCAGCCTGAGGCTCATATTTAAGAGCTGGAAATTTGGTCTTATGACAAAGATGAACAGCTGATTCTGAAGCTGATTTAGTCATCCAAAAACCAGGACCTCAAGGGGCTAATAAACTTCAAGGCTCCCATTCTGGCCCATAAGGAAGTCTGTTAGGCAAGGTGTCTATAGGGTTCCCCTGTCCTCGGCAAGTCCAGGTCTGATGGTTTCACTCTCGGGGTCTAGGGTTGGAAAGTTCTAAAGCACAGGTGTGATCATGCCACTTCTCTGGCCAAGAACATTCAGTGGCTCCCTATTACCCCACCCCACCCCCCAGTTCTTACTGCTTCCCCTCCCCTAATTACTTTATATTTGCTTTGCATATCTTCCCTATTCATTTATACAAGTGGTAAGTCCCTGGAGAGAAGGGATCATTCCAGCTTTGCCTGTCTCTCCAGTCTGGCAGAAAGGTGCAGAATCCCACTTCCTTCCCAACCAGCAGAAGTCCCCAGGCCCACCTCTGGTTTCCTGAACACTTACCATGAAGATGAAGCTGACGAGGTTGGTCAGGTAGGCTGGGAGTCGGTCTTTCCACGTCAGTTTCTCCTTATCGATCTATAGCATGAAATAGACATGTTGTCATATATCCCAGCTCTGCCAGCCTTGGCTATGCACTGAGTTTAAAACAGGGAGACAGCTCCAGACAAGGGAGGTCAGGGGGTGTTCCATCCCACTTCCTCCTAAGCTAGGGGACCCTGGCTTGCCTTGTTGTCCATCCCACAGACCAGAACAGTCATCTGCCTCCTCCACATCAAGCTGAAGCAAGTATTCATTATCGTAGGTTAAAATGCTTTTTGCCACCTTCATCAGCCATGATGCCAATTACTAAGCACATTTTTTGATCTGAATCTGTTAATTTACCCCTTTCACTATGAGAAGCAAGAAGATAGTTATCAAGCTCAGGAGGCAATGTTGTTGTTTAGAAACCTGTCATTGACCCAGTCACCTTTCCTAGGTGGGGCTGGAGGACTCTGGTGTTTTCCAACTATCAAAGAGCCGTTTATGAAGTAATACATCCCTGAAAACAATGAAAGGGGTATATATGTGCCAGGTGGGCAAGGGGGCATGCACGTTCACTGAAAACAACACAGGCACCCAAAGCAAGAAAACAAGGCGACCGGATCAAGCACATTTGTCATGCTTCAGGACCCGTTAACAGCTCCCTCCATTCACAAACAAATCCTGGCCTCAGCCATGCAGTGCCAACTTCTCCATGGGTGCTAGATGGGAAAAGGGGACAGGTGTGAAAATCAAGAACAAAAGTCTGAGCAGCTAGATTTGGCTGGAGGCAGAGAGGGAAGGCAGACAACTATGGATATCATTGACTTTGTTTTTTTGGCAAATGCCCAACATTTCAATTCCTTCAGGAAAGGAAATGTACCAATTTCACCCCCACCATGGCTGTCTTAACTCTTTTTCTCCATTTGTTTGCTGTCTCCTCCGGCAAACGTCCAGGCTTCTGAGAGCAGGGAGAGATAAGGAACAACAATAACAGCAAAAAATGGACGAGGAGCTGGAGTGTCACCCTGAGGGGACACCGGTGCCCGCTGAGTCATCCTCACCCGCCCGACTGGTGTGCGCGGCTTGAGCAGAGAGCTCACCCTGCGCTTTACTCACTCCAAGGCTAATTTCTGGTTCGGGTCAATTTAAACAAAGAACAGACAGCAGGTGCTCAACTTTGAAAAGAAATGCTGCGGAAGAGGCATTTGAGAAGAAAGGTCAAGCACAGAACAGAGCTGGACAAGGCCGCCGCATATGAAGACACTCCATCTCCTAGTGCTGGAGGCCAGGGTTTAGAGATCACAGACTCCAGCTGTCTCTTTTTAGAGGATAAGACTGAAGCCTGGAGAGAGTCTGCAACCTTGGACGGGGCCAAGTTACACAATCACAGATTTAGAGCTAGGAGACACCTCCAACTTCAGTCCAGAGCTTTTATTTTACAGTGAGGAAATGGAGCCAAAGAGACTTGCCCAAGATGATGCGGGTCATGTGTGGAATTTGAACCCAAATCCTCTGTGCCCAATTCAATGGACTTCCCCTACTGATCCTCCCCTGTCTCCAGGTCTTTGCCTAGGATGCTCCTGCTGTCTGGAAGGCACACCATCCCTTCCGGCTAATGCCTCAATGGGTCCCTAACCTCCTTCAAAGTCATTCCTGACCCTCTCCCCTCCCCCCCCAGCAGCTATTAGCACTTTCTGTCCCTCAAAATTCCTCTGTACTTACTCCCCTGAGAACCTGTTCTGTCTCCTCAGGAGAATGGCAGCCCCCTGAGGGCAAGGACTACTTTATTTCTGCTCCTCCCCTAGTGCTTGGGCTCAAGATTTTGTTGTTCCACATTAGCTAGTGTCTCTCTACACCGCTCCTCCCTCCCCCTGTAAAGTGAAGAGATTGGATGAGATCCTGACAGGCTCTTCAGGTCTCTGACTGCACAAGCCTCTGACTGCACAAGCCCACATCTTCCAGGGACCTATGTAACCCATGGGGCAGGAAGGACACAGGTGTTACTCCTATGAATTCCAGCACTCCCTTCTCTCCTGAGTGTGAAGGTCTAGGGAATGCTTGGCCCATTATGATCACACTACGGTTGGGTCCCCAATGACAGGATTCTTGCTTGACTCTGCTACTGACTAGCTATATGACCCTGGGCAAGTGGATACCCCTGTCAGGGCCTCAGTTTCTCCCTCTGTCAAATGGGGGAGTTGGTCTAGATGATCAAAGTTTAAGGTCCCTTCTAGCTTAGGTCCTTGGATCCTATCACTATCTTCTTCCCATATAGGTTGTAGTAAGTTAAATAGATGCAGCCAGGTGGATTGCACAGTGGATGCAATGCTGGCCTGAGTCAGGAAGACTTGAGTTTGAATCCTGTCCCAGACACTTATTAGCTATGTGGTCTGGACCACACCTAACCCCTCTTGGCCTCTGCTGCCTTCCCTACACAATGGGGGTAACAAGAGCACTGACCTTCCAGGGCTGTTGTGAGCCTCAAATACATGCATGGCAAGCACTCTGCCCGCCTTCAGGCAGTAGAAAAATGCTGGCTGTTTATTCTTAGCTCATTAGTATTGGGCTGGATGCAGGTCAGGGCAAAAAGCTTTTATTGCACAGGAACCTTGAGGCAGGCACGGTGCTAGGTGCTGGGAAGCCCCAATCTAAACGGCAGGGGGTACAGCACACATTGTACCCACCAATGAGCTTCTCTCCAACAGAGGCCAGAGGAAATACAAAGTAATTTGGGGTTGGGGGGAGCACCAATGCCTCATGTTGGAGTGAGCCACATTCTGAAGAAGACTGGGATTCTTCCAGGATGAGCTAAAGGTGAGAAGAGCATTCCAGGCCAAGAGAGAATGATTCTCTCTCTTGTGCCATCCGGAGACCATGTCAGGGGGTGTATCATGCCCTCTATTTCAGTCTGATGCCAGGAACCAGACACCAAACGGGCTCCTAGGGCTCAGCTCAATTGAGTGAGCTGTTGAGGGCACTACCATCCTTCCCAGTGACCCTGACTAGGGGCTCATCCTCAGCTCCTCACTCTCTCACCCCCACCATATGCAATCAGACGACAAGTCCTGTTGTTTCTACCTCTCCAAAACACCCCCTTCTGCCCTCTGACATGGCCCTCAACCTGGTGCAGACCCTCCTCCCCTCACGCCTGGACTATTGAAATGGATGCTGGGGGTCTGCCTGCCTCAGTTGCTCCCCACTCCAGCCCAACCTCCACTCAGCCACCAAAGTGATGCTGTACTCTGTGACTCAGTGACCCTGGCCTTGTGGCCCTTCCCTAAACCGGTCCCTTCAGCTCCTAACTGAGCATATTCACCTGCTGGCCTTCAAGCCTGGAACTCACCCTCTCCCTCTTATCTCCACCTAGTGAGTTTCCCTGACTTCCTCCAAGTCTTTGCTAAAGTCCAATCTTCTGGAAGAACTCTTGTCTGGCTCCTTCCCTGAGATTATCACCAGTTCATTTGGTCTCAATCTGGTTTGTGCACAGTCACCTCCTCCTCATACTATCAGTTCCTTGACAACAGACATGGTTTTAATTTTTATTGTTTTGGGGGGTAGCCTAGCACTTAGCACAGTGCCTGACACGTAGCAGGTGCTTAATAAATGCTTATCGACTGTACAAGGTGAAGATCTGACTCAGGACATGGGCAAGGACTTCTTGTATTAACAATGAGGGGCCCAGGCACTGGGGAAAGCCCTCCTTGTCATCTGCCTGCCTGGGCATCTCCTCCTCCATAGATGCCCTGTGGCAACGCCTGGGAAGTCTGATGGGAAATCTGATTTGGGAGACAGTCAGCTTTCTTTTTCAGATGTTTTTTTTTTATCATTCTCGAGATATGGGGAAATGCAGAAGCTCACAAACGTCATTGAGGAAGAAGAGCTTCCTTGCAGGCATCAGAGGGAAAAAGGCCCGGTGACTGGCAAAAGTATATATGGTATGTGAGACAATGAAAATGAAACCTAGACGTAACAGAGGAATCACTTCTACAGGGGAGGGAGGGACTTCTTGTCAAAACTGATGGGTCCTAGTCCACCTCCCACCAGCATGATAATGGCCATTTGCTGAGGGTCCTAGGTCCTCATGAAACCTTCTGTGGGATCCTGAGGCTTCTAAGGGGGGATGACCAGCCTATGAAAAAGCAGGGCTGCCCAGTTATCCCTAAGGCACAAGTCAGCCTAGGCCACTTCCTGGCTGAAGAAGCTGCAGGGGATCACTACTGCCTGCAGGCTAAGATACACAAATAGAGCCCCTGTTTGGCGTTTAGAGTCCTGCCCAGTCACGCCAGCCGACCCTCCCAGAGTGAGCTCACAGCACTGCTCCCTGTGCTAGACTGTGGCTCTCCCCGTCCCCCCCTCGCAGCCTCAGTTCAGCGGCTGCAGCCTTCAGTGGTCTTTTCCTGCCCCATCCCCTTCTCTAGTTGTTAGCACTCTCCTCTCCACAGCCAGTTCTTTGTAGCTGTCGGGTAGATATTTTGGATTTACTTCTCAGCATTAACATTGCATTTTCTCCACAGAATGTCACTTTCCTGAGGGCGCCATGGCATAGAGCCAGAAAGACCCAAGTTTGAATCCTGCCTCAGACATTTGATAGCTGTGTGACCCTGAGTAAGTTACTCCACTTCAGTCTCAGTTCCTTCATCTGTAAAATGGGGATAACAGTGGCACCTACTTCCAGGGTTGTTATGAGGATCAAATAAGATGTTCTATGTAAAAAGCTTTGCAAACCTTAAAGCCATATAGATATCTGTACGTATGTATGTATGTATGTATGTATGTATGTTATTATCACTATCACTGTTATTATCGTTAGCTCTTTTCATTTCTGTATCCTGAGTGCCCTCTAGAGCACCTGGCACATAATAGGGGCTTACTATCCATCTCCTGCTGGAGGTCCTGCTGGAGGACCCTTTGCTTGGTGAGGCCAGCTTCAGGCCCCTGAGAGAATGCAGTCATCACCTCCTCCCCACAAAGAATCATGGCTCTTAGTGAGAACTGCCGAGGCAGTGGGGCACCTACCTCCTTGGTTCGGCAATCTTTCCGAAGGGATTTCTTCAAAACCTTGGCCTCATACTCAGCCCTTGGATGAGCCTGTGGAATAAGGCCAGTCTCAAGTTCAGTTACAAAGCAGAAATGCCAGCCCAGCCCAGATGTGAACACATGGCCAACCGCTCCCTAGGCTTGGGTCAGGTTCGCAGAGCTGTTGGAGGTTGGTGCCAGGTCAGAGCTGTGCCCTTTGGACTGCCCCCTCCCCTTCCCCTTGTAGCTCCCTGGGAATTCTCCCCACTGGCAATGGATGAGAGGGGCTGCCCCCATCCCTGGGGCAGCTTCTGTTTCTTGGCAGCAAGCCCCAGGCAGTTCAAGAACTTGCTGACCACAGAGATGGTAGCCAGAGACAAGTGCCATACAGCAATCAGAGGAGAAAAGATTAGCCTCAGCATGCCCCAGCAGATGCAAAGATCCTCCTACCCCCACACCCATTCAAAGGCAGGCTCTTGGCTTGGACCAGCTAGAAGAACAGAAAATGAGAATGGAGGACTGAATGTTAAGACAGGCCAATGCTGGTAGGAAAAAGGACAGCCTGGCTACTGGGCAGAGGAGCCATGGAGAAGGGCTCTGTCAGGAAGCAGGAAAGGAAATGAGATGATGGCCGAGCATCAGGGGTGAGCGCAAAGTCCCTTTGTGCAGGGAGACAGGGCGGGAGGAGGAAGTGGAGTCACAAAGAGTTCCAAACCTTGACGGTCTCCTTCATGGATCAGTAAAATGGGGAGAAGAAAGAAACAACAAATTGCAAATTACTTCAACGGGCTAAAAATCACAATGTCTCTTTTTGCCGAGAAGTCAGAAAGCCAGGGAGAGCAGAGATGGAATGGGGGCAAAAGAGATGGCTGGGAAACATTCCACCCTGATGCCTGTCGAATCCCCAGGTCATTGTTTGGGGAATCATCAAAATAAATCATCTTTATATAGTGTTGGAACCTCCCAGAGGATGTGATGTGTTTAAATACTTTGGGCTAATGTGAAGGAAGCACAGGGCTGAGTAATGAGACCCCATATGCTTCTTGCTTCCTGATTTTATCCTTAGCCACTGGTGCCCAAACCTCTGGGGACGTGAAACACCCTAGGCCGCTAGCATCTCACACCTCTCTTGTCTCGCAGTGACTGGGGGGCACAGTGGAGAGAGTGGGCCTACCCAGGAGAAGTCCCCTTTGGAGACACTCGGGAAGTCTGAGGCAACTCAATGGTTTCCATCCTGCCCATCACAGTGTGGTCTAGCTCTATAGCCAGGGGCCCTGGGTTCACCTTCCAGGCCTGCCCCTCAGTAACTGTCTGAGTGCCTTCAAGTCCCCGGGCCACTTTCCTCCCCTCTGTCAAATGAGGGGGGTGGGCCTCCAAGGTCTTGTCCTTTCATCCCTAGGCCTAGGAGCCTATGAAGAAGGAAGGACCCCAGAACTTTGTCTTCTCTGGAGCATCATTTTCCCATTGGGAATTTCCCATTCCCAAGGCACACCAAGGACCAGTGATTTCCTGGTGTGGGATCTTCCTACCAGGACAATGATCCATTTATAACTTGGGGTCTTGGAAGATTAGTTGGCTGAGGTTTTGGTTGCTGTGTCCAGGGCTAGTTAGTGAGTGGGAGAGGTTGGGTTTGGCCCTGCTGACCCCAAATCCAGCACCTCTGTGTCCATTAGACACAACATGTCAAAAATGCTTCAGGACTCCAGAGTCCTAAAGCCATGCCAAGCACAGCTCTGGGGAAAGAGGGACCTTCCCCCAATTCTCCTCTTCTCTTCACCCCAATCAAGTCAAAGAGTCAGACTCTTCCTATCCCTTGTATCTCAACACTTAGCATAGTACTTAGCACAAAGCAACAGCTTAGTAAATATCAGTGGAATCTCATTCCATCAGGCTCCACCTGTTTGTACGTAACCCACATGCATGCCCCCCAACATGTACCCAGTCACCTGGCTTCCCATGACCCATTACTCAAGCTTCCTGCCCACACTATACCCTGCACACATACCTTCCATATGTATTCCCTGGCCATGCGTGTTTTCTGCATGTGTGCCCTCTCCCAATATTGTTGTGGTAACTTATGGAAGAATGTACCCACACAGCAGTGATCATTCCTTGTCCCTGATTTGCCAGGCTGTTGCATTAAATGTCTTTTTTAGGGCAAAGCACTGTGTCTTCTGGAAGGCTGGTAGATGTAAGCACATCAGTAGGGGCTCACAAGCTGTGGCTGTTTGTGAGTAGCAGCCCAGAGAGTGCTACATTTGGGAGAACAACGAGGGGGTGGGTTGGGGGCTACATGATCCCCACAAGACAAATAAAAAAATGGCATAAAATCATATCTGTGCCTCTGACCTCAAGGGTCACTCTCTATCAAAACGGTTGAAATGATCTGTCTGGCTATTTTTAAACACAAAGGAGATTTTTACGTTGTAACCCAAATGTCTTACAGAGTTAAAAAACAACAACAACAAATGAACTACCAAACTCAGATGGTCTGCTATGATGTACAAAGGAGCTCATGAGGTCACAGGGCTGGTGACTGCTGGCAGCTCTGGAGGCCTTGGGGTCTGTGCCAGAAACATTTCGTTTTTTTCTTTTCTTTTTTTTTAGGCAGTTGGGGTTAAGTGACTTGCCCAGGGTCACACAGCTAGTAAGTGTCAAGTGTTTGGTCTGAGGCCGGATTTGAACTCAGGTACTCCTGACTCCAGGGCCGGTGCTCTATCCACTGCACCAGAAACATTTCTAATAAATGATCCCACTCTTTCATCTGACAAGATCTGAGGAAACCAGCAAATAGTGATGAGTCAATGAGGGCCTTTCTCCTGAGCTGCCGGGAGAAGACAGAGCACTCTGGCTTCAAGCCCTCCCATGAAGCCATAATTACACTTTGAATCTTCCCTCCCTTTTTTAGATCCCAAAGGGGCCAATGGGTTTTGTGCCCTTCAGTATTTCCGTCTTCCCCCCACCCCCTCGCCATTAACCACACCCAGTGGTAGAAGCGTTAACCAGTGAGCTGGCCAGAAGGGGGAGGTTTGGGCCTCATTTGTGTGAGCCTTTTGTCTAATATTACCCTGGCAAGGATGGGGGGCACGCCTGGATGGGCGGGCTAGCTTGCACCACATGGCCCAGGCCCTGCTTTTAGCACCTTAACCAGAGCAGCAAGGGAGTCTGAGTATACAGGAATCTCCATGACCACACCAGTGGCTATGGTCTCCCCCTGGTGTGGATGTCCAAAGCATTCCTGCACATACATGGGGCAGGTCTCCCTGGTAACCAAACATGCCTCCAACACATCCAGAAATGAGCTCAGAAACAGACCACAGGGAGGATTTTCCTTCTGCCCTTGGACAAGGATCACTTTACCATCCCATACCACACTCACATAAGGCTGCAGGACAGACAGTATTGTTTTTGGGGACTTACAAATGCCCTAGCAACTGAGAGGAAAGAGAAGCATGCAGATGCAGCCAGCAGCCAGTGGTACCGACCTCTTCCTCCTCGAACCCAGTCAGGTCCCATTTATAGTTGAGCCGCATCTGTTTTCTTTTCCAATGTTCCATAAACATGGCAGCTGGACAGAGTAGAGAAAAAAGGAGTGAGGCAAATTCACAGGCAATTTTGTTAATGTCTATGGCCGTCAAAAGCCACTTCAAGCTGGCTCAGGAGGACCTATTTAGACACATTGGCTGCTGAGGTGGAAATGAGTCACTGGGGCAATCCTCCCCATTAGGCTGGCCCAGGTTAGTTTTACAGTTCTAGGGACCTGGCCTGGTGTGTTTCCAGCCTCACCATCCTCTCAGCCCAGCCCAGCTTCCCAGACCCAGATCTAATGTCAACTCTTTCCTGAAGTCTTCCCTGGCATCTCCCCCTGGAAGCCACCCCCGAAGCACTTTGTTCTCCTCTTAAGGCACTTACCAGCCTCCTTCACAGTCTAGTCATTTTTATCTGTTTTATGTTCCAATTAGTTCCTAAGCTCCTTGAGGGGTGGGGCTGATCTTATGCATCCACCTGCAAGCTCCTTTCCCGTGTGCCCACACACATCTAAGTCTCCCACATCCTTCAAACAATCAAAATCCTTCACTTGACCTTGCTACCCCCTCAACCTTTGCTTTCCTTCCTTTCACTGCTCACTTTTCACTCCCTCGTAGACTGGCTCCCAACACCACCACTTGACTCAAAACTGTTCTCAAGGCCACCAGTGACCTCTTTTCCCAGTCCTCATTCCGCTGGAATGCTCTGCAGTTGTCCAACACTCTTGGTCACACACGCCCTCCTGGACAGACTCTTCCCTTGGCTTCCATGTCATGACCGTTGTGGTCCTCTTTCCATCTGTCTGGATTTTGCTACTTCTCAAGTTCCTTGAATGGGTGGTCATCTGTCTCCTGGCCCTAGCATGGCTGTTGCCCAGGTCTGGATCCTAGACACTCATCTATCTCTTCTCTAGTTATGCACATCTCCATCTTGAAGAACTCACCAATTTCCATGAGTCAGTTACCATCTCTGTGGAGCTGACCTCCAGATCTAGGTATCTTTTTAATTTTTTTTTAAATTTTCACTTTAGTCATGTTGTAAAGAAGAATTAGAACCAATGGACGAAACCATGAGAAAGAAGAAACCAAAAAAAGAGAGAGAGAGCAAATAGTATGCTTTGATCCAGATCTTGCCCTAGTCTCTTCCACTGGAATCTTCTCCTGGATGTCCTATATTTATCTCAAACTCAACCTGCCCAAACTGGGATTCATCATCTTCCCCCCTAACCTGCCCCACTTTAGAATGTCCCTCAATCTCTAGACAGCACCATTACTGCAGCCATCCAGTTCACCACCATGAAGTCTGCCTTGCCTCTCCTCTCCCCCACCCCTCCCCATCCCTATCCAATCAATTGTCAAATCTTCTTTGTTTTTGTGATGACCATTTCTCTCATGTCTGTTCCCTTCTACCCACTCGCATGGATACCCCCCTGTTTCAGGCCCTTAGCATCTCTCTGTTGGTCCACTGTGCCAGCCAACTGTTTCCCCTGCATTTATTCTCTCACATTCCCAGCCTGTCTACACCTGACATATTGATATTTCTAAAGGACAGGTCTGACAATGTCATTCTATTGCACCACTTGTTCTGTAATCTGGCATTTAGGAATCAGATTCCAACACACCTCTCCCATCTTATTTCACATGTTTTTCCTTCATGAATTCCCTGTTCTACCCAAGTGACTAAAGCGCCACTGCTGAAAGCTGGTCTCCGGCTCCTGTCTGTAAGCGTGCCTGGCAGCCATTGCCTGAGCCTGAGATGCCCGATCTCTCCCTGTCAATCCTTTCAGGCTCCTGGAGCTGCCGCAAGGAGGTTACTCCTCCCTTCTCACCAGTCCAAAGGTGACTCTGGGCCCACACTCACTGAACTGTATCAGGGCACTGTGCCAGGCCCCAGAGATGATACAAAAAAAAAAAGAGCCCAAGCAACTGTGCCTGCCCTCCATGAGCTTCAAGTCTTACTTATTGCCAGCTGCCTGACCTTCTCCCCACAAGCTCCAGCTTTGTGTCCTAGCCTGGCTCTTCCCTCTCTCCTCACTCAATTATCTTTCTTTGCCTCGGGCACCTGCTTGGCACAGAGAAGCCTTAAGCCTGGATTGAACTGGAAATGTGCTTCTGTGTCGGTCCATGACATGCCTACTTGCAGTCTTATTAAAGGCAGCCCTTTGAAAGGCGAGCAGCCTCTCCAGAAAGATGGCTCTAGAAGGCAGCTGGGTGTAGTGGCCTGAGGACTTCACATGGCAGCCTGAAATCTGCCTCACTTACCAGCTGTGTGACTCTGGCAAATGGCTTAGATCACTGAGCCTCAGTTTCCTGATATATAAAATGGGAAACACTGACCCAAGCAGGTTGTTATGAGGCTGGAATGAAATAATGTGTGTAAAGGGCTGGGGCAAACCTTAGAGCCCTATAGACATGGGAGATGCAGCCATCACTTTCCCCTGAGCTGCCTTTATCTGCCTGCCTGCATGGAGGCTCTCCCCTGGTTTAGACGGGTTAAGCTCAGGGACTGCAGCTCTGTCTGCTCCCCTGACTCTGGGCTCTCTGCCCTCTCCATATTTTATGGACTCACTTAGCCCATGGCCAGGTGAGGGCAGATGTTAGACACCTGCTGGAGGGAGAAACATCACAAATAGAAGCTTCCTGAGGCCAGGGGCTCTAATGATTATTGTTCTTTGTGACCTAAACACTGGCCATGGTGCCTGGCACAGAGCAGGATCTCAACAAACTCTCGATGGCTTGGTTTTGTGTGGTATGAAGCAAGGTGGGCCCTGGTCAGATTGGGAATGGCATAGCTGGATGAGACCACAACACGCCCAAGGTCACACAGCTAGTTCGTGGCAATTAAGTCTTGTAATCCTGACCTGCTGTTAGGGCTGTGCCAGCTCTTTGGGGGTGTCAGGAATCACACACATGACCTGCAATTCAAGCCAACAACAGGAAAAGCAGGCAAGTGCTACTAACTGGGGCTCAGAAAGGTATAAGAATCAAGATTCAACTCAGGTGTCCCTCGAACCCAGGGACAGTGTCTTCCTGCCCGTCCTCCTCCTTTTCTCCCTTTCTCTGTCCTCCTTCCCTCCCTCCCATCTCACTTCCTTCCCCTCTCTTCTCCCTCTTTCTTTCATATTTTAAGTTTCACTGATGCCCTTGGCTTTTACATTCTAGTCTTTTCTAGAAATCCTCCACTTCAGATCAAACTTTCCCTGATAGAAAAAAAGTCAAACTGTTCAGCAGAAACACCCAGTAAGTGTCACAGATGATCATTTATGACCAGGAGTATGCTGGTACATATTTAATAAATGGCTTTCCAGAAGAAAAAAAAGTAAGTACACACGACACATTTTCAAGGTTATGCTGCACTGGTAAGATTTTCTTCATCACTTTTGTAAGCCTAGACAATTAGCAAAACACAAAAGCAAGCCCTAATCTGTAGTAAGTGTTGATTTCCAAGGTGTAAATGTTCATACCGAAAATTTAACAACTGGCTCTTTAATACCGGAACATACTCCTGCTTAGCACATCCATCTCTGTCCTTGCAGCCCTGCCCCCAATACTGGGGTCCATCCCCTAGTCTGGGGTGGGTTCTCGTTCACTGCAGCTTGGTCACTGGGTTACCTATTACAGATTTCTCCTTTCATTTCGGTTCCTGCCATGATGATCTCTCTGTGGCTACACTAACCTTAAGGATTTTTTCAAGGTCATGTTTAGGATCAATGGCAGAAGCTCAAGCCAGTCCCCATCCCCCACCCTCCTCCCCACTGCTTCCTCAGCAGGTGAATAACAAAGCCTGTAACACTCCAGGAAGTAGGCACTTGGACAAAGGGTGGTCCAACACGTGGGGACAATGTCTTCCATTCAGTCAGTACAGAAACAAAAGTCAGTCTCTGGAGCAGGGGAGCTGGTGTTTATCTGTAGAGCCAAGCTCCTCCCTTTCTGCCATCACCTCTAGGAGGATCTGAAGGAATCCAAAGCCAGCAGGTGAAAAACTCAGGTCATTCAATGCCTCTGGGGCCAGGGGTGGGCACACCTTCCCTAGGCTGGCAGGCCTCGGGCTGGCCCGCCCAGCTGACCAACAGCTCTAATGGTACCTGCCCCAACCCAGACTGGCCCCTTCTAGTGGAAATGTTCATCCTCTCCCGTGACCATCTGGTTGGTTTCCTCAGTATGCCTCCATGTTCCCCCTATGCAATAGCCATGACAACATCCTGTCATGGCTGTCCCCCACTGCACTCCCCAGAGGCCTTGCCATGCGTATCTCAGAGCATCAGAGTTACACCTTTTGGTGTCCAGTAGAAAGGAAGGCCCAGAAGGCAGGACTCTTGTCTTTGTGCCTAAAGTACCTGGTACACAGTAGGGCCTTCATAAATAGTTGTTAAATTGAAATGAGGCACAGAGGGAGGGGAGGAATGGAATGACATCACATTTAGGCCAGATGTTATCACTAAGGAAAAATAACAGATTGCCCAGAGGTCTTACAATCCCTTCCTTCTAGAAGGGTCGGTGTGGCTAGACAACATTTCTTATGAAAAAGATCTAGGGGTTTTAGCTGATCGCAAGCTCAACATGACTCAAGAAAGCTAGCTTAGCATCCAAGATTAGGATCGTGATAGTCTTGTCCCTCTAGAGTGCTGCATTCCGTTTCTGGTGCCACTCTCCAGGAGGAATGCTGATACTCTGGAGGGTTTCCACAGAAAGTCTCATGCATGTGCGGGCTGCCCTCTGATGGCCTCAGAGCATCAGTGGAGCTCTGAGATCCTGGGGTTCTGGGGCCTCCTAAGCTCGGTGGCTCTCACCTGTCCTTAGACTTGGCCTCTTCCTCACTGGAGCTGGAAGGTTGGATTCTTCTAAGCTCTCAAACCTACAATCTTCTTACTGAGTCATGAGAAAAATGACCCATTTAGTCTCCTAATTAGTGTTCACTCCAATTACATCTTTTGCCTTTTAATTATAGTGGAGAAACCACAGTGTGATCTGCCCTAAATCCTCTCTCAGCTCAGGGTGTCTTGGGGTGGGGTGGGGGGATCTAATTTGTTAAATTCCACTCAAGGCTCCAGGATCTTGGGGCAGGCCTTGGGAGAAGAGACACTGTCCCATCTTGGAACATCATTTCTCTAAGGGAGGGACAGATAGATCAAGCCTTTCCCATTGGCATTCAGGTTCCCGGGCTCTAGTGGCCTGACTGACAGTTAACAGCTCATGACCAGACTACAACTTCAGAAAACAGATCCTGAGAATCCCAGCACCTTGGGCTCATCTTATCCAGTCCCATTAGGTAACTCAAAGCATCAAACAGTTTTCAGATGAGAAAGAGAGCATGGCATAATGAATAAGAGGGCAGATTCAACATCAGGAAGAACTGGGTTTAGGTCTTATCTCAGATACTAGCTCTGTGAAAAGAGACAAGAAGCTTTGGTTCTCAGTCTTCCCCACCTCTAATATGGGGCTATGATGCAAGCAGTACTCATCTCCTTGGGTTTTTATTTTTATTTATGATGATCAAAGCAAATACTCTATGGAAAACAGTTTCCCCATTCTTCACGTGCTATGACAAGCACCAGTGATGAGAAGGTGCCATTCCACTCGTGGTTTTAGAGCTGGAAGGGGCCCAGTGGCCATTTAATGCAAGCCTCTCATTTTACAAAGAAGGAAACTGAGGACAGATACTTAGGTAGGGTGGGGGAGGGCGGTTGAGTTAGGATTTGAACCAGGGTCCTCTGATGACAAATCCAGCTTGATTCAAAAGTCACCAGAGGCCACCAATCCAAGGTGAGAGTGATTTGTACAAAATGTCTGTGACTACTATCAATTGTGTCAGCCGAGGGGCCAGCTGGCAACAGCGTGGAATGCAGCAGGCTGGAGGTGATTCATGTGTACCACCCTCAATACCCAGCTTTGTTCCCACAGTGACAGTGAGGTTGGGACCTGCCTCAGACAGTGCTCATCCAAGCCAGGAGTGGGTCTGGGCCTTCTCCTTGTGGCTCTGATAGAAGGGAAGGAGAACAAAGCGGGACAGACAAGCCCAAGGTGTGGGGGGCGGGGAGGAGGAAGGGATCTAACTGCCCCTCTCTGGGTGGGGCTCCCTGAGCATCCCTAGATGTAGAAGGCATTTCTCCTGGGCTTGCAGCCTCCAGCAAGTCAACAGCTTTTTCCTAAATGCCATCTGAAGGAGCTTGAATGCAGCACGGCCATCAGGGTATTCACCTGTCTGCCTTCCCATAGAAGTACCTCTGTCAATCAGTTACTCAACATTTAGTAAGCTCTTAATCAGACAAAGCAGAAAGCGGTCCCTGCCCACCCTCAAGAAGAGACATAGCTACGCCTGCTATGAATGAAGCCAAGTGGAGAAAGGACCAGAACGGGGAGAGACATGAAGCAGGGATCCAGAGAGGAAGCTTTCGGGTAGATGACTGCAGGACACTGAGGGAGAGAAGGGCCCAGGCTCACTGCAGCTCTTCTGCTTGGGTGAGGTGGCTCCCATGTGTGGTCTGCGCTGAGGGTAGGCATCAAAAGCCCCAAGAGCCAAGAAGGACGCCCCATAGCAGTGTCACCACCACACTCTTGACTGTCTGTTCCCACCACCACACCCTTAAGGAGTGGATAGAAAGCCTTTTTTTTCCATTTGTCTAATTTCCCCCTGGTGACCTGTCAATACATGCAATTCTGAGCCTGTGATGGCTTGCTGAAAGTACACACTGATGAAATGCCTGCTATGTGGAAGCTGGTGTGATGCGGAGAGAAAGAAAAAGAATCATTGTGTCCCTGTCCTAGGGGAGCTTACATTTTCCTGGAGGGAATGTGGTAGAGCTACAGACTGTAGAACCCCAAGACTGAAGGGGTCAGGACAAAGGGGAAAAGCAGGAGAAGTTTCCTAAAACAATTTGAGGAGAGTGTTTATAGATAGGAAGAGTATGGAAGGCTTCATGGAG
Source organism: Phascolarctos cinereus (assembly GCF_003287225.1). NCBI lineage: Eukaryota > Metazoa > Chordata > Mammalia > Diprotodontia > Phascolarctidae > Phascolarctos > Phascolarctos cinereus. The sequence continues at coordinate 260,405,971 of NW_027556402.1, read as the reverse complement.
GAAGTGGCATTTCAGGTTGGCCTTGAAGAAGGAGAAGGATTCTGAACAGATGCAGGGTGTGCCAGCCCATGGAGCACACTGGAAGCTGCCCTTCCTGGTACCTGCTTCGGTCCAGGTGGTGGCACCATGCTGGGAGGACTGGGCAGTTCAGCACAATACAGCAAGCCCTGAGCAGTCCCTCAGTCCTTTTCCCTTTCCGGAGACAACAGCAGGGGTATGGGGATTATGTCAGCTAAAAGAAGAGACAGCTTTTGGCTCCTCTTGGTCCCCTTTGCCTGGACTCTTCTCCATGGTAAGGAGAGTCATGCTGTCTCCAGACCTAATGAAGGATGTGGGGTGGGATGGGCAGTGCCCTTTGCCCTGACCCTGATGCTGATACCCTGGAAAGTATGAATTCCACAAGTGAAGCTTATGCCTGGATCCCTGGAGGCCTTTTATATTTTGTGTTTCTTTTTCTGAGTAGGCAACATCAGGTTGGTTGTACATAGGCTTAGAGGTTACCTTGGAGAGGTCTGGCAGTTCTGGTTTCTAAATGACTGTGAGCAGCTAGGTGGCACAGTGGATAGAGCACCAGCCCTGGAGTCAGGAGGACCTGAGTTCAGATCCGGCCTCAGACACATAACACTCACTAGCTGTGTGACTCTGGGCAAGTCACTTAACCCCAAATGCCTCAAAAAAAAATGACTGTACCTGGCACATGGCAGCGGAAGTCTCTGCGTCAAAGAGGATGGCCAGCAGCAAGAGGATTGGCCAAAGCCTCACATTTTACCTGCAGAAATGTACTGGGAGTTTGGACAGGGTAAAGCTGAGGTGAAATGAAAGACATCTAATTAGCAGTCCGGTAACTGCTTTATGTTCTAAGGGAGCTTAAGTCTCAGCCCTCAGCAAATTGATCAGTAGTTAGAAGTCAAGTTACTTGATCTCAGACAAGGAAACATTAAAAATAGATACATTTCAGAGACATTGTTTCTGAAACATATCCGTTCAAGAAGATAAATTACATTGTGCTTAAATGCTCCATAGATAAGGAAATAATGTCACTGTATGTTATTCATAACACTTCCCACTCTTCATGTTAACTCTATAAATCTTTATGTTTTAAGTGTGTTTCTTATAAGTAATTAATGGTTAGGTTTTGCTTTTTTATCGATTCAACCACTGTCCTCTATTTTATTGGCAAGTTCTATCCATTCACATTTACAGTTATAACTGAGTTTGTTTTTCTTTCCATTAAATCCTGTTAAAATATTTCTTTTCCTCCCACTCTTCCTTACTTCACTTGCAGTTAGCTAGAGTCTGAAGAGGAGACTCTGAGCCAATAATTTAGTTAAGAAGAAAAAAGGGCAACAACAGATATAGGGCCTTAAACACAGGATGTGGTAGTTTAGATCTGACATGACTGGGGTTGTGTCCACCCACTTTGCACCCAAATTTTCTACAGGCCACTTGTGATTTGGTCAACATGGGCAGTCTCTCCACTCATACTAACTAATATCCCTTTGTATCATTTAATGGAGATTTTTTTGAAAGTCGATATGGTGCAAAAATTCAACTCCTTAACTTGACTGGAGATGAGTCCTTCAGTTTCTAGCTGGGTGAGCCCTTTAGATGGCAGACACAGTCTATCATGGACAGTAGCTGCAGACTTTCCAGCTGCACCTTCCAGAGGTGGTACTCAATGTGGGGTTGTGCCCCCTATACCATAATGAGACCTCAAGGACACGTACTCAAGGAGGATGCCATGAAGACTAGTTAATTACACAAATCTGGTGAATTCTGTCCAAATCATCCCTGAGGCAAGTCTATGCTGACAATCCCACTGCAGGCTTCTGAAGAATGCCGATAATGAAGCCTCCAATTTCTATGGCATTTTGAAGATTTGATTAATTGATTCACAAACAATTCCCTCATAGAGACTCTGAAGCAGGCCATTCAAGGATTAACACTTCTGTTTTACAAAAGAGGAACCGAGACTTCAAGAAATCAAGTGATATGTCTAAGGGTCTAAATGTAAGAGCTGAGACGCCACCTTAAGCCTCCTAACTCCAAGCTTACAGCAAGTGGCCACCAAGGAAAAGAGGCAAAAGAGAAGGAGGGGACAAGCTGGGAGAAAGGAATTTAGGATCTTGTCTCTGGCTGGGCCACTCATTAACTGTCTGAGCTCAAACAAATTCTTTCTAGTCTTGAGTCTCCTTCTGTGAAAAATGAAGTAGTCAAATGAAACCAGCCTGTATCTACTTTGTATATCATCATATATGCACATGTTGTTTTCCCCAATAGAATGTGAACTCCTTGAGGGCAAGGGCTATGGCAGAAGCTAGCACAAAGCCTGGCACAGAGTAGGTACTTAGGTACCTCTTGACCCCTGCCTGTCTGTGCTTGTCTATGGTAGGAGAACCTCTGCAGGAGCTGATGTGTGGGTAATCTGGGGGGCCCTGGGAGAGTGTCTTTGTGTGCTCACTTTGCAACAAACAACCCTAGGTTTTTAATCTGCCTGCCTCAGAGATCCTGCTGTTCTCAGAGGATGGCCAGGAACAGCTTGCTTCAAAATGAAGCAGTCCCTGTAGAAAGCCAAGCCCCCAGGGCCTCATTCGACCCTGAATCTTCACAGATGTGCTCAGCAGGCTTCTCGATGGCATGCCACAGACCCAGGAACATGGAGGTGCAAATACACTTTCAGAAAGCTACCAGTGACTGGGCTGCAGCCTAGCTTCTAAGGGCTCTCCACCTGGGGGTGGCCTTTCTGCAGTGTTTAAGTCTGCAGCCCTTGGGTAGCCAGGTGGCTTCAGCCTGAGGTTTCCAGAGCCTGGATGAAGCCTTTCATGCCTGAGCTTGGTGTTTGTTTCCTCTCCTCCCTGGGGACCAGTCACTTATGAAGTAGTACCAGGAGCTAGAGAAGACAGGGAAAGTCAAAAACCCTGAGGCTTTTTTGTGACTAGAAACTTCTATCATTTTGAATTTTATAAAAAGTGGTGCCATTTTTATCCTGGTGGAGTGGCCAGCTGCATCTTTAGAGGACAATTCCATCAGTCAAGGAGGAGGGGCACAATGAAAACAGGGGCACATTCTCGATTCCATTTGTCCTTAAGAGTGAGCCCACAAAGCCTCGATGGGGAGCAGACCCCCGTCCCAAGGCAGCCTCTTCCACTTTGGGAGAGCCCTCATTGTTAGAGAAGGCCTGCCCATCCCAAGCCTCAATCTGCCTCTGCAGTCTGCCCCAGGGTTCCTAGTTCTACCCTCTGGGGCTAAACAGAAGAACCCTAGACCCTACCCACAGGATGTCCTTCAAAGATCTAAAGATAGCTCTCCTGTCTCCCCAGCCCCTTTCCTGGCCTAAACGCTCCCAGTTCCTTCAACTGGTCCTCATGTGCCATTGTCTCCAGGAAGTTCACCATCCGGGCTGCCCCCATCGCTCTGATCTATCAAAGGAAGGTGATGCCAGCCTTCCACCAACCCCCACACACAGTCAGCTATTCCTTTCAAATTCACAAAGGGCAAAGGCCTGAGGCTCCAGCACATCTGGGTAGAGAGAGCTCTGAGGGATAATTCCCATCCATTCCTTTGTTTATTCACTCACTCCCTCACTCACTCAACAGGCATTTGTGGAGGCTCCCCTCATGCAGATGAGGGCTGAAGATTAGAGCTTAGTAGGGGCAGAGGCCAGACAAGGACTAGGAGGCCTATAACTCATACAAGGGGTGATAGGAAAGGGAAACAGGGGCCTAGGTGCATGGCTGGGAGTGGTCTAGGGGAGCACCTCTGCATTTGGGCCTTTCTCCTCCTAGCCAGCTGGCTCCTCGGAAGAGCACCTCCAGGAAAGCCCAAGAGTTTCCCATTGGTTGCTGTTTATGTTGTTCTTGGACATCAGCTCTAGGGTGACAATGAACCTTTGGGCTTTGGAAGGAGCTGAGCTGTATTCTCAGCTGGTCTTCGGCTCTGTTACTCTACAAAGTGGAGGGGTTTGGTGAAGGAATGAATGCAAGGACACTCGTCTTCCTTTCTCCTCTTCTCACATCACTCAGACATCTCCCTTCACTATCCCTTCCTTCACCTCTGTCTCACAGGAGGATGTAGCTCTTCTCCTTCCCAAGGCAAACTCCTCGACACGCACAAGGGCTCTCATCCCTTTCCATCTTCTCTGGTAGATTGCTTCCTCTATCAACTCTATTCTCCAACAAATCTTCAATTTCCCAGCCAACTATCTCCTTCTCTGCTGCCTTCATTTCCTCTGTTCTTACAAAACCCTCATTTGGTCCAAGCAAGCCCACCGACTAGCATCCTGTGGGGCTCATTGCCCTCCTAAACTCTGTGAGAAAGCCAGTGCACATCCTCCTCTTTTCTCACTCCTCTCTATTACTTCTATGATCAAATAGCCCCCTGACCTCTGCAATCACTAACCAACATTGCCGTCTCCAAAGTTCCCATGATCTCTCCGTGCCCCTTTCTCAAGCCTCCTCTCTGCAGCCTTCCACACTGGAGATCACCTTCTGTTCCCAACATGCTTGACCCTCTTCTGATTTGGGTCATGAGGTTGTCTCCTGGTTTTCCTCTTCCCTGTGTGACCCCCCTCAGCCTCCTCTGCTGCTTCTTCATCTAGGTGATGCTTATTAACCGTGGATGGCCCCCAAGTTTCTATCAAGGCCCATGTCTCTTTTCCCTCCATATTATTACACTTGGTGATCTCATCAGCCCCAAGGATGTCAGTCTCTATGATGTCAATATCCATGTCTAGCCTTGACCCATCTGACCTGGAGTCACACATCACTGACTACTTCTTGGATATGGGAAATCGGATGCACCTTGAACTCAACAAGTCTAAAACGGAACTCCTTAGCTCTTCCCAGCCGGCCCCTCCCTCCCTGCTGCAGCCAGCCCTTCTCTCTTCCAAAGCTGTGTATTCTTGTGGAGGGCCCCATCATCTTCCTAAGTCACCAGGCTGGCTCACCTCCAACTTCTCTCTCACACTGGTTTTACATGTCCAGTCTGGTGCTAGATCCTATGGTTTCTACCTTTGCAACATCTTTCACAGATAGCCCTTCTCTCCATTCACACAGGCCCTCATCACCTCATGCCTGGATTATCACAATGGCGGCCAGTACGATAGTGGCCGGGTGGGTCTGCCCATCTCTCTCTGCTCCAGTCCATGCAGTTCCCAGTGATCTTCACAAATCACAGGTCTAACCATGTCTCACACACACACACACACACACACACACACACACACACACACACAATCACCTCAGTGACCTTCAGTGGGTTCCTATTATCTCTAGAATCAGATATAAAGTCCTATTTCGCTTTTATGACTTTTCAAAACCTTCTGGTCTCCTTCAAGACTCAACTTCACTGCCGCTGCCTATTCCAGGAAGCCTTTCCCAGCCCCCCCCATGAGATCGCCTCACTTTACACTGTGTGTGTTTTGTATGCACACCATTATTTATATGCAGTCTCCCCCTTTAGACTGTGAACTCCCTGAGGGAACCTTTTAGCTTTTCTGTATATCCCCAAAGCTTAGCATCCCCAGCACATAGCAAGTGCACGTATTTTAATATCATTCAACACTCTGAATAAGTGGAGACTTGAGCTGTGTGGGATTTCTGGCACAAGCAGGCACGATTCACTGTCCCGGAGTGAGGGCATTCCATAGGATGACGTGGAAGTGCCACCATACCTTCCCATCTCTGGGCCTCAGCGGCCTTAGCTACACAAACAGCCAGGAGATTTCCCAGGACCAGGCCAGCCCTGAGAGCTTGCTTTAGTAGCTCCTGAGCACTGTAGCAGCAGTCCTCCTGTCCACCTGAAGACAGTGACTGCTGCTGTGGGGCCACAGAGATCAGGCCTTGGGGGCTCCCTCCCCTCCCCTGTGCCCAAGGTGCTGAAGATGAGAGGTGGCACCATGGTCCCCTCTGTGCAGAACAGAGGCTGGGGAGGGGGCATTGATCAGGGGCCCAGGGACCCTTAAGTGGGGGATGTGACTCACTCCCCAGCCCTAGAGTTTCCAAGCAGGCTGTGCTTTCAGTGTAGTTCACAGGACCATAGACTTAGAACAGAGGGACTACCCAGGTCATTTGGCCCAACCTCTCATTTGACAGATGAGGAAACTGAGGCCCAGGAAGACACTAAAGGGATTCACCCAAGGTCACACAGATAGTGTGGGACTGAGCTGGGATTAGAACCTAGGTCTTTTGACTACAAACCTAGCAATTTCCCTCTGAACCATATGTAAGCCCCTCCTAGGCATGTCAGTAAGCCCCTGCTGGTCTCCTTCATTGTCATCAGAGGCAAAGGCCTCATGTGGGCCATTTCAGGAGGAGAGAAACAAGATGAAATACTGTGGCCCCCTCTGAAGGGGCCAAGGCAAACCAACGTAGGATGCTTACCCTGGGGCTCCTCCAAGGACCCAAATCAAGGCTGGGCCCAGGACCTACTTACCCCACAGAGCCATGAAGACAGAGAAGAAGACTGTGGCCGGGTTGTCAAAGAAGTGGCTAGCTCGTGCAGTGGCACAGGCTGAACTCAGTTTCCAGTAGCTGCATGTCTGGTCACACAGGGGGCACATGGTGATGTTGTTACGCTGGTCACACATCTCCATGCTGGAGAAAGATGGGAAGGAGACATGAGGAGTATCATCCAGCACAGTGGAACAGGGCAGGGCTTCTTGCCTGGGTGTCTGGGTGGGGGACTCTCTAGCTCTCAGAGCCTTCTTTCTCTACCCTCCCCTTCCATGATGGGGCGAGGCACCAGAATCAGTATCAGCTGGAGATGGGAGGGGAGGATGGGGAGCAGGACCAGAAGGAAGCCTACCCTTCACACTGCTAGCCAAGAGCTAGCCTCACCAGACATGGCCCCCTCCCCCCTTTACTCTCACCTTGGCCCTCTTCTGAACCCCTCCCAACAAAATGGTCTGGCTGCAAACACTCCACTTGTCGCCTGTGATGCTGAGGACAGGTAAGGACGAGTGCAAGGAAACTCCAGGAAACCACGGAGGACAATCCATGGACCATGCACTAGCTTCAGTGGGGGTGGGGCAAACCTGCATGTCATCCCTTTAGGGAACATCTCCCTGTCGGTGCAGATGGTTAGGAGGGGCCACAAGAGGCCGAGGATTTACTAAGGACTGGCACGTGAAGAATCGCCCACCAATGGGCATCAGGGCTTCCTGACTCTGGCTGGACCTCTGCCCCACCACAGCTAATAGCTATCTGCCTTTACTGTTAATTGTCATTATTATCAATTGGTGACATTTCTGTGGAGCTCCAAGGTTGGTGAGACACTTAACAGACTCTCGTTTGGTTCTCATAACAACTTTGTGAGGCAGGTGGTATTCTCTTTTCCATTTTACAGGTGAGGAAACTGAGGCTGTGCCCAAGGTCACATGTTAGCCAGCTCCCTCTGGAACGGGCGGTCTGCCCATCATGAAATACCCGATGACTGCTCCAGCCCTCAGAGCAATCTTGAACTTCCTCCCTCTTTCCACTGGTCATTTGGGGAGGGGTGGGGGTAGAGCGCATCTCTGGCCTTCGTGTCTGACATCATTCCTGTCATCTTTGCCATAAAGCACTGGGGAAGGGGGTCCTGGGGGATGGGCATATTGGCCTGTTTTCTTCTCTCCAAGGTACTTGAAAGTCTCAGCTGGATTACCCACCACACTTGGAGTAAAGGCCTGCACTGTAGTCCTGCCTCAGACCCTTAGGAGCTAGGTGACCCTGGGAAAGTCACTTAACCTCTGAGCCTCAGTGTCCTCAGCTGTCAACCCTCACAGGGTTGTTTATTATGTGGCTCACATGAGCTAGCGCGCACAAAATACTCTGCACAACTTATGAGTGCAGCATAATAGTCAGCTGTGCTTCTGATCACCTAAACGCATGAGCAGAAGCAGCCGCTGCCTGGAGAGTGCCTGGTGGCTGAAGCCCACGGCCTCATGAGGTCGCCCCACCTGCCCCTAGACTCTGTGTATCTTGGCTTCTCCTTTTCCTTCCTTGTTTCTTTTCCTCCACGAGGTTTTGTTCTGAGTTTCAGCTTTAATGAGCTCTGCAGAAAGGATCTCTTTTATTCTACAACTGAGGTGATGTAGAAAGAAAACACTGGCCTAGCATCTCCGGTGGCCAGGCCCATCTCGCCATCCATGCTCAGCTTTCTTTAACTCCAAGAGACTTTGCTTTAGTTTCTTGGCCAAACAGACCACAGGCAGAAAAACTCAGCTTCTTGGACAGGGATGAACTGCCCCCCCCTTAAACCCTGGGGCCCCCTCCCTTGTGCCCTCACCCTTCTCCCCATCCCAGAGTCACTCCTGGCCCAGGACAAGGGAGGGGGGGGGCAGGTAGAGTTGGCAGATGTCAGGAACTTCACACATTATTCAGAAAACGAGCCCGAGCCAAGCTGACTTTTGCCAACCTCCACTGGAGAAGAGAAACCACGGAATTCCTAGGCTACCGGGTGAGAGCCGGACCGCTCATCAAAGGGCAGCTCTACCTCCAGCCTCCTGGGTTTGACACTGAAAGCCTTTCCCATACTGGCTCTGCAGACCTGCCCCAGTTTAGTGCATGGCCTTTACACCCATTGGGGCGTTTTCAGGTTCCAGCCCAATGGGCTGGCTTGCTGTGCCCATGGCTCCTCAGCTCTGCCTCTGGGAATCCTCTGCTTCTCTGAAGGCTCAGCTCCTGGGAGCCCTCCCCCAGGAAGCCCTTTCTGATCACCCCAGTGCCAGCCACAAGTGACTCTGATTGGACTCAGGGAGGCACCACGGCCCGGGGCTCAGGTCCGACTTCTAACATAGAGCAGCTGCGTGATCCGAAGGAAGGGACACCTCTTCAGTGGCCTGGCACCTCCCAAAGAAAGGGCAGTGGTGTCTGGGCTCCCCCACCAGTGAGGCCACAGGGCTCAGCACTCAGTCCCTCCCCCCACTGCTCCCAGGCTGAGGCGCACACGAGGGACCGCTTGTTAAGTGCTTGTCACAGTGCGGTGCCTGGTGAACAGCAGGTGCTCAATGAGGCTTGCTCCTCTCCCTCCTTATGGGCTCACCTGGCCCAGCTGACCCATTCGGTAGGTGAACAAACTGAGGCCGAGGGAGTAGACCAAGGTCACGCTTGTTAAGTCAGGGTCTCTAAATGGCCACAAAACTGCTCCATAGAACCAAAGAGCGGCTGAGTTGGGGACACCAGACAGCCTTGTCCAAACTGTAGCTGATCCAGAATTCCCCAACAACACAGCTATTGAGGGGGCCCCCTGCCTCAGCTTGCAGCCCTTCAGTGACAGGGAGCTCATCACCTCCTGAGGCAGCCTGGCCCACACTGGGATGGCTCTCTTTCATTTGTAGGAGGTTCTTCACTAATATCAGGCTGATTTTTATAACATCCATCCCTTGGCCCCTGGCTATGCCCTCTGGGGCCAAGTAGAAGCTAGCTATCACTAAAAGGACATTTTAAAATTTAATTTAATCTAGTTTTTGCAAATGTAGAAAATAATTTCAAAAGGATGAAAATGATGCCAGGAGGTCAGAAAGGGGAATGCTAAGCCACTTACTACATGCCAAGCAACGTGCTCAGTATGAAGGGCAGTCCCTGATCTCTAGGGAGCTTCCATTAGCATGAAGCACAATGCACCTATCGGGCAGTGGTGGCCAGGTTTGAATGGTGATGGGAGCCATAGGGGAGCAAGGGGATACTGATTTCCAAGAACAACACCACTACTGAGGTGGCTGCTAGAAGGAAGATGCTCAAGCCTTGCCAACCTTGCATGGAAGCAGGCAGCATACAGTAGGTCAGAGACTCCTGAAGCAGGAAGCACACAGTAGGGTGCAGACCCCTGGCTTGGGAGCCTGAACTCCTAGCTCTGCCCCTCACATCCCAACGCCCTCCCCCTTCCTGCTTTGGTTTCCCTGTGTGTAAAACAAAGGGCTTGGATTCCATGGTCTCAAACTAAATACTTGCACTTGGATAACTTCAGACCTGGCCAAATCACCTTCCCCGGTGCCTTGAGCAGCCTCATAGGTCTTGGTGCACCTCCCAGGACACGTGAGAGCTTTGCCTTTGAAAGGAGATACCCAACACTAACCCTGACCTTGACACCTAACCTGTGCTCAGACACATGGTTTCTGTAAAGTTCCCCCAATGACTGGGCTGATAGGCCAGGGGGTAGGGGAGGGAAGCAGAGGTGTGCTGGATGCAGGGAGGAATGAAGACTTTGGGATTCTCCCTGGCCTGCCCCCAAACTTCACAGGGAGGCAGTCACTCTCAGAGCACCTGGTGCCTAAATTCTTTTAAAAAGAACTATACAAAGATGAAAATAGGTCACATCTTTGATCTGTCTCCCGATTGACGGTAAAATTTATCATGAAGGCCTCGTGCCCAGGAATAACTTTCATCCTCTCAATGCAGATATTGAGCTGCTTGGTATGCTTCCTTGGACCAGTCTCTTTTTTTTTCCTCATGAGGGATGGAATGACACTTGGGAATTTGGGGATGAAGCACTGACCCCTGGAACCATAGGATCATGAGGTCTTAGGAGGTGGCTGAGTCCAATCTCATTCAGAGGTGAGGAAATTCTGGTCTAGGGAGAGGACTTGCCCCCAGGACAGAGGTCATAAGTGGTACAGCCCAGGGGTTGAAGCTGGGTGCTCAGACTCTAAGATTGAGTTCTAGGGATCGTCTCAGGACCTGTGATTGAATTACACACTTTCAAGGTGATTATTGTCTTTGGCCTACCTGGGTATGTTTCCATCAACGGTGAGACACCCATAGAGGAACACAACGACACCAACCATGGAGGCGGGGATGAGCATTTGAGTGTACACGCCCAGCCAGGCGAAGTACAGGCCGACCTTCTCTCCAAAATACTTCCTGGAACCAACGAGGGGGAAAAGGGCTCAGAGAAAGAGCTAATGCCCCAAGTCGGTTGTGAGAAGTGCCCCCATGCCCCATTCATCTTCTAATGCTGGGCTGCCGTTTCAATGGTGGAGAATGGGGTGCAGAGCATGGCATGAGTCTTTCTTGGAAATGTTTCCTCCCTCTCTCCTTCTCCCTTCCTTTTCCTCCCTCTCTCCTTTTCCTCCCTATCCCTTCTCCTCTCCCTCTCCTCTCCCATTTTCTTGAGTCTTGCTGATACACAAACAGGCTTCTGGCTTCCTGAGCTGGCTGTCCCAATCCTCCCTTTTTCATTCTCCTGAGAAGAATCTTGTTTAGAAGAACAAGATAAGAGAGTTCCCCAGCCCTCCTTCTCTGCTGTGTAAGAGGTGACTCTGTCCTGCTGTCCTCCATGCATGTGTCACCTCCCTCATAGAGAGCTAGGTGAGATGCTAAGAGCTGGCAGGCCTGGAAAAGAAGAAGGGCATCAAGAAACAGGAAGGGGAGGAATTCTTTACAGTAAGTGAGGTTTTCCTTTGAAGTCCATTGTCTATCTTGAATAAAGACTTAACAGTCTCTAGGTCAGTCTTAAGTCACCTCAGGCTAGATTGCACAGCCTAAGAAAAACCACCAAATTCTGAGAAGAAGATGGGTTGGTTGCTATAAGCCACAATCTCTTTCAAGTTCCAACAGATTCCAAGGTGGAATGTAGCTCTAGGTACAAGGCAGATCTGAAATACATGTCTCTCACTGGGAGGTGGATCTGATGACTACCAGTGACCCTAGCCCATTTTCCCATGACCTCTGGCTGGAGAGGCAGGGCCCACTCAAGGCCAAGTCGACCTCACCTGATCAGGTGGATTGGCTGGTACTTGTAGAAGGCCCCATAGGTGGCCCACTCCTCACACAGAATCTGGAAAACAAAAGGGGTTAGGAAGGAGAGGAAATCACATTACCAGCTTTTCTTGTGTACTTGGAAAGACAAGGCAGCCAGGCACGGAAGGCACCAACGGTAGGAGGCGTACCTGGAGGGCTAGAGTTAGCATCTTGGATCATTTCTAGGTGGCTATGGGACAGTGCAAAGTCGGCGGGTGCAGTTTCTCGAGGCTGGCTATGGCCTCAGGAAGACCCAGGTTCTTGTGCTGCTCCTGACCCAGAACAGCTGTATTTTAACTTGTCTGAGCACAGACAAGTGGCCAGTGGGCATCAGTGGATGAACTTATGCACTGGGACTTCTCCTACCCATGAAACTGCAGCTCAGGACTGCACCCACCAGCCCTGGGTGGAAAAAAAATGGGCTTTTCATTGGAAATTGTGGTTTTCCTATACTTCAGTCCCTTGAGTGCACCCACGCTCTCCATGAGAAACAGCAGAAAAAGCTTGTTGGTAGGGGGACAGCCACATTGGTACATCCTTCAGGGCAAAAAGAACATGGCTACATTTCTCTTGGGAGAGCTGGCAGGATTATTTATAGCCCTTAGGAAAAACGTCCACGCGCACACACACACACACACACACACACACACAAGCGAGGCTAACTACTGTCACCCCTCTGACCCTGTGGAATGGGACACTCGCCTTTCAGGGAAGGGCTCTGTAGGAAGGAGAAGACTCTGGCCTGGGTGGGGTGGGGGCGGGGGAGGGGGGGGAGAAAGGCTTTCCAAGCTTTTGTACTATTCTCTTCATCCTTAGAAGGCTGGCCACCAGATGAGGGATGTTGCAGGCTACAGAAACCTACCAGGATTCAGGTGTGTGCTGGGACAAGGGCCTCAGTCTGGATGAACCAAGGACAAACTGAAATGTATTCAAGGGATTTCAACCTCACACATTTCAGTACGACCCATGATGGTCGTTCTGTCTGCCCTCCATTCAACGTTCCCAAATGCTTAGCCACTGGGCCATCCAGTAAAGATGCACTGAATTCATGAGAGACCAGGGCTGTTTGGGCTCCACTTTCTTTCCAGCAGGGCTATCGCTGGTTGCAGTCCTAAGAGAAGGAACCTCCTCACAAGTGGCCACAAAACACTTTTTGTGATGCCTAAGTACTGCCCAGAGCTGGCCCTGGAGGAAACAAGAGCTTCATTCTCCACCAGGTGAATGGATTCATTACAAGAAATTTCAAAAAGAGGAGAGATTGGCACATGGGTGTAGATGGGCTTTTGCAATTCAATCATGAGTTGGGTGGATGGAACTGAAGGGGCCTCAGTGTTTGCCAAGTCCCCGTCCCCTGCTTCCAAATGTCAGTTTCTACAAGTCTCCTGAGCCATATCAAGGGTAGTGTTGGACCCTCAGCTGATTCCCTGCTCAGGCCAAGAGCCCATTCTTGGCTGGGCACTTGGAAGGCCACTGATCCCTGACACTGAATGCTGTGCACTGTGTCACTGAACGGGAGATTCACATTTCTTACAGAGGAAAGTGTGCAAGACTAAGCCTTGGCTTACTTAACAAAGATGGATCTGATGGAGAAGATCACTCAGAAGCCACTCCCAGAGTCTGGTGTGTGGGATGGCGGCCTGGCAATGCTGGGCTGTGGGGATGTGAGGGACCCTGTCTTCCCTTCAAATGGATGGGCTGGCCCCTGATGATCTCTACAATTCTGTGATGGCACGCTGGGAGGAAGCAAGGCCATCTGCTGGGAGGGGCCGGGAGGCATGGTAATGGAAGGTGACCCTGGAAATCACCACAGAGCTGGCTCTGGGTTGGCCTCCCTGCCTTCAGCATCTCTCCTGTCCAACGGACATTCCACTCAACCAAGGTGACTTTTCCTAAAGTGGCTGTGACCATGTTATCCCCTCCACCCTCCCCTTAATACCCTCCAGTGGCTCCTGGACCCCTCCAGAATCAAGCATAAAGGCCCTGCTTGGCTTGTGGAAAGCCCTTCCCAGGTTGGCCCCTGCCAGTTTCATTATTTGTTATTCTGCTTCACTTATTCTCCAGCTTAGTCTAACGACTGTCTCTCTTTGTTCCTCACACATACCACTTTGATTTTCCCACCTCTGTGCCTTTGTCCTGGCTGCCCCTCCATCCCTGGAATGCACCACGTTTCTCCCCTCTGCCTCTAACAATCCTGTTTCCTTCAAGATTCTCCCCTTCTATAGGAAGCCTTTCCTGAAGCCTCCACCTTCCCTCACTATTTCCCACATATGGGTTGTGTATGGGTTTTCATCTGAATACACTAACACGTACTGTCAACCCCAACTGATGGACAGCTCCTTGAGCTTGGGCCTGATTTGGCTTTTATCTTTGTGACTCCCGCATCCAGAACATAGTGGGTGTTCAATAAATGGTTGCCGACTGACTTATTGGCTAGTAAGATGGCTCCGAAGGAGTAGTGGGAGGCCAACTAGATCAGAGCAGAGACACCCTGGACTCTGGGCCAATTCAGTGAAGGAGTCCACCGGGGATTCGGCGGATTTTCAGGTCACTCATTTAGGGGGGAAGGGCCCTTTGGGGCCAGCAAGTATCACCTAATTTACGAGCTTAATTTATGAGAAAACGGACCCAGACACATCGAGTGACTTACCTAGGGTCACCAAGCTATGAAGGGTCAGAGGCAGGATTTGAACCCCGGTCCTCTGACCTAAGTCCAGGGCTCTTGCCATCATACCGAGTGAAGGACGTAGAACCCCCGGCTTCATTCCAGTCTCAGCTCGAGAGCCAACCCCCCCCCCCGGGAGGCCGCCATTCTCTAGGCTGTTGGTACTTCCTCTGTCTCTAAACATTCACGTGTATACTCAGCTGTTTCTTTGTTGTATCCCACAACCCCCCGTAGAACGGAAGCTCCTTGAGGGCAGGAACCATGCCTATTTTTGTCTTTGTTGCCCCAAAGCTGAGCCCCAAGTCCTGAACGAGAATAGGTGCTTAATTGATGCTGGCAGCTGGCCGGGATGAACCAGGCAAATACTCTGCCTTAACTTACTTTTCTGTCATTCATCTCAACATCTTCTCCTTCAAAGTCACCCTGTTTAAAAAAGAAAAGGGCATAGAAAAGTCACATGACCCTGTGGTTGGCCAGGAGAGGCACTTTCTCTCACGCCCTCAAGGACATGCTCATATAGTTCCCCCACCCTCGGCTTAGGGACTCTACCCAGCTGGTCTCAAAAGGCAGAGACATGTGGCAGCTAGGTGGTGCAGTGGATAGAGCACCGGCCCTGAAGTCAGGAAGACCTGAGTTCAAATCCGGCCTCAGACCAAACACTTGACACTTACTAGCTGTGTGACCCTGGGCAAGTCACCTAACCCCAATTTCCTAAAACAGAAAGGCAGAGACAGATCCTTGAGGCAGCAGAGTAGGTGAGAATGTGAGCTCAGAGAAAGGTGGATTGTTCCATTCCTCCTTGTATTCCTGGCACCCAGTAGGGGCTTAATAAGTGCTTACTGACTGACTGGAAAGAGCCCTGGCTCCAGACTTAGGTCTTGGCTTTGGATTCTGGATCTGCTATATGCTTCCTGGGTCACTGTGAGGGATCCAGGGCCTCAGTTTCCCCAACTATAAAAAGTTTCAACGGGATGACCCTTACAGCCCTTCCCAGCTCCACAGTCTATGATTTAGGATCTAAGAATTCCCATTTTACAGATGAGCAAATGGAGATCAAGGCTTGCCTAAGGCCACACTGAAGTGCTTCAGTGATTAATTGCAGCCTACAATCCCAGTGTCCTGCTTTCTACTACCCTGTTACTAGCCAGTCTTAAGCCATAAACTCTGCCATAAACACACTTGGAAAATTACCAGGTTCCCACACTGCTCAGACCGACCTGATACCCTGTCTGGTCTAACATCCCTCAACTTTAGCCCTGTCTCTCTAGAGACAGTAAGAACAGCGTGGTTCTTCTCTTTAGCCTGAGGGCAGCCAGATACAGACAGGTTCCCATCTGCCCAGGCGACAGAGATCCGTGGCATGAGGCCAGGAAGCCAGCTTCTTGCTCTGGAGAAGCCAGGCTGGGCGATTGGTCAGCCCCAGAGAAAAGATGTCATCCCTCAGCCTGGTCCTCAGCTGCTTCTGTGAGGTGGGGCTGGAGAACTGCTCTCGTGACCCTCCGAAGGCCAAGGGCCTCGCCAGGGAAGCAAGAGCAGCTCTGGTCAGCCAGTGTCACCTGGCACAAAAGGCCAGAGCCAGTCTTCACGATGCATGTAATGCTCCCCCCCCCCCCCCGTGATCAGAGTGGAAATCTCACCTGAACCACTGAGACAGCTAGGTGACTCCTAGCTTCCAGTCCCTTTCTTTTTACAGTTGGGGAAACTGAGGCCCTGGGCCCTTCATGGTGACCCAGGGAGCAAGTAGTAGATCCAGAACCCAAACCTGAAAACTGAGTCCAAAGCCGGGGCTCTTTTCTGTCGACTGACAATGAGCACCTGCCCCGTGGTAGCCAAAACCGTCTCCCTAAAATACATGTCACACCTCTGTTCAATAACCTTACAGCTCCCTGCTGCATCTGGTATCAAATATGACCTGCCTTCTTGGAAGCTAAAACTTCTTATCACTAGGCTCTAAGGCCACCTTTCTGCACTTATTTACCCATCATTCCGCTTCTACTTAATGTCCCAGTCAAATAGGCTCCTTCCTGCTCCATAAGCTCAGCAGTCCATCTCCCCTGCCTTTGCTCAGGCTGTTCAGCATGCCAGATGCACCCTTACTCTTCACTGCCGTCTCCCAAGAATCCTCAGTTTCCTTCAAGGTTCCCCACCCCAGGTTCCCTCTCCCCAGGGAAGCGTCTTTGGTCTGGTGGGTATCTCCTGCCTCAAACTGTCACGGATTTACTCATCAGTGTAAATGGATTTGCTGTTCAGAATAAAGCACGAGCTTGTAAGGGCAGAGACCCTTTTTGGGTTTTGTCTCTGTATCCCCAGCACCTATCATGGGTCCCGGAACACAGCAGCACTTGATCAATGCTTGTAAACTGACAAAAAGAACTGCAATCATGATATGAGGCATTTCCCTTTTCCCTTCAAACAGGGATGAAGTGTGTTGCCAGGTCACTTACATCGTGCAGGGGGTAGGCTGCGGTATATACTCCATTGGCTAGGAGGCTGGTGATTCCTTAAAAAGAGAGGCATGTGAGGGATTAGTGACCAGTCCCATATCCCACGTTCTCCTGAAATCAGCAGAAATATCTCAGCCACCAAAAGAGTTTCCACCAAGAGAAATCAGTAAGTCTGGCTCCCCAGAAATCAGAAAACTCCTCTGTATTGATCTTCCCGGAGAGGCTGCCTCCCTCACGGCTGTTACTAAGCAGAAGATTAAAACATGCTCAATTTTCAGGATTAGAAAGTTACAGAGGAAAAATAGATAGCATTATGTCTGGGAGGGACTGAGAACGAGTTACTCCTATTACCCCACCTGCTTGGGAGGGAAAGCCTGAAGATTTGAAAGTATGTATTGGAGGGGTTAGAAAAGGTCAAATCACAAGGAAAACATGGAAGGGGAAATTGATGGTGTGAAGAAACACACATACAATTTAAAATGAGGTTGGAGACTGATTTGAGAAGCAGGAGGGAGAGTTTTCCCACAGCCTTGGGCAGGAGTGGGAAGATGGGACTTACCATATTGACCACATTTTCTCCTTTTATTTAAAAGGGCAGTATCCTTCTTTCTTCCCTCTCCTTGCCCTGTTTACACATCAGTCTATTAGTTACGTGAATGGGCCTCCGGCAAGTCACTGTTGCATTTGGAAATAAAAGAAGGGGACTGACAGGGAGTAGGGGGTGGGGGACTCAGGAAGGCTCAGGGAAAATCCCCCTTAAAGGGCAGCTAGGTGGTGCAGTGGATAGAGCACTGGCCCTGAAGTCAGGAGGACCTGAGTTCAAATCTGGCCTCAGACCAAACACTTCACACTGTGTGAACCCTGGGAAAGTCACTTAACCCCAATTGTCTAAAAAGAAAAACAATCCCCCTTGGGACTGGGCTTGGACCCATGCCGGGGTCACCAAACTTCTGGGCCTTTCTGGTAGGGGGATGTTTCAAAGGTCAGACTTATTCCTCAAAGCCATCTCAGCTAGCCCTGGGAGCCAGGGATGGGCAGGCAGGCCTGTAGGGACTGGCTTCTTATAAGTGGAGAGGACACTGGCCCACCTCAGAAGCTGACAACCTCCAGGACTATTTTTTTTCCTCATCTATAAAAGGAGAGGGCTGGACTTTTGGCCTTGAAGACACCTAAGATCTTCTGATCCTAAGATCTTGGACCAAAATCCTTGAGCCGAGGTCGTTAACCTGCCCGAGGGCCTTGTCCCAGGGAGTTTGTAGAGGCCTCTTCTAAATGGAAGGGGGCTCTTTTCTGGGGGGGTGGCTAAGTTATCTCAGTGATTGGACCAGAACTAAAAAAAGAGTCCCTGGTGGAGTAGAAAATTAGGACCTATGTTCCAAGACTGTTTTTCCAACTGAGTGACCTTGTGTAAGTCACTTGCTCTCTGTAAAACGAGGACCTCTAAGGTCCCTCCCGCTAATAACCCTGTCATCCTGTGTTCTGTCTCTGAAGAGGAAGGGATTCACTGTAAATCATCAGAAAGAATTCACTTCTGCCTTTTTGCCTCCTCCACGGCTCTCTCCTTGGCCCCTAGTCCAGTCAGCCTTCCTCAACCACTGTCTGCCACTCCTGGACCTGAAGCCTGCAGAGGGCAGGCACTGGGTCCTACTCCTATTGTGGAATCTTCAGGGCCTTGCACATGGAGATACTTGTTGCAATAAAATGGAATTCAGGCCAGATGGAAGCAGAGACTGATGGAAAATAATAATAGTTGTCATTAAGGTTTACAAAGCACTTTACAGATACCATCTTATAGCAACCCTAAGAGGTTGCCACTATTAATGCTCCCATTTTAAAGATGAGGAAACTGAGGCATCCAGTTTTCCACATCTGCCTTTCCACTGTGCTCCCTGGTTGTCTACAAGAGCCAAACCTGAAGGAGGCCTGACCAGTGTGAGCATGCCTGCCCTGGCCAGGGGTGGGACAAAGACTGAGGAAGGGTCCTCTGGGCCAAGAAGGGGCCAGAGGACCACAGTACCCACCATTCAGTGCCTTGGCTGAGAAGGGATATGGGCTATGGGAAGATTCCCTGTACTTGGTGGGGGCCAGGAAGCACAAGAGTTGGGGAGCGGGATGGGGAGCAGGATGGGGCAAGTCACTTCACTAATCTGGGCCTCAGTTTCCTCACCTGGAAAAAGAGGGGGCAGGATGAGGTGGCCTGAGTTCCCTAGCAGTGTGTGATTGCTCCGTATGGAGTGCACCCCCACCTCCGATCTCCCTGCCTTTGTCCTGGCATGTTCTCTCCCCAGCTTCCCTGGCTGCCTTCACAGCTCAGCTCAGATCCTCCCCCACTCCCCCTCATTCTGTCTGCAGCGGTTGTTTGCGTGTTGTCTCTCCGTTAGAATGGAAGCTCCTGGGGGCAGGAACCAGTTTTGAATTGTGGGCACACAGCAGGTGTTTAATAAATGTAGCAAATGGCTTCTAGTGTCCCCTCCCTTTCTGCCCGGTCCTTGGACTTAAAGCCTTCATCAGCCTCCCGGGTGGGCCCTCCAAGAATCTCTGCTGCTCAGGTGGCCCCAGCAGCCTGCTCATCAATGCCCTCTGTCTCACAGGGGGCTGGAGCTCGGGCCTGTCAGGGTATGTTTTCAGCTGCCAGGGAAGGAGGAGGGAAACCCTGATGGCTTAAGCTTGCTTCCCACCCAACTTGGGTTCCCTAGGGAGGAATTTCTACCCCCACGGGAAGTCAGCTGTGTTTAGAATCAGCATCCCTGAGAACAGACTGACTTCACTTATCACCAGACTCCACTCTGAGCCACAAGCCGTTCGTTTTGGCTCTCTGTGGCATAACAGGTCACCAGCCATCCCTGCCCATGCAGCCAGGGGGGTGGCCACGCTGGGCCCACGTCCTAACCCCACTAAGACTAGAGGGGCTAAGGTGAGCCCTGACTCTGGACCAATTCAGCATGTCAGAAGGCTCCCCTGGGGAGCCCAGGTAGAGTGTAAGCTCCTGGAGGGCAGGCCTTGGTTTCCTCTCTGTCTTTGAAATCCCCACACCAAGCACAGTGCCTATCCCAAAGCAGATGCTTGATGACGAGTTCTCTGATACCAACTAATAATGTTGTTATTACCTTCTCTCAATGGCTATTAACTCCACCTGAGAAAGTAATGATCTCTTGGCCCCCTCCAGTGATAGTCAGTGTTATTGAGATCTCCTGCCACAGAGCTTAAAGGTTCCCTCTGTAAATCAGTACAAATCCTCAGTACCAAGGAAGCCCTGGGCCAGCTGACCCAGACTGACCAACATGAAAACATATATGTGATGGAAAAGGAACGGAGCTGAATGGATTTCCATCCCTTCCACACGCCTCCTTACCCATGCTGGCCTTCGAGCATGTCGTCCTCTTCAAAATCTCATAGACCTACATCAGAGACAAAGATGGGGAGGGGGGAGTGGTGAAGAGAGACAGATGGGGGGAGGGGAGGTGTGGTGGTTCATTTTTAGAAAATGTACGACATCAATAGAATACTTCCCTAAGACCCCACATGCCAATTTCCACCAACTCCAGGGTACAAGCAGACACATATCCCATGACCCTAGAGGTAAGCTTTGCACTTGACTCTGAAATGATGCCAGCAATGGAGGTGAAACCCTTTCCCAGGGAAGACCCGCTTTCCTGAGAAATCTCAGGAAGCCTGCTTGTGTATGCCCAGAGTCGTAGGAGACGTCACAAAAAGAAACAGACCCTGCAGGGCAGGGGATGGGGCTACAGCTGATTCTGTCCTTTATTCCCATCAAGTAGGGGATCAATCACGGCCTTGTGTTACTCTTCAAGGTTTTTCCTCTGGGAACCAAGAGTGAATGCTTGGTCTGGTGGCGCCCAGCTAAGTGGCAGGGGGCAGAATCTGGGGGAGGGGTGCTGTTAAACTTCCTGTGGGATGTTAGACACCTTGCTGTCTTTTCAGAGCTATGTTGAACTGTGGGGGTTGAGGGGGGAGGGTGTCTAATCTCTACCCTCTCTAATTATTTTCTCCTTATTTCAAACCAACTCGTTTATAAAATAAAGTCTTAACTTCTTATAAAGAAGGCAACACTACTTTTTTTTTTTGGCTAGGCAATGGGATTAAGCCATATGCCCAGGGTGACGCAGTTAGATAATATTTTACAAATCCCTTGAAGGTAAGGAATCTTGAGATCTTAGTGCAGGATGTCTAAAGAGCCTTAAATGTCCTGCTTAATTTTGCCATTATACTCCTAATGTTGGGGGTATAATTAACAGGGCTCCTGATCAAGTTGGTGAGCTCCCTGGGAGGTGAGGCTCCGTTTGCAAGTCCTAAGAGTATGTGCTTACACAATGGATATGTTCATTGGCATCTCCTTGAGAGGACCAAGGATGAGCCCTGATTGAGTCTTTGGGAGTGGGGTAACCCCTTAGATTAGGAGGATGGCTCATGGTGACACCTGTGTGGACTGCTATCTCTGCTTCACTCTCAGGATCTCAAAACCAGAAGGAAAGAGGCAGAAAGCAAGGGCTGAGATGAAGACCTCCCCCTTCCACCTTTATCCTCTCATAATCTCCACATCATCTTGCTCATCTTGGAGGAATCCCAGTCATAAAGACTTCATCAGGGTGTCTTTAGTCCTCCCAAGAAGGAATCAATGGACACAGTGTCAAGTGAAGGCTCAAATCCCCGACCCCCCCCCAAAGCCTGGTCATCACTCTCCCTGCCCCCCTTGTAAACTTATCAGGACATCCCTTGATCCAGGGCATACATAAAACCTCAGACATCTGTGGTAACTTACATGCAGCAAGACCTTTTATTTACCATTGGCTTGTTAATTACACTCCTTTGCTAGATCTTCATCTGTCATGACCACTAAACTTGGGCTTCCCCCTCTACTTTTTCCTGGGCCCCCTTTACTTCTCCCTCTGTCCCGTTTCCCTGGGTGATCTCAGAAGTCCCATGGATTCAATGCCCATCTCTATGCAGGCAATTTCCAAATCTCTATTTCCAGCCCTAGTCTCTGCTAAGGCACAGTTAGACCCTGCCAGTTGCCCTTTGGATATGGCAAACTGGACATCTATTGGGCATCTTAACTGCAGTGTATGCCAAAACCAGAACTCTTCCTTCCTTCTCCCTTCCCCTGACCCAATTCCAAACTCCCTTGTTCTGGCCAAGGGCCCCACCATCTTTCCCTCATTCCCCCTAGGCTTATGACCTCAGTTTTACTCTCAGCTTTTCACTTGGACTCACCCTAGACTGACTTACAATCCACTTCCCTCACAGCCAATAAAGCTTATGTTTGCAAAGCACTTTACATACATTAATTCATTAGATCCCCAACCCCCCCACCCAGGTTTGTTTGTGCTATTCTTATCTGTTACAGATAAGAAAGCTTAGCACAGAGAAGAAGAAAGGAAGCAAGCATTTATTAACTACTTACTGTGTGCAAAGGCATTTGCAGGTTGGGAAGGAATACAAATAAAAGGACAGCCCCTTCCCTCTAGGAGCTTCCACCATCAGAGGGAGGTTGTGGGGAAAGGGAGACTAGATTAAACTTCAACAGAAGTGTGATGGGGATGCTTTCTTCAAGTTCAAAGCAATAGGGACAGAGGCAGTGAATGTGCTGTACTGGTTGCAGGGCTGGCCTCCGAGTCAGAAGAGCTAGGTTCAGGTCCTGCCTCCAAGGTCCAGTGGCTAAGGAGCCTAACCTCTCCCTGCCCCAGGCTCCTGTCTAAGACTACGTTGGTGAGAAGGGGCCAATCTGCTCCACCAGGAGGTCCTTCCCCAGGGGAAACCACAGGTCTGGCCCAACTCATTATTGGCAGGTAGGGAATACTTTTTGAACAAGAGAAACAAGAAGGAAGGAGTCTTTAGGAGCCTGCTGATGGGCATTTTAAACTTTCCCACTAAAAACAACAGCTCCCTCTCGGAGCAGGCTGTAAAGATACAGGCAGAAAAGAGCTGTGTCTGAAGCATTTGAAGGGTTAGGACCTAGCAATGGGATTGACCTCGTTCTGTTTGGTCCCAGAGAGCAGAACCTAGAACAGTGGATGGCAGAAAAGACAAGTTCAGCTAGATTAAATAAGGACCCCCCACCCCCACCAAGAGAGCTGGCCCCAAGGGGAAGATCCTCTCTCTGGAAGTGGGAGTGGATTCCAGTACTCTGAGACCAGCACAGAAAGGCTGGTTACTGGTTGGGAACGCTCTAAGGATTCTTGTTTAGGTCCAGGGTGGAGCAGACCAGGCAGCAATGGGGGCAGAAGCAGCACATAGTGTCTTGGAAGGGGGCCTGAAATTGGTTTTAGGAGACCTGGGTTCAAATCCAACCTCTGCTCCCTTCTTCCTTAAGGGGTCTAGCTCCTTAAGTGCTCTGGACTTTCGTGTGTCAAATGAGGTGGGTGGGCTAGAAAATATGAAAGTGCCTTCTAGCTCTGAATCTCTGCCTCTGTGAGCTAGCTCCCAATCTGGCTAGGTCCTCAGGCTATGGGACTGTGCCCACCAGCAGTTTAGGTCTTGAAAAGCACTTTACTGAGAGAAGAGAGACTCTTCTTAACTCCCTCTTAAGAAAATCTTGCATATTCTTCAGCTACAATGCAGCCAGGCTAGCAAAAGCCCCTTGCCCCCCAAGTATAGTGGACCTACTGCAGAAGTGTTGGGCAGACCCACAGCAGGACTCCTGGCCACCTGATCCCCTCCTCCTTTTCCCCAGCTAGACTCAAACTCCAGACTTGTTTACTTGCTCTGCAGGGAAGGCCTGAGAACAACAACTTGGCTGAAACCTTAATTTCTTGTTTAGATAAAAGGCTTGCCCTGAGCTGAGGCACACACAGCATGAGGACTGGCTGCCTTCCCAGCTGGCAGCTGCTAGATAAACATGAAGAAGCCCCTCCACCAGGGCAGGATGGCCCCGGCCGATCGTAGGCATTCATTCGTTTTGACCGATGGGCACAATGTCCACACCAAGCCTGGTCCCTGGCTTCTCTGAGACCCACATTCCATGATAGGTAGGTCCAGGGGCCATCTAACTCCAAAGCTGAGGGGGTACACATGGGTTGGAGCTTACAAAATGCAACCCAGACTGAATTCCCAGGGGGCTTCAAGAGAGTTATCCCTTTTCTCTCTCTGATTTATGATAATTCAGGGCCAGAGACATTATTCTACTTCCTGCCTCTCTCCCACCACGTACAAGGAAGGCTTCTTCCCCACTTTTGGCCAGCACAACGTTCTAACTTCTGGAATCTGTCACTTCACGATGATGGCATGAATACTATTCTCCCATTGGACAAGGATCTTGGAAGGGAAACTCACATTGGCTTCCCAAGGGCAACCCCTCAGCTGTAGAGGACACAAGAAGGCTAGCCATACTCACTATGGTGCTCCGAGTTTTGCTGTCAAAAAAGGAATCCTTATCGCTCAGGTCAAACCTGTGGGGATATTAAGGAGAACAGGGCATCGGTTACTGGAGAGAGCCAGGTCCCATGTTCTATCTCTTGGGAATTGGGAAGCAACGATGTCACAAATGATCGCAGAAACAGGACCACTGTTGGCAACTAGAACGAAGACTGACCACTTTTGTCCAAGCCTGCTTCAGGGGAGAAAACCGTGAGCAGGAGATGACACAGAGCAGTCCACTGCTATTTCCTACAAGGCACCCTGAGAACTTGCTTAGGCTACTGGGAATTAAATACAGAAGATGAATGGCTACTCATTCACTAACAGGCTTCATCCTCAATCATCCTTGCCACAGCTTTGTCAGGGAAAGGCACTGGAGAGAACATTGGACTGGGGAGTCAGGGAGACCTGGGTTCAAATCCTAGCTATGTGACGTTACTAAGTGCCTTAACCTCTCTGGGCTGTAGTTTTCTTATGGGTGAAATAGAGGAGGTAGCACCTGCCTCCCAGAGCTGTTGCGAGCATCAGGAAAGATTGTAACATGAGAACTTTGCCAGCCCTGGAGCCCTACAAACGCTAGTCATTGTTAAAGGGACGGAGGAAGCAGCCTTCCCCCCCGGAATACTATGAGGCTCCAGGGCTCTGTAGACTTCGACTCCCTTGGGGAGCTTATGGTCTCAACAGGGGATAAGGCACCCGGGTGGATACCAATGACGTGGCAGAATGAAGACGGCAAGGGCTTTCTGCAGGAGGTCAGAGGTCAGTACCGTCCCAAGCCAGCAGAGACCCCAAGGTAAGTTGTGCCTCTTGCCACCCCAGATAACAGAGTGAAACAGACTGGGCCTTGTCCATGGTGACATCAAGCCTGGGACTCCACCACTGAGACAGCTGGGGCAGGGCACAGTTTCCTACCATATTGCTGGGCCATGAGACCTTGGGCCAGTTCCTTCCCCTCTGCTGAATCTCTGCATTATTGGTGGGCTGAGATCCACAACACTGGATACCTGGCTCTTGACACATGTTGCTATTTACAGGGACCCCCTGAGGAGGATGGAGGACTGAGGCTGTGGTGGGACCTGTTAACAATCTCACTGGCTTGCGCAGTACAACCAGGGGTGTTGCTGCAAACAGTATGTACTTGTGAGATGACACCGGTGCAAAGAAGGAGGGGCAGCCTTATTGATTTAGGGGCCTCTGGTTCCAAACCAAAGAAAACAGTATTCCCTTATTAGGAGCTAGGCCAACTGCCCTCTGCCCAGACCAGACTGCCTCCCTGGGCTGGCAAGGAGGAGATGGCCGCTTCGAGCCTGGCTTCCTAAGGCTCCTCTCCCCAAGGGGCTGCCTTCTCCGCTCCTCCTGGCTTCCTCAGCCAGCCATGAGGCTCTGAATGGCAGTCTGGGGACCCCTTTTCCTCTGGAGCTGGCCGTCTGCTCTCAGACTGGAAGGCAGCTTGTCTTTCTTCTCACCTGCTCTAGAGGGAAGGAGCTCTCCCTTCTCAGGTTCTCCCAGGACTCCTTTATTTGCTCACCTTTGGCCTGGACCCCAGCTTCTTGGAGCACCCTCCCTGGTGGGCATACTCCCACACTCTCTCACCCTGGACTGCCTGCTCCCCACCCTCCTGCACACTAGGTTCCTTGAGGACAGAGACCAGATGGTTTTTCATTCAATCCGACTCCACACTTATAAAGTACCCATGATGTGCCAGGCCTACTCTGTACTAGGGGATACAAAGTAAGAATTATCCTGGCACCTTGATGAGCCTACAGTCTGCCAAAGGGAGGAACAGGACACATATATCAATACACACACATGCATCTACATGTCTACATAGAACACATGCATCTATGTGTCTACATGGAAAAGTGAATAGAAAAGCTATATGGATAGAATACCAAGTAATATATTCTGGGGAGGGGAGCACTAAGGGCTGGCGGTTTGATAAAAGCTTTGAATAGGAGGCCCCACTTTAGTCAACCTTGGCATTGCAAGAGGCAGGTGAGAAGGGAGAACATTGCAAGCACGAAGGATGGGCTGGACATGTCCAGGACAACAAGCCAGCCAATCTCTGTATCCCCACAACCCCTGAACCTCTGATGTCAGAGGGCAGGGCCTGGCACTCGTCGATGACCAAACCACCTTTCTGGAATTACAGTGATTTATTAACTGACGTCCACACTGAACATCTCTACAAACTCTCCTGGCGGAAAAGCCATGCCAGACATAAGTGGGGCCAGCAGAACAGCCATGGAACCTTTCAGTTTCTAAAGACGAGATACCCAGGTGCCCCGGGCAGTCTGATCAGCGCGAAGCCGAAGCTGGAAGCCTGGGCAGGCTCAGTTCGTACTCACAGGTGCTGCTTTTCCCTGGAGAAGGTGAAAGAAAGTCTCTTTGTGCTCTGGGATCTATTGCCAGCCACCCGGGGTTGGATAGGTTCTGTCATTTTCTGGAGGACGGAGTTAATTTTTTTGAGGAGGCCCCGGCTCTGGTGAATCTGGTACATCTGCAGATTGGGGGAGAAAGAGAACCGGTATCATTTGGCTGCATGGGAGTTGACCTTTCTGATCTGGTCCAGTGCAGGCCCCACAGGACCCTGCTGTGCACATTAAGACAGACAGACCTTCCCAAAGGGCCTGT
Source organism: Phascolarctos cinereus (assembly GCF_003287225.1). Classification (NCBI taxonomy): domain Eukaryota; kingdom Metazoa; phylum Chordata; class Mammalia; order Diprotodontia; family Phascolarctidae; genus Phascolarctos; species Phascolarctos cinereus. The sequence goes on along the minus strand of NW_027556402.1, from coordinate 260,379,140 downwards.
GAGGAAGATGGAGAGAAAGCAGCAAGCTCGTCAAATCCAGCACTTTCCTCACACATTCAAGGAGATGCCTGTTCTCTGCGAGATTGTTAGATGATGCAAGAAGGCACAGCCTGATTGACAGCGCTATGTAAACGGCCCCTCATACCTCCGGTTCTTGTCTCTACAGAGAAATAAACCAAGCTAAACAAACTGTAAGGAACAGGCTGTAAAATCCCTTCATAACTGTCCACTTTCAGGAGCGCAGCGAGTAGGAAATGAGAGTAAAAGGAAAAGGATAAATTGGGCAAAGATGCCCCAGCAGAGGCCTGGAGCCCAAAGTTTTATCAAATTTTCATTGGCCATCAATTTCAGGGGGTTTTAAAGCCATCTCTTTTAGTGTCTGAGCCTTTTTTTCCCCCAGTTTGGGCTGGTGTTTTGTGTGCCACAAAATACCAGACCCAGACTCAGATCTGCGCTTCTTTTCTGCAAAATGGACAGAGGGAGGCAAGGAGGAAGTTTTAAAATCTCTGCAACTGTTCCCTCCAAGAGTAGATGCAATGGGAGGCCAGGCATCTTCTCATTGTTACTGAAAATACTTTGGTGAAGGAAAAAAGACCAGTCACCACTGTCATGGAGGGCCTTGCAACTGACCAGCAAGCCATCTTGTCAAGCGGCCCAGCCCCACATCAACAGCCTGCGCTCCTGAGCTTTCCTGAAGCTATGGATAGACAGAGAACCACTGACCTTCTTGGTGGGCATTTTGAGTTTCAAAAATTCAGCCTCTCGGCACAGAACGTTCCAGGGTGCATGGATTTTCACAAACCCAATTCCATGTATTTTAGTCTGGAAGGAAAGAAAAGAGTTTCAATTGGGGCAGTTAGAGAGCTCCTTGGGACTGGCACCCCAGCTCAATTTTAAGCAACAGAAAAGCATCCAAGTAAACTCTGGCCTCTCAAAGGGCACCCTGTGAAGTCGGTGGGCATTCATCAATTGGATTGAGGTCTCTAGGGGAGTGCCACAGGGGTCTGTGTTTGGTGCTGTTTAACATGCTTATCAGAGTCTTTGACTCAAGGACAGCTTTAGGTGAAAGAATACCAGGAAGTAAAATTATCCTAGGATCTGGTCCGCAAAAGCACATCCTTCTAGTACCAATATTCTGGGGCACCTCAGCTGTGTGGCAGAATCAGGATGACCTGAGTTCCAAACCAGCTATAGATACTAGGTGTGTGACCCTGAGCAAGTCCGTCTCATGGATAGAGCTTCAGCTGGGAAAAGAGGGAGATCCCAAGTTCATGGCTATCGGCAGTCCGGTGACCCAGGGGAGAGCATATTAGACTTTGTGTCAAATTGATGTGGCCTGTTAGCAGCATGACCCAGGCCAGTCCCTTCACCTCTTTTACCTTCAGTTTCCTTATCTGTAAAATGATGACCCTTAAGGGCCTTAGAAGGCATGAGGTCCAAATTCTCATTTTGCAGATGATGCGCCTGGCCTCATACGGAGAGCAGAAAGTGGCGTCCAGGTCTTCTGTCCCTAGCTGTAGAGCTCTGTATATGTCCCCATACATTCTTTCCCAATAGAGTATAAGCTCATTGAGGGCAGAGGCTATTTCATTTATTCCACCAATATCCATTAAGTACCTACTATGTGCCATGCACTGAGCTAGGTTCTGGGGACACAGATGAAAAAAATGAAACAATCATTGTCCTCAGGGAGCATGTGTTCCATTGGATGAAAAGAGTAAGAACAAAGACAAATTATTTTTAAATGTAGAGAGCAAACCCAAGTTAATTTTGGAGCATGAGGGACACTAGCAACCATGGGCCCTTGAGTTACATTTTGTTTTTTCTATTCCTCACATCTAGCAATGACCCAGCACACAGTAGGCCCTCAACCAATGCTTGTTAAAGGACTCCCGCATACCTGCGTAGACTGCGTTAGTTACTCATTCATCTAAGAAGCTTAGTCTTTATGGACATGGATGGTGAATGAACTAATTCAACATCGATTGAGTGCCTACTGAATGCCAGCTATTGGGCTGGGTTCTGAGGGAGAAGCCTCAAAGGGAAATGTGTCACCACAGCAATCACATGAAGCTACTAGAACGCGGCAAAATGGGGAAGCTAGGTGGTGAAGTGGATAGAGCTCTGGCCTTGGAGTCAGGAGGACCTGAGTTCAAATCTGGCCTCAGACACTTGACACTTACTAGTTGTATGACCCTGGGCAAGTCACTTAACTCTGATTGATTCACCAAAAAAAAAAAGGCTGGGGGGAGGGCAAAGCAAGGACCACCTGAGGTTTCAGGGGGAAAGATGGGACCACCAGATGCTCCAGGAAGGCTTCCTGGAGAAGGGGGCATGCAAACAGGGCTTTGGGGGTGTCTAGCAGGCAAAGGTAGAACAAATCTTAGAGGCCACTGAATTTGACAGTATCATTTTACAGATGGGAAACTGAGGCCCAGGGAAATCACAGGGTCCTAGAGCTAGAGCCGGGAGGGGCCTCAGAGGCCCTCTAGTACAATACCCTCATTTTAAAGATGAGGATATTGAAGCCCACAGAGTCCAAGTGACTTACCCAAGGTCACACAGCTGTGATCCAACTGCGGTCATCTGACTACAACCCCCCCCACCCCTGCCCGTGTCTCAAGGAAGGCACACAAGACACAGAGACCCTGCCAAGCTCCCTACTAACTACAGCTCCCTGGTCCTGCACACTCACAAACTCACTGCTTGGGCACAGTGGGGACCCGCCCTTGCAGGGAGCCAGGGTCCATCCCAGTTACACTCAGCAAATGACTTCTGAGATGCTCCAAACCTCATGGGGGCGGAGATGGGGAGGGGGAGGAATCATTATCATCCCAAGAGGTTTCTTTCCACGCACCGTACACTGCCACACAAGAGACTCCAATTATGTGCCTTGAAATCCATGGAGACCGCTCCTGACGGTGGCCCCCGACCTGCTGTTTGTTTCTGGATCCTCGGTTTATGTGAACAACACAGCCCATCCTTGGAAACATCTGGCCAGAGCAGGGCACTGGGCCATGGGACCCAGGGTGCACATGGCCCAGGCAGGATGGGTTAACAGCAGTGCCCAGTTTATTGGCCAAGGACGCTGGGAAGTCTGCAAGGAGACTCAGGGAACTGGGGCTTCATTTTTTCCCAAGCTAAATGCCAAAGGCGACATGGGGCCCGGCAGGTTTCCGGCTGCTTTCCTCTAGGGGCTCCCAGACACAGGAATCAGTTAGTGTGGCTGTTGGGCCCCAACCATCAGTGAAAAGCCAGTGAGACAGCTGCCTGAGGGGGCTTGTCCAAAGCCAGGCCTCAGGACCACCAAATACTGATTCATTCTTCCTACCCCCAGGAAAGCACAGCCACATGTGGGCTCATTCAAAGGGAGTGAGACACAGGCTCTGTGATGGGGCCAGGAGAAAGCCTCTGAACCAACCTTTACCAAAGCCAAGGAGCTGTGGGCCCCGGCTAACCTGGGGTGTTGTGGAGCCCCGGGTTTGGAGCTGGAGGAGCCTGGGTTTGAATCCTGCCTCACTACTGCGCTTAGCACAGTTCCCGGCACATACTAAGTGCTTAGCGAAGTTGATAGAGGTCGTGGAAGTTCTCGCAGCTCCCTGGGCGTTATTCCTCACCTGCAAAGTGAAGCAGCCGGAGCAATAGCCCTCGGAAGGCCCTTCCTGCTCTCGATCGATGTCATATTGACCTGGAAGCCCACATTTAGGAGGGAGAATCACAAACAATACATCACCTTTTGAATACTAAAACCTCCCCTGCTGCAGGGAGCCCTGCTCAGCCTCTCTTGTTTCCAGTGCCTTCACTGGGGTCATTATTTCTGACCTCTCCTGTCGAGGAGCTCACAGTGTCTCTATCTATAGGCTACTCATCTCCCCCAGGCTCAGGGAACCTCTTTGCTTGGTCTGGGAAGCACATTCTGCACCACAGACAAGAGAGAGGGGTACAAGGCTGTGGGGCCTGGGGCCTCCCCACCTGCACACTCATTAGACTATAAGATCCTAGAGGCTGGGCAGGGACTGTCTTTTGCCTCTTCTTGTATCCCCAGCATCCAGTGCCTGGCACACAGTAGGCATTTAATAAATGAATATTCTTTGAAGACCTTGTTAGGAGGTTCCCTGAGGAAGGAGTCACAGTGGCCTAGAGAAGATGGCTGGAGAAGAAACATCGCTGTGCTCATTTAAAAGATGAACAAAGGAAGCGGATCCCCAGGGTCACCTGATTAGTGTCAAAAGGATGTGAGGATCATAGATTTTGGCTGAGAAGGGACTGCTGAGGAAACTGAGGCATGGAGAGGTTAGGTGACTTGTCTAGAGTCACACAAATCAATTGGCCTACCTTAAACCTGGCTTGCCTTACTCTTCAACCTAGGCTCTTTCTACCACCCGTCCAAAGAGCCCTGGACTTGGAATCAGGACTCCCTGACTGTACATTCTCACCTATCAAATGGGGATAATGACCTGCCTTCCCAGGTAGCTTTGAGGAAAGCCCACAGTGGGTGGTAAAATGCTAGAGAAAGCTGTATTACAGTCTTTTAACAGCAGTATCAACACATCATAATTCTTGTGCTGGAACCCTTGAGGCCCCTCCTCATCAGACTGATTCCACCCACTGCCACAGGACAAGAGATTCGGTAAGAGCCAAGACTTTCAACACCAAGAATGGATTCAACAGAAAACAAACGCCAACACCACTCCCCGTCAGCCCAACCAACAGGCCTCAGTTAACCAGGAAGCCCAGGCTGCCAGAGCCCTGCCCCCAGCATTCTGGTTAACAAAGGCTTGCCTGTAGGCTGAGGCAGAGGTGCTTAACTGGGGAGGAGGAAAAGTCCCCAGGGGAAATAAGGTCCCGAGGCTTCAGCCTAGCCTCCACCAGCAGCCCCCCAGGAAAGGGAGGTGCCCTGCTGTGCTCAGCAGCAAAGGGGAGAACACAGAAAAGATTCATTAACCTCTAGGTCAGGAAAAAAGGAAAAAGAAACATGAGCAGTAGAGAGAAAGGGGCGGCCTTGGGAGTCAGCCGATGGCCCCTTCCAGCAGTAGCTAGGAGAGCACCAGGGAGGGAGACTGGAAAGGGGATTCTTGCTCAGGAGAGGGAAGGCCAGATGGCCTATTCGAAGGTTGCTAGCAGCCCAAGGATCCTGTCAGGCAAGGCAGGAACCCATGACGGTGGTGCTACACATACAGTAGGTGCTTCATAAATGCTTTCTGAGTTGCTCCAAACAACATGGGGGAGGGAGGGGAAATATCATCCTCACAAGGCCTGATGCTTTGATATTCTCGTCTGATCCTCACAACAAGGTAGATATGAAGGATGCTATTGCTGATGTTTAGACTTTTCAATCATGTCTGACTCTCTGTGATCCCATTTTTGAGTTTTTTTGGCAAAGATACTGGAGTGATTTCCCATTTCCTTCTCTAGCTCATTTTACAGATGAGGAAACTGAGGCAAACAGGGTTAAGTGACTTGCCCAGGGTCACATGGCTAGTTAAGTGTCTGAGGCTGGGTGTGAACTCAGGTTTTCTTGACTCCAGGCCCAGGGCTCTACCTACTGTGTCACCTAGCTGCCCATTATCATCCTCATTTTAAAGATGAGGAAAATGAGGCTTCTCAGATTCCTTGTCTCAGGAAAGAGTGAATGTCCAAGTTGGGATTTAACAAAAAATTTATAAAGCATGAAACCTTATGGTTCTCTGACCGAATATGAACCCAGGTCTCCCTAACCCCAGGTCCAACACTCCAGCTCCCACATGAAGACACAAAGGGTCTAGAACTGTTTCATCATGAGAGAAACTTCAGGTGCTGGAATTCCTACAAGGTAACATTCATATAACACCTATTGTTACCTCATTTGACCCTTACAACAGCCCTGGAGGTAGGTGGATTATGATCTCCATTTGACAGATGAAGAAACTAAGGCAGACAGTTTAATGACTTGCCCAGGGTCACATTGCTAATATCTTACTGACTCAAGGCTCAGAGCTCTATCTACTGCTAACCAAAAACATCAAACAATCCTTCTAGGACCCAGGTAAGTCCTAGGGAGTTAATTGTCTGAGGACCAGAGTAGTTAAGGGTCACCCAGCTGGAAGTCTTGTAGGTCTCATGACTTAGAGTCTAAGCTCTGCCCCTCTATCCACTAGCACATGCTGCCTCTCCTGATCCTAGCCAGGATAGCTTCAGCCTCTTGGAGAGTGAGGAAGAGATCTCAGCTGTAAGCCGGCCTTCTCTGCAGGCCTCTGACTACTCTTGGTAGTGGTCAGCCGGCAGCACTGATGTGCTCTTTCTTGGCTCAATTCTGCACAGGCCAATAAACATTCCACAGCAAGTGACTCAGTGCCCACGGGGTACCAGGCGCTGTGCCATGCCCAGCATGCCCTGGGCACTGTTCCAGGGGCCATGCCAGGCTCTGCCTCACAGGCTTCATGCCACATTGGGCCTCTGGGGGCTGGGATGCCCACTCCGAGAAAACAAGACCCAGCCTGGCTCAGGTTCTCTTCCCAGTGAGCTTGATCCCTCCACTAAAGAGTTGGATTTAGTTGCCCTATTGGTGAGTGTGTGCAGGAAGTAGGAAGGCCATGGGTGCAAGTGTGGCATCAGGGACCGAGGCCAATGGGGCACCCAGGGATGATGAGCAGCAGGAGAGGCAGAGGCCAGGGTGGGTAGGGGGCCAGAGCACTGTCCAGCTTGGTTGGGGGCCTCCCTCCCTCCAGCTGTCACAGCACTGCCTGAGGGGGGTGTCCACAGAGCTCAGATGGGGAGAACAAACAATGATGAGGTCATGACCTCAGACAGAGGTGGGCGGGGGGAGGGAATGGGAAGAGCCCACTGGCTTTGGAGTATAGTCAGGGAGCTCTCCCTGCCAGCTCTGTGAGCCAAGACAGGGAACCTCCTGTCTCCAGGCCTCCATTTCCTCATGTTTCAAATGGAGTTAAGGATACTTCCCCTACCTCACAAGGGTGTTGAGAGCAACAGAATTTCTAATCCCAGAAGAGCTCTAGAAATGCTTTCCTAGGTCACAGAGGAGCCACCTGCCTCCATCTGAGCTCAGTGTGCCTGGGCAGCTGGGCATCCCCCCCAGGGCTGAGGCTGGAGGGGGTCCCTCTACTCAAGGATGGCCCCAGCCAACCTGGAAAGCTGTGAAGGCAGCCCTTGGCACACTCACCCCCTCCTGGTTCAACCTCCAGGAAGTAGGAAATTAGAGGTTCAAGGTGGGGAATGGGGGACAGGGGAGGCAGTGAGGTAAATCCAGCCCTGAACCAAGAATCCTCCCTCTGACAACACCAACCAGGAGCCACCAAGCCTCTGCTTAAAGCTCATTAGGCAAGGTCCAGTCCATTTGGGACGACAGCTCGCATGGTCAGGCCTAAATGGGCTTCCAGACAGCTGCTACCCACTCTCCCAGTTCTGTCTTCTAGGATCAAATCTAATCCCTAATCCAAACAGTCCTTGAACACAGCCATCTCTCTCTCTCTCTCTCTCTCTCACACACACACACACACACACACACACACACACACACACACACCCCATCTTCAGCTTTCTCCCTGATCCTCGTGTGGTGAGCCTTCCTCATGCCCAGGTTGTCAGCAGCTCTGGATACTAGCTAGTTTATCAATATACCTTCTAAACAGTGGCACTTCACAGTAGAAGTCACTCTGGGCTAGGGCAGAGGCCGGCAGGGCAGTCACTTCCTTAGTCTGGAACACTTTACCCTAACCCACAATGAATCACACTGTTGACTCAATTCGAGCTTAGGGTCCACTAAGACACTCAGATTCCCCCCCCCCCCCCCCCGCCGCCACTGCTTCTTTAAATTAGATATTTGTAAAACACTCAGCACAGTGCCTGGTACATGGTAGCCACTTAAGAAGTATTTCTTCCCTCCCTTTCCCCTCTTCTTCTTACTGTTCCTACTCAATCAAGCCATGTTTTTCTTGCAATTGCTCTTAGAGCAGGCTGCCAAAGAATTCCCACTCAGGTGTTAAATGGGGTCACACACACTCCCTGCCCCTCCAAGGGCATCTGCATCGATCTAGAGGATTCAAAGGTGTCTCTCACATCCAAAGGAATGATGTGGGCATGAGAGCGTAATGGAGCCCTGCCTAGGCTGCCTAGGAAACTGGGGCAAGAAGCGATTTATCCTGTCATGAGGTTTGTCAGTGTCCAAGGCTGGATTTGCACTCGGGTCTTCTCTGACTCCCAATGCCTTCTATCGCTTCTTCATGATGCCCCCTAGCTGCCCAGCCTTATGGAGTGGGGATGTGCCAGGGGCCAGGAGGCAAGGGGCCTTCCAGTTTCAGATGTGACATTAACCACCGAGCCTGTTTCCTTATCTGCTGACCTGTGTGCAGGGAGACATTTCCCTATTCTTAGCTTCCTTCGCTTCTGCTGAGTCAATAGGCACGATTACCTCTATGTCCCTCCACTGGCTCCAGGGACCAGCCAATGGTGCCCAGAGCAGTCACCCAGAGGCCTCTAAAGGAGCCTTCCTGCCTTCTCCACCAGGGCCAGCCACCTTTCTCTAAAGCGGGAGTATCCACAGAGTCAGGAAAGAGAGGGAGCAAAGCTCTATGACAATTATGAAGTAAGATCCTGGAAATGAGCATTCTGAATTATAGCTGGAGAATGCTTCCATCCACACAGCTCACACTCACATAGCCGTAGCTTTTAATGGTCATGCCTTTAATAGGGTCTCTCCAAATTCAACACTGGGACAGGGTGTGCTTCCTCTCCCCCTTAAAGGCCAGCCTCCAAGGGCATAGAGTCCGTCTATTTTGGGGCTGGAGTATTCTGCACTTTCTAAAAATAGATTACTCCCATAATATGAACATCCAACATCCCATATGGCACAGCTTCAGAAAATGTGCGTTTCAGACGGGAAGAGCCATTTTGATGGCAGAGTACATCCACGTTCCCACCCACAGGACCCCCTGCTGGGGGCCTGAGCCCTGGAACCTCAGGTGCGCTGAGGCCTCCAGCACGTAGGTAACCGAAGCCTTTGGACAGCGTTCACAGTGGAGCTGCCCGGACAGGAACACCAGTATCTTGTGTCCTCATCCCTGAAACAAGGACATCATGAGGACCCTGTGGTTCCTTCTAGCTCTGCTTCTGTGAGTCTGGGATCTCAGCCTTGTGAAGGATTTGGCTGGCCCATCTAACTTTTCATCCTGGCAGCTCCAAGGGCAGGGAGAAAGTCTTCTTCATTTCTCTTCAGTCGTCCCTTTAATGCCCAGCTTCAAGCTTTGCATGCAGCAGGCACTTAATAAAGTCAGGTGAATTTGATTGAATAATTGACTGTAGTCCCTTTTTCTCATGGACCTGGTTGTTCCACTCATTTGGCTCATCCACCAGTGAGGCCCAAGCCGTAGGAGCTGGTCTTATTCCAGGGGGCAGCAATGTCCCTTGTCATTGATCTGATTGTCCCCTTTGTTCTACCCACCAGACTTGAACCAACAGTCTCAAGGGAGCCATGCCATCATGACCAGGTACAAAGGTCACGTTGCACATATGGGACCAGACCCTGGAGGCTTGGCACCACCACCGTAACACGGGCATCTCCAAACAACATCCTTGGCCACTGAAATTTCTGGCATTCAGAATTCAGGCACTTATATAAAAAAGGTCATCTAAATAGCCATCCTTCACAGTGGTCTCCTTATGTATGTAATATAGGCAGCCTCCTACCTCTCCACTGTGATGGCTCAAGGCCAACCCAGCACCACTCTTAAGAAAACAATTCCAATTGCAAGCCTTCCTGACTATGAGTTGTAGTTCAGGATGGCTAGAAGTGGAATCCTGAGACTGGGGACAGAGTCTGCCTGGAACCTGTCCCAGCTGGGTGGTACTACAAAAACAATCGAACCTTGTGGAACTTCAACTTCGTCACATGTAAAATGGAGCTCAGAACCTGCTGCCCTGGTGTTTTTGTGCCAGTCCCATTAGATATTAGCCAATGAGCTCATGTAGATCTGGCAAATGACAATGATACATAGAAATATAAGGCTTCATGGTGGTTCTCATTACTGGCCCTAAGGAAGGCTAGGGATGGTGTGCACAATTAGATTTTTTTCTCTAAGAGGGGCCTGAATCATACCGTACCTTTCCCACATCCGCAAGACACTAAATGTGCACAGGAGAAACTCCACACCCACAGAACTGTGGGATCCTTGAAGAAGGGCCAGCTCACTCTTACCCAGAGCTGGACAACCTCTATGAAGCTCCCTGGGGAAATTCCTGTGATGCTCAATCAAGCTGCAAGGAAGGAGGGGAGGAGGCAATACGTGACTCGTACACTAGGCTCAGCAGAAGAGAAGCTGGGGCAAAGCTCCCTGTGGGATAACACTGTTGGGTTGCTTTTTGTTTGCTTTAGTTTACTTTCTATTTCTTCCTTTTTTACTCACTCTTTCTTTCTCTGTCTCTTGAAAAGAAGAGATAAGAATGTAGGCATCTAATATTTAGCCTAAATGTTCTTTTCCCCGAAGGACCCAACAAATGGGTCTAGGTGAAGTCAGGCCTCTAATAAGCCAGTTCCTCTCCTTTGAAATGGATCAGAGAGCAGCCATCCCTGGTAATCACCCTGGCCCCAGCTCCCACATCCCCCACATATTCCCCACCATCCAGGCAGCCTTTTAATAGACTCTGATCTGGTTTGTTTTTGTCTTTGTGTTTGGTTGTGCAGATGGCAGCTGTGCATTACTTTCTCCAACAGATCCACCTATGTGGGTGAAATTCCATAGGAGAAATGGCCTTGAACTCTGATTAAGGCCCTCCCCTAACATGCTGCACCATGCACACCAGATTAGGTGAGATGGGAAAAATTTAGACTGTGTCTAGGGCATCAAAGTATCTGACAACTTTTAATAGTCAACGTGATGCTTCAGTGCACACCCAGGAGAGATGTCCAAGTGGCCACTAGGCAGCCTTAAGAGGCAATCCTGAAATAAATGGATTCCTTTCTTTGGAATGGAAATAATGCTTAGGGGGCAGCTAGGTGGCACAGTGGATAGGGCACTTGCCCTGGAGTCAGGAGGACCTGAGTTCAAATGTGGCCTCAGACACACTAACTGTGTGACCCTGGGCAAGTCACTTGACCTCAATTGCCAAAAAAAAAAAAAGGAAATAATGCTTTGCCTAGAACTTGTCTCCCCCAGGGCTGTGCCCCTTTTATGATCTTATTTAGAACTAATGGGTGGAAAAGGCTGATTACTGAGGCACATATACGCACCTAGCATTACATCCTTAGTCATATTCGATGATACCAGGGATCTACACCAATAACTATAGTACTCAGTATGAAATTGCTGCTACCCAAATTGAGTTTCCCCCAAACCTTCTCAACCCTTGTTCTCCAACAGTCTGAAGAAACCTTGCTGAGTGCTAGTATTTTGGAAGAGAAAAGTCTTCCAGTCCCTTGGAAGGAATGGGGTTTGTGAGGAGCCAGGAAGGTAGGCCCCTTGTTTCTTCCCAGGTGGCCTAGTGCCAAGCTAATCAAGCTATCAGATCACCAGCCCAGGCCTCTTGTCTCTCCTGAGCTCCCACTGCCTGCTGGCCATCCCTTCCTGGATGGCCCATGGGCATCTATTCAACCTGCCTCCTTGTCGTTCAGCAGAAAACCAGCCTTGCTCCTAACTTCAGTTTTCTACCAACATTACCATGTCCTACCGCTCTACCATGATAGCCATCTATGTGCAGTCCTCTCACTCTTCCCCAGTACCCAATCCTTTCCTGGGTCTCGGTGATTCTACCTCCTCAAAATCTGTCACTCATATCTGCCTAATCTCCTTCCTCTTGATGCACACCACCATCACCCTAACTCAGACCCTCATCCCCCCCTTTGCCTGAACCACTGCAATGACCTTCTAATTGATCTCCTTGCCTCCAGCTCTCCCTACTTCTTCCCATCCTCAATAGAGCTATCTAACTGATATCCCTTACATACAGGTCTATGCCCCTCCTATTCTCAAGAATGTTTCATTTCTCCACTGCCTTCAAAATCAAATACTAACTGCTCTAGCCTATCTTTTGAGGTGAACAACATGGCCCCCCTCCCAAATTCTGTGGTCCAGATGAATTGGCCTAGTTGCCATTCCCTGTATAAAGAATTCCATTTCCTGCCCCTGGGCCTTTGCCCAGGCTGTCTACTGGAATGTTTTCCCCTTATGAAATTCCTAGCTCAAATGCCACCTTCAAATGCTCTCTTAATTTCCCTGGATCTTTTCCAACCATTATCTTTCCAATTTCCTTAGTATCTTCCCTGGAAATGGATGTGTTTATTTTGTCTATATCCTCTACTGTACATCTAGGAACATGTTCTGTGCTCTCCTCTCCCCAGTAGAAATGGGAGCCTCCTGAGGACAGAGACTGTTTCAGTTTTTCTGTGTGTCACCAGTGCCTAGCACAGTGGCTGGAATATAGTAGGTGTTTTAAATTTGAGAAGGAGATTTCAGCTCTGGGAATTAATGAGCATGGTTACTAACCTTCATCAAGGCAGAATCAGAAGTAAGGGAGGAGCTATAAAGAGAATCATTTAGACTTGAAAAGCTTCTTTCCCACAGCTGTCCCAGAATGAGGAGCCAGCCGGGAGTGGGGAGCAAGCTTCCTCCTGGTGCTCTTTCAGCAAGGGCTTAGCGACTATCTCTAAATGAAGCCTTGTGGTGCCTTGAAGGGCTTCTAGGCCTCTGAGCTCCCTCCCATTCCTCTGGGGTTCCATGACGGGTATATAAGCCATAGCCAATCTCTACTTCCCAATCTGTTTAAAAAAAAAAAGGGAATGTGTCCTTTGGGAATTTGGAGCCTCCTTCAAAATCTGGGGCTCTTCCCATGGTGGACTGTCCACTGAAGATTCCTAGCCAATGCTTCTCTCGGTGCTTCGTGCTGGATTTTCAGATAACTGAGTCCTTCTGGAGGTGGCCGCTTATCCAGACAGGAGTTCCTTATTTGCTAAACATTAAGATCCAGTTTCCCAGCAGGTAAACATTGAGCAAGCCTCCATCTAATACCTAGGAGTTAATGAAAGCTTTTGGCGAGTGTTTCACAGGAGCGAGATCCACTGTCTGTGTAATTAACAAGAAGTGGCCCACCTGAGCTCCCTAAAGTACCAGAATGTGACTGCTCAGTTAGGGAAGGGTGCTCTTCATTGCCTTGGCTGCATCCAGTGGTCACTGACCCGCCTCTATCTGGCCAGGAACCCCCCCCCAATTCCCCCAAGTACCTGAGGTCTCTACTCTACTCTCCCTCCTTCCTTTTTCCCAGTTGCAAAGTCTTGTTAATGCCTCTGTCTCCCCTAGGATAATTACTCTTCCTACCATTCACATGTCAGCCTCATCTCCTCCCACTTGGAGTACAGCAATAGCTTCTTCTTTTTTTTTGATGAGGCAATGGGGTGAAGTGACTTGACCAAGGTCACACAGCTAGTAAGCGTCAAGTGTCTGAGGTAAGGTTTGAACTCAGGTCTTCCTGAATCCAAGGCAGGTGCTCTATCCACTGCACCATCTAGCTGCCCCAGCAATAGCTTCTTAAGCAGGCTCCCTGCTTCCAGGCTGGTCCCTTTCCAAACTAGCCTCCCTACTGTTACCAAAGCCATCTTTGCACTCTGTCACTCCCCTACATAATTAATAAATGTTTGTTGAATTAAATTGGATTCATTCTTTCTTTTCAGCTAAATATGAAGTGGATCTGAACCTGAAGCCAATCTCCCAGAAGCCCCCAGTCCCCAATCTCCCCACTGCTCTCTCTGTACAGCATTTTTCTTCAGCTGCTCATTCTCACAACCTCACAGTATCCCAGAACTCAGTCAGGGACATCCCTTTCATTTTTCGGAGACCCCATGACCAGGTGAAGGTGACTGCCTAACTCAGCAAGTTAGTGTAGATGGCAGAAGAACCCCAGCCCTTAGCCCCTCTCCTTTCCCTCCAGCAGCTGCTAATGCCTTGAAGCCATCCTCAGCTCCTTTATTAGGCAGGGCTCTGACAAAAAGGGGGAGAAAGGGAGCATTAGGAACTTGTGTCACAGAAAGATTGTTTTAGGGTTATCAAGAAGGAAGAGGTTGGCTAGCTGTGCTTGGTTTGAAAGTAGACATGAAAGGAAGAAGACTGAACATGTGTTCAGTTCTAAGAGTAGATTGTCATTGCCCTGGGAAGATCTGGGCACCAGGAGACACAGCGAGATGTTAACGGCGAAATCTAAAAGTAAAAGCCGACTCTACCAACTGGGCTTCCCAGCAGCAGAGCTCCGGCCTCCCCCTCAGACCCAACCCCCGACCAGGCACACTGATTTATGGAAGTGATAATTACATCCTCATCTTTCTCCAGCTCGAGTCCAGCCTCCAGAAGGTTGCTCTCATACTCTTCCCGGCGGGATCGCTTGTCATCTTCGTGATGGTCAATCTCGCCGGCGTCCAGGGGCCCGTCCTTGCCAGGCAGAGGTTCCTGCTTGAGGTTCTGGGACCCCAGTGAGGGATCAACGTGGAGGACTCGGGCCAGGATGTTATGGCCCGAGGTCCTCTTGTAATTGTAGACGAGGATGTAGTCCACTTTCCTCTGGCCATCTCGAAAATAGAGACCATACTTGCAGTTGGCGTCGGGGTCCACGGCCAGTGAGTTCAGCAGCTACAGAGACAGGAAAGAGAGAGGCCATTGGTCATGCCATTCTACAATCTTTAAAAGGAAACAGATTGCAATAAGAAATGATTTGTGTCTCTGGAGAAGAGAACCCAGAAGGCAAACTCTGGGAGGGCAGAGCTTTCTTATCTTTCTCCTATCTCCCAGAGAGAGCAATAAAGGGATTACATTGTAGAAGCTTGTGGAGACACTGTTACACTGTAGAAGCTTGTGGAGATGCTGTTACACTGTAGAAGCTTGTGGAGACACTGTTACTGACTTGGGTGTATTAGGAGTTGCAGCCCAGTCCTATCTTTGTAAGGCCAGAGCCTAACACAGTGCTGGGCATACAGTAGATACTTAATAAATAAATGCTTACTGACTAACTGATCTCTTACAACACGTAGTATAGGAACCATTTTGTGATGCCCTGGGTATATTCTGCAGGCCCAGCATGGTGGTGCACACCAGTATAGTGATCCCTGCTGGGGATGAGGCTAAAGCTGGTGGGTCCAGTGAGCTGTAATGGGCTACAGCCAAGCAGGTGGCAGCTAAGTAGGGAAATAAATAGAGTTTTGGGCCTGGAGTCAGGAAGACCTGAGTTCAAATCCAGCCTCAGACACTTGCTAACTCTGTAACCCTGGGCAAGTACTTTAACCTTGCTTGCCTTGATTTCCTCATCCGTAAAATAAGCTAGAAAAGGAAATGTCCAATTATCTCTTCTAAGAAAACCTCAGGTGGGGTCATGAGTTGGACATGACTGAAATGACCCTACAACTGAAAACAAAAAGAGTCAAGCAGGTGTCTGCACTAAGGCGGGCACCGATCTGGTGAGCCCCAAGGAGCGGGGGGCCAAGCTGCCAGGGTTGGGGATGACTGGGCCAAGCTGGAGCCACAGCAGGTCAAAGCTTCCACACTAGTCAGCAGTGTGATCAAGAGCATGAGTGGCTGCCTCATTTCTAGCCCAGGTGAGATAAAGAGATCAAATCTCTTTGGCATTTTCTTCTCAGGGCCAACTGTCCTCTCCAGGAGAATATAAGAGCTAGGAGGGCAGGGACTGCTTCTTTTCTGTCCCCCTGGCACATGCCAGACTCACAGCAGGTGCCAGATTGCTAAAATAACCATTGTAGCTACTTCATGAATTTTCAGCTGAAAAGTGAAAGCTAAAATTGCTCATTGGCCACCCCCAATGCTAAAGGGATCCAGGACCTGGAGAAAGGAAAGTCCCTGAGGGCAATAACTGATTTCATGGCTCTCCTGGATCCCTAGAGCCTAATCAGCACCTAGCACATAGTAGGCTCTTCTGACTGATGGGCCTGGAACATTGTAGGGGCTTACTCAATGCAGCTGTCTGTGTGACACAGTGGAGAGGCCATGGGATAGGCTGGAAATGAGGTGAACTGGCCTCAAGTCTCAGCCAGACTCTTCATTCCTTTTGGCCCAAGGCCACTGAGCAACCTCCCAGAATAGAGAACAGGTGCTAGTCAGCAGCTCCCAGGTTTCTAATAGCAAGGTTTTGATCCTAGCAGACAGACAACATGCTGGAGCCAACATGAAGGAGGCATTCATCAGACCTAGGGAATTAAGTGAGTGGTCTGATCTAACCTGGGCTCCCCTGGGACTCAGATTCCACTCTGTTGCTCACTGGGAGGACAGGCCCTGAGGAACACTGGGCTTGGCAGCATCCCCTCCCCCCTGAGCCTTGCTTTGGATTCCTGCCAAGTCCAATGAGGAGAATAAGAACCCTGGCGCTTGGGGATGGCTGTGTAGGTAGAGCTCCATAAGATAACAATGGGTGTGAAAGCAGGTTGGAACCCAGGGAAGGTACAGGGCCACCCAAGATGGAGGTTGCCTTTGAACCTGCCTTTCTGGTTCTCCAAAGGGATTCCGAGAACAGAGAGCAAGTGAGCATTAGTATTGCTTTCAAGTCCACAAAGCCTTTCCATAAACTATCTCATTTGATCCTCAAACAACCATGGGAAGGATGAGCTGGGATGATCCCCATTTTACAGATGAGGAAAGTGAGGCAGATGGTAGGGAAATGACTCATCCAGGGTCACACAAGTAGGAAATGACTGAGGTTGGAGCTGAACTCTGTCTTCCTGACTCCCAGTCCCACATTCAGCTGTGCAGATGTGCTGAGTCACAGCCTGTGATTTCTTTTTTTTTTTGGGGGGGGATAGTGTATAAGGTGCTATACTGGGAATTATTCTAATTGCTAGCTTTAGATACCTCATTCAATTTTCCTCTGAGTGGGTTAATTAACCTTAACATAGAGCAGCCTGCTCTCTCTGAAGACATCTGGGCTGTTGTCCTGACCCTGGGATTAATACCATTCTGTGCAAGCATTTCTCACTCCGACTGTCTCTCTGGTAGATGCTGCACCATCTGAGAAGGAATCAACCCCGCCAGCTGGCTGCCTCATGCACACAGCATGGCATGGACTCAAGCCAGAGGGCTGGGCTCTGCTCCTGCTTAGCTGCTGGCTTTTCCCATGCAGACCCACTGTGGCCCAGGACAGCTTTCCAAGGCTCTGTCCAGATTTAAAAGGTCACTGGGAATTTTAGGAGATGGGACCAGGTGCCTGATCCTGCCGTGGCTGCCCCAGGGCATTGGTCTCAATGATCCCTCCCTGGGTGACCTTGGTGACCTGAGCCTCAGGTTGGAAGCTTTAGGGGTCGTCCTGTCCAGCATCTGCTTTTTACAGAGGGGGAGGAAACTGTGGCACAGAGATGGAAAGGGACTCATCCAAGGTCATACCATAGGTGATGAAGTGGGAATTCAAACATAGCCCAACTCACCTGAAATTCAAGGGTCCTTTCACTGCCTTCCTGAGTTCAAGAGATAATTGCTACAGACCCAACTAGTTCTAAGTCTGAGGCTAACCATCAATATTAAAAACTGGCTTCACACAAAATTCTGGAAATTTAGAGTGAGAAGTCCAGAGTCCAAACTGGATGAGACCCTGGATGTTATCTAGTCCAACCCCCTCAATTTACATATGAGGAAATTGAGGTCACGTGACACAGTGAAAATAGCTCAGGATTTGGGGTTAGAGGTCTTAGGTTCAAATTCTGACTGGGCTTCTCATTACCTTGGTGACCTTGATTGAATACTTTAAGCTTCTGGGCCTCAGTTTCCTCATTTGCAAAATGAGGGAATGGGACCGCTAAGGCCTCTTCTATGGTACCCAGATTGGGAAAGGGACTTGACCAAGGTCACATAGGTGGTAAGCAGCTGATTATAAAGAAAATTTATGATGATTTTCCTCCTTAGGGGCAGCTACTGCATGGAAAAGATGGGCTTAAAGAAAAGGAGGAAACAGGATTTAAGTGCCTACTACGTACCAGATACTGTGTTAAGAACTTTGCAAATATAATCTCATTTGATCCTCACCAAAGCCCTGGGAGGTAGGTTCCCATTTTATAGTTGAGGAAACTGAGGCAGATGTGTCTGAAGCTGGATTTGAATTCACATCTTGATTTCAGGCCCAGCGCTCTATCCCCTGTGCCACACAGCTGCCTCTGATTATTGTACATTCTACGTACAGCAACAGGCAGTGCTCAGTGTCCCTCTCCTACATGAGGGGGTTTCTCCAAGTTATTAATATTCTCTCCCTTCACACTCCAGGTTATTTTATATTTACCTGTCACAAATTGTTGTCGTCAGTAGAATGTAATCTCACTGAGGACAGGAATTGTTTGTTTTTTTTTTTCAATCTCTATATCTATAGCCTAGTGCATTGCCATAGAGTTGGTATTTAATAAGTGTGTTGAATTGCATTGAATTCAACGTGGGAGGGAGGGGAAACATGTCAGGAGGCTGCAATTTTAAAAGGAAATTGATGAAAAAGCCTAGCTGGTGGAAGAGAGCACAGGTTAGCCCCGGGACTTGGAAGTTGGGGGGAGTCTCTATGATTTAGTCCTGCTGGTAGGTGACTGTCTTTCTCCCCAAGGAGGCAGCTCCTTCCAGTCTGAGGCTGCCTCTGTAAATGGCCCATGTGCTGCTCAGAGCCTGGGCCAGTGCTCAGCTAACAAATGACACTCAACAAAGGCTATAAATAAAGGGTCATGGGAAATCTGAAATAAGAATATGCCAAGTGTCAGCTCAGTTATCCAGAGAAAGTCCCCAACTCAGCTGCGGGCCCAGCCCATTGATCCCACTGGTGTGAATGGAGCCTTCCAGTGACTGAGGTCACCCTAGCTACCCAAGACTAGAAAGGGTGAGGCTTGGGGCTGGGGTGGCTTCTATCAAGTAGAGGTGCTGATACTGGCCATCCCAACAATCTTTTAAAAATAGTCTGACATTTCTCCCCTTTTACAGATGGATAAACTGAGGTTTAGAGAGGTTAATGGGAATGAAAGAAGAAAAAGAGGAATCTTAGTTTTAGAGCAAGAGGCAGAGTTTGAATTCCTGCTCCGCCTCTTACTCCCTATGGGACCTTGGGCACTTCTCTTCCCATCTCTGGGCCTCAGTATGCTCCTTCATAAAATGAAGGCATTGGAGGACAGTGCCTCCAAGAGTACCTTCTAGCTGGAAATCCATGATCTGTGCCCCAGTTACCTCATGATAGCCTCTGAGGTCCATTCCAACTTAAGATCTAGGATTCCCTGACCTGGTCCAATTCAACAACCATTTATAAGCACCAGCCGCATGACAAGCATTGTGCTAGTCTCTGGAGAGACAGCCAAAAATGGAAACGAGTCCCTGCCCTCAAAGAGCTTATATTCTCTGGAGGGCAATAACACACCCAGAGAAATTAATCAAGAGATTTGCAAAGAAAAACCAAAGCAGTTTTGAGGGAAGTGTTCCTTATTGAGGGAGCTGGGCCTCAGAGAGAGCTCAATTCTAGCAGGGGGAAGTGAGGAGGGAGGGCACATCAGGCATGGAGTATTGCCTGGGCAAAGGCACAGAGGTGGGAGACAATGAAGACAGGAACCTCTACAAGGAGGCCAGTTTGCTGGAATGTAGAGTGAGTGAAGGAGAGAATTGTGCCCTAAGCCTGGACAGGCTAACTGAAGCCCAGTCACAAAGGGCGTTAAAAGCCAAATGGGGCAGCTAGGTGGTATGGTGGATAGGGCAACAGCCCTGGAATCAGGAGGACCTGAGTTCAAATCTGGTCACTAGCTATAACCCTGGGCAAGTCACTTAACCCTTATTACCTACCCCCCCACACCCCTGGCGGGGGGGGGGAAGCCAAACAGAAGATGATGAGGAGAAGGTCAGTGGAATGGTCCAGGTGAGAAGAGAGGGGGCTGGGCTGGGGAGCTGGCTGGGAATGGAGAGAGGAAGAAGAATGAGAGAGAAAGTGTGGAGGGAGGAGCGACGAGATTTCCAAACTGCTGTTGCCTCTCTGCACCCCACTTCCTGCCCCTGTAAAATGGAGAAGCCCAAATAGAAATGGATCTCCCTAAGTCACCCATCAGGATCCCTATGTTGACTTAGCTTTAAAATGTAATGTTACCTGTGGCTTATATTTATTTTGTTCATTTTACTCTTTTTGAGAAATGTTTCCCAATCACATTCTAATCTGGTTCCACCACACTGAGGAGTGTTCAGGCCCCACACTTGCCATCTTTGACCTAAAGGCCTCTCTAGCTCTAAGTCTATGATGTCAGGTGACTTGTCCAGGGTCACTTGGTAGTAACAGCCCCAGGACTGGGACCTGGGTCTTCCCTGACCCCAAACCCAGGGCTCCCTCTTGGCTGCCTTTCCAAGAAAGTCTCCTGCAGGAACAAGAGAAAGTCTGGCAATGGGAGGGAGACCCTGGGCCATGGGAGCCAGAAGCAATGCTTGGGAGCCCCTTCAGAGTACAGTGCTCCAGGCGAGGCCTTATCAAGACTGCCACTGGCATCAAGAAGCAAATGCCAGACACTGGCAGTTGGGGGGTATCTTAGGGCAGTTTTATCTGCTTAGATTCATGGGAGGTTTGATACAAAGTCTATACCATGGAGGCTGGACCTTCAAGATATCAGCTTCAGGAAGCAGGAGGAGGCTCATCTGCCTGTTACTGCTCTGCTCCCATTGGCGAGGGCTGGAAACAGGCCCCCAGAGGCAGGCTGCCAGGCTGAACCTTGCCCAGGCATAGGATGTGGGACACCATGCTTGGCATGCAGCATGTGCTCACTCATTCATTCATTTCTGATCACCATCTCCCATCTCCCAGTCTTTGCAGCCTAGAATGCTCTGGCCCCTCACCTCTGCCTCTTTGCTCTCCCTGGCTTCAAGACTCAGTTCAGCTCCCACCTTCTGAAGGAAGGCTTTCGTGCCTCACTCCTCCACCCCCTGCCCCAGTTACCAGAGCCTTCCTTCCCCTAGCAAACTCTCTTCTATCTTCTTTTCTATTGACATGTTGTTTCTCCTGGGAAGGCAGAGACTGAGTTTTTGTCTTTGTATCTCGAGCACTGTGAGCACTTATTCAAAGTGCTTGTGGAGTGGCTGACTGATGGACTGCTTCACAGCAAAACAATGGAACAAAATGGTTAGAGCAAGATCTGGATTTGAATCCTACTGCAAGCATTGCCTTAAGTTACCTTAACTTGCCTTGGGTAAGTCACTTAACTTCGATTTGCCTCAGTTTCCCCATCGATCAAATGGGGATAATGGCACCATGAGTGTTGTGAGGATCAATACTTTGCCAGCTTTCAAGAACTCTATAAATGCCAGCTATTCTCATTATCCCACAAATGGGATTTGAGCATTTGGGCTTCTTGGAATTTGCCTGAAGTCTTCCTAGGGTAGACTATAGCCCCTCCCATAATGCCTTCTGGTTCCTTCTGTCTCCTGGGACACTCCTTTCAAAGCACCAGTAGCTTCCAAAGTGCCGTCCTTTCCTCTCTAGACCCACTAATCAGGACTGAGGTCAATAGACACATGAACTCATTTGATCCTCCGACTCCTCTGTGAAGGAGGTGCTACAAATAATCACCACACTCATTTCATAGGTAGGTAGAATGCTCATTGTCACACAGCTCCTAAGTGTGGGAGGCAGAAGGACTCCAACCCTGATCTCCTTGACTCTCGAACCAGTGTGCTATCCACTGGGAGACCCTACCTCTGTGGGCTTGAATTAGCTCAGGCTCATTCTGACCTGCCCTCCACAACATCTCTGGCACTAGGACCCTTCTCTTACATAGCGCCTCCTCTCCAATCCCGCTTTCAGCCAGCTGCCAATAAGACACAGGCCTGACTCTGGCCCTCCCTGGGCCAGATGCCCTGCATTGCCCTACTGCTGTTAGAAGAAAATGCAAAGTCAGCCTGGTGTTTCAAGCCCGGCTCAAACGATGCCAGCTCTCACTTTTCCTTCCTTCACCTCCTTGAGTTTCAGCTCAAATGCCCTCAGCTCTTCCCTCCATTTAACATGCAGCCTCTTGCCTTTGTAAACCCCCCAAGTCACAGCCCATGGGCTGCCCGATGCCTTGAATGCAGTTACTAGTGCTTATACGGGCTCTGAGGATCTTCTGCCCGAGCGTGTGGAGACCCCGGCGTGAGCTACATTTGAGCAATAGTCAGACTTCTCAAAGGTAACTTTGGGAGAAGCACTTGGGCTGCTCTCCCTCCGAACCTTTCGCTTGCTGGCAGGGTGCCTAGCTTCCTCCAAAGCTCAGCCTCAGTGCCTCAAGCCTTCCCAGACCCACCTCATTTTAGTACTCATTCCTGAAATTAGCTTCCGTTTCCTCATCTATGAACAAGTTAATAAATGCTTGGGGAATAGCTGTTTCCCTAAAAGGCAGGGCTTTGTTTCCCTACTGCCTCACAATCTGCCAGAAACATAGTAGGCTCTTAATAAATGTCTGTTGAACGGACCTGAAAATCCCAATAGCCCATGGGATGGTGTCCAAACTCTCATGCCTGGCTGTCTAGACCCTTTGCAATCTGACTCCAACCTGTTTATGTCCCATCATGGGCCAACACTAACAAATTGCCCCATTTCTAAAGCATGTCACAACTTCTTCACCAAAGCCTTTCAGCCTAGGACAGTGTAAGGACTATTGTATCCATTTCGTAGGTGCAGAAATTGAAGCTCAGAAAAGTTCCAACTTGTCAGTGGTCACCCAGCTACTAAGTATTAGAGATGGGACTTGAACCCAGGGCACCTGATTCTATATCATGAACGCTCCATAAAGGCTGGTCCCCTAAGATGGATCTAGTCCCCTAGGTGCCCTGCCTCTTCTAACTAAAGTCTACCTAGCCCAGCCTTCAGGGCTGTCCTCAAACCCC
The DNA here is from genome assembly GCF_003287225.1 of Phascolarctos cinereus. Lineage (NCBI taxonomy): Eukaryota > Metazoa > Chordata > Mammalia > Diprotodontia > Phascolarctidae > Phascolarctos > Phascolarctos cinereus. Next base: position 260,356,326 of record NW_027556402.1, on the reverse strand, counting down.
TGCTCCTGTCCAAGCCTGAGCTCCTCCGGACACTCGAGGGTTGTACTGAGTGTCTGGAGACAGAAGGTCAGAGGTTTAGAGCTTTGAAGGCATCTAAGTGGGGGAGTCACATGTGCAGGCTCCCAGGTAAAAACCAGAGCTGCTAGCATCTCTTCAGCACTTCAAGGTTTGCTAAGCACTTAACTATAGCTATCTTAATGGATCTTTACAACAACCCTGGGAGGTGAGGTGCTTTTTTGATCCCCATTATACAGATAAGGAAACAGAGACAGGGAAGTTTGTAAGTGTACTATTCAAACCTAAGTCTTCCTGATTCTACTAAGTCAGGTGCTCAGCCCACCAAGCCATTCAGCTAAGAGGGACAGCTGGAATTGGAACCCAGTTCCTCTGACTCCAAATTCAGTACTCTGCATTGTGCCCAAATGTGTTCCTGTCTTGACTTGTTTTGTTACTGGTCTAATGGAAAGAACACTGGGTTGGGAACCAAAAAGTCCCCCCTCCAAGGTTTGAATTAGGCTCCTACCTGTTCTACATCCTATGACCCCAGCAAAGTAAGATTTAGAAGTTGGGCACAAGGAGAGAGCTGTTAATGCTGTCCTGGTATCTCCTATTGGGCCTCGGGGGAGGGAGGAAGTGAGACAAAGCCAGCAGTCCTTGAAAGGCACCTGGAAAGTTCTTGGAAGGGACCCCAGAGGCCATCAAAGATACAGCATCTATGAAGGGCCTACTGTATTCAGACTCTAGGCTAGGCAGTGGGGATACAGACAGAAAAATGGGACAGGGCTTGTCCTCAGGGAGCTTCTACTCTACCATTTAGTCCAAGCCCCTGCCTGTGGCATGTGGAGTGAGAGAGTGAGTGAATGGATGCATCCCTCTGGGAGAGATGAGGCCCAGTTGTAAGGGGCCATAAGCTAAGGATACTTGACCTCTGCATCAGAAGCAGCCTGGTACATAGGAACATGTGCTGGGCTGGGCTTTAAATCCTGCTGGCTTTGTGACCCTGCATCCCTACACTGCCCCCTCTGTGTCCTGGTGTCCTTACCTATAAAATGAGGGCTGGTGTTTCCCTCCCAGGCTGGTTGGGAAGAAAGCATTGGTAAGCTCTGAAGAGCTATGGAGATGGGAAACAGTGGTCATCCTTATAGCAGTGGCAGTGTGGTCCAGTGATCAGAGCCCAGGCCTGGGAATGGGGAAAGCTGGGAGCCAGCCATGAAGCGTCGAGAGGCCTAACACAAAGAGCAACTGCACGGAGTAAGCCTCAGTTTCCCAAGATATGCAGGAAGATGAATAATGCCTCAATCACGTCGTGTTCGCTAATGTGGAAATATTTAATGTGATTGTACGTGTACAACCTGTATCAGATTGCTTGCTATCTTGGGGAGGGGAGAAGGGAGGAAGAAAAAATTTGGAACTCAAAATCTTACAAAACGAATGTTGAAAATTATCTTTACATGTAATTGGAGGAAAAAACCAGCTTAAAAAAAATCAGGTGTGTGGACAGCTAGGTGGCTCTGTATCCACCGCACCTGGTGTTAGGAAGACTCGTCTTCATGAGTTCAAAGCAGGCTTCAGACACCTTCTAGCTGTGTGACCCTGAACAAGTCATTTCACCCTGTAAACTACTACAGTATCTCTGACAAGAAAACCCAAAATGGACTCAAGAAGAGTCAGACACCACGGAAAACGAATGATGAAAATGCCACGTTCAGTTTGAGGCATCACATTTTTGGAAGAGTTACCTGTTGGACATCTCGAACTAGGGGTCCCTATGCGTATGACCCAAACGGAACTCATCTTTCCCAATAAACCCTCCCCTCCCCCCACCTTCACTAATCCCAGAAGGCACTGCTGTCCTCCAAGTCCCCCAGGTCTGCATCCTTGGTCCCCAGCTGCCCTCGACACTCAGTCAAAGCATCACTATGTGCAGCAGGAGGCCTGCCCTGCTTTCCCCAGCTGCTGGTGCCTTTCCCTTGGGGACGAACCCACAGTGGGTGTTATGACATCTCATCTACATTTGAATGGGAGCCCCTGAGAGCCAAGGACTGTTCTGATCCCTCTGTTTATGCTACTGCTTAGCACAGTACCTGGCATACAGTAGGTGCCTAATAACTACGTGCTCTCACTCACTCACTCCCCCACATCCAATCAGTTGCAAAATATTGTCCCTTCAACTTCCACATCTGCCCTCATTCCCTGGCCCACCTCAGCCCAATCCATCCTCATTGTGGCTGCCAGAGTGATTCAGTTGAAGCACAGGCCTTCCCGCCGCCCCCCCACCCCCCACCCCCACTACTGCTTACCTTCAGGATTAAACATGAAGCTGCCTTCGATGGCTTTTAGAGACCGGGGTGCCTACCCTCCTCCTCCATTTCCAGCCTGTTACTTCCTTTTAAATGGCTGGTACTCACCAGGCTGTCTGTATACCTTTGCCCCTTGTCTAGACCCCAGACACTACTTACTGCCTCCTCTTTGAATGTCCAGCTTCCTTCAAAGGGTCACTTCCAACCCTGACCCCCCAATCCTCCTAGATCTATTTTGTAAATGCCTCCAAATGCCCACATCATCAGTCTCCCCCATCTCCACTCTGAGCTCTGGGAGGGCAGGGATAGAACCTTGTTTACTTTTGTTCACCTGGCTTACAAGAGCTTACTGTTTGAGGTGCTGGGCTGAGCTTAAGAAACGCTTGTTAACAATGACAACAAAACATTGGAAGCCCAGGAGTGTCCAGAGGAAGGTGACCAGGATGCTAAGGGGACCTTGGGGCCTGGCTATATATGGATGAATGAAAGAACTGGAGAAGAGAAGCTTGGGGTCAAAGGGGTCATTATGATCAATGTCTTCAAGTAGCTTGGGGCTATCAGGTGGAAGAGGAGCAGACAGGCTCCACTTGGTTCCCACGGCAAACAAGGAGGGATGGGGGGAGGGGGGAAGCTGCAGAGAGGCAGATTTAGGCTTAATCAAAGGAAAAACATCCTGCAAGAATGTAGTGGGTGGCCTTAGTGCAGGCACTTCTTAAGCAGGTACTATGTGCTAGGTACATAAAGAAAGGCAAGTCCAGTCCCCACTTTCAAGCTCACAGTCGAATGGGGAAGTTAATCTGGAAATAACAAGGTATATAGAATAGATGAAAGTTAATTTCAGAGGGAAAGGTCCCCTGCGGGGGGGGGGGGGGCGCAGAGAGCTGGGAGAGACTTCTGGCAAAAAGGGAGATCTTCCCTGGGAAGGAAGACAGGCAAGCTGGTGGGAGGGAGGGAATTCGAGGCACGGAGGAGAGCCAGAGAAAATGCTGGAAGCTGAGACAGCCTCTTGCGTGAGGAAGAGTCAGGAGGCCAGTGTCTTGGGACTGTAAAGAATGGTGGGAGTAAGGTGCAAGAAGACTGGAAAGGGAGGCGGAGCCCTGGCTGGAAAGGGCTTTGAATGCCAGACAGAGGGTTTTATGTTTGGTCCTGGAGTAGGTGGAGGTAGGGATGACACGATCAGCCTCCCACTTTGGCAGCTGAGAGGAGGAAGGAATGCAGTGGGGAGAGACTGCAAGTAGGGTGACCCACCCACCCCCAGAAGCTATTGCAATAGTTTAGGTACGAGTCAATGAGGGTCTGCGCCAGGGCCATCGATGTGTCAGGGGACAGAAGGGGACTCATTCGAAGGATGGTTCAAAGGTCAAAACAGCAGTACCCGGCAACAGATGGCACCTGTAGGGTAAGAATCAGTGAGGCGTGAATGATGAGGCTGAATGACTGAGCCATGGTCATACCCTCCACAGTAAGAGGGAAATTCAGAAAGGGGGAGGAGTCTGGGGGGCAGGGGGAGCTCCCTAGTTCTGTTTTGGCCAGGCTGAGCTTAAGATGCTTCTGGCTCATCCAGTCTAACATGAACAACAGGCACCTGAGATCTGAGACTGGCCGTGGAGAGAGGTTAGGGCTGGACACAGATCAAAGTCCAGCCCCTCTCACTGCAGGTCAGCAGCTGAACGCTGGCAATGCTCAAGAGATTTCTGCTCAAGGACAGGTAGGACTGGCTGGTCTCTGAGGTGCCTTCCTGCCCCAAATCCATGAGGATGGCTTGACCCTCAAGGAACAGAAGAGTCCTTTCTGGGCCTCTCTACCACAAGATGCCCCTGCCCCATCAGCCTGCTGGGCAGCTCTAACAGAAGCATGGGAGCCCGAGGCATAGATAGATGGCTGGGGATGGGATGGGGAGCTGGGTTGCCTCTCCCACCTTCAGCTGCCCAAGGGAGGCAAAAGCTGATGGAAGCCATGAGCTAGACAAAAGCTGAGCTCCATGGCCTGTTGCTCCCCCAGAGTGCCACAAGCTTTCTGGACCCCTGGTCTGAAGCAGAATCAGCTCGGAGAACTTAGCCTAGGGGTTGTAGTGGAAGAAAGCAGCCTTCCCCTGAGGAAGCTGAATGCTGGTGAGAGGATGTGAAGTAGAGGAGCCTGACTGTGTCCAGGCACATGGATCTCCACTTCCTTGGCAGCTGCCAATGGATTTCCATCAGATTTGGCACATGCTTGCATTGCTAGCTTGATGGACAAAGCCCTGAACTTGAGTTGTAAAGATCAGAGCTCCAATGTGGCATTGTGATACTCCATGGCTGTGTGACCCTAAACAAGTCACTTAACTTCTCAGCCTCAGGCTCAGGCTCCTCAGCAGTGAAACGGGAGAGTCACAAGTGTAGGTGGGAGCCAGCTGCAGGACCATGATGGAGTAACAGGAGGAAAAAGCACCATCAGGGGAGCGTAGGATGGCCCAGAGGATGGATTGGCTGCCCAGGGTAGCTCCCCATGGGCAGGCAAAGGAGTCTCCAGTGTCCCAGAGAACTCCTGAGTCAATGAACTCACAAGGTCATTGGAGCATGTGCGTCATCTTCAGAAGGAGCTAGCTCCCTTACATAATTGCTGGGAGGACCAGATGTGATTATGCACATGAAGTGATCTATGAATCCTAAAGTGCCATAGAAATGTATACTGCTGTATGTTATTATTATAGGAAGAGAGAAGCAGTGTGGCTTGGTGGGTAGAAGGCCAGCCTTGAAACCAAGGAGACCTGAATTCAAATCCTGACTAACACATCCTGGCCAAGTAAGCCTAGGCAAGCCGCTCAAACTCTGGGAGTTCCTAAGCACCAGGGAGGCCAAAGACAGTCCCTGCCCTCATAGCTCACAGTCTGATGGGGGTGACACATAAACACCTGGGTGTGAACAAGATAGTGGAGATAACCCACAGAGGAAAGGCTCTCATAGGCAACCAGAAAGATGGGGAAAGGCTTCTTGTAGAAGGTGAAGCTCTAGTGGGCCTAGAAGGAAGCTGGGAGGTGGCAAGGGAGGGAGACAATGTCCAGGCAGGGGGACAATGATGAAGATCTTGTGGGGGGAAACGGCAAGGAAGAGGCAGTGGCAGCACTGCATTCCAGAGGGTGTGGAAGGGAGGATGGAGGAAGACAACCCTCAGCAGCCCTGGCACTAGCCAGGTGTGAGGTGATGAGGCCAGCTGCAGGGTGGGATAAGGCATATGGGAGAGATGTTTGGAAGGTAGAAATGACAGTCTTTGGCAACTGATAAGCTACGGGTGGCGAGAGAATGAGGAGTGGAGAACGACACTAAACATGGCAGCTTGGATGGATGGCTGTAGCCTCCCGGCAATATGTAAGTGAGGAAGAAGGGAGGATGTGCAGGAAATGACGAGCTCAACTTGAATAAGATGTCTTCAGGACATCCAGTCTGAAATGACCATGAGGCAACAGGATGTGAGAGCAGACAGAGGTTGAGAGAGGTTGGGCTGGACAAATCTAATGGAGAAAGTTTCCCCACTTGGGAGTTCTTAATGAAATCACAGGTTTAGTCTGGAGGGAGTCTTATCTTTATGGGAAGAGAAAGTAACACTTCTAAATCTAAGGCTAAGAGATACCATCTCCACCCCACCCCACCCACCACTGCTTCCCTCCCCCCACCAACCCCAGTATGTGGGGAATGTTAAATGCCTAAGGAAGGATGGCCCCTCCCCCCCAAGTGGAGGGGACGCATGGTTTGTGGGAAGACCCAAGACAAAGGTTCCATAGGAAGAAGATCCCATAAAGAGAGGTATAAGGAAGAATTAGTACCAATCTCCCAAGACTCCCAGATGGAAGAAACTGCCCCTACCTTAGCCTGCAGGCAAAAGGAGATAATCCAAACTCCAAAGAGATAAAGTGGTTACCAGAAGACAAGCCCCACAACCTCTGGAATCAGAGGAAGCCAGCCATATCTCAGCCTGAAAGGGTTTGGGGGGTGGGGTTGGCAGAGAGAGGAACAGCCTGGCAGGGAGTGAGATGCAGAGGAAAGAAAGGACAGGAGAAGGAAAGGGAGACATTGACAGATGGGGGAGCAAAGATGGTCTCAGTAATAGGAAGAGGGAGAGGAGGAAGAATGAGAGGGGAGGGAGAAGGAAAACAGGAAAGGAAAAGGAGAGAGAGAAAATAAGAAAGAGAAAGGAATAGAGAGATGGAAAGAAAAAGAGGGAGACTGAATGAAAGGAAATGAGGAGGAAGGAGAGAAAAGTCGGTACAGAAGGAGAGGGAAGGGGGAGGGGGAGGGAGAACAGCATAGACTTCAGTGTTCTGAATTTTTAAAGACTGAAGAAGATGGACGTATGAAATGTGTCTGGGCTAGCTCTGGCCCCTGCAGGGGGCTGGCTGGCTCGACCTCTGGGTCAGTTTCAGAGCTTGCCCTTCTCTCCCTGGGAATTGGGGATACAAAAGGTGGGACCTCCAACTATGTAATGGGGGGGGTCAGATCTCAACTTCTTCATCAAAATCTAAGTTAAAGCAGCACCTCATTTATTTCATGAATTCAGTTCAGGAAACATTGATTAAGCACCTGTTCCTGCCAGGCCCTGGGGATACAGAGAGAGAAGTTGCCATGGAGGCCATGCTCTCTAGGACCTCACTGGGGGGCTCTCCTTAATACAGTTTTGAGGTTTGCAATGGCTTTTTTTTTTCAACAACCACTTGAGGTAAAACGGGTAAATATTCTTTTCCCTATTTTATAGATGAAGAAACTGAGATTCAGAGCTATGAAATGACCAGCCCAGGGTCACACAGCTGGTAAGTGCTCCTTGCTGAAATCCGATCATCTGATATACAATGAGAAACAAGTACCAAGGGGAAGGTGGGGCCAAGCTGGAGAATGCTAAGGAGGGAGAGGAGGGAGAGGGCATGGCAGGTTTCTGGGAGGAGGTGAATCTGAGCTGGGCCTTGCAGAAAGGAAGGTGAGATGGGGAGGGCTGGTCATTCCATTCAAAAGAGGGCACTGGGGGCAGCTAGGTGGCACAGTGAACAGAGCTCTGGCCTTGGAGTCAGAAGGACCTGAGTTCAAATCTAGCCTCAGACATTTAACACTTAACTAGCTGTGTGACCCTGGGCAAGTCACTTAACCCCACTGCCTAGCCAAAAAAGCAAAAAGCAAAACCAAAACCAAAGAGAGCACTGTGTAGGCAAAGGCTTAGAGATGGGAAAGTGTAACTCTGGCTGGGGGCCCATTGATCCCCTGGGTTTGTCTTGCTTTTGGAGTTTCAGGAGGGGAATAGTAGTGGGAGGTGAGAGTGGGTTGGGAGGTCAGCTGGGGACCTTGGGAAAGTGAAACCCCAGATTGTCAAGTTTTTTTTAAAGGACCAAAACATTGTTTATGTTAACCTTTTGGGATGCAAATGTTTCTAAAAAGTCTCCCTCAGGCAGCAGCCTCCGGGACTTTTGATGAGAGGACAATAAACAGTCTAACCGTTTCTAGATGACTCATGGTTGTTAGTAGGTTGTAATCAATGATGTTAAGATGTGGAAGGCTTTGAGGCTGACAAAGGCTAGAAGCAGCCAGAGGGGGAGCCCCTGGGACCATTGAGCTAGTGGTCCTTGGGTACCACCTTTAGCAGCTCCTCTTTGGCTTTCTAATTTGCTATTGGCTAGGAAACCAGAAAACAAAAGTTGTCAGAATCATGTGTAAACAAAGAGTGAATGGGCTCTGAGTGAGAGCTCTTCAGTGAGAAAAGTGAATGGGCTTTATGACATCTCTTGGCTGCTCTTGGCTGCTCAGAAGTCTTTTTTTTTTTTTCCAGATAATTGAGTCTACTGAATAGAGGCAGTCTTTGGCTTACTACCCACCCTCCTCCTCAAGCTTCAGAGCACAGATTCTTCTGAGACTTACCCCTCTCCCCCAATAAAACACTTTAGTCAGGTGCTCTTTCAAGACTGTCCAAGTGCCCTGACCCTGTCTTCTGAAAGGCCATCATTTACAAGTGACACAGTGTGGAGATCATGTAGCTAGACAGGAGAAGACCTGGTGATGATGGGGGGTGACCTGCATTTTCCCACACATTTCAGCAGCCCATCATTACCAGGTCTCCTGACTAGCTTGGGCAAGCTACTGCTCCTCTCTGGGCCTCAGTTTCTTCTTCTGTAAAGTGAGGACTCATGATATCCCAAGTCCCTCCTTGTTTCAAATGATGTGACCGGAGAATTTCCTGTGATTTCCTCAACAACTTGGAGAACATAAATGAAAAATTCTTATCACCCCCATTTTACAGATGGGAAAGGTGGGACTGAGGGCTATTACTCCAGTTCTGAAAGGTCAGGCCCTATGGCCTCATCTGGAAGCGTCTTCAGGCCGATTCCCGGAGGACACTGCAGAGTTACATAACTCACTCCCCCTCGAGCCCCCCTCCCCCCACTCCCTTCTACCATGCTGTTGCTGTTTCTGTTTAGAGTGTTTCTTTTTCCTTAGTAGTTCCTGGCCTAATCCCCTGCACCAGCTCCCTTGGCCATCTTTTTGGGGGAGTGGGGGACTCCTAATCACTGCCCTGCACACAGTAGGCACTTCAACAAGGGTTTGTTGGTTCCAACTGAATTGAACCATTGTGCCATGAGGGAAAAGTGCCTTGGATTTGAGGTCAGATTGACTTGTGTGACCTGAGAAACGGCTCTCCCTGCCCCAAGCTTTTTCAGGAGGAAGAGGAGAGGGCTGTCTGCTTCTCCTTCCCCTGCTTTGATGCAGAGTCCCAAGGAAGATCTCCCAGCAGCAGCTCCCAGGGGGAGAAGGACAAGCTTGTGTGTACCTCAGTTAGCTAAAGAAGCCAGGAGGGCTTGGCCACTTCTCTTCTGGACTGGTTGAGATTCTCTGGAGAGCCCTGGAGCCTGGTTAGCTGGAAATAAGCCCCCGAAATTGCAGGCAGTAGGGAGGGCTGGCTCAGCCCCCTTCACAATGGTGAAGGGGGCATTTTGAAGACAGTTGTCTAAAATGAACTTTCTGCTGTTTCATAGCAGCCCTGGGCCTCCTCCCTCACCAGCCCAGATCTGAGGGAGCTTAGGGCAGCCTCCAGAGAGAGCACAGGGATTGAAAGGCACATGCTTTTTTGGTGCCCAACACTGCTCGCTGTGAGCTGGCTTCTGGGAGGAATCCCTGAGGGGGCCGAGCGGCGTTGGCTACAGTCGGACTGCCGGTGCTGGGCACCTGTATCCCTGGGAATGGAAGGTACCCACTGGCACCCAACAGTTAGAGGGAGGAGCGCCAGCATCTCACGGGGAAGCCCCCCCCCCAGGTAACTGCGGGTCCAGCCCAGCCACAGTGAACTCCACCCACCCCCGAAGCTACGCAAGAAGAGCATGGAGGAAGTGGGGTTGAGTACTCGGGGTAAGGAGCAGAAGCTGCCGCCCACTGTCCCCTGGGGCTTCAGGACACCAGGAAGGGAGGTGGAGAGGAAAGAAGGATATAGAGCCCGACCAAGAGGGGATGCCTGTCTCCCCCACCAGGTCCTTCTACAGAGAGGGGAGGAAACTTGGCATGAGGGTGGGGGATAGGGAAGAGGAGGTGATGGTGGGAATCTGGACTAGCCCGCTCCCTCCCATGGGGGAGCTTCTTTCCTTCCCGCCCACTTTCAGCCCCCAAGCTTTTCTCCTCCAGCTTGGGATAAGCTCGGACCCAGGGCCGAAGGCTGCACCCTCTGCATCTCTGCCAAGCAGGGCATTCTTGGGGGCTACGAGTCCAACGCACCTTAGGGCTTCTCAAGCTCACTGCCCTTCAGGTCAGAGACGGGAATATGAGGGCCAGACAGAGTAGAATCCCTGCGCCAGATAGCCCCGGGAGTCCAGAACCCAGCCCAAGCCCGGAGCCCAGAGCCCAGAGTTCGAGCCCAGAGCCCGGGACGCAGCGCGCTCCCTTGGCCCGGCTCGCCCCTCTTCGGACGGCGCCCCTACCTTCACCTCTCTGTGGGCCGGGCCGCTGAGAGGTGCGCTCCCACCTCGCGCCCGTCGCCGCCCACTCTGGGCAGCGCGCACTCACCGTGCCCTCGGACTGCAGGTAGCCCAGGTCGTCGATGGCACGGATGTTAATAATGTGCACGCCCCTGTCGACCGCGGCAGGCAGCGACGAGTACTTCTCGTTCACCCTCATGGCCTCGTAGCTCGGGGCTTCTTCTAAACTGGTGAGGGAGTCGTCTGCAGGTCCAGGCGGCGTGGCCTCCCCATGCACCGCGCCGGCGTCTTCTGTCCCCAGGAAGAGAGAGAGAGAGAGAGAGAGAGAGAGAGAGAGAGCGAGCAGCGGGCGGTTAGCTTCAGTCCCTCCCTCCCTCTTTGCTCACACTGGCTTGAGGCACTACCCCGCCTTCCAGTCTCCCCGCCCCTGCCCAGCCCAGCTGCCGGAATAGAGGGAGGGGTCCGCTCGCAGGCCGGTCCATCTACCCTCTCTCTCGCCCGAAGAAAGCCCTGGCGCCTTTTCTCTCCCTCCGGATCTGGCTTGTCCCGAGGCTTCCTTACCATACTCAAGCTGCCCTTCTCAATATTTTCCTGATGGCTCCAGGCTGTGGCGCCCCTCAGTGCGCCCTGCCTGGCTGCCTTCAGGTCAGGTTAGCGACGGCCCCGCTCAGTCCATCTGGGAAAGTTAAGAATGCCCAGGCACAAACTGGCTTCTGCTGGTCCTGGGGAACACTGGCCTCCGAGCAGTTGGGGGATGGAGTGGGAACAGCCTCTTCCCCCGGGAACCTGGTTCACCCAGCTCCCTAAGGGGCATCCCGGACAGCCGGCCACCTCTTAACTTTTTACAAAGCAACCCTCAGGTTCAGCAGTGGTTGCAGGCTAGCCGCCAGTGTGATGTGTCTGACTCAGAGCCCTTCTGCCTTAGCCACACGAAGATGCGTACATTAACCTCGAGTTATTTTGTAGGGGCTGAGATGGTCACGGGCAGAGCAGCCCTTTCTGGAGCTGTCCACTGAAGTTGCTGGGAGCTCAGACTTTGGGGTTGACCTCCATTGTGCCAGCCAATGGTACCTTGTAGGGACCTTAGGGATTAAAGGGTGGTAGAAAGGTTGAAGGGGCCGTAGAGGTCAGGCAGTGTAACCCCATCCTTGTTTGGAGGAGGAAACTGAGGGCTGGGATGGTAAGGGACTTACTCAAGGTCACATAGCCCTTAGAGATCCTAGAAAAGGCAGAGCTGGCATTCTAACCCTTGTAGCCTCACTCCAGTACTTGCCCCTTTCCTCCCACTGACCTAGAGATCAGCTTCATCCTGCCTCCAGCCAGATGAGCCCAGGTTGCCGGTTGATCCTCCCTGCCTCACAGCTGCTCTGAGTGGGGCCTGTTCATTTTATCCCCGGAATCGTTAGCCCTCAGAAATGTAGACAGGGCCTGGCCAGCCTCAGCAAGGAAGACCAGCTCCCTCCAATACCCAAAGTATTTTCTTGGGCAATCACTTAATTCCTTGGCGCCTCAGACAACTTTAAGACTAAAATCGAAGGGGAAGGCGCCTGTCAGGGTTTGTAATAAGTGAGGAAGTTCCTTCCTCAAAGTCTGGGGCCTCAGTTTCCTCATCTGTCAAATGAAGATGATAATCATTGCTGCCCCACCTACCTTCTTCCTCAGATGCTGAGATCATATGTGAATACCCTTGTGGGAAAGCAATCTACAAGGCAGGCTTTTTCCATAAAATTGCAATTGCCCCCCCCCCAGGACCAAAGCTTCCCAAGCTGCTGGATCTTCACAATCATTTGACACCTCGGGGGATAAGCCCATCTGTGATTGGCACCTGTCCAGCTGGGCCCTGAGTCACCACCTTTGACTCTTCCCTGTCTTGCTCTCACCTTCCCCCAGCCATTCACCTGCACCTCTCCTCTCTTCTTACCTCATTCTGCCTTGTCTCAGAGGTATTTATGCCTCCTCCCCCCCACCCCCCAATTAGATTATAAACTGCTTAAGTGAATAGGGACTTTCTGGCTCTCAGCACTCAGAGCACAAGACCTTGTATTAATAGCATAGGCTTTATAAATGAACTGGTAGGATACAAAGGAGCCTGCCCTCTGCTGGCCGAGGCTTCTAGAGCCCAGGGCCCTCTGGGGCCACAGGGAGGCTTGGGAGGAGGCTGTTGGAGGAGGATGCTTATTAGGTATTATGAGGACAACTGTCTCACTGAATGCAGCACTGTAATTCATAGGATCACACCCTCAGAAATCAGCCACCCCGACTCCTTCCATTCACATCAGCCTATAAAAGGACACATCCAAGGTCACATGGTCAGCACATAGCAGATCCAGAGGATAAGCCTGCCACTTTCCAGGCCCTGGAGCCACTAAATGGGGCCAGGTGCACAGATGAGCTCGGACCCTGGTCTAGGCCATCTTTTCTCCCAGTGATGCCAAGGTCAGAGCTGACTGCCTGCCCTACCTCCTGTACCCCGTGAACAGCAGCTGGTATGTGGAGGTGGACTTGGGCGGGGTTTTGACTTCATTCTGGGCTTTGTCACTTTTCTGACTACAGATTTTCTTATCTACTCAGCCAAGCATCGTAGGAAAAGCAGAAAGCTTCCTCTTTCTTTGGGGACTGAAAGAGTGGAAGACAGTCCAGATAATGCAGAGGTGGTGAGCTCCCCGTCATGGCATCATGGTGAGCTGACCCACAATGGTCAGATATGTTGAAGGGGAGATCAGTAGCCTAAACAGCCTTGGTGGATGCTGCTGCCTGAGATTGCACCATCTTGAACAAGTGGCTGCAAGGGAGTTAGAAGAGGTGTGAATTCTTAGGACAAACACCAATGGTTGAATGGAAAATATATTCCAAAGCCACAGAGTCCTATTTCTCAGGTTAGCCTGCAGGGGCCCCTCCCCTTCCCATTGGCACCTTCGAGGTGACAGGCCTTGGGGGAATCATTTCGCAAGTCTCACATAATAAGCAAGTGGGGGGGGGGAATGGGCCAGAGCCAAGTTCTGGAGCTCCATTGAAATCACAGGACTGGACCACAAATTTGTAGTAAGTGGGGAAGTTTCTTCCTCACTATCTCTAGGCCTCAGTTTCCTCATCTGTCAAATGGTGATATGGGGAAGTTCCTTTCTCATTGATTCTGAACCATTTCATCCATCAGGCCAGGAGAAGCCTCTGATGTCCAAATTCCAGTTTCCAGAGCTGGGTAAGACTTCCAAAAAAAATAAAAATAACACGTTGTGCAACCTGATCTCCTTGTTGGTAAACAAGCAAGATTGTGTAATCCTGCTGTGCTCAACTGTTCAGGACAGAAGAGCCATGAGGCAGAGAATGGAGCAGAAGTCCCAGGGGTGCGAGTCCATCTGGCAAGGGGTCATCCAGTCCCTGTTTGAGCCCTCACTCTCTTCACTGACAGCACCCCCTCCCTCCCTCCTCTAACTCAGCCTAAACAAGACTAATCTTTCAAAGGATCCTTATAGGACATGGACTGGAGAACCTCAGCCTTGCTAGATGTTCCCCGCTGAAATCCTCCCTCCAGAGGTGGCCTGCCTGAAGCCAATTGCCTCCTTGTCCCTGGAGGCCAGGTTGACTCCCATTGGCTGCTGAGGCTGCCGCATCCCACTGCTGGGTCTACTGATCTCCCCCGAGGCCCTTCGTGCAAACTGCGGCCCTTCCCCGAAGCTTGTACCTGTGGTACTGAACTTGCTCATTCAAGTCTGAGACTTTACATTTGTTGCTGTTCAGTTTTATTTTATTAGATCAAGCCCACCTATCTGATCTGTTTGGATCCCATTGGATCCTGACCATCATCTGATCAGTCAATATGCATTTGTTAAATGCTATGTGCCAGGCATGCCATGGACACCTTCATCCAAGGTTTGTGCTTGTAAGAAATGAGGAAAGACACACATATGTATACATATATACATGCATACATACACGTATACACACTTACATATGCATATATATTCTCAAGGACAGGGAACGTTTCTATTCTATCTTCCAGGTCCCAGGACCCAGCATGGTGACTGGCATTAGCAGGCACTGAATATGTGATTATCAAACTGAATGAAAAAAAAAAAAGGAATTCACAACCCCAAGGTGTGGGCAGATGTTGAAAAATAGAAATGGCTTTACGAAAGATTTGAGTGATTTTTGATTTTCAGAATATCAGGTCAATGAGGACCAGTCCCTGCCAATCTAAACTTCACACCTCCCCCAGTTCAGAGGACAAGGCTCTGTGTGCAAAATGTCTATTGACCAGGATAAATTGGAGTAACTGCTGAACAGTAATTCCTTATTTATTGGGCACATAAACTGGTAGATTGGCCATTGCTGGCTAAATTCCCTCCTGGCTGAGGAAGAGCCAGAGTAAGTCAATCTGGGTAGAACAAAGGGGCCCTTTGTCAGTAGAGCTTTGCTGGTGACCTCCCTCTTCTCCCTCAATAAATTGTTCCTCAGGGCTGGCTGTGATGTCACAGACCCTCAGTGAGGGGGGATACTTCAGCTGATATCTCACAGGCACTACAGAAGTGAGAAGCAACCCCAGATGGGAATGGGTAAAGCTGGTCACACTCCCAGAACAGTTAACACCTGACCTTGGCATCTAAGGCTGGATGTTTTCTTACTTGCCATGATCAGGCTCAGAACAACCATCTAAGTTGGCCGGTCCCAGGCATGTGGTGCTCTGTGCTCTATGGACAGAGGAGTCCCCTTGGGAAGCGCCTACCCAGAGCTCTTCGACCTCTGACAAAAAGGGAGCAATGAAACTGGAAACCTGAAGCATCAGTCGAATTAGGAGTTTAAAAGAGCTGATGTCAGGCAGGAATGTCCCTGGAGAATTTGTTTGCTTATCAGCTCTTCCTTAACTACCAAGTTCAAAGCACCTCTCCCGATGCTCTCTCTGCCCACTTCAGGGGCTGATACCTCCTTCCTTCAGCTTCTCCCTCCAAGACTAAGAACCAGTAAGATTTCATTGGGCAGTTTAGCCAGCAATTTCCTTACAGGAAGCTCAGGGTAAATTCTCCTCAGTTTGAAGATGAATAAACTTGGGAGGGGGTGGGGAACAATTTGGAATTGCAGGCTTTGGAGAAGGAACCTCCAAGATCATCTAGCTGAATGAGATCATCTAATTGAACCCTTTCATTGCAGAGGAGGAAACTGGAGCCCAAAGAGGCAATAAGATTATAGATTCACAGCGGGTGCGGCCCTTAGAGATCACCTGGTCCTATGCTTTCATTTTAGAGAAGAGAAAATGAGGTCCAGAGAGGTCATGGATCTTTGCATTATAGATTCAGAACTGAGAGAAGCCTTAGAGGCACGACAGACAGTGAACCAGCTCTGCTCCAAGAAAGCAGCCCTAATCTTGGTCACATAAGAAACGGCTGGATGGAGGTGCAGGGGTGTGTGAACTTAGATCCTGAGTTCTATTCCTGGCACACCGCCCTAACAGTATGACCCAGAAAGTCTCTCACTCTCTCTGGACCTCAGTTTCCCCATCTGTAAAATGGAGGGGAACTTGCCTAGATGGTCTGGAGGGTCCCTCCTCACTCTGACACTCTTTAAACCTATGATCTGTTGACCTTCCAGCGGCCAGTTATGCATAGACTGGCTACATCCCTTCAAGGGTCAGGACAATATGTGCCATTGATTGTGAGGCACATCCCTGGAGCTGCAGATGCAGTGGCTTAGGGAGGGGGGTGAGGAAGAAAGCCCATGGAAGGAATGAGCAGGCAGTGACTCAGCCCTGTTGTGAGGGCCTTTGCCCAGGCTACCTGCCACAGTTACTTCTTTGAAGCAACAGCCGCCAGGCCCACCCCACAGTCTGCCAAAGGCCACTCAGTCACACCTGGGGAAGATCTGACTTGGCAGCTTGTTACTGAGATAAGGCAGGTGAGAAGTCTGATTACAGTAATTTCCTCTGCTCTGATAATGTTGGACCTCGGAGTTTCCACTTAACATGGATGGAAACGATGGGAGACATCAGAATGAAACCTAAATATGAAGCTCATTTTTGGGCAACTCAATCAATAAATCAGCATTTATGAAGCACTCGCTTTGTGCCAGGTGCAGGGGTGAGTCTCTAGTTCATTTGAGGTTTCCATCTGAATGTTTTTAAGAGTCTAGTGGGTTGGGGCAGCTGGGTGGAACAGTGGATAGAACACCAGCCTTGGAGTCAGGAGGACGTGAGTTCAAATTTGGCCTCAGACACTCGACACTTACTAGCTGTGTGACCCTGGACAAGTCACTTAACCCCAATTGCCTCATCAAAAAAGTTATTTAAAGAAAAAGTCTAGTGAGGTTTGTTGACTCTCTTCAGGCTTTTCTTCAAAGAAGTCTAAAACCCTTATAAATCAAATAAGTTCCCTTTAAAAAGTATCACTGTGCTTTTAAGCACCAAGGTGAAGGGTTGTTTTTTGAGGCAACAGGGAGCCATAGAAGCTTCTTGAAAGAGAGAGGTACATGATTTGACCTGAACACTGAAACCCTTTCCAGCCTATTGGAAAGAACAAGGGAAGAAGGGGAAGGGAACATACATTTATGAAGCACCTGCTACTTGCCAGGCACCACAGCACGAACTTTATGAATACTACTGTAGTTGATCCTCCCGAGAAATATTTAGCAGCTTATACCTAGAGTACTGAAGTCTAGTACGATGTCAGGTGCCACATCACCTCCACCGGGAATCCTTGTGGATTCCCCCAGTCAGAGGAGGGTGGTGTGTCTCTCTCTCACTCTTCCTCCCCTCCCCTCTCCTCTCCTCCCTCACTCCTTTGCCACTTTTCTCTCCTTTTCTGTCTCTTTCTCCCCCTTCTTCCCTTCTCCCTTCTTCCTCCCTCCCTCTCCCCTACCCTCTCCTTCTCTCTCTCCCTTCCCCTCTCTTCTTCTTCTTCTTCTTCTTCTTCTTCTTCTTCTTCTTCTTCTTCTTCTTCTTCTTCTTCTTCTTCTTCTTCTTCTTCTCTTCTTCTCTCTCTCTTTCTCCCCCCCTCCCTCCTTCTCCTTCTCCCCCCTCCCTCATCCCCCCTCACTCTTCCTCCCTCTCTCCCTCCCTCCTTGTCTGTCTCTCCCCCTCCTTCTCCCTCTCCCCTCCCCCTCACTCTTCCTCCCTGTCTCTCTCTCTCTCTCTCTCTCTCCCTCTGTCTCTCCCCCTCTCTCTCCTCCCTCCCTGTCCCCTCTTCCTCTCTCCCTCCCCCTGCTCTTTGTCTCAGAACTCTCTGGAGCACCTGATCCCTCCCTCTTTCATGGTCCTTTACCATCAGGGGCTGCTTTGCATGAGGGTCTTCCACCCAAACAGTTCCACACACTTTTATCTCACTACAGTGGGCCACCAGTAGATGCCTGCTGCCAGCCAGGCCATGCGCTTCATCGTGAGGGAGGCCTGGATGAGTGAGAGCTATTCCAGGCTCCCAGACAGTCCTGGTCAGAGTTGGGGGAGGGTGTGAGCAAAGTCAGAGACAAAGTGTAGGAGGAGAGAGGAGGGGGAGGGGGCCTTAGTGCAACACCCGCTGATTCAATATCTGTGTGCTGGGCATGCCATGACAAAAAGGGAACACCCCCGCCCCCAAGGAACTTCCATTCTTGTACTGAGGGTGCCCCGGCCAGGAAAGGAGGAGCAGTCTGGGAAGAGCGAGAGCAGTAGTAAGGGAAGGTGCTTCCCTCAGGAGATGCTCCCTGGGCCCAGTCCATGGGCTCAATGACACAAGGAAGAGAAGGAATCCTATTCATGCCTCTGCAAAGGAGAGGTGGCTGGAGATGGCAGGGCCAGTGAGCTGCAATAGGTTTGCTCTATTCCCACAATTCCCTCACAATCCAGGAGGGCTTCCTGGAGGAGTGGGAATTTGAGGTAGACTTTGAAGGATGGCTAGACCCACCCCCCATTATAGCCTAAGGTAATTGAGGGCAGGAGGCTTATCTCCCATAATTCTACCCCTCTAGAACACTCCAAGGACAGCGTTTGCACACAGTAGGTGAATAAGGAGCATTTGTTGACAACTTTAAAATGTAACCCATAGTGGAGCTTCCATTTTTGTTTGTTTCCCTTTGTGGACTTGGCCAGCATTAGTCACCTTTGAGACTCCTCTGCCTGGTCCCTCTGGGCTGCCCTACTGTGTGCCTGGCACTTAGTAGGTAGTTCATACCCTGAGCTGTGTGAGGTGAAGATGTAAAGTAGCCAGGGGCAGAGGAGGAGCCCAGCCCAGGGATGCCCCCACCCCAGGTCGGGCTCCTGCCTCCACCTCCCTCTCCAAAGGCTGGTCCCAGCTCAGTCAGTCCCTGACTCCTGCCTCACCATTTGTAAGACCTGCCAAGCCATTTCTGAGGCAGCTTGTTAGTTGTCCATTTTTAGAGATTGGCGTGTCAAGGCAGACTCTTTCTCCGACAGCTCATTTCCTCCTCCTCCTCCTCCTCCTCTGGCAGCCCCTGCTCGGGCTCCAGGGAAGGGCCCTTGGCCAAGGATGTGACATGGCTGTTGCCCTGACAACAGGGTGTTTAACATCCCCTCGCCATCCCCAGGATGACCTCACCACAGGAGGTACCAACACCCTCATTCAGCCCAGGCTTCAGCCATAGGCAAAAAAAAAAAAGAAAAAACCCAAAATTCCTGAGCCCCTGCTGGAGGAATCTGCTTCCAAGACACAAGCAAATACTTGGCAAGCTGGTGACATTGTGCTTAGGGAGACAGAGGGGACCGAATTTTGGGGGCTCTAAGCCCAGGAATGCCTTGTCACAGGCCCTGGAATCCTGGACCTGCAGCTGGAAGGGCCCTCAGGAGCTAGCCAGGCAAAGAAACTGAGGACTGGCCATGTGGCTTGCCCTATGTCACACAGGCATTGAGTGCAGAGGATCTCAAAGCACTTACAGATAAGTGGAAGAATCCTAAAATCTCTCCAGTGGGTTTGTGAGCTCTCCAAGGAGGGTGTTCCCTCCAAGGGTACAGAGCGTGGCCCGTCCAGGCTTGATGCTTGAGCGTGGCTCTCATGAGCTCCTCACAGGACATACATTCAATGTGCCAGTGACCTTAACATCTCTTGGCAGGGCATGTGACCACCGGCAGCCAGCCCACATACACCAACAGCCTGAGGACCTAAGACACCTTTGCCCCAAACTCTTCACAGAAGAGTTTCCTCCTTATTTAGCCTCTGCATCCCCAGGGCCCGGTGGAGTACTGGGCACACAGTAGGCTCCTAACACATGATTGTTGATTGACTAACTTTGGATACTTCAGAGGACTGGGTTTTCCTTGATGTGGGTCCTCTCAGTGTGGATACAGAGGCCAAGCAAGCCGTGCCTTAGGAGTTGGGCTTCAAGAATGACTGGCAGCATGGAGTGTTGGAATGAGCCCAGAACCTGGAATCAGGAGAGAAGCAACAGCTAATTCCACCTCTGATGCTGACTAGCTGTGTGACCCTGGGTAAGTCAATTCTCTTCTGCCTCAGGCTGCTAGAGTGCAGGGCTTGGAGCCTGGAAGACTCATTCTCCTGAGTTCAAATCTGGCCTCAGACACTTATTAGCTGTGTGACCCTGGGCAAGTCACTTAACCCTCTTTGCCTCAGTTTCCTCATCTGTAAAATCTGGAGAAGGAAATCACAAACCACTCTCAAATCTTTGCCAAGGAAACCCCAAATGGAGTCCCAAAGAACTGGACATGACTGAAAATGACTGAACAACTGAATGACTGAACTATATACTTCTGGCCCCAACACATAAGAGTCACCCCAAAGCACTCTGAGAATCTTAAAGAACCCTGCAAAAGTCCTATTACAAAGTTAATGGTGAGAATACCTGTTTGAGACCCCAAATTTAATGACAGTGGGGCTACTTTCTTTGACCGTAGCCGGGCTGATTCTGGGACATCAGCTGTTCAGTTGGCCCTGGGGCCCATTCTCACCACCTTGCCATCCTGGGAGGCCAATCCTAAAGGTGCCCCAGCAGCCAGCTCCAGCCAACCAGGAGGAGGTATCAGAGGGAAAGAGGAGAGGACGGGAGGAGAGGCCGTGGGTTTCCTCTCCTGACCCCTATTCCCATTTCCTGAGTCTCATCACAGCTATCACTGATGGGAGAAGCCACGCATGAACTCGGCTTGAGGGGACCTGGGTTCACTTCTGGCCTCTGCCACCAAGGATCATGTGATCAAAGATCTGGGGGTGGGGTCTGATCCCCTTTATCACATCCCCATCAAGTGGCCATGCAGCCCCTACTCGAAGTTGGTGGGGGGGTGGGTACCAAGGGGACACCCCACCTCCAGAGGCAGCTCACTCCACTCTAGGAAGCTTTAATGAGCAGGTCTGCATCTTGGCAACTTCCCCCCATCTCTGCTTTCTGGGGCCCAAAATCTTTCTCCCCATGATGGTCCAGCAGAACCCTCCAGATCTTCCTAGAGCATGGACTCCTAGAGATGGCTTCTGGGCCATCTTGTCCAATCTTCCCTTTTTTACAGATGAGGAAACTGAGGCACAGAGAGGCTGGGTGACTTGCCCAAAGCCACTGTACCTCAGGCTTCTGACCTGGAAGCTCTTCCCTTCTCCCTGCAGATCATCACTCAGTAGTCCCCGTTTCCTTGATCTGTGCATTGACACCAGCTAGTCTCAAGTGCCCAGGAAGGTCCTCCTCTTCCCCTTTGCCTCCCTGCTTACCTGGCTTTCTTCTAGACTCAGCTCAAATGCCCCGTTCTGTGGGAGACCCCACCACCCCACACCAGTGCCTCTCCTCTGGGATTCGCTCCCACCTTCTCTGTACATATCTGTGCATACAAGGTATTTATCTACATGCTGTCTCTTCCAGTCTCCCTGAAGGCACTTAAAACCACACCAGGCACACAGTAAGCACTTAATAAATGTTGGGCAACTGTTTTCTGACAGACTAACTCAGAAACCATCTAGTCTAACCCCCTCCCTTTACATGAGAGGAAACCGAGGCCCAGAGAAATGCTTGGCTCAAGGCTGCCTAGCTAGCAAGCAGCTGAGGCAGCAGACAGGCCAGGCCTCTTCTGTAGCTCAGGTGGGTTCAAGATCTCCAGGACACAATAGGGGCCTAATCAATGCACGTTGTTGCTTTGAGCGCTCTTGGCAGTCAAAGCCTCCGCAGCTCAAAGCCTGGCTCTGGGACAGAGCCAGTCACATGGGAGGGCCACACGACAGCTGGTTGGCGCTGCTCCCTTATTGTCAAAGGAACGTGGCCGTGGACCGGATTCTCCATTTGCGTGTGACAAGTGAGGGGAAAAATCTTTGCTCAGGGGACTCTTCCAGGACAATTTTTAAATTCCTTGGCAAGACCATATGAAGATACAAATGAGTCCCTGTTCCAGGGAGGGTGCTCAGCCCCAAGCCAAAGGGGAAAAGCCACTCTCCTCCTGACACCATCATCATCATGGTGAAAACTGATCTATCTCTTCAAAGCCAGTGAATGGCTCCAGTCACATGATCTCCTTGGAGCCTCTGAACCACAGGGAAGAGGTAGATGGCACAGATATCACCACCATCATCATCACTACAATTATTATCACCACCTTAAAGATGAAGAAACTGAGGCTCTGTTAATTCGTCCATGGTTCCATGGCTAATGACCAAGGTGGGATCTGAACTCAGGTCTTTCTGACTTCAAGTCCAGTGCTCCATATGTTACATGAGGCTGTCTCTCTAATGCCTCTCCCAACAAATTCATTCATTCACTAAACATTTATTGAGCATCTCTTATTTTTTTATTTTTCTATTTTTGGTTTATTTTTATTTTTTATTTTTAGGCAATTGGGGTTAAGTGACTTGCTTAGGGTCACACAGCTAGGAAGTGCCAAGTGTTTGGCTGAGGCTGGGTTTGAACTCAGGTCTTCCTGACTTTAGGGCCGTGCTCTATGCACGGCACCACCGAGATGCCCCCATCATCTCTTCTTTATAGAGCCTTGTGGTGGACCCTGTGGGGGACACTAAGTTAAGATCAGACTCAGACCCTGCTCTCATGGTGTCCACAGTCTGGTAGAGTGATTAAGACATCAGTAGGTCTGACAATTATTCCCGACTTCACGTTCTTTAGAGGGGCTCAGTGGGGTGTGAGAAGGGTACTCACTTACTGGGATAAGGGGAGATCAGGAAAGGCTTCCTGGAATAGGTGGCATCTCAACTGAGCTTTATCATATGGGTATGAATTTAATAGCCAAAGAGGAGAAAGGAGAACATTCCTGGCATAAGGCCTAACATAAACAAAGGCATGAAGGTGGGAGAATCCAAGATGTGTATGTCTGTGTGGAGAAAGGGGGGGGGGGGAGAGAGTTATTCATTGTTGTGTTGAAAGGAGTAATATGAGATAAAGCTGAAAAGGTAAGGTGGTACCAGATTGTGGATGGCCTTGAATGGCAGGTAAAGAAGTCTGCAATTGAATTGGGAAGTAAAGGGGAGCCAACAAATATTCTAAAGCAAAAGAGGGACATGACCAGATTTATGCATGTATGATAACAATAATTATTAATAGAATAACTAAGAATAACAATGAATGAAGATTGCTTTTGTTTCTTTTGAGACTGGGTGGCCTCTCCCAGGCCCGATCCCAACAAGGATCAGCAGAGAAGCTTTAACTTGCTCGGTTTTTCTGACATGGGCCAGTTTGAACCTCTGTGGGCATCCCAGTGACTCTCTTCTACCCCCAGCTCCCCATCTTGGTGGCTGATCTACTGTAGATGGACTCTAGGTTTCTCCTTCCTGCATCTCAAAAAGCCCAAATTCAAATGATCCCCAACCTCAGTCTCCTAGCAGCAGGGATTCCAGGGGCACCCCACCACTCATCATACCCAGCAGGAAGAACATTCTGATTGTGATATAAAGGATGGGGGAAGGGAGAACTGATGAGGGAAATTCAGGGAGAAGGTGACTGGACTAGGTCATGAGAGCCTGTCTTGGGCGGGGGGGGCGGAGAGAAATGGAAATACAGAGGAGGTGATGAAAGAGAAAGATGTTTCACAGATGGAACAGACAGAACTGAGAACTGCCTAGGTGTCAGAGTTGAGAGTGAAAGAGGAGTGAAAATACTACCAAATTTTTGGACGTGGGGGACAAGGTGAATGAAGTGACTGCAGCCCTCTCCTCCTGGGCCCCTAACTCCCCTGACCCCCCCACCCCCACCCCCAGACATTCTCCACTCCAACCAAACTGGAACCTGCTGGCCTTCCTGCACAGCATCCCATCTACTACGCCACACTTTTGCACAGATTGCCACCCATGCCTGGAACGCATTCCTCTTGGAATCCTTAGCTCATCTCCCAGTTCAGCTCAGATACCCCCTCCTATAAGAAACGTTTCCAGGTTCCCACAGTTGTTAGCCCTTCCCTACCACATATCCTCTTATTTTTACTTAGCACAGAATAGTAGAGTTCTGCTTCTGGAGTCAGAGCAACTGAGTTCAAATCCTGCCTCTGATGTAAACTTCTAAAAAATGCATTGGGGCTGCTTATGTCTGATGGAGGACTGAAGTCTGGTCCATGACCTTGGCCTTCATCTACATTGGTTAATACTGGAAACGTCAGGTTTTCAACCTTCTTAAGAACTTATGTTGCCTCCAAAACCACCTAATGATTGTCTGTGGTGATTCCATGATGGAGCATTTTCTCTTTGGGTATTAGGCAGTCAGAGCAGAGAGACTTCTGCCAAGCATCTCCCATCGCTGTCCTGGATGAGAGGACACTGGAACCCCAGCCAAGGCAGAAGCTGGAGCAAGGAGTGAGCCCAGGGAATGACTGACCTGTCCAGCACAGATGCAATGCTCAGTGAAGAGCCCCATGGCTGCTGAGCAGGCAGACTGGCCCAGCCCGGGCACTGGCCGCCCAGTAGTTCTGCAGCAGTCAGCCAGCAGCCGAGGCCAATGAGCATCTAAACGAGCAGATGAGCAATCTGCTTGACCCAGCCTAGCAGCAGACTGGCCTGTCCAGCTGAGACATCTCATCTAAGAGGAGCAAGCCCAGAAAAGCCCCCAGGAAAAAGAAAAGAAATACAGCCTGTGCTGTCCTGCCGTTGGGAGTTGCTAGCTATTACTGTGATTGACACAAGTGAAGGGGTCAGGATGCCCCATCCGCGGCTTTATCCCAACTCTGTCACAGACCTAGAAATCTGGAGGCCTGCCATGAATTCAGGTTTTGACATTCAAAGGTAGTGAGTTTGCAATCAAGAAGTGAACTCCCAGGGATCCCTGGGGCACCGAGGCTCCCCAGCCTCGAAGTGACCAGTCCATCTTTTCCACTCGTCTGTTTCATCAGCGGCTTCCTTCCCATGGCGTCTCTTCTTTAATTCCTGGTTTTCAATGTTCTTCTGCTTGCTTGTAGTCACCATGTGTTTCTCTCCACTGATCTTTGGGCAACTCTCAACTCCCAGTTCTTTTGAGGGTGTGGTGTCTTATATGTGTCTGACTCCTCCCTGTCATGCAGCTGTCACTTGAGGAAGCAGAAAAGGAACTGGAGAAAACAGAATAAGGAAAAGTAGCTGGAGCAGAAGAAACAGACGTACTGGGTCTGGGCTGGAGGCAGCAGCAAGCCTGGAGGGCGTTGAAGAACTGCTTCTCAAGGTTTCCCAAGGAGGGGAGGACATTCCCAGGCTGTAACAAGGGGCCTGAAGAAACATCTGGCATAGACTTCTTCCCAATACTATCTTTCCAGGCTTTCTAGGCACGACTTTCTGCCACATGGTCTAGAGTCTGGCCACACTGGCCTGCTCGTTGTTGCCTCCAAAGGACAGTTCTATGTGTCTGGACTGCCTATCTGCCCTGCCTGCAGTGCTCACCTCCTGTTGGAATCCCTAGCTGCCTTCAAGACTGAGCTCAAATCACCCCCTTCTGCAGGAGGGCTGCCCCCTCCTTCCCTGGGCTAGATCCTTCTCCTCTATGGCCACCTCCCATCTACTCTACAGCTTCTATGTCCCTACTGATTTACAGCTCTCTCCTATTCTAGAATATTGCAAATTCCTCGAGAGCAGGGACTCTTCTTGCCTTCCTTGTGCTCATCACTTATCGATGTCTGGCCCATAGAAAGTGCTGAATAAGTGTTGGTTGTTTGTTTGATTACCATTCCGTAGGCTTCATTCCTCACCTTAATAACATCAGATGAGAATAATCTCCACGTGTAGGAGTTGGGGAAAGAGCTCAAAAGTGGTTCCCTCTTAGATTGAATGCTCGCTGTAGTTTATGTATTTTTCTTTTCTGTTCAGACCTCACCCCACAGCCTGGTTGTTGCCTTCAGGGCTCTTTTCCAACTAGGGCTTTCCCGGGCACACACCAGAATCACATGCGCAGCCCCGGCCATCGCTGATCATCTTGACTTTTGTCCTACCACCACTGGACTTCATGACCGTGGAAGAGAGAGTGAGGCTGAGGACTTTGTGCAGCTCTGCCTCACGTGACATCACCCCATGATGTCACCGGTCCTCTCTGAAAATGAAGCACGAACAACAAGAATAGGAATCATACGAGATTCCTTCAAAGATGTCAGCGCAGTGATGGATCCAACTGACGGCTTTGTTTGAAGACCCTTGCTCATTAACATCAGGGGATGCATCCAAAAGGGAGGTGTGTACCTGCCAAAAGCGCTCACCACTGTCATGGAGGAGACACAACACCAAGTCGGAGCCCAAGAGGGATCCCTGATAGATGGGGAGGTCTGCCAGACACCCCTGTTTGTGGGTGACATTGGGCCAACTGCATCAAGCCCCAGAACATGCACAACCTCCTGGAAGAAAGCCAGACAGCTCAGAAGGGCTGGGCTTCTCTATCCCCATGGGAAAAACCAAGAAGAATGCTGATTGTTCAGTCTCTCTCTCTCTCTCTCTTTCTCACTCTCTATTTCCTTCTCTGCTTCTCCTCTTTCTGTCTCTCTCACCCTCCCTCTGCCCTCCCCAATCCAGACTTAATCCATCCTTTAGCCCACATTTCCAAAGGGAAAACTGATCCTACTATTCTTGGTGAAAGATTTTGTTTGTTTCAGGAAAAGAGTAAAAAAACAAACCTGCCCATTGTTTTCTGAGGTGGCCAGGCAGGACCTGGAACAGCAGAGGATTTGTATTAATTTACAAATTCTCCACAATCTCAATCTTCATAATGATGGCTGGCACAGAGCTCTTAAAGGGTTGCAAAGCCTCAGCACTATCTCATCTGAGTTGCCCCCACCATGACCCTGTGAGGTCCACACCACCAGTTACCATTTTATGGACATGGAGACTGAGGCTTAGAGATGTCCTGTATGTTTCTATGCCCATAGTCCTGGAGAAAACCTAGTGAATGCACTCGGGCCATCCTGACTCCAGTCCAGCAGGCTGTGAGTGCCCTACACAGAAACTCCTGTGGCTCCTGCTGTCCAGGGGCCAGGGCAGTGAGTGCACCCTGCGTGCCCTAAAGGAGCAGCGCTCAAAGAGACTGGGGAAGGTGTGGTTCCTCTGAGACCCCAGGGTCAGCTTCTTATCTGTTTGGGAAGGGCAGCCTGGGCTTTCCTCGGGGGCCAGTTCACAAGCAGAGGGAGAGAATTGGCCAAGCCACCGGCCTTGCTGCAGCTCACTGACAAGGTGGCCTGAGGGCTGTTCATGGAAAACAAGCATCTAGTGTCTCACCCGGCACTCTGGGCCGGCCCATCGCTATTGAAATAGCGGGCGGAGCCAGCTTGCAGGAGGGGAGATTAGACTCTGTGCTCGGTAAGACCCAGGAGGAAAGAGCTGGGAGGGATGGTTAGAGGTCCCTTAGCCCAGCCCCCTCATTTATACAAAGCCCAGAGAGGGTGACCTGCCCAAAGTCACACAGCAAAGAACTCAGAGAGTTGGGATTTGAACCCAGGGTCTGTATCTCTAAACCTAATGCTTTCTCCTGAGCTCTGCACAAATGCTGATAAAGAAGGCTGAACCATTGCTGCCTTGCCCACATGAGCCTCGATGGGTCAGCTCAGAGTGCCCCCCAGGCCACCACAGCTGGGGTGCCTCAAACTAATCTGTTGGGTTACTTGAAGCTTCTCCTTAGCACCAGAGACCATACCAGGAGACTAGGGACGAGGAAGATGAGGAAGATGATGTTGTTTTAACATTTCCAGGTTGATGCAGGTGCTGCTGAAAAGTTCCACCCATTCTGGGCACCTTTCAGATGTCCACAAAAGGCCCATTGACGGGGCTCAGGTGCTGCAGGCTGTGAGACCCCCTGACACTGGGCCTGGCCCGGCCAGGTCCACAGCACCTGCAGGGTCATAGATAAGGCTTCCCTGAGGGTGTCTGGGCTCTGGCGAATGGGGCCCAGCCAGGCCCAGGCCCAGACTTATGCACAGTCACACAAGTAGTAAGCGTTAGCGGTGAGATCTGACTCTAAATCCAGCTGGCTGGTGGATAGCAGGCTGGGCCTATAATCAGGAGACCTGAGTTCAAATTCAACTTCAAACACTTACTTGCTATATGACCCTGGTCAAGTCACTTAACCTCTCTTTGCCTCAGTTTCCTCAACTGTGAAATGAGGATGATAATAGCCTCTATCTCTCTGAGTTGTTGTGAGAATCAAACGAGACAATATTTGTAAAAAGTGCTTAGCACAATGTCTGGCACACGGGAGGGGCTTTAGTAATGTTCGTTATTGTGATTATTATTATTTCCACTGAACTGCTTGGAATCGTGACTGATGGAGCCGAAAACAAGACCAGAAGAGGTCACCTGGTCCCATCTGCCCTCGTTCTACCAAGGACTTACTGGAGGCTCAGGCAGGGGAAGGGCTTTGCCTAAAGTTACCCAGCAAGGCAGGGGCCGGGGTGGGTGAAGCAGAATCTCCTGCCGCTGGAGGGGGCTGGGAAGTGGAATCAGAAGCCTGGCACCCAGTCTAGCCCAAGCCCTTGAAGGAGATAACACACTCCAAAAGGAGTGACCCGTGACCTTGGCTTGAACCTCCAGGGAGGAATTCAGTCAGTCAGTCAGTCAACAAGCATCTGTCAGACACTCCAAGTGTGCCATGCTTCTCAGCAGCCCCGGGGCCGCCTCGTCGCTCACACCAAGCGTTTGCCGTCAGGTAGCACGTTCAGTTCAGACTGCTCTTCACTCACAGATACCTGCCCCTGCCGGGGCCTCGGCCACCCGGCCCCTGTGCTCTCCCTCTTACCCCCTTTGCCCAGCTGCCAAAATCTTCTGTGTGAGGCTCCTGCCTGACCAGGCCGCCCCTACTCAAGCATCTTCAGATACTCCCTACTGCCCCTAGCTTGGCCTGGCGTTGGAGGCCCTCCTTCTCTGGCTCTCACTTGGCTCCTTCCCAAGCTCATTCCACCGTCCCACCTCCTTTACACATTCTCCAGCCCGACTGAGGACAAAGAGGCTTTTCCCAACTCAGCCCTCCCTACCTAGCTGGCACAACCCAGGCTCTGTGCCAGGATGCATTTCCTCCTCTCCGGGGTCTCTCCTTCAAGGTCCGACTGGGGTAGCCCTTGCCTCCAGGAAGACTCCCCTGATCTCCCCAGATGACAGAATCCTCTCCCGGCTCAGCTTTCCCTTTAATATGGCACATCTCTGTACACTCTGTGTCACTGCCAGAGAGCATAAGGTCCCTGAGGGCAGGGACTGTTTGCTTTTCATCTTTGTACACCTACCAACTAACCTGAAAAAACTGCTTCTGCCATGGGGGGGGGGAGGCGCTCAGCCAGCCCAGTGCTGGGCACAGCCCTTGGAAAGGCTATCTGTTTACTCTGCTGGGCCCAGTCCAAGAATGCACGGACTTTCCAAGGGAAGGCTGGTACTCTAGTGCAGGCCCATCAGTGAACATCCCCCCTGCTGGCCTGCGGCTGAGGATTAGCCTTCAAAAGCAGTGGCAGCTTCCCACAGCTGGGAGAGGTGAGCTGGTGGGGACCTCCCCCAGCTCACAGCCCCCAGCAAAGCAGGCCTCCCTTCCAGGGACCCGCCCCTCTGGACCACTCGCAGACACTGCCCACTGAGGCAGCACTGAACTAGCATTTGGTTCTGGTTCAGGACCTGAGGAGGCTTCAGGAGCCTCCCCAGGGGCCTGAGTTCAAATCTCGGCTTGGCCCTGCCATATCCACTCTGTGACTTTGGGGAAACCTACTGCAGCTTCCTGGGCCTCAGTTTCTACATCTGTACAATGAGGGGGTTGTGAAGTCCCTTCCAGTTATAAGAACATCATTCTATCATCCCAAGCCAAAATCCAGAGTCCGACCGAGGGCAAGGGAGCGAGGGCCGTCTGAATTGTCTTCAGAAGATTCTGAAGATCACCTGGCGGGATGAGCTACCAGACCCTGAGGGCCTCTCTCAAACTAAACTGCCAAGTATTCAAACTCTGCTTCAGAGAGCGCGACTTCCATAGGCTGGCCGGGTTGTTCTAATGCGAAACGTACACGTACCAAAAAGACTACTTTATGGAGAGTTTACACAGGGCAAGCGTTCACAAGGAGGTCAGAAAAAGCGATACAAGGACACTGTCAAGGTCTCTCTGAAGATTTTGGAACTGATCGTGTGACATGGGAGACACTGGTGCAGGACGCTCAGCATGGCGTGCCCTCATCAGGGAAGGTGCTATGCGCTGTGAGCAGAGCAGAATGGAAGCAGCTCAAAGGAAATGCAGGACGCGCAAGCTTGGAGGGTCCTCGCCAAAGGTTCTCAAGGACTCTTTGTGCCCGACCGATGGCAGAGCTTTCCGATCAGCCACGGTGGGACGCACTGAAACCTGACTCTGGCACAGTGACGTCGTTTGGGTGCTCTTTGAGAATGAAGGACAGCCAGCCAAGCACAAAAAGGAGACACAGATGGTCTCAAAGCCTCCGTGTCATCAGGAGGTGCGACCTAGACTCTCTGAGACACAGGGAGGTCCCACTGTGAGGAAGCATCAGCGGTGAGAACTGAACCCAGGTTCCCTGAGCCCGGGCCACACGGGGGTCCCATGGTGCACAGAGCATCAGGCCTGGAGTCTGGAAGACTCATCTTCCTGAGTTCGAATCTGGCCTCAGACACCTCCTACCTGGGTGACCCTGGGCCAGTCACTCCACCCTGTTTGTCAGTTTCCTTATCTGTAAAATGAGCTGGAGAAGGAAATAGCGAACCTCTCCAGTATCTCTCCCAAGAAAACCCCAGATGGGGTCATGAAGAGTCAAACACCACTGAAAATGACTGAATGTGACAGCCTCTGATACGAGAACCAATGAGCCTTGCGTTGGGCTCAGCTGCCTTCCCCAGAGCAGGGCTGCCTGGCCGGAAGCTTCAGGAGACCAGTCTAGTTTGTGTGACATTTCCTTCACAGTCAGTCAGCCAACAAACATTTATTCAGCACCTACTGTGTGCCAGGCACTAGGCAGAGATACAAGGAAAGGCCTAAGATGGGGCCTCCCCCAAAAGTGGGGGAGACAATAAGCATCCCACCATGGACGACCAAGCCACAGTCTAAACAGGATGGATTCTTGTGGGAGAAGTTCTAGAATGAGGGGGGCTGGGAAGGCTTCCTGGGGAGGTGAGATGTTGGCTGGTCCTTGTCCAGAACGGGACGGGGGTCAGGAGCTGGGAGATCAGTGGGAGGAGGGAGAGCCCTCAGGCCTGGGACTGCCAGAGAGAAGCTCTGCTAGGCTGTGAGCAAGACTATCCCATCCCAGCCATCTTGGTGTCTCGGCCCCCAGCATCTCTCCAGGGCTCTCAACAGTGTTTATAGAATGAATGAACCCAAGGAGAGATGAACCCCTAGAAGGGCCTGTCCTGGCAAAGGCTTGGATGGCCACACCAATGCCACTGATTCACACCGTTTGCAGGAGGAGGGAGAGATCTTGGAGGGTACAGAGCCGAGCTCCTCATTGGGCAGAGGCCCCTCTGCTCCTCATCTCTGATTCTCAGGTGTAAGAAGCTGGAGGTGATGGGAAGGTGGGATTCCTAGGGACCCCTGTCACCTAAAGACTCCCTGAACAGGCTTCTGGTGGGCAGAGGGTGAGAGGCTGGGACCATGGGAGCTCCCCTGGGAAGGCTTGTCAAGTGCCTCTACACTGAGAGTCCTGCTCTCCCCCGCTGGTCGGAGACACCATCCACTCACCCACGATAAAGTGAGCACTAATGGATGTTGGAAGGATAGTCTCAGGGACTTTAAAAGGCTCTTTCATTCTGCCAGTCATAAATACCCCACAAAGCCAAACTGCTGTCCTTGTCTGGGCCCTATCTGGCTAACAAGCCTTGAGAAAGGACCTCACCCTCCTTAATGCCCCATTGGTGCCCTGAAGTAATGCAGCCTTGTTGTGTCCCCAGCAAAGAAGAGACCAGAGAGGAGGAAGAGAACTCCTCAGAGGAGCATCTTATCACCGACGTCATCCTGGCTCTAGTGGGCACCAGAATCCGATCCTTCAGAGAGGGACCAAGCAAACATGATGAAACCGGCCATTTCTGTCCCACTAGTCATAGGGAGATCTGAAGAACTGGGCTGGGGAGCAGCCTCTAGCTCTAGCCAACTCAGTGTAACCCTAGCTATTTCAGAGACCAGAATGATGATAGGGGATGGGACTGGACCTGGGATTTCATGGCACCTGGAACCTCCCTCCACCCATGCAGGTGAGCACCATCTCTGCCACTTACACTCTCGGAGAATTACTCCGGGCACTGAAGAGTTAAGTGACCTGGCCAGGGTCCCACAGCCAGTGCACATCAAAGTTGAGACTTGAACCCTGGTCTTCTAGGCTCCAAGAGCAATAAGCTAGGTGGCACAGTGGACAGAACACCGGCTCACACGGTTGCTAGCTATATGACCCTGGACAAGTCACTGCCCCCATCAGCCTCAGTTTCCTCATGTGTAAAGGGAGGGGGGCTGGACCCAGTGGCCTGGGAGGTCCCTTCCAGCTCTGTGTCAGGGATCCCATGACCCTCTATCCAGCTGCCACTCAGCCTCTCAGGAGCGAGGCTCCACTAGTCGATTGTTCCTACAAAGAATATCGGGTAGTTAAGCTGACTCTGATTCATTAGTGTGATGTGGCCACCAGGTAAGCTGATGAGATCTCAGGCTGCCCTGAGAGGGGGCACAGCTTCCAGGAACAGGCCATTCCCACCATCCTTTGCCTTCATCAGATTTCCTCTGGCTTCAGTTGTGGACACCTGAGGAGTACCCCCAGGAGGGATTTGAGGGGAGATCACTTGGGGATCTGCCAAAGGGAAGATTCAGGGGGCACAAGAGAGTTGTCCTCAAGTATGTGAAGGGCTGCCAGAGGGCAGGACAAAGAGTTAAGGATGGCGGTTGTCTAATTAGAACCCTACCAAAGTATAACAGGCTGCCTGGGGAGGTAATGAGTTCCCCTTCCGAGGCAGTGTGCAAGAAGAGCTTGGGTCTGGGATTCTCAGGAATGGTGTAAAAGGGACTTGTTCAGGCACTGGCATTCTGGGCTTTCTAGGTTTCACATGGAGAAGCTCTGTAAGGATAAAGGAACTGGATTGAGAGCTGCCGAGGGTCCTCGAGTCCACCCCCCCCCCCATTTTACTGATGAGGAAAAGGAAGCTTGGACATGGCCATGATCACCGAGGCAGGACTCCAAGCCAGGTCCAAGTCCTCTCCGCCCCGGCTGTAGACTCAGTATGTTGGGAGCAGGGGAAGGGGCTGCATGCAATGAGGATGGCTCCCATCTCTACCGGCCACTTATATCCATGTATAACAGGAGCCACCCAAGAACTTTGTGAGGTAGGAATTCCCATTTTGCAGATGAGGACGCTGAGGCTTAGGGAGGCTGGGTCAGTGCCAGAGTGGAAGGTAGTGTGGTCCAATGGGAAGAGGGCTATTTTTTGCAAAGGGAGCCGGAGGGCTTAAATCCCAACTTGGCTATGTTCTCTCTCCCTAGGTGATTTGGAGAATGTCGCTAACCTCTCTGGGGACTCAGTTTACCCCTCTGCTGAAGGCGGCAGCCTCTGAGGTTCCCACTCTGACATAAGCCAGGCTTGTCTCAGGCCACAGGAGCAGCTGGGTTTTCCTCCATCACTGACAGGGTTCACCTTTCCAGGGTCCAGAGTATCCATGGTAAACCAGTCTCACTCCCTTGGCCGGGTGAGGCAAGCAGAGACAGAATCTTCCTGGGCCCCCACTGTCCTTACCCCCCTCCCCGGCACTCCTAAGCAAGAGCCTGCCAGCCTTGGCCATTACATCCCCCCCCTTCCTTCCGACACACTTTCCACGAGGTGCTTCGATGAAGCTCACAGATCCCTTTTTATTGGTTATGGCAGTTGTGGGCTATTTCCGGCACCATTCACCAAGGGGGCCAGAATCTCACCCACAAAGTCCCCCACTGAGCAACTGCAGGATGGGTCTCTTTTCTCTGCTTAGAGGTAGCTGGGGGCACCACAGCGCACAGAGAGCTGGGTCTGGAGTCAGGAAACCCTGAATTCAAATCCAGCTTCAGACACTTACTAGCTATGTGACCTGGGCAAGTCACTTAAACACTACCTGACTCAGCTTCCTCATCTGTAAAATGGAGATGGTGACAGCACCTACCTCCTAGGGTTGTTGTAAAGATCAAATGAGACAATATTTGGCACAGTACCTGGCTTTCAGTAGGTGCTTAATAAATGCTCATTCCCTTCCTCCTTCTGCCTTCTCACAAGACTCACCATACTTTGGGGGTTCTTGGAAACTTTATTCAAACTTTTCCAAAGACATTTCCTGTCCTAAGTGTCTTGTCCTTCCCTTGACCCCAATTTCTGGCCCTTCCCTCACAGAGGAGGAAACTTTGCTCCAGAGAGTAATAGGCTCTTTGTGTTCCAACTCTTCCCAGCCACAGAGGCTCCTAACTTGGGAACAAATCCTTGACTTTTACCCGCACCCCAAATACCCAGCAAGTTCTAGGAAGTCTCCTTCCCAAGGATCTCTGGTGATTCTTTGCATCTGCTCACATGGCCACCCAGCCCCTTGTTCAGGACCTTCTTACCTCCCCATAACTGCCCCGATCATCCTCCGCGGGCACACATCTGATCAGGTCACTCCACCTCTCAAACACCCTTCCTAACTCCCATTTACCCTCCACCATCTGACTCCATCAAACATTTCCTGCCCTCTGTCAAGTTCTTGCCTATATAGATCACTTAGATATTAGTGATGGTCACTGCCAACAGTCAGCACCGCTCAGGCTTGGTCTTGTACCACAGCCACAAAAAAGCTATTGTCAGAATAAATGGCTGATATTTGGATAATTTTTATAAGGCTTATTATGCAAATCACTTTCTATGCTGATTTATATACTGATTATACAAATTGGTTTATATACTGATTATACAAATCAATTTATATACTCTGTTATCTTTAACAGTGTGGTAAACATTTAACAACTGGCTCTCTCTGATAAAACAAAAACGCACAGGACACACTTTTAAGTAAAATCTGACCTATTAATATTTCTCCATCACTTTCTCAAGTCTAGACAATCAATAAAACAAAGCAGTATTGTCCATTTCAGAAGTATAAAAGTTCCCTTGATAATTTTACAGTGGACTCTTCCAAGCCCACTGTTAAACTCTCACTGGGGTTGGTCCAATCCCACACTAGCACTCCCCCTGATTGTGTTCCAGCCTCATAACATCCGTACAAGGTAGGGACTAAGGCATTATTTTCTCCCTTTCGGAGGCTCAGACTTTTATGTGGTCCACCAGCTAGTAAGTGTCTGAGAAAAGATTTAAGTTCAAGCCAAACCAAGTCAAGCTATCCACTGTCCCACACTGCCTGCTTTGTTGCCAAATTTAGCCTCACGCTCGTCTTTTAAATTCACATGAGACTTGTGTCAGGAGGCTGAAACAGGGTTCTAAAGTGACCAGAGAAAAGATGACGAGGAGGGGATGGCGATGAGGTCATGTCTTTAGATATTTAAAGATCTCCTCCCCCCAGCCTCCCTGAATTAATGAATGTCTCTGGGTCTCAGTGGAGACTCAGTGACTTCTCCTCCCAGCTCTGTGACTATGACCCTGTGATTATGTAAAAGAGGGACTGGGTCCCAGGGGACACAAGCCCTCAGTAACTGGGGGGTAGAATCTAATTACTGCAGATGACTCTAGAAGCGAGGTGTAGACCTCAAGAAGCCTTCAAATCTCTGGGGTGTGGCCTGAACCAGATGAAAATGTCATTGGGAAATGCTTTGCATCATAAATAAAAGTACAGCAAAATATAGATAATGTTAGGTTGTGGTTTTCTAAGTCCACAGGTGGCTGTTTCTATTAGTGTTTGACACCCCTGGTCTAGAAGACAGAAGTGGGAGAAGGTACAAGGAAGAAGATTCCAGGTAAATACAGGAATCATAGGACTGCAGCTCAAAGGAACTCAGAGGTCATCTTGCCCAACCCCTTCATTTTTACAGATGAGGAAACTGAGTCACAGAAAGCTGAGGTCACTCCTGGTGGTGATAGTGAAAGGACTGGATCCCATTTTGATTCCAAATCTGATGCTCTTCTTTGCCCAACCCTAAAGAGTCTAAGAATTAGTGCTGTGGGGTTACCTCCTCAGATAGGAAGCTCCCAGTCACTGTCCTGCCTTCAGGGATTCAAGCCTCAGGTGCAGGAGGGCCTGGATAGTCTGGATCCCACCTCTGCCCTGCATGACTCTTGGGCAAGTCAGGTCTCCTGCCTGAGCCTCAGTTTCCCCATCTGAAAAATGGAGATAAATGCCAGTTTCACTGCTTTTCTGGCTGTATGGTTGGAAATGCTTTGTCAGCCTCCCAGGGCCCAGGATAGGCGAGCCATTGTTGACTCTTGGGGATGGTTTGTCCCAGAAGCTGGGGTGGGGTGGGGCCCTCACAGGGTGGCTGTCCCTCTCTCGACAGTCCCCACTCCTCCAATCTCCAGATTAGAAGACAGACTGGCATCTGAAAACCCAGAAGAGGACCTGAAGCGCTATATATCTGTAACAAAGAATCAGCACAGCCTTGGGATGGGGCCCTGCTGTCTTCCCAGGGCCCATCTCTGATGCGTCTGCACTGGAGGGATTTTTCCTCATTCAGATTCACTGTTCCTCCAGTCTGTTGGGCTATTGGCCTGTCTCCCTGAAGGGGAGGCTGAGTCACGAGGCTGCACATCTATGGCTACTTGCTACCTCAGGGGCCATCTATTTAGTCCAATCACCTCGTGATTCAGAGGAGGAAAGTGAGGCCCAAGGAGTTTGTGACCTGCCCCCCCACCCAAGGCCACAAAGGTAGCATGTGGGAAAGTCAGGATTCAAACCTAGATCCCCCAGCTCTAAATCCAGAGCTCTCCTACCCATCTCATCCTGCCTTAGAAGGGGGCAAGGTGAAGCCCATTGGGAAGGGGGGAGACAAGATGGGTGAGAAGCTACAAATCCCATTCCATGCAATCAGAGCTTACCTCACTGGGTCTTTGAGGCTCCCAGATTTTTCTCCCCTGGTGTTCTGTCCAACTCCCAACCAAAATCTGTCTGTCAGTCCGAGGTCACCCCCCGGAGATTTCAGGGAGTAGCAGCCGAGGTAAACAGAGGAACAGAAACATCCGGCTGTTCCTTGGGGCATGTGCTCAGGTGCTCAGAGGATACACACGGAAACGCTATTGAACCTCTGGAGAAGACGTGACGGACAAGCCCAACCTGTTTGCTCCTGGCAAACAGCGGGCCCTGAATCTTGTCTGTCCACTTTGTGGTGACATAGGAAGCCTGCAGGTACATTATTCACTCCCGGGGCCATGAGGGACCCCCACTGCTCCAGGCCTGCCACCAAAGAACAGCTTCATGGGCTCAGAACGGGCAGGGCCAATGGCCTGCCACTCTCCCTCAGCTCTGGGGCCCTCTAGGACGGCCCATGGTGAAAAGGCTCTGCCTAGCCAACTCAGGCATAGCTAGTTTAAAAGAGGCAGCTTATTTGCCTACTCCAAGCTCCAAAAAACAAGACAGTGAGAGAACTGGGCTTCAAATTTGGGCTGGCACTCCCTATTTGGACTCAAGAGGATAGAGCCAGAGCAGGAGGTGGGAGTGGGAAAGGCACAAATTTAGCCCAAATAAAACAGGCTTTCTTGGGAAGCAGGGGGTTCCCTTTCTCTGGAACTCCCCAAAGGGAAGCTGGGGGACCACTTGAGGGTAGAGATTCTGTTGGGGGATGGATTAGACTAGATATTGGCTGAGACCCATTCCAACACAGAACAGGGAATTCTTTGAACTTTGTGACCCTGGACAAATAGGTCTCCTCATCTCTCTGGGCATCAGTTTTCCTCTTCTGTAAACTGAAGGTTGAATCTCTTCCCCAAGAAGATAGGAGGAAGTAGAGCAGAGTTGTGAAACAATGGAGAAGAATCTGGGATCTTATCATCTATGAGGGTTATTGAGTCAGTTGGCTCTTCTACTTCAAGTAAGTGGTAAGATGCTATACCCATCTTCTAAATCTGAACCAAGTGAGGGTGCATCTTGAGAGAATCCATTCAATTTAAGACATTTCAACTAGGTAGGACAGAAAATCTCTTCCTTAGTTGTGGAAACACTTGCTTTGAGTTAGCTATAAAGGGTGAGAAAGTTCAGGATCTGATGATTGAATCAAGTGGTGCGGTGAGACTCCCAAGAAAGAGGGAGTCACTGGGGAGGGTTGGAGAAGAAGATGTTTCTGCCTCTGCCTCCATCCCTTCTTGCCTTGACTGGAGGGGGACCTACTGAACTTTGGAGGACCAAAAGATTTAGTATCCTCCATGTTTGCAACAGTCTCCTACCTCAGCCATGACTACTGACTTCCTTTAAGTCCTACCTTCTAACTAACTCCCCATCCCCAACCAAAATGTTAGGGTCCATAAGAAGCCTTCCTCAATCTCTCTATCCCAATTCCTTCCTTCTTGAATGATTTCCTATTTATCCAATCTAAAGCTTGCTTGGTGTACACACACACACACACACACACACACACACAGAGACACACAGACACACACACACACAGAGACACAGACACACACACACGCCCCCTTATCTTTCCTACCAGACTGTAAGTTCATAGAGGGTTGTCGTTCAGTTGTGACCAACCCCTCATGATCCCATGGACGATACTTTTTTCTGGGAAAGGATCCCGGAGTGCTTTGCCATTTCCTTCTCCAGTGGATTAAGGTAAATAGAGGGGAAGTGACTTGCCCAGGGTCACCCAGCTAGCTAGTAAGTGCCTGAGGCCACTTTTGAGCTCAGATCTTTCTGATCCCAGGCCTAGCACTCAATCCACTGAACTGCCCAGCACTGTAGTTCCCACCCTCTTGTCTTTTGCCACTTTTTGTAACCCTGGGACTTAGCAGAGCGCCTGGCACACAGTAGGTGCTTAATAACCATACATGGAATGATTGATTAGTGGGTGGCCTGGTATCATCCCCGAAGCAGCAGCTGCTGGCAGCAGTGTCTGAAATGGGAGGCAAGCAGAGCCTGGTCACGATGATGAGGGAGAGATCCAGGACTGCAGAACAGTGAGCCCACGACCACCGGAGCCATTCTGAAGACTCCAGCCCAAAGACTTGCAGGAGTTGTGAGTCTTCCCTTTTGCCCCTGTGATCTTCAGGCCCTGGCCTACCCTCCCCGAGACTCTGTGTGTACTTGTTGGAGAGGACCAACCAAATTACCAAAGTGAATACCCATTTCTGAGAGCTAATTGAGGCTGAATGATTAGTTGATATCAAGTGATAATCCTGGGAGAAGCCCACAGCTGAGGGCTTATTATCTGTGACAATGGAAAGTCTCCCCCCCCCCCAACACCTCAGGATTGCTCCTGGAATCCTGAGGGGAAGCAGCCATTCCCCATCCCCGGAGGGAGAGCAGCTCTGGGGCCCTAACCTGCAGGTGTGGGTGGGAGTCGGGAGGGTAATCCAGATCTAGAGTTAAACTCTGAACCACTTTCTCTCTCTTTGACTAATCTGAAGCGCCTGAAACCCAAACAGAGAGGGTCTTTTAGAAACAAGGCTTTAGATAAAGCCTCAAGATAAAATAGCTAATGCACAGAGTAGCTTGTATTAGTATTATATAGTTCAACATGGCGCCCTGCTCCAGGGAGCCAAATTCACCGGCTCATTTCCATGGTGAATGTTTATCTGAATGTCCAGTGGCAAAGCTAAACAGTTGAAAGAAAATGGAATTAGGACTTAATATTTTGTTTGACTTTGAGCACAGCAAGATGGCTAAAATAATATCTCATAAAACGGAAAGTTTCTATTTTCACCAAAATATTTGGGGAAAAGTTCATTTATTTTGAATTTGGATACCTAGATTCAGGGGGCCATGCTCAAGGCAGGGACAGAAGAGGCTGAGAGCTACGACTGAGTTGGAATGAGAATGATAACAGTCCACATTTACATGGCATGCAAAAGTTTGCAAAGCACTTGGAGTGACAGCTGAGGTTTTGGTAAGCTTTGAGATGACCAAGAGATATTGCCTCATCTGGGACTCCCAAGAGCCCCGGGAGCTCATGGTCTCAAGAGTTATTACCTTCATCTTACAGATGAGAAGACAGAGGCACAATGACGTGTGCACACAGCCATTAGAAGCCCAGTCTCACTCACTCCAAGCCCAGCAATACTTCTGTTCTCTGAAATCAGCCTCTATGGCATTTCTTCCATAAAGATAAAAGTGATCTTTAGACAAAGCATCACTTGGGAGTTAGGAAGACCAGACTTCTCATTCCTTTCTGGTACTTGAATACCCATGTGTCCACAGTCAAGTCACCTCATGTTTAAGACCTCATTTTCCTCATCTGTAGAAATGGAGTTCATGCCTATTAAACAGTCCCTCACAGGCTTGTTCTAAGACTAAAACAGGACCACAGAATCATAGATTTAGATGGGGAAGAGATTTAGAGTTCACTGAATCCAACTCCCTCCTTTTTCAAGTCAGGAAAGTGGTAGAGGGGTCAAGTGGCTTGCTCCATGTTGAGATGGGAACAGTCTATCCACAATGTCAAGCCTCCTCTCAGGTCGGTAGGGAGTTCTGCATACAGTTAAAGTGATATTCAAATGTCATCTCCTTCTTATAACTGGTTGTACAGTGCACATTCTTCACTGGTAGACACCTGCTTGGGTCTGTGGAAGTCAGCCACAACCATTGAGGCTTTAGATTTCAACATTTCAATATTGAATAATTCCATAATCAACAATCAGTATTTCAAAAGTGAATAATTCAATACTCAATAATTTCAAAACTGAACTCAATATTTCCATTTCTCTGTGGCACCATGACGGAATGCAAAGACTGTCCCTGTATTCACTCATCTCCAAAGACAGGGCTGGATTTCTGACCTCAAGGGGGTCTTTTTGACCAGCACACCTGAGAGACAGGTCTGGCTCGGCAATCAGCAGGGCAGCCAGGTCTCCAGATTTAGGCCTCAAACTCTGGGCAAGGGAGAGTGTGCATAGCCTCAAATGATCATGCTTCCTCTCCTCTTTTCCTGGGTCAAGCTCAGTCATTATAATCCCACATCATTTAGATTTTTTATTGATTCTTCTATTTACTTGGTATCTTTTTCTTGGTTGCCCTTACTTTACCTGGGATCCTTTCAAATATATCTTCTCATGTTTCTCTAAATATTAGATATTCATCATTTCTTTCTGCCCAGTCATTTTCCATTATATTCACCTAACCAACCACCAACCATTTATTAAGCACCTACTGTGTACAAAGGCAAAAAATGAAAGTCCCTGCTCTCAAGGAGCTTACATACTAACAAGGGAGACAAGATGTAATATGTAACACCCTACTTGAGTTCATTCCTCCAACTCACACTGGCTCTGAGTCCAGAGAGGGTTGGCTGCTACTGTCAGTGTTACAGAGAGTAACCCTTTGAGTGTCTATCCTCTTACATTCAGTGTATAAGCCCCCACTGGTGCTCCCCTTTAATAATCAGCCTATGGCCTTAGTTAGTTCTTTAACAAATTTATTCAAACTGAATACCAAGAACTGAGGCAGCCAGGTGGTGCAGTGTTTGGAGTGCCAGGCCTGAAGTCAAGAAGACTTAGAGCTCAAATCTTGCCTCAGACTAACTGTGTGACCCTGGGCAAGGCACTTAGCCCTGCTTGTCTCAGTTTTCTCATCTGTAAAATGATCTGGGAAAGGAAACAGAAAACCATTGCAGTATTCTTGCCAAGAAAACCCCAAATGGGGCTGTAAGGAGTCAGGACAAAATTGAAATGACTGAACAGCATACGAAGAAGAGGAGTTATAAAGCATCTCTCGCCCCTCCCCCCCAAATCAAGAGAACACTCTCCCACAAATACACATAGAGTCAGGGAAGAAGAAAGGGCAGAGAGTACAATGGTAGTGAAGCACATATGTGGTCGGGAATGCTTGACACTCTGGAGCGGCAGTCCTAGGCCTTTCTTTCTCCAGATGGTCCCCATAGAATGTGCTGTGGAGCGTGGCCTCAGTGATGGATGAGGGGCCACATTGCTCATGGGGGCGGTCTCCTTGAAGAGCATGAATAGGCAGCTTGACTAGGCTTTCTGCCTCAGAGCACAGTGTCTCAGCAGTGGGTCAATGTGCTGTTGAGCTGGCTCAGGCAGGCTGCTCATCTCCTTAGCAGGCTTGCCTACTGCTGGTCTGGGCTGAACAGATCGCTCAGTGGGTGGACCGGTCCGCAGAGGCCACTCAGCCACTGGGCAGCTGCTGCCAGATTGGGCTGGGAAGACCACTCAGACACTGGAATGATGCTTCTGGCCGAGGGCAGTCACCCACATGATTGCTCTCGGGGTGGGGGGCGCTGTCTCTTCTGGATGGGCCAATAAGCTGAATTCCTTGGGCTTCTTTGATGGGCAGCTACAGGCTTTCAGCACCTTCAGCAGCTGGCCCCGCTAGGTAATATTGCACAGCTAGGCAGCTCTCCTTCAGACATGGCAACAAATTTTCCCCTAGCCTTGGCAGGAGCTCTTTGGCTCCCTCATTTTGTTATTCAGTCAT
Organism: Phascolarctos cinereus; assembly: GCF_003287225.1. Classification (NCBI taxonomy): domain Eukaryota; kingdom Metazoa; phylum Chordata; class Mammalia; order Diprotodontia; family Phascolarctidae; genus Phascolarctos; species Phascolarctos cinereus. The sequence continues at coordinate 260,314,305 of NW_027556402.1, read as the reverse complement.
GTCCAACTCTCCGTGACCCCATTTGGGGTTTTCTTGGCAAATATACTGCAGTGGGTTACCATTTCCTTCTCCAGCTCACTTTACAGAAGAGGAAACTGAGGCAAGCAGGGCTAAGTGATTCACCGAGGAACACACAGCTCGGAAGTCTGAGGCAGGATTTGAACTCAGGAAGATGAGTCTCCCTGACTCCTGGCCTAGCACTCCACCCACTGCACCACTTAGCTGGCTCCCTGGCCAACTCATGCCTACCTGGCTCTCTAATGCCTACCTAGCCTTAACGAGGCAGTTTTGTTACCTCCAGGGAGGAGGCCTGGGGTGGTTGGTTTCTCCGGTTCAATAATCTTACTCCAAGGACAATCACCTCAGCCGGGGCCTCCTGCTGGCTTTATGTAGATCAGTCTCAATTCAGCTGGTTCTACTGCTTAAGTGTTCCATCTGGGTGCAGATGACTGGCTAGAGACAAAGGTAGGACTTTCAGCTAAGGCCCCAGGCGCACACTCATTGTCTCCAGAGGCCTCTTCATATGCAACTGAGCTAGTCCAGTCTCAGACCCCAGCGGAGCTAAGAAATGTTCCTTTGGCATTTGACCCCTGACCCAATTCCTTTTACATTTCAATGTCTCTGTCCCCCAAGGCTCACCAGGGATCCCAACTGCCCCTGCTTAGATACAAACACTACCACCATTTCTTAAACTGTTCCTCAGGCAATGATGTTTTGGTGAAATCTAGCACAGATTTGCCTTTAGATCTCTAGAGGAATGTTCCGACCTTACTCTGAAGAGGGAAGGAACTGCAGAGGTTGAACTACATTAAAAGGAAAACTGTCGCAAGATGAAGCATTTGGTTTCTGATCTTTGGTTGCTGAGCCTTGTCTAAACCTCATGGGTGACTGGGAAACACACCCCGAGTCCCCTGTTTCCACTGGATCCCAGAAAACCAACATCTCCACTTCCAAAGAGCCCAATTCCTTCCCAGTGGGACAGCCCTTCACCCAGATGGACAGGAACCAGCCCAGCCTCTCTGTACTCCAGGATGTCTTCAAGCTGTCCACCAAAGGAATGGTGCTGGGCTGCACGTGTCAGGAGCTGCCATGATCCCCTCCCAGACACTTCCAAACCACAGCACCTGTACGTGGGCAATCCTTTTTATCTCTCCTGCCCCCATAGCTTCCAGTTCTCCTTTATATTTGTTCTCATATGATAACATGAAGCAGCAACTGAATAATGCCAGTGACCGAGTCTGGGATTTTTCTCCTTCTACAGAAGGTTAGTTCAGGACTCCACCTTGAGGCTGACAATAACTGCTGTTTCCCTGCCTGGAATGACCATCAGAGAAGCCCCAGCCATTTTGGCTCAGTCTCCAGTGCCCTCCTGGGGACTGTCCTCTCTCCCCCCACCCTTTATATGTTTGTTGCCTTCCCCCATCAGAATGTAAGCTCCTTGAAGGCAGGCATTGTCTTCTTTGTTTTCAATTGTAGCTCTAGTACCTATACAGGGCTGGACACTGAGTAACTGCTTAATCAATTTCCTTCTTTCATTTATACATTCATTTGAATGAATGGGGTACTCAGATCCGGGTCTTCCATAAAATGAGTGGACCTCAATAATAGACTTAAAGGTTCTTTGTCAAGAAAAGCCCAAATGGAGTCAGGACGGGTCACAAGAGGTCCCAACGTGACTAAAAACAACTGAACAACCCAAACTCCCAAATGCCTTGAATTTCTGGTCTTCTCACTGATGATTTGGGGCTGCCAGGGGGCACCATGGCATGCAGAGTCGGGGCCTGGACTCAAGAAGGCCTGAGTTCAGATCCAGCCTTCAATACTTAGTAGCCATGTATCTGGAGGGAGTCACTTAACCACTTTTTGTTTGCCTCAATTCCCTCAACTATACAATTCGGACAGCACTTCCCTCCCGGGGTTATTGTGAGGATCAAATGAGATCATATTTATGAAGTATTTAGCACAGGGCCTGGCACATAGTAGGGACCCTTTCCTTCCTGCCTGCCTTCCTTGCTTCCTCCCTCCCTTCCCTTTTTCCTTCCTCCCTCTCTTTCCCTCCCTTTCTTCCCACTTTTCCTTATTCTCCTCTATCCCTCCCTCCTTCCCCTCCCTCTCTTTCTTTCTCTCTTTCTTTTTCTTCCTTCCTTCCTTCCTTCCTTCCTTCCTTCCTTCCTTCCTTCCTTCCTTCCTTCCTTCCTTCCTTCCTTCCTTCCTTCCTTCCTTCCTTCCTTCCTTCCTTCTTCTCTAGTTTCACCTTCCTCCCTCATCAAACCACTCCTCAGAGTTGCTAAGACTATGCCGGATGGCCTGGTGGGAATTTTCTCTTCTCTGTGACTGGCAGGCTCACAAGCAGAGTAATGTCCTGAGGTATTCTGAAAGGTGATTAAGAGAAGAGGCCTGGGGAGACACAGAAGTTGGCTTCCTAGTGCCCAACAATTGAAAGTTGGCTGGAATTGAGAGTGCAGGCTTATATGCAGTCATGTTTTCCCCTCCACCTTTCTGAGGTCTGGGATGTTGAGAATATCACTTGTTCATTCATTCACTCATTCATTCTATGACTAGCACAGCATCTCTGTAATTCACCAGACCATGTACCTGGCCCCTGATGTGATCCCCCGCTTCTCCCAGTCATCTTCACAGATCTTTCTGGTCATACACTCACTTCCTGCTCCATCTCATAAAGTGTCTCCACATGTATATACTTGCAAAAGAAAAATATAACAGTTTAAACTATACTGGGCTCAAAACTCTAAATTCTTTTTGTCTAGTTGGTCCAAGTGGTGCTTCCTTTTTGGGGCTCCTTCCCCCGGGCCCCGATGCTTGTGTTTCACCTGCCCTTCTTCAGGAGCAGCAGCCAATGGGCCACCTTGAGGACAAATCTCTTCACTGCAGAGAAGACCATCCCAGCTTGTGGCTGCTAGGGCCCCACAAAAAGCCTCCCAGAGATGCTTGGGCAATTGATGCAGGAAGTGAGCTCTTGTTTTCTCTCTGAGGATGAATAATTTAGCTTTGTTTTGACAGGCTGGACATGGAGTGCAAATGAAGCACTATTAGGGATGGCCAATGGGCTGCTATCTGGGACAGCCATGCCCACTTGGGTCCTGTAGAGTCCTCGAGCTGAACTCATGCCAGACATCACCTTGGAGGGCTGGCAGGGACGGCTTCTGGGCCAAGGCACGATGATCAGATGTGCTGGGGAGCAGCTCCTGGGGGAGAGGGCATGTGCTCCAGGGCAAAAACTTCACCCTGGCTTATGCCTGTCTGTTCCTTCATGGCATGCAAACATTTTCAGAGTTTTGGGTTTCTAATCTTCCACTTGTGCCATGTTTTAGAAGCAATCTGAGATAGGCAGGCTGGAATACCATTCCTCGTTTAATGTCAGGCCAGAGGCCAGCAATGACAGCTCTCTGAGCTCTGATGACTTTGTAGGCTCATGCTCAGTGATGATCATGCCCGCATCATGCTCTGGCCCCAGAGCACTAACTAGGAACCCCAGCCCCTGGGGCAGATTCAGTTCCAAGGAAGGTAAAATGATACTCCTAAAAATCTGGGCTGTGCCTGTATGGGCGTGGAGGGCAAAGGAAGGCGAGTCCTAGAACAGGTAATTTAGATGCAAGGGCAGCCCGTGGAGGAGAGGGGATGGCCCATCCTCTCCCCACTGGAACACCAGCTTCTGCCACTAGCAAAGCCCCATCTGTGTCGCATGTATTATGGCAGGGTACCTCAGTCACCTCATTTAAGAAATGAGGATGCCAATGCTTGTGATCACCAAGGGGCAGAATGGCTTCATAAAAATCAGGTCACACCTAACTAACCTCATTTCTTTTTTCACACAGTTACTGAGTGGTAGATCAGAGGAATGCTTTTGATAGGGTTACCTAGATTTTAGCAAAGCCTCAGATAAAATCTCTCATGCAGTGCTTGTGGATAAGGTAGCGAGGGATGGATCAGAGTACAGTACGGTCAGAGCATCTTGGACCCGACTGAATGACTCAGTCCATGGATCCACGTCGCCTTGGAAGGAGGTCCCCAGTGAACGACCCCAGAGAGCTCTGCTGTGCCCAGCGACATTTATATCTATATCTATATCTATCTATAGATATATAGCTTTTTATTTTTTTGGTGAGGCAATTGGGGTGAAGTGACTTGCCCAGAATCACATAGCTAGTAAGTGTCAAGTGTCTGAGGCTCGATTTTAACTCAGGTCCTTCTCACTCCAGGGCCAGTGCTCTATCCACTGTGCCACCTATCTGCCCCCTGTATAACATTTTTATCACTGACAGACAAATACACCGATTGCATGCTTATTTCGATAAGCAAAAACTGTGAATGAGAGCTAACAAACTCCATGCCAGGGGCAAGATCCAAAGAGAGTCTACTGGGCAGAATTCAACAAGATTAAATTTTATAGGGATAAATGTAAAGACCTATATTGGGATTTTTTTTTTAAAAAGTCGACTTTGCACATCCGAAATGGGGGAGGAGTGGCAAGCTAGCAATGGTGAAAAGGATCTGGGACTCTGGGTAGACTGCAAGCTGATGATGAGCCAGTCATGCGGCAGCTGAGGGGAGGCCCATCTCAGAGAGGCATAGCCGCTCTATGCCATAATAGCTAACATTTATGTAACTTGGCACACATGCTCCTGGGAGGCGGTGGGTCTCGCTGGTTAAAGAGCCGGCCTCCAAGCCTGCAGACCGGGGGTCAAGGTGGGTCTCTGATGTGCACTGGCTGTGTCACTGAGCACGTCACTCACCTCAGAGCTCACAGCAACCCTCCAGTCATGTCAATAAGCATTTATTAAGCACCTACTATGTGCCAGGCTCCCTGCTCTCAAAGAGCTCCCAGTCTAATGGGGAGACATGTGGATAGCCGCATACAAACCAGCCACAGGCAGGACCACCTGACATAACAAGCTGACATGAATTCAAGATAGACAAGCAATTGCAGGGTCTTGGATTATCACAGCTAGAAGATGCTTTTGAGACCATCTACTCCAACCCAGAACTGAACAAAAATACTCCTACAACAACAACATAGCAAGAATAGTGTGTGCCAGGCCCTGGGCTAAGCACTTCACAATTGTTATCTCTAATCCTCACAATAACCCTGGGAGGTAGGTGCTGTTATTACTCCCATTTTACAGATCAGGAAACTGAGACGGACAGGGCTGAGTGACTCACCTGAGGTTACACAGATAGTTAAGTGTTTGAGGCAGGACTGCTGCCTTCAGATCCGGCCCTCTACCCACTGTATCATTTCACTGCCCCAACATCTTGGACAAGAAGCCATCCTAACCCTGCTTGATGACCCCCAGGGATGGGGGTCTCACTCCTTTCCAGGGGCAGCCTATTCCACTTTCTGAGGGACAGCAGTTTTGGGGGAGGGCAGAAAAGGATCTTGTGAGTGACTCATTACAGAATGTCACGAACTCTGAATCAGCTTTGTCTCTTCCACTGGCCTAACTATAGGATTCATTAAGCACTTACCCGGTGGAAGCCTCCTGGCCAGATTCTAAGGCTCCTCCTTGCTTCCCTTCCTTCTCACGTCCTGTTTTTTTCTGTTGCCCTCTGCACTAAAGTCAAGGACCCTGAAACAGGCAAGGCTGGTTTCCTTTTACTCTTCCTTTTCATCTCTTCTATGAGCTTTTCATTACAGGCCATTTCTAAGGGGGCTTGGAGGCACCCAGATGTCTGGGTTCCTTTTTAGCTCAAGGAAATAATGGGCCTGGGGACAAGGTTGGTTGGCACTGGCATGGATGGTGGAAAATGGGGTGCTGCTTGGGAACAGATTGGCAGGCTTATGGACTTTTCGGAGCTCTCTTTAAATGGCAGTTAAATTCCAGACTGAAGATGTGTGTGAAGGTCTGAGGTCTAGCAACCTCACCGAGCAGCATCTGATGTGTCACCATGGAAGCTCCAGATGTTGAAAGAAAAGGACATGAATACCCAAGTGATGGCTTAATTAGGAGGTGGTCCTTACATGATAATAGGGCTCCCTTAACTTAACAGCAGCCCCGGTATATTTAGAACAAGGCCTGACTGACAAAACAATAATGAACTGCGACTTTGCAGAAATGTTTTTACTTCATAAATATGGCCCGATGCTTTTCTGAGGCAAGGCTCAAGATGATATTGGAACTAGCCATTCCCTTGTAGTGGGGGGTGGGAGGGTGGAAGGACAAAGGTGTGTCTACACCCTGTTATCCCTTTATGAAGTCTGGAAGAGATCCCTCTTATAAAATTGGAAGGGCAGCTTGCCATTGGCTAGCTAAAGATTGGCTTTGCCCCTGAGGTCCTCTAAAAAGGTAATTCAGTTAAGCCACGTTAGACAATGAGAAGCTTCGTGCAGTCTACACTCTGTGGGGAGATGAGAGTGGAAAGTGGGAGATGAGAAGATATTTTCTTTCTTTTTCTGCCCTCCATCAGCCATGGTGTCTTGCATCAGAGCTACATGTCCAGTACAAGGCATCTTCTTTAGCAAGGAGAAGACATGCACACACATAAAGTCAAGGACAGGGACAGGAAGCAATTTCAAAGAGCATGACCCCTGGCAACAAAGAAAAGAGTCAACAATGGATACCAGTGTGTTCTCTTGTGGAAAATGCTTATTACAGTGTTCAGAAGACTTATTGTTATAGTGTTTACATCCAACTAGAGATTCTTTAAACCCAGAAAGTGCGCCTGAACTCAGCATCTCTCCAGGAATGCTGGAGATGGTTCTGGGAATCTTGGGTTTGCCCAGGTCCTAGATCTATCCTTGTTCTGGGTCCACCAAAGCTTATGTTTTGGGTTCCCTTTGTGTTTAACTTCAACCCAAATTTTATTGACTGTTTACATTTACTGATATCCATCTCAATCTATCTTGCTTTCAAGTTGCCCTCAGAGCAAAACTGTTTAACTCCCCAGTGTGGTATACTTATCTAAACTCTATAAATTGTAAACCTTCCAGAGGCCAGGGAGAGGGAGCCATGCCTCCTTTCTGGCTTGCTCTCCTCCACCAAACAACCTAATACATTTCTTTCTAAGACTATTTTAGATTTGGGCATCTGTTTTCTTGATAATACTCTCTTCCCATGGATACTGTGAGTATAAGTTGGAAAGTATGATCTATAGGCAGGTCTGATCAAGTCATCTCCCTACTCAGCAAATTCCAGTGGCTTTCTCTTGCCATCTGGCATCCAGCATAGATATAAGCTCTTCAATTTGGATTTCAAAGTCCTTTGCAGCCTGACCCCTTCCTACCTTTCCACTCATCTTCCACTTAACCGGCTTCCTGAAACTCTGAGGTCTAACCACTATTATTCATACCTGACGCTCATCTCCATGCCTTTACAATGGCTGCCCCCTCCCCCCCTGCCTAGAATGCCCTTCTTTCTCACATCTCCTAGAATCCCTGATTTCTTTCAAGACTCACCTCAAGTACCATATTCTACATTAAGCCTTTATGACCCATCCCCACCCCCACCTGCTCAGGTATCCTCTCCCCCAAACTCCCTTATATTCATTTCATATAAATTCTGAATAGACTTCTATGTGTCTATGTTGTCTTTCCCATTAAAGTGTAAGCTTATTTTACCCTTTTGTCCCAAGTATTTAGCACAATGCATTACATGCAGTAAGCACTTAATAAATGCTTTTTGATTGACTGGGGAGGGGTGTGGTATAATTTTCCATTCAGCTACCAAAGTGATAGGTTTGGTTTCATAACGGTAGGTCTGATAGGTCACTCCCCCCTCCCTGCCTTGCTCAGTGACCTTCACTGGCTCCCTATGACCTTCAAGGTCAAATATAAATTCCTCTGTTTGGCTTTTAAAACTCTTCATATCCTTAAAAACCCTTTCCTAGGTTTCTAGTCTTCTTATATTTCACTTCCCTTATGTGATCAACAACCCAGAAAGGCTGGTCTATTTGTAATTCCTTAAACATAAGACAGCATCTCTATTCTTCATCCTCTGGCCCCTCAGTTTCCCTGGCTTCAAGACCCAGCTCAAGTTGTGGCACGTGAAGGTAACGATTTTACTGAGCTGTAAGAGACAATCATGATGAACAGCAGGAGGCATGAGCAGACTTCTCTGAACTGAAGCAGAGCCAAGGAACAGTCTACACAATGGCTACAGCCATGCACAAGGAAGAGAACCAAGCCCACACACCAGTCAAAGATGAGTGTTATGAAATTACAGAAAACAAGCTTGGCTCCAAAGAAAAGAGATAATAGGACACTGCTCTCCACTGCTGCACACGTCAGGATTCACAACGATAGGACACTGCACATCACATCAAATTTTTTCCAATATATTGCTTGGTTTTGCTGAATTTTTTCTTTTACAAATAATAATAGTGTTTACATAGCACTTTAAGGTTTGCAAAACACTTTACATGTATCATTTAATTTGATCCTCAAAATGACCCTGCATAGGAGGTACTATTTTTACCTTATTTTACGAATCAGGAAACTGAGACCAAGAGAAATTAAATGACTTACCCAGGGACGTACATCTAAGCAAGTGTCTGAGGTTGGATTTAAACTCAAGTCTTCAGGCAGCTAGATAGCAAAGTGGATAGAGCACCTGCCAGTGCTGGAGTCAGGAAGACTAATCTTTGTGAGTTCAAATCTGGCCTCAGACATTTACCAGCTGTGTGACCCTAGGCAAGTCACTTCACTCTGTCTGCCTCAGTTTCCTCATCTGTAAAATGAGCTGGAGAAGGAAATGACAAACTATTCCAGTATCTCTGCCAAGAACACCCCAAATGGGGTCATGGAGAGTCAGACACAACTGAAAAATGACCCAACAACAATGTCTTGACTTGGAATGCAGCACTGTACCCATGATGCTACCTAGCTGCACATTATTTAATAAATTTTTAAAATCAAAACAAAAGGAGCACCTATGAGTCAAAAGGAGGGAGGTGACACACTAAAGTCTGACACCCCAAGTTTGGCAATAGCAGACCCAGATGGAAAACAGGATCTTTCCTGATCCATTGTCTATCAGATCCTCTTTATCCTAGGAAGGCTTGGCAGGGAGGTAGGGAACTGACCACTCAGGTCAAGATCAGCATGCCGATGGGCAGGCATAGAGTCCTTAATCGTCTAGATGATGTCTCCCACCATGTCCCACTAACAGTACTATCCAGGGATCGTTCACAAAGAAAGATGAAAAAAGCTCAGCCTCCACACCTGAACAAGAGTCCCCTTTCGCCTAGCCCAGCTCAGTCCAGTGAGCCTCTAGCCTGGCCTTGAGACATCCAGAAAGAAAAAATCCATCTCCTCACCAACCCCCCCCCCCCTCTGGACAGCTCTCATTGTTAAGAAGCAGTTTGTTTGTTTTTACATCAGTTTACATTTTTACATCAGTTCTGAACATCTTTGGGCTAAAGAGCCTCAGCCCCCACTCCCCACCCCCAGGTGTCCTTTTCTTGAATGCTTTCACTGGAATACTGAAAAAATAAACACTCAATAGCCAACTCTAGAAGGACCTTGGAAAGCACCTAGTTCAACCCCAACACTATTGACACAGAGACCTGGACCCAGAGAGGTGATGTCATCACTTGTCAGAGGGTCTAAGGGCAGTAAAAGTGGAAGGGGGGAGGGGAGGCTTGAACTTGTGTCCTATGACATCACATTCATGCTCCTAGTTCAGTTCTTTTGCCACTGGGACACCCCACTTCATTGTCTTCCTAAAAGAGATGACATGATTTGGTAACTTCTCCCTTTTCTCCCCCATTGAGCAGAAGGTATGAGCCTAAAGAAAAGAGTATCAGAAAGACCTGAATTCCTAATTGGCCTTAGGCACTTAGGAGTTGGGTGACCCTGGGTAAGTCAGCCTCTGTTTGTCTCAGTTTCCTCTTCTGTAAAATGGGGATAATAGTTGTGAAGTGCTTAGCACAGTGCCTGGCACATTGTAAGCACTGTATAAATGTTAGCTATCATCATCATCATCATCTTTCTTATTAATTGGAAGAAGGCTAATGGTAGAAGAGAGGTCTCTAGAGGTCACTAAGGCCCAGGATAGAGGGTTGTCAAAAATAATAAACACTCTATCAACCTTTGTCTCTCTCTCAGAGGGCTAGGAGACAGATCTGGAAGACCTAACAGAGGTCTGCTTCAGGACTGTCTTGTTGAATTACACCCTGAGCTCTGCCACTGATGGCTTTACCATGGTCAGGTTGCTTAGTTTCTTTGCCTACATTTCTTTGATGGAACACACACACACACACACACACACACACACACACACACACACACGCACACATGCACACATGCACACACGCACGCACGCACGTACGCACAAGTGCACACAAACAAAACAAATTCTAGTGACGTAGCTCACAACATTTTACTGAGACAGAATTACCAGGCAATCCTAGATTATGACCTGAGCTTGTCATATCCTTTGACAGCAGGACCAAATGAAAGGGGAAGGTAGCTGATGAACTCCACGCAATCCCAGGGGACCTTCTCCCTAAATGTAACCCCTGAGCACAATTGCATGTGTAAACATTTTCTCTCTCTCTCTCTCTCTCTCTCTCTCTCTCTCTCTCTCTCTCTCTCTCTCTCTCTCTCTCTCTCTCTCTCTCTGTAGGATGAGCAAAGATCCAGGTAACCGGAGGAGAAAGCGGAACTAAACGTCCCTTCAATTACACATATTGAGCCCAGAGAGTTGTCTGTAAATTGTCAAAGCTATTAGGGATTAAATGGGACAGACCAGTCTTCAAAGACACTTCATTTTTATACACAACGGATTTAAAACATGTCAACGTCTTCCTTTCATAAACAGTCTTGCTGGTTTTGGATGCACATTTCTCTTCTGAGTAGGTCATATCTTCATTTTTTAAGGAGATAATCTATTTTTCCCCAGTCTTAGGAAAAGGAAGTGCTCGTCATTCTGGCCACCTCTGAATGGTCTGCTGAACCCCCGGGGAAGTTGGTTCACTGAGTGAGTAAGTACCAGGTTTTCAGCTCTCCCCACCCCCGCTGATGCTGCTGCGGCATGTTATGTTTACAGTTCATGTATATTATTTCATTTACATCTCATAATCAGCCCAGGGGTTGTTATTGCCTGTGTTCCTCCACTCATCATACAGATGGGAAAATGGAATATCAGACAGATGAACTAGAAACTCAACCATCAATCTGTCAACAAGCAAAGAGAGACATTCAGGTTTGACATCAGGAAACATCGCTTACCATCTCAGAGAGGGCGGGAGAGAGAACAGTTGGAACTCAAAATTTCTTTAAAAAAATGATTGCTAAAAACTGTCTTTATATGTAACTGGGGGCGTGTGTGGATAAAATACTATTTCAAAACAAAACAAGACAACAACAAAACCATGTGTATGCCTTAGCCCTCCATGCTCTTGTCTCCACCAACCTTTCCAGTCTGATTTTCCCACTACTACTCCATATAGACAGACAGATAGATAGAAATATTTTTCTCCTCTCTCTCCCTTCTCTCTCTCTCTGTCTCTCTCTCTGTCTCTTTCTGTCTCTCTCTCTCTGTCTCTCTGTCTCTGTCTCTGTCTCTCTCTCTCTCTCTCTCTCTCTCTCTCTCTCTCTCTCTCTCCCTCTCCCTCTCTCCCTCTCTCTGTCTCTCCCTCTCTCTCCCTCTCTCTCTCTCTCTCTCTCTCTCTCTCTCTCTCTCTCTCTCTCTCTCTCTCTCTCTCTCCCTCCCTCCCTCCCTCTCTCTCTCTCCCCTTCCCTCTCTCTCCATCTTCTGTCCCTGGTAAAGTGGATGGCTTGCTGTACCACACCTTGGCTAACTAAATTCAACCATCCAATCCAACAAATACTTAAGCACCTACTCTGTGCCTGGCCCTGTGTTCAGTGCTGGTTATTACAAAGACCAAAACAATGCCTGCCATCAAGGAGCTTCCATTCTGTTGCAATGAAACACCATGGACACAGAGATCAATAAATACAGAGTATGAGGAAAGTTACACAAAGTTACTTTGAGAGAGAGGGTGCTGAAAAGGGAGCAGGATGAGGAAAAGCCTCGGATCACAGGGGGCCCCTGAACTGTGTAACTGTTGCTGTTCCTATAGGCATTAAGTTTTGAAAAGCACTTTACATATCCTCACAGAAACCCTCTGAGGCAAGGTGAGTGTTCTTCCCAGCACTGGGGTGGAGGAAAGGAGGAAAGAAGAGGAGATGAGTTTCACATGTGTCCATCTTGTAACATCGAATACCATCCCCATATCCCTGCATCTCTTCATCCTCCTCATCTTTCACGGCTCAAACTGAGCTGCTGCTTCTGTCCTGGGGGACACCAGGGACCAGCGACCTCCCAGCACTATGGACAGATCCCCAGATGGGGCATCAGGAAGGATATGGGTCTGGGTCCTGTCTGTGACACACCCTAGATGTGTGAAAGCCTCCTTAAGTGTCTGTGTCCTAGCCTCCAGGCGTCCTGTGGGCTAAGGAGCCCTGCAAAGTCAAAGCCTCTGGAAATGTCAGTTATTATTAACTGGACAGCCCAAAGGCAGCCAGACTCAAAGAGCTCTCACTGGCCACATCTGTCCTGGTTCACTACAGTTCATGAGAACCAGGGGAAGAAGCTATTTTTTCCTCCCAAAAGTCAGAAGGCCGGATGGTGTAGTGGGAAAGGGCTGGCGGATTCTGCAGTCACAGGACCTAGATTCAAATCCTGGCCAGATCGTGGCTACCTGTGTGACCCTGGGCAAGTCCCTGCATCTCTCGGGGTCTCCAAGGAAAGGAGACAGTTGGTCCAGGAGGCCTCTTAGAGTTCTCAGTCTAGGACATCTTCCATCCCCTGACATAACCCTGCATGCCTTCCCTAGGGGGCAAATGGTGGAAGGGATGAGATGTGGTGAGGTAAAACAGAGGAAGCTTCACCTGGGCAAAAATGACACAGGATTTAATTCTTTACTCCTCTTTCCTGCTTTTTTCCTGATATCTAAACCTTTTGGGGAAGTAACATTCATGTGATAGAATCTGGGTTCTAAAGTACTTCTTTTTCTCTCTTTGGGGATTGAGTTGCCATGTCCTTGATTTCTGAGGTTTAACCAATGAGAAAGTTTTTGCTGTGGTTTTTTGGACTTTTGGCTTAAGGCCTCCCTGGAAACAGAGGGATGGCCTGACGATCTCCGGAGAGCCCGCAGCTGTGGGCCTCCCTCTCATCGATCCAGCAACCCCGCCTCCTGCACTATGGGCTAAGCACCGGGCTCTGCCGAAAGCCCCCAGGCAGATAGCTCAGGGCTCAGAGGGGCAGGTCCTGGAGAGGCTGGCCTGACGCCTGCATCCTGGTTCCTTCTCCTGTTTAATAAACCTCCCTGCTGGGATTCCTCAGATGATTAATATGGGAAAATGGAGAAACGATGGCCAGGAAAGCGGATGCACTAAGAAGGAGACGCCTCCAAAGCGGCCCAGGTTCCGGAGGAGAACACAAACTTGGAGCCCAGCGTTTATTTAAAAACATCCTTTCTCCCCCTCTTTTGTCTCTGGTTTATCTCTTTGGGCTGAGCTAAAAAAAAAACCGATCATTTAAAAAGTTGATTAAAAAACTAAAGAAGTAGGAGCTTGGAAATGCTGGATGGAGCTGGATCCAGGGCTTCGACAGCTGAGGGGCCCTGTGGTCCAGCACATCCATGCCCCCCCCTTCACAAAGGAGGAAATGAGGTCAGTAACCTGCCCGAGGTCCACAGAGCCAAGATTCCGGCTCATCAATTCAGGTCTTCAAGGATCCTCAGAGTTCAGCAAGTCCAGATGAGGAAACTGAGGCTCAGAAAGTGACCAGCCCAACATCACACAACGAGTGAATGGAAGAGCTAAGAATTTGGATCATGAATTTTTAGAGCTTCAAGGAGCCTCATGTTCTAGCCAGCTCCATTTTACAGATGAGGAAAATAAAGGCCAGAGAGGTCGAAGGACTCACCCAGTGCCACACATGGGACAGAGCCAGTATCTGAATTCAGGGCCTCTGACTGTTAGACTAATGTCCAATAACCTTGTTTGTTGTTTTTTTGTTTTGTTTTGTTTGTTTTTTAAGTTCACAGATCAGTTTCCCTTGGTATAAAGTTCTACAGAAAACCCAGCTGAGAGAATGCTTTTTTCCTAATTGAGTTACTTTCTTCTTCCAATCTCTTCAGAGGCAGGAAGCAGGTCAGGATTTAACCTAGAGCCTGTCACTGCTTCTGGGGGTGGTGCTGTTTCTTGTTCCAGATCTCCCCCCCTCCCCAGCTCTTGTGAATATGAGCAGAGTGGGGGGGGGGAGACCAGTCTTGCCCTTCCAGGCTTAGATTGCCTTGTTTCTACCCCCAAACAAACTGAAACCCAAGGCTGATCCCTTCAGAAAACCTGAGAAGGGTAGGAGGGGAGCTTTTGGGGAAAAGTCCAGCCCTGGGCACAGCTCTCAAGGTAAAGCTCCCTGGCCTGGCCAGATTCTTCAGGGGGCAGCGGAGTTTGTTATATGGAATGTTGCCAGAAGGAAAGTCTGTCATCTGGGGCTTGGCCATTTCATGAGGTCAAAAAGACATTTTAAATTGGAGAAGCAGTGTGGCCTAGTGGATAGAGCTGGATTTGGGGGCAGCAAGACCTGGGCTGGAATCCCACCTGTGACCCTGACTAGCTCTGTGACCTTGGGCAAGCACTCCACCTCTCAGAGACTCAGTTTCCTCTTCTGTGAAATGGGAGACAGAACACCTGTGATAGTGAGGCTCGAAGGAGATGTGCTAATGGATGGAGACTGCTTTGTGGCTAGGCAGAGATGGCAGCTGCTTGAGTGAAATCTTTGGCATTTGCGGCTGTTTTATTTTCACTATTATTTCACTCCACAAGGGAGGAGCTCCCACACCCTCTGCCCCCTGCTTTCACTCATGCACATCAGCAAATGGCCTGACATGAAACAGGCTCAAAGCAGGGATTCTTACCGAGTTTTCAGTGGATGGGGGGAAAATGAAATCTTTACATTCACTAACCTTGGGTTCCTTTGTAATCGTATGTATTTTATTTTAGGAACTTGGAGATGTGATTCTGAGAAGGGGGTGGTTGACTTCACCAGGTTTTTGCCTGGGGGGTCCAGGGTACAAACAAGGTCGGGAACCCCTCACTGACAGGGGCACAGGGAAGTGGGATGACTTGTCCCAGGGACTGGTCTCTCGTAGAACAGGCTTGCTATCTAATCTACCCCTGGGAGCACGGTTACTGCCCCCGATTCGCAGGTGAGGAAACTGAGGGTCTGTGATGGGAGGTCACCCACCCAAGGTCACACAAAGAGCTGGTGTCAGGGCTGGAGATGATGGCCCCAAGTCCAAGGCTCTTTCCCATTTCCACACAGGCCCACGGGAGCAGAGGCAGCATCTTCTTCTGATATTGGAGGGGAGAAAAGCGCTGATTCGAAGGTCATGTTGCTTGCCTTCTCAAGGAGGGGAGAGGGCGGGGGAAGGAGATAATCAGGAACTCAAAATTTAAAAAAAATGTTAAAAGGTTCTTTTTACATGTAATTGGAAACAATGATATTCATATATCTATATATAAAGAAGAAGGTCACTTGCCTGTGAGTAGGTCGCTTTTATGATAACTAGAGTTGCTAAGGTGGTGGCTTGGGGTAGCAGCTGGGTTTTTGTTTTGTTCTGTTGTTTCTTTAAAAGGCTGCTTTCTGTTTTGTGAGCAAACAAAATTGTCTCTGCAGATCACAGTGGAAAATGCAGCAGCCTTGGGGCCTAATGGCTTTGTCGATATCATTGGGGAGAGGAATACAACACATATCAGCCTTACATTGCTCTGTGTCATGGGCAGGTACATGGGTCAGTTTCCACGGCAGCAGGCGGCCACAGGCTTGGGCGGTGACTCCACGTTGGCCCTGGGTGCTCTAGCAGGCAAACTGCCCCAGGAGACTTACATGCCCAGACAAATGTGGACATGGCTTCCATGTGGCTGGTGCTGCTCCCCAGCTCAGTCAGGATGTCCCAGCCTGAGTGCCACTATGGGGGAGCCCAGAGGCCACCTGTTCCAGGACCGCTCCTGTCCATTCATCCCAGCCGCTTCCTCCTCCCCGACTCTCAGAGGACCTCAGCTGTACAGGTGGAAGGGCCCTCAGAAGCCCCTGAGGCCAGCCCCCTCATTTAGAGATTTGGAAGCTGAGGCCCAGGAAGCTGAAGGAACATACTCAAGATCACGCAGGATGTCAGTACAGGCTGAGATTCAGACTGATGTCCCCTGCCTTCAAATGTCATCTTCTGTCTACTGTTCCTTGTTGCTTCCAAGCAAAACTCCAGCCATGCAGGAGGGGGCTAATTGTAGGCATTTAATAAATGCTCGGGGCTCAGTTTCCCCAAGTATAAAACACAAGTGTTTCACTCAAATATCTCTAAGCTCACCCTCTAACTTTGATGTTCTGTTATATGTACAGTAAAGAAGGCCCCCTTCAAGGTCCTGATTCACCCTACAACACTCCAAGCTCAGTGCTGTGGAGCACCAATTTGGGACTAACTAACCCTAATCCATGTCTATCCCATTATGGCATCTCTCTAATTGTTAACTAGCTTGGAAAAAATTAACTAAGTATATCATTTTATATGTGCTATATAAAATACATGATTAAATATAAATATATTAAACATGTTACATATTTATATATTTCCCAATTACATGTAAAATGTTTAACATTTAACCTTTATTTTTAATATTTATTTTTTAAAATTTTGAGTTCCAAATTCTCTCCAGTTCCTCCCCCACCCACTGAGAAGGCAAGCAATGGGGTGTTGATTATACATGTGAAGTCATGTAAAACACAAAAAATGAACCAACTTTTCCTGTGGTTATACCTTGTCTTTCCAATTACACGATAAATTACATGAGGACAAGAGCCATGTCTAGCTTCATCATTCACATCTTACCCTTTTGGCTTGGGTGAGCCCCAGTGTTCTAGCTTTGGCCCTCTTTGATAGAGAGACAGACAGACAGACAGACAGACACTCTGTTGTAGATCCCATTCGTCCCTATGTCTTTAGTTGTCCTCTTTACGCCTATGATTCCCAAACTGACCAGAACAGCTCCCACCTCTCTCCTGAGCTCCAAGCCAACCTCACCAGCTGCCCGCTAGACATGAATTCTTAGGAGAACCAAAGGCATTTCAAACTCAATTCAACATGTCCCTAGTGGAACCCGTTATCTTTCCCTTTAAACTCACTTCTTCCTCATTTACCTATTTCTGTGGAGGGCACTGTTCCCCACCCTCCCAGTCAACCCTGGTCACAACCTGGAAGGTTCATCCTTGATGCCTGCCCACACCCACCCCTATTCAACCCCCATACCTAATCAGTTGCCAAGTTTTCTAGATTCTACCTCCATGACATCTTTCCCATCATTCTCCTTTTTCTCAGCCAGACTACAGCTATACTAGGGCAGGCCCTCAGCATCTGCCATGTGAACCACTGCCATGGCCTTCTTATATCTAGCCTTCCTGCTTCCAGTCCAGCCTCCACTCAGGTTGGAAGCGGCAGCCAGAAGGTGGCTATAGTAGATAACCACATGGAGCAAAGTCATGGCTGGATCCAGATGACCAGGGCAGGCTGGCTAGAGAAGAGAGTCCGAGGAGGTAGACAATAATGCATCTTCAACATGCCTGGGTGGGTGAGTTCTGAAATGAGAGTTATCATGCTCACCCCCTCTTGAGGGGGTGCTAAGGAATTCAAGGGATTAGAGGGGAAATCGATTATAAGTCATTGGCAGAATAGGAAGTTGTTCTCTATTGTGTATGGGCCAGGAGAATATTTTATTGCTTTATTTCCTTCTTTGATAGATACATTTTAACATCTTAATTCAATGCTTTTGCTACTAGATTTATATGTCTCTAGTATGATCTAGCAAGAGAAGATTAGGGAACGTAAGATTATAGATTTAGTGCTGAAAGGGACCCTAGACGCCATCAAGTGCAACCCTTTTACAGATGAGGAAACTGAGGCACAGAGTGGTTAAGGAACTTGGCCAAAGTCACATGACTAGTAAGTATCTGAGGTAGATTTAGAACCCAGTAGTCGTGATGCCAAGTCCAGTGTCCTACCCACTAAATCATATTGCCTCCCTAATGTTAGGAATTTTCTTAACTGGGGGCTCAGAGCTATTGTGAGTGTGCTCCCAAACTTTTCATATAACTAAATTCCATTAAACAGCAGAGGAGTTGATCACATGGACTGGAAAGGCCATTATATATTGCCCCTAGGCAAAAACAAACAAACAAACAAACAAACAAACAAACAAACAAAAAACCTGTTGTAGCAAAATGTGTTTGATTAAAGCCTAAGAGACAAAGAAGGTAGAAGAGGGCAATGATGGGTATTAGCTGGCTGACGGTACCCTCCAGAGCAACACCCACAACATTCAATGTTTTGTGCGTTCAGATGTGAGCTGAAGAGCAGCATGCTCCCCAAAAGCAACACTGAACCCCAACAGAGTAGCTGGGCAGTGCTACACAACTTTTCACTTCCCACCTGAGGATTGACTGGGATGGATTGCTGAGGGGAATAAATCATCACCATGATTGCTCAGGCCTTTGGAGGCAGGATGCTAAGTCATCATCTTTCAGATGTCTAGCTTTCCATTTATCATTTCACAGGCAGTTGGCATGACCATGAAATGGAAGGAGAGCCAAGGGACAGCTTTAATCTTCATTCCCAATACATGACTTAAGTCTCTGTGTATAGTCTCTGGCTGGGCTCAGTTCACTGCCTTGGGAGGAGGGGTGTGTGAGTGTGTGGGGGAGTGGGTGTGTGTGTGTACACAAGCCCGAGTTGTTTTCTTTATGTATAAAAACTTTCAGCTCTGGGCAAACCCACCACTTTGTTTTCATTATGGGAGTGTTTCTGACATGGTGCTTGTTCAGACATCCAGGGTATGAGGATGGTGAGTGTTATATTGATATGAATTCCAATGGCCAGGGTACTTTGGACCTCATGTTACTCATCCTGAGGAGCTCACACTTGGCAATAGGACACGTAAGCATTTCATTGTCCTCATCACCTCCTCCAGCATCAACACAAGACTCTTGATGCTTGTCATACCCTCATCCTGCCTCTCTGGGGATGGGTAGGCAACAAGTTAATAGGGGCTATTCAACAAAACTGTGCAATGGAATCTAAGGTCCCTGGTGCTACTGAAGTCTGAACAAAAATTCAGAGGAGCTGAAGATGGTTACTTAGAGGGGGAGTGTAGGAAGAAGATCATTATAAAAACGTAAGGCATAGGGGCAGCTAGGTGGCTCAGTGGATAGAGCACTGGCTTTGGAGTTAGGAGGACCTGAGTTCAAATCCAGCCTCAGACACTTAACACTAGCTGTGTGACCCTAGGCAAGTCACTTAACCCCAATTGCCTCACCAAAAAAAAAATTCAAGACATAGTCCTTAGCCTTAATGGGGAAACGTGATAAAAACTTGAAAAGCGGTGGAAAAAAAATAACGGAAAAAGATTGTTAGATAATAATATTAATGATAACATAATAGCTAGCATATATATATAACACTTTAAAGTTTGCAAAGCACTTTACAAATATTACCTCATTTGACCTTCAAAACAACTCTTGGAGGTAGGTGCTATTATCATCTTCATTTTACAGATGAGGAAATTGAGGCAGATAGAAGAAGTCAAGTGATCTGCCAAGGGTCATGTCTGAGGCTGGATTTAGAATAAATAGTGAAGGATACATGGATAGGGTAAACTAGGTCCCATACAAAAGGTCCTTTTGGGAAGATGTGGGGCATTTAATAAATGTAAAGGCTGATAGGAAGGTTTTGAGAAGGACATAAACTTTAAAGAAGGAAAGAAAGGGAGGTTGATAGGGATGAGAGGGAGCAAATGCTACACAATGAGCGTGGATGAGCAATCAGGATTTATGATGACAAGTCACAGGGAGCTACAGGGAGCTGGTGCCCAAACAATCAGAGGACAGAGAGCTGGAAAGGAACCTTAGGGAACATCTAGTCCAACCCTTCTGTTTAACAGAAAGTCTGCCTTGCCCTCCCCCCAGTTGTTAGTACGCCTCCCACTCCTCAAAATGCTTTGACAGCAATCAACCAAAGAAAACAGCATTTTTTCATTGATTAGTATGTTCTGGCTGTTACGCTAAGTGCTGGGGATACAAAGAAAGGCAAACAGTCTCTGCCCTCAGTGAGCTCACAGTCTAACGGGGGAGAAAACATAGAAACAACCATGTACAAAGAAGACATAGACAGGAAAAACTGGAGTTAATTCATCGAGATGAATTACTGAAGATTTGTAAGAAAGCACAGGAGCTCAGATTCTCCAAGCTAGATGGATACTAGATGAGTCCAACCCAGACCTGATTAAGAACACTCTGTCTTGGCATCTTGGCCAAGTGGTTATCCAGTCTTTGCTTGCTGACCCCCAGGGACAGGGAGCTCACTCTCTTTCAGGAGCAGTCCATTGTGCTTTCCAAGGGACAGCTCTCATTTTTAGGAAGCTTGTGAGCAGAAAAGGAGCATGTTAAGGTGAGGCATTATAAAATTAAATGAACTCTGTCTCTTCCACTGGCTTAACTTCAGTATCCATTAAGGAATGTCCAACAGCAGGCCATCCACATGCCTATACTAGCATTACAGAAGATGATCATCTTGGTGAAAATGAAGTGAGGATTTCATTGTTAAACTTCCTATTTGAAATATGGCTTCTGCTTGGATTTTGGGAAACTGTCATGCTTCCTGCCTGGCAGAGGTCAGTGGGTAGAGTGATGGTTCTCATCTTTGTTGATAAAATAACAATTCTTATTATCACAGCTGAAAAAATGACCAGTGTTGGAGGGGCTGGGGGAAGACAGGCACACTAGTTTTTAGTGGAGCTGTGAGTTGGCCCAACCATTCTGAAAAACTACTTGGAATTGTTAGGAACTGTGCATGCTCTTTACCCCTAATGCGAGGCATGTACCCCGAGGGAGTCAAAGATAGAAAGAAGGGTCCCACAGGTGCCACAATATTTATAATGACATTGTGCTTTTGGCAATGGCAACAACATCAACAAAACCAGAAGCCAAATGGATGCTCATCAATGGGAATTACTGGATAAAGCGCAGTAATGAAGTTAATGGACTATTACTGTTGTGAGAAATGACATTTTTGGAGAATTCAGAGAAATTTGCAGAGATCTCTTTTGCACAGCAAAGTAAACAGGACTGACAGAATAATCTTGGCAAAGGCCACAATAATATAAAGGGAAACAAGAGGGAAGGATTTGAGTCAGTGAGTGGCCAGTGATGGACCTGAGCCTGAGAGTGAAACCTACCTCCCATCCACATCAGTCGAGAAGTGGTGGAGCACAGGTGCAGAGTGAGGCATACTTTGTCAGAAACATGGCCACTGTATTGGTTTATTCTATGGAAGTGGAGGGTTCTCTGTGACAGATGGCACCTCTGGTCACTTGCCTGTTTGCTTGTTTTTCATAGTAGCAACCAAACATTTGTTTCAACAATAAACATGATCGTTGACATTGACATAGGGCTCTAAGGTTTTCTGGCCCTTCCTTTGCAGCCTCCCATCTGCTCCTCACAACAGCCAGGTGAGGTAGATGCTTCAGGTATACAGAATGCCCCAGATTGCAGAGTTTTTCAGAGCTGTCAAAGTCATAGGCAGAGAGAGCTAGGAAATATCAGAGGCTGACTCGGAACCCGAGCCTTTCTGACTCGAAGACCCTCACGTTAGCCTTTGCAGTCCTCTAAACTGAAGTAGAAGGCATGGAACTGGGAAGCCTAGCCTGAGACACTCACCATTTATGAGTCCTTTACAGTTTAATTCAATAAATATTGATTCACAGAATCGTAGATTTAGAGCTGGACATGCCTTTAGAGAGCACAGAGGCCAATCCTTTTACTTCAAAGATGATGAAACTAAATCATAGAGAGGGTGCTTTGCCTAGAGGAGCACAGCTAGGATTCCAACTCAGGCCTGAGTCCTGCCGTGCTGGGGGACTAGAGATACAAAGAAAAACAAAACCAATCAGTCGCTGTCATCCATCAAGGATCTTACATTGTACTAACGGTCTTTTGTTTTGTTTTGTTTTACTTTTTTTTTTGCTTTTTGGTGAAGCAATCGGTGTTAAGTGACTTGCCCAGGGTCACACAGGTAGTAAGTGTCAAGTGTCTGAGGCCAGATTTGAACTCAGGAAGATGAGTCCTCTTGACTCCAGGCCCTATGGACCTAGCTGTCCATTGCCTGTAGCAGCTGGCAAAAAACAAAACAAAACATACAAAAAAACCCAACAATAATAACAACAACTAATCCTCATCGAGTTGAACTTAACACCTTCGGAGTATGAAGTGCCTCCCCCAGCCCACCCCTCTTGGGGCCTCCGTTTCCTCCAGTGAGGTTGGGCTAGCTAAATCCAGCTTGAGCAGACCATGAGATCACAGGACTAGAGAAGTAGAGATAGTAGGGGCCTGCCCTGGGACCACCCTGGGAGTGAGAAGGGTGGGGATAACTGCCAGGTCAGGGAAGGGGATCGGGATCCGCTCATGCTGCTGCTAAATGGCAGGGCCTTCTGACACCAGGCCCCACCCTCCAAAAAAGAGCAGGGGAAAAGATGAACCCATTGTCCCATCAGGACTACATCAGGGTCTGGGATGAAGTGATCCAAGAAGTCAGCACACCTCCCACCAGTGCCATGTGGGCAGAGCAGAGAAGGCAAAGGATGCCAAAGAGACAGTGTTTGCCCACCACTGCCTGAGCCCAGGAGCAAACAAGGGTGCAGCCACAGAACTGGCTAGGACTTCCTGCAGGAGACTGCAGGCTTCCCAATAGACTCCTGGGTCAGGATCGTTGATTCCGATGCAGAAGGGGCCTTACAGGTCACCTAGTCCAAGACCCCATTTTATAGACATGGAAACAGAACTTTGTCAAGAAGCATTAATTGCCTACTACATGCCAAGCTTTGTGATTAGCACAGAGGAGGTGAGGAGGCAAAAGGCAGTCCCTGCTGTGAAGGAGCTCCTCCCCTGAGGATTCAGGGCTAGGAGGGAGCCCGTGGTGGCTGGTTAGTCACATCTGACTCTCTGTGACCCCGTCTGGGGTTTTCTTGGCAAAGGTACTGGCTCGGTTTGCCATTTCCTTCTCCAGTGGATTAAAGCAAACACAGGTTAAGTGACTTGCCCAGAGTCATGCAACTAGTGAGTGTCTGATGCATGCTGGATTTGAACTCTTGTCTTCCTGACTCCAGGTCCAGAGCTTTATCCACTGAGCCGCCTTGCTGACTCCAGAAGGGACAGAGGTTACCTAATCCAACTCCCTATTTAACAACTGAGGCCCCAAGAAAACAAAGCGTGCTGGGATCTTAGGTTTAAAGCTGGAAGGGTGCCTAGGCATCATCCAGTATAGTGGTCAGCAAACTCCAGTCCTGGGCCAAGGCCCCGCCCATCCCCATGGATGTTAATGATGGCTTTTACGTTGGTAAATAAAGTTTTATTGTTTCAAAAAAAATGTAAAAAACATTCTTAGCTCAAGGGCAATTGAAAAAAAAAGGTCAACCGGTCAGTCTGGCCTGTGGTTTGCCAGCCAGCTAATCTGGACCTGGAGGAGGTGCCCAAGGCCCAGAGGGGTTAAGGCACATGCCCAAAGTCACAGCGCTGGTAAGTACCTCCCTTAGCTGGGATTCCAGGCCTCAAACCCTGCCCTTACGCTTCGCTCAACCCACAAGACATGCTTAAAAACAACTGGCAGAAAACCCCAGCCCAGCCCCTCCCAGTTGGCCTGAGAAAGAGAATGAAGCTGACCAGCTGGGTGGGTCATCCCTGGCAGGTGTGAGTCTCCACCCATGGCTATGCACTACGCTGACAAGTGTTTGCCCACTGACCACAGAATGTTTCCTGGACTGTTATTGTGATACTGCAGCCTGGGAAGCACTCCTTGGGTCCCAGATACACCCAGCAGCTCCCAGGAGTAGGAATCTGAGGCCACAGGACAGCCCCTGTACTCCTATCTGGGGGAAAGTCCATGAAAACCAGAGGTATAAGACAACGATGGGTACTGGCAATTGGCCCATCCTTTCCCCAGAAGAGCCTCCTTACTGCCCTGGGAGAGGGTGGATGGGATGGGCAGCAGACACACCTCACTGGCCCTTTGACTATAGACCCATCAGAGCTGGACAGGCCTTCAGAGACTTCTGTTTACAGGAGGGAAACTGAGGCTCAGAGAAGAGCAGGGATGGTCCCAAGGTTCCATAGCTACTGTGGCAGAGCCACTGAGACCCTCCTGACCCCCAATCCCAGGGCTCTTCCTGCTCCCCACCCCTATCTCTTACCACTGAAGACCCCAGGATCAGATCTCAGGGCTGGCAGATGGCTCAGACCAGACATTCCCCACAAGCGGCCACCCAGCCTTTACTTGGAGCCCTCCAGGGAAGGGAAGCTGTCCAGTGAGATAATATTTGTGAAGTGTTTCTCAGTGTCCATCACACAGCTGGCACTCAATAAAAGCTTGCTCCCTCCCTCTCCATTAGACACATTTCCCTGACACGGATCCTAAGTTTTCGTCTTTGTCATTCACACCCAGTGCTCCTGGTTCCGTCCCATGGGGCCATGCACAAGGTCTTCTACGCTACATGCTAAGAAGCAGCTCAAGAAAGTGCACATTGCTTCAACCCTGGGTGACTAGGAAGCTTAGATTCTCTTCCATCCCACCCGCACCCCAGGGCCACGGCCTGGGTTCCCCAGTGCTCCTTTTAGGGGGCCATTCATCGGCCGGGAATGCGGAGGTGGTTTGCCAGACAGACTGCCCTCAGGGCACCACAGCTGTGACTGAAGGAGAGAAAAGAAGGCTTGGGGCACTACCACCATAGGATAAAGGAAAGGCGACCACGCCAGGCTGCCCGGCCCTGTCCTGGTCTGGCTTCAGCCTCTCCTGCCCCATCTTCTTTCCTGCAATCACCCTTGCTCCCGGTCACTCTTCACTGGCTGCCGCTATAAGCTGGACTTCTACCCACGTCCACCCCCACCCCAGCCTGTGGCTGGTAAAGTGGCTGCCTAGGAGGGCTCAGATTCAGCCCCAGGGCTGGGGGTGCGTAGGAAGGAGCATTCGTATGTAAATGATGGTGTCAGAGTTCTAAAGACATTGGACCCGCTGAGAAAGTTCCCCTTCCCACCTCCACAGGGAACACCCAGGTGGCGAGTCCTCGCTTTCCCTGGCTCTTCTCAAATTTCCTTGTGTTTCCTGATCTGCGTTCATATTGTGTCTCCATGGTAGAATGGAAGTTTGGTTTTATTATCCCCATTTTACAGATGAGGAAACTGAGGCACAGAGCAGTTGAGAAGTTTGCCCATCATCACACTGGCCCTAAGCACCTAGGAGCCCTTCTCCAACCCAAGGTCCATACAGACTGACAAAAAGAAATGGGAACAGAAGTGTTATTCTGAAGGCACTGTCAACACCATCCCATTATAGTCATACTTCCCCTTGTCTCTGCTTCCACAGCTACCACTCCCTCCTCCTCTCGCTCGAGTCAGATTCTCACCTAGACCATTGCAATAGCCATCCAGCTGTTCTCCCCTCCTCAAGCCTCTACCCACTTCAATCCACCCTCCCTTCCACTGTCAAAGTGATTTTCAGAAAGCACAAGTCTGACCATGTCACCTCCCCCCCCCCAATAAACTCCAGTGGCTCCCTACTACCTCCAGGATCAAATATAAAATCCTTTTTTGGGGGGGATGGGGGAAGGGAGGGGGTATTGGGAGCCCTTTACCACCCAGCCCATTCCAACCTTTCCAGGCTCCTTATTTGTTACTCCCCTCCACAAACTCTGACCTTGTTGCTGTTCTTAGAACGTAACACTCAATCTCCGATCTCTGCTTTTCCTGTGGCTGCCCCCGTGCCTGGAATACTCTCTCCTCTACCCCTTCTTCAGGACTCCCAGGCCATCCTCATGTAGCTGGCTATGCTCCTGTGCTCCAGTCTCTACACTCAGGCATGGCAGTCCAGCTCAGACTGTGGGATACTGGGCATGCTGGCCCCTGCCCCACCATGCTCCCCACACTTCTTCCTGTTATTCAGCCCCACTGTACTCATACTTGCCTGCCTCCTACTCCTATCCCATGCCTATCCCATTCTTGTTGGGAGTACAGGCATCTGATAAACATCCTTGCCTCTGCCACCAATGACACCTGACTGATTGCTGCAGATAGATAGCAAGAGCCCTGGGAGGGGAAGCAGCCTCTGGGCCACCAGCTTCCAGAGCGGATGTCACAGCCCTCATGGAGGGAAGCCCACTTATTGGACATTCAGCTTGGCAATTATTTCTGCAGGTGCTGAAGTTCCCCACTCTGACTGCAGCCACAGCTGCTGAAGACCTGGGGCAAAGAAAGCTCTCCCAAACAAGATCCTTGGCACATCGAATGGTTTCCATGGGGTTTTATCAGTGAAAATGATACTAAAGAAGATGTGCTACCACCAGTCTTTCTGCTGCACCCTAAGGATCATGGAACCTTTCCATCTGACTTGTAGTGGAAACCTCTTATATGTGTTTTCTCTCTGTATTAGAGTGTGAGATCCTTGAAAGTAGGGGATGCCTTGCTTTCTTGTTTGTATCTCAGCATTTGACAGTGTTTTTGTACATGGTAAGCACTTAATAAATGCTTCTTCCTCCCTCATTCCCTCTCTCCCTCTCTTCTCTCCTCCCTTTTCTCCCTTCCCCCTCCCCCCCCTCCCCCCCCCCTTTTTTCCTTCCTTCCTTCCTTCCTTCCTTCCTTCCTTCCTTCTTCCTTCCTTCCTTCCTTCCTTCCTTCCTTCCTTCCTTCCTTCCTTCCTTCCTTCCTTCCTTCCTTCCCTTCCTCCCTTTCTATTGTTCACTCACTGTAAGGATGTATCAGTTAATCACCTTAGGACTCCACTCATCACACCTGACTTCCCAGACCAAATGCCCCATCCCTGGCTGCCATCCCCTATTAAAAGTAATTTCTTCATGAGCAGAGGCTGTTTTGTCTTTTGTATTTATACTCCTAGCACTTAGCACACAGTGTTTGCCACATAGGCTTCATCAATGCTTTTTCCTACATTCATGCCAGACTTAGCTCAGAGACCAACTCCAGCAGGACTTTCCTGGTCCCTCCAGCTGCTAGAGCTTCCCCCTGCCCCAGCTGCTGGAGCTTTTCCCCTCGACCCCCCCCCCCAACAAGATCACTTTCCATCTATTCTATGTGTACCTTGTAGGTCAATGTTGTGTCTCGAATTAGAATGTGAGCTCCTTGAGCATTGATTCTGCCTTTCTTTCTACCCCCAGCACATACCCCTAGTGCCAGGCACATAGCAAGTACTTAGATAATGCTCTCTGATCTCTTTGATCAGTGGGCTATGCTAAGTAAAGCTTATGAGCTTCCTGTGGTCTAAGCTCTGTGACGCATTGGCATCGATGAATTCTACACCCCCCCCACGTCACACACCACACATACACACACATTTTTGTATTAAAAGACCTAGTGAGAAGTGCAGTTCTGCTCCTGAGGAGCAAAACCCTACAGAAAGTGACCCCTCTCCCACTCCAGGAACATTTCCAAGGTATAGAATAAAATCAATATTTGTCAAGCATCTCTTCCTCTTAGCAAGGTCCTAGGGCAAGCCCTGGGGGTACAAAGACAAAACTGAACCCCAGGCCCTGCCCTTCAGACGCTTACTTTCTACAGGATTACAGAACCCTTCCTGTTCTTTCCTCTAGCCCCCAAGTGCAGACACGTAAAGACTGGTCTTTCAAGTCAATGAAAATAGGGGTCTCTATTTACTATATTTAATATGATGATGATAATAATAATAACTATTAACTGTCACCCAGTGTTTCAAGGTGGACAAAGGACCATGGATTCTGGAAGCCCTGAATTCAAATGTGACTTCTGATGATACTGGCTGTTTGACCAAGGGCAAATCACTTAACCTCTTCTTGTCTCAGATTTCTCATCTGAAAAATTAAGATAACAACAGCATCTAACTCCCAAGGTTGTTGTCAAGAACATATGATATGTTTGTAAAACTCTTGCATATGGTAGGCACTTAATAAATGTGTGTTCATCTAAATCTAGAATCTAAGTTACAGAAGAGCTGCTGATCTGGGGGTGGGGTGGGGAGAGGATTTTCACACTGGGAATTTCCTACACTGATGAAAACAGAAGTTTGGGGTGACCCTCCTGCTCCCAAAGGCCTTTGCTTATTGCAGGGTAGCAATGCTTTGGAATAAAGTTCTGTTCTTTTTTCAGGCTGACATGCTGGAAAGTCTTATTCTCCTACTTCTGTCTTCTCTCCCCCTTCAGACCCCAGCTACTTCCTTTCCCTTCATCCTGACCCCCAATTCCCTGAGCTCTCTGGGGTACTCTCGGGGGTCTGTAATAATTTGATGAACACACAGTGTTACTTTTAGAAATGGGCCGAACTCCAGTTAAATATTTGCCTGTTTAATAAGCAGACTCTGGGACAGCAGTCTCCGTGGGAATGCAGAGAGATAGAGGGAACGAGAGAACGAGAAAGTAAAGGCAAGGACTCCCCAGTCTATACTTAGCAGTAACCGGTTTGAGTTGGCATTTTGATTGTAGGCCACAGAAAGTCTCACTGCTGTGATTTCATTTAAGATCATCCTGCCCTACAATTAAATAAAACTTAGCCTTCCATCCCCCTTCCTTAAGTAGCCCAGTTTGAGGTTTATCTAATAACCTTTGAACTGGGAGAGGAGGAAAAAACTAACCCTCCAGTGAACTTGGACAGGGTCATTTATTTTAAAATTATTAGTATAAAAATATCCCAAGCTCTGATGTATGTCGGAGGGTCCTGGGTGTCAGTGAAAGTCCTGCTTTAAGCTCCATGTTTGCCTCCCTCTGCTTGCCTCTCTCTGAGCACACACACACACACACCACACACACACACACACACACACAATTTTTGTTGGGTCCTTTAAGTTCCTCTGCGGTCCCCATTTTTATTTTAAGCCAGAGTAGTTCCTTTCTATCATTGGTAAATCTAAGCGCAAAATAGTATGTGTTTATTAATAGTCCCCCAGGAAAAACATCCGAAACGCCTTGCTGTCATTTATCTGCCCGGGTTTATGGAAAGGAGTCACTTCTTGGCGTGGACTCCGCCTCCAGACTTTCGGATAGCTTGCCCAGCTCCTTTGCCCTTGGGTGGGGGTAGGAACTTTGGAAAGCTCCATTTAGGTATGGAGCACAGGCAAAGTTTCAGGTCTTAAAACTCTCTTCAAATTGCTATTTGCGCCATCAAGAAACTGACCATTGGCACCTAACTGGTCTACGTGACACTTCGCACCCCTTAAGGCACCCTGGACAGGGCTCCCTTGTCCCTAGACCCAGCCCAGGTCAGTCTGGTGGGGAATCTGCCTCCGAAGGCATCCGGGCTCCCATCCAAAGACGAGCCAAGAGCAAAGGCAGCCCCTTCCTCCTCAGGCTCGCGCCATGGTCCAAGTGCTGACTCCTTTGCCAAATTTGCCTGACAGCAACCTCTCCCCCTTGTCTCTCTCCTCCTCCCCTCAAACATCGCGTTCCCTAACTGGGTTGGACTCACCCTCTTCCGAGTCCTTCTTGTCCTTTGAAGGCAGGGTCTGGAGGTCAAAGGCATCCTGGCTCATGTCTGCAGCTCCCAGCCAGAGGGATGAGGGGGCTCCAGGGACTAGGTGCCTTCACGCAGCCTCGAAATTCAGCGCTACCCTCCCCAGACACTGTGGCCCAACCGTCTGTCCTTCGGCCAGGCTCCGGCGGCCGGCCAAGCAGGGAGGATTAGAAAGGACTGGGAGTCGCAGCGCGCCGAACTGAGCCCTGAGCGGAGCCGGCCCCTCCTCCGGAGCCCCTGGGGGTGGGTAGGCAGGAGGCGCTCCCGGCGACGCCCACTCCCTTCCTCCCTCTGCTCCCGCTCCCGCTGCTCCCTCTCCCGCTCCCCCTTCCCCCCTTCCTCCTCCTCCTCCTCCTCCTCCTCCTCCTCCTCCTCCTCCTCCTCGTCTTCCTGTCCCTTTCCTGGGTACCAGGCACAGCGGGGCGCACACCTGCGGATGATGCCCTGACCCCGCTCCTCCCATGCCCTCCTCCCCCTTGCAGCGGGAGAGGCCGCTTTAAGTAATTGGTGACTGCTGCGCGCCCGAGGGTCTCGGTCGCTGGACTCCCTCCGCTCCTAACGGAAGGTGCGCGGGGTGCGGTGGGACAGACCGAACCTCATACGCGACGCGGCGCCCCACCAGACAAAGCAAAGCTGTGCGCTCTCCGAGGGAGCCCCTTCTCCTCCCCTCTCCTGCCTTGAGCTGCCCTTGGCCTCCCTTGGGCTTCTCAGGGTGCCCTGGCATCGCTCCTTGCCTAAGTTCTAAGTTCATCCCTGGCCCCCGGTCCGTGGAACAGCATCGGGGGAGCGCCTGGGATTGGGGCTGGGGCACGGAAGAGAAGAGCCTGGGCATGGAGGCGGGGATCGTCCCTCAGGACCTGCAGCTTTGTAATGAGGACCTCCGATTCTCAGCCCCGCCCCCCCGCCCCCAACGACGGTAATAAGAGGCTCAGCATGGACGGGGAGGGGGGGCGGGGGCGTCCCTGAAGGGCAGCAACCTTGTCCCTAGAACCCCTGACTCAGTCCCCCAGGACAGAGCTAGTGGACAAGTGGATAGAGCACTGCGCCTGGAATCCAGAAGACCTGAGTTCAAATCTTACCTTGGACATATGCCAGCTGTGTGACCTTGGGCAAGTCACTTAACCTTTATTTGCCCTGGTTTTCCTCAACTGTAAAATGAAGATAATCAGAACACCGGCCTCGAAGGGTGGTTGTGAGGATCAAATGCGCAGGCTTAGCACAGCTCCTGGAGCACGTGCTAGGCTGATAGAAAGGCGTATTCCCTTTCCTTCCCCTCTCCTGGGTGTGACAACGGAATCGCACCCCTTGGAAGTGGGGCAAGGTGAAGCCTGGGCATGGGAGGGGAGCGTCCCTCAGGGCACTTCAGCCTCGTTTCCGAAATTCTCCCCCAGCATGGAGGCAGCCCAGTAGAGCTGGAGCTGTCTCAATTTCCCCCGCATGATTTTCCTCTAAGAGTGTCTGTTCTGACTGAGTGAGAGGGGAGGTTGGCTGGGCTGATTTTTGAAAGGTGCATTTATTCTGCCGGGGCCATGGATTTCCTCAGTACTTTGGCTGACAAGCCTAAAGAGGTGGCCAGTGTTACCCAGCTTATGTTCTAGAACAGAGAGGAGGTGTGTTTTAAGGATCAGTGTCACACAGTGGTGGCTGGGGACATTTGGAGCCAGGGGTCTCTACGTTAAAAGTTCGGATGGACAGTGAGAACCCTCATCTCCCCATCCTTGTGTGCAATATGGCTCCAGGTAAGAGAGCAGCCCTAATCAGAGAGGGTCACTTTTAGCTTAGGATGGGCAGGCTGATGGGTGTCACACTCCAAGACCTCAGCGCTGACCTCCGTTGTCCTCTTTCTCCACTAACAGAAGCACCAGTCAGTGTACTAGCATTTCTTAGCACCTAGAGCACTGCAGGACCCCCCCCCCAATTATTCTCCTTAAACCATCTTTTCCCTCTCCATGGCATCCTCTACAAGCTGCCAGAGGTGACACAGGTTGGACCTAAAGCACAGGTTGGACCAGGTCACCTCTGCTCCTAAAGTTCCAGGGGCTCCCTCTTACTTCCAGGGCAACGTAAAGGCCTCTCCTTGACCTTCAGAGACCTTCCCCAAAAGGTCTAGTCTATCTTCCTGACCCCTCCCTCACTGCACCTTACTGTCCTTCATGCTCATGATCTCCTTCAGTCAGCCTGCCCTGCTTGGTGGTCCTTTGACCCATCATTTCATCAGCAGTCTCTGTGACCAGGCACAGACTGCTCCCCCCCCACCCTCATTGCAGTCTCTCCTCACCTCCACCTTATCAGTCTTAACTTCCCTTTAGGCTTCATCTCTCCCAGGGGTCCCCCTTCTCCCCACCCCTCCCAGGTGCCACTTTGGATTTCCTCTGGATATCTCGTAGATATTTGCTTCCTGGTTTTTGTGTTGCACTCTCAATAGAAAGCAAGCCTTTCGAGGGCTGGCTGTCTTCATTTTTGTTCTTGTTTCTTTATGCCTGGTGCCTACTGAGCACTTATGGAATGCCTTTTGGCTATTGGACTGCCTCCCCACACAACCGAGGGGCTCCCAGGGCTGGGGCATCCGGGTCCTTTGGAGGAGTGGAAGGGTTATTCGTTCCCTAGTCTCCTTAGCTTGTGAAACCAACAGTTTTGAAAAGTCTCGTGGGCCCAGTCAGGTTGGTGGCCAGAGAGAGCAAGCAGCTAGTTACAATAAAAAACAAAACAAAACGGGGCAGGGGGGTTGGATAGAGGAAGTACCAATGAAGGCGCCTCCTTGTATATCCATGAGACCCAAACAAGTGACACCCCCAGATAAATATAATAAATCCAGACCCAGGACTGCCTTCAGCCCAGCATCAGGCAAGGAGCTGACCTCAGGCCAAGCTTCCCAATGGACAAGAGCAGCTGATGGTAAATGCCATTCTAAAGGTCGCTGTGGCTCATCCCCAGAGGGGAGCCGGGATGTCTTTAGAAGAACCCCCACCCCCATGCCGCAGGAGGCAGAGCTCATGGAGGTTCTTGGCCATCTGCAGGCTGCCCTGGGCCAGGCAACCATTACTGAACACTGGTGCCTGAAGCCAGGAACTCCATAATCCTAGCCATCTAAGGATGGGGAACAAGACTGTTTGAACATGAAGGGAGCTGCTGGAGGGGTGGAGGGAGGGGGATATACCCAATGCCTTTGAAAGCAAGTTCTACTAAAAACACAGCTTTTTAGCGAACCCTTCTGGCACCTTGAGCCAGGCTATGCTACTGGCCTGCTCTGGATGACATTAACTAAGACGGATTTGGATTTAGAGCTGGAATAGATTTGAGGTCACTGGGTCCATCATTTCACTGATGAGGAAACTGAGGCTCAGCACCTAGCACAAAACTTAATCAATACATGCTAGATGGTGCCATGGATAGAGCTCTGACCTTGGAGTCAGGAGGACTTGAGTTCAAATCTGGCCTCAGACACTTGACCCTTACTAGCTGCGTGACCCTGGGCAAGTCACATTGCCTCACAAAAAACAAAACACATGTTCTTATATTAGCACAATGCTCAATGAAGACTTGCTTGATGAAAAGCCAATGATTCTGCCAATCTCATACTCCTAGTAAGTGATGAGTCTTGCTTTTTTCACCCCCTTTCACCCCCTACCCCACGTGCAGACTGAACACATAATATTGTTGTTGTGGATCGGGACTGGACTGGTCATTTCATTGGCAGCAGGAACTCCCAGGTGAGGAAATTCTCTGCACCAATGCAGATCGGCAGTTTTTCTGAACTTTCAAGTTTTAGACAGCTGCCTATAGCCCTGAGAGGTAAGTGACTGCCCTGGGTAACACACAGTCAGCATGCATCGTTGGATGGATTTAAACTAGAGTTTTCCTGTCACTAAAGATGGTAATGTTAACGTATAGAGAGAAAGAGGCCGACTGAGAGGGACGATCTAATAAGATGAGAAATTGTGGGAACCGGGGCTGTGAAAGCCAGAGAAGCAAGTGATTAAATCGAACATATTCTAGGGTCCTACTGCATGCAAGCCCCTGCTCGAGCCTGCAGTCAGCTCCCTGGAGTCAGGTCCTAGGATCCTCTTGTAGGTGGGGACCTGGAGGTGGCAGCAGTACAAAGGTAGGAAGCACCAGAGTAGGAACTGGAAAGAGTTCCCCTGACTCCAGTCACTCCCTCTGTGCCTCCACTTCCCTTAGCTCTGGGGCAAGAAGCCCTGGCTCCATTTTCCTAAGCGTTGGCATTTTTAAGTGTGCCAGAGTCTCAAAATGCTTCTTTCTTCCGTGACCAAGATTTCGCGGGCCCCTGAACATCTGCAGGAAGGAAAAAATCAATGTACTCTCTATATTTAGGAAGCATGGGCTTTTTTTTTGCCATCCTGATTTTTGGTGCTGGCTGTCCTGGCACCCACCAAGACA
This sequence comes from Phascolarctos cinereus, assembly GCF_003287225.1. NCBI lineage: Eukaryota > Metazoa > Chordata > Mammalia > Diprotodontia > Phascolarctidae > Phascolarctos > Phascolarctos cinereus. The sequence continues at coordinate 260,280,363 of NW_027556402.1, read as the reverse complement.
GAAATGATTCTGGGTCAAGCCTGAAGGGGCCCTGGAGAACTGACTTAATAAGAATAACTTATCTCTGAATATGCAGGCTTCCTTTAAGTCCCAACTAAAATCCCCCCTTCTCTAGGAAGTCTTCCCCAACCCTGCAGAATTCCAGTGCCTTCTCTGCATTATTTCCTATTTATCCTGTATGTAGCTTGCTTTATCTATATTTGTTTGCATCTTGTATCTTCATTAGATTATAAGCTCCTTTAGGTTAGGGACTGTCTTTTGCCTTTGTTTTTTGTTTGTGTTTGTTTTATGCCCAGAGCTTACCCTAACACCTGGTACCCAGTGTACTAAACATTTTACACTTATAATTCCGTATAATCCTATAGGGGAGGGAGGTGCTATTATTATCACCATTTTACAGATGAGGAAACTGAGGCAAATAGGTTAGATGACTTGCCCCAGGATCACACAGCTAGCAATCATTGAGTGTCTGAGGTAGGATGTGAACTCGAGTCTTCCTGCCTCTAGTCTCAGTGCTGTATCTACTAGTTGCCTCTTAACTGGAAGGTACTCTAGATACCACCTCATTTAATTTACTCATTTGCAGAGATCCAGGTACTCTAGGCCATCCAGGTACTAAGTAAACAGACTGCTGGAAATTGGAATTTGGTCTTTGAGCTCATGTCCCCATGACTTTTCTAGAAGCTACTGAACTCTTTCATAAAGAGGCCACTAGAATTTTGACCAAGAAATCACACAGTTGGGAACTGTCTTATTCTCCTCATATAGAATCCATCACCCAGTCAGGAGTCTGTCCAATAGAAGATGGCATCATGGGTCCTCTAACCCAGGCTCACCCAAGAAAGGGGAGGAATGGGGATGAGTCTAGAGGCTTCTTTTGAACTTTCTCTGTCTATGGCCAAATTCACTGCACATAGCTTTTCCTTCTGATTTATCCGCTCTTAGAATGTGCACTGGAATTAGGAGAGAAAAGAGATAAAACCCATTTTTCTTGGAAGGGTTTGATGGCTGACATAATACATAGCAAGGCTCGGCTGTGTAAATACACAGAGAGAATTTTAGAATTCTTAGCCCTGGGACGATGAACTATAAACCGTAAAGGCTCAGAAAAAATGTAAATATGCATTTTGGCTATTTTTAACGTCTATTATTTACTGTGCTGGGCCAGTGATGGTCCATTGTGTGCATCTGGACAGATTTAAAAGTGTGCATTTTCTTTAATACGTTCTTACTCTCGGAAATATATTAAACAGTGATTAATGAAGGTGGGCGCAGTCACAGGGAAGCTAGCTTCATTGTCATTGTTTCCTGGGCTGCAATTATACTGAGCTCAAATGGAACCCTTCAACCATGGCCAACCTAGGCTGAGTACGAATCATAAATTTAGCTCTTTTTAAAAAAAAATAAATCATTAAAGATTTGGTGCTATTTTTGTAGAATTCTTTCATTTTAAAAAATCTGGACCTGAGATTTTATTAGATTATGGAACGTCTGATGTACAAACATCCTTGACTAGTGGGCAAATCGTGATCTTAGAAAATTACCTGGGATGATGAGAAGTCAAGTGACTTGTCTAAGGTCACATAGCTGGTATGTCAGAAGTGGGACTTGAACCCAGGTCTTCCTGGTCAGTTATCTATCCACTCCATCTTCTTCCTCTTCCTTTTCCTCTTCTTCCTTTTCTCCTCTCTTCTATTCTCCTCTCCTCTCCCCTTTTTTCCCTTCCTCTTCTCTCTTCTCCCTACTTTTCTCTATAATATAATACATCTCTATATAATAATATATAGTAGATATAAAACATACATATACATATATGTGCATATTGTACCCGCTGTTAGAACATAAACTTCTAGAGAGAAGGGATTACTTTGTCTTTGAATCCCTGTCACTTAGCGCAGTGCCTGGGGCACAGCTGAGGCCTGGTAAATTCTCTTGGACTGTTTGATTGAGAGATGAAAGAGTGGACATTTCCCAAAGACTTTAACGTAAAAACTTCACCACAGCTCTATGAGATAGGGGCTACCCGGGAATTACTGCCACTTTACAGATGGATAAATTGAGTCTCAGAGAGGTAAAGTGACTTGTCTATGGTCACATGGGCAACTAGGTGGTGCAGTAGATAGAGCACTGTGCCTGGAGTCAGGAAGACTTATCTTCCAGAGTTAAAATCTAGCCTCAGGCACTTACTAGCTGTGTGATCTTGGGCAAGTCACATCACCCTGTTTGCCTTAGTTTCCTCATCTGTAAAATGAGCTGGAGAGGGCAATGGCAAACCATGCCAGTATTTTTGCCAAGAAAACCTCAAATGGGGTCACGGGGAGTCAGACATGACTTAACAACAACAAATGGTGACTCAGTATAAATATCAGGAGCAGGATCTGAATCCAGATTTCCCTGATTCTGAAGTCAGCAAGAAATCTATCTGTCATCTATCTACCTATCTATCTATCTATCTATCTATCTATCTATCTATCTATCTATCATCTATCATCTGAATATCCATCTATCTGTCTACCTATCTATCTATCATCTATCTATCCTGTGTGTCTGTCTATCTATCTATCATCTATCTATCCTGTGTGTCTGTCTGTCTATCTATCTAGTCTATCATCTATCTATCTATCTATCTATCTATCTATCTATCTATCTATCTATCTATCTATCTATCTATCTGTCTATCTATCATCTATCCTGTGTGTCTGTCTGTGTGTCTATCTATCCATCCATCCATCATCTACCTATCCATCTAAATATATGTACAGATATGTATGTGTATACATGTATCTATTTGCATAGACATACACATATAATTCTATACATACCCACATACATACATACATACACACATATAAACTAACATTCCCATAGCACTTACCATGTGCCAGACATTATATTAAGCACTGTGCAATTATTATCTCACTTCATCCTCACAACAACCCTGGGAGGTAGGTGCTATCATTATCCCCATTTTACAGATGAGGAAACTGAAGTAAATAGAGATTAAATCACTTGCTCAAGGTCATAAGCCCAGAAGTGCCTGAGGCTAGATGTGAACTCAGATTTTTCAAACTCCAGGCCCAGAGCTCTATCCACTGTGCAACCCAGCCACCTATAACTGTATGTGTCAAAACCCCCAGAAACAACAGATTCCTGCTACAGGGGCTTCACTCTCACTAGAGAAAACAGTCAGTCATTAAGCAATTATTAAGTGCTTACTGTGTACCATGAGCTGGGCCAAGCACAAAGCCAATACTTGGCCTCAAGGAGCTCATATTCTAATGGGGCAACAACATGAAACCAGCTCTGTGCAAACAAGTTGTAGACAGGATCAATGGGAGCTGACCAACGGAGGCAAAGCACTAGGATGGAGGAGGAGCCTGGAAAGGCTCCCTCTAGAAGGTGGGCTTTTAGCTGAGACTTGAAGGAAGCATCCACGGAAGCTGAGGGGGGCAAGAGCTCCAGACAAAACACCAGGGCTGGAAATGGAAGGTCTGGGGCCAGGAGCTGCTAGGCCAGCGTCATGGGGTCACAGTGGCCCGGGGTGAGGTAGGAGGAGGCTGGGCTGTGAAGGGCTTTGAACACCAAACGGAGATTTTATAGGTGATCCCGGAGGCAGTAGGGAGGCACTGACATTTATGGAAAAGAGGGGTGATGTGGGTCAGACTGGTGCTTTAGGAGGATGAATTTGGCAACTGCATGGAGGATGCATTGGACTGAGGAGAGGCTAGTGGAAGGCAGACTAATGAGAGGCAGAGACAGAGAGGGGAGAGAGAGAGGGAGAGAGAGAGAGAGAGAGAGAGAGAGAGAGAGAGAGAGAGAGAGAGAGACAGAGAGAGACAGACAGAGAGGAAGGAAGGGAGGGAGGGAGGGAGAGAGAGAGACAGAGACAGAGAGACAGGGAGAGAGAGAGAGAGAGAGAGAGAGAGAGAGAGAGAGAGAGAGAGAGAGAGAGAGAGAGAGAAGAGGAGAGGAGAGGAGAGGAGAGGAGAGGAGAGGAGAGGAGAGGAGAGGAGAGGAGAGGAGAGGACAGGACAGGAGAGGAGAGGACAGGAGAGGAGAGGACAGGAGAGGACAGGAGAGGAGAGGACAGGAGAGGAGAGGACAGGAGAGGACAGGAGAGGAGAGGAGAGGAGAGGACAGGAGAGGAGAGGAGAGGAGAGGAGAGGACAGGAGAGGAGAGGACAGGACAGGAGAGGACAGGACAGGAGAGGAAAGGAGAGGAGAGAGGAGGAGAGAGAAGGGGACATATACAAGAGATGATGTCAGGAAGGCAAAAATGCTAAGACTTCGTGATAGATTGGATATGCCACTCTGCTATTCTGCAGGCCCAGTGCACGCCACCACCATCATCATTGCTAACATTTATGTATTACCTGCTATGTGCCAGACACTGTTCTAAGTGCTTTACAGATATTAGCTCATTTGATCACCACAACCACCTTCAGAGATTGAGCATATAAAAGCAAATAGCGAGGACACCAAGGCAAACAGAGGTTCACTGACTTGCCTAGGGTCCCACAGCTAATAAGTGTCTGAGGTTGGATTTGAACTCTGGTCATCCTGACTCTGAGCCCTGTGCCCTGTAGTGCCCCCTGGCTGCCTCACACATGATCATGGGAAGCCATGCCCTTTGGGCTTGGGAACCCCAACCCCCAGACTCCACATCAGCTTCCTTTGACTCCTTCTTGACCTGACCGCTCATAGCACAAAAGTGAAAGGATTAAATTTTCCCAGTGACTTGAGCCTCCCTTAGTTTCTTCTGCGCCTCTTCTCAACAGTCCAACACCATCCACCCACCTCTTCCCTTGCTCTGTGTCACCCTGTCTGTGGTCAACTGTACCCCCTCAGGTACCCAGAACAGCCCTAGCTGCTGTCAAATCACTGGACTGCCAAGGAACCCTGGGCTTGTGGGTGGAGTGTGCCCGTGTGGGGAGAGAGGATGGGGCAGGCCTGGCTCTGGAATGGATGTCACCCCCATGTGGCTGCCTGAGTCTGATAGAACTGAAGCCAATGTCACCTCTGGACAGTGCTGGGCTGGGCAAAGCAAGAGGGCAGCTAGGCTAATAAGTTAACCACTGCTTGGGTTTGGCCAATGGATGCCTGCACAGAACAGAGCCATGGGTGAAAACAAACTAGAACTTAGTTTAAAACAAGATTATTTATGCTTCAATAACCGTTTAGGAGACTTTAATCCAGTGTCCCCAGCCTTGAGAGGTCAGCTCCCCTGAGAAGGGAACTCCAATTTGAAAGAGCTGGTGGGAAGGGAAGCTTTGGCTTTCTGTGAAGTGGTGAATCATCCAGTGGGGGCTGTGTTTTTGTTGGGACACAGTGGGTTGCATGGACATGCAGAGCCAAGAGTCCCCACTGAGTTCTAAAAGTCCAGAAAGAAGTGGTAAATTCTAAATTGTATCTGTTCAGCTCCATAAAATCCCATGGGAATGCTAAAAAACAAACAAACAAAAAACCTACAAAGTTTACAAAATGCTTTACTCACAATCTTTGTAAAGGAGGAAGCTTTTGCACTATTAACTACATTTTACCAACAGGGAAACCAAGGCATACCAAGGTCATGTGACTTGCTCAAAGTAGTAAGTCCAGGAGCAGACTTTGAAGGCAGGTCTCCTGACTCCATCCAGGGACCCTTTCCGTGGCATGAGACTCTTTCTCTTCAGCTGAGGAAAGTCATAGATTTGTGACTGTTCCATGGGCAGCTGGCAAGGAGGGACAGTTGAGTAAGGTGATGGGTCATCTATAATGAAATGCGGAGTGCAGGTTTCTGAAGCAGATCTCTGCAACTTGGGGACCTGAGTGGGCAATAGCAGTGCTGGCCTGCTTGGCAGCAAGACTGGAGGGAGGTTGGAGCTGAAGCCATTTTGCAGCCACCCAGAGCCCAGCAATTGCAAACCTGGTCTTCTTTTTCCAGTGTAGCTCAGGGCATACAGATTCTACCAAAAGCAACAGGAACGGTGTCCATCAGAACCCAGGATTCCACACACATGCAGGCCCAGGAGACCTGGCGTTAACACTAGCGGATCTCAGAAAGCTTATTTTCCAAAGACAGTCCAAGAGACACAGAAAACAAGTATTTATCATGAGATTTAGGGCTGGAAGGGACATACGATTTCACCTTGTCCAACGACCTCACTTTATAGGTAAGGAAACTGAGACCCAGAGAAGAGAAGAGATCTAATCAAGGTCCCACGGCCAATAAGTAGGAGAGCTGGGGTATGTTTGTCTATTTGTGTATTGAGTAATTTCCCTGAAAACATAGTACCTGAATTCCAAGTCAATCTAGGATTTGTTTAAAATGATGGCTCCAAGAAAAGGCCAAAGGGAATTAACATCCTTAGACTGGAATCTTCCAGTTCCATCTGACCTCAGACTGCCCAGTCACCACCCAGCAGCTTATAGATACAACCTATGTGGGAGTTGTTGGGTTTTTTTTCTTTAAAGAATTGCCCCCCCAATCTAATTAATAGTGCAAACATTTAAGCTGGGGATGGTACTGAATCACTGAAAACACATCCTGTTTTTTATAGTAAATAGTTTCCGGGCCAAAGCCATTGGCCATAAAAGAGATGGAGGTTGGAAAAATACACATAAGTTTTTAAAAGTCATTAGAGATGTGAGATTTCTAGAGTTCAAGCATGTCCAATTTAAAAAAAAGGACCTTTAAAAATGAAGGGAAGAGAAGGAAAGGAGAAGGAGAAATGCCTGTCTGACATTAAAAAGAAGAAATAAAAAGGACTAAGATGAAATGAGCTTCTTATTCCAAATTTTTTCAGCAAAGTCTGCTTTTCTGGAAGAATCCTCCCGGTCAAGACTTAGTGTTTTGACTTTTTTTTTTTTATAAGGTCAAAGAAAGCCGAGAAGGTTGAATGCAGGCACCCAGTAAAAGCCAGTTTTTCCTTCCCCAGATGTCCAGAGTGGCATTGGTCTGAGCCTCTTGCCAATGCATAGGTTTGGAGTTTCTCCTGGTGCTTTTAGCAGATAAAAGCCTAGGAGCAGGGATGATCGTTGGAATGAATGTCACCTTGTAACAAAGGGATGATTGGGGGGAGGGAGGGCATTTTCAAAGTTCATTTTCCACAGAAGGAAAGAGACTTCTAGTCCACTGCTCTCCCCTTCCCCCAAGAGACTCAGGCTGTGCTTTCCCAGGGATCTAACATCACACCATGGCCTGGTACCCAAGGCCTCATGTGGCCAGAACCAGTCAGGGCTGGGCCCTTCCAGAGATTCATTGATTTCATTCGGAAATTCTCAAGTTTTTGCTTCTCTGCCTCCGTCAGGAATTCCCCTCAAAACCAGCTTCAATCAGATATTTAGAGACCCACCCCCCTCCCCAGACACCCAAGGGAGAAGCTTTCTGGCTGTTTTGTTAGCTCTTTCCCCCCCCAGCCTCATTTTATATGGCCAGCGTGTGGGGGCCTCAAGAGCACGCCTGGAAAGGGGAGACGGGAAAACAAAAGCTGGTTACCACAAAGAGCCATCTGAGCACCTTTCCAGCATGCTGAGAGATTGCCACTCTGCTCTTGGAGGTGGTGGGAGGACAGGGCTGAGAGCAGATGTGATAAACAGCCGGCCAGGGCCAGACTTGGGAGCTGGGAATTTGCTGCCCCTTGTGTTGTGGCTTGTTTTCCCTTTTAAGACAAAATCCCTTCCCAAGAGTGTGTGATGGAGACCTTCAACATGTAATTTTTCATCTCTTACAGGCACACTAAAGAAGAGTAGAGAAAGAAGAGAAATATTTTGAATTCTAAGGGATTCTCTATCTTTCCCCCTCTTCTCCTCCCTTTTTTGTCCTCTACCTCTTTGTACCCTCTCTTTCTTTCTCTCTCTCTCCTCTTCTGTCTGTCTCTCCTCTTGCCTCTGCTCCCTTTTACAACAGAGTCTAACAGAATAGTAAGGCATTTATTAAGCACTTACTGTATGCTAAGCTCTAGAGATAGAAACATTCTGCAGTCCTTGCCCTCTCAAGAAGCTCACATTCTACTGGGGTGGGGGAGGGACATGATGCATAAAGTAGAGGTTGTGCTCATGTTTGTTTATGGGAGACAAAATGCCAGGAGTAAGTAGACTGGGAAAGCAGCAGAGTGGATGACAAGTTCCTGAAGACCTCAGGGAGGGAGCAGTGGTGGGGAAGCTAGTCCCCTATTAAGTAAATAGTAGATCCCAGGGTCAGAGTGGAGTGGGGCTTGGGAGTGTGTCCAGCAGAGACACCAGGACGGGAGTCAGAGTCTGGTTCTCTGGGAGTGATCTGAGTTCAGTAGAACTAAGCAATAGGACAGTAAGGGCTTCACCTAACGGCTCCCTTTAGTGGCAGGCAGGTGGGGCTGGTCTTCTCCTTCTGCTCAATGGTGGGCTGAGGCAAGGGAGGGGGAAGGTCTTGGGTCCATTGTGTGGAAGGCAGGGGAGAGGCCTGGTCAGTCACGAAGTCAATCAAAAGTTTTTAAGTACCTATTACTCATGTGGCACTGTGCTAAACTGCTGGGCATACAAAGAAGACCCTGTCCAAAGAGGAGCTAACCATCTAAGTTCAGAGACAACATGCAAACATCTGTGTACTAACAAGTTTTATTTTGGATGAATTGGAAAGAACAAAGAGAAAACAATAGAATTAAAGGAGAGCTAGGAAAAGCTTCCTGTAGAAAGTGGAAGCTGGGAGGCAGAGAGGAGGGGGGAGCACTTTCCAGGCAGGGGGTACCATGCCCAGAGTGGGGAGATGGACTGCTGAGTTAGAGGGACAACAAAGAAGCCAGTGGGGCTGGATCGAAGAGTTTGTGGGCTGAGGGTGAGGGGAGTTTGTGTTGTCAGAAGACTGAAAAGGTAGGGTGAGGCCCAACCCGAGATTGTCTATTTGATACTGGAGGTGATAGGGGGCTGCTAGAGTTTATTGAATAGAGAAGGTAACTTATGCTTTAGGAAAACCACTTTGCCTGCTGAGTACAGGATTGCCCAGAGGCAAGGTGATGCCCCCACAGCTACTGCAACATTCTGGGTATGAGGTGCCGAGGGTCGGCACCGGGGACGGGCCAGTGGCTGGCTGATTGCCCCAAGATGGTGACGCTTTGAGAAGAATGTATCATAAAACCCAGCCTCAGGAATGAGATGCTCATGCCTCATCTGCACAAACTTCGGTGATTCTGCCCAGCAACCATAAGCACAAAACCCAAAGATGTTCCCTCAAACACAACCGGAGAGGCTTCTGGGAAGGGTGGCTATGGGCCAGGGAAGAGCTGGGCTAGGGTGTGGCTGCTGGCTAGACATAACCCTCATTTCTTATTTTAAACCAGTATTCTAGCTAACAAGCTAAGCTCAGGTGTTTCTACTTTGCTGAAAGAGAGCAGCAAGTGCAGTCAGGGTCTCAGAAATTTCTGCATCCTGGACTGTAGCCCTGATCACCTCACCCTCATTAATGCAACAGCTTCCCCCCCTCCCCCCAGTACTCCAACTCAGGCCCTGAGGCAAAGCAAGCTCAGTCAAAACTGCCTTCACTGCACTTATCGATGAACGCTTTTGTTGATTAGAAAGGACAAATATTGGACTCCTGGTTTTTTGCTTCGAGAGATGGCTGAACACAGTGTGTGTGTGTGTGTGTGTGTGTGTGTGTGTGCGCGTGCACGAGCCTGCGCATTTTCTTGAAGGGAAAGGGGGAAAAAAACAAAACAAAAACACAATCCCATGAAGACAAATGATGAGAAAATCTGTGTTCAGTTTTAAAATTTCATGAGGGTAAGACAAGTCCAGTCCTGGTTGTTCCAGAATGGACAGACTGGAGACATCTCTACTGGGCAGCACACAGGGATGAGAGACTAATGGAGCCTCCTCCCTTTATTCCTGCTCCTACCCCTCAGTATCCACTCCCTTGAATTCCCACCTAGCAGACTCAGGAAAGATCGTGTGCTGGGAGGACCTCAGACCACCTTAGTCCAACAAATGAAGAAATCGAGAGTGTGAGTGGTAACTATACCACGACTGCTCTCAAAGCCCAACCGTTATCCATGCCATGGACAAGCTGTTTGTTGGTTCTGTCACACCGGGGTTTGCTCTGGCATCTGGTTTGGATCAGATGATCGCTGAGGTCCCTTCCAAATGTCATGTTCTATAATTCGGTCACTGATGTTGGGGGGAAGGGAGAAGACATGGAAAATCAAGGGAATGCCAGTCCATACAATTGAGACTCTCTGTACCCCGAGACTGCCACCCCACACAGGAGCCCAAAATGCTGGCCCAGTGGGGGTCTGATGATGCTCACAATTGGGTCAATTTGTACTGCTTCTCTGAAGCTGAGCAATAGACAGGGTGGTGGCATAAGCGTGGTTACAATTTGGCCCTACTGGAAACTGTCATGATGAAGAGGGAAAAGGGGGAAGGGAATAAGCATTTATTAAGTACCTATTGTGTGCTTTTTACAAACTCATTTGGTAATAAGGAGCTTGACAAAGAGAGCAGAGCAATGAGTGGTGTTTCATTGTGTTCTGATATTACATGGAAGAAAGGAAGGGACATCAGAACCAACCAGAAGTGCCAATACCTGATCTGCTGGAAATTCTTTAGTAAGGAGAGTGCTGAGAACTCAGGTAGGCAAGCTGGGTGTGTAGAAGAAACAGAAAGAGGCCGGAAGATATTGTCATGTACCAGGGTTACATCAGAGCAAGAGGAAGCAGATTATCCCCATTCTAGACATGGCCCTCAAATGCCTTTTTTGTTAATGGCATCCTTACCTCCAAATTAAACAACCACATATTGAAGATAAATCCAACAACCACGATAAGAAATAACTTAATTCCCAAACCCAGGTTAGATAAAATAAGAGCAGGAATTCAGGCATTAATTAAATCTGAAGTGGAAAAAATTGAAGAACTTGAAGACTTTGAAAATCTTCATATAGCACAAACTCTCAAAGTACCACCTAACAATGAAAGAGATGTTAAAAATAATGCTGATGTCTTGAAAAATTTTGAAGAGGGGGCTCAGAGGTAATTTATAAATTAATGAGAGACATTGCTTTTTTTTTGTAATTAATGAAGAAACATACAAACATACTCCTGTATTACCTTTGAGCTCAGGATAATGAGAAAATGTGGTAATGGGCTGAGGGATAATCACCTTTCCTAGGCTACACATAAAGAGATTGAACCTCAGTTTCCTCATCTGTAAAATGGGTATAATAATAACACCTAACTCCCAAGATTATTATGAGGATCACATGAAATAATGTTTGTAAAGTGTTTAACACAATGCCTGGTGTAGTGTAAATGCTTAACAATTTTTTCTTTCATTCATCCATCCCTTTATTCATAACATGCTGGACTACTAAGAAAAGAAATTGTCAATTTCTACCCTCATCTACTTTATGAAAACAATGCCACTCTCGGAACCCTTTTCTGGGTTGTACCAGATGACTTCCAGCTATGAAAGCCTATATTTGGAGGGTCTGAACAACTCTGAAAAACTGTGGTTTGGTTCAGGCTTCCACATCACACCCTTATCTCTATCCCTTCTACATGTATGCTCCCCATTATACTTTAAACTTCTTTTAAGGAAAGATAATCCACATGGTTGATTTATTTCCATTTTATCTCATCAAGATTTTGTATTCTAAGACTTGTCTGACATCCAAAAATTCTGGAAATTGTTTTTAATGACTTTTAATTGGTAAAATGGCAATGTTTGCAGAAACATACAGAACTTAGGGTGAGGAGAGACCTTAAAGGTTATCCAGCTTAATTCATTAATGAGAAAACAGAGGCTCACAACAGTGATGTGATATGCTCAACAAGTTAATGACAGGATATGGGCTAGACCCATGTGATACCAAGATCCAATAAAGTCTTTAGAGAATAGAACTTTGGAATGCATTTAACAAAAAGAAATTTAACAGAAATAAATGTAAAGTCTTATCTTAGGATTTGAAGAGCCGTTTACCAAATCCAAGATGGGAGAGGCATGACAAAAAAATAGTTTATCTGAAAAAAGTTGCTGGAGTTTGAGGATTTCAAGTTTGCTGTTCATCAACTAGGAGGTACAGCAGCTAAGACAGTTCATGCAGACTTGGGCAGTATTAAGAGGGTCATTTGCTAAATGAGGAACTAAGTTTTGCTCTAGGAACCTTTGGCTGTCCTCTGACAGGTGCAAACTGGCCTCTTCTCCCCACCCCTGAGCCTCTCCTCCATCACTCTGTGTCTGCCTGTCACACTTCGAGTAATTAACTTGGTGATGGATGGCTTCTGCAGGGCTCTTGAGTGACACTCATGCTCCGGAACAGCCTCCACCCAGGGAGAATAAGGACAATCTCTGGAGACAACAAGGAGTTTCCAGGAAACCAGATCTGGGTTTTCTCTAGGCCATTTAAGGTGATCTTCTCTGATTTTTGAATTTAGCCTGTATCTATAGCTTGATTCTACCCAGCTGTTTGCATGTTACCTCTCCTGTTGGACAATAAGCTCCTTGAGGGCAGAAACTGTCTTTGGCCTTTCTCTGTATTCCTAGGGCTTAGCGCAGTGCTTGGCACATACTATGTGCTTACTAATGTTTACTGACTGGCTGACATTTCCCAGAAGAGGAACTTGGCTGTACTGGACTCCTTCTGTTGACACAGCCTGTCTGAGGCCAAGGCCTGGCTTTGGGGGAGTCCAGGCCGATGGAAGTCTAAAGAGCTCAGCCTGGCCCAAGCCGAGGGTATGGGAGCTCTCGCTTATTTGGCCCTTTTAATTCTGAACCATGAGTGGTGGGCATGGCTGCACTCCATCACCGAGTTCTTCCTGTGGTTGCCTTTAAAAGCTAGTGAAATGCCGCATTAATCTTTCATTAAAGGGCTCCCAGCAGCATTTTAGAATCACGTCTATCAGGGAAGCAATGGGCAGGGGGTAACAACTCTGCCATGTGAGTCAAGGCCATGGGTTCTTGTCCTGACTCTGTTGGGAGCTTGTGGCCTGACCTTGAACAAGTCCCACAGATTGACTGAATGTCTGGCATGGAGGGGACACCAAAGTGAGACTGAGAGAGAAGCCATTTTAGAAGTCCAAGATGGGGCTATCCAACCTTGGCCTGAACTTTAGAGATGGCTCGAATTAGTAAGGACCTCCTAAGCAGCCTAAATCTGCTTCTTTGCAATCCTCTCTGAGGCTGAGCAGAGACAATGTAACCCTGCTTCCAAACATCAGCCTTTCCAACACTTGAAGACAGATGTATCTCCACTGTCCCCAGTCTTTCAATCTCTTTGATTCTCATCAGGCACAAATTAATTTGATTTGATTTGATTCTCTCCAGGCCCTCCCCCATCCGGGTTACCTCTACCTGGGCTCTGTCACTGTCTTTCCCAAGCTGTGGAGCCCAGAACTGAACCTAGTGCTGGCAACAGGTCTGGTCAAGACAGACAGGGCACTGGCACCTCCCCCACCTGCCAGGTGGTCCCGATTCAATGATCTTCTGTTGCTGCCATGTCGCCCTGGTGACTCACCCTGAGCTTGAGCTTGAGTAGAATTCCCATCCATTTCTCAGGTGAACTTATTCCCGGTCACAGCCACCTCATCTTGTAGTTGTGAGATTGATTTTTTGAACTCAAGTAAAGACTTTACATTTATCCCAGGACATTTCCTGCCAAGATCTTTTTGGTTCTTGACTCTGTGGTCCAACTGGCCAGGCAACGTACCAGCTTGGTGTCATCATCAGATTTGATGAGTATGATACTTGGGGCTTCATCCAAGCTTTATGGCTATGAAGACAAGGGGAAGAAAACAGGATGGACTCTAAGGGCCCTCTGGCTCTGAAGGTTCATGGTTTTAGGAAGTCCTCTGTAAGTGTAGAATTGGTATTATTGTGGCCAGCAGGCAGAGGTGACATTTGGAGATGAAGGGCATTCCCACAGCAACTCATCTCACAGCTGAGAGAAAGGCTGTGATACCACTGATGATGTGGAGTGGTAGCATGTTGGTGTGGGAAGGATGATGGATTTGGGGCCAGAAGGCACACTCCGCACCACGTGACCTAGAAGGCAGGGTCTTGTGTTTGAACTCAGGGAGATAGGGGTTCAAACCCCACCTCTGGCACTAGCTGAGTGACCAAGGGGCAGTCATTTTAGCTTTCTGAGCCTCAGTGTCCTCATCTGTAAAATGGGGATAAGAGTGTCCCGAGGTTGAATCTCACGGGACTTTACAGAGGCTCAAATGAGAGGATGCCTATGTGGCACTCTAAGGCAAGCTCTGCAGTGCCGGGCACCTGTCCGTGGTGATTATGACAAGAGGGCTTTGAGCTTTGTTCATGGATGAGGAGACCACGTACAAAAGTAGCTATCCCTGATACATTGTTACACATTTTGCAGAGTGTTCTGGAGTCCCGGAGACTGAGCCCCGAAGACAGATTCCTCTTGAAGGCAGCCTGATTTCTGGGCGTGCTCTCACCAGCCTGAGCTTTCCTGAAATCCTTCCCATCTCCTCAGTTCCCACCCTCCTTTGTCCTTCAGCTTCTCCCTGGTACCATCCTCCACGCCTATCCTGAGGTTGTCTGTGGTTCTCACTAAACAAATGATGACAATCTCCTTTATGCTCCCAATTTGCTGAATCTGGAAGCCTGAGGGGAGGCCGAGGGCAGGCTGTGGGCTGGGACAGGATGTCAGATCCGGGATGGATCAGCACTGGCATTTGGCAAGGCTGGAGCCGGTCACTACAGGCCTATCTCAGCAGCATCCTCTGGCTCAATTTGCATCTGCTCCCAGCCCCAACCTCCTCCTGCCTCCTCACTGGAAGCATCTCCCATCATTTCTGAGGGGACACTGTGGCCCCAGGCTCTGCCTCTCTCTGTGACTCAGCTTTCCTACTGCTTCTTTCTCGACCATTTGCATGAGATGGACAATGTGGCTTCACCACTGCTGCTGGCTCTGGAATCCAAAGACCTGGGCTCAGATCCCATCTCTGCCCCTTATAATGTGTGTGACTTCACTCCTCTGGGTCTCAGGTACGTCCTCTGCAGAATGAGAGTGTTGCTCCTTTCCAACTGGGGTCTGAGAAGCCTTTAAACACAAAATGTCCTGGCTTCCTTTGGAGTGGGCAGCCAAGACTCATATTGTCCTTCAGGCCCATAGGAAATTGTTCAGGTGAGACCCCTCTGATCATCCCTCAGTTCCTCACTCAGAGACGATGGCAAAAAAGACTTCTGAAAAAATGGGTCACACTGGGAACCCCTGTTCAGGACTTTAAAAAGCCTCACTTAATGAGGGGTTATTATTCACAACATAATACAAATAATAGCAATAATGCTACAAGGAACAGAGATTATAGCCCCAGGATGTTGTAAATAAGTTTTGAGAGTCACTCTAGATGAAACATCCAGCCACCCACAAGCACCTACTATGTGCTAGGAATACGAAGACTCAATAAAGACTAAGAGGGCTCCTGCCCTCTAGGAGCTTACATTTTTCAGGGTGGACAACACGCAGAGAACTAAATCCATATCAGATCCACACAAATGAGATACAAGGTAACCTAAGGGGGGGAAGCTTCAGCAGTTTGGGAGCCTGGGAAAGGCTTCCTATGGAAGGGATTGGAGCTGAGTCTTGAAGGAAGTCACGGTCTCTAAGAGGAAGAGGCAAGGAGCAAGGGTATTCCAGGCATGTGGTACAACCAGTGCAGAGTCCCGAGGCAGGAGATGAAAGGAAGAACAGCAAATAGACCAGTGCAACTGGACTGGAGAGTGCACTGAAGGGAGCTAGTAATGGGGGAAGAGGCCAAGGCTTTTAATGCCAACCAGAGGAGGTCACTCATTTTGATCATGGTGGTGATGGGGAGACACAGGATTTACTGAGCAGGGAGGGGGGCGGAACATGGTTAGACCTATGTTTTAGGAAAATTGCCTTGG
Organism: Phascolarctos cinereus; assembly: GCF_003287225.1. Classification (NCBI taxonomy): domain Eukaryota; kingdom Metazoa; phylum Chordata; class Mammalia; order Diprotodontia; family Phascolarctidae; genus Phascolarctos; species Phascolarctos cinereus. Next base: position 260,264,508 of record NW_027556402.1, on the reverse strand, counting down.
CATATGAGTGAAGGATGGCCTGGAACGGGGAGGTAGTGGAGCCAGAGAGCCCAACCAGGAGGCCATTCAGTACTCCAGGGGAGACGCTGTAGCTAAAACTTTCTGTGGCCAAGCAGATGGCCAGCTTCTTGCTGGTCCTTAGAAACCAGGCAAAGCCTCATGGCAGGGTCTCAACCCAAGCCCTTTCTGGCTTGTTCTGATCTGGCAGAGACTTCCAGAAGCCAAGGTCACCCTCCCCCAACGATGAGGCATTGGAGAGCTGGAGTAGGATCTTACTTCCATGAAACCATTCAAATTTCCTGACCTTTGACCACACACATGCACCCAATACCTTAATGTTTACAAAGTGGGTTATTCACGGAGAGAAAATGTAGGTACAAAGGTGGAAGATGGGAAGGTAGGCATGAGTTCTTGGAGCAGTAAGTCGGCTCATTTGACTAGAACATACAGTGTGGAGGTGTGAAGGGCATCATTGTGAAAGGGTATGGAAGGAGAGGTTGGAGCAGAAGGCTGAGGGCTTTGAATGCCAGGATGAAGATTTTGTATTTTATTCAGGAGCCATGGGGAGCTGGTGAAGTTTCTCGATCAGGGGAGTGAGGGGAGTGACGGCTGTCAGACCTATGCTTTAGGGCAACAATTTTGGTAGCTTTTGGGGGAGAAATTTGAGACAGGGAGACCAAAGTAAAACTATCACAATAGTAATGGGTGAGATAGGATTCAATTCAATTCAATACATATTTATTAAGCACCTACTAAGTGTCAGGCACTGTGCTAAGTGCTGGGGATATAAAAAGAGGCAAAAGACAGTCCCTGCCCTCAAGGAGCTTACAATCCAATGGGGAAGACAACAAAGCAAATGGTATGTGGGACAAATAGGAGATAATTCACCGAGGGCAGGAACTAGGATCCAGAAGGGACAAGCACCTGAGCTCAGGTAGCAGGTGTGACTGGGGGGGGGGGCGTGTGACAGACCTGCTGGAAGGAGATTTGACAAGACTTAGCAACTGCTTCCACAGAGGGTGGAGGGAGAGGGAGAGTTGAGGACTCTGACTGGGTGAACACAGCTGTGTCTTTCCCCTGGTGTCTTCAGTCAAGTCACCAAGCATTTTTAAGCACTTACTCTATACCAGGCACCAAACACAAATATGAAAGTGAGGTGCTGCCTGTCCTCAAGATGCTCCCTGGAAGGGGAAGACTACCCTTAAAAGGGAGTTGAAAAGGTGTGGGGGCATGATGATGAAATCCAGAGAATGAGGCATAGCTGGCTGGGGCCCTTCCTCAAAACGGAGGTATCAGGAGGACCTCAGCAAAGAAGGAAGAGGGCAATTTGGATGAGAGATAGGTTTGGAATCCTACATCCCAGTGTTAAGAGTTGATGGCAGATCGCAGGATATCTGCTCTTCTTACCCTAGTGTGAATGAACTTATCAGATGCTTTTCTTCCCTGACAGCTAGAATCAGAGTAATGTGAGAAAAGTTTTGCCTTGGCAGGGAGGGAAAGGGTGAAATACTTCATTTCAGAGTTTGTGACTTAGTGAGTCCTTTGGGTTGCAGGACCTAGTACCCGACACCTAGATATTTCATAAATGCTTATTGCTGGACTGATTGAGTCAGATGATGACATAATTAGCCCCTAATTTTCCTGTTTGGTGAAGCTAGGTAGTGCAGTGGAATCTGGAAAACTCCTCTTTGTGAGTTTAAATCCAGCCTGACACTTACTAGCTATGGAAACTGGGCAAGTCACTTAACCTTGTTTGCCTCAGTTTCCTCATCTGTAAAATGAGCTGGAGAAGGAAATGACAAAGCACTCCAGTGTCTGCCAAGAAAACCCTAAATCACGAAGAGTTAGACATGGCTGAATGACACAACAGTTTTCCTGTTTCCCCCATTTCTAAGCAGCTAGAGACATGTTTACAGTGATAAAGATCACATTGGCAAATCAGGATGGGGAGGGATCTGGAGACCAAGCCAGGCAGACTTTGCCCCAGGAACCCCTCAGGGATGTCTCATGGGCACCACTTAGAGGGGACACAAGAGCTGTTGGCAAGTACTTGATGAACTCTCCTTTGCTCAGTTTCCCCCCAGGGATGAGCTAGGAGGGAGTGGGGGAGGGGAGCTGAATTGCTGAGAGGCAGATTCAGGCAGGACGTAAGGAAAGACATCCTTCCAAGGAGCGCTGTCTGCCTCGATAGGTAGTGAGCTCACCTCCCTAGAGCTCAGATGACCCTTTGCTGGGGATGTTGTTGGGGGGATCCATGGTCAGGCAGGGGTTGCACCAGGTGCCTCCGAGATTCCTTCCAAGCTTGGAATTGGTAATTTCTTGATCTCCCTTCCCTTCCCGCCTCGGTTACAGACGGGTTTCAGATTCTGCTGACTCCCCTGAAGCCACCTCCCTTGGACTCAAGTCTAAGGACCCCCCCTCCCCGCCCTCTGCAAACCACACATATGAGCGGCACTGCCAGATCAGACCAAGACATTGGCTATGAACACACTTGTCTAAAGACTTTGATCAATCCTTCCTCTTTAGTTTTGTATTGTGCATAAAAAGCTATGCAAACTGAATTGGGTCTATGTGGGATCAAACCCCGGAGATGTCCCCTCTTAATGGTGCAGCCTGTGCTTACCTGGCAGCAGAGGTTCCAGGGTGGTCTGCTGGACTATATCTTTCTGGGCCGGTGGAGGCTTCTCCTTCATCCTGGGCTCGAGAGCTGCAGATGGCTCTGGGTATCAGAGCCACAGGTTCTTGGCCACAGGAGGAAGCCAAGGGGCTGATCTTCTTTCCCAAGCTGCCTCCTCTGTGTGAAGACTCTGAGGACTTGGAAAGCCACCCCCTAGGGCCCCAAGCAGCAGGCTGAGTGGCTTTCATGGAAGGCAGGCTAATCTTTCAGCCTCACAAAGTTTGCCCATGAATCATTTGATCAAACAGGGTGCTGGAATCCATGATAACAGTGTTTGCCCTCAACATTCCATCAATGATTACATTTCTTGCTCTTTTTCCAAAATTAGGACAAACACCAGAAGGGAAAACTGACTCTTAGTGCTAGACTCTGAGTCATGGGCTCTCTGAGCAGCAAGGAGACCATCCTGTTCATGATGGGGGACTTGGAGGCCACAGAGCAAAAGTGCTTTGCAAGGACACACAGAGTTGTGGATGAGCTGAAATGAGAGTTTGGGTCTCTGGACATCAAGGCTGATCCTTACCCCTTCCCCTCCCAATCCACACTCTCCCACACACCACTTCAGCAGAATGAGAGGGAGGGGAACATAGTGGATGCAGAGCCAGAAAGACTTGGGTGCAAGCCTTGCCTTTGATCTAGTTGTGTGACTCTGAGCAAGTCATTAACCTGAGGCCCCTCTCTAATAACTTGAAGGTTAGAGGGAGACACTCTTCGAGGAGTTCCCTACATCAGTGAAATTCTGGTCCAGTCCCCGTTCTTCAACAGTGTGGAGACAGAGGATTGACCACATCTTCACAGAATCTGAGCCAGAAGGAAGCTCGCGGGCCATTTGATCCACCCCAGAGCTGACTAGCACAGCCAATGAGCACTCATTCAGCCTTTGCATGAAGACCTCCAGTGATGGAGAAGTCATGCCCTCCAGAGGCAGCAGCCCATTCGTCCCTCTTAGGGACAGTTTGGATCATTAGGAAGGGCTTTCTCCCTTCGGAAATTGGTCTTCCTCCAGCCCACATCGCTGTGGTTCTTCCCTCTGGGGCCACCTTCCAGTCATTCTAATGCTTGAAGGTGGGGACTGGGAGGTCCCCACCTTTGATACTCCACCCTCACCCTCAAGTCTTCTCTGATCCATACTAAATATTCCCAGTACCTTCCAACATTTCATGACCTAGTCCCTAGGACCCTCACCATTCCAGTGTAGCCAGGGCCTGGGGAGCAAGTTAATTGATGCTGTTTACTTATGAGAACTGGCCGTTATCAGTAGGGAATAGACTGAACTGGACCAGACTGGTTGCTTGAATCAACATTTGAGAACCACCTCCATATGCTCAGGGGTACCTCTAGAAACCCAAATGGGGAGAAATGCCCTTGCCTTGGGACCCAAGGCTTATCTGTGAGAGTTGGAGTTGGAATAAGGGTTCTCATAGCTTATATGGGCTACACTGGGAAGATAAGGGATTGGCAAACCATGGCACTCATGGGAGATAGATAGGCTTGGGCAGGGGATCCAGACTTTTGGCTGGTCTGCCTCCTACTTGACCACAGTCCTTCCTTCTTCCCACCTTCACAACTAGGGGCCCACTTATGCCTCAGTTTCCTCATTTATGACATGATGATAGTAATCTTTGCACCACCTACCTAAGAGGGCTATTTTGGGAGAAAAAAACCACTACTCTGTAAACCTCAAAGCATGATGGAAATGCAGGCTACTATCATCAGTATCAGGGTCAGCAAACAAGTAGGCAGACTCTGTGGGTGTGATTTATGGGGCTTTGGGAATGCCACCCCCACTTCTATTCCCACCCCACCCAATAACCTTCCATGGTCCCATAAATTTCACTATCCAGATTAATTCCTTTGGCTTGATTTATTCTTCTTTTTACAAAATGCTACCAGCCCTGTGAGAGGCCCCTCGTTTGTTGATCAGATCACTTGCTTTCCAGACAGGATGTAAAGTAATGCTTTTCTCTCATTTCTCTCTTCTCCACTTTACATGATATGAGTTACCCACTCCTAAGGGAGGCGGGGCAGGGTGGGTGTAGGGGGCCGCGGGAGGGGGAAGGAGTCTGAATGTCTGCTGTCAGCGTTGGCATAGGAATGCCTTTTGTCATAAATGGAAAGGTTCTTTCTTTCCAGGGAGCAGGCTGATTTCTACTCCCTGACCATTGTGTTGCATGGGTGGGCCCGATGGGCACCTGTCCAGTCCTATGTGGCCTTTCTCAGGGACATGCTGGCAGCCTCAGAGGTTGGGATCAGACGGGGTTAACTGGGGAAGATCTCACAGCCTTTGTCTCTTGCATAATTCTAGCCTTTTCTGGTTTATCTGCCTACCCCTTCATTCCCTGGGCAAACTTTTTAAAGCTGAATTAGTCTAGTCTGAATGAAAGGTAGGCGAGGCTTTGTCCACATTAGGGTTGGGGGTTTTCTGGAGGAATTGGAGAGTCCCAGAGGCCTGGATGGGTCTGGTGACAGACAGATGAGAGAGGGAAGCCCTGTGACACTCTGGGGCTGGGGCATTGGGAGTCATTCTTGTCTTCCCCCTCCCCCTCCTCTCTAAGCTGCAAGAGTTTCAAGGGTTTCAAGATGGCACTGAGCTTGGGGCATGCTGTGGGGCAGGGGGAGCAGAAATGGGTGACACTAGGCCAACACTCGGCATGGATCATATGCCTGTTGGTAAAGATCTGCCCCAGCCCAGCCCTAGAAGGCAGTGGCTACTTCCTGGCGGGGACTTGAGGAAAAGTGCTGACCAGTCCCAACCTGGGTAGGGCAGCCCTTAGGTGTACCTTGGGTGAAGGCACTAAAGTACTCTATGAATATCCACTCCCCTCCCCATGGCACTTGGGACGCAGTTGTATTGACCATTAGATGTGGAAGGAGCTTAGTCAAAGGTCACCTAACCCAATTTCCACTTGCGAGAAGTGGGAAAACGGAATCTCAGAATGAGGCTGGGACAAGGGAGATTTCTTAGGGTCCATTCCTGGGTATCATGGCTGAAGGACATCGGTCAGCTGGGAAGTGTCTAGAGGAGGTCAGAAGGGTCTTGACTTCGTGTCACACAACCGTCTGATGAAAGAGCTGGGCTGATTTATCCTAGAGAAAAGACTCAGGACAGATGGAGTCACCATTCCAGCATTTGCAAGGTTTCCATGGGGAGGAAGAAGCTTGGCCTCAGAGGAACGAACCAGAAGCACTGGGGGTGGGCATGAGGGAAGGAGAATTGGGGCTGGAGAGCACGGAGAACATCAAAATTAGAGCTAGTCTCGAGGAGAGTGGACGGCCTTGGGTGTTTGTCCCCTGGCAAGGCTGGATGACCACTTGCCAGGGATGCTGCAGAGGGGGCAGGGATGCATACTCAAATAAGAGTTGGGTTTGACAGCCATTGACCAAAGCCCCTTCTTGATCTGAGATTCCAGAATTCTATGGGAGGGGAAAAACATCCTTGGAATCTGGTTACTTGATCAGTGGCAGAGTGAGGCAGAGCTTGAATGAGCCCTAGGCCACTGAGGCTGTCATCCCAAGGGCTCAATTCCTCTCACTGGGCATTCTCCATTTGGATGCCCACCGTCAGTGCTGAGTGAGCTGGGGGATTGGCAACCAAGGTGGCTGACCCTCTGCCTGCCTCTGCCCACCCTCTAATAGCAAGCTAAATCCTAGGCATCTTGTATCTCCCATTCCAGCTGTGTCCTCTCTTAAGCCCACCCCTGCTTCGCTATAGGAGACAGAGGATTGTGTTTGGAATCAGAGGGCCTGAATTCAGATTCTGGCTCAGCCGTTGGCCCATATGAATTTGGGAAAGCTGCCTTAGCACTCTGGGCCTTGGCTTTCTCAAACGTAGACCAAGGGGGTGGGATGTGATATCCTCTTTCTCATTCTGAACCCAAGATCCCAGCCTCTCCTTCATCTTCTGGTGTTCACTGAGACCTGGCTTTGTTCTAGAGAAACCTCCCATCCCTCAGACCCTTCTCTAAGGCTGCCTGCTTCTCTCACCTCCTGACCAAACAGAGCCAAGAAGTATCTCAGACTCAACACGGCAAAAATAAACCTCACCAGCCTTCCCCCTAAAACACACCTCTCTTTCTTTCTTTCTTTCTTTCTTTCTTTCTTTTTTTTAGTAATTTATTTTGATTTATCCACAATCACTTCCATATGCTTTTGAGTTGAAAATTTTTCTCCCCCTTCCTCCCCCCCACCCTCCCCAAGTCGGCACACAAACTGATATAGGCTTTACATTCACATACCCATGAAATATATTTTCACATTAGTGAAGTTGTAAGTAAAAATTAAAACCAATAGGAGGAACCATCAGAAAGATGAAACAAAACTCAACAGAAGGTAAAAGTAAGTGATAGCGATTCGACTTCCATAGTTCTTTCTTTGGATGTGGACAGCATTTTCCATCCCGAGGCCTCTGGAGATGTCTTAGGTCCTCGTAATGCTGAGAAGGGTTCAGTTTAACAATCTTAGTCATCGCATAACATGGCTGCTATTGTGTACAAAGTCCTCTGGTTTCTGCTCACTTCACTTAGCATCAGACCATATAAGTCTTTCCAGGTTTTTCTGAAGTCAGCCTGTTCATCATTTCTTATAGCACAATAGTATTCCATTACATTCATATACCACAACTTGCTCAGCCATTCCCCAATTGATGGGCATCCTCTCAATTTCCAATTCTTTGCCACCACAAAAAGAGCTGCTATGAATATTTTTGTACATGTGGGTCTTTTCCCATTTGTTTGATCTCTTTGGGATATAGCCCTAGAAGTGCTATTGCTGGATCAAAGGGTATGCACATTTTGGTAGCCCTTTGAGCATAGGTCCAAATTGTTCTCCAAAATGGTTGGATCATTTCACAACTCCACCAACAATGTATTAGTGTTCCAATTTTCCCACATCTTCTCCAACATTTATCATTTTCCTGTTTTGTCATGTTGGCCAATCTGATAGGTGTGATGTGGTACCTCAGAGTTGTTTTGATTTGCATTTCTCTAATCAATAACGATTTAGAGCATTTTTTCATATGACTATAGATGGCTTTAATTTCTTCATCTGAGAACTGTCTGTTCATATCCTTTGACCATTTATCAATTGGGCATACCTCTCTTTCTAAGGGCATTTCCTCTTTTATGTCTATGATCCTACAAGTCTTTCTGTCCAGGGCACCGCCTTCTCCCCTCCTCTTCTTCTGGGTTCATAGCCCGCATCACCCGTAACTCTTTACCCTCCCTCGCTCCATAGATCCAATCATTGACCAATGCAATTGTTTCTCCTGTCAAGTCTCTCCTATAGGGCTCCTTCCTTCTGCCCCCTCCCAGAGTCACCACCCTGCTCAGGCCCTCTCTATCCCTTGCCTGGACTATCATAACAGCCAAGTGGTCCCTCCTTCTCTCCCCTCCCTGCTCCATCCTTCACAAGCAGCCAAACTGATCATGGTGGCAGGGAGGGGTGACACCAGACTGACACTTGGCATAGATCATAACTGTACCTACTGTGTGGCTGTCGGTGAGGATCTGCCCCAGTGTAGCCCTGGGAGGCTGTGGCCGCTCTTACCCCTAGGATCAGATGCAGACTTCTCTGCTGGGTGTTTAAAGCCCTTGCTGACTTTCCTTTCCGCTATTACTCCCCTTCATGCCCTTCACGTTTCAGCCACACTGGGCCTTCTGGCTGTCTCCTGCCATGGGTATCTTATCTCCTCCCTCCCTGCCTTTGTGAGACAGTTCCCCTATGTCTGGCTCCCTTCAATCCCACAGAATACCTCACTTCCTTCAAAGTTTAGCTAAAGAAAGCCTGGTGTTGCAGCCATCCCCATCCTCCCACCAGTGGCTAGAATCCTCCCGCAGAAATGCCTGTAAGGTTCTGGGTACCGTACACTCTTCTTTGAGAGAATGTAAGCTCACTGGGGTCAGGGACTGGTCTTTTTCTTTTTGTATGCCCAGTGCCCAGCAACATGCCCCTCACACAGTGGGTGGTTAATAAGTGCTCATGGAATGAGTGAATGACGAGGAGCTGACATGCTGCTTGATGGTCGTGGTGGGACGCCTCCCTCGGTAGCTGTCTCTCTTCCTTCCAAGTTCCCTCCATTCTGTACAGGTTGGCATTGGGTGCTCTTCCATCCCATCGCCAGCATGGGGCTTGGCCTTAGTGTGTGCTGAATAGATGCTGGCTGATTCATTGATTAATCTTCACCATCACGCCCTGCCCCCTTTGAATGCTCTGACCTTCCTCACCCTCTACCTGGCATCTTTCATCTACTTCAACCAAGCAAATGACTGGTCACGGCTCTTTGCTAAACACAGCCTTCCTTCCCCTCCCTGACCTGCCACCCCACCCTACTGAATTTGCCCCAGGTGCCAGAATTCCTAGTTATAGCTACAGGACGATGGGTGGAAGACAGGTTGTGTGAGTGCCCACCCCTGAGTCATTCTGAGGGGTTAGAGTTGGCCCCCTGGGATACTCAGGTGCTAATAACAGCACCTTTCCTCGTGGATGGCCAGGGTGGCAGATTTAGCATTCAAGATTTCTTGATGTGTTTGAAACATCTTTTCAGGTCTAACCATTTATACCAGGGCCTGGAACTAGGCCCTGCTAAGTCTCTTCTTTTGTAAATATTGTTGGGACCTGAAGGTTATCCAAGAAGATCTGCAGCAGAAAGAAGCCTTCTTTCCAAGAGAAAATTTGAAATAAATTCTCCAAGCAGAGACAGGCACCTACCCAAGTGATTTCTCTATTTGCCTTTTTAAAAATCACTTTGGTTTTTCCCTCCAGCCTGAAATGACATCTGGAAGGTTCTTCTTTTTCTTCCTTTGTCTTTCCACATTTGGGCTTCGAGCCTGGTGGTTCCAAAGCTCTGCCATGAGGGTCTTTCAGACTTCCCCGAGATGGCTGCAGCTGGCAGGGGCTTGGGCTCACCACCCTTGGGGGCTGTTCATAAGCTGTAACAAAGTGACAAATGGACATTTCTAGAAGCCTGTCGTGAAATCATAACCGGGCCGTGGTTTTGAAGTTATTGACTCCGGGGAAAGACGGACAAGAACTGACCTGGAGCTTTTCTTCTAAGCAGCTTCAAACACCCTGTTTCGCCGGGGGAGCTGGTATAAACAGTTCTATGTCATGTAGCCTTATTTGGGGAAAAGAAGCCAAGTTAGCATTTTGGACCCAGCCTCAGCTTGTCATTCTTTTGGGGGGCCGTATGTTAAGGGCCTGGCTCTCCCCCTGCAGCTGCCAAGCTGAGGGTGGGGGGAAATGCTCTCCCCAGATTCCATCTGGAGGTTCATAACCTCCTGCTTAGATTACAGTGAGAGGAGCTGTGTCGTTGAGTGGTGTGTTTGTACAATGTTCAAACACTCACCAAGCCTTCGCCTGGGGCTGGCAGGTCCTCGGGAGTGATGGAATGGCAGCGCCTGGACCAGATCGAGTCTCCACCCCCCACCCCTCCCCCGTGCAGGGCAGACTTGGTCTCCAAGGCCAAGGGTCCCGCCAGGGCAATCTCGGCGTGGATCACCTGCAACTGAGGCAGGTTGAAAGCACACTATCTGAGAGGAGGAAAGAGCATAGGCTGGGCACGGTAGGATGGGAGAGTCCCAGAGCTAGAATGCTCAGAGACTTCCCTGTGAAGCTGCCTTTTTAGATCATGAATTATCTCTGCAAAGTTCCTAAGGAAGGATCAGTCCATCTCTGCTTGAATACGCAGGGTAGCCCATCACACTGGGATCATAGACAGGGATCTAGGAGGGAAAGTAGGGGATATCTACCTCAATAGCCCTGGTTAGGATATCCTTCCATATATTGAGCTAAAATCTGCCCCGCTCAGATTGAGCCCCATTCTGGCCTCCATGCCTGGAACCCTGGGCTCTGATCCATGAGACCAGCCCTCCACATCATGCCCTGATCATTTCTGAGCCCCATTCCGTGTTGTCCTCCTCTACTAGGAGGAAACCTCCTTGAAAGCAAGGACCCTCTGACTTGCTTTTATTAGTATGCCTGGTGCTTAGGGTGCAGTAAGCACTTAATAAATGCTTCCTCATTCATTAGCTGGAGTATAACTGAGCTGTAAGCATGATCGTCATTGGATTTAGAGTTGAAAGGGATCTTTGAGTCCCACTACTTACTGCCCCCCCATTATTTCACAGGTAGGGAAACTGAGTCCCAGGGAGAGGAAAAAGACAGCATGATATAATAGAAAAAGTCCTAGAATCTAATCATCTCTCTGCTGCTTGCCTGTGTGACCTTGGGCAGATGGCTTGACCTCTCTGGATCTTAAAATGAAGAGCTGAACTGGCTGGTGTCTATGGCCTCATCTGCGTTCAGAGGCTGAAGGAGCAGCTGCTCAGTGGCCAGCACCTGGAAGTCAGGCTGCAGAAGAAGTCATCCCTCTGCTGTTCTTCTCATGAGGGAGGCTGGGTGCCCGCTGAAGCACAGCCATTGCTTCTGACTAAAGTGGCAAGCCTCCTATTGCCCCAGAAGCAAGAGGAGCTCTGGGCTCCTGGAGAAGACGGAGTCCTTCACTGAAGTGCTTTTATCCATTGCCAGTCCCTTTAAAGGTCTTTGGGTGGTTCGGGGAAGTTGATCTTCCTGCAGGGTCCAATGATTTGGGGCTGATCCAGTCCATCCTCTTCATATTATAGAGAAGGATACTGAGGTCCAGAGAGGGCCCGTGCCAGGTCACGTGGGCAGTGAACAGCAGAGGCAGGACTCTGACCTAGGGTAGGGTGTTCATTTCACAACAATTCAGTGAACAAAGACTCAAACCAGATCAGCAGCCATGCCTCAGAGAAGAGCCCAACATTCAATCCAGCCCACTATGGAAAAACAATGGCGACAAGTTTAACCAAATAGAAAGAATTTAAGGCAACACTGAGACAGCTGCTGGGATGCAAAGGCAGCAATGAAACACTTCCTGCCCTCAGGGAGCTTGCCTTCTAGTGGTCGTGGAGGAACAAGAATGTTTAGTCAGGAAGGAGTGTGGACAACTGGAGGGATGGAGAGGGAGGGGCAGGGAAAGTGTCACATAGGAGGCAGTACCTGAGCGAGGCAGTGAGGGGAGCTTCTTGGGATGCTCTGAGGCCAGGGAGGTGTGTGTGTGTATGTGTGTGTGTGTGTGTGTGTGTGTGTGTGTGTGTGTGAGATAGAGAGAGAGAGTGTGTATGTGTGAGAGTGTGTATATGAGTGTGAGAGTGTGTGTATATGTGAGTGTAAGAGCATGTGAGTGTGTGTGTGGGATGTGTGTGAGAGAAAGAGAGAATATGTGTGGTGTGTTGGGAGACAGGCAAGGGTGGGAGATGATCCAGTCCCCACAGTGACCAAGCATTCAACCTGGCTCCCTTTCAGAATTCATTGCTTATTTAGAAAGTTATCAGTAGTCACTACTAGGCCAGTATCCCAAAGAGATAAAAAAAAAAAGAGAGGGGAAGGATCCAAATGTACAAAAATATTCATAGCAGCTGCTTTTGTTGTGGCAAAGAATTGGACATTGAGGGAATACTCATCCACTGGGGAATGGCTGAGCAAGTTGTGGTATATGAATGTAATGGAATACTACTGTGCTGTAAGAAAGGACCAGCACGATGATTTCAGAAAAAACCTGGAAAGACTTCCATGCACTGATGCAAAGTAAAGTGAGCAGAACCAGGATAACTTTGTACCCAGTGATAGCCATATTGTACAATGAAGAATTGTGAATGACTTAGCTCTTCTTAGAAATACTATCACCTAAGACAGTTCCAAACGCTATTCACGTCCAGAGAAAGAGCTGATGGAATCTGAATGCAGATTAAAGCAGGCTATTTTTCACTTCCTTTTTTTTTAAGCTTTTCATCTATTTCTTCTTTCACAACGTGACGAATATGGAAATATGTCTTATGTGATTGCACATATATAACCTATAACAAATTACTGTCTTAGGGAGGAGGGAAGGAAAAATTTTAGAACTCAAAAACTTTTTATATGAATGTTAAAATTTATCTTTGCACGTAATTGGAAAAAATAAAATATTATTAAAAAAGAAAAAGAAAGTTTCAGCAGACCTACTGAGGCAGGCAACCCCAGCATCTGAGCTGGGGAAGGAGGCCCTTCTGGTCTATGCCTCACACAAAGGAGGTTCTCTTGGATATGTCCAACAAGTGGTCCTCCAGTCTGGGCTCACAGGCCTCCTCGGGGAGGAGGACACCACCAGCTCCCGAGGCAGACTGTTCCACTCTGGGACAATTCGAGCTGTTAAATTTTCCTTAACACGAGCCCAAATCTGTCTCTTAGCAACTTCAGTCCCATTACTCCTGGGTCTGCCTTCTGGGCCAAGCAGAACAAGTCTTTTTTTCTTCATATGCTATGTCCCCATCTGAAAGCCCCCTTAAGTCCTCTCCTCTCCAGACTGAACATTCCCAGTTCTCCCAAGCACTCTCCACATGGCACGATCTTGAGGCCCTTCCAATGGTGGGAGCCCTCTCCGGACACTGTGTAGCAAGCCAACATCCTTTCTGAGAGAAGATAAACCAGAACTAGGCATGATCCTCGAGATGCGAGACACGGCCTGGAGTGCTCAGAAGGCTCCTTGAGTGCAGGGTCCAGTTTTTCATTTGTTTGTTCGTTTTTGACCTTTCTTTGTATCTCTAACACTTTGCACAGTGCCTATCAGTTAGACAGTCAGTCAACAAACATTTTTTGAGCACCTAAGTGCCAAGTATTATGGGCATGTTGACTGACATTCCCTTGGGGCTATGTTCTATACCAGGTACCATTTGCACACAGTAGGTGCTTAGCACAGTTATCTGGAATTAAATTAAATAGATAAGAAAATCATTACTTGTTCTGGAGGATGCTTTGCTGTTATCTATCTGGGGCAATTACTAAAAAAAAAGTCTGCTCTGCAAAGCATTAGTAAGAGAGTGAATGCCTAGCTCCTAAAATTACATAGGTTCGTTTAATTACTAGATAGATGGATAAAGTATTTATTATGTACTAGGCACTTTTAAATATTAGTGCCCCTAAATGTAAGAAATCTCCGTTTTTACAGTTTTGGGGGGATACGTCTAGTTTGACTTTTGACCTGGTCACACAGTCACTAGGAAATAAACAATAACCATAGCATTATATTTTTAGTTTATCATTTCGAAAGGCTCATACTTTGACACAATGCTCGAAATCTGCATGATATCATCGAAGAGTGCTTATTTTTCAGACATAACTGTACTCCCAATATTGCACCTGCCAAACGTCTTTCAGGACGTGTATCACCATTTCTATAAGGACGCTTCTTTGGCTCATCACCACAGGGTCTGGGACCAAAGAAAGAGACGTTGCAATTTAGTCCCACATAGGCCTGGGTGCTGTGAAAGGTCGATGACATCAGCAACAGTCCGGTCAACCCGGCTTTGGCCTTCCCTCTGTTTAAATTTACTGGGAAAGCAATAAAACAGACCAACAAAAATCAGGCTTTTTTCAAGAAGAGATTTTTTTTTCTCCAGTGAATCCCCACAGTGTCTAAAGGTGTTTTATTATTGTAAAATAATTCATTTTGGCAAACAAGCCGAATGCACAAAGCCTCAAAGGAAGGGAATTTTTGCAGGTGGCAATCAGTGGGAAGTGTAGGTTGTCCTGCCTAAGTATGTGTGTTACACCAGTAAACTAAATTTAGAAATAATTGGCATCACTTTAAGATTCCACAAAATTTGAATTCTGTACCATTCAATATGGCTAGCCTAGCAACGTCTTGAAAAGTTTGGCCCCTTGATTTAAAAGGCATGATGACACTCGACCTCTAGGTGGCAAAGCCGGTCAGATAGTGTTAAAACCCAGTTAGCATAAGCTCAAGAAATCCCACTTCTGCCAAGCTGATCCCCGAATAGAGACAAAATAGAACTCATTCAAGCTACAAAGTAGAGACAGGATAATGCTAAGGCACCCCAGGCTTCCCATCTCTCCTGACTCTTCCCCCTTCAGAGCCCTGGTTGTCTGAGCAGTGGCTACTCCCAGGAGCCTTCAGGGCTCTGCCATTGGCCCAGCGGCTGATCTCCCTTCTCAGTGCCTCCCCCAGTGAGAGCAGAGCCCGTGGCTGGCAGGGAGCGTTTGGCTTTTTTCTGTTTGTATCTTCGGCCCTCAGTATTCCACTTGGCACACAATAAGTTCTAGATGAACACCATTTTCATTCACTTACCACGCCTTCTTTTGTTTTCTGGTTGTACACATCACTCCAAAGACAGCTGGCAGCTCATGGAGAGCAGAGGCCTTCCTTACTCACCTATCTGTACTGCCTCCCTTCCTTTCCACTTCCCTGTATGTTTATTGTTCAGTCTTTTCAGTCATTTTGGATTCTTCATGACTGCATTGGGGGTTTTCTTGGCAAAGATCCTGGCCATTTCCTTCTCCAGCTCACTTTACAGGTAAGGAAACTGAGGCAAACAGGATTAAGACTTGCCCAGGGTCACACAGCTAGTAAGTGTCTGAGGCCAGATTTGAACTCAGGAAGATGAGCCTTCCTGACTCCAGGCCCACTATATATAGTGTCCACTATATAAAGCCTAGAAATGAGAGGTATTGTTCCAACTTAGGGTCACAATCCTCTCTGCCTCAGTTTCTCCTTCTGTCAAATGAGGGGCTTAGTCTTCTGTTCTTTTGGACCTCCTTCAGCTTACATGGATCTTAGTTCTGTCACATGGCTGGAGACCCTCCCACTCCCACCACTGCTTCTCACTTCCAGCTACTCTGCATGGGCAGGGGGAGAGGAGCCTGGCTGGGGGTTGGGTGAAGTCTGTTCCCCACAATCCTACTCTTTTTCCTGGGATGGTGAGGCCTCCAGGGCGGCTTGGGAGCTTCATCACTCAGGGAGTTGGGGGGAGGTCAGTGCAGGCTAACATCCTGTCTGAGCTTTGTTCTTTTCCCAAAAATCTTCCTACGAATAGCCTCTTTTTTCACTCTGCCCACTAAGTTTGAACCCCATTTATTTTCCTACAAATGATTTGATTAGCGCAAGAGCGTCCAAGAATGCCTGAAGCCTCTGGGGCTGGGCACTGTCCAGTTAGAAATGTTTGTTTGGGCCTAAAGATAGAATCTCAGTTGTCTTACATGGATAATCTGGGGAAATGGAAGAGGGACATTTTTTCTCTGTAAGATTGCTTCCAAGACTTGTCCACAGGCCCGGTGTTCTGGGGAAATGTATTGGCAGCCTTATTGGGCTTTTCGAATGACTTGGTGTTCCTAAGGTTTTTACATGCAGGGTTTTACATAGGAGACCCCTTGCTATTTCACGCAGAGCTAACGTTGTACTTGGTGATGGGCTCGGGGACTTGGAGGTGCTCAAGTCTTGCCCCTTCATTTCACAGAGGAGGAAGCTGAGGCCCAGAGAGGTTGAATGATGGAAGGAATAATCAGTGCAGCTGGGCTCTCTTAGAGGTGACCAGCCAACCCTCCTTCACGTGCTCAGAATGGGGGCGTTCTGAACCCTCTTGGTCACCATGAATGTGATGCCAGTCTTCCCAGAAATCCTCCAGTAGGGAGGTACCCGGCTTGTGCTGCTTTCCCCCCAGGCCTTCCTTTCAATCCTCCCAACCCTAGACCAAACCAAGCATTGTTTTAGGAGTAGGAGATGTCCTGGGCCTGACTGAAGCTGATTACTCTTCTCTCCCCCCATCCAACCCTTTGATCTACACCAGAAATGGTGAGGCTCAATGGGACCCAGTATGAGGGTGGTAGTGGTAGTGAGAGGCATGTTGTCTATGCAGCTATGTGAACTGGTGGGCCTAGCCCTTCCCTGATGGGGTCAGGAAGCCAGGCTTCTGCCCCTTTCTGGGCATAGGTTCTGTCTGTCTGCTGAAAGTATCGCCCACTTTGTTTAAAGCAGTCCAGTATAGCAGAGTATGCTGGGATTGGAGGCAGGAAGATGTGGGTTCCAATCCTGCTTCTATTACTTACCACCTACATAAGCACAGAAGAGGGAGTGATTTTATCTCTCTGGGCTTCAGTTTCCTCATCTGTAAAATGGAGATGATAATTCTACCTGTAGTGCCTGCCTAACATATTGGTGAGGATTCTTGAGGTTGTATTTACAAAGGGCTCTGCAAACTGGACAGCCCTTGATCATGGATAGCCGTTGTTACTCTGATTATATCAGTGGATAGAGTGCTTGACCTGAAGTCTGGAAGAGCTGAGTTCAAATGTGACCTCAGACACTTACTAGCTGAGTGAGGTGGGCAAGTTATTTAACCTAATCAACCTACCCTCAATTTCCTCATCTGCAGAATGGGAATAACAATAGCACCTTTATCCCAGGGTTGTTTTGAGGATCCAATGAGATAATGTTTATAAACTACTTTGCAAAACTTAGAAGTGCCATACAAATGCTAACTATGATGATGATGGTGATGAGGATTGTGGTGAGTCTCTTTCTGAACCTTCATGCTGAAGGTGGGGTGGCTACTGGTGGATGTGGGAAATGTTTTGCAATTCCAGGTTCCAATTAACTTTGAAAAAGAAAACAGATCTTTCTTGAATGGCATGCTTGCCCACAATCCCCTCCCTTCTCTGCCAAGTGAGGGCTAGCTAATTTAACAAACCAGTTGACAGAAACTGGCATGGAAGCAGTGGGTGAAAACAGAATGAGAAGCGTAATGAGGAGATCCAAGATGTCATAGGAGAGATTGGGCAGGAAGACCGTCAGTGGTCACGAGCGGGTGGTGCCAATCTCAGCTTGCTTTAATGTAGACTGGTAGCTCAGGGGACTGGTCTGGGCTCACCCACATGTAGATATTATAGACAGTTTTAGACATTGCTTTCTGGGAAGTGCAGCATGCTGAAGATCTGGAGACTGGCCAGACGATGGGGAACTGAATGAAGATGTTGTTCAAGAAGGGGTTTGCACATCATCTCTCCTCAAAGATTTGAAAAACTTGGCTTATGGATGAAGGACTAAACGTGTTCTGTTTGACCCCAGAGGGTAGAGCCAGGAGGTGTCCTGTTCCCCCCTTGGAGGCCTTCGAGCCAAGGCTGGATGACCCCGTAGTGGGGTAGAGTCTTTGCTAACTATAGGCTGGTCTGTGAGGTCTCCACTAACTGTGATTCTATGATTTTGTGATGCATTCGATGTCTTCACCCGAGGAATGACTTTGTCAGTCACACCAGGCTGGCATGAGGGAGATCCAAGGGCGGGGCAGACACTTCCCTGGTATTTTGCAATAACAATATGTGTAAGATGGCTGCCTACTCTGCCTGTGTGCAGGTGCAGTCTTAAGAAGGGAATAGTTTCAAACCTGGAAGAAGAGTTTGGTAAAATAGGAATGTCTGGGAGATGAGGTGGAAATTATTTAAAAAAAAAAAGTGGATGTTCCATTTGCGGTGCCGGGAGGCCATGCAAGCAGAGGTCCAGCAAATGGGTGGAAATTTGGGTCCAGAGCTCAGAGGAGATCCAGGCCAGCTCTGGGTCTGGAACCATCTTCACAGATGGCCTAACTGAAGATGAGGACATGGATGAGAACACCATGGACTGACAGTTGTTCACCTTTGCCTTTGCTGTTTTCCTCAGGGAAGAGGCCCAGCTGGTGGACAGGACCACAGAAAGGCTAATGCGAAGGAATATTGACTCCCGAGAACCGAGGCCATCCAACTTTGGGGATATGGTTGAGTCCAGCAGCAGCTCTGGCTGCTTTCTTCCTCTCTCAGTCATGATGCCAGAGGAGAAGAATGTATGTGATAACATCCTTCAATCTCTTAATGATTTTCTCTTCCCAGGGAGCTCATGCATTACAGCAAGAGAGATAAATAAATATGCTCCCCTCACTTCTGTTGTCCCAGCTGATCCAGTTTAGAAAGCATGTCTATGGCAAGCTCTTAATTAGTGTACTAGAATAGATTTATATTTGAATCAATCAATCTTTCTTTCTTTCTTTCTTTCTTTCTTTCTTTCTTTCTTTCTTTCTTTCTTTCTTCCTTTCTTCCTTTCTTTCTTTCTTCCTTCCTTCCTTCCTTCCTTCCTTCCTTCCTTCCTTCCTTCCTTCCTTCCTTCCTTCCTTCCTTCCCTTCCTTCCTTCCTTCCTTCCTTCCTTCCTTCCTTCCTTCCTTCCTTCCTTCCTTCCTTCCTTCCTTCCTTCCTTCCTTTCTTCTTTCTTTCTTTCTTTCTTTCTTTCTTTCTTTCTTCTTTCTTCTTCTTTCTTTCTTTCTTCTTCTTCTTCCTTCCTTCCTTCCTTCTTCCTTCCTTTTCCTTCCTTCCTTCCTTTCTCTTTCTTTCTTTCTTTCTTTCTTTCTTTCTTTCTTTCTTTCTTCTTTCTTTCTTTCTTTCTTTCTTTCTTTCTTTCTTCTTCCTTCCTTCCTTCCTTCCTTCCTTCCTTTCTCTTCTTTCTTTCTTTCTTTCTTTCTTTCTTTCTTTCTTTCTTTCTTTCTTCTTTCTTTCTTTCTTTCTTTCTTTCTTTCTTTCTTTCTTTCTTCCTTTCTTTCTTTCTTCCTTCCTTTCTTTCTTTCTTCTTCCTTCCTTCCTTCCTTCCTTCCTTCCTTCCTTCCTTCCTTCCTTCCTCCTTCCTTCCTTCTTCCTTCCTTTCTTCTTTCTTTCTTTCTTTCTTTCTTTCTTTCTTTCTTTCTTTCTTTCTTTCTTCTTTCTTTCTTTCTTTCTTTCTTTCTTTCTTTCTTTTCTTTCTTTCTTCTTTCTTTCTTTCTTCCTTCCTTCCTTCCTTCCTTCCTTCCTTCCTTCCTTCCTTTCTCTTTCTTTCTTTCTTTCTTTCTTTCTTTCTTTCTTTCTTTCTTTCTTTCTTTCTTTCTTTCTTTCTTCCTTCCTTCCTTCCTTCCTTCCTTCCTTTCTCTTTCTTTCTTTCTTTCTTTCTTTCTTTCTTTCTTTCTTTCTTTCTTTCTTTCTTCCTTCCTTCCTTCCTTCCTTCCTTCCTTCCTTCCTTCCTTCCTTTCTTTCTTCCTTTCTTCCTTCCTTCCTTCCTTCCTTCCTTCCTTCCTTCCTTCCTTCCTTCCTTCCTTCCTTTCTTTCTTTCTTTCTTTCTTTCTTTCTTTCTTTCTTTCTTTCTTTCTTTCTTTCTTTATTTGCTTCCTCCCTCCTTCCCTTCCTTTCTTTCCTTTTTGGGCTCTCTCTCACACCCCCTATTCTCTCTCTCCTCTCTTATTCTTTATTCTCTCTTAGTCTTCTCTTTCTCTCTCTTTCCTTCTCTCTCTCCCTCTGTCCCTCTTCTTTCCATCTCTTTTTATCCTTCCTCCCTCTCTCTCCCTTCTCTTTTCCCCTCTCTCCTCTCTCTCTCTCTCTCTCTCTCTCTCTCTCTCTCTCTCTCTCTCTCTCTCTCTCTCTCTCTCTCTCTCTCTTTCTCTCTCTCTCTCTCCAGACAGGAGCAGAGCCATGTGTGAGAACTTCCTGGATGACCCAGATGACTAGCACAAGGTTCTGCTCCTCATGGGTCCTGTTTGATTTTACACTCGGCTGAAGCTTCTTGGTTTCCAATATCATTTCCCAAGCTGTCTACAGCATGACATTCTATGCGTTGAGCTCCTTGGCCTTGTTCCATTCTTCTCAGAGATGCAGGCGGGTTTCTCCTTCTCAGCCCGTTATTAATGTTTGTGAGGCAAGGAGTCATTCCTTTCTAATTAGGCACTCTGTTTCCTTGGGCAGATGTAGGTCAGCCCCCTTACAGGTCTTTCTTTCTTGTATTGTCAGAGTGACTTTCCAGTCTGGTTGAATTCTGAATGTCCACTGATTGTTTTTTAAAAACTGACCAGATGCCAACATCAGCAAATGGTCCTTTGGGAAGGTATGCCTTCTTGAGAGGGATGGGCCGGGCACACATACAGTGCAAGCTCTGAAGAAATGCTGGATACTAAGTTTTTTTCTCTCTCTCACTCACTCTTACTCTCTTCCTTCCTCCCTCCCTCCCTCCCTCCTTCCTTCCTTCCTTCCTTCTTTCCTTCTTTTCTTGATATAAATTTCTTTTCCTTCTCTTTCTAAGAATAAAGCAATATTAGGTCTCCCAAGCCTTTCCACAGGGCAGACTCCAAGTAGGAGCTTGATTCAGGTAGTATTAAAAGAAATTTTCCACTGAAGGGGCAGCTAGGAGAAGGAAGATAGGGTGCTGGACTCTGGACAAGTCATCTCCCCTCTTTGAGCCTCAGTTTCCCCATCAGTAAATAGGGCAGTTAGGCTTGGTGCCCCCTAAGATCATTTCTAGCTCTAAATCTCCAATACTGTGCCTCTGTCTGAGGGAACAGGATTATGGTTTTCCCTTTGGGTCTCTGTTTTTTTTTAATTAGGCAATTGGGGTTAAGTGACTTGCCCAGGATCACACAGCTGGTAAGTGTCAGGTGTTTGGTCTGAGGCCGGATTTGAACTCAGGCCCTCCTGCCTTCAGGGCCAGTGCTCTATCCACTGTGCCACCTAGCTGCCCCTCCTTTGGGTCTCTGAATTTTGCATCTGGACATCCCCTTCATCGGCCAAACCATCGATTTCATGGCTGAATCACAGAAGGTCATAGCAGCCTAGCTTTAGAGCTAGATTTAGGTATGTTAGTTATCTGGTCCAAGCCTCTCACTTTACAGATGAGGAAATAAACAGGAAGAAGAGAAACAACTTACCCAGTGTCTCCCAGCTATCATTCAGAGACAAGATTGCTCACCTCTCCAATGCTCTTACCATAGTCCCATGCTACTTTCTGACTTGGGAAGCTGGGCTTTCCAAAGAGCAAAAATCTCCTCTCTTTGTTATAATGATATCTGATGCTCTTATCACAATGTAATGTTTAGTAGACACTTTGCAGACATCTCACCTGAGGTCATTGCTACAGTCATTATTATAGCCATTTTACAGATGAAGACACTGATGCTTAGGTGAGGCAGCTTACCAGAGTCACAGACCTGGTGAGTTTACAATTTGAACTGCACCCCCTCCCCACCCCCTACTCCTGTTCCAGCATCCCTGATTCTGCTCTATTGACTCCATACGTTGCCTCTTGGTCCCTGTTAATGCCTGCCCATCCCATCATGTACAATATATTAATATCCTTTTTCCTAGGAATTCATTACTCAGACATTCTGTCTCTGAGGCTCACCCAGCCCAAATTCATGTTTTAAAATTGAACATGACGATGTGTATCATGTTAATGTCCCATTCAAAGCAGAGGGTTTCCAAGCACACCCACAGTGACTCAGCCTCCAAACAATGCCTTAACTCTCTCCCCTGTGGTTGTGCTGCAGGCTCCCACCAGATGCTGGTGGCCATCCCTGCACCTTCCTTGCCCCCAACCAGTGTCTGAGAAAAGGGAGAGAAGCTGGAGTGAAACTACTAGGGAAGCTGAGAACTGGTCTTCAGGGACAGAGATGAAAGCACATATGATTTAAAATAAGAATGGTCGAGGACTAGAAACTTTGACGTTAAAAAGGAAAAAAGAAGGAAGAAATTCAATTAAATCTGTGCTGCCTGATTTTACCCAGATTGGAAGGGACTGTACTCATTTACCATGGGAAGCATTATTTATAGGCTTTCTGACCCAGATAGAACCCAGGAGTACTCAGAGTCTCCCACATTCTTTATCGCTGTATCCAGACCAAAGGATTCTGAGAAGCAGACCAAACGATTCCCAGCTATCAGCTTCTAGCATCTAATACAGCGCAGCCCCTCTTCTAAGCCAGCATAAATTTGCATGATTCAGTTTCTGAATCCAGGCTTCCAGGTGGTTGACGATTTCTACCTTTGGGGAAACTGAGGCACTGACAGATTAAAGCTATTTTCAGAGGGCCATTTTGGTCTCAGAAGCTGAATCTGGAGCTTTCAGTCTTGATCTCCCCCTTTTTTTCCTGAGACCTTCTATACTAATTTAGAAAAAGGTGGATTTCTGTTGGGGTTCGATGATTCTGCGCATATGTGAGCCCTCGTATTCTGACTCAGTGATGGAGTGGAAAGGACACTGCTGGGAGGTAGGAGACCTGAGTGCCTGTTTTGGCAACCCTGAGCAAGCTGCTTCACTCCCTCAGGGCCTCAGTTTCCTCATCTGTAAAATGAGAACCTTGGATTAGATGATTGCTAAGAACCCTCTCAGCTCTGATATTGTGGGATCTAAGATCCCCCCCAGCCCTGACATTTTGGGTTCTAAGGTCCTTCTCAGCCCTGGCATTCTGGGTTCTAAGGCCCCTCCCCATTCTGGGTTCTAAGATTCCTCCCAGTCTTGACATTCTGGATTCTAAGGCCCCTTCCAGCCCAGACATTCTGGGTTCTAAGGCCCTTCCCAGCCCTGCTATTCCGGGTTCTAAGACCCCTACCAATCCCAATATTCTATGTTCCCAGCTGTGACAATTTTTTCCTAGGGACTTAATGTCCCTCCCAACTTTGACATTCTGTGTTCTAAGAACATTCCCTGCTTGGATCTTAGATAATTCATTGACTCTGTGTGTGTATGGGTATGGGTGTGAGAAAGATACAGACACAGAAAAAGATAGACAGACAGAGATCTCAGCACCAGCACAGCTCAGGCTTTCAATGAGGGATGCCTTTGCATTCCCTCAGCCTTGAAATGCTGTAATACAATGAGTTAAATTTGAGCTGATGTAGATACACCGTCCATACAGTATGCACACTACCCCTCTCAACAACTTAGGAATAGAATTAAATGCTGCATTCTCACCTTCTCAACTTAGCAGTCTGAGTCATGACAGCCCACTCAGGGTGAGGCAGGACTGTCCTGCTCACCTACACACCCAAGTGAGCCATGACAAGCTTAGACATTAACTAGTTCAACCTTCCCATTTTACAGAACAGGAAACTGAGGCCCTGAGAAGGGAAGTAATTTGCCTAAGGTCCCACAGCTAGCAAGGAGCTGAGCCACATTTGAATTCCAGGTCTCCTGCTTCCAAATATAGCACTTTGTCCATTGAAGCCCCCTGTCCCTTATTCCAGCTTCACTGATGACCATACCATAACCATATTGTAATACATACCACCCATTTGTCAAGTCTTTTACACTTTTCGGAGCATTTTATCTCACTCTGTCCCCACAACATGCCCACAGCACAGGGATGGATGGAGAGCTTGTCATATGTGCTCTCACACAGAGTACACTCTCCGGTACTTGTTGGATTGAATTGAATGATTTCTGTTTTACATGTAGAGAAACTGAGGCTCTGCCAGGGAAGGGACTCACTAACATAAAAAATAAAATCAAACATGGGGCAGCTAGGTGGCACAGTGAATAGAGCACTGGCCCTGGATTCAGGAGGACCTGAGTTCAAATCCGGCCTCAGATACATAATACTTTACTAGCTGTGTTACCCTGGGCAAGTCACTTAACCCCAGTGCCTATCTTAAAAAAAATAAAACAATGAACTTTGATGGCAAAGCTGGGGCTGCAATCCCCATTTCCTTATTTTTTCTTCAGTTATTAATCTCATTCCATTAAGTGCACACATGTATGCACACTTGCATCTGCCTACATGTACACACTCATGTGTTTTTATGTGCATACACACTAACCCCCACCCCCACCCCTCTCCACCCACACTGAGCCATCTTTCCTCCTTTTCCCAGCTGAATTTTTACCATCTCTCCCTTCTCTTTTGATCAACAACTGACAGAACTAAGTGAGATGACCCAGAAGTTTCTGGCATGCTGATGTGTTCTGGGCCACTATTTGTGATACACTGGTTTGATTTTAACATCTTTAATTGTTGGCTCCCAGGGAGGTGAGGCCCTAGAAAGGTGGAGGCCTGCTTAACTCATTATGTAGAACACCTGGCACTGAGACCAGAAAGCTTCATGGCAGAAGGAACTGGTGGCCCTTGATATTCACTGAGCTTGACTTTGGTTCTTGGCAAATTCAGTAGCATGCTATTAAAGGGATGGCTAATGAACCTCTAGAAAAGGAGGCAGTGATCACAAAGAACTAATATGGTTTTATTAAGAAAAAAAATCATGGCAGACTAACTTCATTTTCTCTTTTGACAGTTACTCGACGGGCATATCAGCTTCAGATAGGATTTGCCTTATGCTTAAGTAAGGAATTTGATAAAATCTTGCAGGCCATTCTTGTGGACAGAATGGAGTGATACAGCTTAGAGGATAGCATAGTCTGTTGAACTTGGAAATGATTGAATGACCAGATCCAATAAACAGTCATTAACAGCTTGATGGTAAGAATGAAGAAATAGTCTGTTAAATGCAATCAGAATTCTAAAAGATTAGACTTGCAAAAGAACTTTTGGGAAACCAGCTATCTGCAAATTGGAACCTGCCAGCCCATATCATACTGCTCCCAAGACTAGGCAGGACCCTCGCCATTCTGACTCCTTTTATCCATCCACCAAGCTGAACTATTAAAGAGAACTATTAAATGTTTGCATTCTCCACCCACCTTCTCTAACTCTTATGAAAGACTCCACATGGGGGTGGTCCAAACTTTTTCCCAGCCTAGAAGTAGAATAAGCCTATTTTTTAGGATTAGAATGTGCCCCAGAGAGCTATGTTTGGTCCTGTGCTGTTTACCATTCTTATCAATGGTTGAAGGAAGGCAAATGTTGCAAGCTTATTGATTTGTAGGTGAAACAAAACTGGGAAGGATAGCCACTACTTCAGAATATAAATCTTTCTAGGAAGGCTAGGATATTCAGCTAAATCTAATTAGATGGAATTTAATAGGGATAAAAGTCATGTAATAGGCAGCTAGGTGGTACAGTGGATAGAGTGCTAGGTCTAGAGTCAGAAATACTCATCTTTCTGAGTTCAAATCTGGCCTCAGATGCTTCCTAGTGTGTAACCCTGGGCAAGTCACTAAACTCTGTTTGCCTCAGTTCCTCATCTGTAAAATGAGCTGGAAAAGGAAAAACCAAACCATTCCAGTATCTCTGCCAAGAAAACCCCGAATGGGGTCACGAAGAGCTGGACATGATTGAACAGCAGCAACAAAAATCACGTGCTTGGGTTTCAAATCAGTTTTGCATATGAAAGATGAGTAAGGCATAGGTGGACAGATGTAGGGGTTTGGGTGGGGGGCAGGCTCTAGAGGAGTCAGAAGCCCCAAAGGCTAATGCACACTCAGACTTCGTTAAGTAGGGCATAGCCTTGAGGAATAGGGAGGTGATGGTCTTCCCGTCCTCTGATGGGGCAGACCTCCTCAGGAGGAGCATGTTAGGGCACCCCACTTTAGAAAGCATGAGCTGGAACTTGTCAAAGGGAGGACAGCCAAGATGATGAGGAGGGCCCTGAGATCGTGTCATTCTCAGATCAGTGGAAGGAGCAGATTGTTTTACTTGGAGAAGAAAGAAAACTGTCTTTGTGTGTCAGGGCTGTCGCATGGAAGAAAGATGGACTCATTCTGCCTGACCCAGGAGCAGAACAAGGAGTAGTCGGCTGAAGTTATAAAGCAGCAGACTCGGGCTCCATGTAAGAGAAAGCAGCCTGGCTAACAAAGAGAGCGGCGTGCCTGTCTTGGGAGACGCTGGCTTCCTTCTTCCTAGAGATTGAAGGAAAAGGCCTGAGCCCTGGAGGGATGTGGAGCAGGCCTGTCTAGGGACCAGACAAGCACTTTGGACAGGGCTCTTCCAAAAGTGAGACTGGGGAGTCTGAGAATCTGGGGGCCTGATGTCAGAAAGAAATGCTGCTAGTTCTGGGCTGATGGCATCTGAGCTACAGGAATCCACCTATACCACTTCAACTTGAAGAAACTTTGAATGCTACAGACCCAAAGTATGGTCCTCTCTTTCAGCCCCAGTCTGGGCTGGGTGACACAGTGGTAGGATACTAATACTGACCTGGAGGCAAGGAGACCTGAGTTCCCATCTGGCCTTAGACAATTACTAGCTGGGTGACCCTGGGCAAATCACTTCACCTCTGCCTGCCTCAGTTTCTTCATCTGTAAAATGGAGATAATGATAGCACCCATCTTCCAGGGCTGTTGCAAGGATCTAACTAGATATCCGTGAAGTGCTTAGCACAGTGTGTGGTGCGTAGTAGGCACTACAGAAATATTAGTTATTATGATTTTGATTATCATTATTAACTGTGCATGTTGAATATGAGAGGTGAGGAGGGAGTGCATGGAAATATGGGGGCTGACGAGTGCAAAGATCTGGAGGTGGGAGATGGTACGTTGTATGGGAGGAACAGAGAGACAGCTTTTGGCTGAAATAATGTATAATGGGCCAGGAAAGATAGGCTCAGGTCAGGTTGTGAAGGGCTTTGAAAGCTAAACGGAGCAACTTATATTTTATCTTTGAGGTAATAGGGAGCCACTGGAGTTTGCTGAGTAGGAAAGTGACATGGCCAGTCTGTCATTGTGGGAAATCATTTTGGCAGCTGTGTAGGACAGGCTGGAGTGAGGAGAAACTTGAAGCAGGGAAACCAAACAGGAGCTTGCAGCAATAATCTTGGCAGGATGTGATGGGAGCTTGAACTAAGGTGATGAGAGAAGGTGAGGATGTGAAGGGAGTGACAGCAAGATGTGGCGCCTACTTGGAGAAGTGGAGGGAAGAAGGGTTCTTTGTTGACTCCTTTGTCTTAGGTGCCTGAAGGGGAATAAAGGATCAAGGATCATAGGATTTAAGCTAGAAGACTGACTCATTTTGCAGTTGAGGAAACTGAGGCTTAGAAAATTTAGATGATTTACCCCAGCACATATAAGTAGTGAGTATCAGAGACGGGATCAGAACTTGGGTCCTGTGACTCCACGGTCAGCTACTTACTCCAAGTCTTGCCCTTAGAGATTGGACAAAGTGATTCCATTTCTTTGGTACCCCTTCCACAAAAGGAATTTGGTTCATGCAGTATGAAAACAGGTTGAAGGAAACGAATCTTTTTTGGCCAGAGACAAGAAGCCTAAGGAGGGAAAGGATGCTCTGAATAGACATGATGGCTCTCTTTAAGGATCTGAAGGGCCATTTTGTGGAAGATCACAGAGCAAGAACCAGGAGCAATGGTGGTGGGATGGTGGGGGTTGGGAGTTATTAAAAAAAAAAGATTTAGGTTCAATATCAGGAAAACAAACAAAGACACATCTTCCCGTTAATGACCTGTCCCAAAGGGAAATGGGCTGCCCTGGGAAGCAGTGAGCTCTTCCTCATTTGCAGATTCTTAAGCAAGAGCCAGAAGGCCAGCCGTCAGGGACTAGGGGATCTCTTGAGATCCCTTGTACTTCTGGAATTCTTGTGCTTTATGAGATCTTCTCTTCTGAAAGAAGGAAAGGCTTGATTAGAGAAGATTACCCTGAGAGTCAAGGAAGAAGAGGAGATGGGTCACTTTGGAGCTTGGGGGTGTTGGCACCAACCTGCCTGCCTTTTTTAAAGACCTGCCTCCTCTGACCAAAAATGGCCCTTTGTCCCTCTGGAATACACTTACCAAGGAATGTCACCATCCATGCAGATGGCTCATTTTTGCCTAGACCAGCAGTTACATGAAGATAGGGACCTGGTCAAAACTCTGGACTTTCTCTAGCTCCCAGGACAGACTAGCTCTACAATCTGTCAGAGCTTGATAAACTTTTGTTCAACTGTCATTTGAAACCTTCTTCTCAGTCACTGAGGGCTCTCATGTAGTCTGACCTACCTGTACACCCTCCTGCCATGCTAACTGCAACATTCCATTTGGACCAGTTCCCCTTACCAAAGACAAACCTCAGCTATTTAAAAGTTTCCCCAAGACCAAAATTCTCCTTCCTCCTCTTTCCCAAATCCTATCTCCACCCCTTCCCCCTTCCCCCTTCCCTTCTCTGGGGTACTACATGGTTCCTATTTCCCAGGAGCCAATTCAACATGGGGCTATTAGTCCCAGAGTTTAGCTACATTCTGGGTTTTGGTGGGCCCCAGTGGGCTAGCCTGGGAAGAGAAGGCACTCTGGTAAATTTGTTGCTATGGGGAAATATATTTCAAAGAAACAAATTTGCAAAGGGACCTTCAGAATTGTAGCTGTCTACAAATCAGGGCTTGCCTCTTTGCCTGCTGATTTGAACCCCTCCCAGGACTCTTCTAGTTGGGGGCCTCACCCCTTTGATTCCTCCCATCTGTCCCATCGTGTGGAGCTATGAGAACTAATAATGACTTGTACTATGGCTTTTCAGAAAGCCCCTTCATGGGAACCCTTCCATACTTTTCAAAACTCCAGAAGTAGAGAAAGCTTGTTTTCTGGGTTAGGACTTGCCTAGTCTTGCAGATAAAGAAGAAAAACACCTATTACACCCCTGCCCTTCCATTTTCACAAACCTATCCCACATTCACTATTGAATGATCAATGCTCATTTTGATTGGTAATTATAATAACCTATTTACATAGAACTTTCAAGTGGGCAGACCATCTGAAATATATTAGATCATTTGACCTTCTCAACAACCTTGGAAAGAAAATAGATACTGCATGTATGTTACAGATGAGAAAACTGAGGTTCAGAAAAGTTGAGTCTCTCAGGTCTCCTGGGTTTTTTTCAGTATTTCATTTGAACCTCACAACATCCATGTGAAGGAGGCTCGGCAAGCATTGTCACCTCTTTTAAAAATGAAGACATTAAGACTCAGAGATCTTATGACTTGCCCAGTGTGCCCAGTTAAACAGAAGATTGAGACTTGAACTCATGTCTTCTGACATCATATTTAGTGCTCTCCACACCTTGCTGCCCCTCCTATAGATGAACTCTACGCACTAGGTAAGGCAGGGGAACAGCCTTTAACTGCAGTGCTTGAGGGCATCTGGTTAGGTAAGATGCTTGAAAGGTGACCTAAACCTTTGCCGGTTCTCAAATCTTCTCCAGAGTCCACGGCCTCCATCCTAGATCAGCAATTACAGTTTCCTTTTCCCTGGATTGAAAGTTCTGCCAAGGCCTCCCATCATTCAAAGCCCCTGGGATCATTCTTTCGGCTTGTGTGTGGCTGAATGTCCTGGAAATGGTTGGGCTGAGTGTTCCCTGATTCCAGGATGTTGTATAGAAAATAATTCTCTAACCTGTTTTGTTTTTTTTTAATCATCTATTTTTCCTAAATTTCAATGCCAGAAAATATGATGTCCAGTTAACTGAGGATTCTGATAGTTGAGTCTCTGATTATGTAAAATTTTATTCTCTCCATAATTTTGTTGACACATGAGAGAAATGTGGAATCATCAAAGCTTCAGACTTGGACCTCAGTAGTCGCACCTTAAGAACTCTCACTAAACTATACAAGATGAGTGATCTGTCTTCTCACCTCTTCTCTAAGACTTCCAAGAGGAAGACCTTATTACTTCCTGAAGCAATCTGTTCCATTTTTAGGATAGCTCCAACTAGGGGTACCCTGGTAAACATTTAACAACCAGCTACCAGAAAAAAAATGTACCTGTGACACTTCAAAAAATTTTTAATCTGCGTTATGAACATTTCTCAATCACTTTCTTAAGTCTAGACAGTCCACAGAACAGTAAATCAAGCTCTGATTGGGAGGACTATTTGCTTGTTTCTGAGGCGTAAATGCGCACACTGAAGATTTCACAATCTGCGCTAACAGCTGGTCCCAGCGCATGCCTGGCTGTAATTGTTAGGAAGTCTTTAATAATATTAGATCTAACTTGGTTCCTTGGCAGTTTCCCCTCTTTGTTCCTGCTTCTGCCAGGGAAGCAAGCAGAACAGTCCAATCTTTCTTCTACCTGATGAATTCTGAAATACTCCAGACAGTTATTGCGTCCTCCCCCACCCTTGCCCCGAGTCTTCTCATCTCTAGGCTAAGCACCTCCAATTCCTTCAACTCCTCATCATCTGTCAGAGACCCAAGGGAAAAGGTCAGAACAGCACTCCTGAGCCAGGATTCTCCAGGTAGAGTACCTAGGATGTGGCCAGGTGGCTCCAGTGCTGGATTGGAAGTTCAGCAAAGCTGTGTTCAGATCCCCCTTGGGACACTTACTGGTTGGACAATGACAGATACATCATTAATCTCTCTCAGCCTCAGTTTCCTTATTTGTAAGAGGTGGGATTACAGCCATACTTTCCTTTCAGGGTTGTTGTGATGCTCCAAAGAGATGATGCCTCTTGAGCTTAGCAGATTTTGGTGCTTTAGACGTATTGGTTACCATTACTAGAATGAGAAAGAAGCAAACGGATGGTGGAACTGCTTCCCCTCTTGGCTCTTTGGTAGGTATATCTTGTTCCTTTTGCTTTGTTGGCAAATTATATACATTTACCTACACTTACATTTATTTATAATATCAAGGCATTGGGTTCAATACTAAATTCATTCATTCATTTAGTCATTGAATGGGCATTGCCTCAGACCAACTGAGATGCAGGAAAGACCTTTATTTAAAAAGGCCAAGGTCACTCACTGCATCTGGACCATTGCCAACCATCTTGACTCTTGTCTTGCCACTGAACTCTGGAGGAGAGAGTGAGGGCGATGACTTTGTGAGGCTCAGCCTCACTTAAACCCAATTAATTTGCAAGTCAAGATGCCACCCTCATGTTGTCATTGGACAAACAACCACATTCATTCTCTGGTGATGCCCATTGCTTGGCTGAGTACTTTGGGGAATTCGTGTAAGGCACAGTCCCTGCCCTCCTAGAGTTTATAGTCTTTTGGGGAGGCTTATTTTAAAGGTTAATGGACTGTCCAGTGGAGAATGCAGTTCGGCTGTAAACATCCAGGGCAGGGCTTGCATCTTGCTTTGCTGGATCAGTGTGTTGAATTATCTAGCTTCCTCACTGCCCCACCAAACTCGAAGGCTTGGTGACCGATTCTCAGCAATGCTGTAGTTTTCTGGCACACTTTGGCCTGCATGGCCACTGAGGTCCATTGCAGCTCTGAGATTCTGGGATTCTGCAATGGGATGAGGAGGTCATTGGGGCCAGGTGTCAAAAGTGCAGGAACGAGCAGTCCCAAAGGGAGCATCATGGCCAGGGACCAGCAATGAGGGTCCTCCTTCTAAGAAGAGGCATGGTAGAGCAGTGTGCTGTCCAGTCTGAATAGGGATGGGGGCTCCTCACCCATACACAAGGCTCTCTGTATGACGTTTATGACTTAGAAAACCACATGTTTGTTAGATTTCTCTTTTAAAATTAATATATCAACATATTGAGGTCAGCTAAGAGCTACCTCTGAATCTGATTTGGGCTACATGGGGCCAGCTGACCCTGTGTTGGACACTTCTGGTGTGGAGGATAGAGCCTACAAGCCAAGGGCTCAAGTCTTGCCTCTGAAACTCACTAGCTCTGTGACCATGGGTGAGTCGTATCTTCTCTGGGTCTTAGTACTCTCATCTTAAAATGAAGGGGTTATACTGGATGACTTCTAACTTTTCTACTGCACCAGCAGCAGCCTCCCCTGCTCCCAGTTCCCTTTCATGTGTTTTCTTCCTATTAGAGTGGAAGCTCTTCGAGGGGTAAGGATAGTCTTGCTTATCCCTAGAACTTAAAATAGTCCCTGGTACATGGTAAGCACTTCGTTTTCCTTCTCTCTCTCTCTCTCTCTCTCTCTCTCTCTCTCTCTCTCTCTCTCTCTCTCTCTCTCTCTCTCTCCCTCTGTCTCTCTCTGTTTCTCTCTGTCTCTCTCTGTCTCTCTCTGTCTCTGTCTCTCTGTCTCTGTCTCTCTCCTTTCTCCTCTCTGTGTCTCTCTCTGTGTCTCTATCTGTTCCTCTCTCTCTCTCTCTCTCTCTCTCTCTCTCTCTCTCTCTCTCTCTCTCTCTCTCTCTTCTCCTCTCTCTATCTCTGTCTCTGTCTCTCTCTAACCATCCAGCTCTTGGTCTATAATCCTCTATAATCTTATGGATCTGTCAAGGCAAAGAAGGAATGAGGGGACCACAGGAAAAGGGTAGAAAATGCCAGACACAAACTTCCCTGAACTGATCATTTTTGCCCCAGATGACCCCACTCACCTATTGGGAAGCTGTGTTTGGGCTGCAATTTCTGAGAGTGGTAGCTAGGCCTCAGGCATCAAAGGCTTCCCTTCCAGATTCAGAAGGTGGTGTAGGGCAGAGCAGTCATGGCCCCTTCTCTTTGAGCTGAAAGTCAAGTCCCTCTTTCAAGGGCTCTGTGACTATATCATCTCCAAGGCTGATAACTGAAGCCTCTCCAGGCCTTAGAGCACAGCTTGCAGGTTGGCTTTGGTCAAAAACATCCTGTGGCCAACCTTCTGGTAGTGAGCTCCTCTGAACTGGAACTTGAGTAGGTGGTCCTTGAACAGCAGACAGAGTCTGGCTCTC
Source organism: Phascolarctos cinereus (assembly GCF_003287225.1). NCBI lineage: Eukaryota > Metazoa > Chordata > Mammalia > Diprotodontia > Phascolarctidae > Phascolarctos > Phascolarctos cinereus. The sequence goes on along the minus strand of NW_027556402.1, from coordinate 260,231,746 downwards.
TCTGCCACCACCCCTCCCCCTGTCCTCCTTTCCCTATATCTCCTCCAGAGTGGAAGAAAGGGCCCTGGGTATGCCACAGAGCACAGATGAGCTGGGACCTCAAGGGGAGGGAGGGACACACACACAGACACACACAGACACACACAGAGACAGAGACAGAGAGAGATGTGAGATGAGACAGAGAGGCATAAATAGGTAGTGAATATCTATCTATCTATCTATCTACTTGTATGTCAGACACTGATAATGCAAATACAAGTAAAAAGACAGCTGTTGACTCAAAGAACTAACACTGAAATTGGGGAATAAGCCACAGAGAAGGAAGTGGAAAAGCGAGGAGGGGGTAGGGGAGCCAGCAAGGGGCAAGATCTGGGAGTCGTGGGCTGACCCAGATTTGGAATGAGCTGGCCTGGCTGGGGGCTTCCCCAGACAGATGCTCTGGGCCAAACTCACCAAGCAGAGGAGACAATGTGGGGGGACAATGCCAGCATGAAGAAGCTCTTGAAACAGCATCCCCACACAGGGCTCTCCATCCACTGACTGAAGATCTCCAGCAAGGGGAGGGAACCCACCACCTCTTGTGATGGTCGGTTTTCCCTTATAAGGCACAGCCAAAAGCAGCAGCAGCAGCTGGATGGTGCAGTGGATAGAGCACCAGGAGTCAGGAAGACTCATCTTCTGAGTTCAAATCTGGCTTCGGATACCTCCTGGCTGTGTGACCTTGGGTACTTAACACCACTTGCCTCAGTTTCCTCATCTGTAAGCTGAGAAGGAAGTGGCAAACCACTCTAGTATCTTTGCCAAGAAAACCCCAAATGAGGTCAACAAAAAACATCTGTATAGCACCTACTATGTGCCAGGCACTGTACTAAGCATTGCATAGTTATTTTCTCATTTGATGTTCCCAACAACCCTGGAAGGTAGGTGCTATTATTATCTCCATTTTACAGATGAGGAAACTGAGGCAGAGGTTAAGTGACTTGCCCAAGGTTATACAGATGGTAACTTTTTCCCACAGTTCCTGGCTCCACCAGCCCTGGGGGCCCAGCAGAACCAGGCTAATCCTTCTTTACAGCCAAGACAGTTGGCTGGGTTAGTCAGTTCGCCAAGCAGGAAGCAAGCCATCTCATCGGGCTCACATTTCATTCACGTAAGGCTCCCAGTGGGTTCATGTTTCTCAATGCACTTGAGGTTTTAACTCCTTGTTCTAGTCAATTTTGCATAATAAATGAGTATTATATTTCTGTCTTCCTTCAAATGAATCTCATTCTTCTGACTTGTCATGAAAGTGTCCAAGGCTCCCAGGTCACAGAGTGCAAGCACAAAGGGACATGAGGTTAGCAAGTCGAACCTCTTCATTTTACAGAGGAAGCAAATCGCATGGGCAGGAAGCAGCCGAGGCAGGATTTAATTCCTGTCTTCCAAAGTCAGGGAATATGCCCCCATCCCTAGTGCCTTGGATGTAATACACAGAGGAGGGGCAGCCTGGAAGCCTGGAAGACCTGGGTTCAAGTCTGGCTTCTATCACACACTGGCTGTGTGATCCTGGTCAAGTCACTTCACTTTCAGTGCTCCAGGCAATTCTGGAAAACCATAAATTGCGGGGAAGTTCCTAATCTGCATTGGTGGGGTGGGGAGGGTGGTCTTCTCCTCTTGGGGTTTTTTATACCAATAGAATCACTGGTCCGGTCACTTTCCCTGTATTTTGAAAACAGAGAGACAGACAGACAGACAGATAGACAGGATAGATAGATAGACAGGATAGATAGATAGACAGACAGAAAGGATAGCTAGACAGAAAGACAGGATAAATAGGTAGACAGGCAAACAGTATAGATAAATAGATAGACAGACAGGAGATATATATATATATATCTATATATCTATATATCTATATCAATATCTATATCTATATATATAGATATAGATATAGATATATAGATATATATAGATAGATAGATAGATAGATAGATAGACAGACAGACAGACATGATAGATAGATAGACAGACAGACAGACATGATAGATAGATAGATAGATAGATAGGCAGACAGACAGGATACATAGAAAGAAAGAATATAAGGTCCTTGAGGATAGGAACTGTTTCTTGTGTGTTTTTTTCTGCCTGGGAGGCACTCCTATTTTCTTATTCTCTCAGTATAGATGCCAGACCAAAGAGCAAATTCTAAAGCGGGGTGAGGAGCCTGTGGTCTCAAGGCTACCGTTTCCCATCCCTGCACTGAAGTATTTCTAAGTTTAACAGGCTTATTGTTAAAGAGGCACAGAGTAGGTGCTTAATAAATGCTCATTGACTGATTCCTTCATTCCTCAGGGCTTCTGTAAGTAAGTGCTTAATCAAGGCTTGTGGTTAACTTATGGAATCTACCCCTCACATGCACCTAGAACTTCTAGACTATTCACAGAAGCTCTCCTTTGAGTGGTTTCCCATTGAACGATGGAGGAGGCAGTTTTAACACTCAGATCCAACAGGTTGCATTAAAACCGTCTTAAAGGTGTAATGTCAGGAGGACTTTTTTTAGTGTCTTGCAGACTCAGGCACCAGGGCCTTGGAGAAGGATCATAGCTTGGCCTGGGGAAGATGCCTCATCTCTGGTTGACTCCAGAGAGGAGCCATGTTTTGGAAGGCTCCATCTCAATAAAGTACCCAGAGTTTGACCTCCATGGGAGCCCCTTTAGAGACTCTTCTTCCCGCTGTCCTTCAGCTATCCTTCTTCCAGGGCCCCCCACACTCTCATGAGATTCCTAGTGCTTCCTGGTTTTGACTGGGTCAGAAACACTGTAAGAATAGCTTCTCTCTTGGGATCTTGGTACTTCCACTTCTGGCTGGAATCCTGAAATGCAGAGGCGTGGGAAAATTAAAACAAACACCCCAGTGAGGCAGCTGCCTCTCACTGAGCCACCAACAAGCTTTAGGTTGGGTTCCCTTCAAGGCGTTGAAAAAATGGGATAAAGGCTCTCACTGGACCCACACCTTTAGGACTCATTGCGGGACCCAAGGAATTCTTCCTTGCCTCTGTAGGTGGCATGTCTGGTTACACCATCACTGAACAAGGAAAATGCTCTGCTCATCTGGGGGATGTCCAGGAGGACATTGTATATATGTATATATATCAACACTGGTACTCACCCATCACTCTGGTGGGGTTTGGGCTCAATCCACTCCAAACAAACAAACCCACACCTTCCGCAGTATTAAGTACCTACTATGTGCTAGGCACTGGAACTACAAAGACAAAATCAAAACTATGCCTTCACTTGCATTTTCCCAGGAGAGGTGTAAAGGGGGTGACAAGAGGTTCACGGATTGCGGAGATGTGACGTACAAGCGCAATCATCCAAAGTAAGTGAAGACTGAAAACCAAGAGCTGGTGGCTAGCTCCAGGGTCATTTTGCTGATGAGGAGACGGGCTCAGGGAGGCTGCAGTGTAAGCTTCACATGTAGATTTTAAACTAGATCGGCTCACTAACCCTCCCTCCCCCTTTTCTCCCTTTCTCTCTGTTTCTTCCTCCTTCTCCCTCTCCCCTTTCCTCTTCTTCTTTCTCTCCCCCTCCTCTCCTTCTTTTTCCCTCCTTCCTTTCTTTTCTCTCTCCTTCCCCCCCCTCTCTCCCTCTCTCTTCCTCCCTTTTTCTCCTTCTCCCTCTTCCCCTCTCTCTCTCTTTCCCTCCCCCTTTTATTCTCCCTCCCCCTTTTCTCTCTCTGTCTCCTCCCTTCTCTCTTCCCCTCCCTCTTCCTACTACCAACTTCTTTCCAAGCACCACACTCACTCCTTCTGAACTGCTCCTCTCCACTCCCTGCCAATTCCAGAACCCCAACATTCTCTCCATGGATTCCCTGGCCCCTGAAAACCTATGGACATGAGCCTTTCACCCAGTCTTCCCTTCTCTAAGAGCTGATGATAAAGGCAGCTGGAGTGGGAGCTATGTAATCCCTTTTTGAACCAGGCATCAGAGTTGGAAGAGAGCTTAGTGGCGTCTAGTCCAACCTACATTTGACCAAGAACCTGGGGGGGGGTAACATCCCCCAGGTGACTATCTCTACCTCTGATGAGTGGCTAGCCCCTGTCTTCCAAGGCAACTCCAGTCCCCTCAAGGACAGCTCTTACTGTTTGGGAATTGCTCCTGACATCAAGCCCAAGCCTCTTTTTTTTTGTGATTTCTACCTATTTCTCTCACTTGGGTCTTCAGGGACCAAGCAGGACCCTTGGGATGGACAGCTCTTATGCTCCAACTAAGTCAATTCATCAAGTGAGATGCTTCCCCTAGCGTCCCAGAATCAACAGAGGGGCAGGTACTAGGAGCCCTGCTATAGGGGTAAGGGCTCATTCGCAGTCACCTGCTTCCTAATGCCTTCATAAACTACTAGCAACCATTGCCCATTGGACATTTTTCTCTGTCTCCAAGGCAAGAAGGAGGCCTGCTGAGGCTGGCTGAATCTTCACATGAAATCATCAAGATGAATTGTGTCTAAGCTTGGTCTCCCTTGCTGTTTCTTCATACTCATTAGAGATGGCATTGCCATGGGGAAGCTGCCAACTATCACATTAACAATCATAGCTGGACCACTCCCTTGGCACCGGCACAGAATGCTCTCCCAAGGCTCATCCGTCCTTCAGGCTCTGGCTTTCTGGGAATGCTGCTTCAGCACTAGAGTTGAGGACTCCCCCATGTTGACCTCTTCTCAGCAGCCAGGACCCAACAAGGCTAGGAATTCTTGGGAGTGTTCCAGCTGTTGTCCACTGGGGTGGCCAAAGAAGGAAGGTGAAGTTAAGGATTTCTCTGTAGTGACTAAGGGTCCAGTAGCCTTCCACTGGACCTGGATGGAAGGAGGGCTGGGATGTCATCTTCAAATATGTAACCTCCATGGGCACTGAGAGTCCCTAGCTTTTTCTTTCATGCATGCAGGAGACACTTCCCAGCCAAGACAATATCCTAGCAACTCCTTGTGGTCATGGGAACACTGATGATTACAGTGGACAGGCTTTTTAACTCTGCCTTTGTGACATCTGAGAAAGTGGCTGTTTGGGAAGCTGGGATAATTATTATTCAGAACTTCTAAAAGTAGATGCCAGGACAAGAGGGCTTCCAAACAGATAGACCCATCTTTTGAGGAAAGTGACCTCTGCCTGCCAAGCAGACTTCTGCAGTGCTGGATAATCCAGGGTTGGGGAAGTACTTCTTTCTTTACAGTCCTAACCATGGCCATCCCTTCTGGGTCCCACCACCTCTGAGATTTTTGTGATCCTATGATCTGATTCCTTTCAGCTTTAAGGGAGTTAGCTGGGTATAGTGACAAGCACATTGCATTGGGAGGGAGAAAAATCCTGCTCAAGCCTCAGCTGTACCACCAGCTGGTCCATCACCTTAGGCAGCTGTCACTACATCACTCCCCTGCTCAAGAATCTCTCCATGACTCAATTTCCTCTCCTGTATAGTGTAATGGGTTGTAGCAGGGCAGATTTCAAGCCAGAATACCTGGGTTCAAATTCCAAGTCTCCTACTACAAAGATGGGAAAGGAACATTTTTAAGTGTGCCAGGCACTGTGCTAAATGCTTTACAAATATTATCTTATATATGTAATCTCTCTCTCTCTCTCTCTCTCTCTCTCTCTCTCTCTCTTCTCTCTCTCTTCTCTCTCTCTCTCTCTTCTCTCTCTCTCTCTCTCTCTCTTTCTCTCTCTCTCTCACTCTCTCTCACTCTTTCTCTCTCTTTCTCTCTCTCTCTCACTCTCTCCCCCCCTTTCTCTCTGTCTATCTGTCTGTCTGTTTGTCTGTCTCTCTCTCTCTGTCTCTTATCTCAGGTTTGCCAAGTGCTTTTCTGTATATCTCATTTAATCCTCATTCACAACAACCCTATAAAGTGGGTGCTATTGTCACCATCTCCATTTTACAGACGAGGAGTTGGAGGCTGAGAGAGATTATGTGACTTGTCCAGGGTTAGTGTCTGAGGTAGGATCTGAACTCAGGCCTCCTTGCATTCTGATGGGACACTGTAAGAACAATCCTTCCTGTTTTCCCTGGGCAGGAATATACCTCTTATCAGTTTCATCACATCACTCATACTCCAGAACCTTGAATAGCTCCCTATTGTGTGGAGAATAAATCCCACACTTCCCACACTGGCATTCAGGGCCCTCTGCCAAATGCATTTGGACTTAGTTACCATGGAGACAAATGAGGAGGAGGATGGAAATGATGCAGCTGAAGAGAATCCAGAAGAAAAAAGGAGGCTTGGATGGTGGGGCTGGCACACACAGTGGGCCTGAATGGATAAAGCAATACTATGTGCCACCACTGAGCCAAGCTCTGGACTTGGAATCAGGAAGATCTGGGTTCAAATTCCATTTTGGATGCTTCCTAGCTGTGTGACCCTGGGCAAGTTGCTTAACCTCTCTGTGTGCCTTAGTTTCCTTCTCTGTAAAAGGGAGGAGCTGGTCTTCATGGTCTCTGAGGTCCCTTCCAACTCTAAATCTATGGTCCTCATGATCTTAAGGGCCAGGGGTGCAAATAGAAAAAGCAAAGCTGCCCCTTCCCTCAGGGAGCTTATGCTCCAAGAAGAAAGACACCCGGGTGTATCTCTCCTCCTCGAGCCAGGCCTTCAGACACCTGCAGAAGGCTCCCATTTCACCCCCAGCCCCATTTCCTTTAGCTAATCCTCCTATAGCAGGGTTTTGGGGTCCTCCACCATTCCTGTTGCCCTCAGTGCCCTTAAATGCATGCCCAGAGAGTGGGAAAGGAGTGGACTTGTGGTTTCATTGCTTTGGGGAATTCCCAGGTGAGGAAACTCCCTCTGTTAGTATGAATTGGAATCTTCTCTTCTATTTACAGTCTCAGAGAGTTGCCTGGAGCACTGAGGATCAAAAGAACTTGCCCGGGTCATTCAGCCACTAAGCAGCAGAGTGATGGCACCTAACTCTACTGTCCACCCATGCTGCCATCCTGCCTCTCCCAGTGCCCAGAACTGAATCACATGTGTCCTGACAAGGTCAGAGGACAGCAGGCTCCTCATCCTAGGCACCAGCTACTCTCAGACTACATTGTGGGCTTTTCTTAATGGTTTATTGACACTCTTTTCTTTAAAAAAAGTTTTTTTAGAATTTTTGGTCATTCCTCAATCCCAGGCTCCCCTCCCCTCCCCCTCCCTCCCAAACCTTCCCTTATCACAGATGAGGACAGTAGAGTCTGACAGAGCAGGAGCGCTTAGTCCCAAACTGAAAACTGCATTCACTTTCTTGCCTACCAGATTTCCACCTCTTAAATCATACAGAGCTTGAGCGTCATTAAAACCCCAAGATCAGATTGAGACAAACTGTCCAACTCATCCCCACGTGACTCACTTACTGAACCCTTGTTGCCTGAGGTTGAAGCCTGGACTTCAGCTCTCACTAGGCTCCTCTCGGGCTGGTCTTATTTCCTGGGCTGGACCCTTTGGCTCTGCCATCCAACGTTATCATCACCACTCCCTGACAGGGCTGCTCCAGCTCCGTCCACATCACTCACCCACCCAAAGACCTTCAATGATTCCCATCTGCTTTTGGCACAAGCTCCAGCTTCACTAATCACTAGTGCTGGTCCCTTTCCTTTGGACTTCCGACTCTGCCTCTCATGCACCTTGTCAGAATGTCCGAGGCAGGTACAGATGCTATGCCCTGCACCGGAGGTTTTGTTGTTGTTAATACACATTGTCATTTCAAGCTAGACTGAAATCTCCTTGAGGGGAGGGACCATGTTTGGTGGATTTTTTACCCACATCTACTTGTGGTGAATAGCCCAGGACGTTCCACAGTAAATGATCAATCCATGAATGTTGAATTTTGAAGTGGAAGTTGGGTGATGGTAAGCATTGAAAGGACCGGACCATGGGAACTGTCCAGGGACCTGGGGCTATGGTGCAGAGACCTTTCAGGGCCGAGGGGTCAGATCATGACAATGGCATTCCCTGGGATGGGAAAGGGGCCAGTGGTTCCCCTTGATTTCCTTCCCTCCCAGCTTTGCCTAGGCTTGGCTCTGAATACAGCCTGGGAAATCTGAAGGATGATGAATGATGTTTAAGTCTTTGGACTGTCCGAGCTGAAGGGAAGGATTGCTCTCTTCCTTCCCTTCAGAGAACAATGAAAAGTGAAGGGTGAACACATTGATTACTATGATTGAATGAAACATTTATTAAGTGCCTACTGTATACTGTACATATATTTATACTTATATATATATATACTGTATACTCTGTGTGTGTGTGTGTGTGTGTGTGTGTGTGTGTGTGTGTGTGTTTATGCCTGTTGACAGTAGGGATACAAAGCTAATACACACACACATATACATACATATATATATATATATATATATATATATATATATATACACACACACACATATACATATACACACATATGTGTGCAAAAGATGGAAAGTAGCAGACAGGATATCAAGCTCAGCAAATATCTAGGAGGCTTGTGTGGCTGGAACACAGATTATATAAATGGAAGCAAGAAGTAAGCCTGGAAAGGCAGTTGGGAACCAGAGCTTTTCTTTTCTTTTTTTTTTTGTTTGTTTGTTTAGGCAATGGGATTAAGTGACTTGCCCAGGGTCACACAGCTAGTAAGTGTTATGTGTCTGAGGCTGGATTTGAATTTAGCTTCTCCTGAATCCAGGGCCGGTGCTCTATCCACTGCGCCACTTAGATGCCCCAGGAACCAGAGCTTTTCAAATGTCATCATGAAGAGCTGGTGCTCACTAGGGAGCCATGGAAAGTTTTTGAGTAGGAGAGTACTGGGGTCCAGACTTTTCTTCCTCTCCTCCTCCTTTAGAAAGAAGTGAATCCTTTTGTGCTCTCTGCCTAGGAACTGGCTCCCCAGGGCTGACAATTCCCAGCAACAGAGTGGAGCACAGGGTGAAGGGTGCTGGAGGCGGCGCCAGAGTCTTTTCATTCTTGACTTCATTGAATTAGGAAAGGGGCATAATTTTTCATAATTGTGTCCTGAATCAAAACAGAACCAGGCTTAAAGTCAAATATTCAATCAGCCCCATTCACCTCATTTTTATGGTGCCTTAATCGGGCTGTAAATAACTCCTGGGAGGAATCTGGCTGGCATTTTGCACAACTCACTTCACTGTTTGGCTCAGAAAAGAACACAGAAAGATTTTTTTTCTGCTAACTGCCTGGGCCACACAGGACGAAGGAGGGGTTCCATTTTTATTAACCCCTTCCCAGTCCCAGAAAGCCCAAGAGGGGCCATCAATCATTTGGGCATTCAATGTACGCATGTTGAATGTCTGCTATGCATTGAGGGTGACCCCTGCCCCTCCCCCCTAAGTGATCTGGAACAGACCCTTCCCATCCTGATGTCACCATGTTAGACTAAGTAGCAGGGAGAGGTCCAGGCAAGGACACATTTCTTTTGACTCAAGAAGTGGAAGGCCATCTAAGTTTCAGCAAGACGCTCAGGAGAGATAAGCAATGGGGCTTAAGGAAATCCCCTGGCTTTAAATAAACCGGTTACTAATATTATCCAGGAGGCCTTCCCGTGGGGATACCACCCTGAGGAATATGAATTCCCAAGATCAGCCTCTGTCATACAGCTGTCAAGCACGCTTGGTGTGTGGCCAGGGTTGTTGGTTGGGACTCAGGGGTGATGGCTGGAGGGGGAAAAGGGAGCAGCCACCCAGGCCTGGAGGCAGGAGAATAGCCATCACCAGACTAAGAGTGCCTATGACTGAATGACCATGATTTCAAGCTCTGTCATATCAGAGATTTCCCAATAAAAAGGAACCAGAAATGGAGCACCGCGGAAGAATGGCAGAAGGACGGGGAAAGAAACAAGAATGTCCCCAGGAGTGGATCCCCAAACACAGGCTTGCGTTCTTAAGTCATTTTGAATCAGTGTTCAGAAGCCTGCCAAGAAACTGGGCTAATGGTCAAGAAGTCCTATCCCTAGCACCTGCTTCCAATAGGGCTGGGGATGGAGGATGGGATTGGAATGAGGGCTGAAGGTCTCTCAACCAATGCACCTGCTCTGTAACTGTACATCTTTGACACACACACAGCGATGCAGATGGTCTCTCTTACAGATGCTGAAAAATGTTTCCTGGATTGCATTGGTCCTTCTCCAGGATGTCTTCTAGCTCTCTCTTGGCACCTCTCCTGTGTCCTTAGCCAGCTCTGGTTTATACTGTGGCATCTGTGGACATACCTTATTCTCCTATTAGTCTGGGGGAAAAAACCTTAGGAGAGAGACCCTCTCATGTGCACCATTGTAGCTCCCAACATCAGGCAATACCCTGCAAATGGGGAAACTGAGGCCAGAGAGAGAAAGGATCTGGCTACTTATGATTAGTAGCCAGAACGAGGTGTAGACTCCCTATCTCCTGATACTCCACTATTTCATGGCTAGACATCAGACCTGGCACTTTGCCTGGGTAAGTGCCTGGAGATGGACAGAGAAGTTTGCCTTGGTTGGTTCAGGGGGGAGCGCTTGCTGGCACTCCTTTTCTAACCTTATCTCCCATCCCTCCCTGCAGGATCCAAAGGGTAGAGCCAAACCAGACAACTCCCAGCTCTACAAACAAGGACCATGCTTTCCCAGCTCCATACTTCTGCATGTACTTCTTTCTCCCTGGAAGTGTCTTCCAATCAAGCAACAAGTATCTAGTAAGTATTTGCTCTGTACCAGACACTGTACTGGGTGTTAGGGATGCTTACAACAAAACAAAACTGAAGAAGCAAAAACAGTCCTTGTCCTCAAGGAGCTTCCATTCCAACCTGTGCCAATCCCTTTTGTCCTTCCAAGCCCAATGGTGCCTCTTCCATGGAGTCTTCCTGAATGTTATCTCCCTCAATCCCCTGCTCCCACTGCACCCCCCTCCCACATATCCTGCTATGGAAACCATGTCTCATTTCCCTGAACTCCCAAGGGATTGGGTTTATGCCTCTCTCATGTATTTGCTGCTTGGATCAGGGTTATTGAGATCCCTGCCCCAGACTAATGATCTAAATGGTCAGGAACAGGTTCTGATTGACCATGACACCCTCTACAGGAACAACCCCTCATGGAAGCCCAGAGTCTCCGAGGTAGAGGTAATCTCAGTCACCGTCTAGTCCAATGCCCACCTGATCCCTGGCTCAGAGATGTGTATGCTGCTCAGGGTCACACAGCCATTGATTTTTTTTTTCTTAGCTAATAACATCACCTTTCAGCTCAACAAATGTTGTCTTGGGGAGTTAACACGTCTTGATTCCAGATTCTGAAACTTGGACTTCATTTAGTAGCAGGTCTAATCATTAACAGACTCTGTTATCAAGTGAAGACATGCACCATGAAATATAAATATTTACCTGTCCGGGGAGGAGGTGCTGAAAATCTGTCGCTGTCTGTGAAACCCCTAGAAATCATTCAGATTCTACAAAGAGGCTGAGTGGATGCCCAGGGAAGCTTCCACACAGAATGTGGGGGCTGAGAAGCCATTTCCTGTAGGTGACAGTCATTCCACCAATGTTTCTAGAGCTGTGTCTCCTAGGAGGCAGTGCAGCTTAGTGGAAAGAGCCCTGATCTTTGGAGTCAGGAGACTTGAGTCTGAATCATACCTCAGCACCATTAGCTATGTGATTTTGCTTTCTGAACATGCAGAGGCGTTTGGTACTTCCCTATAACCATCAACAAACTGAATTATTCCGAAAAAGTGATGCTGTTTCAGAACCTTGTCAATCTATTTTTTCCAGGATAAAAAGACTGTCCAGAAGCATCCCACTGAGGAATAACAAGATTTAGGGATTGAAAATGGATCATAGGCAGTGACAAAGATATTGACCAGGTGCACAATCTTCTGTTATTCACTGGTGAATCAAATTGGGTCCATATGTAATCAAGGCTGAAGCCATGAGCCTTCCTCTCCTAGCACCATTTTCACTCATTCTACCATTGCTGGTATACATGTATGGACCCAGAGGGGCTGGCCCTCTTCTCTTATAAGTTGGGCCAAACTTGTGTTACCTGGGATGTTTGGGTAGTGGGGATTCCTAATGTGCAAGTGTAGGTATGTGAGGTATTGGACAATGGGCTGGCCACCAAGTGGCTGGAAGATTTCACTTTGGGCTTTGAATGTGAAATTCCTGCTTAGAAGCTTGTTTTCTTGGAATATTCCTTTATACTCAAAAAGATGCACAGGAGGAAATACCAGAAGCTGGAGGGTTCCTGTTTGGCTTTTGCTAAAGGAGGCTTTAGTGACTTGCCTTCCAACCTTCACTGAACCCAGGGATTCAAGCAACTTGGGAAGGTATGGAGAGTCTAGGCAGAGAAGGTGGTGCAGCAGCTGACTTCTAAGTAACTCTGGGGTTCCATAATAGAAGCTTTTTGCACCAACGGAGAGAAGTAAATTACTGTGTATTAATCATTCCTGATCTCTCCAGAGAATCAATTTGCGACCACTGCAATTTGTTGTTAATGCGCTCTCGACCTCTGCAGGAAGCAAGATGGTTGCTGCACGTCAGTGGCTTGGTAATGGACTAACCAGGCAGGCCACATGTGGCTTTCCATTCCATTATCTCCTTAAATGGGAAAAATATTGACCAAAAAGGGGAGGAGGACCACCCTGCATTCACTCTTCAAGGCCAGTCTCTAATCCTACTTTTTTCTGTAGACTTTCACAACAGGGCAAATCATTTTCTTGCCAAAGTCTCAGTGTTCTCTGCTGTAAAATGGGGTTAATAACTATCCCTTGACCCACCTAGCTCACTGGGGTGTTGTGAAGAAAGCACTTCACACACCAATGATACTACAGAAATGGGACCCCGGGTTCAGACCGCAGGTGTGGTTGACATTGATTTCTCCCCTTCCAGACCACCTGACACATGGTGTCTGGACCAGACTGCTCGGCCTCAACCAATCATGTGTGCATTATGTGCTTACTACATGCCAGGCCTTCTGCTTAGGTTCTGGGGATGCAAAGAAAGGCAAAGCCAGCCTTTGCCAAGTAGACTGCAGACCAGTAGGGAAGCCTCTGCATACATGCATAAGCAGATACATACAAGATGGCTATAGGGGAGATGAAGGTAACCTTAAAGAGGGAAGGCAGTAGCAGCTGGGAAGCTGGGGGTGGGTGGGGGTGGGGAGGAGCCAGGAAGGCCTCCTACAGAAGATGGCATTTGAACCAAGGATTCTAGGAGTCAGAGATAAGGAAGGGGAGCATTCCAGGTACAATGGGGCACTGGTCAATGACGGCCAGATCCTGGGAGGTATACAGGGGACTCCCTCCTCTGTGTGGTGGGCCTGCTTCTGGAATCGAGGGATGGTAGAGGGGCCTGGCTGTAAAGTTCATAGCACACACAGGTGTTCTCTGATTGTTCCCAGCTCTTTTTTCTTCATCATAAAGAAAAGGCCTGTGGGCTGACTGTGGGTGTTATTGAATTGGCCTTGCCCCACAAGAGATGCCACTGGAGTTTGGCGATTTTTTTTGGGGGGGGGCTGGTCAATGGGGTTAAGTAACTTGCCCAGGATCACACAGCTAGTCAGTGTTAGGTGTTTGAGGCAGGATTTGAGCTCAGATCCTCCTGAATCCAGGGCTGGTGCTCTATCCACTTCTCCACCTAGCTGCCCCAAGAGATGCCATTGTGAAGGTCAGTGGGATCATGGGTGGGAAACTTCTTGTTAAGCTGTGAAACCCAGCTACCAATGGGACAGATCTCACCGTCATCACTACTGGCATTATTATTATGAGCCCAGAGGGGACTCTGCAGTCAGTTAATGAGACTTTATCAGGCATTCATAAATCTTTCATAGTGAGTGAGAGAGAGCCTGCCTAGGGACTCTAGGAGAGAAAGGCTGATTCCTAATTAAAATGTAAGCTCCTTGAGGGCAGGGTGGTCTGCCTGTAGCCACAGTATTCCCAGACCCTGGCACATGTCTGGCCATGTGGTAGTCGCTTCGTAAATGCTTGGAGATGGATGGATGGAGCTTGCAGGCTGCTTGTGTGCCTTGGTACCAGATCAGTTGCCGCATGAATTTCAGCTCTTCCAGGTGTGGCCTGACCTCTGCCAGGTGTTCTGGCTCCCACTTCTGGATCCATGACCCTGCTACCACTCTGCTTCTGGGGTGGGGAAGGGGTAAATGACATGGTGACTTTCTTTTTGTCTAGCTACTCTCTCCCCAAAGATAAGGCGGCTGAGGCCTCACCAAGTTTTTTTTTTTTCCAGGATGACCCAGTACTCTCATGGTATTCAATGATCAGTAAGCATGGGATTCCTCTGCGCAGATTCTCTATATGATCACCTGATTGGGAGTGTCCCGTGGGATGAACAGCTGGTTGCTACCTTTCCCTGTCCCTTCTCCCCAGTTCATTTTGGGCAGGCTCTGAGATATATTTTGAACAAATGACATGCCGAAGTCTGAGCAGTAATGGCACCTGTCTCTTCTGCCATCCTGAAACTTGAAGGTACCAGTCATTCAGGAAGTCAAGGGAAAGAAAAGAACCCCAACCCACATATGTCCAGAGGGCAACCCTTCCTGCCAGCGAGGATGTATCTGTCACCATCTCCAGTGGTCATCAAGATGTGGGCATGACTGGCCAGGTGGAAGGGACTTGGGGTCACAGGTCTTGAGCTAGAAGGGACCTCAGACACTGTAAGACTCCAAACCCCTCCTTTTCCCGATGAGGAAACTAAGACCTATGGATGCACCAAGGGTGAGTAGCAAGTATCAGAGGTGGGATATCAAGTGACATTTCTCCAATGTCCCAAAGCTCATCCACTTCAATAGCACCATGGCGTATCTGACAAGTGGTCATCTAGCCATTGGGCCACTAGGGGGCGCCATAGCGCACAGAGCACTAGGCCTAGAGTCAGGAACACTGGAATTTAAATCGAACCCCAAACTCTTACTAGATGTGACTGTGAACAGGCAAGTTACTTAGCCTGTCTGCCTCAGTTTCCTCATCTGTAAAACAGAGATAATAACAGCCCCTACATTCTAGAGTTGTGAGAATCAAATGTGATAATATTCACAAAAGCACTTAGCGTAGTAGTGCTGGGCACACAGTAGGCTGCTTAATAAATGCTTATTCCATTGGTTCCCCTTCCCCCCAGCAATGATGAATCCATGCCTCTGGAGGCAGTCCATTGTGCCTTGGGGCACCTGGAAAGGTGAGAAGTCCTCCCCACCCCTTAATTCAAGCCTAAATCTGTTTCTGTCCAAAAGGGGATCTTTCCTCTGTGGTCAAGAAAAATTCAATTCAATGCAATTCAATTCAATAAAATTTATTAAGCGCTGCCTATGTGCCCGGCACTGTGCACACGGCTGGTGACACACTCCATCCAAACTCTTTCCCTGTGAGAGCTTGTCATTTATATTGAGAAACAGCCATCAATCACACTCCTCCGAAGTGTTGGGCTTGAAGTCAGAGGTCTGGGGTTCAGATTTCAGCTCTTCCATGAGGGGTTGGGACTAGCTACCTATCATGGCCCTTCTGGCTCTAGTTCTGCTTTCCTTTTCTCCTCCTATTTGACCTCCCTCCTGCCCTAACCCTTGTGGATCCACACAGGGTGTGGATTTGAATTCCGGGGGGGAAGAGGGTGGGGCATAGA
This sequence comes from Phascolarctos cinereus, assembly GCF_003287225.1. Taxonomy (NCBI): domain Eukaryota; kingdom Metazoa; phylum Chordata; class Mammalia; order Diprotodontia; family Phascolarctidae; genus Phascolarctos; species Phascolarctos cinereus. Next base: position 260,216,161 of record NW_027556402.1, on the reverse strand, counting down.
GGGATGGAAAGAAAAACATTCTGGCCTTCTTCCCGATGGCCCCCAGGTAAGTTCCAAGCTCAAAAAAACCCATGAATGTGAGTCTGATGAGACAGCTGGAAATGACCATTGGTGTCTGGATGGCGTGAACGTCTCCCCATCAAAGGGCGTCCATGTGTCCCCTGTCTGGTTTTATAAATTGCTCTGTTTTAGCTTCGTTTGAATAGACTATTGAGCATGGGATCGCTCAAGGCCCCAGTAATCTTTCAGATTCATTTCCTCACAAAACAAAGCCCTCGGGACTGTGAATATTTTGTTCCCTATGTCAGGATGGTTATCACCACCAGAGGGTGAAGTTCAAACTTCAGAGGAAAGCCGGTCTAACATTCTGGAGAAATTTGGAGCTTCCTAGGAAATACAGCCTCAGATACTTACTAGTTGTGTAACTCCGGGCAAATCACTTCACCCAGTTTGCCTCAGTTTCTTCATCTGTAAAACAAGCTGGAGAAGGAAATGGCAAACCACTCCAGTATCTTTGCCAAGAAAACTCCAAATAGGGCCATGGAGAGTCAGACAGGACTGAAAAACAACTGAACAACAACAGAAAATACTTCAGACTTCCCAAAGCTGTGAAAATCAGCCCATTTCCTAAGCCAAAAGGGCTTCTGTTTTCTCCACGTCAGGTAGAAATGGGCATGTATCTAATTCCCTAGAGACAGGGTGGTGCAGCAGAGAGAACCAGGCTCAGCATCAGGAAGGGTCTGAGTCCGATAGCAAACACTTACTAGCTGTGTGACCCTGAGCAAGTCACTTGAATTTCTCCGATACTCGGCTTCCTCTTCTGTAAGACGGGGATAGTAAAAGCAGCTATCTCTCCAGGCTGCAAATGAGGCGATACTGGGTAATGTGCTTAACAGCCTATGATTGTCTTCTGCCGTTCTTCTCGAGTCCCCCAACCAGCCGCGGGCTCTCCCTGACCAGGATGACATTATATTGTTCCTCGAACTCGTCTCTGGCCCCTTGTGTCTGGAGGATCCATTGGGCCTAGGTCTGGAGGAGATGCTGAGCATCTTGGGGCTTGGCAAGTGGATTTGAAGGGTGTCTGGGCCTGGGGCCATTCTCAGGAAATGGGATCAGTCACAGATTTAGAGGCTCAAGAAGGGCTTTTTTCTTGGTGACGTCTCAGAAATCATTCCTCGGGACAGTAGGGAGCCTGGCAGGCGGCTCCGGTGTTTATATGAGAGGAGGAAGTGGGGGCATCTCATCTCCCCGAACTGGGGGCTGCAGGCACCCTCCACAAGGCCTGCTCCGCATCTCAGGAAGCTGTCTCCTGGCTCTGCCTCATTCTCCCTGAGGTTTACGGCCTTTCCTGGTCTTAGATAAACTCCCCTCGACATGCACTTCCTTTCAGACCTGAGCTGAGAAATCTGCCCCGCTGCAGTGCAGAGAGGCTGCCGGGATTGGTGAAGATAGCAGGGCCCCTCACCCCCCTTCCAGGCTTCCTTCAGCAGGGCTTGCCTCGAGGGCCCTCAGCTAATGCTGGATCTATAAACAGTGCTGCAGGGGCCATAAGTCTCTCCAGCCAGGGCAGCTCCTGGGACAACCTTTGGTCTCACACCCAGGCTCAGGCAAGCATCTGGGTAAGGTAAACACGTCAGGTGATTTTGGGGGCAGGGGCAGAAATGGCCCCGGTTACGCTGACCCCAGCATGAAGGCCCAGCAGGGAGGGACGAGCAGTACTGCCCTGCGTGGACATTTCACTAAAAGGCTGCTGGGTCCTCAGCATCCAAAACCAGCTCTTCGCTGTCTCATGGGAGAGGTGCCTGGAGGTGACCTTGTTCTGCCCGACTCTAGAGGCCACCTGGTTGTTTGTTTGTTCGGGAGGGCTGCTGGGAGTGACAGGGAGGCAGATTTGGGTTCCAATCCCTTCTGAGCTGCCCTCCAAAATAGAATGGGCAGCTGCTGCCTCAGTCAATGAGCTCCCCATCACTGAGAGGATTCAAGCAGAGGCTGGCTGATGACTCAGCAGGGGCACCATAAAGAGGATTCATTTCTTGGGTAGCCTGTCCTGCTAAGGGCCCTTTTCCTGCCGAGACTTCCTTGGAAGCAGGAAGAGTAAGCAGACGGTGAATCAGGTCCTCCTATTTGGCTCCCTCACCCATCTGGGGCTGGGCTGGGGGCAAGGGGTGACAGGTCTTTGGCACTCTGCCAGGCTCTTTGAGGGTCCCTCCCTGCTCCTATGAGCTCCTGGCAGGGGCCACCCCAGCTTGCCATGAACACCTTGGGCTTGGAGGTTAGGACAGAGCTGCAGAACACCACCTGTGATTGACAGGCACCCTCCCGGGCCTCTTAAGTACAATCAGCATGAGTCATTTGTTGTGAGATCACGTTTCTCCTGCCCATGAGAAAACTGGGCCTTTTAGTCTCAGGACCTCAGACCTAGGGGTGAAAGGGATCTCAAGTCTGGCCCCCTCCTTTTACAGAAGGGGGAGCTGAGGCCAGGGAGGGGTAGTGACTTGTCCAGGGTGACGGAGATAGTGGCAGAGAAGGTGGGATTTGTAAATCTTTTTTTTTTTTGGCAGTTGGAGTTAAGTGACTTGCCTAGGGTCACACAGCTAGTAAGTGTCAAGTGTCTGAGGCTATATTTGAACTCAGGTCCTCCTGACCCGAGGGCTGGTGCTCTATCCACTGCGCCACCTAGCTGCCCTGAGAAGGTAGGATTTGAACCCAGGTTTTCCTGACTTCAAATTCACTGCTCCGTCCAGCCTTGTAAATAAGCCACCTAGGTTTTCATTTAACAAATGGAAATCAAGCACTTACTGCATACAGAACTTTGTGCTAGGGGCTAGGAGAGATACCAAGCGGACCCAGGCCCTGCCCTCAGGGAGCTTACAGTTATGTGGGGAGAACAGAGAAATGTGGACCCTTAGCACACACCACTTTGCACCATCTGAGGTGCAAGGGACTCAGAGGCCAGGGAGTCCGGCCCCCTTGTTTCACAGATGAGGAAACCGAGGTTTAAGTTAAGGCTGGGCTTATCCAGGAAACGTCATTTGTGCATAAATCTAGGATTGGCGAAGACCTGAGAATTCCTCATTTCCTCATTGAACAGAGCAGGGAATGGAGGTCCAAAGACAGTGACCCAGCCAAGGTCACACAGTTATCAGGAGAGGCTTTATAGGAGGGCCCTCAGACTCCCAGGAGTGTGAGTCAGAGCTGGGATCTGAACCGGGGTCTTCCTGACTCTTCCTCCCCACACCAGCAGGATCCACTCACAATTCAACTCCACAAGTGTGTGGGGTAAGGGGGGACTATTCTGCTCATTCATTTATTCACCTCATTCAGTCGCCAATGCTTTGTGAAGTACCTACAATGTGTGATGCTGTGGGTGTCCACGTGGCTCATCACTGTGGGTGGACAGGCAGCAATGAAGCCCTGCGCTCCTGCCCTCCAGCAGCCCACCTTCCTCTGGATGATGAGACACAACCCAGGAAAACAGGGAGCATCACAAGGCCGGCGGGGGGGGGCAGACAGGAAGGGCCTTCACGGACTAAAGCCATCAGCAAAGATGGAGGAAGATGGTGGGGAGAGGAAGGGGAGGCCATTTTGCCTTTAGGCAGAAGACCCAGGCCCCTGCCAAGACCCAGAAAAGCCCTGCTTACTCCCCTAAGGATGGAGGCTATGTGGGAGGGTTGATGATCCCCTGTCTTCTTTCCCCAACTCCTCCAAGAGCTTAAAGGCTTAGAACCAGGGCTGAGTCAGGCCCGGGAGGCCTTGGAGGCAAGCTGTCAAGGCTAAAACTGGAGACCCCTGGGCCCAGCCCTTCCTGCCAGCTGATACCTAATCCCCTACTGGACCAGCTGTCCCGGGACAGCTTCTGTCAAGCTTTGGTGTTTTGGGTTTGTCCATGGGATTCTTGGAAGGTTGACATCCGGGACTGAGTGTTCAGCAGCGTGGGGGAGAGACATCAGTCAGAGTCTCACAAGGTGCACTGACTGATGCTTTTCCCTTCCAGGCCCAGCTGATGCCCTTCTCGGGTTCACAAGAGCTGCCACACAGTTGGGCTTTGTGTGGACACAGCCTCACCACCGGGCGAAGCTGGCGCTGAGAATGATGGCCTGATGTATAAACAGTCCGGATTGGGAGAAGTCCCAAGAAACAAACTCTTCAAATAGAGCAGGGCCAGGCCCTGCGACCTGGGGAAGGGAGAGAGGGAGCAGGTGTTTGCTAGCCAGTGGCCTCAATTTCTTACTTTTCAGTGGGAAGTCAGAGCTTTGTGGAGCTAGAAGGTAAGATAGGTTGGTGACGGTGGTGGGCCTTCCCGTCAAAGAGGAGTCAGAATTTTTATTGGAAACAGGAGCTCTTGAGAATAAATTCTCTAGCATTATATCATTGTGAGAATGCGCACATGGGGAGAAAAGAGAATTGGGGAGATTTCCCCATGTAGGAAGCAAGGGCCAAGTCCTCCTCTTGGAAATCACATACAGGATTCAGCACTGGGCAACACCTCCAGACCTTGGGACAACAGAATTGCCTAACTAGTCTGGAAAAGTGAAGGGTTTTCTTTTGTTTTGTTTTTTCAAATCAACAATGCTCAGCTGATTAGCTGATCTCTGGTTAGATTGTGAGCTCCTTTAGGGCAGGACTGCCTTTTGCCTTTCTTTGTATTGTGCTTAGCACACTGCCATCCACATAGCAGGTACTTAAAAATACTTATTGACTGACTGATCAGTATGGAGCTTGAATTGGAACCCAAGGACCTCTAGAGGCACCCCTGCTTATGAGCTATGTGACCTTGGACAAGTCACTTTCCATCCGTGGATCCCAGCGTCCTCCTCTATTAAATGGGCAGTCATTGAAGTGGGAATACTTAGAATAGCTGCATTGTGAGGTCAATGCCAACCTTACATCCATAATCTTATGACGTTTCCAAGGGGATCCAGTTGACTGTTGGTTGGGGTGGGGGGATATGTCATGACCCGCCATTTCTTTCTTCCTTCTCTCTAGAATCCTTTCACTTCCTAGCTGTATGGCCATGGACAGACCATTTCATCTCTGATTTTCAGTTTCCTCATCTGTAGCAGGTCAGTGCTAATGTTTGTACCACTACACTCACAGGGTTGTGGGGGAAATGCTTTAGAAACCTTGAAGTAGAATGTGAAGGGAGTTATTGCCATTGTTACTATCTCATTCTTCTCTTTTTCTTTCTTTTTTTTTTTGTGGCATTCAGATAGAAATGGTCCAGGGATAAGTTGCTGTCCTACTCTTTTTTGATGTTTAATGTCCTGCAGACAGTTTCAGAGGTGGAGAAAGTAACTTCTGTGGATCTCCTCTCCAAATCCCTGATCTGGTCCACTTTACAATCTGAAAAGATTGTGCTAAGATTAGTCTTATGAGGGGGTTAGATACTTTAAACTTGCTTTTCCCATTGAGCTTTAATTTCAGAATTCTAGTGTTTCTATTAGGAAACTCACCCAGCACTTTCTCTTTGACAGCCTCTATGCTCAGTAGGTCTTAGCTGGAGTAGACCATCACCTTCTTCTATTGGTTCAATTTGGTCTCTGGTTTTAAAGCATTCTGGCTCTATCTTTATTGGTCCAGTCTAATGACACTTTTTATATAATTATATTCCATTCCTCAAGATGGAAGTATTAGGATGATTGTTGACGAAGCCCTATTACTTTGATCTCCTCCATCAAGTTCTCCATAAGATGATTCGCTTCAGTTCCTTTTTTTTTTTTTTACCATTCCAAAATTATTTATTGTTATGTGTTTCGCATTTGAAGATGGAAACAAAATACACTGCCATTCAAGGGAAAAGTTTGAACAAGAGTATCCCAGTTTTACTGAACAGCATTTAGTGGTTTTAAAAGAAAACAGACTTCAGGAGAAAAAAAATTATCAATCTAGATGTGGGAAGAACCTAGCTTTAATGTTGTGAACTGGCTTCTCAAGCTTGCTCACTGATTGGCATCATCATTATTATTATATTGTTCTACATATCAAAACAAAGTTCATGAACAGTTTAGGAAAACTACAGCAACTGGTGAAGGTTCACATTATTTTTCTCAATTTATCTTCCTGCAAAGAACTAGTCTAAACTACAGTGGAAAATCTACCAACGACCTTGTTCACCAGCAATATCTAAACATCTGAGGTCAAATGAGTAAGTAAAAAGCAAAGAACAATTCATGAGTTTTACCAAACTACTGACTTCAAGTAAATTTTCCAAAAGTAAGCTCTATTAGGAGAAAGTAATCTGCAGCCTCGAGAAGTACAATAAATGATGTCGGCCACAGCTAGTCACAGAGGCAAAATATCTAATTGCTAAGGCTTATTAACAATTATCATGATCAAAGAGAGATGCTAATTCAAATATGGTATTTACAAACTAGATAAGCTGTCCAAGTGTTATTTCATTACCACACTACACTTGGTTAACCTAAAATTACACTATCTTTCTTCTCCCTTAATACAAGTAGGAACGTGGCAATATGGAAACAAATGCAAATACCACTTTCACGTTAATAGAGAAGTAAAAAAAATCTGTTGTGTGTGTCTTAGATTGTAAAAAGGTTAAAGTACTTTTTCCATTTATTACAAAAAACAAACAAGTCAGAGGGTTACTTTTTTAAACTTGGAAACCATACGTAGTATAGGAGAGGTCATGACTCTTCATTAAGGCTAGGTAGAGTCATAGTGGGCTTAAACTATCTCCCTGAAAAATGTACATTCCATATCACAATTATGTATGTTTTAAGTAAAGAATAGTTGTCCTTGTGGGTATCGAAGTATGTAGTATGCTCACTATACTTGAGCCTATTTTATATATTGTATTTGAATATATTTTTATACATTTTATATTTTGTATTTTAAAATATTTTTATATGTTGTACATGAATAAATGAATGAAAATCATTTATTAAATATTTATAATGTGGCAAGTATAGTATTTAGCACTAGGGACATAAACTTTTTTAGAAAGAGGTCAAGCTCTGCTCTTAAAAAGTTTATATCCTAATGGGGGAGCCAATGAATGAGGGAGGGATAGTGATGACCGTGGGTGGGTATTCTGGTTTGGAAAGTTAAGGGATTGTGAGCAGAGCTATAGGACAATAGACAGACATAACTTTTCCAGCAATGATGGCAGTGTATGGTTCTATAATTAGAAAAGTATATGGGTTTAGGGGTGGGGAGGGAACATGGGAGGTGGCAAGGTGGCTAAAAAGTAAGTGACCGAGGGAGTAAAGTAAAGCATGGCTTGAGTTGGCTGAGTGAATAGAGCATGAGTGCAGAACTGAGCCAGAGGCTTTGGGATCCTCACTGAAGGAGCTACGGATGTCACAGTGCTTTGGGGAGGCTTGTTCAATAAGCAATGAATCCATAAATAACAAGCTGTTCTTTGTGCTCCTGAGAATTGTTTTCACTCTCTTTTTTATACTCAGCCATGATGTTGTTTTCTTATTGATGGTTACGGATTTGGTGTGTGTGTGATCTAAGTTATGAATGCTTTGTATAAAGTATATGAACAAGGAAATTGTATATATTGGGGTGGGAGGATGTCACTGTCATTCTCCTCTTTTATTGGTAGGTCTGTGATGCCTCCTGTTAGCAAAGATGGGATCAAACTTGTGTCCAAGAGGAAGTGAATTCCAGAGCTTTGCTAGTAATTCTTGGGCTCCCAAGAAGCATCTGAGGCATTAACTAAGGATCTTCTCTGGGCCAGATGCTCTCCGTTTTGGCAGAGAAGCTGGAGTTTCAGTCACCTCCCTCTACATAATTGGGTTGTCATTTATTCTATTAATGGAGTGTAAGCTTGTACTCCTTGGGTTTGGCCCATCTTGTGCTTTCATTGTAAAATTTTTTGACGGCTGTTGAATTACTTTCTTCTTTGTCCTGCCTTGCTGTCTTGCATCACTTAATCTGTTAACTTTTGCTCTGATTGCTGATTAAGAGAACAGAGAATTTCTGACATACTTCTGTTACCCAGATTTCTTTCAGTGTTTCTTGCCTCTGATCTGGGGAGATGACATCCAGTCTTCTTCTGCAGGTGACAACTAGGTGTTGATCTAATCTGTCGATGCCTTTGATATTCCTCCAATGGATTTCTCAAGTCGCTTCTGCTGTGGCAGTAGTATTTCTCTGATGGCTGTCCTTAAGAGTACTCCTTGGAAACCTCTTATTGCTAACCTATTAGAATATTTTTGTTATTGTCATTTAGCAGGAGTGGCTGTCATTATTCAAAGGGTTGGTTTTGTTTTCTTTCTTACTTTCCAGTAAGACATTGGGATGATCACACAGAGAAGTTCTAGCCACAAAACCCCAAGTGCTTCAAGTATGGGACTAGTCTATAGCAAAGTGGAAGCTGAGGTCTGAATGGTCGGACAGTGACCCCAGTTCTTCTCTTAATTAATTGAACCAGGGCAGATGTGGTTGATATGATCTCTGGAGGGGGTAGGAGAAAAATTGGGAACAACTAATGATATGGCCTTGTCTTGTGGGTATTTTATCTCAAAGTTCTTGAGGTCTTTGCCGAGTAAGTAACAAATCACAACTTACAAGGAATAGATTCCAATTATAACTTGGCAGGATTTGCTCAGACAAATGCAGTAGCACCATAAAAATAAATAACAACTATTGGTCTAAGATAATTCAATTCAATTTAACATCCATTGATTAAACACCTATTATATGCAAGACCCAGGGTTAAACACTGGGAAGACAAAGACAAACGATAATAAAAACTGACATTTCTTAGCCCTCTGGTTTGCAAAGTCTGGGCATTATTTCATGTGTAGGCAGTGCTGGTAGGCAGAAGTCACCCAGAATCCTTTAGCTAGGGGTGTGCTGGAATGGGGATTGCCAGAAATTTGGGGGATTTTTGGGGGCAGAGAATTCAAGAAGAAAAAGACAAAAAAGGGGAACTAGACAAAACCATAACGGAGGCAGTAAAAGGGGCGACAATTTGTTGGACATGTGAACATTCTGATACCAGTGCTTCTGACATCAGGAACAGAAAATGGCTTTTCTGATCAAGACCTTTTCTCCTTGTAGGAAGGTATCTGTGGTAGAGCTCAGTGGAGCTACTCACAGGGATAGCATCTTTCCCCAACCCAGAGGTGAAGAAGAAAGGGAATGTTTCTGAGAAGCGGCTTGGGTGAGCTCACCAATTATTATCCTTATCAGCACAGCAAACATTCTCATTTTCTCTAGCAGCTGCAATTTAGAAGTTCATCTCCGTCTTTTTGAAAGGCAGAGCTGGGAACACAAAACACCAGGATAGGTGATGCCACACAATCTTAAGCTCTGCCTCCTGGCTCTCTTCTTTCCCTGTGTCCTCTGGGGTGGGGGTGGAGAACCTAAAACTAAAACCAAAGCCCAGCTTTAACATATCACTGGCTGGTGCCTGCTAGGTGATATTTCCCAGGCAATGCTGGGCTCCACATGCCATTTGATCCTCGCACAACTCCATCATGGAGGAAAGATGGAGGAGTGAGAGTGCTTTGGCCTCATTCTCCTTATTGGTTTGGGGCAAAGAGGACTGACATTGGCCTTTGAGGACCTGAGTCTGAATCTTGCCTCTTACTTTTACTGCCCCTGGACCGTTGGGCAAGGCCTTCCCTTCCCGCATCTCAGGTTTCTCCTCTGTAAAATGAGGGCCTCTGACTTCCCCACTACTTCTGGATTCATGATCCCATTAAATGTTGTGTGTAAATAACAATAAATGCATCTGTCATCACTGAGAATCTCCTTGCCAAGGCAACTCTGGGTGACTAACAAGGTCTGTCCTGCTGGGCCAAGAGAATTGAGCTGTGACTCAGGGAAGCAACCATGGGGTAGAAAGGGTACAGGAGGAGAAAACATGAGGAGAGTGGGGAGAAAGGAGGTGGCCTCATCAGCTGGTGCCAAAAAAGAATGATCACTAACAATTACTGATATTTCTATGGGCTCTGAGGTTTGCCAAGGATTTATGGTCGCATTAGAGTTTCAAAAGGAATCTGTGAGATGTTATTATTCCAATTTTAAAAAGCATTTATTAAATACCTGCTGTATGCCAGAGATACAGATATAAAGGAAATAGTTCCTGTTGTACAAAGACTTGAATTCTATAGGGAACACAGCACGTGCACAGGGAGGGGAATTCCAAATAATTTCAAAAGCAGATGAAAGAGAGTGCTAACCACTGAGGGAAGTGGGAAAGGCCTGACTGCTGAAGGAGGGTGCTATCAGGGAGCAATGGGAAGAATTTCATATAAGCAGAACTACAGAGACCTCAAGGCCATGTCCAAGGAATATCTCACTGATGTATGAGACTGGAACAGAATGTGTGTGAGGGGGGAAAGAATAGGAAAGGGAGCAAGGTGTGGTTGCAACTGTACCTTGCAGTAATAAAAGAAAGGCTCATCTTCCCAAACCTCAGTAAGTCTAGACAGTGAAATACACCATGAGGGAGTTCAAAGGATACGGGAATAAATAAAATGCTAGCAAGGAGATGACAGCAATACATCATAAGAATCAGACACTATGACCAGGTGGGATTTATACCAGGACTGCACGGCTGGTTCACTATGAGGAAAACCATCAGCATCATTGACCGTATCAATAAATAACAAAACCAACGGAAATCACGGGATTATCTCAATAGATGCAGAAACAGCTTTGGACAAAATACAACATTCATTCCTATTGAAAACACTAGAGAGCATAGGAATAAAGGGAGGCTTCCTTAAAAAAAAGTAGTATATATTGAAAACCATCATGAAGCTTTATCTCATAATGGGGATAAGCTAGAAGCTTTCCCAGTAAGATGGAGGGTGAAGCAGCGGATGCCCATTATCACCACTATTATCCAATATTTTGCTATCAAAATGCTAGCTTTGGCAATAAGAGAAGAAAAAGTAAGTGAAGGACTGAGAACAGGCAGTGAGGAAACAAAACTGTCCCTCTTTGCAGATCATATGACAGTATACATAGAGAATCAGTTAAAGAATAGTAGAAATAATTAACAACTGCAGAAAAGCTGCAGGATAGAAAATAAACCCACATAACTCATTAGTATTTTTATATATTTCCATCAAAGTCCAGCAGCAAGAGAAAAAGAGAAATCCCCCTTAAAATGGGGCAACTAATCGGTGTGCTCTTCCTGAGGCTGATGGTGCCGAGGAAGCTTGGGGAGCAGTTTGAAGGGCCGGGCAAGGATAGGAAATGATGATGACTGAAGGTGGTGGACAGGAGCTGGAATATTGGGGAAGAGGTGAAGGCAGGGGTGAGGAGGCATGAAATGATGATGTGGGGAAGGTCATAGAGCAAAGATCCTTTATCATCCTGACTTCCCTCCACTGAATGCTCTTGGACTCCTCAAAATCCTTTTGTCAGTCAGTCAATAAACATTTATTAAGCACCTACTATATGCTAGGTACTATAGAGAAGGTGCTGGAGATACAAAGAAATGCAAGATAGAGTCCAGTCTGATGGAGAAACAACCATGTAGAGACAAGCCACATGCAGGACAATTTGGGGGGAATCTCAGAGGCAAGGCGCTAAGATGAAGGAGGACTGGGGAAGGCTTCTTAAGGAAGATAGGGATTTAGCTGTGACTTGAAGGAAGCCAGGAGGTGGAGATGAGGAGGAGGAACATTTCGAGCATTGAGGAGAGCCAGCGAAAATGTTCAGAATTGGAGACAGTTGGAAGTCATGTTTGAGATACAACAACGAGGCCAGTATCACTGAATCTCAGGGTGACAAAGGACTGGAAAGGGAGGAAAGGAAGGGCCCAGATGGCAAAGGACTTTAAAGGCCAAACAGAAGATTTTATATGTGGTCCTGGAGGTAAAAGGGAAGCACTAGAGTGTACTGAATAGGGTAGGGGGTGGCGAAGTGATATAGTCATATTTGCCCTCTAGAATCAACTTGACAACTGAGTGGGGATGGTTTGGAGTGGGGAGAGACTTGAGGTAGCACATCCCCCCACCCCCAGGCTATTGTAATAGTCCAGGTGTGAGGAGGTGGGAGCCTTGGGGGTGGGGTGGGGGCGGGGGCAGCGGCAGAGATGAGAAGGGGCTGTCTTTGGGAGATTTTATGAAGGCAGACACTACAGGGCAACAAGTTACTGCATAAAAGAATTTAAAAAATGGCAAACTCTTGTGACTACTGAATACAAGGTCCCCAGGTGGAAGAGGGGATTTCTCTCCTCTTCATCACCCAGTACTAATACCAGGTTGTAGTTAAAACACACACACTAGGAGACACATGCTTAGACAGATGTTCCTGAGACTGGGGTTCTTGGACTCCAGTTCTGGACTCCTTCCTGACTTTGTTTCTCTAAGCATAGGTCAGTGACAAGGGGACCTGAGAAATGAATGTTTCCAGCTTTGAGGATAACCCTATGTTTGAGAGCCTGGAGTTCTAGATTCAAGATTGTCTCATCCAATCCTGTTAAGGTTTCCTTAATAGAGAAGAGGACAGCCAACAAACCCATCCCGTAGCTGAAGAAGGAAAGCCATGCCCAGGCTGGCCAGGACATCTGGGGCCCGGCCAGCCTTCCTTGATAATTGTTGGGAGATGCTCAGATACTGGGGTCTGGGTGAATGTGGAAAATCTGCTCAGCAGTTACACAGAGAGTCTTTTTTCACCTTCCAGGGGGAGCATAACAAGTGTAACTTCTGAGGTTTCCTGCATTTACTCCTGGCTGCTTTTGTATCCTCTGTATCTGATGCAGTTTCTGTGATAGAAGCAAGACGCTTCTGCCCTCTATGTGATACTCACATGGGACACTGGGCACCTTTGTGGGAGGGGATCCTGTTACTCACATTGGGGGAGATCAGAGACATGAGTCATGCCGTAACTTTGCTTCAGACCATTCTCTGAAGTTTTACTCAGATGTCAGGGCAGAGTCAGAAAGAGGATGACTCCTTGGAGGTCAGTCCTCCAAAAGGCACTTGGGTTCATGTGAGCCCAGAGCCCCTTGGGGTGCTTGGGTCATGGATGACATAAATCCAAAGTCGTTTGTAGGGGCACCAGAAACTGGGGGAATCAGCAAAGGGAAATTTCAAAGGGCAAAATACTCCCATTTCTTAAATTGCCTGCCATGACCCCAATTCCCAGGAGGGCTGTGCACTCAAGATTCACTGGGCTCACTGCCTCGAGTCTGGGGTCACCAATGCAACCAGAGCCTACCACAAGGACTGTCCAGTTCCTGGTGTGAGTGGCCTCATACCCCCTCCTTCATCTACTTCTGGTTCCCCGGCCTTTGTCAACCCCCCACCTCCCTAACAGAGAGCCATGGGTCTGAGCCTGGGGCACATCCTCATTTCAATTTGTGTCTCTTCATTCTTTTGCTTGGCAGAGAGCTGGCTGGCTCCAGGGATGAAAAGTGCCATCCTGGAAGTGTTTGGAGGTAGAGACTCCTCCCAATGTTGGGGGGGTGGGGTCTGAACTGCTGGCCGAGCTGACTGCTTTCCCGGCTGCACTCATGTGGTGACAGAGTTTAAGTGGCCCCCACATTGGTGAAATCTTGTTTCTTGCAGGAGGCAGGGCCATGTTGTGGAAAGAATGCTACATTTGGAAGCCCAAGCCCTCTGTCCAAATTCTGGCCCTCCCTCCTTACCCTGGAAAAGTCACTTGCTCTCTATGGACTTCTGCTTGCCCATTTGTAGAATAAATAAGAGGCTAGACTAGCTAAGATATGGCCATGCCGGCTCCAATCTATGATGCTATGCCCCTATCCCTCCCTTTGCTGGAGAGGTAAAGGACAAGGGGTGCAGAATGTTGCATACACCATTTTATGCAGTCTCCATACTGCTTGGTTTTTCTTAACTTTTAATAAGGGAAATCTCACTGGGTCCAGGAATAAAAGCATGAATTAATGCTAAAACTTCAAAAACTAAAAACTAAAAAAAAAAAACCTATAGAGTAAAAAATATTTCATATTTATTTTTAAAAACTCTGTGTGAAAACTCCAAGTTTTTCATTTTCCTGGGCCTTGATGCTGAAAGGGACCTTAGGAATCATTCCCTTCAATCCCCTCATTTTATCAGGAGGCAGCTGTGGCCCAGCTTCACCCCAGGCTGCATGGGGAGTAGTAGCAAAGCCACATTCGAATTCTGATTTTCTACCTCTAAAACCACCCTTGTTTCTACTAGGCCTGCTGCTTCTTCTTCTCTTCACTGCTATGAATAATGGGGACAGCCGGAATCTTTCACAGGACAGAAAAACCTGCCTGGCCCCACTCCTGCACCGTCTGCAGACACAGACTACAAGCCATACTTCTGGGAGAGGTGATGGGTCTTTGATGAATCGTCCATACTCTCTCACCCAGTCTGTGCCTGATGGGGACCTGGTCCAGCCATCCCACCCTGGGACAAATACCCTGCAGTGAAGCGATGTCCCTAATGCTGAGAGAGCCCCCTTTGTATCCCCAGAAACTATAGTAGGGCACACAGTAGGGGTTTCACAAATGCCTGTTGAATCATTCTGTTCTCTCTTCTTAAACCTTCTTAACCACCTCAGCATCCTTCTGCCTTCTTATTGAAGCTAGGCCACTCACAACAGCAATGGCCCCCAAGCTTTCGTTTCTAGCTGGATGCAGCTCAGACATAAATTATCCTCACCGGAATTTGGACCGACATTTATTGAGCACATCTTATGTGCAGAGCACATCTCCAGGTACCAGGGACCACCAGGAGCAAGAGGATGGGAGAAGCAGCAGCCTGATGCAATGAGAAACTTCCCGATAATTGGTCATTCAAAAATAGAACCGGTTGCCTTGGGAGGTAGTGAGGGCCCAACAAGGAAGGTCTTCAAACAACATATGGATAAACATATGTTGGTAATAGCATAGGGGATGCTTGTTCAAGTGGGTGGTGGATTCATGAGGTTCCTCTGAGGTCCTTTCCAGCACAGATTCTGGGATTTCTGGGGGTTGTAAGTACAATAACCTTCTCCTCAAGATCATTTTGCTGAGGTCTTCCTTGCAGTCAGATGGTTCGTCCCAATCTCCCCTTCTCCCAAGTGCCCAGAGTTTGCTACCAACCTGGTGCACATTGGGACAGTTTCTTCTTGCTTCCTATGCTTCTCCTCCTCCTCCCTTCTTTACCTTCTCCTCCACAACTTCCTTCTCTTCTTCCTCTTTCCCTCCTCCTTTCCTTTTCCTTCTCCTTTAACATTCTTGTCCTTTTCTTCTTCCTTCTTTCTCTATCACCATTTTCTTTTCCTGCCTTTATTTCTTCCTCTTCCGTCTTCTCCCTCTTCCTCCTTCCTTTGGCATAATTTTCTTCTTTCTCCATCTCTTCTTCCTCCTCCATTTCCTCCCCCTTTCCATTTCTACCACCACCTCCATTTTCTCCTCCTCTTCCTCCATCTCTCTTTCCCCTCCACTTCTCTTTTCTTCCTTCTTCCACATTCTTGTCCTCTTCCTTCTTTTTCTCTACAACCACCATCTTCTCCTGCCCTTTCTCTTCCTTCATCTTCATCCTTGTCCTCCATCATTTTCAACATCTTCTTCCTCTTCTGCTTTAATCTTCATCATCATCTTTTGCTCCTTTCTATTCCTCCTCCATCTTCTCATCCCTCTTCCTCCTTACTTTAGCATCATTTTCTTCTTTTTCCATCTCCTCCTTTTCCTCCCTTTTTCCATTTCTACTACCTCCTCCTCCATTTTCTCCTCCTCCTCCTCCATCTCCCTTTCCCCTGTCTCATATTTTTCTCTTCCTTCTTCCACATTTTTGTCTTCTTCTTCTTCCTTCTCTTCCCCATCACTATCATCTTCTCTTGCCCTTTTCTCTTCCTTCTCCATTTTCATCCTTCTCCTTCATAATTTTCAACATCTCTGTTCTTCCTCCATCTTCCTATTTTGCTTTCATCATTATCTTTTGTTTTCTTTTCCTCTTTCCTCTCTTTTCCTCTGCCTATATCTTTTTTTCCTCTCTTATTGTCTTTAATCCTGTGTGCATTGCTGCTAAAAAGCCCCAGTTTTTGCCCCTCCCCCAGCACCCCTCCCCACTCTGCTTTCATGCATTTTTCAGGGCTTCCTTGTCCTTGTCCAGGGCCATGAATCAAGGAGAAGGTGGAAGGGCACATGGCATGGCTGGACCGGAAGAGGCTCTGAGAGCCAGCAAGCCTTTTATGTTTATCTCAACGGCGAGTTCTTGTCATGTCACCAAAGGCTCACATTCACTCCTTCCATAAAAATGTTCAGTTCTCTCTGAAACTCATTAAAGCCTCCTGACTTCCACAGCCTTCTCTTGGCAAAGGGTCCTTTGTTTGCTGCTGTGGTTGGCCCAACTCCATGGGAATGGGGGCTGGGGGGAGGGAGCCACAGACTGAGGAGGGGGAGATCTTTCAACCCTGTTTCTGGTTCAGTATCCATGATCCCACAGGGCACTTATGGTGCCCCCAGGGATCATCTCCAGAGATCCCTTCCATGACCCAAACTTTCAGTCTACTTCAGGAGAAAGCATAGGACCACTCCACCCTCCCCACAAAGCAGTTCATTCTTATTAGCCTGCACTTTCAGAAATACAATCCTGGCCCTGTCCTGACCCAAGAAAGTCATAGGAGAGGGGAGAGAATAAGCTCCTTATATAGCATTTACTATGTGCCAGGTACTGTGCTAAGCATTTTACAATTATTATCTCATTTTGTCCTGACTATAACCCTAGGGTGTGTGTAGTGCTATTACTAGCCCCATTTTATAGTTGAGGAAACTGAGGCAAACAGTGGTTAAGTGATCTACCCAGGACCACACAGCTATGAAGTGTCTGAGGGTGGATTTGAGGGTCTTCCTGTCTCCAGGTTCAATTCTCTGTGCACTGTGGAGCCCCCTAGGGCCCAGGGAGATTCCACAGCTATGCAGGATCCCAACTAGTCCTTCACATCCATCCTCATCACAACCCTGGGTGCTGCTTAGGCAGGGACTCTTGTGCTTATTTTCCAGGTAAGGAAACCAAGGAGGCTCAGAGAGGGTGCCTGGCTTGCCTTGGTGCCGTGATTCCTCTTTTTTTTTTGGTGAGGCAATAGAGGTTAAGTGACTTGCCCAAGGTCACGCAGCTAGTACGAGTCAAGTGTTTGGTCTGAGGCTGGATTTGAACTCAGGTCCTCCTGACTTCAGGGCCGGTGCTCTATCCACTGTGCTACCTAGCTGCCCCTTGTGATTCCTCTTAATAATAAAACCCGTTAATAGCCTTTGAAAGGGCAATAAGGCATTTTTCTTACCCCAAACCAGTGTAGAGGGTGGTACAAGTGGAGTTGTTCCCATTTTTCAAATGAGAAAACTGAGACAAAGTGAGGTGCTCACAAGGTCATCGAGCCAGTTAGGGTCAGAGCTGGAAGAGCAGCCCTGACCTCTCTTGATCACCAGTCCCACGTCCCTGTCATTCTTTGGGCTCCGGGGCACCTTCCTTGGTCTTGAGGACTCACCCCGGGATCCTTTCACCTCACACTGGTTGGGAAGCAGGAGGAGGCTCCCCTCTTCTGACCTTCGAGTGGCTTCTCCAGTGAGAGAGTGCCATGGGGGGTGCTGGCAAAAGCATCTTGTCCAAGCGACCCTCTGTCCTGGCCCTGCCAGCTTCCCCGACAGTTTTATGGGAGCTCAGCCTCTCATAAAAATGAAGACTACTTTTTTCTCTTCACATTTAACAGGTCACCACATTTACTGGGCTTCTCTTTTGCCCTGACACCATTCGGTCGTCCAGCAAAGCATTAACCATTTGGTGACTCGAGACCTTAAGCTCTTGACACGTAGGGCTGGCCATGTGCAGTCTGGGGCCCCGTGGCATTGACTCATCACAGCCGGATCCTGCCCAGAGGGTGTGGTCTCCCACTGATTATTGAGTCGGTTGCCTGGGCACCTGCTCTGGGAAGAATAAACTGAGGCTGGTCTACCTTGGACAAGCCAGTGCCTTTCCTCCGGAACCCATGACACACTGTCAGACGGCTCAGGAGGCCACCTCAGTGTTTCCATTGTGGCATGAAGCTTCCCTGAGCTTATCCTGGGATTCCACCTCGGGCCCCGCCCTTGAGGCAGCTGCTGGGTCCTGAAGGGAATGAATGCACCACTTCCTTGCTTTGTCTGGGCTCCACAGCTGAGGGTGGCTTCTGTGGCTTCCTCCCCCTGATGAATCACCTTCTCTGGAAATTCCACTCAGTGAGGCCCAAACTTGTCCATGAGCCACCCCTGGGCTGAGCTAGGCAGGTAGGAGCTTTCCAGGGAAATCCAGAGTCCCTGGCCTTCACCCCTTATGTATCACATGATGCACTCAATACCAACCACGCAGTGACTTAGAACCTTGGAATCTTGTGAGCCCCTTCCCTGAGGCAGGTGGGGAAAAGTCTCTATTCTTCATCTGCCGGAAGGAGAAGGCTAAGCCAGAGGGGTGTGTGTGTGTGTGTGTGTGTGTGTGTGTATTGTGTACATGCACGTGCATACATGTGCGCATGTATGTGCGTGTGTGTATGCACGTGTGTGTGCCCATCCATGGAAGTAATCATTTCCATCATCCCATTCCAACCTCATCTTTCAATGTGGAGGACAGGGTGTTCTCTCCCTTTCTCCATCTTTATGGAGTGCCTTCTGGGTGCAGGGCATAAAGCCAGCACTGAGCAAGTCCAGAGCATCGGGAAGACTCCTCCAGGACATCTCATATCCCCCCTCTCCCCCACCTCAGGACAAGCCTCGTGGACACCCTGGCATGGGAGTCATCTTCTCCATCTACTCTCTCCCCTCCAGTCCATCCTTCACATCCCTGCTGAAAGATCTCCTTCTGGCTTGTGTGTGGTCATGACACAGCTCTGCTGCAGAATCTCCTGTGGCTCCCTTCAGGTGACCAAATACCTTCTGGGCTTGTTAGGCAACCATTACCCTCCAGCCCATAGTGGAGAACCATCCACCTATCAACCTCGGCTCTTATTACTTTTCCTTAGGACTTTGGCTTGTCTATTCTGTCCTCCCAACCCAGCCTCCAGAGCCTTATTCACCCTGTTCCCGAGGCTGGCATGTCCCTGCCTCCCACGTCTTCACTTGCTGGATGCTAAGCCCAACACACCTTAGCTGATCCTCCCTAATGACCCAGAACTCACTTGGCTTCACACACTTCTGACAGACTGAGTCTCTTCTGCATTGGTGTCTTATAACTTTCTGGACTGCAGGCTGCCTAAGGGCAGGGACCCTGTTCTTTGTGAAATCTATAGCCCCTGCAGCTTTTCATTTTCTTTTGGGGGGGGGGGTATCTGTATACCAGTGGTGCCTAATAATTCAGCTCAAACCCTACCTTCTGCAAGAAGGCTTCCCTCCCACTCTGTCAGTCAGTGCCCTCCCTCTGAGCTTTTATCTTCTCTCTAGCTCGTAGAGGTGGACTGTGAGCTCCTTAAAGGCAGGGACTGTCTTTTGCCTTTGTTTGTATCCCCAGCACAGTGCTTGACACACAGTAGGTGCTTAATAAAACTTTCTCACTAAGAGATGTCTGTGGAATTGCATCGAAGTGACATGGCCCTAACCTTAGGACTTTGCAGCCTAATTGTTAAGGGACTCCAGACATGGAAGTCACACCTGCCCCAGCCCCTTCCTTGTTACCTTGAATTCAATAGTTAGAGCTTCATTCCTTTGGTGAGAGCTTAGACTCCCATTTACATCCCCAGGAAGGCACTTAGCAAACCTTCTCCATACTTTGCACACAGGTGTGAATGAGTTTGCCAGAGCCTTCCCTGAGTGAAGATGTTCACTGGGGAAAGAGGAATAAGGACATTGGGTTGCTGATGTGGGGAGAGGACAACAGGCAGTGGGGTTGGGGAGGAGGAAGAGGAAGATACAGAAACAAGACAAAAGACAAAAAGTAACACTGTTCTGACCTCAAGGAGTTTCCATTTCACTGAGGCTGGGGACCTTAGTGGTTACAGGGCCACAGATCTGGGGCTACACAAGGGATAGCAGGGCCTTCATGTTACAAGTGAAGAAACTTGGACCCAAGGAGATGGAATGACTTACCCAAGGTGACCTGGGCCAGAAGCATCTGAGGTAGAGGCTGAATCTGGTTCCTCTGAATACAGAGCCAGTGGTCTGCCCAAGTGCTGGACTGCCCTCATGCCCCAGCTTCTTAGGGTGATGGTCCATGTGGGGCCAACAGTGAATGCTTAACCTCACCATTGTTGGGGAGGGGGAACTGAGGCCCAGAGAAGTTATGTGACTTCCCTATGGTCACAGAAGAAGTGGCAAAGCTAAAATTCAAACTTGCATCCTCTACTGTGGTTTTCCCACAAACTATTGGGTCTTTTGGCACAGAGGGAGGCGAGGAAGGGGAGGGCAGGGCCAAGAAAGGGGGTATATGCGCAAGTGTGCCCACCGAACTTAGGAAAATAACCTTCACTGGTCAACAAATTATAGAAGATTAAGAGCTCCATGTCAGAGAACACTGATGGATTTCAGTTTCCTGCCATGTGAGAGAAATAGATAGCTGTTCCTTTCACCCTGATTTCCAATCAGGAGTGCACAGGGTCCACTCGGGGCAGACCACAGCAACTGTGTCAAACTGGACAGGCTTCAAGGCTCCAGCCCCAGGAAGGGAGCACCCAGCCCAGCACTAACGGAACATTGCATCCCACCCATCTCCTTTTATTTACTTTTAAAGGAACATGCTTCCTTGGGGTGGACTCTTATTTCAAAGGCCATTCTTCTCACATTTCACATTTATTGCCCAAACACCACAGTGGAGTGGTCAGTCTAACCTGGAGTGCCTACAGGAGCCAGAGCCAACATTCCAAGCATTTGCATCTGTTTTCATGAGAAATCTTCAGAGGCTTTGGAAGCAGCTTGATCCCTGCTTGACAGAGCCCCCCGCCCCCGGCTGGTGAATTATGGCCCCCCAGCATAATAGAGCCTCTGCTATCTGTCAGCAGCATCACTGGCTCCACCCCAGGTCTGAAGTGAGAGAACATACAGTGTCAGACACAGGATGTCAGAACGGGAAGGGAGCTTAGAACACAGAACACCAAATGTAAAATGAAGGAGCGCCCTTAGAACATAGGATGTCAGAGCTGAGAAAACCTTACAGTAGAATATAGAAAGAATGTCACCGACAGAAAGGAACTCAGGCACCACCTAGCCCTCATCTGACAAGAGGGAAACTGAGGCCCAGGGATGGGAGAGGCCAGGGAGCTTTCTAATGGAGGCATTTAGGATATCACGGTGCCTGGTGGAACTTACAGGAGGTGCATTTCTGGTTTCCCAACAGTCAGAGTGGCACAGCTGTGAATGAGCATCTCAGGGAGAGTCCCAGCTCATGGGCCAGTGCAGTGCCTGTGCCTGTCATGGGAGAGCCACTTGAGAAGGGCTTGCTTACTTAATTGGTTGATTTAAGCTAAGCCTGGAGGACCAGGCCAAGATGTAGAATGATTCCTGGCTGGACTTGGGTTCCTCACATAAAGTGCTGCAAATGAGGTTGACTCTGGGTCCCCACCCCCATCCACTGCCTCCCTTCCTCTGTGGACAAAGAGGCCCATCAGCTGCTTGGCTGAAGGTGGCTCTGCTGGGGTGGCAGCCTGTGGCCAGTGCACTCTGAGGCTCTGCATTGCCTTAGTGTGTTCTCCCCAACCCCTTCCTTTGGTGTGTGGTCTTGCAGCATTAAAGTAAAAGCTCCCTGAGGGCAGGGACCATCTGGCTTGTTGGTATTTGTATCGCTCTGGTTAACAATGCTGGGCACATAAGTATATTCTCTCTCTCTCTCTCTCTCTAGACAGGACAAAGGCACAGACATGGGAAACGTAATATCAGGGAAATGTAATAAGGAACAGCCAGAAAGCAAAATGCATGTAATAAAGTTTTAGGTACTAAGTAGGGAGGGGGAAGCCAACCAGAGTGAGATTATCTGGGTCTTTGAATGCCCCAGATAATGAATTTGAGGCACTAGGGAGTCAAGGGAGCTTCTTGACCAGGGAGGTGCCAAGATCAGACTTGTGACTGATGAATCTGTCACCTAAATGGGGTGGGGTAGACTAGAGAGGGAAGGCGCTAGAAATGGGAAGACCTATTAGGAGCCTATTGATGAGAGGTGAAGATGACAACACTGGAGTGGTGGTTGTGTAAGTGGAGAGGAGACAGACACAGAGAGATTGTTAAAAAAGAGTTGGAAAGATTTGGCAAATGGAGAGATCTTGTATGTGAAAGAGGAGTCAAGGACCCCCCTGAGGCTGAGACCCTGGCTAAGTGGAAGGATTGTGGTGCCCTTGACAGGTCAGGGAACTGTACAAGAGGGAGGGTTTGGGGAAAATGAAATGAGTTCGGTTTTAGACTGGTTGAGCTTGGTATACCTCAGGAACAGCCATTTCAAAACATCTAATGGGTGATGTAGGGCTTGAAATTGATAGGGGCTAGGTCAGAGAAAGAAGAGAAAAGGGACTAGCATAGAGCTTTAGGGGATACCCATAATCCACCCAAACATTTAAGGGGAATGACATGAATGAGGATCCAGCAAAGGAGACTAGGGAGGAGTGATCAGACTGGCAGGGGGAGAACCAAGAGGGAGGAGAGTCACAATTACCTAGAAAGGGGAGAGTATTCCAGATAAGAGGCCACAGAGAAGTCAAGAAGGGTGAAGAAACCATGAGATTTGGCAACTAGGAGACTGTGGTTAATGATTTTTATAGTTAAACCTTTTCCCTCCAATTATTGAGGGTTTCTGTTTTTCTCCCACTTACTGTCTCATCTTACCAAAAAAAGGAAGAAAAAAGTTCTTGTAACAAATACTCATAGTTAAGCAAAACAAATTTTCTTATTGGCTATGTCTAAAAAGGCATCCTTGGTACCTTTGGAGAGGGTATTTTCAGTCAAGTGAAGAGACAGAAGTCAGACTTCAATAGACAACTTTTTTTTCCTGGGAGGTTGGCTAAGACATCTGAGGTTAGCTTGAGGGGAGAGTAAAGTCAGCTGAAGAGCTTTTTTTTTGTTTGTTTTGCTTTGTTTTTCCAGATAAGGGAAATCTGGCCACGTTTATAGGCATTAAAAAATGCTTTAGTAAAAGGCATATATTGAAGACTGAGGAGAAAGGGATGGTTCCCAACAATTGAAGTTTTTGAAAGTGGTTTCTACTTAAAAGAAAGATGTCCTAGCCCCAGTTAACAGACCACTTACTTTTCTTTTTAGTTCAGCTTTTTCCCCCCAACGTTTTACAAAAGATATTTAGTCAAAAAGCCCAAAGCTCACGTCAGATTCTTCTTTCTCTCTGCTTCCTCCTTCCTCTTTTCTTCCTTTTTAGTGGGAGCAGCCCAGTCAGCAGCAGAGAGGGACACCAATCACTCCTAGGAGAAGTCCTCCATATCCCATCCTGCAGAGAAACCCTGCCCGGCTCACCTCCTCGGGCGCCGATTTTTACCAATAAGTCGAGCCTGGAAGAGCCGGCATTTAAACCTGCTGCCTTCGAGTATCCCCATTAGTTGTATCCTCTGCAGCTGTGACCTCATCAGTATGAAGGATGGGGCAGAGTAGATGCAGCTGAAATGAATCGGTGCTAGTCCTTGGATGAAGGGAGATCCACCCATCCCAACTCACCCTTCGACCTTCCCATCCCAGGAAGGACCAAGACCCTTACAGACCACGGAAGAGAGGTGGTCACTCACTTTCGGGACAACATTCCCACGGCCCAGCAGTGCTAATGAATTCCACTGCACAGACGAGGAAACAGACGCTCAGTGGTTACGAATCCACTTCCCAGAGCTGTTCAATGATTCAAACCCATAATCATTCTTTGAAGCCTCTACCATGTGCCTAGCACTGTGCTGCGAGAACATGGAGCCCTCGCTGCCCTCTAGGAGCTCACAAACTGACGGGGGGACATCATAGAATCCCAGAATTTGGGCTGCCACTGAGCCCCACCCACACGTGAAGGAGTGCCCCTCCTCCCACAGCCACCACTGCCCATCTAGCCGCTGCTTGTTCCTTGTTCCCCAAGGCAGGGGAAGCCTCCGCCATGAGGGACAGCCTATTCCATTCTGGAACAGCTCTCGCCCTGACACGTTAGTCCCTACAGCTTCCATCCACTTCTGTTCCGTCACTCCCACTAAAGAGATTGTTCTTTGATAATTCTTACTGTCAAGGGCAGGTACCTGAGAGGCCTGGGTTCAAATCCTGCTTCAGGCATTTTCTAGTTCCATGAGCTTGGGTGGGTTACTTTTCCTCCCAAATCTGAAGGCAGCTCATTCCACTGGTGGAGAGTAAAAACTGACATTTCTAGGTGAGGGTTTTTTGGGGTTTTTTTTTGGGCAATGGGGGTTAAGTGACTTACCCAGGGTCACACAGCTAGTAAGTGTTATGTATCTGAGGTCAGATTTGGACTCACGTCCTCCTGAATCTATAGCTGGTGCTCTATCCACTGCACCACCTAGCTGCCCCCCAAAACTGACATTTCTAGAGACTTAACCTCTCACCTGAGCCTCACAGAGGCTCTGTGAAGGAAATCCTACATTCTTCATTGTACAGGGGGTCACAAAGCTTGCCAGTGTTAGAGGGGGCATCTGAATCCAGGTCTTTCTGCCTCCAAATTCAGCTCCCTGACCATCCTGTCACCCTGCCTTTCAGGGAGGGCAGAGCTCACAGCTTCTCTAAACCTTATGTTTTCAGTGTAGGTCTTTGCACACAGTAAGAGCTTAATACATGCTTGCTGATGAATTGACTATCCCAGTGTGACTGTGGATGAATTCTTACCCTCTTGGTGCTGATAATCTGATAGTAGCACTGAATCATGAAATACCAGGTTTGGTTATAAAAGGACAGAGAGAAGTTCTGGACTTGGGATTTCATCATTACATGGAATTCCCAGGATTGCAAACTCCCTATAGCCAATGCATGTCACACCCTCCTGGCCACATCTCTTAGAGAGCTAGCTGCCTTATACAGGGTCACAGGGTCGGGGATTTGAACCCAGAGTGTCCTGGCTTTGAGGCCAGCTCTCAAAATTGCCATGCCATGCTATGCTGCTGCTGCTGGTGGTAAAAAAAAAATGTCAAGGGGAAGACCGTGGGGTTATGAGGGGAGCCACATTCCCCAAGCACAGTCAGGGTCCTTTCGGCCTGTCATCTTCAGCACCCTGACTGTTCCAGGCAGCCAAGCAATCCTAGCGAAGCAGAGAGATCCCCTTCTCCACTTGTATCATCTCAGAAGGGGCCTCTGAATTGAGCTCAGCCTCTACCAGAACAAAAAAGCCCAGAGAGTTTCTGAGGAAAACCATGTAAACCTTAGAATGAAATGGCCTTCTTACCAGTAGGAAGTTTTTCCTTCCATGGAGCTAAAATCTGCTTCTTTGAAACCTTCTCCTTCATTGTCTCATGTTCCTCTTGGTTCCATCTGCTGGGGTCAGGCAGACCCAATGTGCTCCATCTTCTCCAGGCAGAGCTAGCTTCTGCTCTGTTCTGGGGAGCTCAGCCTTCTTTCTCCATCCTTGAACTGTTGCTACCCCCTGCTGGAAGAAGGGAGGCCATCCACGTCTGCTTCTGCCTCACCTGTGGGCCCAGGCTCTAAGCCTCAGCTGCCGACCCCCAGTGCAGCCTGGGCTCTGAAGAGGCCACCCTCCCACTCTGCCCTTCTGGTGCTCACTGAGGGACAAGCCCTGTTTGGGAAAATGGATGCATAGACAGAAGCCAGGACTCAGGTGTCTGTCCCTCATGGGAAGAGCCAAAATTCTTTTCTCAAGTACAAGTAGAGGGTTGTTGGCTGAATAGTGTGCCACCTTGCCTGGCTGCCGTTGTTGGAATTATGATGAGGAGACTTTGCCTGAGGTGACCTGGGTGCCAGCTGTTGAATCCACGGGGATGGACAAGAGAAATCTTGTTTGGTGAAAGGATGGGCTCGGGTTCAAGGAGGCCAGGTGTCCATGAGGGCTGGGGGAGCTGCCTGCCACCAGCTTTTCCTTGGCACATATTACTAGGTTTGCCACACTTCCTGGAGGGTGGGGGAGCCACTGGGCAAGGACATCAAGATAAGATTCTGGGAGACAGAAGTTATGGAATCTGGGGCTCCAGACCTTGTTCTTTACCTGTCCTTTTCTCCTCTGAGGCTGGCTGTGGGTGGCCTGAGGATGCCCAGCATCACCGTGCCTGCCTACATCCCCCAGGGGCCAAGCATGGCCTTCACAGGGCCAGAGGAGCCCCAGTGGGAGCCAAGCCTGGCTGCGGGACCCTGAGCCTGTGCTCCCTGCTCCTCACATGATCTAACTCCTCCTCACAAGGGTAGCTTCCTCAGGACCTTCTGAGCCCCTGCTCTGGTCAGGGAGCCCAGCACAGCAAGGAAGGCCCAGGCTGAGGAGCCTTTAGAAGGTCCAGAACAGACAGGGAGAGAGGAAGAATAAGAAGCCAGGATGTGAAAGGCCCATTCCCCTGGCCTGCGGCTCTCAGCTTCTACCTCATTCTATCTTGTATTATCCATTACCTGTGTCCACGTCATCTACTACCCCCTTCCCCAATGTCTGGGGGACAGTGTGGCAGAGGAGCCAGATTGCTCCAGGAAGCCCTAGGTTCAGAGCCCTCCACTGACCCCCTATTTGCTGAGTGACTCTGTCCTTGACCCTTGACCACTCAGTGGTCCTAGGCAATTCTCCAAGGCTCTAGGTGAAGGGAGTTTCCAGACCAGGAGCTCCTCACCCTGCTGGAATCACAAGTCTAGACTCTACCCCCTTCCCTCTCCAGATGACTGGGAGGCTCGTTTGAGATGAAATGGCTCTGTAAACGTTACTGATTACAGTGGACACGTATGATTCGTGCTGTTTCTTGTGCATCCTCCTGTATGGTAGACAGATATCTATTATAACTTAATGTGTTGGATCAAGTTGGATGGAATGGAAACATTTGAGAGAGGCGACCTGTGAGATCCTGACAAGTTGCCCTCTATCTGCTGCCATTCCTCCATCTCTTACCTGCGGCGTGGATTCTGTGACTTCGAGGGTTCGTCCCAGGCCTCAGAATAAAGGATGACCCTATTTGTGTTTCAACCTGGGAGCCATGGCTGCAGGCTTCCTCCCCTTCTGCCCCCTTGGTTTTTTCCTGAGCCCGGAGGAAATCTGATGATTGGTGGTCCAGCCTTTCAGGAATTTCTGGATCTGGCCACCAGGTGGCAGTGCTCACTCACATACTTAGCGAGAATTCAGAGACCAGGGAAGCAACAAGCCCGCCCTTTCCAGGAACTGGGGCTTCCATTCCTATCTCCAAGGGCATGGTGGGCTAGGGATGGAAGCAGAGCAAAGCATGGCCCAGACCCTCGGCTTAGCGATCAAGAAGTATCGCTGAGCGTCTTCTGCGTGACCGGTGTCTGCTGCGAGGTGTTAGAGACACAAGGACCACCACGACCCCCTTCTGTCCCTGTTCTCAAGCAGCCCACCGTATAAGGGCTCCAGCTCCAGGCTCATGGGCTGCCTGTGTCCCGCTCCTCCTGCGCTCCTCCTGGGTCCCGGCTCAGACCATCTGGGATGAGGAAGGAGCTGCTCTTGCTCAGCTGGGGACCCCGACAATCAGCCTCCAGACAAAGCCCTTTGGGGGGCCGGTGGGTGTCGGGGCAGTGAGCTGAGCTGGTCTGTCATGCTACTGATAGGACGCTGGGTGTGGTGTCAGAGGTCTTGAGTCTGAACCCTGGCTCTGCTACTCACTAATGGTGGGTTAAGGGCCCACAATCAGCTCTCTGAGGCTCTGGGCCTCAGTTTCTTTCTTTGTAAAATTGAGACATTGGACTAGGCGGCCTTTGGAGCCCTTTGGGCTCAGCGAGGCTACCACCTTCTGACCTTTGGTTCTCCTGTTGTGTGGAAGTGCCTAGCTCAGATGCATAGCCCTTGGGTGCATCCATCTGACATTGCCAATTTGGGCAAGTAACGAACATTCCTCAAGTGCCTGCTCTCGGTTCCATGATAAGAAAGGAGGGGGAGATGAGGCACCATCCTCACACTGAAGGATCTTGCGGTCTAACAGGGTGCACATACACTTAAATGGGACCAATTCATAGGACAGACCCAGATGTTATTCAGCCTGGTGCTTAAAACTCTTCATACTCTGGCTCCTGATTGATTTCCAGGCTTACTGCACATCAGGCCCCCTCCCATACTCTATGTTCCAGTCCAATTGGCCTGCTTACTCTTCCTTGTATGGAGCATACCATTCCCTAGTTTTGTAGAGGCAGGAGCCCATAGCACTACCTCTTCACCTTTATCTCTCAGAATCTCTAGCGTTCTTTAAGGTTTCTGTCTCTATGTGGTTAGTAGGTATTCTTCATCCACTTGGCTTTTCATGTGTGGATAGCACATCTGATCTCTTTTAAGTGATTAGGGCTTTCATTTGGGAGGCTCCACAATGACCCCAATCTAATTTAATTCAATTAGCTTCAAAAGCACTTATTACTCAAGGGACACATGGAATTGCATGATGGCAAGAGAAGATGGGCTAGTCACATGCCAGCCAGGGTGGTCCACCAGCATCCTAGTGATGCTAGCAGAAAGCAGGGAAGGCATCCAGGATGGCGGGTGGACAATGAACCTTTGGGAAGACACAGAAGAGGGGCGCAGGAGGAGCATCTGGATCCATGTGATGGAAAGCAATGGCCACGTTCTTGAGGTCACAGTTCCCTTAGAGAGTGTCTGGGTATCAGCAAGGCCCTGGGCACTCATGCACAAGAGTGAACCCTGCCCTGCAAGTCAAGGGGTGGGAATATACCAGAACACACAGAGTTGATAGCTGCAGCCAGCCCGAGGTCCTGGACAAACATCTGGAGACCTCACCGTCCATAGGGCATTGCTAGTTCTTGGACTTGGCCTTTGTTGAGGCCAGCAGCAAACCCCATTGGCAGGCAGTCTGGTCTCCCTGTGGTAGGCCCTGCTTGACACCAGTCCCCTGGAGGTCATGGCACAAAGTTGTCTGTGTCGCGACATCTTTGGAGGAATCTCAGATGATGGTGAGCAACATAGCTATGGGAAAGGCCTTGATAGGGGCCATGGCCAGCTTAAGGCCCGGGTAGGATTCCTGGCCTACTAGGAAGCCCTCCCCCCATCCCCCACAACCTCACCCACTCACTGATGTCCAAAATCCCATTAGAAACTGGCAACGCAGCTAAGTCAGGGTTAGGGTTAGGATGTGAGATTAGGGATTAATGAATGCCTCCTACCAAGGTGAGATTGTGAGAACAGACAGGTAGAAGAGATGGAAGGCCTGGCAAGAAGGTCAGCCTCTGCCCTTGTCCCATGTATGGATGAGTTTTCTAGTCTGCCAGGGCTGGTCCTGACACCCCCCAGAGGCAGAAAAGAGAGCCCTGGGCAGGGCAGTGCAATCACTCAGCCCAGCCCAAAGCTCTTTCCTGGTTCCTTGCCCAGTGTAAAAATAAAAATAAAGGTTCAGACAATGAATGTCACTGAGGTCAGAGGACGAGAACTCCCGGGGGGGGGGTTGGGGAGAACAGAGGAGGTTTCCTGGAGAAGGAGGAGCTAGGGGAGAGTTGCAGGGGGGTGGGGAAGAGTGCCCCATTGCCTCCGGGATGAAGTCCAAATGCCTAAGCAGGGCGTTCGAGGCCCTCCAAAATCTGCTCCCAAGCACATGACCTGCCTAATCTTGTCTCATTCACCCAGGAGCCAAGTTTTCTTCATCAATCAGGCTGGGAAAATTAAATTAGAGGAAAAAAGCAGAATGTGTTGGAAAGACAGGCCAGGCTGACAGAAGCAGAGCATCGTGTGTGTGTGTGTGTGTGTGTGTGTGTGTGTGGTGTGTGTGTGTGTGTGTGACCATGAAAGACAAGACTGGAAATCTAGGTGGGGGCAGATTTGGGAGGATTCTGAGTGACAGGAATTTGGACTCTCCCTAGTAGGCAACAAGGAGCCATGGACGATTCTTGAGGAGGAGAGTGGTGTGATCACAACTGTTTAAAGGAGAATTGACAAGTAGCCCTGTGTAAGCCAGATTTGGAGTGGAAGTTGGGGGAGACTGAAATTCCCTGCCACAGGACTGAATGGTGGTGTTTCTGTCTGGAGGGGATGGGTCCAAACATGTGCTGGGTATCTCAACCAAGCATTTTTTTTTTAGGCGATTTGGGTTAAGTGGCCTGCCCAGGGTCACACAGCTAGTAAGTGTCAAGTGTTTGGTCTGAGGCCGGATTTGAATTCAGGTCCTCCTGACTTCAGGGCCAGTGCTCTATCCCCTGCGCCACCTAGCTGTTCCTCAACAAAGCATTTCATCCATAAGCATTTATTAGGTGCCTACTGTGTGCTGGGCACTGTGCAAGGTGTTAGAGATGCAGGGAGAAAGATGAAGCAGCCCCTGACCTCAAGGAGTTTCCATCCTGTAGGGAAAGACCATTGTACAAATGTCACAAACCTACCTCAACGTGCTCACCACCAAGGCAAGCTCCCCGTGTCTCAGTCTCCCCATTGTGCTCAGGCATTTCTGGCTTTGGCCAAAGCCATCAGTTGCAAAGCTAGCTGGGTCACTGTCTGGGGCCTTCCCGAGGAATGTCTCCTGTCTTGGTGGTAGAGCCAGGTCACTGTCAAGGTCTGCCTTCCTGCCATACAGGGCTAGGCTCTTCACACTTTCACACACACCCCCCTCCATGCCTCCCTCCTACACAATGTTACAATGTTCTGGTCAAAGTGCACGCACATTTTTAATGCAAAGTCATTGAAAGGAAGGAAATGTTGTCTGATCATTAACTCTTCTGTTCATTGATCCCCCTTCCCCTCATAACTGGGGAAGAGGGAAAAAGCCGTGTTAGGAGGTCACTGGGCTCGGAGTCAGAGAAGTGGGTTCTAGTCACAGATGAGCCTGGGTAAGTCTCCAAGAGGAGACCTCTCAGCCTCTCACCTTCCACTGTCTCATGGACAGTGTCTTCCTACCTGCCCTCCTGCTCCTTCTCAGCTTTCTTTGCTGGTTCATCATCCATATCTCG
Organism: Phascolarctos cinereus; assembly: GCF_003287225.1. NCBI lineage: Eukaryota > Metazoa > Chordata > Mammalia > Diprotodontia > Phascolarctidae > Phascolarctos > Phascolarctos cinereus. The sequence continues at coordinate 260,185,299 of NW_027556402.1, read as the reverse complement.
CCTCCTCACTGGAGGTACTTACCAAACTTGTGGCCCTCCCCTTTCTCTCTTGGTATTCTCTTGGTCTTCATCTTTTTTGCTCTCTCTGTTTCTGTTTCTGTCTCTGTCTTCCTCTCATCTCATCAGCTCCTGGTTCATTGATCATATCTGCAATTCCCAGACCTACTTAAGGAGAATTGAACAGGGATACACCAAGGTTCTGTTTAAGTCAGCCATGAATCTGGCTGGAGAAGATCACTATCTGTGCCATGGGAGGGGACGTCCTCATTGGGGGACTCCTTTGCTCACTCCTCTCTTTGACTTACATACATGCCAGCACCCTCCCCTGGATCTCTTGGCAACTGATTCAGTTCAACAGACATTTCTTAAGCCCCTACTACATATTAGCTACAGTGCTATGCTCTGGGAAATAGAGAAAAAAAAAAGGAAACTCCCTGCCCTTCAGGAGTTCATATTCTGCTAAGAGAACACCAACAGAGCACGCAGACTCTTGGTGGCTTGTCCTTTGCGCTTACCAATCATCACCAACACACCTGCTTTTCTGATCACAAATGTTTCCAGTGACATTCTCAACACTTTTTCATCTACACAATCCTTCCTTGGTAATGTCCCAAAGCTGGCCCCTCCATTGCTCAACTTCTTTCTTCTTCTTCTTCTTCTTCTTCTCCTCCTCCTCCTCCTCCTCCTCCTCCTCTTTCTCCTCCTCCTCCTCCTCCTCCTCCTCCTCCTCCTCTCCTCCTCCTTCTTCTTCTTCTTCTTCTTCTTCTTCTTCTTCTTCTTCTTCTTCTTCTTCTCCTCCTCCTCCTCCTCCTCCTCCTCCTCCTCCTCCTCCTCTTCCTTCCCCTTCCCCTTCCTCTCCTCCTCCTGCTCCTCCTCCTTCTCTTTATCCTTCTCCTTCTCCTCTTCCTCCTTCTCCTCCTCCTCCTTCTCCTCTTCCTCCTTCTCCTCCTCCTCCTCCTCCTTCTCCTCCTTCTCCTTCTTCTCCTCCCCCCCCATCACAACCCCACAAACTCTCACTTTCCCATAACTTCTCCCTCTTTCAGAAGAGAAACTTTCCCTTGTAATCAATAAAAATAGTCAGATAGAACAAATTCATGCATTGGTCACATCTGAAAATATATATATCTCACCCCCCCCTTCTGGTGAAGCTGCCTAGGGGTTGTCTTTCAGACTTTAATGCTTGAATACACACACATGTGCGTGCGCGCGCACACACACACACAGAATGTACATGCACACTCTGTGTGTGTGCGTGTGTGTGTGTGTGTGTGTGTGTGTGTGTGTGTGTGTGTGTGTGAATGTACTTTATCTGAACAGCCTTTTGGAGTCTGCTCTGCTGTACACAGGAGATATTAAACACCCGTTATAAAAATCTCGGCAGAACCAGATTCGTTCCAAGGTATGTGTATCTAAGATTCTCAGGCTTAGAGAAACTTTTAAAGGTGGCCTCTCAGAGCTCGTATTCCAGGGAGAAATGCCATGTGTGTGCCCTGAGTGTTTCCAAGAGGCATCTCTCCACTTGAGGCTTAGCTCTGACATGCAAATTGATCCTGACATTCTGTCATCAGCACCTGCAGCTCAGGCCCAACTGGGGAGACACCCCCATGCACCAGTTGTGGGCTCCTGCCATCTTCTGCTAAAGATAGCCAGCTTGAGTGAGAGATCCTCACTAACATTACAGGCTCATTAGAGGAGTGATAACAGGCTGTGGTGGGGGGCCCTGGGGAGGAGCCCCTGACTGCTACTGTCCATGCTGCCATTTGTGCTGCGTTTGGTCAGCTGTCCTAACAACCAGGAGGACACAGGATCCACACTCCCCATCCAGGACCAGCTCTCTCAGCCTAATGCCTGGCTCCAGAGGTGTTCTGCCCAGCAAAGTCTTGGTTCCCTCCACCCCTTTGGGTCCACAGACTGAAGCAAAATTGACATTCTTTATTGCATCGTAGGCTGTGGTCCAGTCCCAGAGGAATGGATTTACTTTCTCAGAAACTTTCACCTCCATACGTTCTTCACATGCCGGTCTCTTGGCTGAAACAGTGTAGGGAGAAAGAATAATAAATAATCAATTTAGAATTTTTAAGGCAGTAGAGAAAGGCTTTCGTGGCATTCTGTGGTTTCAAAAAGAGTCAAAAATAGGTATGTCTTACCCAAACTTCCATCCTCTCCATCCAGTGGTAATGGATGGGCCCAGCTGGGTGACCCACAGTGAGTGAAGCTGAACAGAAAAGTCAGTATTTTAGCGCTTCTGAGTTGTGGGCTGGCTGGGCTGTAGATCCCTTCCTTGACCACCATTGTCTTCTCCCTCACATGGACCTAGGTCATCCTCATGCCTCCATGTCCCTAACCCACCCTACTCTAGGCTTTCAAGTTGCCCTCTGGTGCCCTCGTTTCATTGTTAACAAACTGCCCTTCATATTGGACCTCTGTCTGGCTCCTAGAAATTCCTCTGCCTCTATTTTGTATTTATTTATCTGTATACATGTTTTTCTCCCAAAGAATACAAGCTTCCTGAGGTCAGGGACTGTTTCATTTTTGTCTTTATGTAACATCTACCAGCTCCAGGGTGAGTGAGGTGGTTCCCTGAAGAACAGCCCTAAGATACTGCATGCTATGTGGATAAAAGTGGCTATGATCCTTAATTGACTGAGAGACCTCTGAGGCTAGGATGCCACATAAGGTGGAGAAACTTTAGTGAAAGAGAGAGGAGGGAGGGAATTAGAGGCTGGAGAAGGAGGCAAGAGTGGACTATATGAATGGCTAACAGAAGTCCCCAGGGCCATAGACTAGTGCGCAAGGCTGGCCTCCCAATGTCCCTACTCTATGCCCTGTGATTCCCAGTACTTATTCCCAGACACTACTAAGAGTAGATTGCTCTGGGAACATTGTTGTCTCCCTGATTGAGCTGAGATTTTATCTTGCCCCTTCGTCTCAGTGATACTTTACTATTGTGTATTTTACTATCTAATCTAATCTGTATGACTTCCCTCATTGCTATTTACTGTTTGCTCCATAAATGTGCTTGCTCAATATTAAGCTTGCTTTATGTGTAAGCAGCATTTGGTGGAAGACAGTCGAGGTACCTGAAGAGGGACCAGAGAGTGACCAGTGATGTTTTTCCTGGTCCTTAAAAGGGAGCAGCATTGTACAAATATCTGAAGTGAAATGGAGAACTGGAGATAGGAAAGTGGAGGGTGACCACCTGGCCAGGAGAACCATCTGCTCCTCCCCCCAGCAGCTGCCCGAAGTGATGCTACCTCCTTCTTCCTCCTCTCCACAAAGCTGGCAATCTCATTCTCCTGGCAATGAAAGTCTCCATTTTTGAAGAGAACCCAAGCCAGCCATCTCTTCTTTCCCCCCTGATTTTGAACTCTTTCAGACTTCTCCATCATGTCCCCTATGCCAAGTACCTTCCCTCCTTCCCCTGGCCTTTTCATTTCCTTCTGTGTATTGTCTTTCCCCCATTAGACTGTAAATTCCTTAATAGTAGAGGCTGTCTTTCTTTCTCATTGTTGTAGCCTCAGCACTTAACACAGTGTGTGGCACACATTAGGTGCTTAATAAATGTTTATTGACTCACTGACTGACTGACATGAGGTGGGTCAGATTTCAGAGCAGATGTTCATTTTTCCATTTAAAAGGTGAGCCAGCTATAGCAAGAGAGTAGTTCTCTATACTCCATTGCTATCCTTAGTACCAAGCCCAGAACTGGCCACATTGTAGGCATCTGTTGAGTTGAGTTCAGGATCTGAGTTTCTGTTTTGTCAATTAGACTTTATCTCATAGGTCTTTTCTATTTCAAGGAATGACTTGGGAAGTTTGCCTAAGATCTAGCAGCCAGCTAGGACATTCCTCCAAGCAAGGTTGGAGGGAAGCTCAGCTCTCAGAGTCTGTCATCCCAAGGGCAGAGTCTGGGCTCCAGGGGGAGGAGGAAGGTGGCTCAAGTGTGAAGACCAGGATTGAGGCGACATCTGCAGAGGATGGAAACTAATCCAAACCTTGGGAGTGGAGGAGATAGTTAAAGGAGGGCTGGGAGGCAGGAGAGAAAAGTCAGCCGTATTGCCTTGGCCAGAGTGGTCATGGATAGCTTTCTGGAGGAGGGAGGCCTTTTGTTGGGCCAGTATTTAGAAAGGTGGTGCAACTGGCCACTGGAATTGGACGTGACCATTTACTCAGTTGTCCCAGATTGGCTCCCAAGAGTTAATGGGGCTTTCCAAACCACGAGCTCCCATACAATGGCTTACATTCACACAGTGAATATTCTCACAGGTTAAGCAAGGAAAAGGTGAATCTTGAGTTTGTGTATAGAGTGTTGGCCTGGGAGTCACAAGGACCTGGGTTCAAATCTTCCTCATGGTACTTGTCAATTGGGTGCCCTGGGCATGCCATTTAACCGTTACAAGCCTTAGGCAGCTCCCTAGGATTTATGTATTAAGTCATAGTTGCTTTTTGTGTGGTGGCAGGGGTGGGGGAGTGCCTCTAGATGGATCATGCCAGAAAAACTGTTTTCTATATCATTCTATGAGCATGGGGGTGGGGAGGGAGAGGAAAAAAGAACTAGACTGTTCCCCACCAACACCAACTTAGCCACTACTCTGGACTTATTTTTCTGGATGGGGAAGGATGAGAGGGGGAGGAAGACAGAGAGAGAGGAAGAAGAAGATAAGTAGGAAGGGATCATGATAAGGCAATGTTGGTCAAAAGCAGGCAAAGGCAGAAAGAAAGCTGCCCCCCAGGAAGCCTCAGGGCCTCCAGCCCCGAACATGTACTGCTGAGGCCTGGACCTGGCAGCCTGGGGGTGACAGCATCCCTTGAGTTGGGCACTCCTCTTTCCTTTCTAGCCTTCATGTCGTAGCAAAGACCCCAACAAAGGCTCAGAACAACCTTTGTCATTATAAATAGATGCTCCCCCTTTCTCTGGGAGTGAGGGCTCCCTGCCTCAGGTTGTGACATGGTGCTGTGCCAGGCATCAAACAGAGGGGCACTGCCCCTCCTCCTTCCCTTCCCATCTTTTCACCACATGTATGAGCAAGCCTCAGTAGCAGGAGGACCTGCCTGGGAGACCAGGGGGCTTTAATGAAAGGAGAGAACGAGCAGTTTGGGCTTCAGCTCAATGACAGGAGGTTAATTGTCCGACTGGCGCTACCCAATTCAGTGCCCAGGGTGATAATCATAGGGTGGGATCTGAGCTGCTCAGCTAATGGATTTCTGGGGGAATCGCACACTGCATCCTGCAGTAGATTGCTCTGGGAATTCATGGGAAGACATTAAATCCTCTCCCCCTTCTCCACCTCCCCCCCCCAAATAAAAGAACCAGCTCAGCTATTCACCCTTATCAAGGAGCGAAGGCTGCTGAATTGTTAGATCTCAGTCAGCCCTGGGGATTGGCAAAGGCTCCCGGGGGTGGGAGGTCGGGGGTGGGGGGGAAGGAAGGACAGACAAAAGGTGGGCTGACTCCCTCAGATAGCAAGTGCGTGAAGAAGACCTGAGACCTATTTAGGGCCAGTGCTGAATGCAGACAGTCCATAAAGGTCTCTGGCCTGGGCCGCTGATCAGGAAAGCCCCCAAACAGTCACCTTTCCCCTGTCCGCTACTCTGCTCTGGATCCTCATCTCCTTTGGGTAGGGCACAGAAGAAATCTAAGTGAGACCCTGGAAAATTAATACATTTAAAGATGGTTCCTGCTGTCTTCTCTATGCCTCAAATGGTCTTCTTCCTTTTCTTTTTCCTCGGACCCCAGCCCATCCTCCCTGTGCCCCTCACCAACCCTCCTCCAAGGCAGAGAAAGTAGCTCTGAGAGGATTCTCCTGGTTGGAACAACTTTGCACCCCCAGTGATGGACTGTGTGTCTGCGTCGCAGGACCAGACCGAAAAAGAACTGAAAGCTCATTCTCAGATCCCTGACCACCAGCTGAGGAATGTTTGTGGTTCACAAGAACTAGTTAAACCATCTGTGGAGGCACAGAGGGGTTGCCATTAGTGTTGGTGGAGGGAGCGCTCACAGAATACTTGACATCTTCAAGGGTCTCCCCCCAAGGCATGAGAAATTTGAGCTCCTTCACACAGTAGATTTGATGACTGTTTGCTGAAGTTACAGGTCTCTAGGCACTAGGTAGATCCTCTATGGGGGGTTTACTAGTGGATGTGGGCAAGAATCCCACGGAATGAGAAGGCTTGTGAATGGAACTGGGAGGAGTTCCTACATAGGGCCCTTCTCAGGAACATGATCACAGCCCTCAGCTGAGCATTCTGGGTAGCTCACAGATGCCTCAAGACTCTCCTTGGCCCACACAAAGGTATGTGGTGCCAATGGGATTGCTATTCAATTCGTCCATGCTCCATCATCTTTGTGAGAATCCTCTACCTCCACTGATGCAGATCACACCCCCTCTTCAACTTTGTCGATATGGTCTTCAGAGGTTGGTCTGGCTGCAAATCCATCCCCAGTGAGTACAGCATTGGAATCAGAGGGCCTGGGTTCTAATCTTGCCTCTGATAATTCCTGTGTGACTTTGAACAAATCACATCACCTTCTGCACCTCTGTTTCATCCTCTGTGAAATAAAGGGGATGGACTAGGTGCCCCGAAGGCCCCTTCCAGCCCTGGCCTATGATGCTATGAGTCAAGATTCATTGGTTGCTGGTGTGTAGATGGTGGGACACAAAAGATGATGGTGTCTATTGGCCAACGGACCCCATCAGCTTTAGGGTTCTGCTCAATAACTCCAGGCTCTAAAGCACTTTCAGGATCACAAATAGCCAGGGTGAGGCTGTTCATACCCATTACACAGATAAGAAGACTCTGGGATAGAGGTTCTTTTCACTGCCTGGTGCTAGGTCTCACCGGGCCACATTATCTTGTGCTTCCTACAATCAGCATTTATTAAGCACCTGCTGTATGCTGTGCATAGACTCTGGGGACATGAAGACAAAACAAATGAGAATTCCTGGCCCAAAGGAACTTACCTTCTATTGGTCATATGCTAGTTTGCAGGGCATTCTGTGGCTCTCCCAACTTAGCTCAGTGGGTCATCAGATGACAGATAATGTTCTGATAGAATGGCAGCATTTGGAGGGCAGAGGTTGCTTCATGGTATCTGGGCATTCCCAGAGGCCAGCCAAGGGTCCATATCGAGCACTTTAATTGGTTACTGTCACTCAATCGATTCATGGTTGATTGGTTCTTTCATGAATTTTGGGGAAAGAGCAGACAGGGTAGGTCAGCTTATTTGGGGAGCTGGTCACTCCTCTGACATTCCAGAGGGGCCAGGTGGTGCCCCAGCACTTAAGCCCCTAAAGTAGAACTTTCCAAGACTTTCTCATCTGACCTGCTTCCTTGGGGCCAGGCTAGGCCAGGCAGGGCTAAGGTGAACGACCTACATAGAAGCTGCAACTCAGCTGCTTGGGTTGGCTGAATTGCAGCCTCCAGGTGCTGATAGCAGCTCTAATTACCCCAAAGAGGTGCTTTGGAGGACAGCCAGGGCCGAAGTGAGAGAGTTTGTTCAGAACTGCACTCATCTGGGGCAAGAGGAGCACATGGGTAGGCCTGCTCAACAAAAGAGGTCGGACTGAAATATTGACTTGGGGAGGAGGTGGCACACAGGGGGATGTCCAGATGTTAGGGAAGCATATATTTCTAAATGTGGAAGTATCCTAAAACAGAATCCCCTCACTTTAGAAATAGGAAGCCTGGGAAGGAAAGGGGTCCTGCTGAAGGCCACTCTGGTCTATAGAAAGACTGTGGCCTTTAGACTAGATGAAGCCCAAGTGCTGTGAGGAGAGCACTGGACTGGGTATCAGGAGGCCTGGGTTCAAATCCCAAGTCCTGCACTTACTAGCTGTATGACCCTAAGCGAGTACCTCAGTCTCTTCACCTGTAAAATGGAGATCATAAAAGCACCTCCCTCCCAGGGCTATTGTGAGGATCAAAGGAGGTAATATTTGTAATGTGTTTAGCCCAGTGCCTGGCAAAGGATGCGTGGTTAATAAATACTTGTCTCCTTCCTTCTTTCCTGTGATTGAGGGGAGCGTGGGGCCACTGCCAACCAGGCCAGCAGAAAGAGTTCTGGAATTAGAATAGGAGACCAGGGTCCAAGTCCTCGTCCTGCACCTCTCTGGCTGTGCAGCCTCGGACAAGTTGCTTTGTCTGAGAGCTCAGTTTCCTTGTCTGTAAAATGGGAAGGTTGAGGTCCACTCAGACATTCTCTGTTCCCTGTTCTAAGTCCCATCCCAGCCCTGACATTCCCTGCTCTAGGGCCCTTCCCAGCTTGATGTTCCGTGTTCTAGGGTTCCTCTTGGCTCTGATGTTCAGTGGTTCCTACTGGTTTGTAAGATGCGGTGACTCCGAGTCAGACCCTCTACTTCATACTGAAGGATCTCTAGGCATGTTCTTTTTTTAAGGAAATCTTCCTGGCACTCAGGATGGCCCATTGGAAAGGTACAAGGTAAGGGTGAGTTAGGGTCCCCCTTGGCATGAAGTGCAGAGGAAGGAGAGGTCAGCAGGGGTGGGCATGTGCAGTCAGAGGCCACTTCTTGGAGGAGATTCTCTGCTGGGCAGCAGAGAGAGCTGGACATGCTGGAGAGAAGAGGGTGAGGACACCCAGAGAGAGGGAAGGGATGAACGGAAGTCTGGGCACAGGGAGGAATGGCCATCATCCGTCTTGCTCTTAGCTCACTGGCCTCCCAGCTCCCCATCACTGTCAAAGATGGGTCACTCGACACACTGCCCATTAGCCGCAGGCCGGGCTGTGCTGGGGCACTCTCATGAATCTTCAAGAGGATCAGCATGGAATCACAGAGCTGGAGACCCGGGGTCATCTTGGGACTCTGCCTTGTGTGATCTCTTTTGAGGCTTGGAGCAGTTCGGTAGTTGCTCAGGGCCCCCAAGTTAGCGGCAGAGCCAGGACCCAAGCCCTGCCCCTCCAGTGCCCTCTCCTATGATCTTTCCAATACACAACTTGTCATGGGTGAGGGAAAACAAAGAAGGAAGTTGGATAATTAAATAGGGCAGCTATACACAGTGTGGTACAGTGGAGAGATTTCAGGACATGGTGCTGGGAACACCTGCATTCCAACCACATTCCTTATTATCTGTGTGACCTTGAACAAACCAGTCACCTCTGGGGACCTCAGACTCTATAAAATGAGGAGGTCAGACTCAGTGGTCTCCTGGGTCCCATAGAGCTATGATCCTCTCAACCTCAGGTCCCTGCCAGCTCTACTTCTGTGATCTTACCATGTCTGCAGTCCTGAATAGAGAATGCCTCCTATTGGCTTCCATCAGGGTCTAAGGAACCAACCTCAATCCCCAGAAAACTTTGGAGAAAAAAGGTGGAGAAGGCCTCTATTTTCCCTCTGAATCCCAAATCAACTGGATATACTGTTGCTACAGCTGAGCTGTTTCCAAGCACAGTTAGGTGGACAGTGGAGGCAATTACCCAGCCATTTCCAGCTCAGAAAGGTCCACTTTGGCCTGCATTAGCCATATCATTAAGTGATGAGGGGTGTGTGGGGGAGGGGGAGGTAGGTAGGCAGGCACACATGCATCTTGACCCAGGAATTCAAGTCACCAGCTGCCTGCAGGTCACAAAGGTGCCATCCTACAGGAAATCTCCTTCACCAATGACTCATGGGCTCCTAGTGGGCATCTGTCCCAGCCAAGAAGTTCACTGACCTCCCAGAACTCACCCAGCTCAGATATGTGCCCCCTGCCTAGCCTAATCTAATCTTCAGCCTGCTGTGGTTCCTTGCCTCACTTTTGTTACAGTCAGTCCCTTCGCAGGAAGTGGCAGTGGTCCAGAGGCCACGGCCTGGTGGGTGCGCTCAGCTTCTCCAGGTGGGAGATTCTGGGTCTCTCAGACTGGGAATCAGAATGCGAACGCTCATTTCCACAGTGGTCTGTGAAGGTTTATGAAGGGCTTGGCTTTGTGATTTTTGCCTGATGCTCTCAACATATCTACTAGGTAGACAGAGAAATTATCAACCTCATCTTGTAGCTGGGGAAACTGAGGCTCCCACAGGTGATAAGAGGTGATTAGTCTAGGGCAACACAGATTGTTCCAGGGCCACGATCCCCACTTGGAGCCCCAGAAAAACAAGGGAGCTGGACCAGCAGGGCGGGTGGCTCACCTCCGGCTCCACATCTGTGATGTGCTCAGCTCTGACTCCAAGTCAGCTCAGTTCAGCTCAACAAAATAGTGGACAGGAAGCCAGCTGTGGATAATCAAGAGGACTGGGCTGCCAGTCCTTTCTCTGGCACAGACTGATTGTGGGACCCTAGGGGAGCCACTTGAAGCCTTGCTGCCCTGTCAGTCTTCTAGACTCAGCTGCAGAAGAGTGAATTTCCTAAGTCAGGAGTTCCTGCCACTTGGTGTAGTCGTGTCCTCCTTCAGCCCTCTGGTAAAGAAGTCAATGGACAGAGTGATGGGCTTTCCTTGTTTCTAAACTGTTCTTAGAGTAATGTCTATAAATGAAGAAAAGAAAATACATATAATTTCAAGGGAAAGAATTATACTAAATAGTTATCAAACCAGTCACCTCTGGGGACCTCAGACTCTATAAAATGAGGAGGTCAGACTCAGTGGTCTCCTGGGTCCCATAGAGCTATGATCCTCTCAGCCTCAGGTCCCTGCCAGCTCTACTTCTGTGATCTTACCATGTCTGCTGTCCTGAATAGAGAATGCCTCCTATTGGCTTCCATCAGGGTCTAAGGAACCAACCTCAATCCCCAGAAAGCTTTGGGAAAAATAGGTGGAGAAGGCCAAGTATAGAGGATGCCTCTATTTTCCCTCAAAATGCTTTTAAAACAAATTCACAGGCTCCAGATTAAGAACTCCCTATCCTATCCCAAAGAAATCACAAGTGTACTCCTCTTTCCCAAATGTGCTAGTCACTGTGTGTTCTGGGTGCTAGGGATACAAAGACAAAAAGCAAAAATGGTTCTTGCCCTCAGGAAGCTTGCATTCTACTGGGGAGATGCAGGATATGTAGAGATAAATAGATACAAAGTAATTAGAGGAGGGAGGGAGAAAACACTATCATGTAAAGGAATTGGGAAAGGCTTATTATCAAAGTGATGCCTGAGCTGAGCCTTGGAGCATGATAAAGACAGGAAGGCACAGATGAGGGGGGAGGGATCTATGAACATAGATACATAGATATATGTATATATGTTTATATGCATGCATGTGTGTATCTCTGTCTCTCTCTGTCTCTCTCTGTCTCTGTCTCTCTGTCTCTCTCTCTCTGTCTCTCTCTGTCTCTGTCTTTCTCTGTCTCTGTCTCTCTCTGTCTCTGTCTCTCTGTCTCTGTCTCTGTCTCTCTCTGTCTCTGTCTTTCTCTGTCTCTGTCTCTCTCTGTCTCTGTCTCTCTGTCTCTGTCTCTGTCTCTCTCTGTCTCTGTCTTTCTCTGTCTCTGTCTCTCTCTGTCTCTGTCTGTCTGTCTGTCTGTCTCTCTCATCTATCAGAGCCCATTTGTAGATGCCAGGCGGAGCACATTGGTGTTTCTTATCCGTTCATACTGCCTCACTAGGTGGGATTTGTGTCCATCTCCTTCCAGGCACTCCAGAGGAGACTCACCCATTTGTTGGACAGTCTCTTAATGGTTCATGCTTACCTGTGCAGCTCTGGAGCCATCCATATTCCCCCTCTTGATGAGGCACATTTCTCTTTCCTTGGGACTGGCAGTCTACCTTATGTAGGTGTAGAAACACAACATCACAGAGTTTGAGGGGTAAACGAGGAATCCAGTATAATTTGTACCTAGAAGGCATCCCCACTCTAACCTACCCAACAAGTGGTGGGAATAAAGTGGAGGTGTGGGGAGAAATCAATAACCAGAGATGCTGAGGGGCTGCTGTCCAAGGTCAAGAGCAGAGAGAGTACTGCCTATTTGACCTTTAGCATTCTCCCCCTGTTGCAAAGACTGTGGGTAAACCCCATTTCATACAATCTCAAAAGTAGAAGGGACCTGAGAGGTATGTAGTCCAATATGTTCCTGAAAAAGAATCACTTCTAAAAACATTCTGAACAAGAGATCATACTGAGTGAAGACCTCCAGGGAGAGGGAGCTCCCTCCCTCCCAAGTGATTTCATTACACTTTGGGACAGCTCTCATTGTAGGAAATCTCTTGCGACATTAAATCTAAATATCCTTTGTACCCCTCCCCAATGGGTAGAAGCAGTGGCCCCTACTCGTGCCCTCTGGGGGCTGAGCAGAACAATCAATTAGTTAACAAGCCTTTATTGGGCACTTACTGTATACTGGGCATTATGCTAAAGCCTGGGAATACAAAGAAAGGCAAAAACACGTCCTGCCCTCTTAGAGCTCCCATTTCAGTGGGAAAGATGACATGACTATGGATAGCCCAGGACCAAGCTGTTGATGGGCAGCCGACCCCTCTGCTGTGTGACATCTCATCAAATAGTTGACAGCACAATGATTTTGTCCCACCCACCTAAGTTTTCTCTTCTCTAGTTCCCCAGTTCCTTAAAACAATCCTTAAATGGCACTGGCTTAAGACCCTTCACTGTCCATTTGTGCCCCCCGGGAAATGCTCCAGCTCATCATTGGCTTCCCCTCGGGCCATCCAGGTGGAGCAGCATGGAGTGCCAGACTCTAGTCAAGAAGACCTGAGTTCAAATCTGTCCTCAGACAGTTACTAGCTATGTGGTCCTGGGCAAGTCACTTCACTTCTATTTGCATCAGGTTCTTCACTCATAAAATGGGCTAATAATAGCAACCCCCCTCCCAGACTTGTGAGGATCAAATTAGATACTACTTGTAAAGTGCTTAGCACAGTGCTTGGTACGTAGCAAGCACTGTACAGATGTTATCATCAGTATTATTATGAACTAAATACACCCAAGGAGGTCTGACCTGGGCAGACCACATACCCAACGGTCTGGCAAGGCTAAGTTTTGAAAACGCAGATTTATAAAACAGATAGAATTGGGTTTTTGGGGTTCCCTTTACAAGAAAATTCCCCAAAGTACTTCTTAACAGCTCCCACCCCCACCAAAAGCCCACGGAACTTCTGTCAAAGACAAAGTGAGATTTTCTCTGACATGACCACCTGAAACCATGGGAAGCTGGGGTATGATTCCCAGGGAGTCGCTTTACATGCTGGGCAGAGAGCATGCTGGAGAGTGAACTCTCCTGTCCCCACCCGCTCATAAGACCAGAGGCTGCGTAGCAGGGAGGGTCATCATATCACAAGGGACCTCTGAGATGGAATCCATTGACTTTCTTCTGCACACGGGGATTCGGAGGCTCCGAGAGTGGAATCAGCTGGCTCTGCATCATCGAGGTGAGAACTAGTAGGGCTGGGACTTGAACCCTGCTCTTCTGCCTCCAAATCCAGGGTCCTTCCAACTTCACAGCAGCCGTTTATCGATCATTAACATGACTAGGGAGTGGCCAGCCTCCTTCCTGCAGTGACAGGTCAGGGAACATTGCTGTCAAGGTTACTTCCTGGGGCTGCTTGAATGAAGTCTGAGCCCTGATCAAGGCTCAGCTCTCATGCAACTAGAGTATTTATTTCCTCATCTCAAAGTCAGGTACATGGCCTGGGGCTGACAATTCCTTTCACAAACCCTCCTTAAAAGTGGACTCTCCTGGAAAGCCCTGCAAGGCCGCTACCTTGGCAGGGGTGGGGGGGTGTTGCTGTGTCACTATGAAGAGTGAGGCCTGTTACGGTTTCAGCTTTGCTTATTTCCTTGATAAAAATGAGAAATGATAAAACAGTCCCTGGACACCAGCTGCCAGAGCCTCAGAGCCCCAGAGCCAGGGAAGGCTTCTCCTGAATTCCAGCTGTGGTCCTTCTTAGCTGGGAAGAGCGTGGGCTCCCTGTTACTGGAGGTCTTTAAGCAAAAGCTGGATGCCCACTTAGTAGGGGGTTCTAGAGTGGGTTCTTGAGCAGCTGCTGTTGGGAATAAATGCTTCTGAGATGCTGGGATTCTGTTAAGGCTTCATCACGCTGTATCTCATTGGCCAGCGAAGGGGCTGGATGCGGTGATGTCTAAAGACTCAGAATCCTCTGCCTATGAAATGAGAACCACTCAGTGTTTATGTTGGTCATTGGCAGACCTTTGGGAAGATCTCATGGTACCTTCCTGGAGCCCTGTGTCTTTTCTGAGGAAGCACATCTTCAGAGTATCCAAATAATAAAAGCTTCACATTGCTCACGTTCCTGAGTGAAAGTTCTCTAGGTCAGTAAGGTGCTTGCACTCTCTGTGACCTGACTGAGCCAAAAGTTACCTCCGCGTTCATCCCGAAGGGGAAGGTTTACCGTTTGCTTCCTCCCAACTTAAATAAAAGACTTTTTTTCCCGAGTTAGTCATCCCAATAATAATGACTGGGAAGCTAAAAATACCTTGACTGAACAAGCAAAACAGGTCAATAATGCACCTCCCATGGCACAGACATCCCCGGCACCTAAAGGCCAACACATTCCCAGGAAAAATGAATTTTATGTCCCTTGGAATGCCCGCTGAAGATAACATCTTGACAGTACCCACATGTCTCACTCTGATTGCTAGGACAAGAATAAAACTATTAACTCTAGATTGGAGGCTTACACTTCTTGACTCCTAGGACACGAGTCTTTGACTCTGGGGTAACTTTCGGACAAGTCATTGCCCATTAGTGAAGGACTCCAGGGATGACTTCTAGGCAGGCAGGGGTGGTAGCTCGGTTCAAGGGCATGGGCTGCTGGCCATGTAATTAAGAAGACCAGCTGCAGTTCAGATTTATGGTCCTTTCTCAGGGCTTGTACCAGACAGAGCTCAGCTCTGAAACACAATTGTCAGTTTTTATTGTGTGATTGCTTTCTACTGTGTTATCAGATGAACATCTCAAGGTCAAAAAACTACCCCATATAAGGAAACTAGAAATGTTTAACAATGAGTAGGAAGATTCCATTCCCATCCCTTGTCCCTTTTGTCTTCACCCCACCTCTTGAGGGACCATGATGAATGGAACTCTGGTTCCATCCAACTTCAAGCATGGGGGTAGAAGAGGAGATGGGAGAGTGAGAAGCAGGTGAAAAAGAGGCTCCTTGGTCCTCAGAGTGTCAACTCAGAGTGCCCATCAAGTTCCTCATGGCTTTTCCCACATCTGTGCTCCCTTCCCTGAGGAGAATCAAAGGTGGTCCTCAAGGGCTACTCTGGTGTTTAACTCTTCTTGGAAGAGAGAGATGGTTAAGGGCACATAATGTTGCATATACTCTGAGACATGGTCACCGGGTCCATTGGCTTGTGGCTTGGGTTTTTGGTTTGTTTGTCTGTAGGAGAAAGTTCTATCTACTGACTAGAGTAAAAAAAAGGCATCATTAAAATACTTTTCAAAAAAAGGAAAATAATGGAAGACAAAATGAAAACCAAAATGAAAAGATATTTTGTTATCCTGTGGTCAATTAGGTGATGCATTTTTTAATCAAGATAATTACTTAAAGAAAGGAGAGAGACAGAAAGAGACAGAGAAAGTACAAAGAGAGACAGAGACAGAGAGATAGAGAAAAGGAGGGAGGGAGGAAAGAAGGAAATAAAGAAAGAAAGAAAAAGAAAAAAAGAAGGCAGGAAAAAGAAAACCTCTTTTTCCTTCTTTGTTCATTTCTGAGGCATACTTAATGAACAGGAGTGGGTTTTGCTCAGCAATTAGACACATTCTCTCCCCAAGGATGGGAGATTAGCCGCCTGAAGCTGGCACTATCTAGGGCTGGCATCTCCTGAGATCTCGCCAGCTCTTCAGGCTTGGTTTCGGCAGGTCCTGTCTGAGACTAAAGCTCTCAGAGGTAATCTCCTAGAACATTGAATGCCAGAACTAGCAGGGACCTTAAAGATCCTCCAGGCCAGTCCCCTAATTTTATAGATATGGAAAGGGAGACCTACAGAAATTTCTAAGTTACAAGCACTCGGCCACACAGATCTGCTGTCTGCCACCCCTTTGGTCTGCAGGCAGGAAGCAGATCTTAAAGGAAGGTAAAGAGTGTCTTCCTTCAGCCTTGGCCTCTACTTCAGGGCTCTCAGCTGTTTGGTGACACGAGGAAGCCAGGGATGGCTGGCTACAACTTAGTGGAACTGACCACCTCCCAGGCTTGCTCCTAAGACCATTTTGCTAATAGGAAGTTGATCTAAAAGAGCTGGAGGTAGGGGCAGACTGCATGAGGTCACTGAGAGAGCAAATAGCCCCAGAAAACCATTTTACACCCAAGACAACTTCTTGGGTCCTCTCACAGAGTTGGAGTGTCTTGTGATAGCTGTTGAAAAGGAGAGTGTCAGGCACTTGCTGCAGCTTGTGTGACCTTGGGCCTCAGTTTCTTCCTCTATAAAAGGAAGGGAGCTAGCCAATGAGGTCCCTGCCAGCTCTAGACCTGTATTTCTATGGTCAAATAAGACCAGACTTGCTCAAAAGACTTCAAAATCAAAGAGAGCTGCATTTGTCCCAGGGTGAGATTTCCTTACACGTGGATCTCGGGATAGTTGGACAGCCCCAACTCTCATGGCTGCCTCCCTATTGGAAGGGTCTCAGGCTCCAAGTGAGCCAAGACTGGAGATGGACCAATGTTGAGATGGCTGCCTGCCTCCTGCCTTTGGGTCTATTACTCCCCTTGTCAAATTCCTGTCAATTTTACATCTTATTTTTCATCCACTTACCCTTGAGGACCCTGGGGAAATTAACTTTGGGACAGAGGAGAAGAAAAGCCCATGAGTCGGAGGCTGGTGCATGTTCCTGGAAAGAAAATTCATCAAAGAATATTTGCAAAGGCTGAAAATAATGTTCATCTCCACAGACCAAGATTCACCAGCCCGGCTCAGATTGTGGAAATGGGAAAGGTCTGTCTCTATCCTGAATTCCTTGGAAAATTGGACAAGCCCAGGATCAAACGGATAAGAGGCTCAACTGAAAGGGTCATGGTGGGGGCCCTCAATGGGAACTTGAAGTCTCGACTCAGTTTCCCCTGTTTCAGTCATCCCCGACTCTTTGTGACCCCATTTGAGTTGTTTTATTTTTTTTTTTGGCTAAGATACTGGAGGGGTTTGCCATTTACTTCTCCAACTCATTTGACAGATGAGAAAACTGAGGCAAACAGGGTGAAGTGACTTGCCCAGGGTCATACAGCTAGTGAGTGAGCCAGTGAGCCAGATTTGAACTCAGGTTCCTCTGACTCCAGGGCCAGGGATCTATCCACTGCACCACCAAGCTGCCCCTCCACAGTGCCTAGCACATGATAATAACCACAATAATAATAATGAGCATTTATTTAGAGTTTTAAGGCGAGCAAAGTGCTTTACATATATTATCTCATTTGATAGTAAGCATTAAATAAAGGCTTATTGAGAGATTGCTTCCTCTCAAGCTCCCTTTGGAGGTGGCCACAGGGAGAGAGCTGGGATGGGACACATTTATGTCATTTCAGTTGTGTCTGACTCTCTGTGACCCCATTTTGGTGTTTTCTTGGCAAAGATACTGGAGTGGTTTGCCATTTCCTTTTCCAGCTCATTTTACAGATAAAGAAACTGAGGCAAACAGGGTTTAAATAACTTGCCCAGGGTCACATAGCTAGCAAGTGTCTGATGTCAAATTTGAATTCCGTTCTTCCTGACTCCAGGCCCAGTGTTCCATAGGACATATTTATGAAGCCTGGTTTGAAGCCTGGTTTCCCCTTCCCCTCATGTGTTACTACTGAAGGTTTGGAGCCTTTCCTTGGCATTGAAGACTTGACATCACACAGTAAACATCTCAGTGTGAGGAAGAGTGGAATTTCCTGACACGAGAAAAAAAACCCAGCAACAAAAATGACACTTTTATAAAGTCATATAAAAAGGACCCCTCTTTGCACCTCCAGAATGTTGTGCCCTACGTAGCTGTCCATCTTGCCGACCCCCAGTTCTAGGTCTGGGAATAGAGGCCCAGGTGGAAGAGCAGATAGCATGAGAACTGTTCAGGGGCCAGCCTGTGGAGCTTGCTCAGAATTCTACTTGACAGAAGCTCAGACAGCATCTGAGCTCTGCTCTGTGTCCATCTAAAGACTTCCAGTAATGGGACATAGTCTTTCCAACTGTAAAAGGATTTTCCTTAATATCAAGCAAAATCTGCTTCACTGCATCTCTCGCTGCACCCCTTCCCCATGGCTTCTAGTTCTGCTCTCTGGGGGCTAAGTGGAACAAAGCCAATCCTCCTTTCATGCCACAGCCCTTCCAGTCCTTGAATAGATGCTATTTTCCCCTCTCCTCCCCACTCAGGCTTCTCTTCTCCAAGCTAAACATCCTCAGATACTGTGTCACATCCCCAGGTAACATGGGCGTAAGGACCCTTAAGCTGCCACGAGCCTGTCTGCCACTTTTCAATCCCCTAACCTGCTTGTCTTCTTCCTGGAGGCAGAGCCTACTTCTTGGTCCTTTATAATTCTCAGGTTATAAGAAAAAGTACTAGAGGAGAGTTTAGAAATAAGATAGCCCAACAGTCCCCTCATTTTACAAGTGAGGGAACTGGGCCAGAGAAGGTGTCCCTAGTTCTGTGACTTTGTGATTATGTGACCCTTTGGCTCTAAATTCAGGGCTCTGGTCACCCCACTACTCATTTCCTGAATTATGGCACCCCAAACTTCAGACAAGGTCTGACCAGAGCAGAAGCAAGCACAGTTACCATTTTCATCATTCTGGGCACTGTGACCATCACTTCTATCATTCTAGGTACTGTGACCATCACCTCCCTCACTCTGGGCACTGTGACCGTCACCTCCCTCACTCTGGGCACTGTGACTGTCACCTCCCTCACTCTGGGCACTCTGCCTTTCTTCATATAGCTTCGCATTGCATTTTTTGGTTACCATATCATCTGTGTTGAGTC
Organism: Phascolarctos cinereus; assembly: GCF_003287225.1. NCBI lineage: Eukaryota > Metazoa > Chordata > Mammalia > Diprotodontia > Phascolarctidae > Phascolarctos > Phascolarctos cinereus. Next base: position 260,166,454 of record NW_027556402.1, on the reverse strand, counting down.
CTGTGGAGCTGGCCTCCACTGAAGATTCCCAGATCTTTTTCAGAAGTATATTCCAGCCACGCCCACCCAATTCCATAGCTGTGAAGTTGATTTTTCATCCACACATGGTCTTTTACCTCCACTTACAGCTTCCTCCAAAACTTCCCTGGGAAATGGAGGTAGGGTGATCCTGGGTCTGGAAGGCTCAGTCAGCAGATAGCAAGCCCAGGCAAGCTGGAGTGAGCCTGAAAGGTCTGGGGACCTCTGTCTGGGACCATGAGTGTTTGTTGTGTGAGGACCAGCCACACTGGGGGCAGATCAGCTCCTCCCCAGAGGGGTTGCAGAGAGATGCTTTCTGAGCCCCAGCGGTTCACCAAGGCCATCTCCTAGGTGGGAGAGGGGCCACCCTCTGTATCTGTGTAGGCAGAACTCAGGAAATAAGATTTACGGTCCTTAAAATGTGGAAGTCAAAGCAGGCCTTTTCTGCACCCCCTCAATCATTCATCTGATTGGACCGAGCCCAATGCTCTTGACTGCTGGGGATCCCATTTCCTTTTTTTTTTTTTGCAATTGGGGTTAAGTGACTTGCCCAGGGTCACACAGCTAGTAAGTATCAAGCGTTTGCTCTGAGGCCGGATTGGAACTCAGGTCCTCCTGACTTCAGGGCCAGTGCTCTATCCACTGCGCCACCTCGCTGCCCCAGGATCCCACTTCTAAAGTGCATCAGTTCTCATCTGCCACAAATGGTATGGGAGAAGTGGCAGATCCCGCGACGCAAGAGGAGGCAAGACAGGATGTTTGGGTGGGCAGCAGACTGGCAGCAACTGCAGGAATACTTGATAGGCTCAAGGGCTTTGGTGTCATCTGGCTTAACCTCTTCACTTTACAGAAGGGGAAACTGAGGCCCAGAGGGGGCAGTGACTTGGCCAAAACTGCACAGGTGGTCTCAGTGTCTCTGACTCCAATCCATCCCCCTTTCCACTGTCCCACACTGACTCCCAGCCTCTCTTCTCAGCTCCAGAGCCAGCTTGTAGTTCACTGCTGTGCTCCTTTCCTCTGCAGTGGAGAAAGTGTGGGGCCTGGAGTCAGAGAGACCAGAGCTCCAATCCAACCCCAGACACTTCCTAGCTGTGTGACCCTGTGCAAGGCACTTTAACCTCTGTTTGTCTCAGTTTCTTCATCTGTAATCTTCATGTATAATAAAACACAGGATTTAGAGTTAGGAAGACCTGAGCTTAAATCCAGTCTCGGACACTTAATAGCTATGTGACCCTGGGTAAGTCACTTAACCTTTCTGTGTCTCAGTTTCCTCAAATGTAAAATGGGAATAATAATAGCACCTAATGTGTAGAGTTGCTGTGAGGATTTATGTATGTGTGCCTTCAAAACAAACCTGAAGATATGATATCAATGCTAGCTATTGTATTAGTGTTATGTCATTATTAAGCATTACTAAGTTCTAGGTGGTTGTGAGGATCAGATGAGGTAATATTTAAAATGTCATATGAATGCTAGCTATTATATTAGTGGTATATCATTATTTTTTTAAAATTTCATTAATTTATTTTGATTTATCAACAATCACTTCCATATGCTTTTGAGCTGAAAATTTTTCTCCCCCTTCCTCCCCCCCACCCTACCCAAGATGGCACACAATCTGATATAGGCTTTACATTTACTTACCCATTAAACATATTGTCACATTAGTGATGTTGTAAGTAAAAATTAAAACCAATGGGAGGAACCATCAGAAAGAGGAAACAAAGCTCAACAAAAGGTAAAAAGTAAGTGAGAGCGATTCGACTTCCATAGTTCTTTCTTTGGATGTGGACAGCATTTTCCATCCTGAGGCCTCTGGAGATGTCTTAGATCCTCGTAATGCTGAGAAGGGTTCAGTTTAACAATCTTAGTCATCGCCTAACGTGGCTGTTGGTGGTGGTATATGATTATTAAACATGACCTGTTAGGTTGTTGTGAGGATGCAAACCTAAAATGTCATATGAATGCTAGATGTTCTTAAGTGACTTCCTTATCATTCCACATCAGACTGGGCATCTCTCTGAGCTTCCCTAAATAACAGGGGGAAGCAGCGCCTCGCAAAGCGCTCCCCTGGCGCTGGCCAAGGAGACGGCACTGGGGTCCCACCGATCCTAGCTTGGCCTGGGCTCACAGGTTCGGCTCACCCAATCAGGGGTAGGATCCGACAGGAGACGAGAATTGTCTCCATTCCGCACTCTGCTCTTCACCACGAGGTGGCGCTGTTTGCAGACTAAGCGCCCCAGGCAGCCCGGGCTCACATTTTTGATATTAGCCAAAGCTCTCCAGCCGCGAGAATACAGTGTCATTATCTGCATGTCTGTGACCAGGGGCGGCCACGTCAGCCTCCATGTCAGGGCCAGGATAGCGGATCCAGGGACGGCAAGTTGGCCATCCAGGCCTGTCTCCACCTTCAGTAGTGAGAAGAGCTCAGACTCTCAGGGAGGGGTGGGACCTCAAGCCATCTCTGAAATAAGAACCCCCTTTCTCAACCCATAGAGAGGAAGCTAGTGGCAGAGGGGATAGAGTACTAAGCCAGGATGGTTTGAGTTCAAATCTCAAGACACTTAATAGTGACCTTAGGTAAGTTACTTAACCGCAGTTTCCTCATCTATAAAATGGGTTTTACAGTAGCATCTACCTCACAGGGTGGTTGTGAGGATCAAATGAGATAATATTTATAAAAAAGCACTTAGCACAGTGCCTAGCCCTGGTCCTCAGTAGGCACCACATACGGAAGGCTTCTTTCCTTATCTTCTCTCTACAATCTCCCCAGGGAGGGTTGCCCCAGCCTTTACTTGGAAACTCCCAGAGATAAGGGACTCACCGCCTCTCAAGGAAGTCCATTCCACTATAGGAAGCAGTATCTGCAGGTGCATGACTGAGCTGGAAAACGCAACGTCCACCGTCACTTCAGGGGAGCCCGGTGCAGCTGAGTCCACGTCAAGGAGAGAGAGGGAGAAGCAGGCAGTGGTGCCCAGCAGCCCACTGGTGTGTGTTATTTTGGACCAAGAAGGATTGTACCAAGATAATCTACCAGGGGAAAGTGTTTCCTTCTGTGAAGGCTAAAATGCTATGCCAAAGTGGAAGAAAAAGATAATTGAATACTATGTTATTTGTAATTTACTAATAATACTCAATAAAATATAATACTAATACAATAGCTAGCACTTATATAGTACTTTCAGGTTTCTTTTGAAGGCAAATATACATAGATATTCATTTGATCCTCATGACAACTCTATGCATTAGGTGCTATTATTATTCCCATTTTGCAGCTGAAGAAACTGAGACACACAGAGGTTAAGTGACCAGCTAGTAAGTGTCTGAGACTGGATTTGAGCTCAGGTCTTCCTGATTCTAAATCTTTTGTTCTATAGACTGTGCCACTTGTACACATTGGGGAACCCCTCAGCTTTCAATGAGCAGGCCAGGAATTCTTTTTATTGTTACTTTAAGTTCCATGGAAACATTTGACTTTCACATCACATCATATCACAGTCTTTACCCTCCCCTAATTCTATGCAAAGAGGTCTCCCTTATAACAGAGCAAAGTAGGTAAGCAAAATCAACCAGTGTAGCCTGAACATCTGATGGTAAATTCAGCATTCTACACCCCTAGGCCCCTACCTCTTCCAAGGAATGGGAACATGCTTTCCTTCTTTCTTCTCCAGGACCCAGATTGCCTGGTGCAGGGAGCCACCATTCCAGCAGCGGGAATTATTCTGAGCACCATCAGATTTCTCAGGTACAAGTAATCATGTTTCCTCAACAGTAGATTTGACTGGTCTCAGTGACTTTGAGAAAGTTGCTATTTTAATGCAGACCCAGAAGAAGAGTTTTTGGTTTTAAACGTTGTTACTTTTGTTTTTCTAGCACTGGCTTTTCTCTATTAATCTCTGCAGAGAGCAGGTCCTGATGACAAAGAAGAAAAAAAGAGGAGAAATTTCAGCCAAACTGAAGAAATCATGAAGTAAGCCCTGCAGTGTATGTAATGACCCACACCCATAGTCCTTCACCTCTCCACACAAGAGAGGGAGGTGCAGCGTCAAAAGAGTTCACCTTGGGTACTGGCTCACTTCCCATCCTCTGAATGAATGTTCCCTGAGTTGAGGGAGGAGTGGGGGAGGGGAGAGGGTAGCTAGCCTGCATTTGCACTGTCACTCAAAGTCAGGTTACTTGCTGCCCAAGATAATTCCACTCCTGTTGAACCATTCATCTGAGAAGAAAAAGGACTCCATTCAGATGGCCCACACGTCTCCATGTCCATAGCCTGTGGGATTTATGTACAGATATATTCTAGATATGTGTATCCTTCTATGTATCCACATGTGCATATATATGTATTTCTTTTACTGAAGAACCATGTGTTTCCTTTTGCTATTGAATAAAATTCCTGTTACAATTACTCCTATAACACCTGGGTCAACACCCTGTTTCCACATGTTTTAGCCATGCCTGTGGTGAAATATCTTAAATTCTATTTTTAATGTGCTATCATGTCTCTTCATTTTCTTCTCACACTTACAAAGTTCAGACTCTAAATTATCTGCTGTGATGCAGCCAACAAGAAATCCTCACCAATCCTCTGAATCCTGAGCCATCCACATCCTCCTTAGCTTGGCCCCACCCTGTTCTCTTCCTCATGGCTTCTTGTACCCAGGATCTCTTCCCCCATAGGACCTTGTGTCCCAAGACCTGAAATCTGTGCCTGAAGCCTCCTCTCTTCGCCCCTCGCTTAAGTGCTGAGTGCACTTATTCACCAAGTCTCAGCCTTTCTGGTTCCGGAATGATGATCGAGCCAAGGTTCGCATCAAGCAGAGGCTTTGGAGGTCAGCGCCTCTGAAATGGCCACATCTTGGCTCCCTTCCTGCCTTTTCAACAGGGCACTTTGTCCCAAAGTCGAAACCATTGATCCCCAAATTAGACACAAAAGGTATAAGATAGAGTGGGATGCTGGGGCTGGCTGGCAGTTTACACAGTTACAAGCTGGGGGATTCCACGTGTCTTCTAACTTCAGTCTTTTGTGAGGGGCCCATGAGTTGGGGCCCAAGCCTAGGGTAGCTTTCTGAGGGGACAGGCCAGTGGTTACATAGAAAGAGACCTGACTCCGGTTGGCTGGGAGAACTCTGAGAATGATATTAAGTATTTGTGAAAGAGATTTCCTTTAATTTGTCGTAGACTCTGGAGAGATACTTTGTAGACACACATGGAGAAAGGAGCCCCAGGGGTGAGAATAGAGAAAAAGACCGGCGCTGGATTGTAGTCCTCAGTGTATAGAAGCATACCCATCATGTTATTGGACTACGGGGCCTTGGAATTCTAGAGACTCCTGAGAGTGGACCTCCCCTGGGGCAGGCGATTATGTCTCGTGGCTTGAGCAGAGATTTTAGCTCAATCCTAGCTGAAGAGCTCATATGCTATTGTGTACTCTTTGGTATATTCTAATCCATAGAATTTCTCCAATTCTTGTTTGCTTGCATAAATTAATTTATTTGCTGTTGATATTTGTGACGGTCTTTTGTGTAAATGGTGTTTGGTGGGTAAGTTAAGCTGATGAATGTAAGCTAAGGGTTATCTTTCCCCCTTAAGAATGATTGGAGGAAAAAAATAAAAAAAAATGATTGGGGAAAGAGCTTTTATTCTGAGCCTACAGACATCATAATATTGGACTAGGATATCTGCGGGGGACAGATCAATATAATTCTAACCTGAGTCCCCTCTTGGAGCTAGGAGAGGTCATTCAACTTCTGTAGGTCCTAGAACCCACCGGCTGCTTCCCCAAACTCCTATCCTGGCAGTGCTAAGTGGGCCATACCTCAGATCCGCTCTTTTCCTGGCATATCTATCTATTTAGACAGCACATACACACACATCACTCGAATCCTCACAAATGTAACAGTATGTGACCCACTTCCAAGGGGGAGACATTGGAGCCTGTAAATTTTGTTGGTGTTCAAATACTCAAATCAAAAAATCAAGTTCACTTGTGCAAAATGGAAGAGCTACGCGTAGATAACACTTCATCTGAGGAAGATTTGGGAATGTTAGTGGCCTGCTGGCTCAGTCTGACTCACTATTATAAGAGCAGACAAAAATAAGCTCCTGCCATAGTAAAGTGCATAAAAATCATCCCAATGGCGAGCTATGATGGTGAAGGCTCGCTGTCCTCTCCTCCTAGCAGATCACATTTAGGGTGCTGGGCTCCCTTCTGGGTAACACTGTTAGGGAGGAACATGGAGAAGCCGGAGAGCATTTAGAAGAAGGCAGCCAGAGTGAGGAAGTTGGGATATTCAACCTGAAGAAGAGAAGGCTCAGGGCTTGGGGATGGAGTGGACGCAGCAAGTGGATTTAAGGGGCTGCCACATGGACTAGGGAGCTTCTTGTCCTTAGAAGACAAAACCGATAGCAAGGAGTGGGGAGAGGAGTTGCAGAGAGGGAGGTTTCAACCAGATGTGAGGGAAAAAAAATCCAACTTCCTCACAATCAGTTGTCCAAAATTAGCTTGGGATGCCTTAGGAAGTAATGAGCTCCCCGTCACTAGAGGTGCCAGAGGGAGGATGGACAACCACCAGTTGGAGATGTTCTATAAGGGCTCCTGATTCATGGGCATCAGACATCCCTCTCAACACTGAGATTCTGTGATATTCCGTGGTTATGTTATTAAGGGGCAGAGAAAAGAGAGGTCAAGGTGGGCTGGGGGAGTCCAGAATGGCAAGGCTTTTTTTTTGTCCATGTCTTACAGAAAAGGGAACCGAGGTTTCAACTCACCAAGCCAATGCCCCTAGTAAGTGGCGACGCTGGGGTGCTGGACCTCTGAGCCTCATCCCTGGACTCCTGGTGCACGATGCCCTTGTCATTGGCCCAAACTGCTTCATTACGTATCATTCAGGCTGAAAGTGATCTACCCTGCCCTTCTCCCACCCCCTTCTTGTGGCCCTTCTTGGACACTGCCTGGGACAGCAGCTGTTTGTGTGTGTGTCTTATCTTTCTTCCCGGCCCACAAGGGCAGGGACCTGGAGGGTATCGTCCCATCACGTTGGTCTCTCTTGCTGTCTCCCTAATGACCCTGCACACTCCCTGAATGCCCGTGGAATGAATGAGTGGATTGAAATTATAGGGCTGGTCTTGAAAGGCCTCTCTAAACCTGAATCCACTTTGCTCACGTCTTATATCCTGCACCTCCAGAGAAAAATGAAGCCCAAGGTAGTCCAGGCACATGCAAAAGGCACATTGGCTCAGCAGGAGTGTGTGCGTTCTTGGTGCCCCTTGGGAGGAGTGAGTAGGATAATGGAATCTAGCTGGTGATGGGGGGACATTCTTGGAAAGTTTAGGATATTGAATAACTGTTCAGAAGCCTTGGAATGTCCCAGTTGGCATAAATTAATGGCTTAGAGATACAGGGTAATGGGAGGTCTGCCTCCAACTCTAAGAAAAGAGACATGGCCCAGCTAAACTGAGCCACATGCTGACCACTGGCACCGAGGCATTAATTACCTAAGGGAAGACATATCCATCAAAGGTTTTCCTTCAAAAATTAAATGCAGATTGGCCCCTTGCTCTGCTTCCTATCCAATCAAACCCATTTAGAAAAGCAGGAGACAAACAGCCTCTGTTCCTCATTCCTTCCCTCAAGAGAGGCTGTAGAGGACTGGTTCCAATATATTCACCATTTGTAATATGGCCAGGTGACCCCCGTCTTTGCAAGATCAATTCTTTAGGCACCTTATATCCTTTGTCTCCCTCAATGTGCATCCACACTAGCACAGCAATGTATTCCCCTCAGAGCAGCTGCCTTCCTTGGGTTCTACGGACAGCTCCATGGGGCTGTAATTCTGACATTATAGCTCATGAGCCCCCACCATTGTGCTTCCCATTAGCAATCAGCTAGTCTACACATTTAGCTCTTAGCAAAGGTATTTATTAAGATGGCATAGAAAAGAGAATAGCTAGAAATATTCCCTCAATCTGAGGCATACTTTCCCATAAATATGCACTAAATCCATTGGAAGATGGGCTTACACAATTCCTCATACTACAGGAAGTCCTCTCTGTCTCTGTCTCTGTGTCTCTGTCTCTCTGTGTGTGTCTCTGTCTCTCTTTCTCCACTCCACCCCTAATCTTCATCCAGATCCCCTTGAGCACAGCATGTTTGCTGGGTGGGTTACTTAGCCTATGTCTCAGAGTATACTCCTCTCCATAGCTGGATTTTTCCCTCTGCTACCAGGTCCTTGGAAATTCTTCTGCCCTCAAATGACTGCCTTTCTATATCTGTCTCTTTATAGTTAGTTTGACACCTTGTGATCACGTTCTGGGCTGGTGTGGCAGGGGACCGATAGAAGCCAAAGATCAGCTTTTCCACAGATGAATCACAGAATCTCTCCAGGTTGGAAGGGACCTCAACGTTGGTCCAATCTGCAGCTGAATTAGTATCTTCAGCATCCCAACAAACAATCAGAAGGCATTACATTAAAGACCTCCAGGGCTGGAGCTCATTACCTCCCAAAGCAGCTCATTCTACTTTGGGGCACCTCTAATTTTTATGAAGTCCCCTTCCCACCTTACATGAGTCTAAAACTGCCTTTTTGAATTTCTAACCATCGTTTCTTGTTCTGTCGCCAGGATCAAACAAGCCGATCCCCTCTCCTGTTCCACATGACCACCTGTTAAATGCTTGGAAGCTGCTACTCTGTCCTTCCTGAGTCATCTCTTCTGTCTATGCTTCTTATATGGTCCTAATTTTAGGTCCTTCACTATCCTCATTGCCTTTCTCTGGCTGTTCTCCAAATTACAAACGTCCTTCCTAAAGGTGATGCCCACAACTGAACCCAATTCTCCACCTAGGGTCTGACCTAGGGAGAAGACAGTGGGATGCTTACCTCCCTCGCTCTGGACATGATGCCTCTCTTAATACAATGTAAGATCCCATTGGCTTTCTCTGGCAGCCATAGCAGGTTGTTGACTCACATTGGGCTTGCAGCCCACTAGAACTCCCCGAACTGGTTCAGACAAACTGTGATCTAGCCAGCTTTCCTCAATCTTATACTTGCACAACTGATCCCCAGCTTTGCTTAATCAAACATAGGATTGTAGTCCTAGGACCGTAAGGGACCTCAAGGGTCTAAAACCAAGAGGTGAAATCAAGACAAAAGACCTCACTTAAGTAAACAGATTTTGGAATACATTTTTTTCATTAACACACACTTAATAAGTACACAATACATTACTAGATGCATAGAATAGACATAAAAATATGTTTTGAGAATTCACTAACTCCTTTTCTCCCAGTGGACATATGACCCAATAATGTTGAGGCTGCTGACTTCACAGACCTCCCTGGGCAGATCGATGCTTCACCTGTCAGCCAGTGTTCCCAAACCAGCTACCCCTCCTCAGACCCAGTCCTCTTCCACTCCTTTCAGTCATCCTCCATGGAAGTTGTCTGCATCTCCTTCCGGACCCATCTGCCTCTAATACTCTTGTTATCTTGTGGATTTCAGTGCCACTGTCCAGTGGTCCATCGATTACCATCATCCATGCCCTTTTCTGGATTCTTTTGTGTCTCCAGGTCCCCGGCACAGTTCTTCTTCCACTAAATCACTTCTCCACAGAACTCTTGGGCGCCAGGAAAGGATGAGGGGCAAACCTTTGCCTTTAGTAGTTTGTCTTTCTGAAGCAGTGGATATTTATGTTCTGATCCAATTCAGTTAAATATAAACCAATAGGATTGCTTTTTCTGTTACTTGAAAAATGGTATTGATAAGACTAACATTATGAAGGACCGTTTAGCCAAAGAAGACAAAATTCAAAAAGATGCCAATAAGTCACAGATATCCCTGTGCTCCTGAACAAGACAGACAAAGCCTAGCCTGCCTCTCGACCTGGAAATCTAGGCCCCCTCCTGCCACCTACAACCTGCACTGAGAGTGTTTGAACAAACCACTGCTGTGGGCCTCAGTTTACTCATTACAGAGACAGTGGCGAAGGTCCTTTGCTGGTCTTTGGTTGGACGTGTTTCCCAGAGATAGAAAGCAACAAAACCGTGGACCTAGAAGGCATTTATTTTGATCTTCTCCTGATACCCCTCTTTGGCTGGTCTCAGCCATGCAGGGGTCTGGGGTGATCTAGAGGTCTGATTGATGCCACTGTCTTCCCAGCTCTGGAAGCAAGGGCAGCAGCAGCTGTCCCTTTGTCTGCCCTCCATGATCCCTGGGGTAGCCAGATGTCCTGTAGGTAGTATAGAGTGGCTACCAGTGCCCACTTCCTGCCCACTATAGGCTATGATCAGCAGAAGCAGGTCAGGGAGTGGTTGGCCCTGATTCCCTCCTAGAGCTTTTCGGGGGGGGATTTCACAAACAGCTGTAAGGAGAAAGGATGAAAGGGAGCAGGGAGGAGCCTAAAATGGATGGAGGGACTGTAATTGGGCAGCAGTTCCATCCTGACACCCCCCTGCTAAATGCCCCAGAAACCTCGGGGTCCTGACCCTTCATCAAAGCAGCCCCCATAGCTGAGGAGCCATCTTGCTGCCAACAACCCCCATAAATCTCCCAGGAGGCCAGAGCCTAACCCTCCTGGCCCCTCACCCCATGACTGCCATTTGCCAGCCAGCACCAGAGGCTACAAAAGAGGGGTGGGCATTGAAAGTCTGAGAACAATAAAGGGGAGCAAGGAGGAATGTAGCAGGCAGATCCACCCACCACACCTGGATGCTACATTCCTCACCCTCCAGCAGGCATCCAGCAGGGGCTGATCCAGAAGACCTTTGCCCTGAGGGTATGGGGCTGGCAGCTTTGGGGCTTGCCTGCCCGTAGATTGTAGGCTTTTCCAGGGCTGGGGACAATGGGATGAGAAGATTTAGGGCTGGGGGAGACCTTGGTGTGCACCCAGTCTAAATTCCCCATTTTATGGAGGAAGAAACAGGCCCAGAAAGAGGAAGGCCACTCAGCTAGTAAGTATCAGAGGTCAGATTAGCTCCCTCCAGTGAGGGAACTGACTCTACCTTGCTCTCCCTGGGGAATTTTGTACCTTCCACCTCCTGGGAAATAAGCCATCACCCAAGGGCCAAGGGAAGACATGATCCCTAGCAAGAAGAGCAGAGTGGATAGCATGTGTGGCCTGGAGTCAGGAAGACCTGAGTTCAAATCCTGCCTCTGAGGCCTTCTAAATGGGCATCACTTAACCTTGCCAGCCTTCCATTTCCTCTCCTGTACAGGATGAACTAAACCTACCTGCAAGCCTTCCCTTGGGAAGGCAGCCTGGTGTGGGAGATGAAGAGATGGCTTTTGGTGCAGGGACACCTAGGTTCAAGCCTCCCACCTCTCACAGCCTCCAGGGGGCAGAGCCCTGGGGCCAATCTTCATCACCTGTAGAGGCTTTCTTTCTGGGCTGATTGCCCGGCTCACCCTCAGGTCCACCACTCTTGAGTCACATCAGCCTCTTTGCTCTTCTCCTTCCCCTAACATTCCATTAGCTCTCTGTACCTTTGCCCATCCCCAGAATGTTCTTTCTCCTTGCCACTGCCTCCAGCAGGCCTCGCCCCAAGTGCCACCTCCTTCAGGAGGCCTTCCAGACTGCCCCGGTTATTAGTGCTTCCCATCGCCATGTGTTCTTTTCCATCTGGTGCGTCTTCACTCACCCAAAAACATTCTGCATTCCACTCCCTCCACCCAACAGACCATAAGCCCTTTGAAGGCAGGGTCTGTTTTTGTTCTTGTATGCCCAGTGCTGGACACAGTGGCTGGCTCACTGTAGGTGCTTAGCAAATGTGTGTTGATTGACTATTCAGAGTTCAAAGTCAATGGCATCAGTGGTTGGGAAACATGAAGATCAAAACACAGGTAGATTTGTCCACCCATGGCAAAGCTCCCATCTCCAGAGGGGATAAGATTGCTTATAGTCATGAGAGAAGTCTCTGAAGACAAAGGCAGAGAAGGCGTGGGGTTATCCTACACAGCTGCCCTGTCCACATGACATAGGGGTCCAGTAGAGCAAGGGGGCAGGCTGTTGCCCTCCTGGCCCTTCCAGTCTATGGGGAGGAGCAAAGACACAGACTCAAGGCCCAATCACTGACACAAGATGGAAGTGCAGAATCTCTGGGATTCCTGACCGTGAAAACCTAGGGAGCAGCTCTCCTGAGCAGCTGAGAGTTCAGCAGAGACTTGGACTCTCACATGGAGGAGAAGGCCCTCCAGCCTTGTGTCCTCTGCCTCAGGGCTCCTTTCAGGTTTTTTTCAAGGCTCCTGGGCTCCTCCCCCCCACAGTTGCTAGTCCTTTCTCCCTTTCCCCACCCAACATGACTTTGCACATGTTTTGTATTCCGTTTTTCATGTGTACATTGCGCTCTCATTTTCCAAATAGAGTGTCAGTTCCATGATGACAAGAACTATATCATTTGGGGGGGGATATCTTTGTATCCCCAGTACCGTTAATGGTGCCTAGAATACAGTAGTTACTTAATAAATGCTTGTGGAATAGTGAGTGGAGGGAGGGGGTTCGAGAGGCCTCCTGGATCTGAGCTAAAGCTAGAAATGATGAAAAAGTCAAAAAGAAACAAAAAACAGTCCCCCAAGGACCTCCCTCATCACCTGCTGGCTGTAGTGTTATCTTCTGGTGTTCAAGATTAGCTGGAAATGATGTCTGTGTGAGCATAACAGATGAGGGGATCCTCAGTGGCCCTGAGGGTGGGTCCTGCTCCTTTGTGTCCCTGGTGCCTATCTGGTGCCTGGTACACAGTAGGTGCTTATTGATTCATGGATTTATTGATTGTTGCTCCAAGCAAGACAGAGAGGCAAGCCTCATTCCCTGGAGAACTTTTGTCTCCCAGACAAGGTTGGAGGGCCTTCTCCTCCAGGTGAGAGTCTAAGTCTCTGCTGAACTCTCAGCTGCTCAGCTGGGACAGAGAGCACCCTGTGAGGTGTGCTCCCTAATCCACCAGGTGGGAACAGGGCTTTAAAACAAACTGCCAAGAGCTTAAGTGTTTAAAAAGTGAGGCTGTCCTCCTCAGGAGGCAACGCACTCAGGCTAATGGTTGCTATGGCTCTGAACAGTTTGGGGGGTGCCCCTTGGGATCTGCCTTCAGAGCCCTGTGTCCCAATACTCACTGATGTTTTGTATACAGCAGGCACTCAATAAATGTAGAACTTAAATTGAATAAGTGTACAACCTCACATGGGGATGCTTTGAAAGGAACCACTCTCATTTGGATGAAGATGGTCTTGTGTCTGTGCACACATGTTTTAAAGGGAGAAGAATTTTCTCCTTATGTTATGCCCACATCTCACACTGCAGCTTGATTAACAACAAATGAAAATCCTGTGGAGAGAAATCTGCCTCAGTTTCCTCCTTGGAGAAGGCAGTGGAGATTAACAGCAAGGACACAGGAAGGGGAGTTGGGAGCCTTGTGCTCCAGCTCCAGCTCTGGGCCTCAGTTTCCCCATACAAACAATGAGGCAGTTGGACTCCAAGATCCCTCCCAGCCTGACTCTCTGAGATTGGCCAGGGGCTGACACCATCCTTCTAGGCCTTGCTTCCACTGCCTGCTTGACCTCCAGGTCGGGAGCTGGCCTGTGCTGAGCAGGTGATGGGCTTCAGAGCCTGCTGGATCCCAGCGGGAGGGGAACGCAAGCAGGGACCCCCATGGGGCGGCCTTCTCAGCAGGTTGGGTCTGGGCGCCGAGGGCCTGCCTTTGGGAGCCTGATGCCCACTCTAAAAGGTGTATTTAAGTCCGGGGGCTGAGGCTGGGCCTTTAATCATGTCCAAATTGCTGGAGCGGCCACCAGGGTGTACACCAGAAATGAGCCGCTCCCTGGGCTCAGCCGTTAATTCTGGTGAAAACCAGTCTAATAAATGGCTAAATTAAGAAACTGAGCGGGCCTTTCCAATTAGCCCAGATTCCGCCCTAAGTGGTAGGTTGGGGCTAATTTTCCCAAAATAAGTCCTTTCCCCTGTCCTGTTTGCAAACCAGCAGAAAGCCTGGTTGGGATGAAAGCAGGGGCTGACCTGCTCCAGGGGAGGGACCCTTCGGACCCATTGGGGGTGGCCACAAAAAGGTCCAAGGCCCTGGGCAAAATAACTGGGCCTACTTCCTTGGAGAAAACTTTGTAATTGAGAAAAGGACCTGCCCCCAAAGCCACCAAGACCACCTGGCCTCTGGAGGGCGCTGTGAACTCCAAGCCCCTCAGGAGGCTGGAACACCACTCTGGGAAGGAGCCAGACTTTTGGCCCTCCCCCCACTACAGATTTATTGACCCAGCGGGTCCCGCCCTTTAAGTCAGGTGTGGCCTTATCTCCTTTCTCCTGCTCCATCATGTAGTGTCTTTTCTCCTCCCACCCACCAGGGGGAGACAGCACTGGGGAAGCCCTTCCCCCCACTCCCACCCATCTTTCCAGAGCAGTGTCAAAGAGGTCATATAGCTAGAAAGGGGCCAGTTGGGATTCAAACCCAGGTCTTCAGACACACTTATACCACTGTAGGGCCTTCATTAGTGACGTCAATCGCTGAAGTAATTGCGTCATTAAATTCATCATGGATTCAGAGTTTATTATACATGAAGCTCTAGGCTTACACTCCATACAAAGATGAAGAAAACCCCACAAGCCCTGCCATCAAGGGGTTTACCGTCAAAGGAAATGCAACATGGACAGAAATCAGTAAGCCGCTGGGCAGGTATGATGGAGGCCAGAGAAGACATTTAGCCTCAGAGCTTGGGAGAGGACCTGAGAAGGTTTCCTGGAAGAGAAGTAGAGGAGCTGAGGCTGGAAGCTGGGGAGAGTAAGAGTCAGAGCTGGGGAGCGAGTGCAAGAGGCCAGGTGGTGTAGGAGAAAGAGCCCTGACCTCCAAGCACATGACCTGCTTCCATTCTGGCTCCATGTGACTCTGGGCAAGTTACTCAATCTCCTGAGGGCCTCAGTTTCCACATCTGTAACTGCTCCCTCTAAGACTAGGATTCAATTCAATTTAATCAGTGCCTGCTGTGTGCTAGGACACAAAAACAAAGCAAAGCAATCCTTGGCCATGGGACATTCGAGGGTTTGGCCGAGGTCTGGAGAAGAGGGGGAAGAGGAGTCCAGGCGTTGGCACCACACTCCATGGCATATATGATGACTCTGAGACAGGTGATAGAAGACAGTGAACAGGAGACCCTCAGAGGCCAGTGGGATGTGGAAGTAGAGTAACAAGGTGAATAACATGGAGTAGTACAGGTAGCCCAGGGAGTGGATGCAGAGCCAAAAAGATGGCTTCAAGACTTCCTTCTGACACTCACTGGCTGTGTGACCCTGGAAAAGTCATTTCACTCTTTGGTGCTCTAGACGGTTCTACAAGACTGTAAGTTACAGGGAGGGTGCTGACCTGTGCTGGTAGATAGAGTTTCTTCTCCTGGGAGTTCCCTTATAACAAGAAAATCACATGCCCAGTCCCTATCCACATGCACTAGTGGGATATAGGTCTGGAAAGCAGATTGGAGCCAGCCTCCAGAGAGGCACCCCTCCCCCCATCTCCAGGGAGGACTTAGGGCCATGAATTCCACATCACCCATCCCCACCCCTACCTCCCACCCAGGGCTGCTTGCTCAGTTTCTGGAGGTAAGAGAGACCTGAGTTTGAAGCCTGACTGATAACCTAGGAGTGGTTAGACCTTGGACAAGTCACAGTACCTGAGAATCCCAGAAGTTCAGAGTTGACAGAGACCTCTGAGGCATCCTTCCTGACAAGTGGTCATCTGTCTAGCTCCTGCTTGGAGACCTCCTCCCTGAGGCAGCTCATTCAACTCCAGAACACTGTCCAAAGTTTGCTCAAGTCAAGCCTAAAGGCTCCTCTTTGTCCCCCTCCCGTAATAATAAATACTAACAGTTAACATTAAATAGCATCTACATGGTGCTAGGCACTGTACTATACACTTTACAAATATTATCTCACTTAACACCTCCTGGGAGGGAGGTGTTATTATTATATCCATTTTATAGTTGAGGAAACTGAGGCAAACAGAGGTTAAGTGAATTGCTCAAGGTCACACAGCTAGGAAGTATCTGAGGTCAGATTTTAATTCAAATCTGCCTGACTCTAGACTCAGGGTTCTATGCTCTGAGTCACTGAGCTCCTATTCCCAGTTCTGTTCTCTGGAACTCTCTTCTATGGGATGGCCATTGAAATACTTGAAGGCCCAAGTCTTGTCTGCCCCTGAGTCTTTCTCCCACTACCTCCACTGATCTTCATGGTCCTATGACCATGCTCAGCCTGGTTGTCACCTTCTGGACTTTCTCCATCTTACTAATGTCTTTCTTCAGCTGCAGCACCCAGAGGTAAGCACAGGTTTCCAGATAGAGTCTGAGTAGGGGACGGGACCAGGGACTTTCCACTCCCTAGTCTGGGTCCTCTGTTTCTTTGGGTGCAGCCCAAGACTATAATGGCTTTTTTTTGACTGACACATCGCATTGTTAATACCTATAGAGCTTGTGGCCCACTAAAACCCTCAGATCTTTTTTTTTCCATATAAAGAGACAAGAATATTTTTCAATGACTTAACATCTCAGGACCTTAGTGACCTTATCTGTAAAATGGGATTAATAACATTTGTCATGTCTCCTTGGTAGGGCCTCTGTGAAGAAAGTGTTTACTGTTATGGAGATATGATTACAATCATTGTCTTTTTACAAAGATAATGCTAAGCTGCTTTGTCCATCGTCAGTGAAGAATAGGATTGCATGACCATCCATTTGGGTTAGACTTTAGTGTTAGGCCCCAGTGCTAAATCTATAGTCTTCTTTTCTACCTCAAAAAGCATTGGAGGCTACAGCTCATCATTGTGCCCCCACTTGCCCTAGATGTCCCTTAGGGCTCTGTCCTGGGTTTTCTTCTCCCCTTATGCTAATTCACTTAGTGATCTCAACAGCTCCCATGGATTTAATGACTATCTCTATGCTATTGATTCTCCCGTTTTACCTTTCTTGCCCCAATCTCTCCACTGACCTCCAATCTTACATCTCTAACTGCCTTTCAGACATGTCCAGTAGACATCTTAAACTCAACACATCTAAAACAGAATTCATGATATTTCCACTTAAACCTTGTCCCCCCACCCTTCCTACATTCCCTATTACTGTCAAGGGCACCACCATCCTCCCAGTCCCTCCGGCTCCCAACTAGGGAGTCATCTTAGATCCCTCATCATCTCTCACCCACCATGTCCAATATGGAGCCAAGGCCTGTCTATTTCACCTCTGCAACATCTCTGGTGGATTTCACCTGGGCAACATCCTTTGTCAATTTCACCGCTGCAACATCATTGGTGCATTTCACCTCCTTTGCATCTCTTCTCAATTTCACCTCTGCAACATCACTGGTAGATTTCACCTCTGCAGCATCTCTTGAACATATCCCCTTGTCTCATCTGACACTTCGCCTGCACGAAGGTGCAGACCCTCATCACCTCTTGCCTGGACTATTGCTATAGCTGCTGGTGGGTCTGCCTGCCTCCAATCACTTCCCTATTCTAATCCATCCTCCATTCAGCCACTGAAGTGATTCTCCAGTGGCTCTCTATTGCCTCCAGGAGCAAATCCTCTGTTTGACCTTCAAAGCCCTTTGTAACCCAGCCCCCTCCTACCTTTCCAGTCTTTTTACACCTCACTCCTTGACACATACTCTGTGCTCCAGTTATACAGCCTCTTGGCTGTTCTTGAGAAGACATTTTCTCTCTTGGCTTCGGGCATTCTCTCTGGCCGTCCCCCATGGCGTGTTCTTCTTCATCTCCTCCTGCTGACCTCTCTGGCTTCCTTTAAGGCCCAATGAAAATCTCACCTTTTTCAGGAAGCCTTCCCCAGCCCCTCTTAATTGCGCTGCCTTCCCTTTGTTAATTATTTCCTATGTATCCTGTGTATAGCTTACTTTGTGTGTATTTGTTTGCGTGTTATCTCTGCCATTAGCGTGGGTGAAGTTCTTGATTTGCGCATAAACTGGATTTAAGGGAGGCAGAGCTGCACAAAGTCCTCGGCCTCACTGTCTTCCAGAGACATCACAGTCCAGTGGCAGGGCAGAGTCAAGATGATTGGTGATGGCCCAGGGTGCAGTGGAGGACCTTGGCGTCTTCGATGTCTAATTAAGCTCTAAGTGTTTCACAGAGCCTGCTTCAGTTGCTTCATGGCTATTGGAACACATTGTTCTCACATTGGTCTGATCAGCCATAGTAGGACACACTAAAACTTGACTCATTTTGGTCCTCTTTGAGAATGATGGACAACACCCAACCATCTCTACCATTAAACTGTAATGGCCTCGGGGGCAGCTAGGTGGCACAGTGAATAGAGCACCAGCCCTAAAGTCAGGAGGACCTGAGTTCAAATCCAGCCTCAGACCAAACACTTGATACATACTAGCTGTGTGACCCTGGGCATGTCACTTAACCCCAATTGCCTAAAATAAAATAAAATAAATAAACTGTAAGGTCCTTGAAGGTAGGGATCATCTTTTGCCTTTTTTTGTATCCCCAGTGTTTAGCATGGAGACTGGCACATGGTAAGTGCTTAACAAATGTTTACTGACTGACTGACACTCACTGTGGAAAACATTATACTTTTTTTTAATCTGTATTTTTTACCAGATGGGTAGTTGCTGTTGTTTTCCATTGCTAGTAAACTCCTCTCTAACCATTTTGTGGGGTTACATGAAAAGGCCCTCCACACTTCAGCCCAGCTCGGCTTCACTTCCTATAGGAAAAGTGAATGTGCAGAAAGGGTCTGGTGTGGCCCTTTAAGGGGCCAGTGAGCTGGAGTGAGAAGGGCCTTGGCTCAAAGCTGGAAGCCCCAGGTCCTGCTCAGAGCTCTGCCCCTCACTGCCTGTACAACTTTGGGCAAGTGACCTGCTTTCTCAGTATCTCAGTTTCCTCATCTGTAAAGCAGGCAAAGTTTGCCTTCAGAGTACTTCCCTTTGTCAGCTTCTTTCCTTCCTTTCCCTCAGCTTTCTCTTAAATTCTTCAGCACCCAGGGCTTTACTAACTGGCTCCGAGCCCTCCACTTTTTCTGGTCATCCACTACTCCTTGGCTGTTCTCTCTGGACTCAGTGAGGCTGACCTGCCCTGGATCTAGCCCCTTCTGGTCCTCTTTGGATATTCAGCTCATCCATGGGGATAAGCTCAATAACTCATTTAGAGGATGATAGCTTCAGAGCTCACAACTACCTGGTCAGCCCTTTCCATACCAAGTGCAGTTTTAGCAATGTCCCTCTGGAGACAGCGACCCCACCACCATCTAATGGAAAGCATGAGGCACTGGAAGTCAGAAGAACTGTGTTTGAATCTAGGCTCAGCCATCTGCTAACAGTATAATCTAAAGTGACTTATTTCCTCAGCTTCTTCCTCCTCCCCTACTCTGGGTGATCAGGTGCCCCACCCCCACTCCCATCCCACCAGGTACATCTATACACGGAGACGTGTGCACGCGTGTGTGTGGTGTGGTGCACACGGGGGCGTGCGCACATGTAAAATCCGTGCTAAGGTCCCTCCCAGGTCTAAATCCTTCTTTGTCTAATCTAGTCATGAAAATTTCCCATCAGAGGGTGCATTTGAGGAAGGTCTTTGAAGCCCCTTGAGCACACACCGCCAGGAGGCGCCCAATTCCACCTCTGGAGCTCAGGCATTCATAGGTGTTAGAAGGAAAAGAATTCAGAGCCATGGAGTCCAATCCTTTATTTTTACAGATGAGGAAACTGAGTCACTAAGCGGTTAGGCAAGGTCACTTGCCCAAGGACACACAGGCAATAAGGAGCAAAGCTGAGATCCAAGCTTGGGCCCTCTGACTCTGAGTTGAGTGGAGCTCTTTCCACTGGGCCAAGGGTCTTAGAGTGGGAAGGGATCTCCCAGTCTATCCTGTTCAAGCTCAACAGATCCTGCTATAGCATCCCTAGTACCTAAATAAAAATCTCTGCTCCAGCATCCCTGACAAATGGTCATTCAGCCTCTGCTTAGAGACCTGGGGGGAGGGGAGTCACCCTTGGTTACCAAATAAGGCCTTCCTTATTTGGATCCAAAGTCCCTGCCTCAGTTTACCACAGGCAGTGTCCTTATTTCCTGGCCTGTGATGCTAGCCCAGAGGAGAGACTGATTGCATCAAGACAGCCCCATGGCTCTCCCAGGCTTCAGAACAAAGTGTATGTACTCCAGTGTGGGAGAGGAGAGGGCCCCGCTCCACAGGTCACTGAGATTCCAGAAGGTTTAGCAAGAAATCAGATCGTATCAGTCAAAAAGCATTTGACTTTCTGTTTCCTAAGGTCTAAAGGCCCTTCAGGAGCTGATAACAGCTCCTCCTATTTGCCAAGTCTTGGCTTATCAGGACACTTAATCCAACATGTTCTTCATCAGTGGACAGTGCCATGTGTCAGAGACATCTCTGGCCTTGGAGCCAAAAGCCCCAGATTCAAGTCCCACACACCTCTGCTACTTCTTCCCCACCGGGTCTCAGTTTCCCCACCTATAAAGTGGGGTTCCTAATGCCTGTAGCACTTCTCTCCCAGAGGAAGCTCCAACTCAGAGACAATAGGATTGATACCAGCTCCATGTTCCATAGGAACCTCTCTCTCTCTCTCTCTCTCTCTCTCTCTCTCTCACACACACACACACACACACACACACACACACATACCACCCAAGTCTCTTGTTTTCATGTGTGTGACATTTGCTCCAAGCTACAGGGATCTGAAGTTTGTCCAACAGAGCCTCCACTGACACCCTATTCTGGTATCTACAGAGACATCTGACAAGGGCACCCAAGACCTGGCAGGTGCCACCAGCTAGAATGGCCTTGAGTGATGGACTGAGGGGGACAGTGTGTCTGGGACACCCCACAGCAGAGGAGAGCAAGTACTGACCCTGAAGCCAAGAGAGGAGGCCAGGGTTGGGCTCACCTTTGCCACTGGGGAGCTGGGCTACCCTGGGAAAATGGTCAAACCTCCCTGGGCCTCTGTTTCCTTCTCTGTGAAGTTAGGGGTTGGTCGTGATGGGCTCTCATTTCCCTGCCAGAAGTAGCTTGATGACCTTGTGATTTGGGGTCTAAGAACCAGCCTAGCTGGAGGGGAAAAAGGACTTTGGGGCCCTCGGTGGCTCTCAAAGACTATCCCTTAAGCCATGAAGGATTAGACTATCATCTCTGCTGTACCCATCACTCAGGCCCGTTGTGAGGCTCAGGTGGGAAGGGAAGGGACCAAGCATTTATGTGGTGCCTACTGTGCTCCAGGCCCTGTGCTAAGCACTTTACAAATATGATCTCATTCGATCCTCACAACAGCCTTATTACCCACATTTCACCATTGCAGGAACTGAGGCAGGCAGAGGGTAAGTGACTTGTCCAGGGTCATACAACTGGTAAATGTCTGGGGCTAGATTTGAACTCAGGTTTCCTGACTCTAGGCTGGGTGCTTTAGCTACTCATTGTCAGGTGAAGGGCTGTCTATAAAGCACCTGCAAATCCTTAAAAATGTCATTTTTGATTCTCATAGTGTGTCTCCTACTCCTAGAGTACTTTATAGTTTGCAAAATGACTCCCTCCCCACAACCCCTTGAGAGAAGAGAGTGCAGCTCTCATCATCCCCATTTTTTACAGAAGGAAACTAAGGCTCAAAGATCTAACCAAGTGATCAGAGTCCCAAAGTTCCTAAGTGTCCGAGGCAAGTTTCCACTCCTCCATGCTCCAATGAGCCACCATGTTTCTTCCTCTCAGTCCTGTGGGGATCCCTCTTTATATTAAGGAGCCTGAGAGCCTTGAGGGGTGATGCATACATAGACTCCTGGCCTTGGGCTTCCAGGCTGCCTCTGGTAAGCACCTCCTTACTGGGAGACCCTGGGGAGGTCAATTAGTTTCTTCATATCCTCAGCAAGTCAGTATTAACTGGCCTGCACTGGGAGAAAGAGTTTCCTTAGCCAGAAGTTCCCCAGACCAATGAAATGATGGGTCCAGTCTCATCCTGGGCATTGGAAAGATAGGGATGGTATTGTGGTTTGCACACTAGGCCCAGCCTGGCCACTGCTAGCATGGGCTAGTGACCCACCCAAGGTGGGACCTCATTTGGGGGCCTCAGTGGGCCGTCGGCTCAGCCTTTTGTTCCCAGCTCAGGCCACTGTTCCTGCTGATTGGGCCACCAATGCTCCAGGCAGGACAGAGCCTGCTGAGCAGCAGTAAGCCTGGTGACTGAGCAGAACTAATCTCTGCACCCCTAAGCTACCCTGGGGTAACCTGATCTGCAGTGGGAAATCACAGAGAGAAAGGGGCTGGGGAGCTGGTGTGGCCATCAACGAGTGGCGCCAGAATTTGTTCCTGGTCATTTGTGGGCTCATATTGGTGGTGGTGGTAGTGGTGGTGGGGTCCCATTTGATGTGGCCATCAGCCAGGGCACTGCCATCCAAAGGGCAATCTGGGGGGGGTGTCATTTGCTATGAGCTGATGCACAAAAGCCTTGGGAGATGATTCATGAGTGCATTAAACAACACATGGGTTGTCTTGGAATGGGGGGGGGCCCTTTGTCTAAAGCATGACTTTTCCCACAAGAGATGAGCTGCTTTAATGGTATCCCAGGATGAGGGCCCTGCCTGGGCTTTAGTGGGTACCTGGCCTCCCTGAGCAGGTCCTTCAATCTGTTCCAGACCTGAAGGGGAGCTGCAGGAAAATAGAAAGGAGGAGGGGTTGCCCAGGGAGCAGGCAGAGCCCCACCCCCCCAAATCCCTCCACCTGCCTTCGGCAACATTGCTTAGATGGGTTCCCTCAAGGACATGCTTGAATCCTGGCTTTGATCCATGTCCAAACGATCAGACAGTAAGTATTTATTGAGTGCCTGCCATTACCAAGCACTGTGCCAAGCACAGACCTTGCCTGTCTGTAGGCTCAGCTTGGTGTAGAAGAGAGGTCTGGATTTGGAGAAAAAGGACCTGGACTTGAATTTGCCTGACATATCCAAAGTTGTTTAACTCCTCTGTGCCTCAGTTTCCTCATCTGCAGAATGAAAAGGTTGAACCAGACACCTCCTAGGTCTCTTGAATTTCCCAGCCTGGGCAGAGCCTGTGGTCTTCAGGCCCCAGCCATTACACCCAGCTGAGCCTGACTGTTGTCCCAGCCTGGAACCCCAGGGGAGTGGTCATGGCACAAATCCCTCATTCCAACTTAAGGGTAGCTAGACGAAAATGAAAACACAGAGTCCTGGAACTCTAGAAGCAAATCTGGTATGGAAGCAAGGAGGGAGTTCAAATATTCTTATTCCCACATTAAAGAAGAGAAAATTGCCGTACTTCAAACACCACACTTTGTCTGGCATGCATCAAGGTGTACCCCATGCCCTGTACCACTGCAGATTGCAACTCCTTTGGAACATCACTGTCTAATTGCTGCTGTGGCCAAAGAATCCATCCCCCATACCTAGAATGTTACTCTCCTCCTCTTATCTCATAAAATCTCTAGCTTCCTGCAGAGTCAGCTCAGGTCCCACCCCCTGTAAAAGAACTTGGCTCAGTCTGCCATGTTTCTCCTTTCCTCTTGATGTTACTTTGAATCATTTCTTCAAAACTTTGTATTTACCAGCCTCTGCATTAGCCGGATTTCCCTCCTCTCCCTCTCCCTAGTCCCTTATAAGCTCTCTGAGGGCAGGCATGGCCTCTTTCTTTTTTTTTTTTTATCTCTGGTGTCTAGTACATAACAGTTACTTAATGCTTGTCAAATTGACTTGAAACTAATTGAAAGGGAAAAAAATCCCATTTTCCCATAAATGCCCACCCCTCCCCTCTATCTGATGTTTGAGTGTGTTTTCATTTTATTCACTTTCTTAAGGAAAGAGCTTCCAAGAGCCTGGGGAGCTTGTCTCACAGCTGTGCTCTAGGCTCTGCAGGGGTGCACGGGGTGGGGTGGGGTGGGGTGGGGCTGGGGAAACTAAGCTGGGAGTAGCAGCCCTCCTCGACTTTGGTCCCACTGAGCACAAAATTGACAAGCTCAGCCACGGATTTCCAGCAAAACCCCAATTAACTGGAATGCCCCCAATGGCTTCCTCTAATTGTCTGCTTATATGAGGGAAAACCAGAAATCGCTAGTTTTAAACCATCATAAGAGTAGTTGTTTGCTTCTTCTCCCAAATGCAGGAATTCACTCTTGAGTTTTCTCAGGGCTAAGTCTCTGGTGTAATACAATTCTGCAAACATATTTGAAGCTCTTGTTATGTTCAGGGCTCTGTTCTAAGAGCTGAGGACATAAAGACAAAATGAAACACCTCCTGCCTTCAATGAGCTTCTATTTTACTGGAAGGATGCCTTTATCACAGCTAGGTGACACCACAGTGCATAGAACACCAGATCCGGAGTCAGCAAGACTCATCTTCCCGAGTTCAAATCTGGCCTCAGATTCTTCCTAGCTGTGTGACCCTGAACAAGTCACTTCACCCCATTTGTCTCAGTTTCCCCATGAGCCAAATGAACTGGAGAAGGAAATGGCAAACCACTCCAACATCTTTGCCAAGAAAACTCTAAATAGGGTCTTGGAGAGTCAGAACAACAATCCCTTATCACACAGTAGTAGGCGCTTAATGAATGCTAGCCGACTGATTAGTTGAAGACTGTGGACCCTGAATGGCCTCAAGATCCTGAATATGGAGATTAGTTGCCCAGGATGGGAGCTAGAGGCCAAAAGGGGGCAGGAGACTGGCCTTAGGGTTCAAATCCAGCATACTTTCTGTAATGCTTATTACAATTCTGTATTAAATCCTGCACGGGTGACTTGTGTTAATGAGAGAATTGCATTTCTCAAAGAGATGCGCAGAAGCCAGTTATCTGGTCCAACCCCTGACTCCACAAAGGCAGCATCGAGTAGTGAGAGTGTGATGGCCTGGGTGGAGTTCTAGAGAACCCCAGTTTTGAATCCCATCTCTGGTAGCAAAATCAGAGTTCCCTACACCAAAGAAATCAGGGATCCAGTTCCTGGCCCTACTGTGAAGGAAACTGAGGCCCACTGGGGAACCCTTCATTTGTCCAAGTCCCGAGGGAGTTGAAAGCCAAGGTGACTATGGTGGAGTGCAATAAGTCACTGCCCACAAAAGCATAAATCACTCTTCCTGCCATTCAAGGCCCTCCACAATCTTACTCCATCCTGGCTCTGCAGCCTTGGCTCCTAGCAGACCCCCTCTTCTGGCACCCAATGTTCTACCTGAATTGGACAGCTCCCCGTCTCTCATTTCCCAGTCCTGTCTGCCAAGGAGATGGTTTCTCCTTTCCTTTTCTCAAGTCCCAAACCCTTCCTTCAAAGCCCAACTCAAATGCCACCTCCTCAGTGGAGACATCCCTGGTCATGCCTCAGTTTCCCCATCAGGGAAAATGCTCTTGTCTTCACACTTCTCCTCCTTTTTATCATAATAATTCACATAGGATCATAGGATGCTAGCTCTAGGGAAGGGGAAGGGGAAGTGAGCGCTCCTTTAAGATGCACTTTAAAACACGCACTGTGTGCCAAACACTGTGCTCAGCACTTTACAAGCATTATCTCGTTTGGTCCTCACAATAGCCCTGGGAAGCAGGTGCTACTATTGAGGAAACTGAGGCAGAGGGTAAGTCTACTTCTCTCATTTCACAGATGGAGAGACTGAGGCCTAGAGGATTGAAAAGGCTTGTCTAAGATCATACAGATTGTATATAATGAACCAACCGGTTAATTGTGTATATTCTCCTTCTGCCCCTACAAACAAACAATTGTAAATTCCTGGGGATCAGAGCCTGGGTCAGTTCTGTCTTTCTAGCCCTACTACCTAGGACGCTGCCTTGCTCACATTTTTCTTAAGAGGATTTTGGGGAGGACGTGGAAGAGTTACATAGGATAAGAAGGCACCAATGGGTCACTTTCTGCACTGTTGGAGGGTGTTCCCACGAGCTGGACATTAGAGATTCAGCAAAGCATTGAAGTATGTACATCTCTGTCTCAGAGCAGGGTTAAACAAACATTGACCCTACCTTCAAAGAGCTTACAATCTAAAGGACAAATCAGGTTGTTTCAAAGCCTTGGGAGTCCAGACAGAACTCTAGAAGGAAGGCCCTTCTTCCTCCACTGATGTGAACTGTGGCCAGAGGGGCCCTCTGAGAGTTCCTGAGGAATCCTTTGTCTCCAAGACCCCCAGACCCAAGGCTGAGGCTTTCTCCATGCATCCTGAATATACATCTGTGGGCCTGGGGTGCAATGGGGCTGGGGAGTGGGGGTGCAGGGGAACAGCTGAGGCTGTCCCCTTTGGCTGGGCCAATCTGAAATGTATTACAAAGCTGGAGACTGGAATGACAAAAGACACTCCAAAAAGAGAAGGAAAAAGAAAGAGAAGCAGGGCCCTGTGACTTCAGTGTAAGTAATAGGCTCTCCAGGAAGCTGACTGAGGAGATGAATAGCCACTCCCACCCTCCAGCCCCAGCCCAGACACTGGATGAAGTGCATAGAACACTGCCCACGAGTCAGGAAGACCTGAGTTCAAATCCGGTCTCATGTGATCCTGGGCAAGTCACCTAACCACTGTCTACCTGAGTTTTCCCCTCTGCAAAAAGAGAATAATAATGCCATCTATCTCTCAGGGCTATTTGTTGTGAGGACCAAATAAGACAACATATGTAAAGTACTTCGCAAATGTTCAGGTCTTCTATAAATGCTAACTCTGATCGTTATTCTATTGCACTGTCTTCCAGACCCCACCACCTTAGGGGGAGAGGTTGCCCTGTCTGGATGTATTTCCCTGTCTGGAAAATGATGATTCCATCTACCTGCATTCTCTTTTCCCACGGTTGTGCTCAAGACCAATTTTTATTCCTAAATCTGTCTCCTCCCAATCCACACAGTCACACACGACCTAGCTGGTGTCTCTTATAGAGAGCAGTTGATCGATTCATAGCCTTTCACTGGACTTGACACTGGAGTTGTCCCAGCTCTCCATTTATTACCTGTGTACCTATGGACAAGTCTCCTCTCTGGGCCTCAGTCTCCTCACCTGTAAAATGAAAGGGTTGGATTGGAGCGCTGCAATCCAATCAGTTAGGCTGAGAAAGGGCATAGCAGTGTGGTGTAGAAGGTAGAGAGGCTAGATTTGGCATCAGGAAGACTCAGGTTCAGTTCCTTCCTTGGATGCTTTCTGCTAGCTGTGTGACTCTGGGGAAGACACTTCACCTCTGTCTTCCTCAGTTTCCTCCTCCATAAAATGGGGATAAAAATAACACCTACCTCATGGGGTTATAATGAGGCACAGTTGAGTGATAAAGCATTTATTAGACAGCCTTCATTATGTACTTGCTCAGTGACAGCCCTGGGCTATGATGAATCCACTGATCAACAAGAATTGATTGAATGCATTGTGGATGCCAATCACTTTGCAAGCTTTCTTTGTCCTATTGCCATGTCCCTAGGCCTGATGCTTAGCCCTGACAGGTATGCAAAGAGAGCCCCAGGTCCCCGATGGGCAGCCATGGTGGGGGGGGTGGCAATGAGAGGAAGGAGGGAGCAGAAGGTGTGAGGGGGGAGGAATGCACCCCCTTTCTCTGCCCACAAGTGAGGTTTCCTCAGTTCCACCATGTGGAGCACTTTCCACAGAGCTGGGCACTGGATTCCTACAAAGAGTCCTTACTGATGCCTTCATTTTTTGGCCATTTGGCATGGAGGAAAGAGGCCTGGATTTGGAATGAGAGAATCTCAACTTGGCTATTTCCAGGCAGATTGTTGAGCTTCAGTTTCTCCACCCTCAAGATGGGGGGGGAGAGGTTGGATAAAATGATCTCTAAGGGCCCTCCCAGCTTCCAGTTCTGTGGTCTTTATTCTGAGTCAAACACAAGGTGAGAGGAACAAAGTTGTGGGTGGAACCCTTCAGAGTTCAGGAAATGACAAAGAGGGAGCAGAGATGGAAAACCCTTTTCCTTTTGGGTTGTGACTCATTTCAGGATGTAAAAGCAGCTGTGGAATTTTATAACACATAATCTGTTCCCCTTCTCCCTCCACACAGCTCTTACCAACCTTTTACTTGGGCCAAGATGGTCAGGAACGTTCCAGCATTGTATGTCCAAGGTGAGTGAGTTGGCCGCCTCTGGTCCCACAGATTAAAAAGCTTCGCTGATCCAGTATTTCACCAGTTCGATGATTTCTCTCCAAACACATTCATCTGTACATCCTCATCACACACAACATACATACCCCCTACACATACACACACAACATACATACCCCCAACACACACACAACATACATACTCCCTACACACACACACACACACACACACACACCACACACACAAACATACATACCCCCTACACACACACACACACACACACAGAAAGGGGACATTCTCACTGACTTAAAGCAAAACTCTTTGAAAATATTGGGTGTAATAAATGTCAAGAAGACAAGAGAAATGCATCAGTGGGGATGTCAGTCTGGCTGTGTCCGTGACTGCATGTCCAGGAAGAAGCAGAGGATGAACTGGTAGGGTCATAGCTCTCAGAGGGAGCTCTGGGAGGCAGGCTCTGTAAACAGGACAGTTCCATTTCACAGCCAGCCAGCCCCAAAGTGAGTAAGAAGCCATGGGAGCACTGGGGGGCTGGAGGGTCAGGTTTGCTCTAGGGAAGAGTAGGCAGACTTGGAGCCATGGGTTCAAATCCTCCCTCTGATAATGATAGCACTTACCTCATGTTGCTGCTGTGAGGGTCTGGTGTATGGAAAATACGTGTGCAAGTAAATGTATGTAAATGTATGTAAAATACAGTTTGACCATGGCCCTCCCCAGCTCCAGAAGCTCCAGGGAGTCCCCACCTCTTGCTTCTAGGACAAAATGGAAACTTCTCTGTTGGTGTTGAAAGCTCTCGGTGGTCGGTCAAAGTCAACAAGTCTGGCTCCCTGGAGCTTCTTTATCCAGCACTTTTACAGCTCCTTCTCCTTGCCATGCTTCAAGGTACAGTCAGTTTGACCGACTACTGGCCATTCCTCACCCACAATAGTCTGTCTCTCACCTCCATGTCTTTGCATAAGCTATCCCCCATGAGTGGAAGGTGTGCCTTCCTTACCCCCACCTCATGGAATGTGGGCTTCTGGGTATCACTTTCCTACATGAAGCCCACCCTGATTCCACCACTGGTCTTCTCACTGCTGCCTCTAGTTAAGTGGAAAAACTCAGCTCAAACCCCGCCTCCTACATGGAGCCTTTCCTGATCCCCTGACGACTCCCAGTACATATTTAATAGATATTTACAGGTGATTGTGTTGTTCCCCCCCACCTCCCCTCATCCCATAGAACATGGGCTCCGTGAAGAAAAGAACTGTTTCCATTTCAGTTAGTATATTCAGTGCCTAGAACAGTGCTGGACACTCCCTAGGCACACGGGTACTTAATAAATGTTTGTTGACTGATTTACCATGCGTGGCACATAGTAGAGACGTTCTAAATGTTTCTTGATTAATCAGTTGATTAGACCCTCTTGTCTCCCAGAACTGACTTCGTATATATTTGATATTTAATTTCTGTAAACACATTGCTGTCTTCCAAAACAAGTATGCTTCTGGGGGCAAGGATTATTATTATTATTCTTCTTCATGTCTTTGAATCGCTGGTACCTAGCACAGCGCCTGACAGATAACAGGCAGCGCTTTGTAAACACTGCAGCACTGCGCAGAAGGGAGCCGTTCTCAGTGTTCTTATTTTCCCATCTTGTATTTGATGCTGTTTAGGTAGAAATTGTCATGAGTGGGAACAAATCAGCTACTTCCCCAAGTCATTTTGCCAGCGGCCCCCTGACCGCTTTTGGGGACTGAATAAAAGTGTTGGGAGGTGAGCTCCTAATCCACAGGCCTGGGGGAAGCTGCTTTTCCAGGCCTCTCCCCATCCTGATCACTTCGGGAACCCCAGCTGTTAGTGCAAGGGAGGTGACTGGGGCTCAGACAGCTGGCTCACAGCCAGCATTAGCTGTTCCATGATCATTTCTTGTCATTCACATCCTTATCCTCTGCAGAGTTGAGGAGACAGGGCTGGGGCCTGGAGACCCAGAGCTCACAAAGTCTGCTGCTCTTCTGTAGGGCATGGCAGAAGCTGTGCCTTCCCTTCCAGATCCCATCGGCCTCTCTGGGAGTTGGGAAATGGATGGTTGGGGTATCTTGTGGAAATCGCATGTCAGTGCAACTTTCTGAGTGATCAATACCGCCAGGGCCCCATTCAGGCTGCCCAGCAAGGCTCTTGTGAAAACCTCAGGGCTCCCCTGGGGAGGGGAGGGGGACGATCTTTTGACACTCTCATTGACACCTCCCGAAGAAGTTGGCTTTTTTCTCTGGGTTGTTAAGACAGCAATTTGCCACCTCATTATCAGCCTGATTGATGAGAACAGCATCTCCAAGTGCCTGTCACTAGAGGCTGGGGAGCTGGACTTCTTGGAGGGAGTCTTGGAGAAAAGAATGACGTGCATGACAAAATGCCTCCTCAGCCCCAGACAAACGGTGGGCCGGACAGCTCCCCTCAAAGAAACTGCAGCTTAGGCAGAAGTCATTCAGGCCAGGGTTTTGTGCAGGGAGCTGGGGGGGGGGGGCGGTCTTCAGCTTTGATTTGAGGCTTGGAAAGAACAAGGGAGAATGGGATGGGTCTCCCAGCTGGGCAGGATCTGCCGGGCCACTCCAGGACTTGGCTACTCACCTCCCCACCTGGCTGGGGGTTGGAGGTTGGGGAAAGGCCCTCTGAGCCCAGGTGCCCCTTCTTGTAGGCATGTCCCCTCTCCCTCCCCCCAGGGGCTTGCCTTGGAAGTGCTCAAACTTTGAAAACCTGCCACAGAAAGGGAAAAGGCAATGGCCAGAGATAAGTGCCCTGGGGGCAGGGCCAGCCAGCACTTCACAGGTATAGAAACCCAGGGCCACTGGAGACTCACGGCCAGGGATAATGAGACTTAAATGTAGGGGTCCAGAGGCCAACTAATCCTACTGTCTCATTTTACAGATGAGGAAACTGAGGCCCAGGGAGATGAGCCCAAGCTCACACAGGCAGAGCCAGGATTTTCACCCAGGCCCCAGACTCCAAAGCCAGGGCACTTTCAACATGAGCCCTTTGGGTCCCAGTGGGCAATCCCAAATGCCCCTGTGGGTGTCACTCAGTAGAAGTAAAGGCCAGCCTGAGAGAGTGTGGCTTAGTAGCATCACCACCATCAGAAAGTCACCAGGGGCACCCTTTCCTAGGGCACACAAAATACCTCAGATGTAAGAGGGCCAGTAGGATTGTCCCCAAGTTACAGAGGAGGAAACCTACAACAACTTAGGTGCGGCGTCCCCGGATCAGAGGATTTAGAAGTGGACCTGACCAAAGAGTGCGTGGAGCTCAACCTATGGTTCATTTGGCACCAGTGGGAAAACTGAGGCCCAGGAGGGTTAAAAACTTGCTTTGCCCAGGGTCTCCCTCTGGTTCCATGTCCACATGCGGCTGATACAGAGCGGCCAAGAAAGAAAGCCCCAGTCATCTGGGGCCATGGAGATTGGCTGCTGCTGGTGGTGGAATGGACTGGCCTCAGCTTTCTAGAGAAGGGCCTTCCTGCCTGCAGCTCTGGCACTCTCCTAACCACCCCAACTGACAAAAAAGGCTATTCTTGAAAATGACTTTAATTTTCAAAGACCGTGTGTGTTCTTAGAGAAAATTGGAAGTTAACTTCCAAGGACTGGCATGCTCCTTAATTTAATAGAAAGACAGGTATGAATTTAGCATGGCTGATTTTAGTGCTTTATCTCCCCTCCCCTCACCCTACCCCCATCACAAGCACCAGGGAACAGGATGAATATCCCACCTTCCAGGCCTTGATCTCTCTTGCAGGACAAGGCTTCATAGCCAGATAGTAAGACTCTGGAGGCAAGCTTAATGGATATTTCTTTTCCACTCCCCTGGTGCCAAGCTCAGGGCCAGGCCCAAAGAAAGATCTTGGAACCTAGAACATGGAATGTCCAAGATGGAGGAGACCTTAGAACATATAACAGAGATGTCAGAGCTGGGGTGCTGTTAGAAGTGAGACAGATCTTAGAACCTCAGCCATGTAATGTCATATCTGGGAAGGGCTTTAGAACATAGAATATCAAAGTTGAGAGAACCTGAGAACAGAAAACCCAGAATATAAGAGCTAGTGGGGAAAAACATCAGAACAGAGGACATCAGAGCTGGAGATGCCCCAGAATATAGACCACCCATAGAGTATTAGACCTGGGAAGGACCCTAGAAATCATCTCCAACCACCTCATTTGGCAGGGGAGGAAATTGAAGTCCAGAGAGGGAAAAGAACTTTCCCAGGGTCACACAGGTGCCATCCTAGTAAGTACCCAGTAACTACTGCTTGGAAGATCTATGTACCCTCAAAATTAGCATGCTAGAAAGATTCTAGGTCTTTCTGTCCAAAAGGAAACAATTGGGGCACCAGGAATCCGTCCATTCCAGGCTGACCGAGGTCCACCTCGAGGACTGCTGGAGCTCATCTTGGACAGAGTGACGCTGGTCACTCCAGAGCCAGACAAGCAGAGTACCTTTTTTCCCTCATGACTAGTCAGGCCAATCGATCTGGCCCCTCCGTGGGGGGCTGTCAGCATGCTGACAGATTGTGTGTCCTGTTTGATGGAGGGAGTATGAACCCTGTCCTTCCCAGCTGGTCAGCCATTATCTTAGCTCTCTCCTGCAGTCCCACCCGCTCTGGCCCTGCCTTCACTCCCAAGCATCCCCCAGGTGTGAGCTGGCAGCACCGATCCCATTGTTCTGAGCCTCATTTTCTCCAACTGTAAGATGGTGAAGTGGGCTGGGGGGGCTAGCCAAAGGCTTGAGCCAGAGAATGGGCCTCAGGCTCAGACTGGCTTGTGGCCCTTCAGGCCCAGCAGACCCTGCCAGGAGGGTGTCTCCCTACCTGTCGGGCCCACTCAAGGAGCAGGAAGGAGCTCGGGACAGGATTGAAGGCCCAGGATTAAAAGTGTCCTAGTCTCTGCCAAGGAAGCCCCAGACATTGGGGCTTAAAGGGCACATTGGTCCTTAAAGGGACCAGAAGTTCTAAATACAGTCAGGCATTGGATCTCCCAATAGCGCCATGAGGTAGTGAGTCAGGGCAGGTGCCCACTGAGCAGGTCAGGGAGCTGAGCGGCACCTTAGGCACTGAACGTTTAGAAGAATCCACTCTCTTAGGGCAGAATGAACGGCCCGGGGTCATCCTTGTGCCTCCTAGTGTTGGCTTTTTGCCACCAATAACCACCACAGGCCTTGGAGAATCAGTTCAGCTATATACTATCTGCTCCACACAGGGAGGTACTGGAGCCAGCTGGAGCAGGCAAGGAGAGAGCCGATTGCTAAATTTTCAATGTGAGCATTTGCATCTTGGAAATTGGCAAACACAATAAACCAAGCCCTGATTTATTGTCTTACTGATTTTCCAGACTTTAAAAAAGCATCAGTTATGCAGATTAAACTTAAAAAGTATGTCCTGTATGTACATGTTATTTTTCAGAGAGCTGGTTGTTAAACATTTGCCTGCGCACCCCTGGCTGTCCATTAATCCCCTTCTCCTTTGTGCTATGGCTAACCATTCGCAAGACTGGAGAAAGTTAAGAGACTGTGCTGATTGGATCTGTTACAAATATATGCTACCTGCTCTCCATGGGGCCTTGTCCTTCCTCAAGCCTTCCATGGCTCCCCAACCTCTCAGAGGAGCACCGTGTCCTATACTCCACTGAAAACATTGAAGCTGTCTGCAACGCTCCCTTTTTTCACTTTCCCACACTCTCCTATCAAGTTCGTTCCCAGCTCTCACGTTCTAACATCCCACATTCTGTGTTCCTATGCCCTTCCCAGCTACGGCATTTCATGGTGTAACATTCTATGTTCTTTGTCCATAGCCCTTCCCAGCTATGGCATTTCATGGTGTAACATTCTATGTTCTTTGTCCATAGTCCTTCCCAGCTCTAACATTTTGCATTCTCACATTCCATGTTCCCTCTCAACTCTGACATTCCATGCTCTTTGTTCTAAGGTTCCTGGTGTTCCATGTTCCACATTCTAAGTTCCCTCCTAGCTCTAAATCCTTTGCTCCTTTGAGCTGATTTTTCCTTGGTGTTCACAACACCAATAACTGGGACCTGGCCTGAGAAAGAGAAGGTCATTGACTGACCTTCATCACAAGAGAACATTCACACAGTGGGCATCAATATGGCTGCCAACAGAGACTGAGGAATAGAGAGGCTTACAAGTGATAGCATTCTGGAGAATAATAATTCAACTCCCTCGTATGAGCAGGGGATTTTATAGTTTTCAAAGTGATCTAATCTTAGAGGAATCATATTATTACTATTACCCAAAATACCATCAACTAGAATTCTCTATTCACCTCACTCAAGGTACAACCAAAGGAGAAGAATTCCATTCAATTCAATGTCACAGATATTGATCATCTACGATGGGTGCCTAGACACTGTTTCCCCATCTGTAAAAGAAGAAGCTTGGGCTAGCTGTTTTCCAAGGTCTCTTCTAGCTCTGAAAGACTGGTAGATTTGGTTAGAAAAACAGGACATTTAGAGTCAATCTCTGAGATTCCTTCTACCTCTAGATAGAGAAGCCTATGAAATATCTCAGTAGTTCAAGAATGGGGAGGTGGAGTCCAGCTTCTGTTGAAGCGAATTAAGGCAGCCTTCATCCCTGCCTTACAAGATGGTACGTGTTTTGTGGTGACCCAAATATCTCTCCCCAGTGGTCACTCTCTGGTAATAAATCTCTGCAAACTTAGCCAGACTAGGCTTTGGGAGTGGTCCCATGATGGACCACAAGGTCAGGCTTCACAGCTTTTCCATGTGGATGGAGCCTGCCAGCATTTGTGCCCCATTAGTTGAACCTTCAAGGACCCAAGGATGCCCCCATTCCATGCTGAGGACCACTGTCTAATTCTTTAAAACTGGTCACTAGCGCATGGTATGTTCAGAAACAAAGGATTCAATTAACCGGAATGTCCGACTCCACCCCATTCCCCAACCGCACCAGAAAAATGGAGCCTTTGTTCCAAGCATCCACTGAGTGGTCAGCATCATCTTCATGCCTCTCCCTCCCAGTGCTGGCCATGAGTAGACAGTGAGCCTTGGGGCCTAAGATGCCCCCCTTCTCTCTTGGCCAGATGTCCAGGTAGCATGCCTCTCACACCAGGAGAGGACAGTCTCCCCCAGGCACCTGCTCCAGATTGGGCTGTGATTTAGTGATGAACAGCTGGGGGAGGAGTGAAAGCCCACACCCAGGGAGATGCAGAGATTGTCCCCTATCCTCTTACATAGCAACCAAATACAGAGAAACAATGCTGCCGCCCAGGCCAGGAGCTGTACACAGCATTCTGACCCCTACACAAAACCCTTCATGGTTCCATGTATGGGGATCTCACCAAGAGCCTACCAAGGTGGTTCTCCAGAGCTTGGAGCAATGATGGCACAGACAAGGTCAAGACAGAGCATTGGTCCCACAGAAAGATGCTGAAGTGATGCTCTGAGCCCACATGGCCAATCAAGCAACAAACACAGTGGAAAGAGACCTTGGGCTGGAGTCAGAGGATGTGGGTTCAAATCCTGCCTCTTTCACTGATGACTTGTTTGACTTGGGGGAAGTCACTTAACCTTTCTCAGCCTCAGTTTCCTTATTTGTAAAATGAAATGGTGATGTCCCTTTCAGCTCTAGACCTGTGGTCTAAATATTCAGTAAGCACCTACTATGTGCCAGGCACTGTGCTTGGTGCTGGGAACACAGAGACAGAGAAGGACAACCATTTGTTAAGTATGTTGTGGGGCTACCTTTCTGATGTGGTGTTGGAAAAGCCCCCGAGGTAACCTTCCACCTCTCAAATTCTCTGATTTGGTGAAAAGGTCCCTGACTTAAGGTGCTTACAGTCCACCTGGAGAGACAGGGGAATATTTCCCTCTTCCTAGTAAGTGCCCAGGGAAGCCATTTTCTTTGGACAAAGTCTGCTTAGGCCACCATTCTTGACCCTCTGTAAACCCAAGGGCCAATGCTTATGGAGAAGCTTTGAGCTGCCTCTGACACAAAGTCCCACCTCCTCCAGGAAGTCCTCCTGACACCCCCCACACACACCATGGTAATGATCTTCCCTTTCAGACATCACAGAGCCTTTTGTCTACACTTATCTAAGGCATTTACCATTCAATATGGCTGTTTATCAGCCCCACTTCATCCCAACTGGGAGGTGCTCCAGGAGGTAAGAGACTAAGGCTTTCCTAACCTTGAAATCTCCCCTAGTGCTCAACACAGTGCTCTGCACACAGCAGGTGATTAATACATGATTACATGTATATATACATGTAGGGTATGGTATACACATATGGTATTGTACAGTATCACACCATGTAGGATAGGCCTGTAGCAATAGTACTGGGTAGAAATCTTTGGTTCACATGTACAAAAATATTCGTAGCAGCTCTTTTTGTGGTGGCAAAGAATTGGAAATTGAGAGGATGCCCATCCATTGGGGAATGGCTGAGCAAGTTGTGGTATATGAATGCAATGGAATACTATTGTGCTATAAGAAATGATGAACAGGCTGACTTCAGAAAAACCTGGAAAGACTTGTATGGTCTGATGCTGAGTGAAGTGAGCAGAACCAGGAGAACATTGTACACAATAACAGCCACGTTATGTCATGACTAATATTGTTACACTGAACCCTTTTCAGCATTACAAGGATGTAAGACCTCTCTAGAGGCCTCGGGATGGAAAATGCTGTCCACATCCAAAGAAAGAACTATGGAAGTCGAATCACTATCACTTACTTTTACCTTCTGTTGAGTTTTGTTTCATCTTTCTGATGGTTCCTCCTATTGGTTTTAATTTTTACTTACAACTTCACTAATGTGAAAATACGTTTAATAGGAATGTAAATGTAAAGCCTATATCAGATTGTGCGCAGTCTTGGGGAGGGTGGGGGGAGGAAGGGGGAGAAAAATTTTCAACTCAAAAGCATATGGAAGTGATTGTTGATAAATCAAAATAAACTAACAAAAAATTTTAAAAATAATAAAAACAAATTTAAAACAAATAAAACAAATTTAAAAATTAAAAAAAAGAAAAAAAAGAAGGAAATCTTTGGTTCTCTGGAGACCCCAGGGGAATGACTCCCTGGGGGAGTGTCCAGGCCCAGGGCCACCTCCTCCTTCCTTAAAGGCCCCTCCTTGGGGTGAATAGGACACCAAGGATCCTGATCCCAGGGGTCATTTGGCCGGACCCTCCCAGGGGCCTCCACCTAATAAGGATGAGGCTTTCCAAGTTGCTTTACAGGACCCTTCAGTCCTAAAGCCAGGCGCACCTACAGGATGACCTTTTTAGGTGGCCCCTTCTACTATGGGGCAGCTCTCCTTAGAAGGATTTTGCCATCTCCAAGCCCCAGCCTAAATTTGTATCTTTGCAAGTTCTACCCATCATTCCCAGGCCTTTCCCTGGGCCAAATGGAATGGAGCAAATAAATCCCTTTTCCAGGTGACAGCCCTCCCTTCCAGGCTGGGCCCCCAGAAGCCTCAGCTAGTCACCATGGGCTGTGGTCTCCACTTCTTCATCTTCCTGATCCCCCACCCCACCCCAGCACTCATGGCAAGGCTGTACAGAAGTTTGGAGGAGAGAGGGACCATTGTGGGCCAGAGTAGTCAGGGAGAACCCCAGGAAGAGCATCCTCTCTCTACACCTGCTGCCTGGGTGTGACCTTGGGCAAGTCACTTCTCAGGGAAACTGGGCCTCAGCTCCCTCCTCTGTAAAATGAGGGATCACATGACCTCTAAGACCCCTTCTAGCTGCAAATCCTTTGACAAATGATATAATGAGATGACAGCACAGCCCTTGTGTAGAAAATGTAGAATTTAAGCTAAGTATTCTTTAAAGGCCGTGCCTTCATTTGTCAGCAATTTCTAGGAAAATGTGTCAGTCACTTTTTTGGGGAGAGGGGTCGTTTTTTTGGTTTTTGCTAGGTAATAGGGTTAAGTGACCTGCCCAGGATCAACAGCTAGTAAGTGTTATGTGTCTGAAACCGGATTTGAACTCAGGTCCTCCTGAATCCAGGGCCAGTGCTCTATCCTGCACCACCTAGCTGCCCCTAAGACCCTCCAGTTTTTGATAATGCTGTTGTGGCTGTGTCCACAACAAATAGGAGGTGTTGCATGCATGCACGTACACACAAGTACACACAGACACAAACACATCTCCCTCAATGGCCAAGTTTGCTCTAATTGCTTAGGATTTTTTGCAACATAACCCTTGGGATAAAGAGGAAGACCACGGAGGGCCAGGACCTCTGGGGGGATGGAAGGAAGTATCAAAGTGACAGACAGAAGACAGATGCTCAGTCCTCATTTCTGCTCTGTTCTTTCTGCCAGACAGAATAGACTCGGAATCATAGTGGACAGAACAAAAATGACCAATTAGAAGTTCATGTCCAAGGAAATGAAGCCAATTTGGAGAGAGCCCATGGGGACCCTGCATGGATGCAGATGCCCTGGCCCAGAAGAGCAACAGCTTCAGATCCCACAGAGCCAATGGTGGGTGGGAAGGGCTGAACCCCTGAGCCACTGGCTGTCTGTGACATCTGAAAGACCCCAGAGAAGGGGAGAAGACTGCAGAAGTGCAGTGGGAAGGGAAGAGAGTGTGTAAGCTATAGGTCAGTGATCTTTGATTTTGGGGAGAATTCTGAATGAATCATTAAAATGATGGTTTTTCAGTCCTTTTTCATTTGCATCCAACTTTTTGTGACCCCATTTGGGGTTTTCTTTTTCTTTTTGTGAGGTAGTTAGGGTTAAGTGACTTGCCCAGAGTCACACAACTAGTAAATATGTGTCTGAGGCCAGATTTGAACTCAGGTCCTCCTGACTCCAAGGCTGTTACTCTATCCATTGGGCCACCTAGCTGCCCCTCATTTGGGGTTTTCTTGACAAAGATAATGGAGTGGTTTGCCATTTCCTTCTCCAGCTCATTTTACAGATGAGGAAACTGAGACAAGCAGGGTTAAGTGACTTGCCCAGGGTCACACAGCTGGTGAGTGTCTGAGATCAGATTTGAACTCAGGTCTTGCTGACTCCAGGCTCAGTGCTCTACCAACTGTACTGCCCAGTTGCCCCAAAGTAATGGTTAGTAAACACCTAACAAAGGAAACTTTGATTCCAAAGAGCCACCACAGCTTCATATTCATTCAAGGTAGGACATGATGAAATAAAATTATTATTTTTTACAGGAAAATGTTGTAGATATAAGAATTTACCAAAGTATTTGACAAAGTCTTTTTTGTTATTCTTTTTTTTTTTTGGTGAAGCAATAGGGGTTAAGTGCCTTGCCCAGGGTCACACAGCTAGTAAGTTTCAAGTGTCTGAGGCCAAATTTGAACTCAGGTCCTCCCAACTCCAAGGCCAGAGCTCTATCTACTGCATCACCTCGCTGCCCCTTCTCTTGCTATTGTTGGGGGGGGGGGAATGGAGGGATGTGGGCAAGACATCCAGGAAGGATTGAAAGAACTGAATATTTTTAGCCTGAAGAAGAAACAGTCAAGGAATGATAGCTCGTCTTCAAGAATTCCAAGGGTTGTGCGGAAGATGGATCTTGTAATTGCTTCTGATTAAACACTTGCCGTGATGAGTGGCCTTGAAATAAAATTAGTTTCTCAGAAAAAAAGCACTTAGTAAACTGGAAAATGTATTTAACTTGTTCTGCTGGGCCCTGGAGGTTGGAACTAGGAGCAAGGGTGAAAGGATTTGGAGGAAGAAACATGGGTCCTCATACAAGCAAATGCTTCTTAGCCATTAGAGCTGCCAAGCCCTGGAGAGAGTAAGTTCCCCATCACTGG
Organism: Phascolarctos cinereus; assembly: GCF_003287225.1. NCBI lineage: Eukaryota > Metazoa > Chordata > Mammalia > Diprotodontia > Phascolarctidae > Phascolarctos > Phascolarctos cinereus. The sequence continues at coordinate 260,126,628 of NW_027556402.1, read as the reverse complement.
AGGTAATTGAGGCTGAATGAAGGAATATTTGATTGTTGTCTGGGCTGCTGGCAAAGGGTTGACTGTTCCAGTGTGGGTTAGCCAGATGACCCAAAGGCTCTTCCAACTCGGAAATTGTGTAATATATAGGACAAAAGGAACCTGATTTATGCATAACTCCTAGGCCTAGAGTCAGGAAGACCTGAGTTCAAATCCAGCCTCAGACACTTACTAGCTGTGTGACCCTGGGCAAGGCACTTCACCTGATTTGCCTCAATTTCCTTATCTGTAAAATGAACTGATGAAGGACATGGCTGACCACCCCAGTGTCTCTGACAAGGAAACCCCAAATGCGGTCATGGAGAGCTGGACACAACTGGAATGTCTGAGCAACAGCCACCCCGCCAACCGCGAGCCGAGTTGAGCAGCTTCAAGACAGCCTTGAGTGAACTTTGTAAAATTCAAAACCAAGGACCTCAGAGGACATCCCCATTCATTTCATGGAGGTTTCAGGTCCTAGGGCTGCTTGCATTCTGTCTGCCTGGGCAGGGGCAGACAGGTGTTTAAAAATCTCCCGGTGGGGGCCCTTCTTGCCACATTAGCCCATTCCTAAATCCCCTCTCCAGCCTTCCCCCCCACCCCTGCCAGTATTTCAAACCAAGCCTGGTTAAACCTTTGGTCTGGGCTTGTGTCTAGACAGCTGACAGATCTCAGACCACAGCAAGACCTGGTGTGGTGATTTCAGGAAGGGCCGGCCACAGATATGGATCGCTGCTCGGTCAAGCCAGTGGAATGTAGGGAAATGGACTGAGATGGCTTTTCTAACAAGTTTTTAAAAATTCATCTCCCTGCCCAGGTAAAGGCGAATGAGTTGGCTGTACCTGAAGCATGCAGAAAGCTGCTTGGGACACTGGAAGGTAAGTGGCCCAGCACCATGTGGCCATTACATGTCAGAGACAGAATCGGAACGCAGGTCTTCCCACTGGACCGCTGGATAAGGCTGGCTCTCCATCCACCTTGTTCCCATTCACAGGGAGCATTTTGCAAATGGTGGAGAATGGCTAGGAACAGCTCCTGGGTCCACTGGGACATGAGTCTGCCCCATAGCCCACAGTCGGGGCTCCCAGAAGCTGCTGCCAATGGGCTAACCTGCCAAGGATGTGAGCAGGAGTCAGGGAGAGGGGACTGCAGCATGTCCTCAGCCGTCAGGGACGCTCTCCCGGTGCCCTGGGAGAGGGAGCCCAGCCCTGCGCGGGGGCAGGCTTCCAAGCAGCAGAGATTGTATGGTCCTGTTCCATTGATGAGGTTAAGTTATCAAAAGGCCTTCAGAAGCCCGAGTACAGAGAGGACAAGCCCACATCAAAGGCTTTACCAGGATGCTTTCCTAAAGGCAATTTCCCAACAGAAAAGATTACTAGGCATAGGGGGACCCGTGTTTATGGTGCCTGCCTGAAAAGTGTCAAGTTAAAAAGTTGGCTTTCCAGCTCTGAGTGAGGGGGTCCTGCCCACGTTTCATTTAATAAACAGGTTCAAAAGGAAAGATTTAGTCCAAAGGAGGGTCTCAAAAACACATGATTAGCGATAAAAGAAACCAAGGACCTTTAAATCTGACGGGTTTCAAGGAAGATCAGAGACTTGCTCCCACCCCACCCAGGCTCAGCATCTCGGGGGCTGTTCCACCTGTGCCCCAATGTCTGCAGGTAGCAGGTGCACGCCTGGCTACAGAGACACTCAGCTCACTGCACGGGAGGCTTTTAAGTCAGCTCTTAGTGGGCCCTGAACCTGGCGTTCACCTTCACATATACATCCCTCCCTTCTCTCACCTGTTCCTACTCTGACAGTCTCCTAAGAACAGAATCTCAGAGCCTGAAGGATCTCAGAGACCTCTAGTCCACCCCACACCTGAATTAGAATCACTCTCTGAACATCCGGGGTTAGCCAGCCTTTGGTGAGGGGTGACCGCAAAGCTCAGGAGAATGATCGAGGCTGGGGAACCTTGGGAGTCACGTGGGTAGGAGCGCTAACAATCCTCTAAGGGTTCATTATCTCATTTAATTCAGCAAAAGTTATCAAATACGTATCACGTGCCAGGGCTCCCCCTCCAGCTTCTCACATCGTTTCCATTCCTTGACTAGCTACGTCTTTAATTCACCCTGAGATGATCTTACATTAGAGATGATACCAACCTAGGATGGGGAGGAGAGTGAACACAATGAGTGACAGATTAAGGATCCCCAAAGATCTTGCCAAGCTTGAACACTGGGTCAGATCTAATAAGATAAAATTCATGAGGGATAAAAATCAGGTCCAGAAATCCACTTCTCAAATGCAATGTGGGGCAGGACTAGCTTGTCCAGAAGAGATCTGATGGTGTGGGTGGAGGATTAGTGGAATACAGTGTGGTACAGCAGTCCCCTCCCCTCCAAACCCTAATACACAATTAATCTATAGGAAAAGAATCCATAAATAAGGAGGTGACAGCCCCTCTGTCTTCTGCGCTGGCTAGATCACGTCTGGTAGCCAGCTCAGTGCTAAGTACAGTTTTTAAAAGTACATTGGGGGTAGCGCGGTGGCGCAGTGGATAGAGCACTGGCCCTGAAGTCAGGAGGACCTGAGTCCAAATGTGGCCTCAGACCAAACACTTGACACTTACTAGCTGTGTGACCCTGGGCAAGTCACTTAACCCCAATTGCCTAAAACAAAAAATTTAAAAAAAAAAAAACATGTGCTTTGGTATGTTGGAGGGTGACCAGAAAAGGGAGGTGAGGAGGGTGATGGGCCCATCACAACTTCTGTTAAATGCACTGTGCATGTTTAACCTGGAGAAGAGAAGATACAGAGAGGTCATGAAGACTGTGGAGGAGGAGGCAGAGCCAGGAGCAAAGGGGGGAAAGAGGAAAAGCCACCCACTGAGCCTGGAGGTCGGGAGAAGCCCGCTGAGGCCGAACACAGCAGCCAAGTGAAATGAGCCGGCCCTCTAGAGAGATGGCGAGCGACTGTTCGGCAGGAGGCTCTGGCACAAGTCAGACAGCCATTTGTCAGATACATCGCAAAAGAGATGCTTGGCCAGCTCTCTACCGAGGTGCTTTCCATCCCTGAGTCTAGGGGGTCCTGGGATTCTGTGATTTCTTGTTGAGAAGCCTCCTTTCAAAGGCACGGCAGAATACTTCTGGGTTACAGGACTCAGAAGCCTCTCTTTTTTTCTGCTCTGCCTTCTGTTCCCATCCTTTTGATATAAGAACATAGGTGTCTTTGTGTTCTGGCCAGACCTGGCCAGGCCTTGATGTCCCACCCATGGACTCTGGATTCCCTTTCCACCTGGCAGACTCTCCCCAGGCGCAGAGGGACCACGAGGGAGGGGCTTGACCTTGTCACAAAAACCTGGGGTTCTCCGCTTTCAGTATTTTATTGTGTCCCTCGCAGCTTTGATATTTTAAGTAGGGATCATAACAAAGGGGAGGCAGATGACTGGGGAGGGACTGCAGTCTATTAGGGCAGTTAATAGCCCTGGATTTCTCAGGCAGACCTGCTGAAAGAAGGTTCGTTCCCAGGAGGCCTATCTGGTTTCTGTGGGAGTACCCACCCCCAAATTTAAACTCTTACAAGCCACATTTAGCAGCACTTGGCTGGACAAGGGCATTGTGCACCGGAAAGGAGTGGGGCGGGGGGAGTCCGCTCACCTGTTCTGCTCCTCACTCCGTCCCCACCCTTGCCAGGGACCGCGGACCCACAGTTTCTCCTTCTTCCCCGACTGATGATCCCCTCCACTCACTCGGGGAGAAAGTCTCTGACTCGAAGAGGATTCCAAGTGTGGAATTATGGCGGAATCTGCCAGAATCATTGTCACCCCTGCTCTCGGCTAAGCTCCTCAGTCTGGATAAGCAGAAAGAACGGGCCATGGGACCCATCTGGGGAGCCAACCCAGATCTGGTCACTTCAGGCAGTAGCTCAAAGAAAGTCATGTTCCATCTGAGGTCCTGAAGGGCCTTGGAGCAGTTCTTGAAGGTAGGAAATCAGAGACCTCTCCCGCCTCAGCCCCTCAGAGCCCCTCACAGCCAAGTCCGGACGCCCATCCCAGGCCTCTTGGATCATTTCCTTTCAGTCCAGACATTTAGTGACTAGGGTTCATCCCCATCCCTGGTGTCGTAGCATGGGCTCAGCATGACTGGTGAGCTTCATATGGAGCCATGTGCTTGGAGAAGAACAGAGCTTCCAGCCCCAGCTCCCACCTTAAAGAAGTCCAGTAGGTGGACTCAATCCAAACGAGTATGAACAGCAAAACTTTGCTTGATTGGAGCCCTCAGTGGGCGAGAAATTTTAGGCAGCAAATGATTAAAAAACAAACCAAAAAAAAAACCCCAACTCTGAGCAAAAGACTTGAGTCCGAGGTTCTGCCCTCCCCCTCGATGGCTGTGTGACCTGTCTTTGGTCCCCTTCTTTCCAAGCCTCTGGGTCTTCATCTGCAAAATGGACATGATAATACACTTCTACTACATGCCTCAAAGGGTTGTTGGGAATGAACTGTTTTCTAAATCTCAAACTGCTGGAAAGAAAAGGGAACAATGGTGGATGACACCAAGCTCTGGCCCGAGCCCCTCCCTAGGTACACTGCAGGGGCCAGGCAGCTCATCCCGGGCACTTCTCCCTCCACAGAGCTGGACAATAAGGAGCAACGCCCAGAAAGGTGTTCCCAGAGCCTGGCAAAATCCTCAAAGCAAGCTTCAAAGGACAGTCAACGTTCTGTACAAAGAAAGGCAGGAAGGGGGACCTCATGCATTTCAGGGACAATTGTGGCCACCAGGAATTTGTCATTTAGCTGGAAAAAGACTGATTCCTCAAACATTTTTGTTCATGAAGGCCTGGACCCACAAACTGCAAATACACACACACACACACACACACACACACACACACACACACACACCCCTCCCTTGTCAAAACCCCATTCATCTAGTTCAGAAACCCTGAGCCAAAGATCCATGCAGACCCTAAGGCAGCCAGGACTCATTTGTTGGTCTGTCAACTACATGAGTTGGCAAAAGAGAGAGAGAGACAGACAGAGAGAGAGAGAGAGAGAGAGAGAGAGAGAGAGAGAGAGAGAGAGAGAGAGAGACAGAGACAGAGAGAGAGACAGAGACAGAGAGAGACAGAGACAGAGACAGAGACAGACAGAGAGAGACAGAGAGAGAGAAGTCCAAACTCTGAAATCAACCTGCCTGTGAGCAGTGAGGAATCCTTTCTCAGCGAAATGCCAATTCTCAGGTAACAGATGGCCACCCATGCTATTACAAACACCAGAATAAAAGCCAAGTACGGCTCCCTCTCTGATCTTCACTGACAGAACCAGACTTCCCTTGTTGGAGTGGGCAAGGAGTATGTGTTTTTCATGTCCGACTTCACTACTTTGAAATCCAGTGCTAGTCTCAGTGATTCAAAAGTCTGTGATGTCCCATAGTGTACTCAGTCTGCATTGGGGCAGATCACCACTCCTTCCCTGCCTTAGAAATAGAGAATTTTGGAATCTCAAAGTTGGTGGGACCATGGAAACATCTAATCTAACCCAGACCAATGCCCTCTACAACATCCCCCCAAAGGCATCAGCCAGTCTCCTCTTGAAGACCCTCATTGAGGGGGAGCCCATGCCCATCCCATGGTTGCCCAACTCTCATCACTAGGTAGCTGTTTCTGATATTGAGTCTAAGCTATCTTTTTTTGGAATTCTATGCCCTCCCCATGACCCCCTGCTCCTGGTTCTGCCCTCAGGACCAAGCAGAAGAAGTCCAGTTCTTCTTCAATCTGACATCTTTTGAAGAATTTGGAGACAGCTATCATTGCCCTCCTGAGTCTTCTCTCCTCCACACTGACTCAACATTCCAGCCTGGTATTTTTAGCCAGTGTGGACTCAAGGCCCTTCTCCATGCTAGCTGACTTGCTTGGAATGTTCTGTGGCTTAGCAGCATCCTTAAAACATGATGCCAAGAATGGAACAAAAACCTGGGTCAGGTGTTCTGACCACAGTGAAAGCAGTGATTGGGTCTCACCTCGGTGGTCCTGTAAGCAGCACCTCCCAAGGCCACATTCCATTTTTGCCTGCCATATTACATGATTGATTCCTCTTGACCTTGGAGTCCACTAAGGCCCTTGGATCTTTTTCTAGTGAACAACTGTCTAGTCATGCTTCCCCCATCAGCCCACACTCTAGTTTGTCAAGATCTTTTTGGGTCTGGACTCTGTCAGTAGCTAGCTGTGTGACACAATGGGTAAAGTTCTGGGTTTGGAGTCAGGAAGACCTGATTTCAAATCCAGCTGTAAACATTCGCTAGCTGCGAGACCCCAGACAAGTTGTTTAACTGCTTTCTGCTTCAGTTGCCTTATCTGTAAAATGAGACTAGTAAAAGCACCTGCCTTCCAAGGCAGTTAGTTGTAAGGATCAAATGAGATCATATTTGCTAAGAACTTAGCATGTGCCTGGCCCATAGTAGGCACTTTATCAATTCCAGCTTTTGTTATTACTATTCTTCTTGCTGTTCTGCACATTATTGACCCCACTCTGCTGCATGCCACCTGCAAACATGAGAATTATAACCTGATAATAACTAACGTGTACTCTATGAATAGCATGTCATCAGGGCCTCACCACAGCCTTATGGGATAAGAAATGCAAGTATTATTGGTCCCATTTTACAGATAAGGAAATGGAAGCTTGGATAAGAGTGGGTTAAGTGACTTGCCCATAGTCATCAAGCTTGTGAGATGGGATTTGAACCCAGGTCTTCTGGACTACAGCTGCATATTCTGCCTTTATTGAATTCATTGATAAAATTGTTAACCATCAAAGGACCAAGTTTGGGTCGCTCCCTGAGGCACTTCACTAGAGCAATGACATTCCAACTGGGTCTGGCTGAATCATTTTAATGCATTTAGCTAGCCTAATTTCTCTCCACATTTTCCACAAGAATAACAGAAAAGACTTTGCTGGATACTTGGCTAAAGCGTCTACAGACTCTAGCTATGGCTAACCCATGAGTCCCTGCTGCCATCCTGGAGTGGTCACTCCTCAGATGCTGCACTTCCCTGCCCTGAGCCAGGCTGATTCTCACATGACAGACCCAGACCTGCCTGGCAGAACCTACTGAAGCCTGGGCTCTTCCAAGATCTCAGGCTTCATGATTCCAGTGGCATCTTCACATCATGGTGAGGTATCAGAGAAGGACTTTAGTAGAAGGGGCATGCTTTATTAATGCAGTTTAATAAGCAATTATTAAATGTCTACTGTGTGCCAGGCACTGTACTGGGTTCAGGTTCTGGGCCAGTAAATGCCAAAAATAAAAAATTCTTCCCCTCAAGAGTTACCAGATGTCTGTTAAGGATCTGAATTTCTGGCTAAGTGAGAGATGCCAAAATTATCCCATTCCTGTAATCCTGTGAAAACTCTGAGCATATTCAACTCCCTCACTCATATATGAGTCTTGGGTCTTCCAGGGCAAGGCTTCATCTTCCCCTCAAGGACTTGGGGTACCCTAAGGACTCAGGGATTATTCTCCAATGCTTTAGGTTTGAGTTCCAACCAATACGTATCACTCCAATTTAGTCAGCTGGTCTTAATGTGGCTTTTAGAAAAGGATATTTAGGGGACAGCTAGATGGTGCAGTGGATAGAGCACTGGCCCTGGAGTCAGGTGGACCTGAGTTCAAATTTGGCCTCAGACACATAACACGCACTAGCTGTGTGACTCTGGGCAAGTCACCCTCATCGCCTCACCAAAAAAAGGGGGGGGGCAACGTATTTAGTGGTACAGTAAGAATTCTCACCTGTGGCTCTAAGAAGCGATAGCATGCACAGCAGCCACACCCTGTAAAACCATTTCAGCAGATGGGCTAAATTAGGTTGAGGATAGTCAACAGGGCTCAAACCCTTCAGTGAATTAGGGGGATGTCTGCCCCAAGTATGTGAAGACTTCCCCTAGCAGAATGGTGGGCAGATGAGAACAATTTGTTCCAACAGCCAAGAAGGCAGCCGAAGCAGGTGCTGTGGAGCGCTTGGAGCTTGGTCAGATGTCGAAGACACCAAAGTCATTTACTGCACCCTGGTCATTGACGTCATCTTGACTTTCATTTTGTTTGGACTTAGGATGGCTCTGGAAAAGAGAGTGAGGCTGGCAACTTTGTGCAGCTCTGCCTCACTTCAATCCAATTTACAAGCAGATCAAGATGTCACCTGCCATGTCATTGGTCATCTTTGAAAATAAAGGACAGACAGCAATAGCAGCAAGAATAGTTGTGCACAGCGTCCTCCCCAGAAGTCTAGGATGCTTCCTCCCACTTGAATGTACAGTCCAAGGCAGAGCTGGGCTGATCCTTTAAGAGCGCATGTTGTGAAGAGGTAACTTGTGGCTGCTGGAGAGTGGAAGTTCCCTTATCTCCACTGTCCCTGTATCTAACAGTCCTTGGGTCTGATACAGACACAATCATCAGCTGAGCTGGAGAGCTACAAGAACACCAGTGGAAAGATGAGACCTCCCAAATCCTCCTGACCCTTTGAAGCTCTTCCTTTGGAGGTCTTCCTCTGACCAAATGGGGTAGGGGTGGGGAAGATAGAGACCCAGACTAGGTGGTGCAGTGGATAGAGCACTGGCCCTGAAGTCAGGAGGACTTGAGTTCAATTCTGGCCTCAGACCAAACACTGGACACTTACTAGCTGTGTGACCCTGGGCAAGTCACTTAACCCCAATTGCCAAAAAAAAAATAATAATAATACCCAGACCAGAGAGAGTCTTTACCAACTCCCCCCTTCCCCCTTTCCATGCATTTACCCTAACTCAGGTTTGCTCCAACTTCTCAGATGACTCTGGTTAAATAGGATGATAACTTCTAGATAACTCCTGGTCGTCTATAAATTATGGCTGGCCAGATTTCCTCAGCCTATTGGAACCCTTTTGTGCAATGTTCCTATAAGCTAAAAGGCTTTTCCCATATTTAGCCTGAAGCTTAGGATGGCTTGATCTGCTGAGCACCTTACAACATCATTCAGCACCACCTTCACACCCTAAAGATCTTTTGGACCTTACTAAAATCAGTACTTTCCTGTCCTGTCACATTTGCTCATTTATCATGTATATAAAAAAAATGCAATCACATGTGGCATTGAGTCAGCTGAAAGTGGAATCTGAATTCAGAAAGGCAGTGTTGGGATCTTCCCCCAAAAGTGGTTTTCTTTCTCAGAAAAGTTAGCCTCTGTGCATTTTGGGTTTTGACTGTTTGAAGTATTCACCCTCTCGTGCTCTGCCCAGATCAGAATGCTAGACTCAGATATTGCTCCTTCCAGGCACTGTGTCCAGGCTATCATGGAGTCCACCATGCAAAGGTCTGAGACCTGATAAAGGTGATAAGGAGACCCCCCCCAAAGGACTGTGGAGATCTACAGGAGATCCATTTCAAAATATCCCGTGGACAGCAATGTGTGTGTGGAGGGAACAACTCCTCCCGCACTGCATGGCCCCCCCAGACCATCTCAGTCTCAAGGGAGGGAAGGAGGATTGGGTTCATACTTTCTCTCAGTTCCTACACTGCGTTGGGCCTGCCAAGTTCCAAGTCCAAAGCCCTTCCTGGTCTTGGGTCCAGGAACCTCATTTTCTCAAGACTTCTCTGCTAGGCTAGTGTCCTGGGGTCCTGGGCTGCAGCATCCTCATGGCTGAGCTCCCAGCTCAGGACTCTATGCCCTTCCTCTAGATTTGAAAAGAGCATCAAAACAGTCCAAAACCCCAAGGCCATTCCTTAAGACCATAGGACCTCAGGAGAAAAGAAGAGGACTCTCAGGCCCTTCCCCCCAGTTTACTTAAACTTGTATCTATTGTGAAGGAAAGGCTACCTACTCCTGGGTATCCTGAGTCAGGGGAATTTAAAGATACAGCCAGTTCCAGTTAATGCTGGCTGCTCCCACCTATATGGTAGATCTATGCAGGCTCCCTTCTCCCAGAAACAGGTTCCTGCTGTGTCCTACATGTATAGCTCCATCTCAGGTAGTTTGGGCATTCATCAAAGTCCTGTAATACATGCCTATATATAAGATATATGTCTATGTATACATACATGCATGTATTAAATATACCATTTATTTCATTTGAGGTCTGTACACATATATTTGTGTGTACATATACATATAAATAATTTGAGGAGAAACAGAGAACTAAGAGATATTCTTTCTAAAAAAAATTTCTTTAAAGTTTTGAGTTTCAAATTCTATAACTCCCTCCTTCCTCCCTGAGATGGTAAGCAATTAGATATAGTTTCTACATGTGCAATTGCAGAAAACATTTCCATATTAGTCACTTTGTACAAGAAAACTCAAACAAAAGAAAAAAATGAAAGAAAGAAAGTGGAAAAATAGTATGCTTCAGTGTATATTCCGACAACGTCAGTTCTTTCTCTAGAGACGGATGGCACGCTTTATCATTAGTCCTTTGGGATTGTATTAGCTCCTTGTATTGCTGAGAAGAGTTAACTCGTTTCCAGTTCTTTATCAAACAGTATTGCTGTTACTGTGTACAATGTCATTGTCTGTTCACTTCACTACGCATCACTTCATGTAAGTCTTTCCAAGTTTTTTTCTGAAATCATCCTGCTTGTCATTTCTTATAGTACAATAATATTCCATCGCAATTATATACCATGGCTTGTTTAGCCATTCCCCAAGTGATAGGCATCCCTTTGATTGACAATTCTGTGCCATCACAAAAAGTGCTGTTATCAATATTTTTGTACGAATGGTCCCTTTCCTCCTTTTTTGGCTGTCTTTGGGATATAGACCTAGCAATGGTATGGCTGGATCTATGCACAGTTTGCTTCCAAATTGTTCTCCAGAATGGTTGGATCAGTTCACAACTCTTCCGACAGTGAATGAGTGTCCCAGTTTTCCCACGTCCCCTCCAACATTTATCATTTTCCTTTCCTTTGGTCACATTGGCAACTCTGATAGGTGTGAGGTGGTACCCCTGAGCTGGCTAGTAGCTATTCTTAATAGAGAGTGCAAAGGTGCAAAGTCAGGCAGGAGCCAGATCTGAAGGGCTTTAATGCCAAGCATTTGATCTCAGAAGTACCAGGAGCCCCTGGAGCCCTTGGGCAGCGTCAGGCCTTGGTCAGACCTGAGCTTTAGGAGTAGCAGTCTGGCAGCTGTGGAGGGGCTGGAGTAGATGGGACATAAACCTAATAAACACCAGTTAGATTGAGCCCCACAACAGCTCTGTGAGGTAGGGACCATAGGTATTCTTGTCCTCATTAGTAAACAGGGAAGCATTTTTTGAAAGCAGTGGTTCAGAAGTCCTCCAGGTGGGAAGCAAGTACTTTTCATTTCCCCCAAAGAAAAATTGATGTAATCCGGCTTGAAAGTTACCCCCTACCGCTGCGGATCCTCCTCCTCAGCCCCATCCCTGACTGCTTCAGGACCCCTCCTGAAGCACAGGGAATGGCTGGCCCCCCAGTTCTCCTGGCCTTTGTCAATCAACTCACTGAGGGAGAGTTTGGGTCATGCCTCCCCCAGCCCCCCTCCTCCCCATCCTGCCCCAGCCCAGCTCAGCTCCTGTCCGAGATTTGATCTGTCTCCCTTGTACAATTGGGCTTTTACCATCACACATGTCAGCTCTCTGCTCTTTAAAGGGGCCAGGCAAGGTACTAATTAGTGGTCATTTCAGGCACTTAGGTAACGTTAACTCCAGAATACAATGGGTGCCCTGGAAGCTGACTCTGTTCATTTAATTTCCTTTCCCCTTATTTGTCTCTGGCTTTGAAGCTAACTGATTTTAAAAGACCACAACATCCCTTTAAAAATGAGAGACAAATGGAGGGGCCGCCGCTATTCAAATAGCCTTAAAAGGAGAATTCTGGGGTCTGGGGGGCTCTTGGCTAAGGGCTTGGGTCATGGGAAGTCAGAGAATGACCCTTACTCGCTTGCGTCTGGGAGAACAGGTTGTGGGGAGCAAGGAAGGGGAGGGAAGAATGGGTGAGTGCTCGCAGCAGAGGGTGCTGCTAAGATGGGGAGTTGGGGGAGATGGGATCAGGTTGGGGGCTGAAGTGGGTGGTCCCAAGGCAGGGGCCTGAAGGGTACCAGGCTGAATAGACCCAGGGATGCCTGGGTCAAACAGATGGTCAGCTCCTTGAGGGCAAGGCCTGGTCTTAGACTTTTCCACCTCTCCACTGCAGTTCACTGGGGAGAGGAGGCACACCCTCTCATTCTAAATATCAGTTTCCTCATCTGCAAAATGAGGGCATTGGACAGACATGAATGAAAAGGTCTCTCTCTCCTAGCTCTAAAAGTCGGGATTCTATGTGCACAGTTGGCACAATGCAATGGAAAGACCACTGGGTTGGGGAGCAGAGGATCTGGTTCTAATCCCAGCTCGGAGTGACCCTGGACCCATCATGTCCCTCTATGGGCCTCAGTTTCCTCACATGTAAAAGGAGAGGGAGGCCTCTAAGGTCTTTCCAGCTGTAAATCAATGACTCAGTTGTTGATAGATTAGGAAGGACAGCTCAGACCCTGCAAGAGCAGTCAGCCCAGAATTTGTGAGATGGGATGGTTTAACCCCTAACCCATAATGTAGCACAGGTCAAGGGGTGAGATGAGCATATAGAGTTACAGTGCCCAGTGATGGAGCACGTTTGGACATTCCTCCCTGCCAAATGTCATGCTACAACTTTAAAAACCAATATCAAAACCAAAACAAAACAAAACAAAAAACCAACCCAAGGGTCTAGTTACAAGGTGGAATGAAAGGTTTGAACATTCCCAGCATGCCCAGAGAAATGTCTTTCAGGGAATGCATTCTGATCATCAAAGCCTCAAGACAATTTAAGTCACCTACCCAAGCCCTGGAATGGGGATGGTGTCCCTGCCTCCTTCCACCTTGGGTCATGGGAGTAGACAGTCATGAAAGGCAGGTCAGTCACAAAAGAACCAGATGCAAGACATTGCTTTTTCCCCCCATTGCTTTAGAAATGTTAGAGTCGATAACCTGGAAAGACTTGTATGGACTGATGCTGAGTGAAGTGAGAAGAACCAGGAGAATGTTACCCACAGTAACAGCCACGCTGTGCAATGACTAATGTTGATGGACTTGGCCCTTCTCAGCAACATAAGGATCTAAGACATCTCCAAAAGTCTCATGATGGAAAATGCTGTTCACATCCAAAGAAAGAGCTATGGAGTCTGAATGCAGATCGAAGCAGACTGTTTGCTCTTTTTTTCTTCTGTTTTGTTTTGTTTCCTCTTTCTTGTGGTCCCTCCCATTGGTTCTAATTCTTCTTTACTACATGAGTAATGTGAAAATGTGTTCAATAGGAATGTACATGGAGAACCTGTGTCAGATTGCGAGCTGTCTTGGGGAGGGCAGTGGAGAGGGAGGAGGAGAAAAATGTAAAACTCAAAAGCTTATGGAAGTGATTGTTGATAAATCAAAATAAATTAATTAAAAAAAGAAGTGTTAGAGTCAATATTAAAAGCAGACTCGTCTACTCCCCCACATTCTTGGCTTTGGCCCCAGCATGGACTGGTCCGAGTGCCTGGAATGTTTTTGATCTTCATCTTTTGGACCACCCAACTGCTGACCATGGGGCAGGCTCACCTCTGGATCCTCAAAGTGCTGGGCACACAGTCGGCACTTGAGAAATACCTCTTGAATTGATTCAGCTGTAGGACTTCAAATGCTTTAGAACAAACCCCTCTGGGGGCTCCCAGAGAGTGGATGGCACAGAGCTCATCTGCCCTCATCGGCCCCCATCGCCACCAGCTTTCATCCAGCCCTAACATATGGTGCCCGTGGCTGGGGAGGGGGTCTCTGAAGAGGTCCTACCAACAGAAATCCTGGCCTTCTCCAGTCATGTGGCCATCACAGAAAGGGCTTAAGCTAACACAGGAGAGCAGAGCCAGCATTACCCCATCAAGGCCCACCTGTCCTCCAAATGCCCCAGTCCCAGGGGTTGAAGTTCACTTCATGGTTCAAGACTTGCTGACAATGATAATAAGCACTTTTATTTTGTGCCCCAAGGTTTTCAAAGCACTTTACAAATATTAACTTGTTTAATATTCACAACCCTGGAAAGGAGGTGATTTTTCTTTTTTTTATAAATGAAGAAACTGAGGTTTAAGTGACTTGCCTAGGGTCATCTGGACACTAAGTGTCCAGAGGAAGAATTCCAGTTCAGGTCTTGCTGACTCCAGGTCTCCTGCTCCACAAAGTACATGAATTATCCTAGGAAAGGAAACAAGCACTTAACTTCGCTCTAAGACAGATTTGGAGGACAGTACAGCAGCTTAGAGAAACCTGGATGCTGCTAGCCAGAAAGACTGTAGGCTGGGGTGGGGGGCTGAGGGAGGCATAGGCAGAGGAGTTAACTAGTGGCTTAGAAAGACCAGTCATTGCCTCCTTTATAACATTTCTAGGCCCAGACATGACCAGGCTTCAAGGAAGAGGCTGCCATGTCCACAAGATGGGGTCTGTGCTGTGCACATGGGGAGACTTCATGGCTTCAGCTGAGCAGACTGATCAGCCACACTCCTAGTCAGTTCAGAGAACAAAGAGTAAAGTTGGTGGCCTGCCTGCTCCCTCATTGAACTTGCTTCAATGGTGCAGGAGCACACCAGGCAGCAGGCTCCTGCCTTCCTCTTCTGGAAAATAAGGGCATTAGAAGAGAACGTGTCTGAAGAGCCTCTAGAGTTGGCAGTCTGGTAAAACTAGGAACTCCCTCTCAGATTGTGTTTTTAAATGCAGAGGATTACAAAGAAAACCGATTCTACTGAAATACAGTTATCTATATATGTTTTTAAAAAAACAAGTCCACTCAGATTCTGGCTTAGTAGCCCCTGTTCTAGGTGCTGAAATTGTGTGTTCCATGTTCTAAGCTTCCATGTTCTAAGGCTTCTCTTGTCTCTCTCCTCTCAGGTCTCCCTCTCCTCTGGAACTCTGCCTGCTCCTTTCCTTTGGCACTTAGCAAACACTGCCAGAGATGGTCATGTTTAACTTTGACATTCCTATGGAATATTGCTGTATTAATATGAGCTGCTATCTCTTCTCTCCAAACAGATGGACGGCTCTCTGAGAACAGGGGCTAAGCGGAGCTTTATATTTCTGCCTGTCCCTCATAACTCTCTGCACACTGCTTCACAAACATAAACAATTGATGACTGACTGACTGATAGGTAAGACTACCTTGGTACCCAGATCACAACTCTAGAACCACTAGGCTAAACTGAATTTGGGACACCATTATAAGCTACCATGTAACATACATTACCGTTAATTGTAGGTCAATATAGAACATATAGAGTTTCAAGCTCTGACTGCCTCATCTGGGCATGCATCATGGGCTTAAATATATCTCAAAACTTTGGGTTACACTTTTGAAAATATTTCATGCACCTAGACTGATGCAGCTAGAGGATAGACCTAGCTATGGTCTACACTAGGGGTTCTTAACCAGTACATCTGTATACTTTTAAAATTAAATCTACTCACTATATTTCAAAATAGTTAGTTTACTTTATAATTTCATTTTATAATCTTTGTAATTTCTTATTTTGTACAGTTTACACATGATTCTGAAAAGTCCATGTCACAGCCAACTACCAAAGAGCCATGGTGAGTCACAGATAAGGTGAAGACCTCCCCTCCCACCCCACTTCTGTCGGTGGAAGTCCATCTTCCTTGAGAAAAGCAGGATGAGAGTTGTTCCTTAGGAGGTTTTCAGGGTCAGAGCCAGGCCATCCTCCACGAAAAAGAAACCATAGGCTTCTCCATGTAATGCTGGAGAGGATCTCAGTGACTGTTCCCTGCATACCTCATTCTCTGGCTTCTCAGGTCCTGCTTGTAGCTGACTTCTGGCCACCAAGAAGAGCCAGTGATTAGGTTGCACCCATCACAAAGATTGCCCTGTTGGAAACCAAGAGTGCTCTCCTGCTTTTAGAAAGCCATTTGAAGTTTGAAGGCACAAATCAAAGAGAGCTAAGAGTAGACAGGAGCTGATCTAGTTTCATGGGAGAGAAAGCGGCCTCCTCTCCCTCTGGCTCAGCTCAGTCACAAGCTGGCGGCACTCCTTGTCAGATGAAGATGGACTGAAGGGTGTTTGCACTGAAAACTTGGGCTTCTTTTTCTGTCCAGGCTAAAACAAGGGGAGACTAGACAAATAAGCAGAAAAGAAAGAGGGCTGAGATTCAAGCACGGATCCTTAGCTCTCTCTGCCATTATTTGTTCTAAAGCCTTTCCCAGCTCTGACATACTTTGTTCTAAGGTCTCTTTCTAATGTCTAAAGGGGAATTTCATCTTGGTTTAGAGCAGAGGTTCTCAAATTTATTTGGCCTACCACCCTTTAAAAAAAAATTACTCAGAAAAAAAAATTTTTTAAATTAAAAAATAAATTACTCAGCATCCCCTGGAAATCTACTTTCTTTAACTCTTTGATGGTGTTTTTTAAAATTTGCATCATTTAAAAAAACATAAACTTTTTAAAATGATGCATCTTAAATTTAATAATTTATTATAAATGTGTGTGTTTTTTCCTGCATTGAAATTTTGATGATGCAATATTGCATCATGTACCCTTATAGTGTCATATTGTAAACAAGTCATTACACACACATATTCTTGCCATTGTATGCTGGACTTCCCAATGATGCACAATAGCTTGTCTGCCAACGCTTGCTTGTTAAGACTTGTTGGTGAACTTGACCACTGATCAGTTATAACTTGCATTTTGTGTGTTTATTTGGAAAATAATGTAATCACTGTGTCTTTAACTCTGTTATACAACAGGTGAAACATGTATGAATGATTTTTCAAAACTCTTCTCTTCTTTACTTATGCTTCCACCAGCCCCTTATTTTTATTCAACACCCCCCCCCCAATTGTACCCGAAGCTATTACCATTCCCCTGGATTGTTCCAGCAGCCCCCAAGGGGTGGTATCATCCACTTTGGGAACCTGTGGTAGACTAAGCATGGATTCAGACATCCTACTAGACATCCAACTAGAAAGCTAACTTCTACAAGAAAACCTCCTAGTTGAACTCAGAAGGTAGTGAAACTCCAGTTTAACTGGAGATGTATCACAGTATGGTAAAACAAACATGCAGCGCCAAGGGCAGGAGTCATAGTTCAGATCTGATTGCTGACCTTTGATAATTCTGTGCCAAAGGCAAGTCACTCACCTCTCTGGGCCTCAGGGAGCTCTCCAGGACTTATCTGGGTCAG
Organism: Phascolarctos cinereus; assembly: GCF_003287225.1. Lineage (NCBI taxonomy): Eukaryota > Metazoa > Chordata > Mammalia > Diprotodontia > Phascolarctidae > Phascolarctos > Phascolarctos cinereus. The sequence goes on along the minus strand of NW_027556402.1, from coordinate 260,109,414 downwards.
TGGAGGGAATTTAATTGCCTGGAATTCCCTAAACTGGAAGAAATTATAGATCCTTTGATTGTTCTAATCAGTTGAAGATAATGTCATCTACAACATTTGCCTTACAAGTTAGTATGAAGACCAGATCAGATGATGTGTGACCAGTACTACTAGGCATTATGTATTTTGGTGGGGAGGGGCTGGACCTATGACTTCATCCACACAGATTTCCAAATGAAGGAACTCCTCTACCAACACAGATAAACACCCACTTTGGACTGTAACTGCTAATCTTAGAAAGTTGCCTGGGGCTCTGAGTTAAGTGACTTGCCCAGAGTCACAGGGACAGTAATGTCACAGTTGGGATTTGAGAGTCTTTTTGACTCAGAGGCTATCAACTGCTCATCAGCAATTATTATTGCTGTGAAATATTCTTTAACAGTCAGTGGCAACAAGAGGGTTTCCTGTGCTTCTGTAGATGTGTGAACACTCTATGCCTTTTCATCCATTCATCACTGGGCTATTTCCTTTTCTTGTCTTATTGCTGCCATTCTCTTTAATGAAATTGTTAATTGTTTCTATGATTTGTTCTTTCACCCACTCATTCTTTCAGATTAGATTGTTCAGTCTCCAATTAATTTTTAATCTACCTTTCCCTGGCCCTTTATTAAATGTAATTTTTATTGCACCATGATCTGAAAAGGATGCATTTAATATTTCTGCCTTTCTGCATTTGTTTGTGAGGTTTTAATGCCCTGATACATGATCAATTTTTGTGTAGGTGCCAGTATCACTGAGAAAAAGGTATATTCCTTTCTTTTTTGTTGTTGTTTTTTGTTTTTGTTTTGTTTTTTTATTTTTTGGTTAGGCAATGGAGTTAAGTGACTTGCCCATGATCACACAGCTAGTAAGTGTTATGGGTTTGTGTCCAAATTTGAACTCAGGTCCTCCTGAATCCAGGGTCAGTGCTCTATCCACTATCCCATCTAGCTGCCCCATATATTCCTTTCTATCCCATTTTCTCCAGAGGTCCATCACATCTAACTTTTCTAAAATTCTATTCACTTCCTTAATTTCTTTCTTATCTATTTTGTGGTTAAATTTATCTAGTTCTGAGAGAGGAAAGTTGAGGTCCCTCACTGGTATAGTTTTACTGTCTATTTCCTCCTGCAACTCATTTAACTTCTCCTTTAAAAATTTGGGTGCTATAACATTTGGTGCGTATATGTTTAGTATTGATATTACCTCATTGTCTACAGTACCCTTTAGAAAGATGTAGTTTCTTTCCTTATCTCTTTAATTAGATTTATTTTTGCTTTTGCTCTGATATCATGATTGCTACCTGTAGTTTTTTTTTTTTACTTTAGCTGAAACTTAATAGATTCTGCTCCAGCCCCTTACCTTTGTTCTGTGTTTCTCTCTGTTTCAAATGTGTTTCTTGTAAACAACAGTGTAGGATTCTAGTTTTTAATCCACTCTGCTATCCGCTTCTGTTTTATGGGGCAGTTCAAATTGTTTCACATTCACACTTATGATTACTAACCGTGTATTTTCTTCTATCTTATTTTTCCCCTGTTTGTACTTCTCTCTCTCTTTTCTTTCACCCTGTTCTTCCTCATTAGTGTTTTGTTTCTGAACACCACCTTCCTCAATCTGTCCTCCCTTCTAACAATGCCCCTCCTTTTCCTGTTCCTTTCCCCTCCTACTTCTTTAAAGGGTAAGATAGATTTCTATACCTGATTGAGTATGTGTTATTCCATCTGAGCCAAATCTGATGAGAGTAGGGTTCAAACAATGCTTACCCCCTTCTTTCCTTCCCTCCACTGTAATAGGTCTTTCACATCTCCTCATGTGAGATAAAATTTACCCCATTCTACCTCTCCCTTCCCTCTTCTCCCAGTATAATCCTTTCTCATCCCTTAATTTTGTTTTTTTATATCATCCAGTCATATTCAACTCATACTTGTGCCCTCTGTTTATGTATCCTCATAACTGCTTAAAGAATGTATTTCCTGCCATCCTATTTTTACCCCTGTTTATCCTTCTCCCTCTCTCCTTTCACTCTGTCCCTCCTCACAAGTATTTTGTTTCTGATCACCGCCTCCCTTCTATCAGTCCTTCCCTCCTTTCTCTTATCCTTCTCCCCTACTACTTCCTTTAGGGTAAGATAGATTACTATATCAAACTGAGTATGTTATTCCTTCTTTGAACCAAATTTGATGAGAATAAGGTTCAAGAGCTTCTTGTCACCCCTCCCATCTTCCCCTCCACAGTAATAGCTCTTTTGTGCCAATTTTACGTGAGATAATTTACCCCATTCTACCTCTCTCTTCCCCTTTCTCCCAGTGTATCCCTCTTCTCACCCCTTAATTTTGTGTTTTTGAGATACGATCCCATCATATTCAACACATACTCCCTGCTCTCTGTTTGTGTATGTTCCTAATTGCTCTAAGAATGATAAAGTTAAGAGTTACAAATATCATCTTCTCATGTAGGGATGTAAACAGTGTAACCTATTGAATCTTTTATGTTTTCTCTTTCCTATTTACCTCTTTATGCTTCTCCTGAGTCTAGTATTTGAAAATAAAATTTACTGTTCAGCTCTGTTCTTTTCATCAAAAATGCTTGAAAGTCCTCTATTTCATTGAATATCCACTTTTTCCCCCCTGAAAGATTATACTCAGTATTTCTGGGTAGGTGATTCTTGATTGTAATCCTACCTCCTTTGCCTTCCAGAATATCATATCCCAAGTTGTCTGGTCCTTTGAGGTAAAAGTTGCTAAGTCCTGTGTTATCTTTTTTTTTTTAATATAAATTTATTTTTAGTTTTCAACATTTACTTCCACAAGATTTTGAGTTCCAAATTTTCACCCCATCTCACCCCTCCCCCCACCCCAAGATGGCATGCATTCTGAATACCCCTTCCTCTAGTCTGCCTTTTCTTCTATCTCTTCCCCCTTCTCTTATCCCCTTTCCCTTCTATTTTCCTGTAGGGCAGGATAGACTTCTGTACCCCATTTCCTGTATTAATCCTGTGTTATCTTGACTGTGGCTCCACAATATTTGAATTATTTTTTTCTGGCTGCTTGCAGTAATTTCTCTTTGACCTGACAATTCTGGAATTTGGCTACAATATTCCTGGGAGTTTTATTTTGGGATCTCTTTCAGGAGGCAATTGGTGGATTCTTTCTATTTTTATTTTTTCTTCTGGTTCTAGGATATCAGGGCAGTTGTCCTTAATAATTTCTTGAAATATGATATCCAGACCCTTTTTTCAATCATGGCTTTCAAGTATCCAATAATTCTTAAATTATCTCTCCTGGATCTATTTTCCAGGACAGTTGTTTTTCCAACAAAACATTTTACATTTTCTTCTATTTTTTCTTCTTCTTTTAATTTTTATTGTTTCTTGATGTCTCATGGAGTCTTTAGCTTCCACTTGCCCAATTTTAATTTTTGAAAAACCATTTTTCTCAATGAGCTTTTTATCTCCTTTTCCATTTGGCCAATTCTCCTGTTTAAAGAGTTGTTTTCTTTAGTGAATTTTTGTACATTTTTTTTCATTTTTTTGTGCTTCTTTTACCAGGCTGTTGACTCTTTTATCAAAATTCTCTTGCAGCAATCTAATTTCTTTTCCCATTATTTTCTTCTACCTCTCTTATTTGATTTTTAAAATTCTTTGTGAGCTTTTCCAGGAGTTCTTTTTGGACCTCACACCAACTCACATTTTTCTTTGAAGTTTCACATATAACTATTTTGACTTTGCTGTCTTCTTCCGACTTTGTGTTTTCATCTGCCCTGTCACTATAGCAACTTTATGTGGTTAGTTCCTTTTGTTTGTTTGTTTGTTTTGCTCCTTTTCCCTGACTATTTCTTGACTTTAAATTTTATGTTAAAGTTGGGCTCTGCTCCAGCGATGGAGGAAGCACTGTCCTAAGTTTCAGGGTTTTGTTTTGGGGTTTTTTTGCTATTATTTTCAGAACTAATTCTGGGAGTCTGTAAGGTTTTGGTTCTTCCAAGGTGGTATGATCCAAGGAGAGATGTATTTACTGCTTTCCTGGCATGTGCTCTGGTCTGTGGGTGACCACAATCATTCTTTTCTGCCCTGGAACTATGACCAGCATCCCTGTACCCCTGCAGTTTTTTGCTCCAGTGTGCTAGTGCCACTCCTGGCCCTGGGACTGAGATATGGGTCTGTGAGCTGATCCCCGTTGGGCCAAGCAGCAGAGTCCTCCCTCTTGTGCCAGCAAAACATCCCATGTAAGCTTCTCACCAGTTGCCTGACCCCCTTACCTTCTATGAACTGAGAATTCCAGGAGTATCTACTGCTGATTAAGTTGCCCCCAAGGCCTTGCTTGCACAGGGGCCATGGGCCTCAATGCTGGCTTACCTGTAGTGCCTATGCTGGACTGTGCTCCAGTTTCGCCCTAGTGAGATAGATCTTTCCTGTTGACCTTCTAAATTTTCATGGGCTGGAAAATTGTTTCATCCCATCCTTTTATTGCTTCTGCCACTTCAGAATTTATTTTGAAGTGTCGTTTTAAAGTTGTTTGTAGGGGAATTTGAAAGAGTTCAGGTGAGTTTTCACCTAACTCTACCATCTTGGTTACAGAAGTCCTCCATTTCCTTTTCTGACTCTCATGTCCTTGGGGATGTCTGTTGGGTCTCATTTGGCACCCAAGTCATTACTACATGATTCTGTGCTATGTGGACATGTGTTTCTCCATCACCTGTCAGGTCACAACAGTGCTGATCATCAGAAGACCATTTGCCTAAAATGAAATTGCTTCCATTTAAGCCATAAACTTGGTAAGGGTGAGGGGTAGAGATGTGGGGCAGGGAGAGAGGCTATTAATGTTATCATAACTTGTGGCCTAGGATAGAATCTACCACCTGCCCTGGCCCAAGGAGAAGAAGCACAGATTCTAGATGATTTGTCCTGTTTCCTTAGACAAATTGATCTCCAGAACGGAACAGAGAAAGGTGATTCATCAATCTGCTACTGTGGGATGAAAAAATGTTTTGAGAATTCCTAACCCTCTTTCCTGTGATTCAAAATTCTGCAGACCATTTAACCCATCTGCAAATTGGTCTTCTGAGTGGAACCAACAGCCAGGAAGAAAAAACAAATTTTGTAGATGAGAAAACCAAGGCACAGAGAGGTCCCCTTTGAAGATTTGAACCCAAATCCTCCTGACTTCAAGCCTAGTGTCCTTTCTGCTAGGACATGCTGCCTAGGCAATCTTAATTAAGATATATATAATAAGCAAATAACAGGCAAATTATGAATTGGGCAATATTTGAGACTCAGAAGTCAGATAGTTTGGGCTGAAAAATAAAGGAATTCTGTGGCCAAGCATAAGCAGGTGGTCATCAACTCATTGCTCATTTCAGGAATTTCCCATATATATATATATATATATATATATATATATTATATATATATATATATATATATATATATAAATGTGTGTGTGTATACACACACACACACACACATATATATGTATATATATATATATGTGTGTGTGTGTGTGTGTATTTAGTGAGGCAATCTGGGTTAAGTGACTTGCCCAGAGTCACATAGCTGGTAAGTGTGTCAAGTGTTTGAGGCTGGATTTGAACTCAGGTCTTCCTCATTCCAAGGCCTGAGCTCTATTCACTTTGCCACCTAGCTGCCCCCCTTTTATATTTTCATAGTGTGTAAAGTACCTGTTTTGTTGTGATAAATACGTAATATTTAGTAGTGAGAGTGGAGGAAACCAGAAGGAGGGTTCATGCATTCCCAATGCCTTGCCCAGATTCCTTGGAGTATTTACGGGAGGTCATGGATAAGAATTGGGCAGGATGGGTTGGCATGCATGGGCTGCAATCTGCACCGCTGGAGAGAGTACTCACATGAGGAGATTTCTGCTATCTGTGTGACCTTGTTTAAGTCCCTTTATTTCTTCTGCTCTGTGGAATGAAGGGATTGGACTAGATGGGCTCTGAGGTCCCTAAATCTATGCTCCTGAGATTTATCCAAGCATCCAACAGATATGTAGCATTTACACAATTTAATAATTCTTCACACCTCTACTCACAGCTCACTTTGGGAAGCACTTTGGAAAAGAGTCCTTTTCTAATTCCTTTCTTCAAAGCTTTGGCTAAGCAAGTCAGTCACCTCCATCCGCCTTGATTTTCTTATCTGTCAAACTGGTCGACAATCCACAAGTACTTATGAACTACCTACTCTCTGGGCCTGTGGTTAGTACTAGACAAAAGTGTGGCACAGAGGGAAGAACGGGGGCTCTACAATCAGAGAGTTTGAGTTCAAACCCTGCTTGTTATGGGTAGTGAGTGACTAAGTTCCTTCCACTTCCTGGGCCTCAGTTTCCTCCAGGGCAAAATCAACCTCAGAATTTCGGTCCTTAGACACAATTCCTGCCCTCAAGAGGCTTCTATTATTATTGCTATGCAATTATTTTTATTCCCCATGCTTTCTTCCCCCATCCTCCCCACTCCCTTTCCTTCCCTCAGCTCTGGGGTCAGTGAAAGGGTTAAAACCTTTCTCTCCAGAGCTAGATCTTTGTTAGGCTGCCAATTTGTGGCCGGGCTAGCTCTGGGGAGGAACTGTCCAGGAGGGAGCCCTCTCCCCGCTGACAGGCAGGTGAGATCAAAGGCAGGCAGCCTGACAAAGGGGCCTGAAGGCAGCCTGGCTGGCCGGCCCTTCAGATCACTCACACGCTAAAGAAATCATGGCATGAGAAAAAATACAGCAGAAAAGGTTCCGAGGTCACTCTTGTTTGGTTTGGATTATTGGTGCCTCCTTTTAAAGCTGGGGAAGGAGAGAAAGCCTGCTAATCACCTTTGAGATTGTCCAGGGGGAGGAGGGAAGGGCAGGCAGTGTCTCTTTTGTGTAGGCCTAGTGGATTGTCTGGAATTAAATGCTGTGCTAAAGGGAAATTCGTTTTGGAAACATTGGCCCACTGCTGGGCAAGGGAGGCTCGAATCAGGCCACCTGGCTGTGCAAACCCATGTTCTGCCCTCCTGGGGCTCCATTAGCTCATGCCACCAAGGGTCATACCATCCTTCCCAAGGAGGTCATGGCTGGGGCCAGCTCAGGGCCCATCTCCACAAAGCTCTGCCACCTGCCCTTTCCCAGTGTCATCCAGAAATGCCCCTTTAAACCTCCTCCAACCAAAACTCTACATTTTACAGAGACAGAAGCCTCATTCACTGGACAGCCCATGGCTCTCCCTGTGTCCTGAAGCTGGCACTTCTGGGGCTCCTGGGAGGCCCAGGGAGATGAACCAAGGCAGAAGTCAATGTTGGCCCCCTGAGCCATGCCAGGGATGATGCCCCCTAGCCCTACTCCAGACATAACCAAGGAGAGGGAGGTGGTAGGAGAATACAAGTGTGTGTGTCTTCTTTTGTTTGAGAAGGAAATTCCCATGGATTGCAAGTTGAGGGCAACAATTTAGTTTGAAAAAGCAAAAATAGGGGGCAGCTAGGTGGCACAGTGGGTAGAGCACCGGCCTTGGAGTCAGGAGGACCTGAGTTCAAATTTGGCCTCAGACACGTAACACTCACTAGCTGTGTGACTCTGAGTAAGTCGTTTAACCCCAAATGCCTCACAAAAAAAAAAAGAAAGAAAAACAACAAATAAAAATGATTTTTTCATCTCTGGAGGTTCAACTTGGAGAGAATCTGTATGTATTTAAAATGAATTCCTTGGTTCCCTCTCTGTGGGCTCCCAGGCAGCTCCCAGACTGTCCCCTCTCCAACTCATCCTCTCCACAGAACTCTCCATTGCCCTCTGACACCTCCTGAATCCAGGAACCCAGGCCCCTCATCCCCCTCCCCCAAAGAATTAATCTTGGAGCCAACCTGAGGCTTGGTCCTCAGACAAAAGGCTGGGCTTCCCATGTTGCCTTAAAACCATGATCGAGCTTGGCTCCATTGACTGAGTCACCTCTACACCACAACAGGATATCTAAAGGAGGAGGAACCTCAAAAGGCCCAGAAAATGCCTAAATCTGTCTCAAGTCTATCAAAGCCAATGATGGGTTTACAGCCTAGTACTGTATGAGTTCATCTTAGCCTTCCTTAAACCTATACATGTTTTGAGGACTGGAGTGACACTGTAAGGGGAGAGAGGGATGGGTGGTCAATAGCATGCTTCTAAACCAACATCTCCACCCAGAAACATGGGAAATGACTGCCAGTGACCAGCCTAGCATTGAACAAAGTGGGAACTCTCTGGCCTGAAGATGCCACAAATTAGCTTTGAATAGTAAGTGGGCAGCAGGACAGGTTGGCCTAGTGATCCCAGAGGTGGGGCTGAAAAGGAGCTCAGGAGCGATCTGGTCCCACTCACTCCTTTAACAAGTGAAGAATGGAGGCCTTAAGTGACCAAGCTGGAATTTGAACTCAGGTCCCTGACTACAGAGCAGCCTATTTCCTATGGTTCTACTCAGCTTCCAGAGTGAGCAGCAGCCCAGTAGGAAGCTCCTAAAACCTGCTGCTGATCCTTCCTCACTGCACCATCCATCTCATCGATCAATCAATCAACATTTATGAAGCACCTACTATATGCCAGGCACTGTGTTAAATGCTGGGGATACAAAAACAGGCAAAAGACACTCCCTGCCCTCAAGGACTTACAATTTAATGAGGGAGGCAGCATGCAGACAAATATAGACAAAGTAAACCATATTTACAGGATAAATAGGAAATAACTAACAGAGGGAAGGCATTCGATTTAAGAGAAGTTGTGGAAGGCTTCCTGTAGCAGGTAGGATTTTCATTGGGCCTTAAAGGCAGCCAGGTAGTCAGTAGTCAGAGCAGAAGAGGGAGAGGTTCCAGGTGTGGGGACCAGCCAGAGAGAATGCCCAGAGCCGAGAGATGGTGAGGTTGTATTTATGTCTATGAGGTCTTATGTCTCTACAGGGCCTGGAGATCTGCAGCGTGGATCACTCAGAGAATAAAGACCAAAGAACCTAGGGGTTCCCTCCTGATCTTGAAAGGTGCCGCACTCAAGAGATGGGAACTCTTGTCATAGAAGTGCTGGCTGAGGTCCTGGGATCACAGCTCTCAGAGCTGGAAAGGATCTCAAGGGTGAGTTCATAGGCCTTCTCTTCCAGAAACAGCTCCAATGGTTTCCACAATTATCTCTGTGGAAACAATGTCAACCAAAGTGATATGAGGATCCCATGATGGGATTGAGAATTTTAACTTGGAAGAGTGAGAAGATCTGGGGAGATCTTGAAGGATTGTGAAGGAGAAGGGGCCCAGACTTATTCCACTTGACTGGGATCAATGGGGGATGTTGCCAAGAGGTCAATGGAAGTCTAAGTAAGGGGGAACTTCCTAATCCCAGAACCCTTTCTCTAAAGGTCTTCACACAAAGACTGGACAACCACTTGTCAGGGATGTTGGAGACAAGATTCTTGGTCAAGTCTGGGTTAGACTGAACTCCTTTCCATCTCTGAAACTTTGGGAAAGCCCAGCCACTGACAGCCACAAGATCTAGAACTTAGGAGTCCTCCTTAAAGACCCTCCTCCTCCACAGATTCCCTCTTCCGTGACACATTGAGGCATTCAGGGGCACACTGTCCTCGGCCTCAAATTTAGTTTTCCTAATCTGTTCCTGACCCTGGTCATAGGGTCTTCTCTTATAGAATCGGGGAGGGTGGGCTTTTCTTAAAGGCCCAAAATCTAGCTCTCCATGGGTTCCCAGGCCATTAGAAAAAGTAACCCCACCTTTTCATTCCCATGAGATACTGCTAATCATGAAAAGACTCCTCTTCACGTCTGTGAATCTAGCCTCATATTACATAGAACACTGAAGTGCTGGGCACTAGCCTGGGAGTGTGGAGACCTAGATTTCCCACAAGTCAGCTGTGGAATCTTCTGAGAGTCACTTTCCCTCTTCTGTGAAATGGGGATGATGATAACTACCTGCCAGGGGTCAATAAGAAATGCAAAAATGTCTGCAAAGGGTTTTTCAAGCCTGAAAGCTCCTTTCAAGCCCTATGGGGCCATTAGTCATTATTAGCAAGTGAAAAGGCTTCCGTGGGTGTCCAGACAGAGCCAAATGGAGATCTGCCTGTCCATGGACAAATGATTCCAAGACTTGCTCATTATCCCCTCTTAGGAGTTCAAAATAGGAGGCATATCCCAGTTAATTGCACTCTAGTGTTTCCAGGCTTCACTTTACCTGGGGTAAGGGTTGGGGAGAGGTGGGAAAGGACTGTGGTCTAAGAACACAAGTGCATAGCTAGCTGGCTGGCATCTAGAACTTGGGAGGCTGATAGCTACAGACAAGGGATTATAGGTGTTTAAGCCCATAGGACAGAATTAGGCTCCAGGGATGGAAGCTTCCAAGGTGCCCATTTAGGCAGGATGTCCGGGCAATCTCTCTCACTGCCCCAAAGCAGAATGGATTTCCTTGGAGATAAGGGATTCCCCATTGACAGAGATCTTCAAGGGGAGTTTGAGTGACCCCTTGTCCAGAGGACCCTTATATAAGATTGAGGTGTCCTCAATGGCCACTGAGGCACCTTCCAGCCGTGAGATTCTGGGCCCCAGGCTCATGCATCATCTGTGCCTGGTCTACTGCCCCCTTAGAAAAATTACTCAGCAGCCCCCTGGAAATCTACTTTCTTTAAACCTTTATTTTTTTTAAAATTTGTGCCATTTCAAAAAATATGATTTTTTTTAAAATGACACATCTTAAATTTAATAATTTATTGTAAATTTGTGGGTTTTCTCCTGCATTGAAATTTTGATGATGCAATGTTGTGACATGTAACCTTATAGTATCATATTGCAAACAAGTCATTACTCCAACATATTCCTGCTGATGAATGCTGGACTTCCTGGTAATGCCACACATGCTCACCTACCAACATTTGCTCGTTAAGACCTGCCTTCATACTTGACCGCTGATTAGTTATCACTTGCATTTTTTGTGTTTGTTTGGAAAATAATGTAATCACTGTGACTTCACTCTGTTACACAACAGACGAAACGTGTACAAATGGTTTTTCAAAATTTTCTTCTCTTTTCTTCTTTCTTTATGCTTCCACTGCCCCCTTATTTTTATTCAATGCCTTCCCGTTGCACCTGAGGCTACTACTGCCCCCGAATCATTCCAACACCCCCAGAGGTGGTATCACTCACTCTGGAAATCTACGGAAATCGCTGAACTTCGGAGTCAGTTTCCTCTTCTCTAAAATGGGGAGAACAAAGCCTGTGGCACCTGCCCCATCAAATCGTATGATGATCAAGGGGGAATAGTATATTTAGAATACTTTGCAAGCCTAAAAGCCCTGTATAAATGCCAGTTCTTAATACGTCTTTTGTGATAGAAAGGGGGGATTTTAGCCTAGACCTCAAGGAAGCCAGGAAAGCCGGGAAGGGGAGATGAGGAGGAGAGAGTTCTGGGCATGGGTGATGGCCAGAGACCATGCTGGGTGTCAGGAGATGGGACAGCCAGGAGGCCAGTGTCATGGGATAGAAGAGCCATGTACAGCTATAACATGTAAGGAGACTGGAAAGGGGAGGGTGAAAGCAGCTTATGAAGGGCCACTGGAGCTGTCTGAGGCAGAATTCAAACTCAGCACTCTATCCATTATGCCAACTAATTGGTTTCCTTTCTCCCTCCATTTCCCTTCCCTCCCTTTCTTTCTTCCCCCCTCTCTCCCATCCTTTCCTCTTTCCTTCCATTTTCCTGCCTCCATCCCTTCTTCTCCCCCTTCCCTCCCTCCCTTCTTTCCTTCCTTTCTTCCTTCCATCTATCCTTCCTTCTTTTCTTCCTCCCTCCCTCCACTTTCCCTCCCTCCCTCATCTCCTCTCTCCTTAATGTCTTTTTTGTTTATCCTAAAATGCTTACCTATTCACACATATCAAAGCCCTGCTTCTGTTCCTTTTGTATAAAAGTATTTTAGGATTTTGGAGACTAAAAACACCTTAGGTCATCACCCATAAAATGGTGGGGCCAAAAGAAATTTTACAGATTGTCATGGTTTTGCAGAGGAGGAAACTGAGGCCCAGAGTGGGGCAAGGTGAGCTAGCTAGGAAGTAGCAGAGTCAGTGTTGAAATCCAGCCCCTCTGATGCCAAATCCACAAGTTGTGTTCTTCCTTCACTTGAGGGTAAATATGGTTCAGACTCTGGTGTCCTCATTTGGGCTAATCCATTGATCTGCGCACAGACATGGATGGAGGCCCTGGGCCTCTCCCTAGAGGTGACTGGAGGCTGGAGATCCAGTGTGCTGAGACATTGGGAAGGTTGGGCCAGAGGGCCTCTGGGATCATCTTCTACTAACCAAGGCTCTGGTCCTTCTATTCCACCATGGCTCGGCGCTAGGCCATAACAATCAATCAGTCACTCAGCAAGCACTTTTAAAAGCAGCTACTAGACACCAGGCATGGTGCCAGACAGTGAGGAAACAGGGACAAAAATGATGCTGTCCTTGAGAGCGAGAAGCTTGCCTTCCCCGTGAAGCTGGTGAGTGATCACAAAACGAACTCCAGGTGGCTTCAGGAGAGCTGACACAAGCAGCTGGGAGAGCCGGGAAAGGCCTCGTGGCAAAGGTAGTGCTTGGCCTGAGTTCTGAAGCAAGTCAGGGATTCTGCAAGAAGGCAAGGAGGGGGGAGATGAGAGCATCTCAGGCACCGGGGACCCCTGCGCACAGGCAGAGATGAGAGCTTCGAGGAAGAGGAGCAGGCTGGGGGCAGGGTGACCCTAGGCAAGCCTCTCAATCACCCTCGTCATTAGTTTCCTCATCTGTAAAATGGAGTTGATAGTAGCAGCTTTTTCACAGGGTTGTTAAAACAATGAGTGAACTAAACATTTATTAAGTGTTTACTATGTGCAAAGTCCTGTGCTAAGTGGCAGGGATGCAATCGGAAAAGAGAGCTCTTCTCTCAAGGAGATCACATTTGAATTCGGAAGACAACCCATTTATGGAAAGTTTCAGCTGCAAGTCGGGTGGAAGGTCCCATGGTCCTTAGGGGGCGGCAGCAAAGCAGATGCTAATAATGCCTCTTCTTGAATGTCATTTCCATTGATAAAAATCCTCTCATATTGTTGTAAGGTTCAAAGGAGAGAACCCACGCCAAAGCACTTTACAAGCTTTGAGTTGCTGTGTAAAGAGTAGTTCTGAGAATGTAGAAGGCCTTGTTTCGCCCACCCCACCCCCCTTTGATGGGAGGCTTTAGGGCTGGGCTTGGCTCATTTGCCTATGTTCCGCCTCCAGGGCTGCAGCTATTTCTAAAAGACCAACAAATATGAACAGAAATCAGGCAGAAATTGTTGCGGCATTGACCTGGTTGGAAGGTCCGTCACTGAGCATATTTCTCCAGGGGCTGAGCCTGGAAATAAATGGTCCCAAGATACTTTGAGCTTCTAATCTTAATGGATTGTATGTTGGAGCAGGGAAATATGATGACAATAATCTGGAGCATTAATATATACACACATGCATACATACATGTGTGTATATGTGTGCATGTGTGTACATGCGTATTGTGTGTACGTGTGTATATCTCTGTGTGTGTCATTATCAGAGCCTCACAACTACAGATGAAGATGCTTAGGCTTTGAGAGATGAAGTGGCTTTGTCATAATTGCACAGCTCCCAAGTATGAGAGCTTGGATTTGAACCCAGGTCTTCCTGATTCCAAGTCCAACACTATCCATGAGGCAAACCTGCCTCTTCTTAGGTGGGTGCCTGGGGGAAGGTGTCTAAAAAGGGGGTGGGGCAGGTTTCTGCTCCTGGGGTATTAATGAGTTCTGGTGGAGGACAACAGCAATAGCCAGAATCCAAATATCTCAGGGAGAAGTTCTTTTTTGTACTGGACTAAGCAGGGAGGGTGGAAAAATCCTTGGGCATCTTTGGAGACTGGCTGGAGCCCTCAGCAGAGCCCCAAAGATTTGGCCCCAGTCCTCACCTTCCCAGGCCAGCATAGCTGTGGGATAAGAGACAGGACTTGTCCCAAAACATGGGATCATAAATAGAAGAAACAAGATCCATTCTGTAAGTCAGTCAGACAGCTTGTGAATCACCCCTAGGGCTGCACTGAATCCTGGGTCCCATTGGATTAGGACTGATAATGGGTTCATAATTGGGCAGGGAGGCAGAGAAGGGTGTGGGGGGAGGAGGTCCCCTCTGGAGCCTCCTCCTGCACCCTTCCCCCCATTTATTGTTCTACAAATTGTGACTTCCTCTTCCACTTAGTCTAGATCAGATTTCAGCCTAGAATATGTCAGAAGATGGAGAGGGAGAGAGTCTGGGAGGACCAGTAGAGAGGGGTGTGTGGGGAGGCTGCTATTGTTGCTTCTTAGCCTTCCTAGAAGAGACTTTAGTATCTCTCCCTAGGCTCCAGCCCTGCCCATTCCAGGAAGTCAGGACCAGAACTCAAGAGGGGCTTGGTGTGGCCCTATTTTTAGAACACCTTTTTTTTTTTTTGGCTCACTGGGTGGGGTAGAGGAAATAGTATACACGGATGCGTGTGTATGTATCCCAGCCTGTGTGTGCTATGTGTCTGTGCCTGGGAATGCATGAGGTGGATATGAGTGGGTGCAGGTGTACCTGCCAGTGCATTCTTTCTCTGTGCACACACATGTGGGGGAGGGGTTCCAATGACAGTCTCGCCTTTCTTTCCCTCAGGTGGGGGGGGGGCTTCTAGATACCCACACCACACAATAGGTAGGAAGTTCTGGGCTCTGGAAGAGGGGACCCCACCTTCGAGTTGAACCTAAAGTGCTTGATTTTGCATTCTGGCCATAGCATCCCAGTCCTTACTCCCTAGACCCACCTCCCCCGACCACCTAGGTGTGGCTGCTAGAAACTCCCTCCAGGCGCTGCTGGAAGTCAGCAGCCCAGAGAGGCTGGGACCTTAGATAGGGCTCCACGAACCAGGCGGACAGATCTACTGTTCCCAGGGATGGGGTCGGTCTGAAGCCCGAATGGGGGGCAGGGAAAGGGACCGGGAGCAGGGGTCTCCTCCAGGCGCCTTGAGCTTCCCAGTGATTACGGGCTGCTGGGGTGCTTGGGGGCTGCTTCAGGGACGTAATTAACAAAGATTTCCAGAGAGAGCAGAGACCACATCTGAAGTCCCACCCTCTGCTCGAAGGGAGACCACATCAAACAGACCCTCCTTTCTTCTCCCTCCTCTTCCTCCTCCCCCACTCCTTTAAAAAAAAAAAGGAAAAAAAATAGTCCCCAGCTCCAGGAATGGGGCTGGCAGCTTCCAGAGTAGAGAGGATGGGGGGTAGGGAGGTAGGGACTCGGGAGGTGGCTGGCCAGGGACAGTAAGGCAACTGGTGTGAGGCCGTGAGGGGAGGAGGGTGGTACCGGGAAGGAGAGGAGACCCCTTGTCCCAGCCAAAAGCCCAGCTTTTGGGGATGAAGGGGCGGATGCTTTGGACATCAGGGATGCGGTGACTGAATGGGGTGCAGAAATTAGGGATGAAGGGGAGGCCCAGGATACCGTTATCTGCTCCGGGAACTAGCCCATCCCCGGGACGACCTCTCTGCCCTTACCGAGAGCTGAGAGCTCAGGGACTGGACGCGGGCCCGGGGCAGGGGAGATACCCAAAGGCGGCAGTGCTGGGGAGATGATGGCGGTAATTAGCAAAATCGTCCCCATAATGGGAGCAAGCTGGAAGCAATTTGCGGAGCAGTTATTAACCGGTCGTTCCTCCACCCACAGGCGGGGGGTCGGCTTTAATATCTAGGAGCTGGGGCCCGCCAGGAGGAGCAGAACCACGGCCCCGGGTGGCCCTGGCCCTGCACCGACGGCGCGGATTTAGGGTCCGCTCACTGGGGCTCCAGTCCCGATACACGAGTCGAGCTGGCCAGACCTGCCTCGGGAGGCCCGCTTGCATATCTCTTTCCCAGGCCTTACCATCTCTTGGTGAACCTTCATTTCCTTATGGGCGTACTCAGAACTACCTTTCGGGGCTGTTGTAAGGATACAATGAGGCGATGTGTGTAAAGGGTTTTATAAAGTGAAAAGTTTAGATACACGTCAGATGTTATTACTGGGTTTTTTTTTGGGGGGGTTGTATATTTTCTTTTTTTAAAAAATTACTTTTATGAAACACACTCTACCTCTTCCCCTGGCCAGCTGAAGGCTCTCCAGTGGACAGATGTGAAGGGGTAGCTGAAGAAGTCGGGGTTCAAGGAGCACATCCCTGCTCTGCCCCACCCAGCCCAGGAAAGTGAGCAGCCATGTCAACGTGTGGGGTGGGCTATCCAAGGTCAGCCTCCCCACATTCCCCCTCACCCCCCATAGACTCCAGACTTCCAGAAAGTGGATTCAGAAACACTTGGTCTCCCAGCTGGAAGGGACTTCAGAAGCGGCCCACTCTGCCTCTGAAATGAACAAGAACCCATGCCCTGCCTTGGCTCAAAGCCCTCTGGGAGGAGAAGGACCTGCGACTCCCTCCCTCCTCCCAAGGCTCCCCTGTCCACTTTGGGTTGCTGGGACAGTGAGGAAGTGTTTGCTTATATTCAACCAGACCCTGCTCCCTTCACCATCACCCCTCCTAGTTCTGTTCCCTGGAGCCAAATCTAAGTGTAATCTGTCTTCCACATGGGACAGCCTTCTTATCCTAGCTATTAGTTCTCACGTGTGCCTGGTCTCTCCCCTTCCCAGCTAAGCCTTTAGCCTACCCTTCTATGGTGAGATCTTTACTTCCTTCCCAACCCAGACTGTTCTCCACTGGGCTCTCTCCAGCTGAGCAAAAGCCTCCCTACACTGCGGCACCTAGACCTGAGCATGGCCCTGTAGATGGGGTCTCAAGAGGTCAGTGAGCTCCAAGACTGAGTATACTGGCCTGTACACCCATACCCACACATCTCCACATATCCCCTCCTTATTTGTTTCTGCTCCAGAGACTTCAGAGACTGCCGGGGCAAAGAGAGAAGGAGGCAAACGAAGAGACTTAGTGACTGAGGAGCCAGGAAAAACAAAAAACAACCACTCCTATTGTGCCTGTGGGTACCTGACCTGTGGCCAGCTCTTCCAATAATGACAGATGAAGGCTCAGAATGTTGACACTGGGTAGGGGAGCCAGGCTCAAGTCCACAAGCAAGATGAGGAGACAATATTTGGGGAATGAACTTGAGGGCACAGCCTTGACCCCATTCCCACCACCCAGACAAATTGATGGAGGATTAATTGGTTGGGGAATGGGGTTGTGATGTGTGTGTGTGGGAGGGAAGGGTAAGGGGTAATGCCCGCTTAGGAGACTCGAATCCAATTCAATAAGCTTTGGTTATTAAGCACCAAGAATGCAGAGTCCTATACAGAAAACTCTAGGAGAAACCAAAGTTAGAGAAATAGCCCACCCTGCCCTCAAGTAATCTACCCCATAATAAAGGAACAGAACACCCAAAAATAATAAAGAGAAAAAAGCTTCGATATTGCTCCATTTCTCCAACTAAATTGGAGGAGAGACAGATGCAGCAGAGAGGATCAAACCAAGAGCTGCATGAATGGGGAAGGGGGAAGGTCATTACTGACTGGAGAGATGGGTTTGGCGTCCCCAGGATTGAGACATTGGAGTTGGGCTTTAAAGGATAGGAGAGGAATTCTAAACTATAGGGGGGAGGTGAGCACAGGAGTAGGTAGGAGGTGAGCCACAGCAGTAGGGAACAGCCTGAGCAACAGTCAGAACTGGAGGATGGGACCTGGATAGTACCCAACTACACTACAGAATGCAGGAAGGGGAGTAATTTGAGATAGGGCTGTGAAGGGGCCAGACTGTGGAGGGCCTTGAATGGTTAGCAACAAGTCTGAATTTGGGCAGATGATGAGCTATACAAGAAGTCCTAGACTATGAAAGCATCAGGAACTGCAAGGGTACTTCGTCTAACCCCCGGCCTCTGAGGTCCCTTCCAGTGGAGGAGAGGAGAAGAGAGGAGATTGAAAACAGGATTTCTTCTTAAGGAAATCTGGCTCCTAATAGTGTATCTTGAATGTTTGTTGAATTGACTTGAACTGAATTGAATTAAAGGGCACTTCCTTGCCTTCTGATGGCCAGCATTAAAGTGTCAGGTTAAATGGGACAAATTAATCACTCTCATTTCCCAAATTGTGCCCCCCAAAGCTCTTGATTTTCAGCCATTTCAGATGCAAATTTAATTAACGAGTTTCCTGGAGCTGGCACCTAGACAGATTCATTCTGGAGAGAAGGCTCTTCTCTGTCTCTCTGTCTGGGAGCGTCCCTCTCCCCTCCTAGTCTGTCGGTCTTTCATCCATCTGTCTGGTTTTGCCTCTGTTTCAGTCACTATCGGTTTCTATGTGTGTCTTTGTCTCTATCTCTCCAGCTCTCTGTCTCTCTCTGTCTCTTCTGTCTCTCTGTCTCTCTCTCTGTCTCCTGTTCTCTCTGTCTAGGCCTTTGCCCGTGTGTGTGTGTGTGTGTGTGTGTGTGTGTGTGCGTGTGTGTTCCACTCTCTCATCCTCTATCACTCCTGCACCCCGGGGGGGGCACCCAGATGAGGCTGTCCAAGAATCTCCCAGCCCTCCCTTCTGGTCCAGCATGGCAGCGTTTGGCGTTAGCGCGGGAGGCCGGCCGGTTCCCTTTGCTTTAGGCCAAGCTATTTGGCCTTCGGTCAGTTCGTGGAACCCAGGGGCAAATGGGAGCGAAGGTCTATCTCAGCATCTTTGCGCAGAGTTCGGGGGCAAGGAGCAACGCCTCAGAACGCAACGAGGATTAGCTGAGCCTCCTCTCTGCCCCTCGCCCCACCCCAGCACCCCAGAAGTGCTCTACGCAGGCGGCTCTGGGGCCCAGGGCTTTTCCCCCTGGGAGGAAGATGACGGGAAGAGCGGAAAATCAAGGCTCCCTCACCACTGGTCTGTGAGAAACACCCGCACGCTCACCGAAATCTCAGTCACACGCACACGCATACATACACCCACTCACTTGCACACGCGTATGAACACGCACGCACACATGGACACACGCACGCACTGGCACATGCACAAAAACATGCATGCACAGTCGCACACATGCACACAAACATACATGCACACATACGCAAGCGCGGACACACACGTTTGCTTGCCGCACTCTCTCCGGGTATCGGCCCCCAGCAGTTGGAGTTTGCGTCCTCCTTTATCATTCTCCGTCTTTTAAATGTGCATTTTTAAAAAACCCCCACCCAACCCCGCCCCTCGTTGTTTTAAGGCCACATCAGTCATCCCGCTTGTCACTATTGTGATTTGGGACTGATGGGGGGGGTGCTTGACAGACAGACCCCAGGCCCCGCTGACTTGAAATCCTTAATGTATAATTTTCGGACGTGTAATTGGTCTTCAGGGGAGTGGGGGAAGGGAAGAGGTCTTTCAAAGCGGGGTTGGGGGGGCGGAAGAGAAGGAGAGAGGGAGAGGGGGAGAGAGAGGGAAAAGGGAGAGGCCGGGCCAAGAGACGCTGTGCCCTCAGACTGAGCACCGCGGCGGAGCTCCGGCGGGTGTGTGCACCTCCGTGCGCCCGCGTGCTCGTTCCTCACTCTTTGTGTGGGGTGCGGCTTGTCCCTAGGGGCGGGGAGTAGGGGATCCTGTGTGGGAAACGCCAAGACCTCTCCTCCAGGGCCCACGGGAGGGCAGGGGAGGGGAGTTCCCGCACGACTGCGGGACGCCTCCCTCCCTCCCTCCCCCCCTTCTCTCCCTTCTCCTGCCTCTCTCTCTTTTCTTCCCTTCCTGCTCTCCATCAACTGGCCTCAGAACTCTATTGTTGCCAGAGAGGCCTTTTATTTCTATGCTCTCTCCATCAACAGAAATTTTTTCCCAGTCAAAAATTTACCGGGCTTCTCCTCCAGTCTATCTCTTTTTCTGTCTCCCCTTCCCCTCTTCTCCTCCTTCCCTTCCCTCCCTCTCCCTTTCTCTCTCTCCCTCCCTCCCTCCCTCCTTCTCCTTCACCTTCTCCCCGACTTTGTTGTGCTCCGCCTGGCTGCTCTCTCACTGATTTGAGGCTCCAGAGGGCAGGCGGACCTGAGAAGGGGAAGAGGGTACTGAGGGTCCCAGAGGGCCTCCGCTCCCCATCCCCGCCGCACGCTGTTGGGGCTTCGCAGCTCGGCTGGAGGCTGTCGGGGCTGCGGAGCCTCGGCTGCGGGTTCATGGGCGCCCGAGGGGCGCTCCGCCCCCACCTCCAGCCCGCTCCGGGTCTCTGTAGTAGCCTGAGCGTCCTTGTCACCATGCCACAATGGTCCTGATCTGGCTCCTGGTATTCAGTCTGCTCCATCCCAGCGGGCAGGCGGCGTGGGCCCTGGGCCTGGCTCAGCCAGGGCCCGCCAGGGAGGCAGAGACTGGGGCCCCAGAGGTCCGGCTCCGTAGAGATGCCGGGGGCCGAGGTGGTGTCTATGAGCACCTTGGCGGAGCGCCCCGGCGCAGGAAGCTCTACTGCGCCACCAAATACCACCTGCAGATCCCCCCCAGCGGCCGGGTCGGCGGCAGCCTGGAGAACAGCGTCTACAGTGAGTACCGCCCGCCAGCTGGACCTGGGGGAGCAGGGAGCGTCGGAAGAGGGACGGCTCTGGCCGAGGACTACAAGGACAAGGACGGGGACCGGGACAGGCACGGGGGTGGGGGCAGGTTCGGAGATATACACGGCAATGGGGCTGGAAGGGCGCAATACCGGACTGGGTTAGGAACGAGGACAGGGACAGGGACCGGGACAGGACGGGAAAGGAACAGAGACAAGCTTTGTCAGGGGGTGGATGCTCGGGGTGGCATTGGCACCTCCCTCTCTCAGGCCCAGGCTGAACCGGTGGGGAAGGGCTTCCTGATTCTGACCACTCTCGGGGGCTATGAGTTTCGGGGAGCCAATGTGTCACGTTATACGACGGTTCGTTACTAGTATTGCCGTGTTCCTGACACTTATTCCCAGTGCCAGCCAGATCGAGGAGCCTCAGGCTCTCTGCCTAGCGCAGTACTGTGCCCTAGTCAGGCTGTGTAGCTGCCCTTCCCGGCATTTCGGGATTGTGGGCTTATCCCCTTTGGAGGCAGTACAGAAGATAAATCTGCCTTTCCCCTCCCACTCCGGTCCTCGGCTCCCCCCCCACCCCAGTTTTTTCCTCTCAGGGTACAAATTTCACACACACACACACACACACAACACACACACACACACACACACAGAGACACGCACACGACACCATCTCTCCTCGCTCTCCCCGGGTCCCCAGGCCTCACTGTCCTGCGGAGCGTGTGCTCACAGAGGGTAGATGCTCTGTGCGCCCCTGGGGAGGGGATAGGTTGGACCTTGGAGTCTCAGTGCTTAGCCCCTTAGACTGCCCTTCTCCACCCCACTGCCCAGCCTCATTAACCCACCCTAGGAGAGTCTCAGCTCAGAAATGGCATCTCTGCCGAGCTTCGAAATAGATTTGGGAGGACGGGGGATTAAGAAAGTGTGCAGCGGCCACATCGAACCCACGTGCAGAGGGCTCGTTCCTCACCACTTTCCTTCAGCCTGACTCAAACTCCTGCCCAGACCCCATAGGGGTTTTTCTTACAATGCCCCAGTCCTGCTGCCCAGGCCCTTCCACCACCACTCCCTCCTGTTCCCGATGCCGGGGAGGATCGCGGGAGCTCTGCTGGGTATATTCAGTGCGTCGGGCAGCTTGAGAGAGCTGGGAATGGGATGGGGCGAGGGTCAAGAAATTAGGCGTCTGGGGAACCAGGAAGTCGAGGGACGGAAGAACTAGGAAGCTCAGCTACTAGGGGCTGGCCTCGCCACTCTGGTGGGCTCTATGTGCTTCCAACGTGGGTGCTGACCAGGGCGAGCTGAACGCGCGGACTCGGAAGAGGTCCCCGAGCGCTTCGATAGGATGGATAAAAGTGGCTATACTGCAGATTCCTATTCTTCCGGGAGGAGGAAGGTTAGTTAGTTCCGAACTATCCTGGAATGATCCTTGTCTTCTGAAACCTCGCTTTAGGCCTGGAAACTGGGATGTTTCTCTTCCCTGTCCTGGCCCAGGGTGCAGTACGCAGAAGGACTCAGGGCACAGGGTGCAGGACTCCAATCCCAAAGCACGGCACCCGGTATGAGTCGGGGCCGAGAAGGTGCAGGGGCCGTGGAGTAGAGTATAGGCGGTCCCAGGGCACTGTAGCGTATAGGTCGCAGAAAGACGGTGACCCGGGACAGGGCAGTAACCTGCACTCTCCCTGTGAATTGGCCAGCCTCGAGGTGGCTGGGGGGTGGGGGGGATGCGGAAGCTGCGGAGGTCTGGCTGAAGGCGGCGAAGGAAAACCGCGGTTTCCTAAAGGAAACCTCCAGCCACCAAAAGGCTTTTTTGAAGCATCATCCTTCAGAGTTCATTAAACTGGGTGATAGAAACCAGCTGTCACCCTCGTTATCCCCCGGCGGTCAGGAAATGAGGTGCTGATCAAGAATTTGTTTGGGAGTGGTGGGGGGATAAAAACAATTCCCACACATGTGTGTGCCTCCAAGTGCCAAAAGGATGGTTCCCCCTCCCCTTCTTTAACCAGCCCCTACATCCTAGTGCTGAACTCTACGACCTTGGTGTGGCAGAACTGGGAAGGCCAGGTGTCTGGCAGATCTGGCTTCTGGCCCTTTTCTTCTGCTTATTAATGCCAGTAAGGGTGATGCTAACGGTGGTGATGGATAGAGCTTCCAGGGGGAGCCCGGAAAGATGATATCCTTTGCCCCTGGCCCTGGTAGCTTGGCTCCTCATAGGGGTCCTATTTCATTCCCATGGCTTCCAACATGTTTGCCTCTCCCCCCACACCCATCCTCAACTGCCCAGAACTTCAGTAGCCTCTAACCCTTTGGCTCCCCACCACTCCAACCCAGAACCAATCACTTGTCCTTCGTCCCAAGGAAAGGGCTCTTTACCTCCTTGGCTTCTGACCCTGGGACAGAGGGGCCAGTATGGCTAAGCTTTGCCTTTCATTGGATTCTGGCTCTCCCAGACATCCTGTGATTGCTTCCAGGTAAGAGCCCCTTGGGGGCCAAGCCACTTAGGGTTGTATCCAAGCCTCCAGGTGTAGCCTGCCCCCTCCCATCTTCCCCTCTAGAAGACCTGAGGGGAGGCCATTGTCCTCTAAAGGAGACCTTTGCAGCCAATCTCAGAGAGTCAAGAGCTCCCCTGTCTCTCAGAAAAGGATTTAGACCTTTTTTCTTCTTTTCCTTTCTTTCTGTCTTTTTTTTTTAATAGACACAGGGGATTAGGGAACTCTGGTTCAATGTCAGGGCTTGGCCTTGGGAAGCTTCTGGAGTCTCAATTAATCAGCCAGGAATGTGCTTGGAGAGTAGGGGCCCAGCTTTAGCCAGGTCCTTCTTTCTTTGTCCAAATGCCTCCTTGCTTTAGAGAGGCCCTGGTGGGTGGCTTTTCTCTCCCGGGGCTTTGAAGTTATTTTAAAGAGAAGTAAGGGGCACTAGTGGTCAGCAGGGATGGCATACATTTCAACTTCTGGCTGGGCACAGGGGTATCACTAACCTTCAACACCAAGGATTCATTCTACTCTGTTTCTGTTCCTAGGTATCCTAGAAATCACAGCAGTGGAAGTTGGAATTGTGGCCATAAAGGGACTGTTTTCTGGGCGCTATCTGGCAATGAACAAACGAGGAAGACTTTATGCCTCGGTAAGCCTGGCTTTGATACCTCGGTGTCTGGGTTTGCCTAACCTAAAACCCAAGCAATGCCCACTAGACTGATTAGGTGGGCTGCTGGTCCCATTTGCCAAAGGCCTCAGAAGGTAAACAATGTTGAGAGAGCCCAAGGAGACATGAAGAGGAACCAAGGCCAGAATCTAGGTTTCCTTCTCTAGACAAAGTACTTTTCCAGTCTGGACCCAAGTTTTCTCATCTGCAAAAAGCAGGGCTGGGTTGAAGAATCGGGAGTGGCCCTCCCCAAAGTCTCTGAAGTAGCCCCCCAAACCTTGTTATAGTTATTGAATGTCCACACAAGCAGATGGAACCCAGATCATCCAATTCAGAAAAGAACTGATACTGTGGAGCTGATGTAGGGGGGAGTGCTAAGCGCATTTGAACTCAAAGACCTAGAATGGCTTTGCTATTTAATGTCAATCAATGAGCATTTATTAAGCACTTATCATATGTCAGATGCAGTGCTAAATGCTGGGGACCCAAAGAAAGAGAAGTGGGCCTGACCTCAGGGAGCTCACATTCTAATGGGACACTCAAATACCAAAGCAACTAGGTACATACAAGATACAAACAGAGTAGACAGGAGGTAATCTGAGAGGGCAAGGGATGGAGGTGGGGAACCAAAGGAAAGACGGACCTGGAAAATCCATCTGCAGAAGGTGGGATTTGAGCTGAATCTTGGAGGAAGCCAGGCATCCTAAGAGGCAGAGGTAAGGACAGAGCATTCTAGGCAGAGGGGAAAGTCAGTGGGAAGTCCTGTAAACTGGAGATTGGAGTCTCTTGTTGGAGAAAAAACAAATAGTAGACCAGTGTGAGTGGAAGGGAGTAAAATCTAAGAAGACTGGAAAGGTTGGAAGGGGTCAGATGATGAAGGTCTTTAAATAACAACCACAAGGATTTTTATTTGATCTTGAGAGTAATAAGTAGCCTGGGGAGCTTGTGGAGGTGGGTGTGGGGAGCATGGGCTCAGGTCTAAGACCAGAGTCTTAGAAAAATCTTGGCAACTTATACTGAGTGGAAGACGGATTAGAGTGGGGAGATTTGAGGCAGGAAGGTCAATTTGAAGGCTTCTGCAGTAAATTGCCCAGGTGAGAGGTGATGAGAGTCTGTGCTAGGGTGGTGACTGTGTGAACTGAGAGAACTAGGGGAGGTATTCAAGGGGTGGTATAAAGGTAGAAATGGAAATGTTTGGCCACAGATTGGATACACAGGATGAGTGAGAGTCAAGGATAGCACCAGATAACAGAATCTCAGAGGTAGGAAAGACCTCTGTGACCACCTGGTCTAACTCCCTCCCCCAACCCCTCCCAGCCCTAAAATTCACCAGACAAAAGATCTGTCTGTTGTTGCTTAAAGACTGAGAGGGATGATGAGTCTGCTTCTGGAGGCTGCCCATTTCACTTTGGGACAGCTCTAACCATTGGGCAGTTGGTCCTGACATCAAGCAATCAACAATCCTACTATGTGGCAACCACTATGCCAAGAGCTGCGAAATCAAGTCTAAATTTGCCATGATGATTACCAGTCACTGCTCCTGGTTCTGTCCTCTGGGGACAAGCAGAAGGTTTTGTTTTGTTTTTACCATGTACCAGTCTTCCACGTAAGAGGAATCTTGGGAAAGTGCCTTTCCATAACTGGGCCTCAATTTCCTGATCTGTAAAAAGTGCTGGTTAGATAAGATGGTGTCTATCCTTTGAGCTCCAAATGCTCTGGTTCTATAACCTCAGGTGAAAGTATGACTTTTCTTAGACCAAAGGTCACTTTAGGATTATTGGTTTATAACTAAGGAATCTCAGAAGAAATTTAGTCCAAACCTCTTCATTTTATAGATGAGGAAATTGAGACTTAAGGAAGTGACTTGCCCAAGGCAACTGGGATTCAAAGGCAGGTCCTCTGACTTCTGATCTAACCCTCATGGGCAACCCACCCCCCCAAAAGCTTCCCAGTGGAAGTGAGATTAACACGTCTCTTACTTGTGTCATTTCCCAGTAAGCCCCTGGCAATTGTGAGTTAGACTCGAGTTAGGGTGTGGCCTTTTTATGTGCCCCATCATCCAGCCTCTGGATACAGTCCAGTTTGGTCATTTCAGCTGTGACCCCAGTTTTTTTGGCAAAGATACTGAAGTGGCCATTTTCTTCTCCAGCTCATTTGACAGATGAGGAAACTGAGGCAAACAGGATTAAGTGACTTGCCCAGGGTCACACAGCTAGTTACTGTCTAGGGCTGGATCTGAACGTAGGTCCTTTTGACTCCAGGCCTGGCACTCTACTCACTGCACTGCCAAGCTGCCCTGGGTGCTCTAGAACATGATGCAGTGCTTTGTAAATATCTGTTGGCACTGCAGTCCCTAGATAGCTGTCTTAAAGAAACGGAGCTTTGGAGAGGAAGAGGTAAAAACATTTGGCTTTGTGGGAGAGGGACTAAGGAGAGATGGAACTTGGGGGGACCAGTGTTTATCTGGCCTTTAAGACCCTGTTCTGTGAGGGGCAGCCAGGTGGCGCAGTGGATAGAGCACCGGCCCTGAAGTCAGGAGGACCTGAATTCAAACCCAGCCTCAGACCAAACACTTGACACTTACTAGCTGTGTGACCCTGGGCAAGTCACTTAACCACAATTGCCAAAAAAAAAAAAAAGGAAGAAGACCTTGTTCTGCGCCAGTTGATGGGAAAGGCAAAGTAAAAACAAGAATTGGTCTAGCCCTCAAGAAGCCTACCTTCTATTGGCTCCGTCGGTCCACACTGGCATTGCCTTCACCCTGTTAGCACAGATCATGGCCCTCCCGCCACTCTGCTGTGATGACCAACCCCTGGGGATTCTTCTGGCCTGTGTACTATTGTCTCTTCCATAAGAAAAGAAAGGGGGAAAAAGTCAATTCCATAGGGTAAAATGTGTATATAATGTGTGTGAAATTTGCTCCCTCCAATTACTGCAGCATTGATTTGGCTAGCGGGCTGCATTCTTAAGGAACGAGAGATTTTCCATCTAGACATAAGCTTGACCATAAAACCAAGTTTCTATCTTTCTACTTTTGGTCTATGCTTTTCCAATGATGTTTTCTGGGCTCAAGTGA
Source organism: Phascolarctos cinereus (assembly GCF_003287225.1). Classification (NCBI taxonomy): domain Eukaryota; kingdom Metazoa; phylum Chordata; class Mammalia; order Diprotodontia; family Phascolarctidae; genus Phascolarctos; species Phascolarctos cinereus. Next base: position 260,082,739 of record NW_027556402.1, on the reverse strand, counting down.
GTGTGCCGTGAAGGGGGAGCGTGGATTTGTAAAATCTTAATTAATTAAGGGCAATCAAAGATAAAGCGGCACACTCATATACATTCCCCTCTCAAAAACATTGACACAGTACACACATAGACACACACATCAAGAAATGCACTCTCATTCATATACATGTTCATGTACATATTCACTAGCACGCAATCACTAACCGATTCATACATGCATTCACACACAGAATACAGATATACTTATTCACACAATTCACACACACTTGCATTCACGCAGTGAAACTTATGTATCTGCTCTTTCACACATGCACACACTCAAACACACAATCACTAACAGAACACACAGAGACATACAGACATACTTATTCACACACTTGTATTCCCATGCTGGAACTTACATATATAATGCTCTTTCACACATGTACACACACTCACCCACAATCACTAAGAAACATACTCATTTACACAGAGACACATATATAGACACTCATTCGCACACATCCACACACTCATACTCACACAGTCACACACATACACTCACAATAATTAACACTCATTTGTACACATGCTTATACACATCAGCACACTCATTTATACACATACAACCATTATTTAATACTCATCCATACATATGCTCAGAGACACACAGACATGCTTATACACATTCACACTCATTCACACACATACACATATGCACTTTTGCACACTCAAGCTCACACATATATACCCACACCCATGTACAACCCCCAGACACTCAGACCTGATGGCTTTTCACCAACCTTGACTCTCCAGGTTTAAGAATTAAGCTAGGTAGCTGGAAGGCACCCAGACTTTCTTGAGCCAGCCAGGGCCCTCCAATAGTGTCCTTCCAGGGTGTTCCCCTGACCTTTCAAAATTCGTTCTAGCCCATTGGGAATATCCCCTTTCAAAGCAGTGCCTCTTTCTTCAGACAATGTGTATTGCCAAAGCTCTGGATCTGATCCAGGGCAGGCCTTGGCCAGCTGCCTTGTCTCTGCCTTCACCTTCTTAGGCCCCAAATGTTCACCTGCAAACTTCATGGCTTGAGGAGGGAGCAAAGCATGGCATTCTGAACACTCCCAATGTTCAGAGCCCACCACATTTCCCTTCTTTCCTTGAGAGAGAAGAGAAACAAAAGCAGGAGAGGCCTTAGAAGGCCCATGGCAGAAGGGCAGGCTCAGTTTAAGGATGCTGGGAAGAGAACCAGCTAGACCTTCCACTCGTCTTCTCTGGGATCAGCGTAACATTTCAATTGGGGGTGGCTCAGGCCCCAGCTGCCCCAGTGGAGAGCGCAGCCAGGAAGCCCTTACCCAGTGGAAGCAGATGTGAGGGGGCCAGACCTCTGGAGACAGAGCAAAAGCCAAGCCCCATAGCACTGGGCACAGCCTCCAAGTGACTTCCTGGAGCTGTCTTGGTCTGTCTTCTCTATATACTTTTTCAAGGAGGGGTCTGTAGGCAGGAGTTCACCATTTCCTCCCAGAAACCCTGAAACATAAGCAGGGCATTTATTGTCCATCTCATTTGACAAAAGAGGAAACTGAGGTGCGGAGAAGTAAAGGGATTTGTTTGTTCACGAAGGCACAATCGACACATGCCTGAGGCAAGATCGACCTCCCCTCCCCCCAGTTCTTCACGACTTCAGAATCAGCACTCTCTGTACTATGCCAGGCTGCTTCCCAATTACTAGTTACATGTCCTGGGACCAGTCAGTTCCACTTAGGAGCCCCAGTTTCCTCACTTCAAAGGAAAAAATTATAGTTCCGGTGTCAGCTACCTCATGGATGGGTTGTGAAAATCAGACAGGATTATATCCTGAAAGCTCTTGGTGATCTATAGAGAAATAACCAGATTTGATTGTGTCTGACACAATGATTTTTCCTCTTTTTAGTCACCTGGGGAGGCTTCCTCCTCAGCCCCAGGATTTAGAACTGGAAATGGCCTCCAAAGACTATCCTTAGACACCCCCCCCAAGAGTCCTCTTCCCTGGGGCTCTGAGCAGTGCCTTGTTTGTGGGAGCTAGCCTCTGTCAGGACCCTCATAAACCCTTGGCCACATCCTTGCAAAGGGCCAGATCTGTTTGTTATCTGCCTTCCATCTGCACCCCCCCCCCAAGCCACAGATCAAGGAAACTGTGATGTCACAAAATCACCAACAATCTTGAGACCAGAGCTGGAAGGCATCTCAAGAGTAATCTGTTCCAACCTTTCCACTTTGCGGATAAGGAAACTGAGGCCAGGAATGGTAGGAGTGATGGGTAAGACATAGCAGGTCTGGGATAAAAGGGGATATTTGGACTTCAAATTCTGTGCCCCATAGAAAGTCAGTGCCATCTCTCATCCTTGGAATGTGACTATAAAATCCTTTCCCTTCTCTTGGAGTTCCCAAGGGTTCCAAGGCCTGGCCCATTTCCCCCTTCTCCCCACAGCTGTTGCTGCATTCTTTTTACCAATTGATTGATTAATTCTCTAGAAGAGAGCTTAGACCTCCTGCCTTTTCTTGAGTGATCTCTGCTTTGCTTCAAAGCCGTGCTCCTTCTCAGCCCCGAACAGTGGGCTCAGAGCCCCTGCCCGCAGTGTCAGCCTCTCCCCTTCCTCCCCGGCAGATCCTGAGTTTTGAGGATTTGTTTTCCAGGAGAACTACAACGCTGAATGTGAGTTTGTGGAGCGGCTGCATGAGTTAGGCTACAACACCTATGCCTCTCGCCTGTACAGAACAGCGCCCAACGGGGCTGGGGCCAGGCGCAAAGCCAGCGCCGAGAGACTCTGGTATGTCTCCATCAACGGGAAGGGCCGACCCAGGAGGGGTTTTAAAACCCGCCGGACCCAGAAATCTTCTCTCTTCTTACCCCGAGTCCTGGATAGCAAAGACCACGAGATGGTCCGGCTCTTCCACACCAGCGTCCGGTACAGGGAGAGCCTCCGGCAGCCGGCGGACAAGAGTGAGAGGAAGAGGAGGCAGGGACACTCACCAGTGCTGGAAGCCGGGAGAGGGACAGCCCTGCCTGAGGTTCCCTCTGTGAGCGCGTCAGCCCCTCCCGGGACACTCTGACCCACCGTCAGCTTGAGTGGACATCTTGTCCAGCCTCCTCACATCTAGTGCTCTTAGACTCATTCACGGCGGTTTACAGAATGCCACACCCCTTGAGGCACATTACAATGGCAAGCCTTCCTGTCCATGGTTCTCTATCTCCATACCTATAAAAATTGCATTTAAAGGCTGTAACTCCTTACAATATATTTTTGACTTCCTTCTTCTAGTCCCCCCAGGTATCCTCATAAGGCCTTAACCATTCCCTTCTATTTCCGGGGAGTAGGCCAAGGGATTCCCAACTATTTGTCAATAAAGATGGGAATTGTGGATGGGAAGGCCAGGGTGCAGTGGGGCTATTTTGGGAGGAGAAGACAGGGAACAGGTTTCAGTTGAAATGGCTGTGTATTTCTCTTGAATTTCATTTTGATAAACCATCAAAGTCTATCATGCCTCTCACCTGAAGTCAACATAGCTGAGCTCTCTCAGCTTGCTGGGGAAGGCTCCTTGATTTGCGGGCTGTGGTCTCCAAGGCAGAGCCCAGCTCCATCACCTTCCCCCTTCCATTCCCTGAACACTCTCATCCTGTGCTCTCTTCATCCACATTTCCCCATCAGTCTTCCCTGAAGGCTGGAGGCCCTCCTCCTGTTCCTTTGACATGCTAGGGGTACCAGGGTACCACCTGGGCTATTGTTTCATTCTTCCAACATGAGCAGCCTGTGCCACTTTCTTTTCTGGTCCTGCACACCCTCCATCACATCTTTTAGGCCAGAAATAGATGAATCCCATCCAACAGCAACATACATGGGTGAACAGTTTGGGTATTTGGTATTTGTTTAATTAAATCATTAAAAAGACCTTAAAAGACTTTATCTGACTTCTTTCCTTCAACAATTTTCATGGGACCTGGAAAAACAGTGTTGTTTTATTGACATCTCTCTATCTGTGACAATAAGGTTTTTCATCTTTTCTTTTTCCCTGTAGACATGAATTAGATTGGCGTGGCTTCTCTACTGAAGGTTGTAATGTCCTCTGGGAAATGCGTTTTGTGTTCAGCATGAAAAGTCATTTCTCTTGAACCTGGAAGCCATGGGGGTTTTTTTGTTTGTTTTTTGTTTATTTTTGTTTGTTTGCAAAACCCTGTTCAGTTTGTCTAAGTTAAACAAATAAAGATGTGTGTGTCTCCACTGTGCCTGTGTAATTGCATGTGAGTATGAATGTGTGAGTGTGTGTGAGTGTATGCTATGTATACCCAGAGAGAGGAAAAGAGTGGACCTCTCCCTTCCATGTATTCCAAACATTCTGGATCCTAAAAGCATAATGCTTGAGTCCAGACATGATACTAAAGCCCTGCAAGTCCCCATTTGCCTAATTCCTTCATTTGTTTATTCTCGCATTCCTCTAGTAAAGCCTGGTGACCTCTTGCTCTGCAGAGACCTGTGCTCTTCAGCTCCAAGGGTTCCAGCCCGCAGGGAGCACCCAGACCACTGAGGACTATTCCCATGTCCATATGGCTCCCTGTCACATGTCGTCATTTATGAGCTCTTCTTTTTTTTCTTGGGGGGCTGTGGCAAGGTGCCATTTCTCTGTCGTCCACCTGAAAAGCACTGTTTTATCCCCTCTCCCCTTTACCATGACTAGATTCAGGAGCCATCTATTATAAGTCAAACACATGTTCAACTGGGGATATTGGTTAGCATACATATCTGTGCACACAAATATTAGTTTGTTGGTATAAGACCATGAGCAGAGAGCTCTAGGTCTATCTCAGTTCGCCACATTCATTGAAGATTTAACACCAGCTTTCAGTTGCATTTGTCAGCTGACCAACCTTTGTAAGCTTGCAGAGAGACCCTTTTCGTACTGAGACAAATGAAGTGGCAGAGTATTATAGAGGAAGGGTATAATACTACACATAGGGTCAGAGGACTTGGATTCAAATCTGCTTTGCCACTCACTGGCTGTGTGACCTGGGTTAAATCACCTCTCTGAAAACTGAGCAAGTTGGATTAGATCTTTCAGGTTCCTGCCAGCTGTAAACCTGAGTGATTTCATGATACCGTGACAAACACCTGTAATTACTCAGCTGGGCAAGACTGCTAAAATGCTCTACTCAGAAACTGTAAAGTCTCAGGCCAGTGTGGGCTGATGTACAGAACAGACCCTGCAGGCTTCCCCGCTAAAATAGGGATGCTAGCACTTGCTAACGAGGCAGGGGTGGGGGAATAGCTTAGCAAACCCTAAAGGGTTCTAGAAATGAGAGCCATTATAATCATCAACTGATTCAGACATCATGTCTTGGTTGAAATGATGCTAGGTTTGGAGCCAGAAGACTCAGGTTCGAATCTCAGCCCTACCTACCTGTATGACCTGGTTTGAGTCACTTGACCATTGTGGGCCTCAGTTTACCCATCATATAAATAAAGCTGGCTGTCCAGTTCTAATGCCATGATGCCACTATTCAATAGGTTTCTTCTTCTTGTTTAAAAAAAATCAGACTTGCTGCAGGCCTCCCATCTACTTAGTGAACAGTCCTTCTGGGGCCTCCAGGGCTCACACTGTGGTTAATCTGATAAGAGTGAGAGGCTCAGTCCATTACTAGAAAGTATGGGTTATCTGGGAAAGAGTCTGAGAGGCCAAAGGCCCACTTGGACCTTACCTCCAGGATGACTCTGCTTCCCTACGGTCCTCGGGGCCGCGTTTATCCAGCACAGATCCAGACGTCAGGAGCTGCTCACTCCCAAGGCAGTGTGTGAGACCCACCAACTCATTTTCCTCATCCCTCCCCTTCCTTGAACCTTCCTTCACCCACCTCTGGCCCAAAAAGTTGTTTTTCATTTGTGTTTTGTTGGAAGCAAAGCAATTCAAGGTCTGTGCTCAAACTCCAGCCTTGCTCCCATTGCCATTTTCTTTCTTCCTTTCTTTGTTCAAAAAAAATTTTTTTTTTGGTGAGGCGATTGGTGACTTACCCAGAGTCACACAGCTAGTGAATGTTATGTGTCTGAGGCCAGATTTGAACTCCAGGGCTGGTGCTCTATCCACCCAGCTGCCCCCCATTGCTATTTTCTTGACCTGAACAGAAAAAAAATCAGGTGAGACTCTCTGGCTTCCAGCTGATGTTAGGAAGAAGTGAGCTTGCTTCTGAGAGAATGTATATTGAGGCTCAGATTCTAGGTTGTCCTCTGGCCAACCCCAGCAATGCAGATACACCAGGATCAAGGTTCCAAGCTTGCCCCTGATTTACCAGGCCTCTGTGGCTTCGGGGGGGGGGATCTGGGGGGCACTGGAAGGCACTTTGGTGGTTTCCTGTGAAATAGAGGATTGGGGAATGCTTTGGAGGCCTTGTGGTCTTCCTGACTGACACCCACCTGCTCCTCCTGCAAACTGTGTTTTTGTCCACCAGAAGACCAAGGAAACATCCCATTTGCCTGGCGGTCCTGCAAGGTCACTAGCCAGTGGAATGCAGGAAGGCCAGAAACATAGATCTACCGTTAAAGGAAAAGATGGATGGAAGGGAGGTGGCTCAATTCATCCCAGGCCCACCTCTGGAAGGGGAAGTTGTTTGGGATCTCCATGTGTCCACTGGCAAAAGGACAACCCCTGAGGGCAGGCACCCTAAATCACCCTGTGTGGCCGGATTGGGCTTTACAGGACCCAAAATAACATCTTGTTTTGTTGATTGTCTAGACTTAAGAAAATGATGGAGAAAATCTGAAAAATGTAGATTAATCTGAAAAGTGTGCTGTGTGTATATAGGAGAGCCATTTGTTCAACATTTACCAGCACACCATGGCTCACAGGGTTCTTGTGAGGCAAGTGGACCATGGACCTTAAAAGGGGATTGGAACAAGACTGGGGACCATTAGACTCCTTGGCTACCATATCACTATGGGACCTTAGATTCATTTTTCATCCTCTCTTTGCATGATAGAAATACTGGCCTTCCCAGGGAAGTGGGAGGCCACACATCTTAAAGGACTTTAAAAAAAAAGAAAACAGAAATTAAATTAAAAGATAATGCATCAGAAGGCACTAGTGTTAAGGGTTGAGTTTAAAAGAGGTTTTGGAAGTCATTAGGATTAGAAACATTATAAATACCTGGCTTTCCCCCCCAAAAAAATCACCTCATATTTATTTTGGACATGTTTTGTATGGGAAGTGATAGCAGGTAGAGAGCTAGCCTTGAAGCCCAGATGGGTTCAAGTCCAGCCTGTGACATATAGTGATCATGTGACCTTGAGCAAATCACTCACATTTTTAGGGGGGTAGTCAGCCCTCTAAGACCAGAACTGCAGGAGAGAAGCTGACTTGCACTGATGGAGGGATCTTCCTTACCTGGGAGTTCCCTATACCAATGAAATCACAGACCCAGTCACTGCCTCCTATATTTGGTGTTTGTGTATATTCATATATATATATATATATATATTAATATATATATATGTGTGTGTGTGTGTGTGTGTGTGTATACATTGTCTCCCATACATGTATGTATGTACATTGTCTCCCATAACAACATGGAAACTCCATGCGGGAGGGATCAGCTCGTATTCACCTTTGTATCCCCAGGGCTCTGCACTGTGTCTGATACATAATAAGAACCTAATAAATATTTGCCAATTGAATCATTCAGCTTGACCCCACGGATTAGAATTAGTACCACTGGGTGGAAGTTACAGGAAGTAAATGCTGGCTCTGTCCATAGAAGGACCTTTCTCCCAGTTAGAGCTGTCCAGCAGCAGAATGAGAACAAGGAGTACCCTGGAACCACAGCTGGGAGGCACTTCCAGAGGAAGAGAAGAGGGCTCAGAGATGGGAGTGACTTTTCTGAGGTTACACAGCTAAGAGCAGAGTCTGAACTCAAGCCCAAGTCTTCTCATTCAAAATCCAAGACTCTTTCCATGCCTCTTACTGACCCAGAGCTGGTTCATATGGTCAGAGGTGATGCTGTAGGGACCAAGCCATACATGGATCAGTTAAAGAAAAGGGCAACGTTTTAGGCGGTTGGGTGGCACAGAGGGTAGAGTGATGGTCCTGGAGTCAGGAAGAGCTGAAATCAAATCTGGTCTAAGACATTCCTCGGGCAAGTCCCTTTCCGCTGTTTGTCTCAGTTTTCACCACTGCAAAATGAAGATAATAACATCACCTCCCTCACAGAGTTGTTGTGAGGATCAAATGAGAAAATGTATGTGAAGTGTTGATCCTAAACGCGATTAGTATTATTATTAGATTTATCTTGAAGAAGGAAAGACTTAGTGGACCTGGACACTAACCTCCCAACTATGTGATAGTGATGAATTATTGAACTGTTCTAAGCATTCTGCAATGCACACTGTGATTCTTTCATTCTCAGAATTCTCTTTTCTGTATGTGAATAAAGGTTCTATTCCATGCCCAATTCATGTCTGTACATTCATTGTTCACCTTTTTAAAAACTTCTCTTCTTTCTTGGGGAAACTCAAGACTAGACACAAAACAGAATTGTTGCTAGAGTACTGGGGTGGAGTGGGGGTGATGAACCAATGAATGCGAAAATTAGGGCACCTACTAAGAAGTTCATTTCTCTCTTTAGAAGTGTGGCTTGAACTCTGGACACAACCACGCGGCTGGATACAGAGCAGGAAGGGATGAATATCCTTACCCTCTGTGAGTCCCAGGAGCTTTGATGCTAGATACAAAGAAGGAAAACAAGAACTAGAGTCTTGCCCAAGATCACACAGCTATCCAGCAGCAGAGACAGAACTAGAGTCTGTGTCTGCTAAGTGTTTGCTCTGCCTCCCCACCCCAGTCTAGCCATAAGCATTCCTGGTATGTTGGGAAGAGCCATGGATGACATCTGAAGGTCCTTGGGGTCTGAACCCCAGGTCTACTGCTTCCAAGCTTTGCAACTATGGGGAAATCCCTCCCAAAGAAAGTAGGCTCTTTTAAGTTTGGCCATGGCTGGAATGTCACTTTTGCCTCTCTGAGACTGTTTTCTCATCTGGAAAATAGAGAATTAGCCGCTCTCTGTGTCTTCATAGAGCAACAGTGTGGCTTAGATGAAATATTGCAAATAAAATGGCAAATCTTGCTATGTTTGTCCAAACACAGGAGATAGTCCAGGGAAGTCTTGGGTTCAGGTCCTGCTTTAATGCTTCCTGGCTATGTGATCCCAAATAAGATATTTGATCTTTATGCCCCCTGCACTCTCCAGGACTAGGGCCTATAAGTTCCTGATCTGTATCAGCTCTCTTGCTTCCATAATACTGCCCAACCCAGTTGAAATTACATGTTCAGGACCCTGGGCAAGTCACTTAACCCCAACTGCCTTGCCCCCTCAAAAAAAATTTAAAAAAAGAAAGGAAAAGAAAAGAAAGGAGCAGCTAGGTGGCACAGTAGATAGAGCTCCAGCTTTGGAGTCAGGAGGACCTGAGTTCAAATCTGGCCTCAGACGCATGACACTTACTATCTGTGTGACCCTAGGCAAGTCACTTAACCCCGATTGCCTCACCAAAAAGGCAAAAAAAAAATTACATGTTCAGGCAACATTGCCATGTTAGTTGCCGCAATTAGGTGTCTTGGATGATATCAGGAGTTGGAAAACCAAGATAAGAACCATTCTTTAACATGAAAGCTGTCTAGTAGGTTGCTAACATCCTAGGAACTTCCAAATATCCAGGAGGAGGCTGAGGGGGCACTCCAGGCATTGGCTTAATCTTTTAAAATCATATTTTATTTTACCCCAGTCACATGTAAAGATAATTTTTAACATTTATTTGAAGAAAAATTTTTGAGTTGCAAATTTTCTTTCTCACCACCCCCCTCCCTGAGATGGTAAGTGATTTGATATAAGCTATGCATGTTCAATCATGCAAAACATGTTACCACATTAGTCATGTCGTGAAAGAAGATGCAGAGCCAAAGGGGGAAAAACACCATGAAAAAAGTACAGAAAGTGAAAAAAGTCTACTTCAATCTGCATTCAGACTCCATCAGTTCATTCTCCCAAGGCAGATAGCATTTTTCATCATGAGGCCTTTAGAATTGTCTTGGATCATTGTATTGCTGAGAAGAGCTAAGTCATTCACAATTGATCATAGTATAATATTGCTGTTACTATGTGTAATGTTCCTTGTTCTGCTCGCTCCACTTTGCATCAGTTCATATAAGTCTTTCCAGATTTTTCTGAAAGCATCCTGCTCATCATTTCTTATGACATAGTAATATTCCATCGCAATCATCTATCACAACTTGTTCAGCCATTCCCCAACTGATAGGCATCCCCTTAATTTCCAATTCTTTGCCGCCACAAAAAAAGCTGCTATAAATATTTTTCTACAAATAGGTCCTCCCCCCCCACTTTTAAAAATCTCTTTGAGATACAGACCTAGCAGTGCTATTGCTGTATCACAGTTTGATAGCCTTTTGAGCATAGTTTCAATTGCTCTTCAGAATGGTTGGATCAGTTTACAACTTTTCCAACAGTGTATTAGTGTCCTAATTTTCCCACATCCCTGCCATAATTTATCATTTTCCTTTTCTGTCATGTTAGCTAATTGGATAGGTATCTCAGAGTTATTTTGATTTGCATTTCTCTAATCAATAGTGATTTAAAGCATTTTTTCATATGACTATAGATAGCTTCGATTTATTCATCTGAAATCTGCCTGTTCACATCTTTTAACCATTTATCAATTTGGGAATGGCACATATTCCTATAAATTTGACTCAGTTCTCTATGTCTGAGAAATGAGGCCTTTCTCAGAGACACTGGCTGTAATGATTATTTCCCAGATTTCTGCTTTCCTTCTCATCTTGGTTGCATTGGTTTTGTTTTTGCACAAAAACTTTAAAATTTAATGTAATCAAAATTATCCACTTTGCCTCTAGTAATGCTTTCTATCTATTGTTTGGTACTAAATTCATCCCTTTTCCATAGCTGTGACAGGGAAATTATTCCTTGCTGTCCTAATTTGCTTATAGTATCACCTTTTATATTTAAATCATGTAACCATTTTGGTTTTATTTTGACATACAGTGTAAGATGTTGGTCTATACCAGTTTCTGCCTAGTTTCTGTTTTCCAGTTTTCCCAGTAGTTTTTGTCAAATGGTGAGTTCTTGTCCCCAAAGCTGGGGTCTTTGGGTTTACCAAACACTAGAACATTTACTACCAAGCCTTGTATACGTAAACTATTCCACTGATCCACCACTCTATCTCTTAGCCAGTACCAGACTGTTTTGATGATCACCACTTTATAATATGGTTTAAGATCTAGAATGGCTAGCCCACCTTCCTTCACATTTGTTTTCATTAATTCCCTTAATATTCTTGACCTGTTTTTCTTCCAGATGAATTTTGTTATGATTTTTTTTCTAGCTCTATAAAATAATTTTTTGGTATTTTGATTGGTATGGCTCTGAATAAGTAATTTAGGTAGAATTGTCCTCTTTATTATATTGGCTTGGTCTACTTACAGGAAATTGATATTTTTCCAATTGTTTAGATCTGATTTTATTTTTGTGAAAAGTGTTTTGTAATTGTGTTCATATAGTTCCTGACATTGTCTTGTCAGGTAGACTCTCAAGTATTTTATATTGTCTAGAGTTATTTTAAAAGGAATTTCCTTTTCTATTTCTTGCTGCTGGACCTTTTTGGTAATATATAGAAATGTTAATGATTTGTGTGGGCTTATTTTGTATCCTGTAACTTTGCTAAAGTTGTTAATTATTTCAAGCAGTTTTTTTTAATTGATTCTTTAGGATTCTCTAAGTATACTATCACATCATCTACAAAGTGCTATAATTTTGTTTCCTCACTGCCTATTCTATTTCCTCCAATTTCCTTTTCTTCTCTTATTGTTATAGTTAATATTTCTAGTGAAATATTGAATGATACTGGTGATAATGGGCATCCTTACTTCACCCCTGATCTTATTGGGAAGGTTTTTACCTTATTCACATTACAAATAATGCTTGCTGATGGTTTTAGATAGATACCACTTGTCATTTTGGGAGAAGCCCTTTATATTACTATGCTCTCTAGTGTTTTTTAATAGGATTGAGTGTTGTATTTTGTCAAGAGCTTTTCCTGTATCTACTGAGATAATCATATGATTTCTGTTGGGTTTATTATTTATATGGTCAATATGCTTTTAGTTTTCCTAATATTGAATGAGCTCTTTATTCCTAGTATAAATCTACCATAGTCTGTGATTCTTATGATATATGGATGTAATCCCTTTACTAGTATTTTATTAAAATTTTTGCATCAACATTCACTAGGAAAATTGGTTGATAGTTTTCTTTCTTTGTTTTGGCTCTTCTTCTTTTAGGTATCAGCACCATCTGTGTGTCATAATTGGAATTTGGTAGGACTTATTCTTCACCTATTTTTCCAAATACTTTATGCAGTATTAGAATGAACTCTTCTTTAGATTTTTGGTAGAACTCAATTGTGAATCCATCTGGGCCTGGGGATTTTTTCTATTTCCTCTTCTGTTAATCCAGGCAATTTATATTTTTATAAATATTTATCTATTTCACTTAGATTGTCAGATTTATTGGCATACAATGAGTAAAATAGCTTCTAATTATCACTTTAAGTTCCTCTTCATTGTCAGTGAATTCAATCCTTTCATTTTGGGTACTGATAATTTGGTTTTCTTTTTTTTTTTTAAAGCAAATTAAGCATGGTTGATCTACTTTATTTTTTTCATAAAAACAAACTGATAGTTTTATTTATTAGTTCAGTGTTTTTTTTTACTTTCAATTTTTAAAATCTCTCCTTTAACTTTCAAAATTTCTAATTTGTTGTTTAATTGGGGATTTTTAATTTGTTCATTTTCTAGGGCTGTTTTGTTTTAATTTGCATGCCCAATCCACTGATGTCCTCTTTTTCTATTTTATTGATGCAAGCGGTTAGGGATACAAACTTCCCCCTAAGTACTGCTTTGGCTGCATCCCATAAATTTTGGTATATTTTCTCATTGTTGTCATTCTCTTCAATGAAATTATTGATTGTTTCTATGATTTGTTCTTTGACCCACTCATTCTTTAGGATTAGATTATTTAGTTTCCAATAATTTTAAAAATCTATTTCCATGGTCCTTTATTAAACATATTTTTTATTGCATCATGAATCTGAAAAGGATGCATTCAATATTTCTGCCTTTCTGCATTTGTTTGAGACTTTTATATTCTAATATGTGGTTAATTTTTGTGAAAGTGCCATGTATATCTGAGAAAAAAGTTATGCTCTTTTCTATCCCCCTTTAATTTTCTCCAGAGGTCTATCATGTCTAACTTTCCTAAAATTCTATTCACCTCTTCAACTTCTTTTTTTGTTTATTTGATGGTTAAAATTATCTGGTTCTGAGAGGGGAATGTTGAGATCCTTTCCAGTATAGTTTTACTATCTGTTTCCTGCTGTAACTCATTTAACTTCTCCTTTAAAAATTTGGATGCTATATACTTTGGTGCATATATGTTTAGTGTTGACATTGTTTCATTGTCAATGTATCTTTTAGCAAGATGTAGTTTCCTTTCTTACCTCTTTAATTAGATTTATTTTTGCTTTTGCTCTGTCTGAGATTATGATTGCTACCCTGTTTTTTTTTTAAGTCAACTGAAACTTAAGAGATTCTGCTCCAGCCCCTTATCTTTGTTCTGTGTGTGTCTCTGCTTCAAATGTGTTTCTTGTAAACAACAGTGTAGGATTCTAGTTTTTAATCTGCTCTGCTATCTGCTTCTGTTTTATGGGGGAGTTCATACCATTCACATTCACTGTTACGATTACTAACTGTGCATTTCCTTTCATCCTATTTTCCCCCCGTTTATATTTCTCTCTCTCTTTACTTTCATCCTGTCCTTCCTCACCAGTGTTTTGTTTCTGACCACCCTCAATCTGACCTCCCTTCTCACAGTGCCTCCCTTTTTCTTGTTCTCTTCCCCTTATATTTCTTTAAAGGGTAAAATAGATTTCTATATCCAACTGAGTGTGTATGTTATTCCCTCTTTGAGCTAAATCTGATGAAGCAGGATTCAAGCAATGTTCACCCCCCCTTCTTTCCACCCACTGTAATGTCTTTCACACCTCTTTATGTAAGATAAAATTACCCCTTTCTACCTCTTCCTTCCCTCTTCTCCCAGTGCAATCCTCTTTTTCATCTCTTAACTTTGGTTTTTGGATATCATTCCATCATAGTCACTTGTGCCCTTTATCTATATGTACTCTTTCTAACTGCCCCAATTGCTATATAATTCTTAAGAGTATCTTAACTATCATCTTCTCTACCAAGGTAAAGTTAAAATGGGTACACAATTTGGCCATAAAGGGTGAAACTATAAGCAAATTAGGAGAGCAAGGAATAGTTTACCTGTCAGAGCTATAAAGGAAAGAATTTATGATCAAACGAGAGATAGAGAACATTATGAAATGCAAAATCAATAATTTGATTACATTAAATTTAAAAGTTTTTGCACAAATAAAACCAATGCAGCCAAGATTAGGAAAAAAGCAAAAAGCTGGGAAATAATTTTTACAGTGTTTCTGATAAAGGCCTCATTTCTAAAATATATATAGAACTGAGTCAAATTTATAAGAATACAAGTCATCCCCCAGTTGATAAATGGTCAAAGGATATGAACAGGCAGTTTTCAGAGGAAGAAATTAAAGCTATCTATAATCATATAAAAAAAGTTTTGAATCACTGTTGATTAGAGAAATGCAAATTAAAATAACTCTGACGTACCACCTCACACCTATGAGATTGGCTAATACGACAGAAAAGGAAAATGATAAATGTTGGAGAAGATGTGGGAAAATTGGAATAGTTTTAGGAAGCACTGTTGGTGAAGTTGTGAACTGATCCAATCATTCTAGAGAGCAATTGGAGCTATGCCCAAAGAGCAACCAAACTGTGTTTGCCCTTTGATCCAGCAATGGCACTACTAGGGCTGTAACGCAGAGATCACAAGAAAAGGGGAGGGGCAGCTAGATGGCACAGTGGATAGAGCACCAGCCCTGGATTCAGGAGGATCTGAGTTCAAATCCAGCATCAGACACATAACACTTACTAGCTGTGTGGCCCTGGGCAAGTCACTTAACCCCATTGCCTAGCGAAAAAAACCAAAAAACAAGAAAAGGGGAGAGGACCCACAAGTCCAAAAATATTTACAGCAGCTCCTTTTGTGGTGGCAAAGAATTAGAAATTGAAGAAATGCCTATCAACTGGGGAAGTGGATGAACAAGTTGTAGTATATGAATGTGATGGAATATGATTGTGCTGTAAGACAAGAAGAGCAGGAGGATTTCAGAAAAACCTGGAAAGACTCACGTGAGCTGATGATGAGTGAAGTGAGCAGAAGCAGGAGAACATTGTACACAGCAACAGCAACATATCATAGATATATTGATTTACTTCGCTCTTCTCAGCAAATATGATAATCCAAGACAATTCTAAAAGAGTTGTGATAGAAAATACTAATCATATGCAGAGAAAGAACTATGGATTCGGAATACAGATTGAAGCATAACATTTTAATTTTTTGTTTTTTTTTCTTTCTCGTGATTTTTCCCTTTTGTTCTGATTCTTCTTTCACAGCATGACTAATGTGGACATATGTTTAACATGATTGTACATGTAAACCCTATATCAGGTTGCTTGCTGTCTTGGGGAAGGGAGAGGGGATGGAGGGAGGGAGAAAAATTTGGAACTCAAAATTTCACAAAAACGAATGTTCAAAGCTATCTTTACGTATAATTAGAAAAATACTATTAAGAAAAAAGGAAAAGAAAATGTTTTACAATTTAAAAAAATATCATCTTCTCATGTAGGGATGTAAACAGTTTAACCTTATTAAATTCTTTATGATTTCTCTTTCTTGTTTACCTTTTTATGCTTCTCTTGAGTCTTGTATTTGAAAATCAAATTTTCTGTTTTGCTCTGGTCTTTTCATCAGGAATATTTAAAAGTCCTCTATTAGATTGAATATCCATTTTTTTCTCCCTGAAAGATTATGCCCATTTTTGCTGGGTAGGTGATACTTGGTTGTAATCTAAGCTACCTTCCAGAATATCATATTCCAAGCCTCCCTGTCCTTGAATGTAGGAACTACTAAATCCTGTGTTATCTTGACTGAGACTTCACAATATTTGAATTGTTTCTTTTCTTTTTTTTTGGTGAGGCAGTCAGGGTTAAGTGACTTGCCCAGGGTCACACAGCTAGTAAGTATTAAGTGTCTGAGGCTGGATTTGAACTCATGTCCTCCTGACTCCAAGGCCAGAACTATATTCACTGTGCCACCTAGCTGCCCCTTGAATTGTTTCTTTCTGGCTGCTTACTGTATTTTCTTCTTAACCTGAGAGTTTTGCAATTTGGCTATAATATTCCTGGGAGTTTTTATTTTGGGATCTTTCAGAAAGTGATGTGTGGATTCTTTTAATTATTTATTTTACTCTCTGGTTCTAAGATATCAGAGCAGTTTTCCTTAATAATTTCTTGAAAGATGCTGTCCAGGATCTTTTTTTTTCAATCATGGCTTTCAGGTAGTTCAACAATTCTTAAATTATCTCTCCTGGATCTATTTTCCAGGGCAGTTATTTTTCCCATGAGATATTTCATATTTTTTTCTTCTTTTCCCCATTCTTTGGATTTTGTTTGACTGATTCTTGATATCTGGTGGAGTCATTAGCTTCCACTTCCCCACCTGCTCACTTGTCTGCCCAGCTTCTGCCTAATGCAGCACCCCCTTCCAAGTGGAGAGACACGTACGCATGTTTAACTAGCCGTCCACGCCCATAAGAGCAGGCTCCCAGAAATCCTTTCTGCTTCTGTTCCTTCCCCACCTTAGCAGCTTCTCTCACCACTGGCACAAAGTACTGTGGCCAAAAGAAGCCATGGAACACCATAAGGCTGTGCACTCCATTTGTGGTCCTTGAACCCTTAGCTAGAAGGACCCCCAGCCCCAAAGCCTCCCAGAGCTCCCTGAAGGTTTGAAGAATGTGAAAAGGTGATGAAGCCCTTCTTGGATTACAGCCAGCTGGAGGATGGTCTCATTCCTGGATGACATTTCCGGGCCTGATCCAGATATATAAGGCTTTAATGAGCGCCAGGCCCTTTTTAGTTTGGCCATAGTTGGAATGCCACTATTGCCTTTGAAGAAGACCTGGCCTGAGTGGCTATCCTTCTATCCCAGGAAAGCCTCAGTCTGTAAGATCTGCCACTGAGCTTGAGAGCAGCATGAGAGAAAGGGGGAATCATGCAGGGAGCTAGACAGGAATGAGATGAGCCCAGGTCATCATAGCATACTGGGGGAGGGAGAAGGAAGTAGAAGCCTCTTTTCCAACTCCCTTGGAAAGGAAGCCTTACTACTGGAGGGGACTTTAAAAGCAGACAGCCCAGGGAGGGAAGCTTTGATCTGGGGGAACCCAAAGGACTTTGGGCAGGAGGTGGATGGCTGCTCTACAAGGAGCAGGTTCTGGGGAGATGAATGAGCTTGTGTCCCTGCCAATAGATCTCTCAGGAGGACCCAGAAAAGGACACGCAGACTCATGGAGCAACAGGATTCTTGGTCTGTCATCTTGGACTCTGGTTGCAAGCATCTTCCTGGGGCCACCCTGTTGTTGTTGTTTGTTTGTTTTTTAAGGAAAACATTAAAAAAAAACAAAAACAGCTGAGAAAATTACTTGGTACTAGTAATAACAAGAAGAGACATGGATGTATGGTCTGAAGGTCCTCTAAGGGCTTCAGGGCTCCATTTGCTTGAAGCCTCTTAACAACCTTGTGAGGTTAGTGATATTAGTATTGTTACAGATAAGGAAACTGAGGCTCAGGAAATGAAGGGAGTCCCCCAGCCAAACGTTTACAAGGGGCAACCAGCTTACTGCTACTGCTTACATAACCTCCAATGGGAGGTCGACCCAGACCTCTGATGCAGAGTGAAGATTCATTTGATTTGGGGCCACTGATGGTCACAGGAGTAGGGGACTTTGGATGCTCCAAAAAGCTGATAGACACAGTCACTTTGCCAGTTGGTTCAACTGTTTTCTTTTGTCTAGTCCTCTAAATTCCAAATCCAGGACCCCTTCCACTGAGGCATCTTGCCTCACGATTTCTCTCTGTTCTGTGAAGCTTAAAGGGATAGTTTGAGGATAAAATGAACTAACAGCTTGTGAAGGGCTTTTAAAAGGTGGGAAATGCTTTCATTCATTCATTCATTCATTCATTCATTCATTCATTGAACTAAGAAAAAACCCCCAAGGTCTCAAGAGCCTTACAAAGCACCACCAGGTGCAGGCAGTCCTAGAAACCTGGGAGGGCTGCCTCACTTTATCCAAAGTGTAAATTACTTGGGATCCAGGATCCAGATTGTAGATTCTTATTCTGTAGCTCCACTCTTGGGGCCCTGCTAGAGATCTGGGGGCAAACAGATGGATCATCATTGGATTGACCCAGAGGAAAAAATCAGAAGGGCCCAAAGGGTTTTCCCAGTAAGGTCTTCCAAGAACTCCCAGCTTTTCATTCAGTCATTCAACAAACATTTGTTAAGCCCTGTATTATTTTCAAGGCTCTAAGGCTTTGTCCACTTGGGAAGATGCCAAGATACTTAGGACACAGGTCTGCTCTTCAGGAACTCCTAGCTGGCATAGCAACTGATACATAGTGAGAACTTAAACTATGTTTGTTGAGTCATCGGTTGATAATTAGGACAGGTGTCTACACAAATGGTTCTGTGTACAGAGGATCCGCAGAGGCCATCTCGTCTAACCCTCCAACCCCTCATTTTACAGATGAAGAAACTGAGGCTCCCCATAGAGGTTAAGTGATTTGTACAGGGTCACATGGCTAAAAAGCATCAGAGGCAACAACTGGATCTAAATCCTTGGGCTCCGAACAGCTGTAGCGAAACACACATCCCGGCAAAGCCACTGAGAAATATGAGGGAGAGAGCCCTTCTATTAGGAGAATCAGGGGTTTCCCAGAGCAGGTGGCCCCTGAACTGAGCCTAACTGGGACTTCAGAAGGTGGAGAAGCAGGGTGGGGCAATGGGCAGCCCATAGCAGGCATAGGGGATGGTGACAGCAAAGGCAGTGACAGACGCAGTCTGGGGGGAGGAGGGAGATATATTAAAACCCAGCCAGGTGAAAAGAGGGAACCAAGGTTCTCACATTGGATCTGCTCAGGAACAAGAGAAGCAGGCATGGGGGGCCCTTTCAGGTGGGGCATCCAATGCCCAACATTCCCGGGTCCTGGCTGCAGTGTGGCCAATCAGCCAGCAGGGGGAGAAAAAGGGAAGCCCCCCCCCATCCCCCCAAGGTGGCAGAGCAGAGCAGAACTGAGGTGTGAGGATGCAGAGGGAGTTCTGAATCCCAAACCCCACCAGAGTCACTCTTTTCCTGAGGTGTAGGAGGAAAGCAGACCCCCCTCAGAACCAGGGGGAAGGAAAAGCCCAGGGGAGCAACAGTAAACAGCCCAATATGTACATGTCTGTGTAGCCAGGAAATGAGAGGCAGGCTGGGAGACCCTGGTGTCCTGATTCTCAGGGGGTTTGCCCTACACCAGGAGTGCCCTCTCTCCCCACATGCCCCTTTGGACACCCCCACATTGGGTCACTTACGGGGTGCTAAGTGTGTGCCACGCCCTGAAGGGGAAGCAGCCTCCTTGTGATTCTCCCAGAAGAAGCTGGAGTGAAGGATCTTAGGGTTCTGGTGGCCCCAGAACTGCTAGGCTGCCTCCAGAGACACATCAAGGTGGCCAGAGAACTCCCTGCTCTGAGCATGTCTTATCCCAATCCAAGGCCAGAGGGAGGAGGTTGATTGGAGTATAATTTACATGGGGAGTTTCATTCCACAAACATTAAGTACCTACTGCTTGCAAAAGTCTGAGAGAGAAGCAAAGCACAGCTGGGACATAATTCCTGCCCTCAAGGAGCTCATACTCTATTAAGGAGATGAAGTGGAAACACAGACTTGTCCAGCACACACTTACATGGCAAATCTGCTAGAAAGGTGTCAGTGGCATGCTAGGGGAAGCTTAGCTATTGCTTTTCCCCAGGAGATTGCAGGCCTTCCTCGGTCTGCCTCTGTCTGGGATGGGCATTCTAGATTCCCTTGCAGAAGCTGGCATTCTCAGAAAGGTCCCTGGGGGCCCAGGAGCTTCTGTTGGGTTGCTTTCCTCCTCAGTGATAGAAGGGGTCATATCTACTCCTCAATCTGCAAATGGATCCTCTTTGCCCTCAACTGAAGATCCTGTTCTTAGATCCCACACCATTTCAATGGGGTCTGTATGTCCTATCTCTTTGTCTTCCAAGGGCCCAGAACACATCTTCCTTGTACACAGTAGATGATTAATAAATGCTTGCCAAATTGAATGACTTGAGAATCCCTAAAGGCGCTACAATCCTTTCTAGCTTTTGCATTCTATATCCTGTAGTTCCTTTCAAATCAATTCAATTTTACAAATATTTCTTTACTGCTGACTGTGTCAAACTCAGGGTTTCCAACTCTAAATCTGATGCCTTCAGGGCTCAGTAAAGATGCTTGTGGGTTATCATGGTCCTACCCATTGTATCTAAGAGCAGTTGAGGGGTCCCTTACCCCTCTGTGGCTGAGCAGTCTGTACTGGAGAAGAGAAGCCAGAAAGAGAATGGGTAGCAGCCCTGAGACCCAAGTGACCACTTCACAGCCAACCAAAGGGGGATCCTTGGTGTGAGAGGATGGGGGTGGGGGGCCGGAGGGATGCGCACACACACATGTGTATGTACGATTTACGGCAGTGAGTAGGAGGCCACCTGCTCTGGGTCAGAGAACCTGGGGCTCCCCCCCAGCAGAAGCCACACCTCTGCATGCATTTTTCCAGCATGAAGATTATGGCTGTTTGAGTCCCATGTGGAGAATCTTCTAGACTATTAGATTATTCCAAATGAAGTGGCCGTCAACAAACACTAATGATCCAAACAACAGCAACAGTAACACGGTGCAGAAGAGTTTTCCTCAAGTCAGAAAGTCCTGAAGACTTGGCCAGTGGCAAGCTGTCTTCCCTGAAAACCTCTGGGGCCTGAACAGAATTGGGAGGTGTGCAGTGGGAGGACCTTTCCAATGAGTCCTCCCGCCAACAGGCATAACTGGACCGGTCAGAGCCAGCCGAGGCTCCCAAATTTGGCACTAGAGAGGATGTTAGACAGAGCTGGGAGGACTGTCTGCTGCCTGTGCTGTCTGGGGAGCCTGGGGCGGGGAACCCTCCCCTTTGCACCTCAGGTTCTCCTTCTGGAAAACAAAGGTGTTGAACTAAGTGACTTGTAAAGGCCCTGACTTGTGATCCCAGATGTTGGCTGGGAAGGGACCTGACTATCCAATCCTCCAGATCCTGTATGAAACTTTTGTTGTTCAGTCATGCCTGACTCTGCACGACCCCATTTGGAGTTTTCTGGGCGAAGATACCAGAGTGGTTTGCCATTTCCTTCTCCAGCTCACTTTGCATATGAGGAAACTGAGGCAAGCAGAGTGAAGTGACATGCTCAGAGTCACACAGCTAGGAAGTGTCTGAGGCCAGATTTGAACTCAGGAAAAGGAGTCTTCCTGACTCCAGGCTTGGCACTCCATCCACAGTCACCCAGCTGCCCCTATCTATAGAATGGGCATAAGATCACTCTCATTCCCAACCATCGTTGTGTAGCAGTGGACACAGTGCCACACCTGAAACCAGGACGATCCTGGGATGCTCCAAATTCTTCCTTACTAGCTGTGAGCTGCTGGGCAAATGACTTCATCTCTCTGTGCCTCAGTTTCCCCATGTCTCAAATGGATTTGGCAACTTCTAAAACCTCTTGCAGCTTTCAAATAAATGATAATCCTAAAGCTTCCCAGGGATGTCTCGAAGAAGCCTTAAGACAATCACCCAGCCAGCATTTATTAAGTACGGGTCCCTGAACCAAGTACTGTGCTCATTGTGGTGGATGTGAAAATGAGACAACCAGGAAGCAGCCCCTGGCTCCAGGAACTTTCATTCCAAAGCATCAAATCGACAGAAATTGCTGTCATTATGCTCAGTAAAGTGTGATGGCACATTCCTGTTCCTGCATGAAGGATGATGGGGAGGGTAAAGTAATTGATGATGGCAGAAAGGACCCTGGAATTGGGGAGGGTTGTTGTTGGGGTTTGGGGGGGGCTGCTACACAGCATGGCTGTGTCAGGATTTGAGGGGCTCTCACTCAAAGGAGAGATCTGACATTTCTTTTGGCTCTAGGGGGCAGAACAGGAAGCTAAGAGGCAGTTGATTGGGTGGGGGGGAGGTGCTGCAAAAAGGGCAGATGTAGAATTGGGGTAAAGACAAACTTTACAGCTGGTAGGGCTGCAGTGGAAGCCTTCAGGAAGATGCTGGATGATAACTGGCCACATAGACATGCTCCAGATGAGATTCCTGTTCAGCTAGGTTGGAACTGGATGGTGTCTGAAGGGCCCTTCTGCACAGTTCAGAGATCCTGAGATCTCTATGTCTGTCTCTGTCTCTGTCTGTCTGTCCTGTCTGTCTGTCTCTCACACACACACACACACACACACACACACACCACACTCTCATATAGTGAGTAGAGAGTGTGTTACCATAGTCAACAAGGTACAGGGTGTAGCAGAAATGATGAAAATGATAGACTGATGGCCCAGGGTGACCTAGGAAATGCCGGCAGAGCTGAGTCTGCCCTCCTTCAGGCCCTCGGTTCAGTCCAGCGGCTTCCTTCTTGCGTGGGCTCCCCTCAAGGCACCCCGAGCCTCAGGCTTGGGTCTGGCCCGTACCTGGGATGCCTGGCAGGCCTGGCAGACCCAGACTCGGAGTGGCAAACCAAAGGGGCTGGGGGCTGGTAGTGTTCAGAGATCTCTGAGGATATGAGGTCACTCCTTAGCCTCCTCCCCCTCCAGCACCCCCGGGGCGGGGGCAGAGCAAAGCTGCTCACCTCTATGTCCGCGTTGTTTTCAGTCTAGTTTTCTTCTCTTTGAGCAATGAAACTCTGCCTTCTTTTGAAGCCCAATATATCGCCGCCGCGGCCCAGAGGCCGGGGCTGCTGACACCCTAATCCCTGGAGCGCAACTGGAGCGTTTCAAGAACAGCAGCAAGGGCCGCCGAGCTGATTTACAGCCTTGGAATGCAGCTGCGGGTTCACGATCTCTGCCTCCCGGGCCGGCCCAAGAGAGCCAGCGCCAGAAAGGAGGGCCGCGCTGGGACGGACGGGCAGACAGCCGTCGGACAGAGGCTCCCGACTCCGGGAGGCAGGTGCGGGGGGGGGGGGAGGAAGACACCCCCACGGGCTTCCTTAAGGGGGAAGGGGCGAGCAAGAGACTCTGCCAGGCAAAGGCACTGACATGGCCCCCTAAGATCCTCCCCAGCTCTGAAATTAGGACACTAATGACCTGCCCAGCCAGAGCAGGAGACTTTGTCTCCTGCCACGAGCCACTGTGGAAGAGTGAGAAGAACCTTGGACAGATAGCCAAGAGACTTGAAGCAAAGCGTTTCCCTTCTGATGTGCCATCCAAGCATCTCTAACAGAGGAAAAATGAATGACAATCACATGAACAAAAACTCCCAAGGGCTGGGAAGCTTCCCAACTCACAGTCATGTCAACTCTTCCTATCCCCTCCTCACCCCCCTATATCCAAAAAGCTGTGGTCTGTCCATTCTTCCTCCATTTCTCCCTTCTCTTCAATCACTGGCTCCAGTCCAGACAAAAGCCGTCTCCCCGGCCTCCCTGCTTCCAGCCTCTTCTCTCTCCAAGGCAACCCTGGGACAGCCACCCCAAACGGCCAAAGCAGTCTTCTTAACACCCACAGCTGACCAGTGACCACCACCCAGTGATTTCCTTCCTATTGGCTTTGGGATAGAATACAAATTCCTCAGCCTGCCATTTCAAGTTCCTCAAAACTGATCTCAGGCTGTTCCCCAGAGTTACTGCCCATTACTCCCTCAAACACACTCCATGTTCTAGATCAGCTCCTCAGACTCAACACTCTATCTCCCATTACCAAGCCTTTGCACGTGAAGTGCCTCCAGCCTGTAATGCTTCTCTTCCTCTGTTCACATGATACTCTTTTGTGAAGACTTTTCTGATCCCACAGTCCTTTGGGGCTCCTATTTTTCTCCTCAGACCATCAAGTATTTACTTCTCGGTCCCCATCCACAGTAGGATGTCAGCTCCTGTAGGGGAGGGACTAGATTTCATGTTAGCTTTGTATCCCCAATATCCAGCACCTGCCTGGCCTATGGCTGACCTGAAGGAGTGTCTATTGAACCGGTTGCATTGGAGGTTAGTAGTTGTCAATGCAAAGAGCTCAAGCCTTTGGGAGGCCCTCACTGGGATTCTCGTCCAAATCTGACATTTCTAAATGGAGGATTTATCAGATAGCTAGTTGTCTACCTTGGAAAGTTGAGATCATAGACTAGAAACAGCAAGACAGAGGATGTGTGCATTTCAACTGGCTGAGAAAGGAGAAAAGAGAAACATTCTGTGCAGACCGTGTAGTGTAGAATGCACCTTTGCCATGGTGCAGGGATATGTGGCACTCACCTCCCCCAGTAGCTTCAGAGACCAGAAACAGGCCTCAGTAGCTTCATGATTCCCCCCGCCCCAACAAATGATGAGCCCTCAAGATTCCCTAGCCCTTCTGCAGGCACGGGTCTCCTGAATTATTGGATATGGAAAGCCCAGAGGATTTCCAGGACTTGGGGGCAGTGACTCACCACAAAGTTATGAGGTTCTCTTGGAGGGGGTTCCCAGGATTATGTCTTTTCAAAGGTTTTACTTGAGGGTGGGGGGCAGAGAGTATTCTGACAGCAAAGATTTCACTGGGTGGCCTGAAGCCAAAATAACCTATCAATTTAATCCTCAAATCAATCAATCAGTAAAGGGGAGGTAGAGAGGGGAGTAGCAGGGTGATCAGGCAAGCCAAGTGTCTGGCTTGGGAGGGAAGGCAAGACAGCCCCATGATTGACTGCATTTTTCCCTCTCCAGCTGGTGGGGGGCGGTGGGTGTGGCATGTCAAGGGCGCATGCCTCCATAGGATGCGGACACAGTTGGCCGACCCAGAGGGTTGGATCCATTGTTCTTAAAAATACCGAAAATTCTCATTAATCTAGGATTCTGTGGGTTGGAATGTGGAGCCCCCAGAGGCAAAGTAACCAGGTAGAACTTTGCCTCAGTTTCCTCATCTGAAAAATGGGGAAAATGAATGCTGTACTGCCTCCTGTACATGGCTAGTGTGAGGCTTAGGTAAGAAAATTGAGAAAATTAAGAAAATTACAAAGAAAAACTTTGTAATTAATTAATCAATGAATCAACAAACATTTGTTACTACTACTACTATTACTACTACTAGCTAACCTTTATACAGTGCTTTAAGGTTTACAAAGTGCTTTATATTTATTATTTCACTTAATCCTCACAGCTTTGTGAGGGAGATACTATTATTATCCAGATTATTATTACAGATGAAGAAACTGAGGCTGAGACAGTGACTTGCCCAATGTCGCACATTGCCTCCCATGTGTCAAATAGGATGCTAAAGCCCTGAGGAGACCAAAATGAACCCTGACCTCCTCTAAAGGAGCTTACACCTCATTGAGGGATAGACAACACAAACAAATCTATCCCAGCTGTAACTTGTTTGTATACAGTTGCTTGAATGTTGTGTCCCCCATTAAACTGTGATCTCCTTGAGGGCAGGGACTGTGTCTGCCTTGCTCTGTATCCTCAGGACTTGGCATAGTGCCTGACATATAGTGTGTGCTTAACAAATGTTTATTGATTCAGTATACACAACATTTTAGAAGATGGGGGAGGGCATTAGTCTGTCCCATCCTTAAAAAAGCCCTCACTTGTTGCAATGTTGCCACACCAACTACCACCCTGTGTCTCTCCTCAGCTTTTAGCTGTCTGCAATAACTGTCTCCACTTCCTCTCCTCTCACTCTGTTTTAAACCCTTGCAATCTGGCTTCTGACCTCAGCATTCTTCTGAAGCTGCCCTTTCCAAAGTTCCCAGTGATCTCTTAATTCTCAAGTCAGACAGCTTCTTCTGAATCCTCATCCTCCTGGACCTCTTTCCAGCCTTTGATACTGGCATCATCCTCTTCTCCTAAACATCCTCTGCTCTCTAAGTTTTTGTGACACTGTTCCCTTCTGGTTCTCCTCCTACATGTCTGATGGCTCCTTCTCAGTCTTTTTTTGCTGGATCTTCATCCAGGTCATGCCCCTAGTGGGCATTCCTCAATGCTTTGTTATGGGCCCCCCTCCTTTTCTCTCTCTATATCAAGGATTCTTACCTTTCTGTAACATGGACCCTTCTGGCACTCTGTCGAAGCCTGATCCTTTCTCAAAACAATGCTTTTAAGTGCATAAAATAGAATAAAATATATAGCACAACAAAGGAAAGCAATTATATTGAAATACAGCGTGCATTTTTTTTAAAAGTTCCTAAAGGCCAAGTTAAGAATCCCTGCTCTATATGATCTCACTTGGTGATCTCATCAGCTCTCATGGATTCAATTATCATCTCAATGGGGATGATTCTCAGATCTAGATCATCTAACCTGAAACTCTCTCTCCTGAGCTCTATTTTCACATTTCAAATTGAATATTCCACAGACGTCTCAATGTATCTAAAACAGAACTCACTCTCCTTCCCCACCCCCACCACAAACCCTTCTCTCTTCCAGACTTCCCTGTTTCTGTCAAAGGTACCACCATCCTCCTAGGCACCCAGGCCCCAAACCTTGGTATCATCCCCAGGTCTCTACCTGCACTCCCCTTCTGCATCCAATCTGATGTCAACTCTTGTCACTTCACCTTTGACAACATCTGTCATATACATTCCTTTCTCTCTACTCACATAGCATCACCCTCATCACCTCATGCCAGTGATTCTCAAAATTCCTAGTCTCAGAACCCTTTTAAACTCTTGAGAATCAGAGAGGGTCTTCCAAAGAGCTGTGGCTTATGTGAGTTGCATCTATAGATACTTACCGTATTTGAAATGAAAACATCTTAGTATTATTATGAAAATAGTTTTGACCTTGTGGATCTCCTGGAAGGGTCTTGAGACCACACTTTGGGAACTGTTGCCCTAAATGATGAAATAGACTTCTTAACTAGTCTTCCCACTTTGCGGTCTCTCTCTGCTCCAATCTATCCTCCACTCAGCTGTCAAAGAGATTTCATAAGGCATGGGTCTGACCATATTGTGCTCCAATTCAATAGCCTCCAATGCTTCCCTACTGGCTCCAGGACCAAGGAGGAAATCCTTCAAAATCCTGAAAAGCAGTTTTTGAAGCTCTTCATAATCTGGCCAGTTTCCTTACAATTATTGATTGAGCTCTCCTTTGTCCTTTTCTCTAGGTCTCACATCATTCTTACCACGACTATGAACTTGGCTAACTTCCAAATGGCTCAGTGTCATCATCTGTAAGGGTACTGGACTCAATATCTTCTCAGGCTCCTCTAGCTCTCAATATATGATCTTCTTATTGTTGGGATCTGGGAAAAAAATACATTTTACCTCCTTCTCTCTCTCTGTACCCAAACAGACACTTGTTCAGATCCTTATCACCTCTTATCTGGACCACTGCAATAGCCTTCTAATTGGTGTCCATGTCAACCTAATAGTAACAGAGGCGAGATTTGAATGTAGCTCTTCTGATTCCAATTCTAGTCCTCTTCTCCCAGTCCTATAATGCTTCCATTTGCAGAGATGGAATTGGCGGGCTGTGACAACTCATTAGATATCATCTTTTCTCAGTCTTCCTCCTTTTCGACCTGTTGCCCTGTATGGCACTGTTGACCACTCTGTCCTCCCAGACATTCTCTCTTATTTGGATTTTTGTGACGTTCTCTCTTGGTTTTCCACCTCTTAGTATGATCTCCTTTTTCAGGCCACTTTTCTGGCTCATTCTGGCATCACGTCTCATAACTGTGGGTGTTCTCCAAGGTGGTGATATCTAGCAGAAATTGGCAATAAAAACTGGGGCTCAGGAGAGATTAGGGTTGGCTATGTAGACTAGGGAGCCACCTTTGTAGGGATGATAATTGAACCCATGGGAGCAGACCTGATGATGACCCAAGGAAAGAAGAGAGAGAAGAAGTTCCTGGACAAAACTCTGGAGGGTAGCCACAAGCATTGAGTGGGAAATAGATGATGATGATAATCTTTCAGTGGAGAAAGAGGAGACATGAAACAGCCTGGAGAGTGAGGTGGGAGCAGGCCACGGAAGGCAAATATGTATAGCATAAGGGCTATCTCCAATAGTGTCCAGAGCTCCAGATTAGTCAATGAAGAGATCATTGGATTTAGCCCTTGAAGACAATACTTTCAGTCAGGTGGTGGGTTCTTCAGGAAGCCAGATTGTAGAAGTGAGTGGTTGGTAGGATGATGAAGGTGGAGAATCAAAATGATTTCTCTAGGAGTTCTGCAGTGAAAAGGAGAAGGGATATAGGATGCCAGCTTGAGGGGATGGTAAGGTCAATTGAAGTTTTGTTGTTGGGATCATCGTTGTTGCTGCTGTTGAATCAGGGAGACATCAATTTGTAAGCAGGAGGGAAGGAACCAGCAGACAGAGAGAAATTAGAGATGAGCAAGGAAGGAAGAATGATCTGTAGGACAATTTACACAGAGGAAGAGGATTGTGTTTGGTTTTAAATAAAGAATTCAGAGCTGGAAGGCCATCTAGTTTAATCTCCTCATTTTACAGATCAGGAAACTGAGGCCCAGGAAGTGAAGAGACTTATCCAAGGTGATAAGGTTGGTAAGTGTCAGAAGGGAATTCGAAACCATGTCTTCTGTCTCCAGAGTGAGCATGATTTCTACAGGGCCACACTTTTTCTCTCATTTCATTTTAGTGAGGACATTAAACATTCAGGGATGGCAACCAGCACGGTGAAAGGTCTTGGGTCTGTGACACATGAAATCTGTGCAAGAAACTGGGCGTGTTGAGCCTGGAGAAGAGAAGAGTCAATGGGAATGTGAACACTAGCCTTCATGTGTCTGAAGGGCTTTCATGTGGAAGATGGAGCAGCCTTGGGAGAGGACAGAATTAGAAGAAATGGGCAGAAATTACCCAGGCAGAGGCAGGCTTAATGAAAGGAAAACCCCTATAATAACTAAAGCTGGCCAAGCATGGAATGGGCTGCCATGGGGGGTAATGGGCTCCCTGCCTTTCGAGGTCTTTCAAGGACTGCAGCAGCTTGCTGCTCCATCAGCTCCCACTTCGGGCGACAAGCTAAGTCTCCAGAGGGTGGTTACTATTCTTACCTAGTCTCAGGGATTTAGGAGTAACCCTAAGGGCCCTGGGATTTCTATGCTGTCATTCATGAGCCCCCACTGATGGGCTTCCCATTAATATCAGTCAGCTAGACTTCAACCATTTTTTAGAAAGGTTGTTTGCTAATGGAGTATAGCAAGAGTTGTTGGTATAAATCCAGGGGTGGGGAACATGTGCCTTCTAGGTCTTCAGGTGTGGCCTTTTGACTGAATCCAAGTTTTACAGGACAAATCCTTTTGTTCTGTGAAGTTTGGACTCAGTCAAAGGACTGACTTGAGGAACTAGAGGGCCCCACTTGGCCTTGAGGTCCCAGGTTCCCCACCCCTGGGACATCCCCACCAACTAGGGGTCCATTATCCCCTTATAAACCGAGGTGCTTGAGGCTCCCATGGTAGGGAGGTACACCTGCAGCACTTCTAGCTCTGACCATCCTTTTCTTCCCTTTGCACAGTCCTCATGTAATTCTCCCAAAGTAGAACATTTTGACGGGTGGGCCACCAAGCTGGGCTCTCTAAAGGTCAGTGCTACTGCTGAGTCCACAACTGGCACTTTTCTCCACCAAGAGGAAGGTCTCACTCCCCGTAGCTGCTGCCACCCTCAGGTGTCTCTCTTTTCCTGATGCAGCCATTACCTCTCTGGTGGCTACTGCTACCACCCCTGGTCTCCATTGGGACCTCTTTAGGACATCCTGAACTCACAGGGTCTCTGCCTAGACATGCCTACCTTGAAATAATGATTTGCCTAAACATGAACAAATGTTTGAGTCAGAGGTGGCCATGTGCTCACAGTCGCCATAGCCCCAATCCTTAGAGAAGACACCGTTGTATGAGCTATGCCATGGATTCTTACTCAGGTACAGTTTAGACCATGTGTCGCTGAGGTCCCTTCCAAGTAGGAGATGTGGTGATTCTTACCAGTTAAAAGTCTTACAATTACTTGCAAATTCGCCCCATCCCCCAAACATTATCAAGAGGAAATCTTCACAGGACCTTTTCTGATATGGGTAGGTGCAAGTGTCATTTAAGGTGTGTAGAGAGGGTCTGGCTTTTTAGCTCAGCTCAGGGAGGGTAGATGGAGCAGAACTGGGAAACATTCCCAGGACTGATAAGGGAGGCTATTGCAGGAAGGACTGAAATGGTCAATAGGTATTCATCTCCTGAGGGTGTGGAGATCAAGGCTTGCTTGAGTGCCCCTGAACAGTCAGCCAGGACTGTGTATGGGAGGGTCAAAAGGAAGGTCAGTGGAGCTCAAAACTGGGAAAGATGGGGACTGCTGATCTTACTATTGATTATGGGAGGAGATGGCCCCAAGTTTTAGGCCCTCTCTATCATTTGAAGGGTAGTGAGGCGGGAGAGTTAATCATTCCATTAACAAGTTCCTATGAAGTGCCTACTATGTGCTGAGCACTTTGCTAGGGACTGAGGATACAGAGATAAAATCGTGAAACATTTCTCACTCAAGAGAGGAAGAAAATTTGGGAAAGGCGTGGCAAGAAAGCATCAAAGTGGCTAATCCTGTTTTAATGCATGGATCAGCACATAGTAGGCACTTTATAAGTGATGAATAAATGAATGGGCTGTATGGTGTCATGGAAAGGACTTAATACTGTGTGATCTTGGCCAAATCGCTTTACCTTGTGATCCTACTGTCTTATCTGTAAGTGGGGTCAAGGAGCTAGCTATCTAGTACAGGAGTTTTAGATGGTCAGAGTTATGAAGACTTTTAGTGCAAATGACAGATCTGTAAGGGGCCTTAGAGGTCATTTAGATCAACCCAGTCATTTTACAAGTGGGGAAACTGAGGCCCAGTGAGATGACTTGACTTATTGTGAGTCCCACCTGAAGCCAATGGTTGAAGCAGAATTCATTCCCAAGTCTCCTGACTCCTCATTCAGGGTTCTTCACTCTTAGCACCTACCAGACACAATGCAAGCAGAGATGCAGCAATTAGAGATGCACTGGGTGTTCAACTGTCAGGATGACTATGCAGCTCAGAGAAGGAAGAGTCTCGTCTGCAGAGATCTGAATCATGAACCTTGGGGGTCATAGTTGGGGGACCGTATGACTTTGTGAATTTAGCCACACATCTTGACCTTCTTCTCTCCTTCTTGGCATTTCCCCAGTCTCCCTCCAGTGGGACACACCCCAGCTGTTGGTGAGATTTCACCATGTACTGCCCTAGTTCCCTCCCTCAAAAGTGCTCTCCAGCAGAGAGATAGTTTTGGTTTTTGCTGAAGTAAATTAAACTTTGTCCGGTTTTGAGGCTATTTATACCACTACCACCCCCATACACACAAAGAGAAATTATTGGGTGGGGAGAGGGAGATATATTGTCACAAGTCAATATATTGGAAGCTCCCAAACTATCCCAGAAAAGAAAGGCTCAGAGAACATTATTTAATTTAACTCTGAGCCTTTCCCACAAATGAGATTCCAATCACTTGACTTGAAAACTTTCCAGCCCTTGCTTCTCAATTGGAGGGACCCAAGCCGGGGTCAATTGTTCCCGTGATGAGATTGAGTGCTTTTTCTCTCCCCTCCATTTGAAGTCATAGCTGATGACCGTCACTCGACAACTCTTTGTATTGTGACAGGGGAAGAAGTTTGGAAAGAAACTCGCACTCTTGAAAGGCAGATATCTGTGTCAGCATCTCCCACAGAGCAGGTTGCTGTACTCTGCTGACATTCTTCCAAGATCCAATCAGGATGGCACAAGGGCCCCTAGCCACCCGATAGCCACGGTCACTGACTCTTGTTGGACAGCCTGATCCTATCCACTGACACCCACAGTTCCCAGGGTAAAAATAACAAATCAAAGGGAGTCTATGATTTCTCCTGGGTAAGAAGACACACTACAAACACTTTGAAGCATTCTGATCTATTCAGCTGAAGTCAATCAATCAATCAACAAGTATTCGTTAAGGGTAAACCTCGTGCCAGGCACTGGGCTTGATGCTGGGGCTACAAATAGAAAGAATGCGCTAAGTCCCACTCCCAAGGAGCTGGTATTCTAATGAGGAAGACAATGGCCACACACACACACACACACACACACACACACACACACACACACACACACACACACACACGCTTGCAGAGCAGGAGCCTAAAATGAATGAATACAAATACAATGAATGAATACGAATATATACACAAATAATTCAATACAATGTAGCTCAAGAGAACGCTTGGATTTGGGGAAACCAAGGGAGGTTTCACATGGATGGTTGTGTTTGAGCTGCATTACAACAGATTAGGAGAACTAAGTGAAGAGGAGGGGGGAAGATATTCCATGTTGTTTAAGGACTATTACTTTAGCAGCGGTGGAGTGAGGCAGGGAGACCAATAAAGAGGATGTTACAGTAATAATATGGTCATTTTGATCTAGAACCCAGATATCTCTGAGAATCTCCATGTGGAGAGACATTTTATAGACCTTGTTTTAGTCAATGTCATAATTGCCTTGATAAACTTCTAGAAATTAATGGAAGAGATGCTTATTATATTTCAAAGATCTATGATTTCATTGTTGTGGATTTTCCTTGAGTTGATGAAGGCTTAAACTAAGGCAGTGACTATGTGAATGGAGAAAGAAATAAAAGAAAGGAATCAGATGTAAGACATGTTATATAGGTAGAAATAGCAGATCTGGCAACAGACTGGGGGAGGGAGAGTGAGAAGTGGAGAACAATGACACATTTATTAAACTGGAAGGCAAGAAGGATGGTTGCACCTTGGACAGGAGTAAGGCAATCAGGGAGAGGAGATGGCTTGGGGAGAAGTATGAGTTCCGGTTGGGACGTGTTGAGTTTCAAACATCTTAAACATGAGGCAGCACCATTGCCAGGAAGCTTATAAAACCAAGCATTGGTGTGAGGTCTTAGATTTGAGGATAACAGGGCTAGAATGGGACCTGATTCCCAGTTTGGTAATAAGGAAACTAAAGCCAGGAGAAATTCTCAGTCACCAGCCAATGTCAAAGGTTACCTAATTCATTAGGAGCAGGGCCAAGACTATTCAATCAATTAGCTGCACAAAATATCTGTTCTAGGTGCTTGCAGGAAGTTTTCCTCACTCCCCATAAAGAATTCTGTCTTCTGTACTATGTTGGCTACATGGGAATTAAAAACAGCCTTCTCAATTTACCTTTTTTTTTTTCAGTTAAGGAGTAAGGGAGCATATATTTAAATGGTTTCAAGCACGTGAGAATAAAAGGAGTGCTCTTCCTTCTCTTCCCCTTCCTCTTGGCTGCATGGGGGCAGGGGGAGACATTTTCCTTCTGGCCTTTCCCCAGCACCTGGTTTGGAGCAGAGGACAAGCAGCAGTTGGGTGGCAGCTTCCCACCGTAGCTATGCAAGTTCCCAAGATGCTTTGAGAATGATGAAAGAAATGGAAGAACCCAGGTATCCATAGGTAACACAGAAGTAGGTTCTAGGGTCAGCAGGGGTATGTGTTCACTACCCTTCTGTGTGTGAGGCTGCCAGGCTTCCCAGGTCTCCATTCGATGACCTGGACTTCTGGATGCGTGGGGCAAGCAATTTACAGTCAATGAATAGCTTTTCTCAGAACACATCCATGAAGAGTACGTGTGTCAGGAATGCCCATCCCCTCTGTTCAAATGAGAACACTGAGGCTCACAGAGATTAAATGGTTTGTATAGTAGTGCCCTGACTTACAGAGGATATGAGAGCTGTTCTGAAACACTTGAATGGCTGACATGGGGAAGAGGGTTTGGACCAGTTTAGTTTGGCTTGAAGAATGAGGAGCAGTATGTGTGTGTGTGTGTGTGTGTGTGTGTGTGTGTGTGTGTGTGTCTGTGTCTGTGTCTGTGTATGTGTGAGTGAAGAGGTGGGGTGTGCACATTGCCAAGAGGTAGATAGCTAGGGGCTTTGTGTCAGGACAAGCTTCTTAACAATGAGAGCTAACCAGCAACCCACAGGAGAATGAGCTGGGGGGAGGTGTCCCCCTTCCTGCTGATCTTCAAGCCAGGACTGGGTGGCTATTTGTTTGATATGATACAGAAAGGGGCTCTTGTTCAGAAGCTCTTATGACCTCATGCATGGTGAAGAGAATACCCTGGGCACTGGGAAGGTTGGACAGGATAGTTGAGTAGCTGGGCTGGCATGTACCAAAGCAAAGACGTTGAGGTTGGTCTCAGAGAGAGACTCATGTCTCTGTACTATGGAGCCCCCTATATACCAGTCAGAGAAGGCTGTGATGGATATCTGTAACATCAGGTTCTGTCTCATGCAGAGAGTCAGAAGCGTGCATTTCTGATGTCTTCCTGTTCCTTTGCAAGAAGAGATCACCCAAATGGGGACAAGGTGACCATGGGGGTAAGGAATGAGACAAAGGGACATCTGAGATTTCCCAGCCAACCTTCTCACTTCCAGATATAGTGTGTGCTCATTTATCACTGGTCTGCAAAGAGTTTTACAGATATCAGCTCATTTTGTCCTCACAACCACCTTGGGAGGTAGGTGCCTTTATTAATCCCTTTTTTACAAGTGAGGAAACTGAGGTAGACAGGAGGGAGACATAAAAGCAAGGTGACCCACAGTAAGCCACACAGATAGGCAAATAGCAGAGCTGAGATTAGAAACCAGTGCCTGCGCCTCTGCATGCACGTTCCATCTGCTACACCACAGCTACTAGGAAACAGCCCTGCATGAAGGCTGGTCCTAACTTTCCCCACTTGCTACTTCCTTGGCTGTGGGCATACATGGAGCCCTTCTCTGACACTCAAACTTCTAAGCCCATTTACAAAGCACTCAGGCAAGTTTCGCCCCTCTGGCTTTGCAGGGATGGAGTGGAGGGGGGAGGGGATGGTTGGGTGGCAATGATCTGGTTTCCATGAATCTTTTGCTCAGCCAAAGAAGGAAAGTTGGAGAGGTCATAACACACTCTCCTGTATTATATTCCTTTGGCAGCAGGAGGGCCTGGGTTATTAAAAGTCTTCAGGTCTTAGAGGGCATCTTTCTAGCTGTGTCGCTAACACAACGACATATTTTGCGACTGAATATAGCGCGTGGTAAATAGCAGAGCAGTGACAGCACAATTCTGTCTGGATTCCCCAAGCAGGGACATTTTTTCTCAGCTGTGATCCCATCTCCAACCTGCCTCCCTTCATTTTCAAGGGATCATGGAGTTGGGTGCATTGGGCCTAGGCAGAGTTCTGGACTTGCCTTGGAGCCCTAGTGGAAATTATGCCTGTCTCCTCCATCTGGTACTGACTCTGAGAAGGA
Organism: Phascolarctos cinereus; assembly: GCF_003287225.1. Lineage (NCBI taxonomy): Eukaryota > Metazoa > Chordata > Mammalia > Diprotodontia > Phascolarctidae > Phascolarctos > Phascolarctos cinereus. The sequence continues at coordinate 260,047,182 of NW_027556402.1, read as the reverse complement.
CCCCTCCCCACTAATGGCTCCCCCGCTCCCTGATAAGGGAGCTCCCCCATTGGAATGCCCCAAGCCTCTGGCTCAGCCCATAGCATTTCAATGTCAAATGTCTCTCAGATAAGCAGCCTTTTCTGCCAGACTAGGCACTTTGGGGGTGTATTTGAATGTTGTTTAATGAGCTCTTCATTAACAGCCTCTTAGAACCCTTATGTACTCAAGAAAGCATATCAGAGAGCACCAGGGATGATACAAATAAAGATAGGTGCTTGCCTCTAATGCTATTGCAAGACAATCTCTGGTCTCACAGGTGACCAGCCAAGAGCTGCATCTGTTAGGTACATTCTAGAGATGGCCAAGGAGATATGCATGGGTCAGCCTCATTAAGAAGTGAGGAGCCTGGGGCAATTAGGTGATACAGTGGATAGATTTCTGGCCCTGAAGTCAGCAGGACCTGAGTTCAAGTGTGGTCCCAGACACTTACTAGCTGTGTGACCCTGGACAAGTCACTTAACCCCAATTTCAGAAGAAGAAGAAGAAGAAGAAGAAGAAGAAGAAGAAGAAGAAGAAGAAGAAGAAGAAGAAGAAGAAGAAGAAGAAGAAGAAGAAGAAATGAGGTGCCTTAGATCATAAAAGCCCAAGGCCAGGCTGGAGGAATAGATCAGTATCCCTCCCTGGATAGAAAACCTCTGAACCAACTCAGAACTTAAAGAATTCATTCACGAGGTTTGAAATCAGAGGAGTGGGGTAGAAAGGGAACCTTATTTGTAGTCAGAGCACCTGGGTTCTAAGCCTAGTTGTAGTACTAAGTAGCCAGGTAGAGAAGTAGGTAGAGTAGTGCCTGAAGTCAGGAAGACCTGAGTTCCAATCCAGCCTCAGATGCTTAGCAGCTCTGTGAACTTGGACAAATCACTTAATTTCAGCCTGCTTCCATTCCCTCATGTGTAAGATTAGTATAATTCTAGTGCTGACTTCCCAGAGTGTTTGTGAAGATAAAATGAGAGATATGATTTGAGAAACCCTGTGCAAATCTTAAAGTACGATATAGAAACATAAGCTACTCTTATTGCTTTTATCTAGGTAATCTTGGACATAATACTTACAATACCCCTGGCTTATAGAGCACCTCAAAGTTTGCAAAGCCTGCCTAGGTCAAGGAAGGCAAGAGTTCCTCTTCCCTCTGCCTGGGTCAGACGATACCTGACGGACTGTGCTGGCTTTGGGCATATTTGTCTTCTTTTTTGAAGGACTTTGTTATGCTGGAGGCAAAGTGTAGGACCTCAGAATCCCAGGCTGTGATCAGGAATGAACCTTGAGCTCAGCAAGTCCAACCCCCTCATCTGACAGAGAAGGAAACTGAGGCCCCACAAGAGTGGTAAGGGGCAAAAGCAGAACACAGACCCCAGAATCTTCCCACTGCATTCTGCTGTCTCTCAAGAGCCTTGAGATCATGCCTATGAGGAATTGGTTGAAGGAACAACAGATGTTTGGGCCAGAGAAGACTGGAGAGATGGGGGGGGTAATATAAGATATTTTCTAGCATTTGAAGGGCTGTCGTGTTGAGGAGTGATGTATCCTCATTAGATGCTTTTTCTTGACTCTAGAGGACAGACCCAAAAGCAATGGGTAGAAATGATAGAGATTAAATGGAAGTAGAATGTCAGGGAAAGTTCCCAAGCCATGGGAGCTCTCCTCACTGGAGATCTTCAGGCATCAACTGGAGGACCAGTCCTGGAGGCTATCAAGGGGCTCCTTATGCTACTCCAGGTTGGCCTCCATGTATCTGACTGAGGGCCCTCACAACCCCGATATTGGGTGATTCTGTGAAATATCCAATGTGGCTACCTCATTCCTGCTACCCCAGAACTGGAGCAGCTAAACTTGGGCACCCGGACAAGGACCATCAAGGAATTCCCCAATGGGAGACCAAGGCTGGCATGGTGGAGGGATGATCCAGGGTGGGGAAACTCCAGACTCCGAGGAAGATGAGGCACAATGACCAAGTCCAGAAAGTAGGAAGCAAAGCAAGGAGGAGAATCTGGTTCCATAAAATCACTGATGCAGCCCAGACTGGTAGAGCATTAGCCTCTCTTGGGATTGCCAGATCTCAGATTTAGAGCTGGAAGGGGCTTTAAAGGCATTGTTGTTCAATCTCCTCATTTTTCTGAAGCCCAGAAATGGGATGAAGTTTGCCCAGGGTTGTGCAGATAATAAAGGACCACTCCGATGAGGAATGTCAGCACAAAATTGGATCTCAAGTGACATCTAAACTGCTCTAGTTTTTTTTTTCTTTTTCTTTTTTTGCTGGTAATCTAGAATGTTAGCCTTTTCCCCAAGGACATTCCTTAGGAATGCACTCATCTGTGAAAAAGGGGTAGGGGGATAATAATAGCCCAGCAACCTCCATGAGGTTGCTGTAAGTATGTGAAATGCTTTGCAAAGTCTGAACGCTCCATAGAAATGCTAGATATTATTACCACAATGTTAAAATGGAAAGTGAAGCCCCAGGTCTGAGATTGTCTCCATTTCTGATGAAAGTAGGTAATTTGGCTACCCTCGCAAGTGATTCCAAAGAGGCAAACAGTGTCCTTGAAGGATAGAGCCACCTTTTCCCCTCTAAAGCCCACAAAGGGCTTCAACTATTTCATCTTTTATTTCCAATTTCATTTCATTATTTTCTTTCCAATTGTATCTCCTTTTTACCCTTGGTAGAACCCTCAAGGATTCAGTGAGTACCCAAGGCCAGTATTTATTTAACTCATATGGGAAGAAGCTGGGGCCCCCTGTTTGACCTAATTTTCAGGGAATGACCCCTGGACTTGGAGAATCTATTTTAAAAGTCTACCATATGGCCTCTGCCGAAATAGCTTAAAGAAGACCCCAGAATAGCGGCCTGGGTTTGCACAGGCTTAGGAAGCCACAAGCTTAGATGAAGAGCAGGCACACACCGGCCTCCCGGCATCAGAAAGTGCTGCATTTCTACCACGATGCCTGGTGACACCCAGAACCAAATGCTGGTGACCCTGGACTCTAGGATTCCCAGAAACTGAGGCAAAACCAGGAACCCACAGGCAAATGACTGGCCTTGATAAATCCCATGTTTGCACAAACATCCACACATACACATTTACCCAAAGCCATTTACAGAAATGACAACTCCATGATTCCAGGATTTGTGATGGAATCAAAGAGGAAAACCCCTCCCCTAGGTCATCTCACAGCCCCCTGCAACTTGGGAAATTTGATCTAACAAGCATTTGTTCAATGTCAAGCCCTGCTGTGGATACAAAGACACAAATGAAATAGTCCCATGCCCTCAGGGAACTTACACTTCACAGGAGGGAAACAAAAGAGATACAACATGAACACAAAGCAGCTTTGTTGTTTGTTTGGGGGAGGGAGCACCTGAATGGAGGGAGCTAGAGGACGAGGGAGGGGGGAGGAGATCCCAAGTCTTCATGGGATGTTGCAGCCAAGAACTCGCCCTGCTGTGACTGATCTTCCACCGCACTCTCTTTGATTTTGTTTCACATAGAGGTTTCAGTTTGAATCTCTTCTGAGACACTTATCGGCTGGCTACGTGAGTTTCTTTGCCTCTCTCAGCCTCAGTTTTCTCATCTCTAAATGGGGATCACAATGGCATCTACCTCCCAGGGTTGAGATATTTCTGAAATCCTTTGCAAACGTTAAGACACTGCATAAATGCTAGCTAGCTATTCTACATACACATTATACACAGGCATACACACATGCATCTGTGTTTGCATAAAGTCTCCTGCTAGACTTACAGAGTAGAAGTTCATTGAGAACAGGGATTATTGTGTTCTTGGTAGTTGTATCCCTGGCAACTTAACAAATGCTTGTTGACTGACAAGAGAACTTAATTGAGTGGAGTTTTATTAAATTAAAGTTAACAACAAATAATGAGAATCAAAAATTATGTATTACTTTCAGCTAGAATGATTGAAACAGATGTAGTAGATAGAAAACTCAATGTAATTGAACTAAACTCTCCAAAAAATGAAAGCTAGAAGACAAAACTCCTACCCTTGTCCCCGTCTCAGAGAGGAAGGGACATCTTTATCAGTGCAACAAATGGAAGAAACACTCCTGGCAGCTCTGTTGTTGGGAGGGCCGAGGCTGGCAGAGTACATGAGCTCAGAAGTAGGGCAAAAGAGCAGGGTGCCACCAGGCTGTCTAAGGAGGGGTGAACCAGGCCAGGGTGGAAGTCAAACAGGTCCCAACTTCCACACCAATCAGCTGTGGGACCACTCCTGTTGGTAGCCACTCTACTTTCGTCTCGGTGAAATAGGGAGACCTGATTCTGAAAAAGAAAATGATAGGGGCAGACTTCAATCTGGGAAGAGAAGCCCAGGCTGGAATGTGGGAGACCCTCAGTACTCACTCCTTTAAGCCCACCCTGTGCCAACCCCTGGGGTCTGCCTTTGATCTCTGTGTGCTAAGCCAAAGCCCATTTTTCAGGGGATGAGATGAGGATTGTCCTATAGGTGGATAGACCCAAAGCACAAGAGTAAATACCCACAACAGCAACAAGAGACCACAATCTCCTTTTCCAGCAGCCCCCCAACACAATCAGTTATTTTGATGTCAACCCTTTGAATGTCTGAACTTTGTTCCACAGCTAGTCTCTCTCAAGCTAGAGCTTCATTGACAATGCTGTAGAAGAGATCTAGGCATCCTAGACCTTGATCAAGGTCAAGATCATAGATCCAGTCACCCTGAAGACCATTCAGCTTAATCATCCAGATGAGAAAAATATAGCCCAGAAGATCAAGTGACTAGCCTGAGGTCACAGGGGTAATAAGTAGCAACCTGACATTTAAAGCCAGGTTCTCTGACTCTGCTACCAGGTCAGAGGAAAAGATTGCAATGAGATGATTTTTTGAACTCGTTTCTTAGGGTCCTTTAATGTGATATATGTCATCACAGTGAAGGTCCAACCAGTCCTCAACACCCTTGTTTGGTATCTGATAGACCTATAGTGTAGTGGAGAGAGAAATTCATTTAGAGACAGAAAACTTGGGTTTTGAAAATTAGCATCACTCTTTGGGAGCTGAGTGGAAAAATCAGATACCTTTCCTGAGCTCATCTATAGTATAGTACTAATAATACTCTGAACTTCCCTTTCCTCGGGTATAAAACAAAAAATAATATTGCTTATTTAGCCACCAGGTGGTGCTAAGACCCACTATCTGGGTGATGAGCTGAGTTAGTCTGTGTTTACCCTAGAAGTCTGCACATGCCCCATGGATTGGAAGCCCTGGGGTGGTGAAAATTCTCCCTGGTTTCCAGAGACTCAGTGACCTCCTATCCCTCAGCTCATTACTTTCTTCAGAAATGTGCCAGCTCTTTGTTGAGGTTTGTGTGGATTTGTGGGTATATCTGATTTGAACTTAGCTCTGAGCCCCCACTCACTAGTGCTTCCTTGGTCTAGATGACACTATAAGGGGGACTATAGATATGCACTTTACAGGTTACCGAGTTCAACCCCCTCATTTTACAGATTAGGAAACTAAAGCTTGAGAAGTTTAAATGACTTTCCCAAGGTCACAGAGGTGATGAGTGTCAAAGACAGGATTGGCAACCAGGTCCTCTACTCCAACACCAATGTTCTTCCTCTGTACCACACTGATTCCCATTTATTATATTTCCCTGAATGCTATTCATATGACCATAACATAATGGAAGAAGTTCTCTACAGAGGCTCATGTGCATGCTTGAATATGGCCTTCAATATTTACTTTTAGCATAAATCAATAAACAGGTGAATGATATCAAACTAGCACCAATGGCTCATTAAACAATAAGACATCTCCTGAGTGCCTCCAGGTCCCATAGAATGAGGCAATCTTCTATACTTAAAAGTGATCTGGACCCAGGAAAGACTAAAGCTCCCATGGCAGGTGATGTTTTTGTCCTGGAAGGGATATCAGCCTTTGTATAGCCACAGTCATCCCATTATGGAGCGGATGACTTCATCAGTGGACTCAATAGCTGGCTCCAGCAAGAAGTGTGCCATCATCAATCCTGGCTAGTCTTGATGTCTCTCTCATTCTGACATTGGCACCTTCATGCTGCAGCTGTATCCTTCTCACTTCCAGCTTCACTTCTAGAGCCCCTATTTCCTGTGCAGTAGGGTGAGGAAGTAAGAAAGGTGATACACTGTTAGTTTGCCAACCAAAAATTTCTGTATAGTTATGAACTGTTACTTTTATACTTGGAGAGCTCTACAATGTCATTGGATGCAGTGATGCAAATCACAACCCATTTGCCTTTAGTCCTTCCATAACTCCTCTTTGGGGATCTGCCCAAAATTATATAGCTATCTTCTCCTCTTCCTCCTCCTCCTCCTCCTCCTCCTCCTCCTCCTCCTCTCCTCCTCTCCTCCTCCTCCTCCTCCTCTCCTCCTTCTTCTTCTTCTTCTTCTTCTTCTTCTTCTTCTTCTTCTTCCTTCTTCTTCTTCTTCTTCTTCTTCTCCTTCTTCTCCTCCTTCTCCTTCTCCTCCTCCTCCTCGTCCTCCTCGTCCTCCTCTTCCTCGTCCTCCTCATCCTCCTCGTCCTCCTCCTCGTCCTCCTCCTCCTTCTCCTCCTCCTCCTCCTCCTTCTTCTTCTTCTTCTTCTTCTTCTTCTTCTTCTTCTTCCTCCTCCTCCTCCTCCTCCTCCTTCTCTTCTCCTCCTCCTCCTTCATTATCATCATCTTCTTTCTCCTCTATATTTTCATTCTTCTTCTTCTTCCTCTTCCTCTCTTTCCTTTTCATCCTTCTTCTTCACAATATCAATCATTCTACTGAACAAGCTTTTATTAAGTAGCTTCTATGTGCCAGGCATACCCACAGTCAAAAATGAACACATGGCCCTGTTCTGAAGGAACTTAAATTTTATTGAGGAAAAATTACTTGCACACAAAGTAATTTCAGGAATGAATGAGCACTAACAAACGGGGGAGGAGAGATCAGGGAAGGCTCCATAAAGGAGGTGGCATGAGAGCTGAGCATTGAAGGGTGACAAAGATTATAAAATGTGGAAGGGAGCAGAGAGCACATCCCAGGCCTGAGGACTGGTTTGTTCCAAAGAGCAAAGGCAGGAGATTGACTATTGGGTACAGTTAGAAGTCCAGTTTGGCTGGGATTTGGAAATCATAAAGGAGAACACTGTTATCCACCAATTGAGCTTCACAGGGACATGGCCACATCACCAGGGTCAAACATTCTCTATCTCTACATAGGACAACTAGATGGAAAGTGAAATGAGGGATCATTTGCCCAGATATCTCCAAACATCTGGATGCTTGCCATCTTCCAGACCAATAAATATGCATTGGGTAGGTTACTGCCCAGCTAGGCACAGCTTCATAGAAAGGGTACTTAAGGTGGAGTCAGTGAACCTAGTTCTGCCCTTCCCTACTTGGGGTTACCTAGGGGAGGTCACTTCCATTCTCTGGAGCTCAGTTTCCCCCTTTGTTAAAGGAGATAGTTGGGCTAAACTAGGAAATCTTTAAGGTTCCTCTCAACTCTAAGATCCTATAATCTGTATAATCCAGTTAGGTTGTGTTTCAGTGACCCCACAAGTTGTGTGAAAATTGAAAAACCCAGTCAATGCACTGGCTGCTTTGCCTAAAGCAGCCAAGGAAGCCACATCATGGGTTGGCAGCAGGGCTGAGACTTTCCTGCCTTGTAGCAAGAGTGATTCAGCAGCTTTTAGACTTAGTTCACCAGGATAAACTTCCCCCAACTTAGAGCCTCCAGAAGTGGCTGGAGGAGCTTCAGGATGGAAGGGCCCCCACTCCATGAAAGGCTTTGAGCAGAGGTGGGATGTGCCCTCGTTGGGTGTGGCAATTGAGATGCATTGGACTTGAGACAGCTGAGGTGCCTTCCAACTCCAAAATTCTGTGCTTCCGTAAAAGATGCCCTTTCCTTCTCCCTCGACTTTTCTGAAAGAAAGATGCTATTGTAGCATTTCCCCCTTGTTTTCTACTGCTATAAAAAAGGAAGTTGAGCTGAGAAAATAGTTGAGCTATTTACAAATTGACAAAGCTTGCCCCTTCCCCCTCCCCAAAGGATCAAATGTTGACATTTTGTGGAATGGGCTGCCCAGAAAGGCTTCCAAGGAGGCAGGCTGGCATCTCTGAGCAAAGGGACTGGAGCCTTCTGGTTGGTGTTCACTTGCTGGCATGAGTGGAAGATCCATTGGAAAAGGTAGATACTTCAGGCAGGGAGACCAACCAATTAGGCTACTGCAACAGCTGAGACCAAAAGTGATGAGAGATTAAATTAAGGCTATGGCTGTGTGAGTAAAGAGAGAAACGGCCATGATACGTCAACATATAAGCTCCTTGAGAACAGCAGCTGATTCACTTTTGTCTTTGTGTCTTTAGAGCCTAGAACAGTGTTTGGAACAGAGTAAGTCTCACAAATGCTTGTTGAATCAAAATGAATTGACTCGAAATACCGTAAGAGCATACAGGCTTGAGGGTGTACCCTCTCGCTTGGCCACGGAAGCAGCATCCATGCAGAGCCAGCTAACGCAGCTAGGGGGCACCCCAGCGCACATACCTGAAGTCAAGGAGACCAGAGCTCTAACCTGGCCCCAGACACTTACTAGGTATGTAACTCCAGACAAATCCCTTAACTTCTGCTACTTCTGTTTCCTCAACTAAAAAATGGGACCATAGCACCTGCCCGCTAGGGTTATTGTGGAAGAAATAGTGAGATATTATTTGTAAAGACCTTAGCACCATTCCTGGCACATAGTAGATGCTCAATAAATAAACCCTTTCCCTACCAATTCCAAACTTTGAATCTAAGAGTTTGGTTTTAAGATTTGGGAGATGTAAAATAATGGAAGGGATATTGTTCTCAGAAACAAATCAGCTGTCTTGTGTGTGGACCCGTCTAAATGTTCCCTCAGAGCATGATGGAACAAAGGATTTGGGTGAGTGATGTACATCAGCTAGAGAGGTCTTGGTGCTTGGGTCATAGCTCATAGACTCACAGAACTGGAAGGAACCTCAGGGGTCTCTAGTCCAACCCATACCTGCCCAAGATTCCTCTCTACAAAACACCTGCAAAGAAGCTGTCCCTCATCTGCTTGAAGATCCCCAGGGAAGAAGGGAACTTCTGCCACCCAAGGAAGCCCATTGCATCTTCACAGTTCTGACAGCTTTCTGCCTTTAAGGGGAAATCCCTTTGCTTCATCGCCCTGCACCCTCACTACTCCTACTTCTACCTTCTTGGGCAAACCAGAGCTAATCAAATCCCTCTTCTACTTCCAGGTTCCACTTCCACTTCCAGGCCTTCCAATACTTCAAGACAGCTGGCATGTCCCTGCTCCACCCCCTCACATACCGAAGTCTTCTGTTTTCTGGGCTAAATAGGCTCGGTTCCATTAAGTCTTCCTTGTATGTCAGAAACTGGTCCAGGAGACTAAAGCTCTAACGTGAACAACCCTTCCCAATTTCCTAAAGCATAAAATCCCAGTCAGACTTGGACAGCCTGCTGCTATATTGTATGGGTGGAGGTAACCTGGACTTTTCATTGAGGCAATCAATTAATATTTTCTACTTCAACTGTGGGGCCCTCACATAAAATTCAGGACTCTATTGAATTAGACAACCAAAGGTGTAAGCTAGATGCCAACATGTGAAGTATGTTGGGATTGATTAAAAAAAATCAGTCATGACCTGCAAGGCTTGAATAAAAATTACTAGCTAGTTTAGAAATCAAGGTTTTCTAAGGGCTGGACATCAGCTCCACCCCAGCCCTTAACTCTCAGGGATGGGAGAAAATCTCTGTCTTCTCTCTCTACCTTTCAACCAAAGGAAGACCTTGTGTCTTTCAGAAGGTTAGAAGGTTTGGAACTTCTCGACAGTCATGGTAAGACTGTTCCCCAGGATAGCAGTGGCTGATGACAGTGGAATTGAATCACTAGGAATTGAGAAAAAAAGTCTAGGCACCTCAGGGAACTTCATGAAGACATCAGAAAGAGAGAAGGACTTCCACTTATCCAGGAGCCATGAGCTACCTCCACTGCCACACATGCTGTCAAAACTTGAGTCCATTCTATGCTGGACTCTGTATGACTTCGTAGGAGTATGTCCTAGACTTTTAGGGGAGGGGGATATTTTTCTATCAACTGTTTTTATACTTCCCTAGTAAACTCCTGTTTCTAAAACTTAATTAACTCTACATGGATATTTGATTTTAACTGATAATGTATGAGGGAGTACACTGGTAGGGGCTCATTAATGATAGTATTAGAAAACCACCCAGGAGCTCTCAGAGTTACCACCATAATCCTGAAAAGAAGAGTCCTCTGGGCACCCAATCTGCCAGTTGGAATGTGAGTTGGGCAAATGAGCCAACACAAACTGCACTATAATGTAAATTAATACTCCTTTTTGACCAGGCATGCCACCATGGCAAATGTAGAGTTGAGGGAAATTTCATCCACCTGAACCATTGCTATATCTTTGCCAAATATCTTTTCTATGCTATTAATGTATTTTTTGGGTAAATGTTCAATGATATGTGAGCTCTTCTTTTAATCCAGTACTGGGTCTGAACTACCAGACTGGTCTTAGAAAGCAAAGGTTGGCCTTGGCCAAGAAAAGGGCCATCTCATAACCAGATTCTGGAGGAAAGGAGGGAAATGGGAAATGGTGTAAAGGGGTTTTGAGATGAAGAGAAGGGAAGAGAGAGCACATGTTCTAATGTTCTAAACTTTCTCAGTAAAGTATGAGGTGAGGTCCTCAGCAGAGAGGAGAGAAGGGTGTACAAGAGACTTGAGGAGAAAAGAGAAGGTTTATAAAAGCTTTTTAGTGAAGTGACCTGAATCCATAAGGAAGAATCAAAGGACTGCCCTGCTGAGGTGAAGGCCCAGTTGCGGTTGGAGAACATGAGTTTGTAGGGACCGCAGGCAGCTTAATTGCCTGACTTCCTCCAGCTCCATTCAATAGCAGTAGGAACAGGGGTGCCAGATGAAGACAGCAACCCAGGACTGGGATTTGGCAAAGTGTGAGATTTCAAAGGACAGAGGAGCATGGGATTTCATAGTATCATACAATGTGGAGTCAAACTGGTTTACTATAGGATTTGGATTGGAAAAGGAGAAAAACAAAATCAGAGAAGGGTCATGGTCTAAGAGGTTAAGGAAAAGGAGTCTGAGAGGTGGGTGAAGAAGAGGTTTAGGCAGATGAGGCATAAGGAGATATGGAATTATAGGGGACACTTGGTTTTCATCCTTCATTTTTTGAAGATGACCAATGACATGGTGATGTTGGGGTAAAGTAGTGCACACAATGTTTTTTTTTTTTTGGCTAGGCAATGGGGTTAAGTGACTTGCCCAGGGTTACACAGCCAGTAAGCATCAAGTATTTGAGGCTGGATTTGAACTTAAGTCCTTTTGACTCCCAGGCCGGAGCTCTATCCACTGCACCACCTGGCTGCTCCCGTGATGGGTGACGTTTTGACTTGCATATGAATTGGATTGAAGTGAGGCAGAGTTTCACAGACAGCTTTACTCTCTCTTCCAGAGGAAAAGGTTATGAAAGGTTATGGTCAGATAGATGAATGCCAGAGATGCTTTTTTTTTTTTTATCAAGGATGTGGAACATTTGTGGTTAATGGTGAGATCTAGAGTGTGACCATTTCTGCATATGTCTGAGGTGGAGTAAAGTAGGGATTTGAATGGGGAACTAGAAGGCTAGGGTATTTGAGGGAACATGAGTATCAACATTGAAGTCCCCCAGTATAAGGACAGGAGTTAGGGAGGAGAGGGGAAAAGAGTCTCAAGTGATAAACTGCTTGAGAAAAGAGGAAGACAACATGGGTAGACAACATCCACCATGGTCTATATACAGTGAAAATGTTCAATAGAGAGAACTACAAAAGACAAAAGGTTATTGAGAGATGGTGGCAAAGGGGGAGCAGACAATATTCTGACATGCTCCAGGATCAGTGGAGGGGGGGATGGAGGTGATCAAACAAAGGTGCAACTAGGAGAATATGGCCAGGGTTGCAGTAGCATTTGAGGAAAGCCAAGGCTTAATGAAAACAGGAATCCAGTGGAATGAGAATGAGTAGGAAAAGTCCACAAGGAAAAGAAGTTCATCCATAATGGAAATGGAATTCCAGAGAGCACAGTGGAAGGTGTGGACAGAGTTGGAATAGAACATGGGTGGCATAGGATTGAGGAGGCTGGGATTAGAGAATGATGTGGGGTTTGGGGAACAGGAAATTAGGTAAAACAGGGAGATGGGGAGTCACAGGTGATGGGAGCTCGGGTAGTAATGGTTGGTGAATGAAATATAATACTCAGTGAATCCCAAATATGGATATCCCCGTTTGCTTTGCCCTTCACTGGTATTTCATTCTCCCACCATATGCAACTTTCATCCCAGGGTTGTGGAGAAACAGACATACGCACACCTTAGGTCCACTAAGTATGTGCATCCTTCTGAGAGGGGAGGGAACCCACAGCAGCAGAGGTTTTGGGAGTTCCAGCAATCTTCTAATACTGCAGCCTTGACATGGGTACCCAAGATGCTCACCACAGAGCCAGCCCCAAGAAGTGTCTTGCAGAGATAGATCAAACGAGGAGACTAGTGCTGCCCACCCCCTCCTTTAGGCTAACCTGACCAACTTCTTGCCCCTTGCCTTGAGCTTCCCAGCCCCTAACCTTGTATTTACAGAATTCTTTATACTTGGAATTGAATTTGCTGAACATTTAACATGTGCCTATTGTGGGCAAAGCTCCGCATCCTATCTTGGGGACACAGACTGTGAAGAGGCTGGACAAAGAGTGCCCTCTCTCCCTCTTTTTCAATTCCTGGCCCATCCTCACCCGAGGACCCAACTTTCCCAACACCTCCTCCAAGCAGCTTTCCCTTGTTCCCTTCCCTGCCCCCCATGACCACCCCCCCCCAGCTTCATCTGGCCCTTAGTCTTTCAAGACACCCAGACAGTTATCTTGTAACCATGAGTTCAAGGGACTGGCGTGGTGGTGCCTTCTCTCCCTTCTAAGCTTCCTGTGAGCTTCAAGAGACCACAGAGGACTCTTGCTTAGATTCAGCATCTCCCCAGAGCCTAGCTCTTGTGTCTTGGCACACAGCAGGCACTTAATCAATGTTGGCTGAATGAACGCTAGCTTTAGCCCTGGGAGCAAGGATCGGGTACTAGAAAGCCGGCAGTGCTATTCACAGCCAGGTGAGCTCTCAGTTGGCTCAAGATAAGCCTCTTTTTCCTCCCCAAACCTTTGCTGGAACTGCAGGGTGTGGGCTGGCAAAGGGGTGTTGCTTCTTAGCAGGAATAGGGCCCAGGCTCCTGTGGGGGAGAAAAAGCCGAGATCACTCCTTCCCCAATTGCATATTCATTCTGCAGCATTAAAGGGGGGAAATCCACGGTCCTGGCGCCCTCGCACCTGTTGTGGGGGGTGGGGGGATTGGGGTGGGAGTGGGGAGGGTGACAGAGACAAGCCTCCACATCCTCCCATCCCGAGATCTGGTCCCACACTGGTGGCTGATTCCTTCTGCTCCCAGTGGCTGGGGGATCTCAGCTTGGGAGGTGCGGGAGCACCCCAACCCAGTCAGCGTTTTCTGTGCCCTTCTGTGGAGCTCCCCCGAAACTGTCCCGGCAGTCAGAGGGGGCAGTGCAGGGGTGGGGCCCAGATCTTGGCCGACCGGGAAGGAGTCTGGCCTCAGTTCAGGCTGGGCTGGGGTGTCTCCTGCACCAGCTACAGGTTCTCGGCCCCAAGTGGAGAAGGGAGACGGAAGAAGGGGCCCTTAGGCCCGGGCGCCCGTTCCTCTCCTCCCCTGCAAAAAGCACGTTGTCTTCCAGCTCAGGGAATTGTTCTGCACCCTGCAAACTGTAACTCGGGTCGCCTGGAGACGGGCAAAGCGGACATTCCTCAGGCTGCCACAAAATGGGACATTGTGTCGGGGCGCAGAGCGCTGGGCGTTCTTGGAGCCTTCCCTGCGGGGGAGTGGGGAAGGGTGGGGGTGGCGACAGAGACAGAGACACAGAGAGAGACGTCTAGGTAGGAGAACTGGAGGGCACAATCTAGGCAGCAAGCTAAACAGAGACGGGACGAGAGAGACAAAGACAGATAGAGAGAGAGAGACACACACACACACACACACACACACACACACAGAAGGCGAGAGATGGGTACAGAGGTGACGGCTCAATAGAGAAAGGAGACGAGAGACATAAGAAAAAGAGCACAGAAAGACAACACTGGAAAGGAAAAGGGATATAGAGATAAGAGAGAGAGAGAGAGAGAGAGAGAGAGAGAGAGAGAGAGAGAGAGACAGAGAGACAGAGAGAGAGAGAGAGACAGAGAGACAGAGAGACAGAGAGAAGAGAAGAGAAGAGAAGAGAAGAGAAGAGAAGAGAAGAGAAGAGAAGAGAAGAGAAGAGAAGAGAAGAGAAGAGAAGAGATAAGAGAAGAGGAGAAAAAAGGAGAGGAGAGAAAGTAGATAAGACAAAGAAAAGACAGGACCAAGGAGAAAGAAAAGGAGGACAGACCCTAAGTAGAGACAGAAACAGAGCCAAAGGGAAGTAAGAGCAGGAAAAGGAGGAGAAAGGCAGCAAAGAAGAACAGAAGCAGAGAGAAGAGAGAGAGGTAGAAGGGGAGAGAAAGAAGAGACAAATGAAGGAAGAGACGATACCGAAAAGAAAGACAGAAGAAGGGGGAGTGGAAGGAGAAAGGAAGGACAGAGAGAAATGAAGGCTAGAGCAGAAAAGGCCGTCCAGACGGGATCTTTCCCTTGTCTCCAGGGGTAGATTGAAAGGGCCGCCTCAACTAGTATTTTGAGAAGGCAAAGGGGGAAATGTCCCTGAATCTTTCTGTCTCTCTCCCCTCCCCCCTCTGTCTTTCTGCCTGCTTGTCTCCCTTTTCCTCAAGATAGGATTGGAGGCTGGGGAGCATCTAGGGTTGATAATTTGACTTCTGGATTGAATGCTCTCTCCAGCAGTAGGTGGTGATGTAATAGGTACTAGGAAGATATAAATATCGGTGGCCAGGGCCCAGGAGCTATGGCTGGCTGCTAGGGGAGAGGCTCGCGCCCTCCACTCACACGGCTCTTCTCTAGTTGAGATCCAAGTTCGTATCAATTCCCACTGACTTCACCGCTCTCTCTCTCTCGCTCGCTCGCTCTCGCTCTCTCTCGTTCTCTCCTCTGGGTCCTCCCTCTAGGGTTTTCTCACTGCCCATTTCTCCCTCCGTCTCTCGCTCTCTCCCTGTTCCTCATTCACTCACTCTCTAGCTGTCTCTGTCTCTCTCTCTCTGGAGTCTCTGCCCCACCCCACCCCCTCTCTTCCTTCTGCCCCATGCAGCCGGGTTAGGGAGCCCTGGCAGCTCTCTGGGGGCTGGCTGAGCTGAGAACCGCTAGCCGAAAAGTTTATGAATTGGGATCTCTTAGCACGGGGTCGGAGTTGTCCTGCGCTCCTCTCTTCTCCTTCTCTGGTCAGAGCCTGAGAAGGGTCCAAGCCGGGCAGGCGGGCAGGCAGGGCAGGGCAGGGCAGGGGGGTATTTTTAGAGTCATTGACTGCCTCCAGCCAAACCACGTGTGTCCCCCCTGCGAGCCGGGATGCCTCACCCCTCAGCCTTGTTGCCCGCGCTGCTGCTGGGACTGCTGTCCCCCTGGCCGGGCCGCGGGGGCCCTCTGCCTGCCCCCCACAACGACACGCTCGACTGGCGCTGGGAGACCCTCTTCTCTCGCTCCATGGCCCGGCTCCCCGGGGAGAGGAAGGAGATGAACAGGGACGGGGACTATCTGCTGGGCATCAAGAGATTGCGCCGCCTCTACTGCAACGTGGGCATCGGCTTTCATCTTCAGGTCCTGCCCGATGGCCGCATCAACGGCGTCCACAACGAGAACCGCTACAGTGAGTGGCCGCCCCCTCCGCCCAGGGCTTCTCCCTCTCCTTCCATCTCTCTGTCTCTCTGTCTCTCTCTCTGTCTCTGTCTCTCTCTCAATCTCTCTCTCTCTCTCTCTCTCTCTCTCTCTCTCTCTCTCTCTCTCTCTCTCTCTCTCTCTCTCTCTCTCTATCTCCCTCAACCTCTTTCTCTCTCCTCTCCTCTCCTCTCCTCTCCTCTCCTCTCCTCCTCTCCTCTCCTCTCCTCTCCTCTCCTCTCCTCTCCTCTCCTCTCCTCTCCTTTCTCTATTCACCTTCTCCCCTCTTCTCTTCTCGGAGTTGTCTCCTCCCCAGGAAAAAGGTGGTTATGCTAGGGAAAAGAAAGTGCGATTCCCATCGTCTGTAGGATGGTGGGCCAAGGGCGTTTTACTGCCGGGTGTCTCTCACCAGGTGGTTTCCTGGGAGATGGGGAGTGGTGGATCCCAGTCCCCAACCCCCTTAGCCTGAGGGCCGCTTAAGCCCCCTAGCTACCCAGCTGCCCAAGGCCTTGGCCGGAGGTATGTAAATGTCAGGCGCTAGGCAACTAGGGCCGACTCTAGAAAGTCAGGCGAGTTGCGGGGACCGATTGGGCTGAGGGCGCCAGGGATAAAGGAGCTGACTTGTCGCCCAGGGTTTGAGGAAGTGGAGGGTCCCCGCAGGAAACCTGGAGGAGTCTCAGGGTGTTCTAGCCCCGAGCTCGGAAAACAACTATACTCATGCACCAGCTAGTTCAGTCCCCTCGCTTTACAAGAAAGGGAAACTGAGGCTGCCCGAAGTTTTTCGAGAGATGATCTCTGGTGTTCGGGATGATGATAGAAAAGGAGGGACACTGGGGCCCAGATTACAGAGCTACTGTTTGGAGAGAGGGGAGTATAGGAGGAACTGCTAAGAGCGATATTTATCAGCCTATTGGGAAGGCTCGAGTGTTGGCCGCGGCTGCCTGCCCATACAGAATCCGACTGCTGCCCAGAGCCGCAGGATCCTGCTCAGCCCGTTCCCTCTCCTCACAAGTGAGAACTGTGAGCTCTAGCTGGGCTGGGCTTTGCCAGGTGCTCCTGGGCCCCGAGAAATTCCGAGGAGAGCAGGCAGGTGTGTGTCCTCCCACTCCTGCCCGGGGTCCAATTTCTGCCAGGTCCTCCTGCAGCTCAACTCCTCTCCTCTCCTCTACCCCAACCTCCAGCTCCCGAGCGTACAAACGCAGGATTCGGGGCCCTGTGAAGCCAGTGGCTGCCCCGTGCCAGTCCGCTCCAGCCTTGGTGGGGTCCGATGTTAGGGGTGTCCTAGACTGGGAAGGGGTTGTGGACCAGTTAGAGGTTAGCGTTGAGGTCAGAGCGCGGCCGAGAGCCCCAGAGGGGTGAGAGGAGCGGGGCGGTGCGCCTCCGGGTCCCCAGGCAGTGAGGCATATTCAGTAGCTCGGGCCAACCACCCTCATGTCCCGCCGCTCGCCCCATCTAGGTTTGCTGGAGCTGTCTCCGGTCGAGCGGGGAGTCGTGAGCCTCTTTGGAGTCAAAAGTCGTCTTTTCGTGGCCATGAACAGCAAGGGCAAACTCTATGGCTCGGTAAGAAGAGGAGCTGGGGAGGGAGACCTGGTGAGGGGGGCCCTGGCCCTGGCAGAGGGGCTTCGGAGACTTTGGGTGGGAATTGCGGGTTCCTCATTTCCAGCCGCCACACACCTGTCCTGCCCCTAAGGTTGCTCAGACTCCTAGGACTCCTGAGCCCCCGATACAGAAACGCTTTTCTCTGTGTGTCTGTCTTTGTCTCTCTGTCTCTCTCCCTCTTTTGTTTCTCATCTGTCGTTTCTCCTGTGTGTCTCTCCTCTCTCTCTCTCTCTCTCTCTCTCTCTCTCCTCTCTCTCTCTCTCTCACACACACACACACACACACACACACACACACACACACACACAGAGTGGGGGAGGTGTGAGGAGTGGGGGTGGGGACAGCTGCCCCCACCACAAACCAAGGGGAGGGAAAGAGGCAAATAGTGTAGTGGATAGAGTGACACAGAAGTTTGAATCCTGGCTCTGGTGGGCTAAATGATCCTGAGCTTCTCACTTGTCTGACTCTCAGCTTCTACCTCTATCATGGGAATAATCATTTGAACTTCTTACTGGTCTGGGTTGTGAGGAGGAAAACCTATAGAAATGGGAGTGGGTAGGCCAGACTCACCCTGGCCAGGGACATGGTTGAGCAGGGTGTGAGTCCCTAAGACCTCTTCAGGAATACATCAGGCTGTTGGACCGGCAGCAGCGACATGAAACCTAACAGAAGAAAATCGATCTACTCTTTTCTTCTCCACCCCTCTCCTTTCTTCTTCCCTTTAAGGGAATCAATCAGCTTTTTGGGATAACACTCCCACATGCCTGGTTCCTGCTTCTGGCCCCTCAGTGGGTGGGAACCTGAGCACCTAGGGCTATGGGAGGAAGGAGAATCCAGCTGACCCATCCTCACCCCCCCAATTCCTCTTCCCCATACCAGGCTCCCTGACTGCACCTGGCTCACGGGCCTGGGAGAGTAGTAGGGCATCAGCTAGTGAGGGTCAGGGAAGCACTTCGGGAGGGGGAGAAGGGGGAAGGGGGAAGAAGAGTGGGGAATATTAAAAGCTTGAGGAACAGTACTGACCAGGTGTCTGGAAGGCTGTCAAGCTGCTGAACCAGCTGTTTTCTGTGTGTGAAGAAGAGTAGTTATGCTCTGGCCCCACCCCAAGTGGACCAGGTGGGCAAAAGCATCTAGCCTGGGTTTTAGAGAGAGAAAAGATCTTAGAAATCATCTTAGCTATCATCTCCAGTGCTTAGCCTAGTGCCTGACACATAGTGTGTACTTAAGAAACATCCACTCATCCACTCATCCATCCATCCACCCATCCATTCACCCATCCATCCATCCATCCATCCATCCATCCACCATCCATCCATCTATCTGTCTGTCTATCTAGCTCCCTATCTATATCACCACTTCTCCGAAGAGAAAACTAAGGCAGCCAAGAAGGAGGTAGGAGGCTTACCCAAGGCCACATGGTTACTAATTGGCTGGGCCAGGATTCGAACCTGAGTCCTTTGCCTCTGTCACTACCTGCCTTACTTTGGGCAAATCACTTTACCAGATAGTTTCAGTTTTCTCATCTGGAAAATGGGGTCATGGGATGAGATAGGCTCTAAGGCTCCTTCCAGTTCTAAATCTATGGTCTTATGACTCCTGTCCAGGACGCTTGCCAGTTCAATCTGAAATAGTTCAGTCCTGTCTTGGGGGCATCCTTTTGACCCTTGGAAGCAGCCCTAAGTCTGATTGCTTGGGTGTATTCCTTATGGGTCAAAATCACTCTGCTGTAAAGTCCCTGGGCCTGCCCTGAGCCAGGCATGGAGCTGAGCCCATGCCAGCCGTGGTTCCGAGAGTCTGGGAGGGGCATTGCTGCCCATTGGAAGAACCCTGACCAACCCTCTTGCCCCTTCCTTCTGTCCAGCCCTACTTCAATGATGAGTGCACCTTCAAAGAAATCCTCCTGCCTAATAACTACAATGCCTACGAGTCTGGGCAGTATGTCGGCATGTACATTGCCTTGAGCAAAAATGGGAGAACCAAGAAAGGGAACCGTGTGTCCCCCACCATGACTGTGACCCACTTCCTGCCCCGGATCTGAGGGAGAAGCCGCCAGTCCTGGGCCTCCTCAGTGCCACCTCGGGAGGGATGACCGAGGGAGAGATGCAGGGAGGCAGATCCGGCTGGACCCATGGGAAACCAGACAAACTTGGTGCACTTTCAATTGAGACTTCTGCGGGAGCAGGTGTATGTAACATAGTTAAGTGAATTATTTAAGTCTGTATATATTGCCACAAATTTATTTATGATTCTGTGGGTGTGTCAGTTTTTGGAAAAGAAAAGAAATGAACAGAAAAGAGGGAAAGCCCTCTCTGCTGGGACTGCTCTTCCTTGTCTGCTTCCTGTCACTGTTTCTCATATAACCGTGTGCTGCTATTATCATCTGTCCAGAGACTGAGGGAACTGGGTTGTTCTAGACTCCGCCACCCTTGGGGCTTGAAGGGGGTTCTGCTGTGCCCTCACATTGAATTCCTTGGTATGCCCAGGACCCGACAAAGCCTTGCCCCTCCTTCTGGTTCCTCAGTGGTGGGGATGGGCACCCCTCTCCAGACTCCCCGGTACCCTCAGCTGATGGCTGAACCCCATTTGTGCCCAGCTGCTGCTTTATGGAAACATATCAGTTTCCTTCTGGTACAAAAAGAGCCCCACAGAAGTCCTACCCCACAAATCTGTTTTTAGATCAGCCAGGGCTGACCTTTGAGCTTTCCTCCAGGCAATCTTCCTCGATCTACTGCTGGGCAACAGGGACCCTTCGACAACAAACTTTAATTCTCCTTTCCTTAGATCTGCCTGTCAGGGAGGGGACCTCTCCACTATTGCACTGTGAAATCAACCTTGGTTGGGTGTGTGGGGGACTGCCTGGAAGAGGCTTAAGTGACCAGCTTTCTTTTTAACCCAGTGACAAAGCCTTTCCTTTTTCTTCTCACAATTTGTGATAGCTGCCATCCAGTCCCAACCACTGAATCAAGAGCATGGAGCAAGACCTTGATCTTATAGCAGTTCTGGCCAGGACTGAGCCTTGCTTTGGTGGCTCAGACCGCCCCTTAGACACAGAGAAACACACACAAACCTGGAGTTATCTCTTTCATTTTTTTTTTAATGCAGTGCTTAGAAAGACTGCTCCTCTTCCTTCTGCCTCCTTCCCTGCTCTGCTGGTTTTATGTCTACCTCACTAATGCTTCAAAGCAAAATCTCCCAGGAAAGCCCAGGATTTCTGCTTTCCAGACTCTCCAAGGCTCTGGAGGTTGCAATTCCAGCGCCCCGTTTTTCCATATGTAGCCAAGAAGCATTCCGCCGGTGTGGGCTATATCCCATCTGAACCTTGTCACGTTTGAGCTATCTTTACCCAGGGATTTACTTTTAGTAAGGATAATCATGGAGAAAATATTCGCAGACAGCTGTCAGAGGGCACTATATGGTCATTGAGTAACCCTATATTTTTCTTTATATATTTTTCGAATGGAAGCTCTGTCACTGCAGCAAAGACAGAAGAGGCAGAGGCAGGGGCTGGGGACATTTAAAAAAAAAGCCCCCACCCTCACCCTACTGCCACACCATGGCCAATGTGGACATTTTAATGAATGAGTTTTTAGAGTTTATACAAAATGACCTTAGGTGGTGACCAGAAATGCCCGAAATGTTTATTAAATACTTGAGTTCCCCTCGAGGATGTTTGCAAACTGGCTCCCAAATTAACTTTATGGGGCCCGGCAGACAGCAAGACTATGGAAAATCTGAGTCTCGCCTTTTCTCTGTGACATTCTTGGTTTGGGGTGGTTGTTGGTGCTCAAGGATCTCTGTTTTATTGCAATCACTTGCGCCCCACTACTGTGTTCACTTAGCCCGGTGGCTTAAGTCTGCGGAGGCTGCTTGTGTGGAGCGGGACAGGAGGCTGCGGTGTTTCTCAGGGCCTCCGAGAAAAGTCAGGGAGGAGCCAGTCCTAGCTGCCCAGGGCACAGGGCAGAGAGGTCTCTGCTTCCTGAAAGGTAGGACTGGATACTTGGAGAGTTCTTCTGATATTTCTGGGAGGATAACCACACCCAAACAGTAATGAATTATTCCATATCTCAGACAACAAAAGCAGTCCTCCATTTTGCTGGATAATTGGTCCAGTTTTCTTGTCAACACACACACACACACACACACACACACACACACACAAATACACATGCTTACAAATGAGAGAATCACCTTCTCTGCTCATGGGGTTGGTACTGTCTGTGCCTTTAAAATACTGTTGTACCATTTTTACACAGATGTGTGTTTGAGCTCTCAAGATTGACCAATATTTGCAGAATCTGTCTGTAGTTTTATACAGGTGCTGTCTTATATTGCAATGTATGTGCTATGCACATGTAACAAGGAATAAATCACGATTGGTTACCACAGACAACAAGCTGGGCTGCATGTAAATCCTTGGAGAGGGTATGAATGAGTGCATTCCATGATAAAGCAACTGAGTGTCTGCAAACCCTATGCAAAGAGGCAGCTTGAGGTTGGATGTTAGGAAAAACTGGCTTACAGGTTAAGGCGTCCAAAAGTACAATGGGAGGTGGTGGGCTCTCTCCATCACTACAGGTCTCCACACCTCTTGCCTGGATTACCACTGGCCATGGAGGATGAAACCATGGGATCCTAGGTTTAGAGCCAGAGGAGAGGGACCTTGAAAAGATGGTAGAGGGCATTCTTATTCTGGCGGGTGATGGATGATGCATCAGAGGCTGCAAAGGTCTCTTCTGGCTCTTCTGTGATCTTAAAGTAACTTTCCTGTTAGGGCTTTGAGTCTGCTCTTCACACACAGAGTGTGTGCATGTATTTTAACCAACTGCATCCAGACATTGCTGGGATCGTGAAACCAGAAGGCCTTGCCCATGTCTCATGGTCAGATGGAGAACTGCGTTAAGTTGGTGAAGCTCGTGTTTTATTCATGGGTCGTAGATCTGGAACTGGGATGGATGGATAGATGGATGGATGGATGGATGGATGGATGGATGGATGGATGGATAAATGAATGAATGAATGCAAGAGCATTTATTAAACATTTACCATGTGCCAAGCAACGTACTGGGGATGCAAATACAAAAACAAAGACAGTCCCTGACCTCAAAAAGCTTACATTCTAGTGGGGAGACAGGACACCAAGACATGTGATGGCCAGGGAAGGGCGCTTTAGTTTGGAAGGTTACAGGAGGGGCTCACCAAGTCTAAATCCCCCATTTCACAGATGAAGAAGCTCAGAAGAGGAAGAGCTGGGGTGACCACAAGTGTTTGAGGGACCACCATCTGGACACTGGCTTAGCCTTGTTCTGATTGGCCTCAGAGGGCAGAATTGGGAACAAGGGTGGAAGTTAAAAGAAAAGTAGTTTTTATCTAGTGTCAGGCAAACCCTCCTTGCAATGAGAGAGGTCTCAAAATGGGATGGCCAG
Organism: Phascolarctos cinereus; assembly: GCF_003287225.1. NCBI lineage: Eukaryota > Metazoa > Chordata > Mammalia > Diprotodontia > Phascolarctidae > Phascolarctos > Phascolarctos cinereus. The sequence continues at coordinate 260,024,260 of NW_027556402.1, read as the reverse complement.
CCTTGGTTGGAAGTGTGTTCTCCTTGGCTAGCGATCTTCAAACCACACCTGAGTGGCCTTTCCCTGGGAGTGTGGGATAAGCTTCCTAGGTTTGGAGTTAGAAGGAACCTTAGAGGCCCTTTAGTACCGACCCCTCACTTTCCAGATGAGGACCAAAAGTGGAAGTTAAGTGATTTTCCCATGGTCACAAAGGGTGTAAAGGGCAAAGCCAGCACTTGAACCCAGATCTGATGCCTTCAGAAATATTCTGCCACTGTTCTTCCAAACACTGAGATCACATAACCCTAATCAGATCCATTTGAATGATGGGTAGAAAAATCAGGGTCCTCTGATACTCAGGCTGAGGACTGGTACATTCCCTGGAGTCCATAAAATGATTTGGGGTTTCTGAATATTTCTGAGGTCACAGAGGATGCAGAGATGACCTGATGTCCCAAGTGGAAGGATTGCAGTTTTGCCCCCTGGCCTGGCACTCTAGAGACAGCTCACATCGGGGGCTTCTGGAATCAGTCACGGCCTGAGTTGGGAGAAGCAATACAGTGGGAAAGGCCATGATGAATTGTTATTTGTTAAGGCATCTTCCCCGCCTGCAGTCCCCTTTCTTCTCTCTACCTCAATGATCTGAACACTACAGGTCAAATCTATATAAAAGGACTTTTGGGATAGTGTCCTGAAAGCCCAAAGCCTGCCCTCTCCCTGTCAGCCTGGATGCCTTTTTCATGTGGTGGGCTATTGTTTTCCCCTGGGACCACTGACCAAACCTACGTGTTCCCAGAGGGCAGAATCAGAAGGTGTGTGGGAAGCTGAACAGATCACCAGTTACCCAGTGGGCATTGCTAGGTTCTACCTCCCTGGCAGCCGTTAAGAAAAGGTGGGCTGTGCACAACCTTGCCAGGAGGATTACTGGTGTGTGGGAGGTGGAAGTAGAGCAGTAGGATGGAGACAGCTCTGGAATGGCAGATGGAGAGCTGGGTTCAAATCTGACTCTTATGCCAACTATCTATGTGAGCAAAGTCACAAAGGGCTTCAGTTAGCTAACTTATAAATAGGAGGAAGGAGGTGGGTTAGATCAGCTCTAATACCCACGACCCTATGACCCAAGTCACCTCTTCTATGAGCCTCAGGTTTCTCATCTGCCGAATGGGAGGGTACTGTGCCTGGTTACCTCTTGAGGGACCCGTATGTTTCAGGAGGATCCTCTCCTGTCCTAGTATTTCCCTCTGGTTAAGGATCTCCCAGAGTCCCTAGCCCTTGATCAGCATCTGGGGCTGTGGATTTCAAGCAAAGCTGGCAAACAGTAAATAGATGGAAAGGCCCCTGAGCTTTGCCAAGTATTTGACACTTTCAAAGACGGTTGAAGTCTCTGAAGCTGATTTGTACTTCAGAGGTAATGTGATTAGCAAGGAGCTTGTAAGTAGCATATGCAGATGGACTCCAACCCCCATAAACCATTTTCTTTCACCTAAGTGAGAGGGTGTGAATGAGGGAGAGTGAAGGGCAATAAGGGACCTGGGGAGGTGTGGATGAGATGGCTGGGGGTGGGGGTGGGGAGAGGCCTGGAGGGCCCCCAGATCCCAGCCTTTGGAGATGGGCCCCCGTCAGCTTCCCTCCCCATTGGGAGAACCTGCATCCTGGCCTCAGGGCTGGAGAGGACTCAGGGGGTGGCCAGGCTAAGCCTGCCAGTTTACAGGCTAGGAAACTGAGGCTGGCGAGGAGCTGCCAAGGTCACGCTTCTAGTTCTGACCCTTGGCCCAGTGCTCCTCCCAATACACCTCCAGCTGGAGAAACAAATGGACCCTGAGGTCTGCCATGCCACCAGAAGAGGTGGCCTGAAGGGCAGTCATTGTCTACACCTGCTCCAAGGCATTTGTATCGTTGTTGTTCAGGCATTTGAGTCGAGTCTGCTCTCTGGGACCCTACTGGGGGCTTCCTTGGCAGAGATACTGGAGGGCTTTGCCATTTCCTTCTCCAGCTCACTTTACAGGTGAGGAAACTGAGGCACGCAAGGTTAAGTGACTTACCTAAGGTCACACAGCTAGACAGTGTCTGAGGCTGCATTTAAACTCAGGTCTTCTTGACTCCAGGCCAAGAACTTTAGCCACCTAGCTGCCAGACATTTAGATTACTAGACCTCAAGAAAGGCCATCCCTGGGGATTGGAGGCCTAGAAAAGGGTTATAAGCCACTGGGTGGTGGAAATAGTTCTCTTCTGAGGACAGAGCTTCCAACTACACACACACACACACACACACACACACACACACACACACACACACTCACACACACTCACACACAGAGATGTACATCTGCACCATCTTGTGCTACTATCTCAACCTAAGCCTCAGACCCTGGCAGAAACAGCCAGGCTGCTCTCATAGTCACCATCCAAGGGAGCAACCGTCATGGTGACATGGCCTGGTGCTTTCTGCAGGGGCGAAAGCCCCACACTTTCCTCAGCAGCCACAGCTTCTGAAGACTCAGCAAAGAACCCTCCAAGTCCTTGGTCTTGTGAATGAGGCATCCTCAGAACCGAGGTCTGGCTCTACCAGTGGAGAGGACACGAAATAAGAGGCCTGGCCGTGGGCGTGGCCACTGCCCCTGAGGACCGGGGGACCTTTCCATCGTCCCTGCGGCAGGACCCTCTGTGGGCGTCAGCTCTCTCTTTTAGAATGGAAGCTCCTTGAAGGCAGGGACTGTCTTGTTCTTCTGCTTGCATCCCCTGTGAGGACAAGTTTAACAGACTCTTTTTTATTCATTTACACTCTCCTTGGTTTTCCTTCTGCCCAAATGACCCCTCCTTTGTAGAATCCTTCTCTGCATCTGCATTCAAACTTCACCCACTAACCTGGGGTGTCCCCCAAGGCTCCACCCAAGACCCTCTTCCCTTTTCTTTTTTTTCTCTCTGAGTGACCTCATCAGTTCCCATGAGTTTAATTATCATCCCTCTGTTAACGTGCCATATATATGTATATGAGCAGATATACACGTGTTTACACATACATGTGTACATGTATGTACATGTGTACATAAGATTTAATATACATATATACTTTCACAGCCCTAGTCTCCTAGAAATTCTAGAGTTGTGAAGTTTCACACCAGCATCTTGAGCGAGATACCTCATAGGCAAGTCAAACTCTGCATGTACAGAACAGACTTCATCCTCTTTCCCCCTAACACGCTATTACTGTGCCAGACACCACAGGTGCCTAGGACTATCCTCCTGGTTGCTCAAGTTCAAAATCTCAGTGTCTTTCTTGACTCCATCCCATCACTCATCTCGTGGATCCAGCCAAATGTCAACTCGTCATTTCTTCCTCCATAAGAGCTCTTTCTTCTGTCCCCCTTCTCTCCCCTCACACAGCTACCTCATGAGTCCAGACCTTTATCACCTTTTGACTGGGCTATTGATTGATCATCCTAGTTGATCTCCCTCCTTCAGATCTCCTCCTCTCCAATCCACCCATCATTTTCATAGCAAAGCATCATTCCCAAAGCATGGGTGTGACAATCATACTCAACACCAGCTGCTTCTTGTTGCTTCTAGGATAAAATACAAACCCTTCACAATCTGGTCCCAACTGGCTCTTCCTTTCATTTACTCTACAGAGTTCTGCTAGGTTGGCTATTTTTCTGTGTCTCACAAGTTACATTCTGACTCTCTTCTTGTCAACATTTGTACATCCTGAAGCCTGGAATACGATCCCTCTTTATTTCTGCTTCTTAGAATCAATCCCTCATTTCCTTCAGAATTCAACTCATATCTTCACGTTCAGCATGAAACCTTTCCTGATGCCTTTCCCACCTCCATGCTGATGTCTTCCCACTAAATTACCTTGGCATTACATTGTATATCTGTTATGTGTACTTGTAGGTGTATATATTATACATATAGTCTTTCCCAATAGAATGTAAGCTCTCTGAGAGCAAGGAACATGTCTTTCTTTGTCTTTATCTTTGTTTTCCAAGTGCTGAACATAATTCTTGGTTCCTAGTAGGCATTTTATAAATGTTTGTTGATTGAATACTAGTTGCTCCTAGAGTTTGCAGGCCTTGGCTTAGAATTAGTGCGTTGGGCATTTGAGTTCCCTGGACACACCCAAGCTGTTGCTACCCTTGCTGTTTAGCCTTGGTCTACTCATCAAGATCCCCAGAACTCTCTGGCCTCAGGTTTGAACCCGCCAGGATCTGTCAGATGTAGGATCCAGTTTTCGGGAAAGTTGAAAGGAAGGGAGTGTATGAGATAGACCTCTGCTGGTCCCAAGACTTAGAAGCAAGACCAGCTGTCTTTTGGATAAAATAAAAAAAAAACAAACACAACAAAAATGTGCGTTTTAATGGACAAGAAATTTTTGAGGAAATTTCTGGCTACTCATGTGTAAAGCAGCAGCCTTGCCAGTCCCTGAACTGGTACAAAATCAAATACAGGTCACACCTAAAAGAAGCAAGGGATCGGTGCCTGCTCCCTTAGCCAGGTCTGGGGGAGCGGTTAGCAAGTAGAAGGTAAACATAGACTTCTTAGCTCCAGGGACTCACAAACACTTGGGAATACAGAGAGTGGACCAGCTCCTACTCCATCGGGTTTGTTTCCCTGTGCCTGGGGTGGGGGGGGCTCTAGAACCCCAATGCCCTGACTTGGTGGGGTAGGGTGGCACTCAGCCAACAGACATCAAAGAATCGGAGATTTAGAGTTGCAAGAGATCTGCAAGGTCATGTGGCCCCACCTCTTCAAGTCCCAGGTAGGGGAAGGGAGGCGCAGAGAACAGAAGGGGGTTGCCAGGACCAAAAAGGGAAGTAGAAGAGGCAAGTTTTAAACCAGGCTGCTCGATTCTGAGTCTAGGACTACCGCTAAACCACCTTGCCTGCACTGCCACTGGGGCATTCAGAATCCTGAGCTGTCAGGATGAAACAACTATAGAGATCACCCAGAAGAAAAGGGCTTAGAGGGGAAAAAAGGACTTTCCTAAGACCAGCTTGGCTCAGCCCCTTAGGGATCACACCAAGCAGTCGGTGTTATGGCTTCATGTAAACTACTCTGGTATTTCTACTTTTCAAAGCTCATTATAGGAATTATCCAATTAATATTTTACCAATGCCATGTAGGTTGTTATGACGCCCTCATTTACTGCTGAGGAAACTGAGGCCCAGAGCGGTATCTGACCATGGGTGAGTCATTCAGCAAAACCAGGACCAGACCTTCAGATTCCTGCGTCCTAGGCAGGGTGACTTCTCTACACGATAGAATTCCAGAATCTTGGAGAGAGAAGGAAATGTGGGATCATGGAGTCTAACCCATGTCTAAACAAGTGCTCTCCTGGTCTTTGCTTGAAAAACACCAGGGAGGGGGAGCCCACTCCCCTGAGGCAGCCCCATCCACTTTGGGACACCCCTGTCCCAAAGGAAGATGACTTTTATGTGAAATCAAAACCTTCCTCTAGGTCATTTCCCTCTGTCATTCCTGGGTCTGCCCTCCAGTGTCCAGCCCAACAATTCTAGTCTCATGACTGGTCTTGCGATACTTGTAGACAGCTCTCCTACCGTCCTTCCTTCTTTATTGGTGAGGTTGATTTTTGGACCATAGCATCAGACTTTACATTTACTGTTATTGCATTCAATCTTATTTTATTTGGTCCCAGGGTCAGGGCCAAATCGAATCTGACCTTGTCTCTAAAATTTGGATCCTGACTCTATCACCTAGTGGTTTAGCCTGACCTCCCAGCCTAGTGTCATATGAAAAATTGATAAATGAAATGCTTTTGTCCAAGTCCTTAATGAAAATATTGAACATCCCAGAGCCCGAGGTGGATCCCAGGAGCTCTCTTCTAGTGCCTCTCTTCATGTTACTATGGAGTCATCAATGACCAACTCTTTGGGTTGGTCATTTAGGCGGCTTGAAACCCACCTAAATGTACTCTCATCCACTTCACATCTTTCCATCTCATTTAGATGAGTAGCAGGAGAGCCTCTGTCAAAGTCTTGGCTAAAGTACAGATGAACAGCTCTCCCTAAGGCATCATCCCAACCCACCAATCTCGAAGTAGCATCATCAAGAGGACACTCCATATGGGGTTCACAGCAATCTAAACTTGGGGCTTGCACTGATCTTCTTCAAGTGTGATGCCAGGGAAACACGAGTAGGCACTGTCCTACTCACCTCCATCCTCCCATGCCTGCTGAGGTCACCTCTGGGACAGGTGGTTCTTGGAGGGTTGAAGCCGCAAAGTGAGGTCTTCGGTTCTTATGACTTGTGTCACAACCCAAGGACCCTCAAGCAAGCACATGAACAGAAAAAGCCCTAGGAGAGAGGTCCATGGAGATGGCCCCCCAGAGGACCTCATGTAGAATCTCAGAACTAAAAGTAGCCCCTGAACTTCAGAAAAATCTCTTCACCAGCATTTCTAATACTCACTATTCACTTCCTCAATGAGCAGCTCTTTTCAATTCAATTCAATCCAACAAGCACTGATTTTGTGCCTTCTATATGCAAGGACCAAAAAATAGTGCCCTGGTGCTGTGATAGGTGATGAGGATAGAAAGACAAGATAGGAGCCAGTCCTTGTCCTCAGGGAGTTTACATTCTCTGGAATCATAAGCCATCGTTAGGTTGCTCTTATCATTAGAAAGTGGAGTGAAAATCTGCCTTCCTCTATCCTTCTCTCCTCATTCAGGTGGCAGACAGAAGTCTTCTTGCTCAAGACTGGCTCTTCCTTCCAGCTCTGCCTGGTCCTATTTGCTTCTGCCTAATCCCTTGGGTCTACCCCTGGATCTTTCTCAGTCCACCTTCCCCCTGACCCTTCACCAAACAAGGAATTACAGTCAGGCTGGTGGGAGACTCCCAAGGCCTCCCTAGCAAACACACTGGCCATGGGTGCAGGACCCCCCAGGTCCTACCCTGGTCCATTGGAACCCTTGTCCTTTCAGCTGACCCCATCCCAGGCCCTCTGACTGGGCCCCCTGGGGTCTCCTTTTTATTATGCATCTCAGCAGATAGGCCTGGGGGAGGGGGAGGCACTGAAAGGGTTTGACAGGTCCTTAACAGTAGCTTGGTCTCCAAAGTCAATTAGCACCTGCCCCAGCAAGCAACAGAAGGTGCGTTTCCATGTGGAGGTCCAGGGTCTGCCAGACAGCCAGCTCTTTTTTCCCCCTTCCTTGGGCCCCATCCATGTCCACTAAACCTCTGGAGTGCATATTGATGTCATTTTTTCTCTCTTCGATGAATGCCTGGCTTATTTTCTGGTTTATCAAGGGCACCCACCACATTCGCTGGTGAGCTTGGAGACAATGGAAAAACATGTGGAATTTCCCCCTCAAACTGGGACCCCATCCAGCATGGAGGCTCTTCAAGTCAGGCCTGCCCAGGCTGCCCTAGTCTCCTCCCTAGGCTCCTCAGACCAGAGTCTGGAGGCCTCCAGCCCCCAAAGCACCAATGGGCATTGTCCTAGAACTACTGTGGGAAGGAATTCCAGATACTAAAGCCTTCTTCCCCAGTCAATGCACCATGAAGATGCTTCCAGGAAAGTCTGCTGAGACCAATTGATCAGTGATTGTTAAGCACCTACTATGTGCCGGGCACTATTCCGAGTACTGGGCCCAGGTGTGTAGTGGGAGCCCCTTACCTGCTCAGCCCTTGGCAAGCCGACTCTGGCTGTACCTCTAGAGCCCAGGGCCTGGCCCAGCATCAAGCATCATCCAAGACCATCCCAGGGGCCCAGGACCAGAAGAAGCAGCCCCTGGCCAGGTCTCCTGTCTCTCAGCATTAGCTATTGGACAAATCATTTAATCCTCCTGCTCTTTGCCATCTCTGTTGGCAAAATAATACTTTGGCAGCTCCAGGACTGTTGTGATCCTCAGGTAATTCATGTTGGTAAATCCCTTTAAGGGCTTCAGATGAAAGCTTCCAGAGAAGTGCAGGGTATTATTTTTAAAGTAAGGCTCCAATTCCACAGCAGAAATTGTTGAGAGAGTGTGAGAGAGAGAGAGAGAGAGAGAGAGAGAGAGAGCGCAAAGTGTTTTTTGTCTTCACTGTTGCCAAGCAGTCCAGCGCTCCACCCCTCCCTGCTCTGAATGAGTCAAAAAAAGCTTTTATAAAGCCCCTACTATGTGCAGGGATGGAGGCAGGAGGCATGGATGCCCTCATTTCCCTGGGCTGCTGACCACAGATCTTCAGACCCTGGTTCTCGGGCTAGGGAGCCACTGCCAGATGTCATGAAGTCCAGCCCCTTCATTTTACAGACCAGAGGCTCTAGATGACTTCTCCAAGGTCACATGGCTAGCAAGTACATTGGGTATTGAAACTCAGACCCCTCGTCTCCAACGTCAGCTCTCTGTCCTCTATACTGCCCTTCCTACCAAGCCCTGAAGTTCTTCCCCTCTCCCCTTCCCCTGAGCCCTTTGAACATAGGGGGGACCATCCTCTGGGCGAATCAGCACTCACTACCCAGGCAATTCTGTCTCCAGTAGGTCCCCATGACCAGAAAATTCAGGCTGTGGCCTCAGCCTTTCCCTAACCCTGGGATCTCCTGCATGGGAAGAACTCAATCAATGATTTGTTGACCGATTCAGCCTGGCACTTTGAGCTACCTTCCCTGGCCACAGAATTCAAGAGCTGAGGCTCTCCTCAACCAGAAAGATTTTTAAACTGCTGTGATTGGCATCTAGACAGCTCTCCCCTCCTCACCCTCAGAGCATCTGGGGAGGCAAGGCAGAAGCACTGTGCCTCCAAGTGTTTAAAGGGCTGGCCGGAGGAAGAAGGATTAGTCCTACTCGGCGTTGAGTTAAGATGGTGAGAGGCAGGTGGAGGCTTGGGGTAAGGAAAGCCGTCTTGTCTACTAGAGACGGCGGGCACCCTGTGAATCTGGAGCCAAGAAAACCCGCTCTCCTTTCTAGCACTGGGATCCTGGCAAGCACATAGCCTCCATTTCCTCATCTCTAAAATGGGGGTGACAAGGATCACCTCAACCTCACCGGGTTCTCGGAAGCCTCCAACAAAAGGTACCCTTCGAACCGCAGGGGAATCTAAATGTTAGCTAGTTGCTCAAGGCAACTCTCTAGAGAAAGCACTGCAGGGAGAAAAGGTGCTGGCCTGCATTAGTAAAGGGAGTTTTCTCACCTAGAAGTCCCCTCTATCAGTGCAATCCCAGTCCAGTCCTTATTGCCTCACCCTAAGATTGCCATTCTCATTCCAGTCATCACAAATGTAGACTGTGTGATTTCGGAGACCCTGGGAAGCTTCCCCTGTCCCCTCCCCAATCTCACCAGTCCTTCACTGACGGTAGAATTCACACTATCTCTCATTGCCTTTCTGGGCTTAGCTCTCTCTCTCTCTCTCTCTCTCTCTCTCTCTCTCTCTCTCTCTCTCTCTCTCACTCCTTTTAATCTGTAAATTCTCTGGAAGAGATTAATAAATTAAGTCTCTAACACCTTCTTGTGAATGACTGTGTCTGTGGCTTTCCACCCCAGCAGGGGGAACCAGGGTGCATCAGAGCCCTGAGGGTCTGGGGAGCATTGCCATAGGGGGAGACGGACTGGGGGAGGAGGGCTGAAGGCAAACTTCCCAACCTGGCCTGAACTCCCTTCCCTTAAATATCTTTGGAGGTCTTTAGGACCTCAGAGTCATGATGACTATTATTACAGAGTATCAGAATTTATGAGCTGGAAGGGACCTTGAGGGGCTGTCCACTCCCAACAAGAACCTAGAGAGTCTTGGCTAGAAGTTCCAGTAAAGGAAAGCCCACTACCACCCAAAGTAACCCATTATACTGGTGGGCAGCTTTCATTGGCATCCACTTTTTTTTCCCTCCTGTATATCCAGTCAAAATACATCTCCCTGACACTTCTGCCATATGCTCTGGGGCCAGACCTAAGACATATAAACCACTTTTCCCTGGGACAGCCCACCAGACACTGGGAGATGTCTCCATGTTCCTTCTGAATCTTCTCTCCAGGCTAAATGTTGAATGAATAAATACAAGAACAGAGGAATGAATGAATGAATGAATGAGAAAAACATTTAAGTGCTTACCCTATGCTAAGCCCTGAAAATAAAAATGGACTCGGATGTAAGGCTCTCCCACTCCTTCCACTCATCCTCTCTGAGCCCTCTGTCCAGGTCTGCTCCCTTATCCACACAGCCATTCCCAGTGCACTTGTGATGGACACTCCCTCCCACACCAGGAGGCTGAGCCTGGGAGAAGGGGGGTGACTTGCCCAGGGTCGCCTAGACAGTAGGTGGTGGTAGTGGGATGATCACATGCCTTCCAGTTCCAAATCCATGAGTCTTCCCGTGCGCCGAGCTGAGGTTCTCAGCCACAGAATCGGGATCCTGGTGCTCGAGGTGACTCTTGTCCAGTTAATCAGCCTACAAACATTAACTAATGCCCACTCCATGCCAGGCACCATGCCAGGAACTGGTCCAACTTCTTTGCCTTACAAGAGAGGAAACTGAGGTCCAGAAAAGGGAATGGAATTTTCCTATATCAAATCCTTGCCTTAACAAAAAGGCGTAAAGGGTAGCATCATGGAGACAGATACCTGTGGTACTTGACTCTAAGTGACCTGTGTGATCCCCCTTCCAACACACACATACACTCACACATACACACACACTCACACACACTCAGACACACACTCAGATATACACACTCACACACTCACACTCACATAGACACACACTCACATACACACACACACACACACACACACACACACACACACACACCAGATTCCCACAAATGCTGGGACCAAACTTGCTGGGCTAGCAGTGACTCAAAGGCATCCCCACCCTGGTGCTCAGGTCAGTAACAGCACTTAGCTGGGGCTGGGGCATTAATCCTGACTTAATGAGACGACATAGCTTCTTTGGTGTTCATATTCTCTGAAGTCCCGCTTTTAAAATAAATAAATAAAGAAGTAAATGAGCTGATAGATGCACCTCAGCAAAGGAAGGAGAGAGGTAATAGGGGGGAGTTTCGGGACCGTCAAAGTCAAAGGGAGAAAAGGGGGGCCCGGTGAGTGATGTGTGTCCCGGAGCTGCTTTGTAAAGCCAGCTGGGGACGTGGCTGCCCTGTCTGTTTGGAGGGAAGTGTGCAGGCTTCCAGATGTTTCACTATAAAGCATCACACATCAAACGAGTGGAAATTCAAGCCCATTACCTGCCTGATGCCTTCATGTCTTATTTCAAAGGGGAATCTGCTGAACTTTCCCTGTAATCATGATCCCTCTTGAAGACATGTCTTGAATGGACTGTGAGGAAACAGGGCACAGAAAGCCACCAGCTCTGTCCGGGCTGGACTGGCCCTGGAGTTTCCTGTGAAAGGCCAAACCCCTCCTTACTGTAGGAGAGCCTAAGAGGAGGCAGAAGACAGGACATCCCAGGCCGTGGAATTCCAAAGACCCTCTCAAGCAACACTTGGATGCCAAAGTAGCCAGTGATGCCTGATGAATAAATACTTGTTCCTGGATTCCGTGATCGATCGGGCTTTTTCTCCACCAAGACATTTGTCATGGCTGACAGCTGAGTCTTGGGGAGCACTGGAGGATAGAGAGAGGTGCTAACTGACGCTAGCGGGGCCTCACTCTCCCAAGCCGTCCTTGTTTCCGATCCATCAAAGTAGAGGTGTCCAGAGGTATGCGGCTTGGAAAAAAAAAAAAAGACGATATCTGGGAATCTAAGGGTTGGGTTGTCTCTCATCCTGAATAAAAATTCCTCCTACAATATAATAGCATCCCATCCCGCTTGTTGGAAGGCCTCCAATGAAAAAGGACCCCTTATAGCCAAAGCTGCAACCCCAACTTGCATGGTGCTCATTGTTAGGAAGGCTTCCTGACCCGAAGCCTGAGTTGGCTTCCGCTAGACTCCCCCTCACCGCTCCTCCATCTGCCCTCTAGGGCAAGCAGGACAAGGCTAATCCCTTTTCCACGTGACCACCTTTCAAATAGTTAAGAGATTGCTCTCTTATCCCCTTGCCTTCCAATGTCCCAGATTCCCCAGGGAGGAATGGTAGAAAAAGCACGATAGGCCCTGTACTACGTGATCCATAAGGCTCCTTCCTACTATAGAGCCTATAGGGAGCCCTCACATATTTGGAAGTCTGAGAGCACTTTTTCTTTCCAAAGTTTCTTATCTTAACACTAATTACCCCTTCATCTACAGATGAAGCAACTGAGACATAAAAAAGCCTTTCTGCATTTACCATTGCCATAGCAATGGGGGGGAGGGGCAGTGAACACCAAGAGTTGGTCACATTCCCTCCCCACCCCGCAAAATGTCTTTGGTTATTATCAAGTCAACCGCACTGATAAAACACCTACTAGAGGTGTGCATACAATGCCCTGGGGACACAAAGAAAAGCTAAAGCCTTTCCCTCCAGGAGCTTAGGGTTTAACCCGGGAAGTCTTCGGGAACAGCACACAAACGATGTGGAAAGGCTCCAGGCCATCTCGGAGGGATGACACCCAGTGGCTTTAGGGGCCTCCCTCTTTGCATCCTAGGCTCACTTGTGCTCTTGTGCAGGTGTCTCTGGGCCACTGCTTTGCCGAATTGCATCTTCCAGACCAGGAAATGGAGGGTCCGTTGGAAGACAAGCACTAAACTTCACTCACTATGAGGAGACAGCCAAGGTGAAGACAGACAAGATGCCTCCAAGTGAAACCTTTATAAATGGGTGCAGGCTTTAATGAAATGGGGACTCAGGAAGTCGGTCATGGGACCACAGATCTGAAAGCTCAAAGGGACTTTAAAGTCAACTGGGCCAACCCCCTCCTTTGACAGGTGAAGGAACTGAGCTCCAGAAAGATGACATGATTTGCCCAATGTAACACAGGTAGCAAGCAACAAAACCAACATTTGAATCATGGTCCTCTGACCTGACTCTAAATCTAGTCTTCTTGGAGCTACATGTCACCGCCTCAGAACCAGCTAGTTCATGCTTTGAGATCACACGGAAGGAGGGAACGAGGACACATCCATGTGACCCTATAAACACAGGGTATTTTCAAGTGGAGCATGGGACAAGTGGAGGCACGAATGGCCATGTGGTACTTTAGGGTTCTGTGGGGACAGAAATTCCTTGTACTGAAAACAGGGGGTCTTGAGGATTTTCCTTGACAAAAAAAAAGGGGGGGGGTGAAGTTGAGAGGCAAGTTGGTGCAGTGGATAGAGCTGGATCGGGAAGCAGAAGATCTGGTCCTAGTCTTGGCTCTGTCCCTTCCCGATGTAACCTTGGGCAAATCCCTTCTCTTCTCTGGCCCTCAGTTTCTTCATCTGTCAAGAAGGAAACTGGACTAATTGATCTCTAGGGTCCCCCCCAGCTCTGACATTCTGGGATTCATAACACTCATGTAAGCTTCCTGAACCGTTTAGACCCCTGGACTTCAGCCAAGTATGGAGGGTGATGAGTAGTGGTTGTTTTTTTTCTTCTCTAAATTCTCCATAGCCCTATTCACCTTTGACCTCTCCTAGTCTTCAAACAAGGGCGCCAAGTCCCTCCTGTTAACACACCCCTGCAATGGTTGCATGTTAATGGGACTCTCCAAGTGGACTCCTAGGCTTGCAATTTAAAAATGAATGGGAACCAATGCTGTGTCCTGGGGATGAAAGCAGCAATCCAGGGTGGTGAGGAGTAAATGTTTTTTCCAGAGTTCTTTGAAATGAAAGTAACCTAAAAGTTGGTGCTAACCCATTGCCATCCTCAAGATGAAGAAAAGAGAATGTCAAGAGATCTGTTTCCTCTTCTGTGGCTTGGGGGTGGGTAGGAATTGAGGATAAGTTAGTTCTAGTCATTGATTTGGAGCTTGAAAGAACTTGAGAGGTCTTCATGTCTAATTACCCCTTTTTTGTACAGACGAGGAAACCGTAGCCCAGGGACATTAATTAACTTGCCCAAGGTCACACAGATCGTAAGGAGCAGAGGCACGCTCAATCTGCCATTCTCTGACTCCAGTTCCAGGGTTCCTGTTCCAGTCCAAAGTCATTTGATCTCACTTGACTCCCTTCCAGATTTATCCAAGCCCATTTCCTCAGTGAAAGACTAGAAAGTTAGAATGAACTCCACACCTTTCAGAGTGAACGCTTGATCTGGAAGAGAAATGCAGAAAGACATAACATGAACAGAAATTGAAATAAAGACAGCTGGAAAAATAAACAACTGAGTTCATCGGCAGCGAGCTCAGGCTTTGTGGTGGCAGAGGGAATTCTATTTTTGAAAGGTCATTCCTTCACCCCAGCATTCCTTCCCCATGCTCGCCCGCCTGCCGATTGTGCCCTCAAAGGCCTTTATTCTTCTTTTCTTGGCATACTCCACACAGTGACTGCCATAGATAACGGGACTGCTTGGTCAAACAGATGGATGGTGAAAAATCCCCTCCATCACAGGGAAGTGGGATTGTTGATGCCATCCTGCAGCGAGCCGTCGGTTGGCCAGAGCAGGACGCTCCAGGAAAGCAGAACAGAGCGGTAAGCTCAGAGAAGGCAGAGATGGGCCGTGGTTGGGTTGATGCAGGGACCAGATACCAATGACACAAAGATAGGATGGGAATGGACAAGAAAGGCGATATTGGTGATGTTTTAGGGTGGCTTGCAAAAGAGCCATTTACAGACTAAATTAAATCTTTACTCAGTACCTTATAGTGAATGCAATGTGGTGTTATCTCCACAAGCTAAAAGGAGAGAGGCCTTTTCCTGGAGAATGTAACCTAAGGAACATTTGTGAAGCACCTACTGTGAGAAAGTCATTGGTCTGGGAGGTGAGAAAACAAGCATAAAGATGGCACTGTCTCCGCTTTCCTTCAAGAATCTTATAATCCAATGGAGAGTATGGGACAGGGAAGGACATGGAGGCTAATTTAGAAAATGTCCAGTTAATGGAGGCCAAGGTGGTTAGTTGAATTGAATTCTTTAGCTTGTGGTTGTCTCAGTTTCCCCCCTTTGCCATTTGGACTCTTTTGTGTGACTCTGGGAAAGTGGTTGAATCATCAGCCCCTCCCAAAGCCAGAAGGCATCAGTGACTCATTTGGGCTCCTCCCCTCAGTAAATCCCCCACAAACTCAATACCATTGTCAACCCCAAGGAGGCTATACTCATTTTGGCTGAAGGTTCTAGGGGTCCCCATGGTTACCTCAATGGCATATGCCTGTTATTTAGCATAAGGGATCCTTATGGCAGCTTGACACAATGGGGTGACTGCTGGACTGAGGGTCTGGATCTCTGGAATCTAATTCTGCTTGGCATCTGAGCATATGATAAGGCAGTCACCCATAGCCCTCCCAATGCCCAACCTGTCTTTTGTGAAACCATCCTAAGGAGTTGGGCTGTGGTTCACAAGGGTTACTGTTCACTAATGCCCCATATCACAGCCTTGTGGGACCAGCACACAGATGTACAAGCACATATGGTCACCCTTGGGTCTTCCAAGGTATCCTAAGAGCCTGATTTTGGAGGTAGCAGAGCAGAATTACAGACCCAGCTTCAAAGCTTTCTGGCTTTGTGACACCAAACTCCCAAACTTCTCTGGACCTTGGCTTCTTCCTCTGTAAAATGAATAGCACTATCCTTCCTGTGCTGCCTACACCAAAGGAGGTCATGGAGCTCCAATGAGAGCATTCCAGCAGAAGAGAGCCTGATGCGTTTGTTAGTTATTTCCATCTATGTCCTCAATGTGGTTAGTCCTTCCACTGATGGATGAGAACTCATCCACCCCACAGCGACCCCACTGATTTTCCCTGGGCTCCAGTCAGCATCCTGTGGGCTTTCCTCCAAATCTCGTGTGCACTAGGCTATCTATAGTGGGCCCTCATGCTCAGGCCAGTCCACCTATTTTCTGGCCATACATGTCTCCATTGACAACCCTTCTGCTCCTATAAAGTTATTTGTGGGTCATAGGCCCCAGCCTAGTCACACCCTTGGACCTCTCCATTGTCTTTGCCTGGCTTGGAGCTTTACCATGTCAGCTACATTCTCAGAGATGTTGAATCAGTTCCTGATACTGCTAGCCACCCACAATTCTCTCAACAAGTTTATCATTGGTCATGTTCATGCCCTTCATCCTAGGCCATGCCCTTCATCTCTCAAGACCACTACCTTCATCCCTCTGGACCAAGGTCACCACCATTGGGGTTGGGGGTCAGGGACTGGGTCTGTGAGCTCATTGGGTAGAGAACTCCACATGAAGAAACTCCCTCTCCTGATGCAACTTGGCTCCTGTGTTCCAGTTTAGAACTTAGAGAGTTGCTTGAGGCATGGAGAGGTTAATGGACTTTGCCAAGGTCACACAGTCAGCATGTGTCCAAGGCAGGACTGGAATCCAGGCCTTGCTGACTCTGAGGCCAACTTTCTCTCCAATACTCCACAGTTTCATATTCACATTCATCCCCAGATATCACACATTCAGACAACAAGCATAGTTGTCCCTGTGTGTTTAGTACAGGGCTTAGTACAACGCCGAGTCTGGGCAAGCTTTCATAGCATCATTGGTGAGGCCTGCAGAATTGAAAGACAAAGAAGGAAACCCAAGTGAGAATCCTTTCCTTCAACCTGAAAAACCCCAAGCCCTCCCCCTCACCTTCTCTATTACTAGAGAGGGCAACACCATCTTTCCAGGCCCTTAGGCTCATAGCCTAGGAGTCACCTCCGACTCCTCACCATCTCTCATTTCCCATATCCAATATGGTGCCAAGGTCTGTCGATTTCACTTCTGCAACATCTCTCGTTTTCCCCTCTGCAGCATCTCTCCTCTGACCCTGCCCTCACCCTGGTGCAGACCCTCATCGCCTCACCCTGGACTGTCATCATAGCTGCTGGGGGGTCCGCCTGTCCATCCTCCAGTCGCCAACGGGATTTTCATAAAACTCAGGTCTGATCACCCCTTACTCAATAAACTCTAATTGCTCACTGTGGCCTCCAGTATCAACTAGAGAACCCGGTGCTTGGCTCTTAAACGCCTTCATAGCTCTCTTCTTCTTAGCTTTGCAGTCCTCTCACACCTTGACCCCCTCCCACCACATATTCTGTGATTGAATGACACATGTCCCCTCAAGCCAGACACTTGATTTCCAGACTCCAGACATTTTCTCTGGCTGTCCCTCAAGCCTAGAATGCTCTTCTTTCTCCAATCTGCCTCCTGGCTTTCGTTGGCTCCCAGCTCAAAATCCCACCTTCTACAGAAAGCTTTTCCCCAATCTCCCTTGATGCTAGCACCTTCCCTCTATCTGCCATTTATCTGTTGGAGAGCTACTTTGTCTGTAGTTGTCGGCTGACCATCGTGCCTTTCTCCAGCACTCGGCAAAGTGTTGCCCATAACAGGCACTTTATGAACGCCTGCCCACTTGCCTCCACTCGGGGTTAGTGCTGCTTCCATAAGAGTTCTAGTTTTTCAAAGTTGTTTCCCCTCTGATGCTGTCACTGTGTACACCGTTTCACGCCAACCCTGTGTCAGCGTATACACGTCTCCCATTCTCCTCTGAAGCCATCCATTTCCTCGTGTGCTTAATGCACAATCATTCTCTGCTACATTTATGTGCCCAAGTTTGCTTAATCACCCCCAACTGGAGGACAGACACCTCCGAAGCCTCCTGTGCTCAGCTTCCGTGAAAAGGGTGTTCTAAATGGTGATTGTCTAGAAAACACCAGAGTTTTATTTTGTTTTTCAATTGAGTGATAGCGAAGGCTAAAGATTTCATCTTGTTTGCTTCCTGGGGCTTCTTTGTTCTTTGGGTCTATAGTCCAGAGGCATGTTAAGAAAGATTCTTTAATTGAAAAAAAAAAAAACAAACAGAAACCCAAAACCTTTCCAAAAGATACCTTCATACTGATGGAGTCTGAATGCAGGTCAAAGTGTACTATTTTTCACTTTTTGTATTTTTTTCATGGTTTTTTTTCCCTTTGCGTCTGTCTTCTTTCACAACATGACTAACAGTGTAATTAACATGTGCTATATGATTGAACATATAAAACCTATAGCAAATTGTTTACTTCTCTGAGGGGGGAGGTGAGGGAGAGAGAAAATTTGGAATTCAAAAATTGTTTAAAATGAATGCTAAAAATTGTCCTTATATGTAACTGAAAGAAAAACAAAATATTTTTAAAAAATACCCTCATTCTGAGTACCTTCTCCTGCTTCTTTGCAGAGGCTGGGGATCACCGGCATGAAAGCCTTCCTATCACAGATTAATCTCAATAGGTTGGATAATTTCACTTAACTTTATTTTCTTCTTTTTAATTTTTACAAATTATTTTAAGAGACGGATTTTTTAGAGGGGGTGGAGGGAGAGATCCAAGGAGAAATATCAGTGCTATAAAAATAGACTTTATCAATGAGCGCATAGCTTTAAGGATAACCTCCTGCCCATCGAGTTTCCATGAGTCCAGTGGTAGAAAGTTTTTTGTGCTTGTGCATACACCCTCCCCCCCCACACACACGCACATGCTCCCTCCAGTAAGTCTGGTCTCCTCCCAGGCCCCCAAACATGCTTTACATTTCTGACCACTCATTCCAGGCCAACCTCCTTGCATACAATCCCCTCTCCTTGGGGCCGGGAATACCTGGGTTTGAATCCCACTTCAGACACCTACGTAGTTACATGGCCCTGGACAAGCCCTTTTTCCCTCTGAGCCTCAGTTTCCTGACCTGTAAAATAGAGGTCATGATGGCACCTATTTCCTATTGGCTCAGATGCTTCATGTGTGCAGCATGCTCTAGACATAGGAGCCTTTCCTAATTCCTGATCTTTCCCAAGCCCCCTGTGTGCTTCCCTGTCCTTCAAAGCTGCCTAGGCCCTTCTCCTTGGCTTTGTTTCCTTTCCTTGGCCTGGCCCTTTTCTAGCTTCAGCTCTCTGCCCCCACTAGCCTCTGGTCATTCCCAGGACTCCTGGGCCAGCTGGTGGACTTTAGGCCCATGATCTCGGGGCCTTCATGTCAGCTACAGAGACAAGGCTGGAGAACAGCCCCGCCCCTCACTGCAGGGCCATCCCATGTGTCTGTCACATAACTGGTCATTTAGCATCAGAAAGTTGATCAGAGCTCAGCCTGGGGAGCCGCCTCTCTCCTAATGGGCCCCCTGCCTCAGCCAGGGACAGGGGTCCTTTGAAGAGGCTCTTTATGGTAATGGATGTTAATGGGGAGCAAGCCCCCCAAGAGGCCCAGGGTCTCCAGGTAGGAAGCCCCCAAGAGCTAATCTAATTACTCGGGAAAACAAATTACTTTCAACCAAAACGAATTACTTTCAATCACTAGGCAGCAGATAAGATCTCCAAGCTGCTGACAACCTAGGATGCCCAGGACCCAGAGAAGCTGCCAGGGTTAATGGACTCAGAATTTTTTTTTCCTCCTTCTTAGTTTGATTTGCTGAATGATAAAAGAGCTAAGAGCTGGACTTTCCTCTCCTAGGCAGGCCTTGCTCCACATTTCTGGGCCCAATACCATCTCCCTGGAGAGATCTTTAAAGAAAAACATCTGTTCATGGGTTGGGCTGCTGGGCTTGGCCCAGCATGTGGTCCTGGGGGCTCTGTCCTTCCTTGGGATTTGAGGAATTATCCCAGAATCCCTGAACCTCATTGCTGAGAAAGCTTCTCATACCACCCAGGGCAGCCTGAGTTTCTGTGAGTTTTAACAAGGTGGAGGTGGTAAGCTTCCTGTCCTCCCTGGAGTCGGAGGCTGGTAGAGTGATCAGGAGGATTCTTGCTCAGGTATGGATCAGAATTGATGCCTCTGACTTCCCAGGAAAATGGCGCTCTTTTCTGTTTCTCACATACTCCACTCCATCTCCTGGTGTCACCTTTGCAGTGGCTGGCCTCAGTGCCTGGACTCAGTTCCTTCCTCATCCCCAGCGCACAGGGTCTCTCTGCTCAAGCAGAAAGCATCCCCTGATGTACCCCATCTCCACCCCCAACATCTGGCATCTGCCCTCCCCAAGACCTTTGAACCACCTTGTATCTGTTGGGTGCTCTTGGGCACATATGTTTAGTCCATTTACACTTGTCTATGGACTTGTGTCCTCTGTTAGAATGTGGGCTCCCTGAGGGCAGGGATTGTTTCTTTCTTTATCCCAGTGCCTGGCACGCAGTAGTTGTTTAAGAAATGGTTGGTAGTGGATGGATTCTGTCACCTCCTTCTGTACTTTCCGAGTGAGCTCCCCATTTTCTTTACACACACACACACACACACACATATGCACACGCACACTCACATACACATGCATACACTCACACAATACATTCACACACATACTACATGGGCACACATACACTCGTACACTCCCTCACACACATATACACACACATACATACACACACTCACACACATACATACTTACATATACACATGCACACACATATATATACACACACTCACATATACAAACACATACACATATACTCCCTCACACGCTCACATATACATGCACACACACACACCTACCCATACATATACACACTCTCTCTCTCTCACACACTCACATATACATGCACACACTCACACACATACCCATACATATACACACTCTCTCACACACACACACACACACACACGCACACACACACACACACACACACACCCTATCCAAGCAAGAGCCATAGCCACTGTCCAACTGAAGCCGTAGAAAAGAATGATCGAGACCCAGGTTTTCTCTCTCTCCAAACCCAGGCTCTTTCCATTGGGCAGCACTGACTCTTTGGGCCCCTGCTCATCCAAGTCTATCGAACGAATTCCACCTCCTCTTTTTCTTTGGGGCCTGGGCATCTTCCTGATTTTCACAGGCAAGCCCCTCTGTGAGGGGGACTGCCCCCCAGGGCCCCCCACCTCCCCACCCCCAGTCCTGCTGGGTGAGCTCTGATAGGGCTCCTTCTAGGCATGCTGTGTTCCCCTGCCTAAGGCCTCCGCTGAGGTCAGGGAGTGAGTAAGCCCCACACAGGACTCCCATTTAGGCTGCCGGGGACACTCTGACTCCACTGAGCTCACCAGACCCTGCTCCCCATTTCTAATTGGGATTTCCCTGGCTGGTTGCCCAGGGGACCTTGAAGGGCTTTTGACAGCCAGGGCCCTGGGTCAGCCACCAGAGCCTGCGGCTCACACTACTGGGCTTCCTGGACCAAGCAGCACGAAGCCAGGGGCCCTTGGCCATGCTCCCTGGCTTCAGGGATCCCCAACATAGAGGAAGGCCTTTTCTTTGTTGGGGGGGGGATGATCCCCTGGGCACTCACCACTTCCCTTTAAAACCTTGTTGCATTTCAACAATGGCCCAGCAGCCAGAGTTCCCCGGCCCAGGGTCTCCCCACCCTCACATTGCAAACGAGGAAACGGAGGGCCCAGGGAACGGAAATGACTTATCCAAGTTTGCGCAGGTGTGACTCAGCCATGTGGGACGTCGCTTGTGTTTTTTCAGTTCAATTCCATTCTTAGAACCACAGACTTAGACTAGGAGGGCTCTCTGAGACCATCTAGTCCAAGTTTCAAAAATTTAGAGTCAGCAGTTTGTCCGTCCCACACTTGGCCGCAGCTCAGCCACCTTCTGCCTGTTGGCAGTTGGCTGATTCTGTAATCTCCCTGGTTTGAGGCCTCCTGTCCAAATGCAGAGGGAAATCTGGCTGACTCTTGTCCAGAGGGGAGCTGACCACCGAGCCTGCATTCCTCTGGGCTCAGCGTCGACCAGCACAGGCCTGGGGCTCTCCTCTGGAGACACAGGTGGGTTCCCACTGATGTAACAGGGACTTCCCGTGCCTCTTCCTCTCCTCTCCACCACTCCATCCTCTCTGCTCCTAACCCTCCCCTCACTATACCTGCCCCCTCCTTTATGTTGACATCTAAGAGACTGTCCCATGGAGCTCTCCAGCTGGGCTTCGGAGGTCTGGGAGACCTCTGGATCTGGGAGCCAAGAAACCCCTAATCTAGACACCATAAACCTGGTCACGAAGACCAGGAAGCAGAAGCCACCACCACCTCTGTGCAGGGTGAACCATTACCCACTGGCGACTGAATCAGAGCTCTGATTTGACTGCAATATGGAAGCTCCCAAGGGAGGAAATGCCCTTCTCCGATGCAGGTCAGCACCTTCTTTGCAACTTTTCATCTCAGAGGCTGAGCGATCCCTGAAAGGTGGTATGCCATGGCTCCCATCACCAGCAGGTTTGAGGCAGGACTTGAACCCAGATCTTTTTGTCTCTGGAGCTATCTCCCCAGCCACCATACCACAACTACTCTTTCTTGCTAATGACATACAAGTTATCAGTGAGGACGTCTAAATCTGACAGAGAGGCTTTTCCTCTCTGGCCTTTGGATTCTGGGGCTGAGCACAAACCACAAGAGCCAGCTGAACTGGATCGAGCCAAAGAACCCCAAGATAGGTGCAACACACATTCTCGTGCATCACTGTACAGCTGAGGACCCTGAGGCCTAGTGGGATAAGTGACTTTGCCAGGGTCACGCAGCTGGTAAGGGTCAGAAGCAGGATTTGAACTCAGCCACAGTCAGAAGCCTTGGGTTAATAATATTCCAGTTCTACCACTTAACACCTGCATAACCCCTCATCTCTCTGTGTGTCAGTTTCTCCATATGCAAAACGAGGAGCTTGGATAAAATAACCTCTGAGGTCTCTTCTACTTCAAGACCCACCTTCAACACCTTTGTGTCAGTCCATTCTTTCCACTTCAAAGTCATTCAGCCATCAGCCTTCTCAGGCTGGATGCCTTCCCCAGAGACCCAGGAGCCTTAGGAGCCCAAAGAAAGTCCCTCAGTCCCCCACCCCCACCCATCTTCTCTGACTCATCTGGGCTAACCAGCAGTACACTGACCTCAGCCTGTTTTCCCCATTAACGACAGCTCTAAAATGTTGGGTGTTAAGGCATTAGGGCACTGTTATACAACTTTCTGGGGGCCTATCATGCCCCTCCTACAGCCTCTACCCCACCTTCCTCTCCCCACTTAGGGCTGTGTGGCCCAGTCTGCTTTTGAATCTGCTTTGATTCACAAAATCATTTGTTTTGATGGTCTTTGGGGGAATTTCACAACACTGCTTCTGGATAAAATTACAGAGTAGGTGACCAAGGGCTTTGAAAATGTCAAAATAGACTGAAGCTTTTATTGTTGTAGAGCAATCCTGGACAGAGAAAGGACCTTCAGGGGGCCCCTAGTCCAGTCCCCGCCTAGAGGAGGCAGGGAGCAGGCCCATTCTTAAGATCTTTAATTATTTATTTAACGGCCTAGAAACAGCCTTGGGCACCCCACACCTCAGAAAGGAAAGACTTGAGCTAGAATCTTTCTAGAAAGATCAGGGGCTCTGATACCATTTGAAAAAAAAAAGATAGAAAAGGAAGAAGGAAAGAAAGAAGGAAGGAAGGAAAGAAAGAAGGAAAGAAAGAAAGAAAGAAAGAAAGAAAGAAAGAAAGAAAAGAAAGAAAGAAAGAAAGAAAGAAAGAAAGAAAGAAAGAAAGAAAGAAGGAAAGAAGGAAAGGAAGGAAGGAAAAGAAGGAAGGAAGGGAGAGAGGAAGGAAGGAAGGAAGGAAAGAAGGAAAGGATGAAGAGATTTCTGATGGGGGGAAGGCTTTTTCACAAGAGGCCCATTTTGCTTGAAAGGAAGGTAAGACCGAATGAAGAGCCCCAAGTCTGCCCTGTCCCTATCCCTAGGAATCCATCATCTTGGAGTTCCTGAAGTTTGTTGTTCTGTCTACCAAGCTACATAACCTGTCACAGTGAGTGAAGGGAGGTCCACTTTGACCCCCTCAATGGCCATGTCTCACTTATCCTTCTTTTCTGCACTGGCTAAGCTTTAAAGGCAGAAACTAATTTTTACCAAGATGACTAAATTATACCCCTCCTCAAATTTCTCTGGGCTCCTTTTTTCTGGATTTCTCTCCCCAAGACCCCTAATCCCACTCTGTGTGATGAGTAGCTGTGTACATGGCAAATCTATACTTGGACACATGGGTCCTGTGAGCAAAGATGGCAGCATGTTCCTCCCCAGCATTCCCCAGGCCTCACATAGTGCCAAGCACGTGGGGAACATATTTTCTGAATCAAGTTGAAAGTACACCTGGAGTTTGTTTTGTGCCAACATTTAACTCACCTTTGACCTACAAATGGTGGCCATGGCATCTGGGCTTTGCAGGAAGCCTTCCCACCCCTCTTATCCCAAGGCCTCCTTTGTCAATTATCTCCTACTTATCCTCTCTAGAGCTTACACTATACACTTGTTTAAATGCCTTCTCCCACATTGGATTGCAAGCTCCTTGAAGGCAGGACTGTCTTTTGCCTCTTTTTGTATCCCCAGTGCTTAGCTCAGTGCCTGACACATAGTAGGTGCTATGATTGATCTCAGGTTTAGATGAAACTAGGGTGAGGTGACCAGAGCTCAGCAGTCAGGTGGAAGCCTCCAGACATGGGGGGACACTTCGCATTGTCATCCCCATGCCTCACTGTCTACACTTACCAGAAGCCACAAGGCCCACGCTCAAAGGTCTTGCTCTTTTCCTGAGACCTTCACTCCCTGCCTGTCACATCCCCTGCCTACTTCCTCCTCCTTGGGGTTCATGCCTTTTTACCTGTAGAAATTCTGTCCTCCCTAGTGGGCCTGCTCAACATGTTGGAAGCCTTCCTCTCTACCCTTGGACGTTGCATGGGTGTCCGTGCATCCCTCCACTTTCTATCTGCTATTCCCTGCTCTTAACTCATAACTGCCTTGTCTCCTTTTTCAGGGCTACATTACATGATTTTTTCCTTCACAAATCTTCAGACTGAATTCTTGCCATGTCAATGTGGTTTTCATGAAAAGCAGGTGAGTCTGTTCTCCCCATCAATGACAGCTCTAAAATAGGGGGGATTAGGGCCATGCCATACAGCCCGTCCAAAGATCTGCCATGCCTGCCTCAAGGCCTCTATCCTCATTCAAGGGTCTCTGGAGGGTCCTGGTATTTGATGCAATTAATACAATGTCATGTCCCCCAAAGCATCCAAAGGACCTGAATTTCTCCAGGGTCTTCATCGTCCTCTTGAGCTCAGGGTCTGGCTGCCTCTACTGTACAGTGGCAGGCTTCTCTGGTGAGTTTACAGCCCCTCCATTGGCCTTGTCTGATTCTGATCATCAGCGGGTGACCGACCGTCGTTGGCCCCATTGTTGCACCTATCAAGGAATAGGTACATGAGCATGTGTGACCCACCAGCTGGAAGTATTGGGAAAAGAAAAGGAGGACGGAAAAAGTGACAACAAAAGCTAATGAGAGAGAGAAGGCAGAGAGGATTCGTTTCTATTTCACTTCTTACTTCTGGGCAAAAGAGAATGATTTCTACCTTGGAAATGAAAGAATAAAAATGATTAATTAACGAGTAGATACCCAAAATAAATAAGGAGGTAAGAAAACACCTCATTTCCCACAACGAAATTGGGCTAAGCCTTCGAGTTGACTAATCAATAAGCATTTATTATATTCCAGACACTGTGCTAAACAATGGGGATACAAAAAGAGGCAAAAGACAGTCCTGCCCTCAAGGAGCTTACAAACTAATGGGGGGGGATTAAGAGGGACAGCATGCAAATGAATATGTACAGTAAGCAGAGGAGTTGGGGAAGCCTTCCTGTAAAGGGAATGTCCATTACCATTTGTTTTATTTCAAGATGCCTTCCCCACCATTCCTGGTCAAAGGCGGATCCACAAAAGTTGATGTTTGCTTGAGTTGAATGTTGGCACAAGTGCTAGAGCCAGCTAAAAGCAAGATCCGGTTGTTAAATTTTCAGTGTGAGCATTTACACTTCAGAAATGAGCAATATGACAAATCATGGCATGATTTATTGTTTTGTTGATTTCTAGACTTAAGAAAGTAAGAAAGAAAGTGTTAATAATGCATATTAGACTGAAAAATGTATCGGGTGTCCTCTTGTTCTTCCAGAGAGCCAGTTATTAAATGTTTACCAGCACACCCCTGAAAGCTATGTATCTACATAAGATCTGTCTATCTATCTATCTATGATGATGAACAGAGTGGAAAGTCCTATAAGAACTGGTGGATTGCAAAGCCGCCAGCAGTAATATTTGGAAGATTGTGGAGACTGAGAGAGCTTCCGCAGTACTGGAGGGCAAACGTGTCGCCATTTTCATTAAAGGGTTACTATCAGCCAGTGAGGTTGATTTTGATTTCTGGAAAAATTCTAGAACAAATCATTAAAAAGATGTTTGCTGAATGTTTAGAAAAGGAAATAGCGATTACAAAGAGCCTGCATGGGTGACTTTCTAAATTCTTCCTTTCTCCACAGATCTAGCAGATCAACTATTCCTTGCTCTTCTAATTTGCTTATGATATCACCCTTTATGTCTGAATTATGAACCCATTTTGACCTTATCTTGGGATATGGTGTGAGATGTTGGTCTATACCTACTTTCTGCCATATTGTTTTCCAGTTTTCCCAGCAGTTTTTGTCAAATAATGAGTTTTTGTCCCCAAAGCTTGAATCTTTGGGTTTATCAAACATTAGGTTACTATGGTCATTCGCTACTATGTATTGTGTATCTAACCTATTCCACTGATCCACCACTCTATTCTTAGCCAGTACCAAAGTGTTTTGATAATTACTGCTTTATAATACAGTTTGAGATCTGTGATAGCTAGGTCACCTTCCCTCACTTTTTTTTTTCATTGATTCCCTTGATATTCTTGATCTTTTGTTCTTCCAGATGAATTTTGTTATGATTTTTTCCAGCTCTAGAAAAGAATTTTTGGTGGTTTGATGGGCATGGCACTGAATGAGTTGATTAATTTTGGTAGAGTTGTTATTTTATTATATTGACTCAGCCTACCTATGAACAATTAATATTTTTCAGGGGCAGCTAGGTGGCACAGTGGATAGGGCACTGGCCCTGGAGTCAAGAGGACCTGAGTTCAAATTCGACCTTAGACCAAACACTTGACACTTACTAGCTGTGTGACCCTGGGCAAGTCACTTCACCCCATTGCCTTGCCAAATGGAAAAAAAATTAATATTTTTCCAATTGTTTAGAACTGACTTTATCTGTGTGAAAAACATTTTGTAATTGTATTCATATAGTCCTTGGGTTTGTCTTGTCAGGTTGACTCCCAAGTATTTTATATTGCCTACAGGTATTTTAAAAGGAATTTCTCTTTAAATTTCTTGCTGCTGGACTTTGTTGGCAATGTATAGAAATTCTGATGATTTATGTGGGTTTATTTTGTATCCTGCAACTTTGCTAAAGCTGTCCATTATTTCAACTAGCTTTTTGGTTGATTCTCTAAATATACCATCGTATTTGCAAAGAGGGGTAGTTTTGTTTCCTCATTGCATAGTGTTCTTTTTGCTTATGTTTCTTGCAAGCACTGTGAGAGGACCAATTGTCCCATGAAATGGTTTTTCTCATTGCCTTTCAATACAAAACGAAGCCACCTCTATTAGCTCTTATATTTGCCACTCCAAGGAGAACCTGCATCGCCCTGGGTCTTTGGCTGCTATGGGCCACTGGGCTTCTCTGTATCTGCTTCCTTTTCAAATGAGATAACACATGGGCAGCTTTTTGGAAACCTGCAAGCACTTTCTCCAACTTCTGTATCAGAGTTGTTATTGTTGTCTCACCCACTAACACTTACATCCTTTGGCATTTATAGCCTCCTGGAGTCTCCTTTTAATTTTTTTTCACCAGAATCAATGTAATCAACTTGTATAAAACTAGTAAAAGATCAAAAGCTGAGATGGAAATTCCACTCCTAAAACTATGACCCCAGTCTACCCTGCTTTGCTTGATGGTGAGTAGACTGCTTGACTTCCTAGTCAAGCCCATCCACAACAGCTTTGTTGTTCAAACTCAGGTCTCCTTGGTGATTTTCTCCTTTGTCAGTCTTCATGGTAGCCTTTGACACCTACTGCAATCAATACCTTCAATAACCTGACCCCAGCTCTCTCTGAATTGGGGCAAATCTAATGAGATAAAACAGAATAGGGAAAAATGTAGTCTTATGCCTATAGAGGCAGCTGGTGGAGCACTAGACCTGGAGTCAAAAAGATGTGAGTTCAAATCTGGCCTCAGACACTGGCTGGATGTATGACTCTGAGCAAGTCACTTAACCTCTACCTGCTTCAGTTTCTTCAGCTGTAAAATGGGGAGAATAATAAAGATAGCTCTCAGGGTTGTTGTGAGAATCAAATGAGAAAATATTAGCACAATGCCTGGCACATAGAAGATGTTTAAACATGCTTATTCCCCAGCTTTGTACTAAAAAAAAATCCACTTTACAAATAGACAAGGAGGGAGGAATGTATAGAAAGCAATTCTTCTGAAAAGGATCAGAAAGTTTTAGAGGACAAGTTCACTATGAGACAATAGTCTAACAGGGCGGCCACAAGAAAGCATGTGACATTGGGCTGCATTATCCAGAAATAAGGAGATAATAGTCCCACTGTCTTCTGGGGGGTTGTTTAAGAAGGACATTGAGGAGCTAGAGAGGGTCGAGAGGAAGGCAGCCAGGATAGAGGAAGGGACTGGGGCTGTTTAGCCTGGAGAAGAAAAGAGTCAGGGGGAAAATATGGTAGGTATCTTCAAGTGTGTGAAGGGCTGTCATGTGGAAGAGGGGAGAGCCTTGTCCTGTGTGGTTCCAGGGTGGAAAATGAGAAGTATTGGGTGGGGAGCTGCAGAGAGGCAGATTGAGGTTGGCTTTCCAGAAAATCTTCTTAACAATGAGAACCATCCCAAAGTAGAATACAGGGCATGAGGTCTCCATCCCTAGGTAAGAGACCACTCAGAGAAGAAATCCTTGCTTAGGTGCAGATTGGACAAGAAGCCTCTCAGGTGTCATCCAGTGCTGAGCTCTGAGATGTCAAAACCATCAGATACTTTGTCCTCAGGAAGGGAAGAAGTTGACCAATAGACATTTCCAACCTGGATGGGCTGAAGGAGGCAAATGATCTGAGTGGTCTCTTCCACTCTCAGTCTCATCATTTGCCCAATGACTTTCGCAGACTTGAGTCTCAACAGAAGTCACTGATCTTTAGCAAACTCCATCTATCAAAAGCCTCAACCATCATTCAAGACCCCCAGGCAAGTGAATGAGTGATGGGTGGATGGATGGATAGATGGATGGATGGATGAATGAGTGGATGAATGGATGGATGAAGGAGTGGATGGATGGATGAAGGAATGGATGGATGGATAGATGAAAATTGTTAAGCACTTATTATGTGCCAGGCTCTTTGCCAAGAGCAAAGGCCACAAATAGAAAAGTAAAGCATTCTCAGTTCAAGGTGGGTTCATGTCCTGCCTCTGCCACCTTATTGCTTAGTGACATCAGGAAAGTATCTGGGTCCCAGTTTTATTCTCTGGAAAAGGAGGGAAGTGGATCAAATGTTCTCTGCAGCCCCTTCCAAGGTTGCATCAACTGGTATGTGTTTATTCTAAGGTCCCTCCAAGTCTCACAGTCTCTGGTTCCCTGCCCTCCCCCCCACAAAGTTTGCTCCCAGCTCGGATATTCTCTATTCTAAGGCACCTCTTAAATCTGACATTCTGTTCCAAGATCCCAAGCAGCTCTGACATTCCCTGTTCTAAGGCCTTTCCCAGCCCTGACATTCCATATTCATGGCTCCTTCCCAGTGCCCAAATTCTGAGTCTCTGAATAGTCAGAAAACTTCAGGGTCTGTGGTTGTACTTCCAAAGTCTCGTCAGAGACATCTTGCTTGTCTCAGGGGAGAGCCTTCTGTGATGTTGTCATTTGTTTCCAGGTCCCCAAACTTTGAAAAGGCAGTGTCAGCGGTCATCACGTCTGAGCATCTGGACAGCCTTGGGCCAAAAGAAACCCTAGGGGAAAGTCGGCAGAGCTGCCTTCCAAGCACACTGTCATTAAATGCAAAGGTCCAAGCTTTTGGGACAAGAACTCACCATTTGGGGGGCAGCTAGGTGGCGCAGTGGATAGAGCATCGGCCCTGAAGTCAGGAGGACATGAGTTCAAATCCGGCCTCAGACACATAACACTTACTAGCTGTGTGACCCTGGGCAACTCATTTAACCCCATTGCCTAGCAAAAAAAGAAGAAGAAGAAGAAGAAGAAGAACTCACCATTTGACAAAAACTGCTGGGAAAACTGGAAAGTAGTTTGGTATAAGTTAAGTATAGACCAACATCTCACACCATATAGCAAGATAAGGTCAAAATGAGTACACGATTTAGACATAAAAGGTGATATCATAAGCAAATTAGGAAAGCATCTATGCATAATGGAAAAAATCATGACCAAACAGGAGATAGAGCATTACAAAATGTAAAATGGATAATTTTGATTACATGAAGTTAAAAAATTTTGCATGAATAAAATCAGTATAGCTAGGATTAGAAGGAAAGCAGAAAATTGGGGTGGGGGTGGGAAATTTATGTAAACTTTCTCTGATAAAGGCCTCATTTCTCAAGTATATAGAGAACTGAGTCAAATTTATAAGAATACAAGTCATTCCCTAAATGATAAATGATCAAAGGATATAAACATGCAGTTTTCAGAAAAATAAACCAAAACTATCTCTATTTATTAAAAAAAATGCTCTAAATCACTACTGATTACAGAAATGCTAATTAAAACAACTGTGAGATACTATCTTATACCTATCAGATTGGCTAATATGACAAAAAAGGAAAATGACAAATGTTGGAGGGGATATGGAAAAAAATGGAACACTAGTACTGTTAGTGGAGTTGTGAACTGATTCAACCATTCTGGAGAGCAATTTTATTTTTATTTTATTTCATAGCCAAAGGGCCATAAAACTGTGCATACCTTTTGACACAACAATACTCTTTCTAGGTCTATATCCCAAAGAGATCAAAGAAAAGGGAAAAGGACTCATATGTACAAAAATATTTATAGCGGCTCTTTTTGTAGTGGCAAAGAATTGAAAATTGAGGGGATACCCATCCATTGGGGAATGGCTGGGCAAGTTATTATATATGATTGTAACAGCATATTATTGTGTAATAAGAAATGGCAAGCAGGATGGTTTCACAAAAATTTGGAAAGACTTACATGAACTGACAGAAAGTGAAATGAGCAGATGCAGGAGAACATTGTACACAGTAACAGCAACATTGTTCAATGAAGAACTGTGAATCCCTTAGCTTTCCTCAGCAATAAAATGATCCAAGACAATCCCAAAGGATTCATGATATAAAATGTTATCCACCTCCAGAGAAAGAACTGATGGAGTTTGAATGTAAATCGAAGAATACTTTTTTATACTTTATTTGAAGGTTTTTTTGGTCTGTGTTTTCTTTTACAACGTGGATAATATGAAAATATGCTTTGCACGATTGAACATGTATAATCTATATTAAATTACATGCTTTCTGAAGGAGAGAGCAGGGGAGGGAGAGAGAGAATCGGGAATTCAAATTTTTCCAAAAAGAATGTTAAAAGTTGTTTTTACGTGTAATTTGAAAAAATATGAAAGTTTTAAAAAATCAGCAGAACATCAGAAATGAATGTTGCACACATGCATGCACACACATAACAGTTCAGATATAGCGACCTGCATGTATGCTGTAAAAGCCTGCTTATATATTCAAGGATGCTTCTATCAGAAAAATAGTCACCTTGAGAAAGCCTGTTGTTCCAATCCCCTTTGAATGAAGACCATAAAATGGCAGCCTGCCACTGGCTAATCTTAACTGGCTATATGAGAAAACCTGAGAGATGCATCATATTCAGGAAGTCGATGACTAGATGCTTCAGGATTCTGTGGTATTTTGGTGCACTACCCAGCAGAATGGAAGCTGCTTGAAGGCAGGAACTATTTTGTTTCTGTCTTTGGGATCCCAATACCTACTACATGTAAAGTAATCCGTAAATGTTGGTTGAACTGAGCTGAAAAAAAAACAGAAGAAGGAAAGAAAGAAAGAAAAAAAAAAGAAAGAAAGAAAGAAAGGGAGAGAGAAAGAAAGAGAGAGAGAAAGAAAGAGAGAGAGAGAGAAAGAAAGAAAGAAAGAAAGAAAGAAAGAAAGAAAGAAAGAAAGAAAGAAAGGAAGGAAGGAAGGAAGGAAGGAAGGAAGGAAGAAAGGGAAAGAAAGGGAAAGAAAGGAAGGAAGGAAGGAAGGAAGGAAGAGAGAGAGAAAGAAAGAGAGAAAGAAACAAAGAAAGAGAAGGAAAAGAAGAAGGAAGGAAGAAAGAAAGAGAGAGAGAAAGAGAGAAAGAAAGAGAAAGAAGAGAAAGAAAGAGAAAGAAAAGAAGGAAGGAAGGAAGAAAAAGAGAGAGAGAGAGAAAGAAAGAAAGAGAGAGAGAAAGAGAGAAAGAGAAAGAAACAAAGAGAAAGAAAAGAAGGAAGGAAGGAAGGAAGGAAGGAAGGAAGGAAGGAAGGAAGGAAGGAAGGAAGGAAGACAGGAAGGAAAGAAAGAAGAAAGAAAGAGAACACTATCATGTTCAGAGACAGATTAGCCAAATGAACCTCACCCAAAAGGGCTTTTGGAGTAGACCCCCTGAGCTATCCCCAGAGAAGGACTAGAGAGCCCAAAGTGCTGCTTGGGGCGCTAAGCCCACATTCTCAGGAGAAGGGTAATTGGGACATGAAGGCTCCAGGCATGAAAATGTACCCAGGAAATCAGCTTTTTCTGCTGAGAATCCTGAAAGTCTCAACAGAAATGATGGGAATAGATTCCAAGAGGTCTATGCTGGAGTTTTCTTTCAAAAACGAGAGAGTAGCAGTCCAGTTTCCTTTTTCCTCTGAATGACCCCACTTCAGTGGGGGCAGGCCCTGTCACTGCCTCTTCCTCTTGCGCTGTTATTCTCCAAAGGTTGGAATTCAGATTTATTACCCAATTTGGTTTGGGTTCAAAGGCCATCTATTTAAAGCTGGTAGAAACCGAAGAACTCATTGAGACCTTCCGCTCCAGTTATAGATGGGGAAACTGAGGCCCCAGGTCACAGAATTCAAAGCCAGGTCATCTGAATCTTCTCTCCCCACTGTACTCCATTGTTTGGCTGTCACCATGAAGGATGAGAACATGTGATGATGCTTCCCGTACATTTCTTGAGGAGAAGTCAGGAGGGGGAGAAGAGAAGCTCTCTGAAGACCCTCCCCTCTCAAAAGTTCTACAAAGCCTCAAGGAACTAGAATCCTCAGGGAATGGGATATTCTGAATAACTGAACTTCCAGTTAGCTGAGGACTAAGCTTATGTCCCTTTTTGATTCAACCCCAGTTATTAGAATTTATTCCAAAAAATGACGATTTCCTCAGTGGACTCACGTAGCCTGGTAATGCCACGATGACTCAGTGTTACCCAAATGAACACCATAGAAGGCACAAGGGATAGGGCTGTCAAAGAGGATCTCCTTGAAACCTGCCAACATTAGATTTTCTTGACCAAAAGAAGTAATATCTATAGAGTACTTTGCAAACCTTGAAGGTCTGTGTAAGTATGACTTGTTATTACTGATAATTATTAACATTATTCTTTCCTTCTTAGCCTTCAAAATTAATTGGAGAAAAAACCTAGAAAGCTAAGGGCCCCACTGAGCTGAATTCTAGTTAGCAGAAGGGGCAGCTGGCCAAAGAAGAACAAAACCCACCACCATCTTGCCCACTTTGGGCAGAGCATCTTCTCAGGGCCAGTGGCTCAGTGGAAGGATCACTGACTGGAAGTCAAAGGACCCAGATTTAAGGGTCAGACTCTACCAATGACCAGCTTTGAGGATTTGGGCAAGTCCCTTTCTCTTGCAAGGCCTCAGTTTCCCCATCTGCAAAATGGAAATAATAGCCCGTGCCCTAGAAGAGTTGTTGTGAAGAAAGCACTCTCTTTATTGTAAAGTATGATAGAAATGGGTCAGAAGAAGGCTGGCGACTGGTGCCTCCTGAGCCCCAACAGACTGGTTGGGAAAAAGGAATCTAAAGCAGCTCCTCAGCAAGACTCCCTTCTCATCCCATCCTGGTGACGCAGGAAGAATGCCTTTATCCCCATTCTGCAGAGATGGAGAATGAGGCCAAGTGCTTGGGCAGGAGGGCCCATAGCCAGCCAAGGAAGGAAAGGGCCTGCTGGAGAACTAGGGACTCTGGATGGCCCCTTAGAGCCCCGCATGCTGGAAGTGACCTTGAGCACCGCACCTTGAGAAATGACTCAAAAAGGAGATACTGCCAGATTCCATTGCACAACAGAGAAGAAATGATTAGAAGTGCTTCAGGTAACAGTCTTGATAGCTGTGTAATCTGCCCATTGAGGGACTTTATAGATTGACATTCCAATTCTGAAAGCTGGACCCAATAGGGTACAGCAGATAGCATCAAAGGACTTGGGTCCAAGCCCTGCCTCTACCTCCCTGTTTGGCGTTTTCTCTGGCTGTGCCCCATACCTGGAACATTCTCCCTACTCCACTCCTGACTGCTGATGCCCCTAGCTTCCTTTAAGTCCCAACTAAAATCTCACTTTCTACAGGAAGTTTTCATAACCGCCCTTAATTCTAGCACCTTCCCTCTGTTCATTATTTCCTGTTGGTCCTGTAAATAGCTTGCTTTGCTTATATGGGTTTGCATGCTGGCTCCCCCAGTAGATTGTAAGCTTCTTTAGGGCAGGGTCTGTCTTTGGCCTCCTTTTGTATCCCCAGCACTTGGCACAGTGCCTGGCACACAGTAGGTGCCTAATGAATGTTCATTGAATGACTGAATGAATAAAAGTAGTGGACAAGTAGTCACTTTGACTCTCTCTGACTCAGTTTCCTCACCTGTAACATCAAGAGGCTGGACTCAATGCTAGAGCATTGCTAAGGTCTTATCCACTGTAAATCTATGACTACAAACATTTTTTTTTCTTTTGAGCCTGTGACATGAGCCACAATGCCTGAGACAGTGAACACAGCAGAAGGTATAGGGACCACAGATGTAATTTCACTAATCAGTGACAGAATTCCCTCTATCAATGTAAATTAGCAGCTTCTATGCA
Organism: Phascolarctos cinereus; assembly: GCF_003287225.1. Taxonomy (NCBI): domain Eukaryota; kingdom Metazoa; phylum Chordata; class Mammalia; order Diprotodontia; family Phascolarctidae; genus Phascolarctos; species Phascolarctos cinereus. The sequence goes on along the minus strand of NW_027556402.1, from coordinate 259,989,379 downwards.
ATTTCCAGTCTTACAGAGTTGCTTAGACTCTATAAGGTTAAGTGACTCGCCTAAGGTCACTTAGCAGCAGGTCTCAAACCCAGTTCAGGGGCCATTGCCACATTGGTTTTCAAATGTACACTGAATCGAGAGCCTGGAGACCTGAGTTTGAATCCTGGCCCAGACATTTCCCAAGCATGAGATAATAACAATGATGAGGCCAGCCACCACCATAAGGAATAATAATTCTATGTATAGCACTTAACTTTTACAAATGAATTGCCACATTATCTCATTTGTTGCTCACCACTATGCTGGGAGGTAGGGTTATTATTAACCCCATTTTACAGCTGGAGAAATGCAAATGGAGAGAGGTTAAATGTCTCAGTCAGAGAGCTCCAACTATGATGCAAACTCAGGTCTCCCCAACTCCTGACCGCACCCACTGTGTCACCGAGCTGGGCCTGGCCTCTGAGCTTCAAATGGGATGAAGTTAGTCTTCCCTGTCTCCCTCACGGGGAGATTGGGAAAAAAGCCTCTGCTCAGTTTAGCCACCCTGACCCACACAATAAGGCTCATATGGTCATAGCTCTAGGTCTGTGAGTCCAACGCCCCCATTTTGCATTGGGGGAAACTGAGTCACAGGGAAGTTACATGCCTTGGCCAAGGTCACACAGGCAGTGAGCCTTAGAGGTCCTCTGCCTCCCACTGCCAGGTCTGACAGCCAGACTGAACGTGGGCCTTTTCATCTACAAGGTTCTCCCTATTTTGGGAAATGTTATAGAAAGCAATAGGACAGATGAAAAGCTCCTCTTCCCCTATCTCCCTCAGCCTTGCGTTCAAAAGGCAAAACATTGCTGAGGATGCTGAAGGGAAGCGAAGACTGAGTCACCATTGGATATTTATCTGATGTGGGAAAAAATAGGCATTGAGCAGGAAGACCATACACGAAGAGGTTCTCATGGTCCTTCCCAAGGGAACCAGGGCCCCAGAAAGAATTTACTGATGGATGACTTGCTGATCCAACATCCCACATTCAACCAGTTGTCAAGAAATCTGCTTGTCTCTGGGAGCCACCAAAGCAGAGCCCCAATAACCAGAGACTTTTCTCTGCCTTCTACTAGAAATAGAGAGACTGCCTTCAATACCTCATTCATTTCAGGAATTTACTGAGTGCCTACTCTGTGCCAGACACCAGGATAGGTGCTAGGAATACACGGACCTAGAGAAACTGGAAACTATCCCAGCTGTCAAGTAGTTGACATGCTTCTGCTTAGGGTGAGGGTTAGGGTTGAAGACAGAATATACACAAAGTATTTTGGGGGGAGGGGAGGTGGACAGGACTAGCACCTGGGAGGATCAGGGTAGGCATTGGGTAGGAGGTGGTCTTTGAACTGAGCCTTGGTAGAAGTCAAAAACTAAAGGAGGGAGATGTTTCAGGCAGGAAGGACAATACTGACCACGGATCCTCTAAATCTCAATCCATGGACTTCAAGAGTTGTGGCCAAAATTTAAAAAAGAAAAGATCCCTGGGTGACCAAGACAGTGGTAAGCTTCTCTGAAATTAGCCACAGTTCAGAACTGCCTTTTAAAAGGTGCTGAAGCAAAATTATTTGCCCAGTGGTCCAGCCAGGTAGCACAGTGGGTCAAGGATGAGACTTGGTGTCAGAAAGACCTGAGTTTGAATCCTACCTCAGGTGCTTACTAGCTAGGTGACCATGGGCAGGGCATCTAATCTCACTTAGCCTCAGTTTCCTCATCTGTAAAAGAGGGATAATAATAGTACCTACGCTTTCCACTCCCATCCAGGGTTGTTATCAAGGTCAAATGAAATAACAGATCATAAGTGCTTTACAAACCCCAATGTTCTACAGAAGAAAAGCACTGGGGGAGATTTTTAAAAGCTCAGTCCCAGCATGTGGAGGTCCTCTGCTAAGACCCCAACACAACACAGAGGCCACTCTTCCTGGAGGTGGCTCTGTGGCCAGGAGGGGGCAGGTTGCCCACTCCCTGTGGTCTCTCTGAACCTCGGGCTCATCTCTGTGACCATTGCTAGGTTCTTCATGGCTCTGGTGTTCTTTGTTGGACTTCAGGGACCTGCCCAGCTCTGGTGGGCGAATCATAGTTACAGGATTGGAAAGTTGCAGGCAGCCCATGGCAGCTAGTGCAACCCTTCTATAATGTGCCTCACATGGGCCTTCCAGTACCACACATGAGCAGACCATTTCATCTTGAAATTGTTCTATCTTCCTTCCTTCCTTTCTCTCTCTTTTTCTTTTTCTTCCTTCCTTTCTTTCTTCTTTACTTGCTCTTTTTTCTTCCTTCCTTTTCTTCCTTTCTTTCTATCTCTTCCTTCTTTCTTTTCTTTCTTTCTTTCTTCTTTCTTTCTTTCTTTTTCTTCCTTCCTTCCTTCTTTCTTTCTTTCTTTCTTTCTTTCTTTCTTTCTTTCTTTCTCTTCCTTCCTTCTTTCTTTCTTTATTTCTTTCTTTCTTTCTTTCTTTCTCTCTCTTCCTTCCTTCCTTCCTTCCTTCCTTTCTTTCTTTCTTTCTTCCTGTCTTTCTTTCTTTCTTTCTTTCTTTCTTTCTTTCTTTCTTTCTTGCTTTCTTGCTTTCTTGCTTTCTTGCTTTCTTGCTTTCTTTCTTTCCTGCTTTCTTTCTTTCTTTTTTGCTTTCTTTCTTTCTTTCTTTCTTTCTTTCTTTCTTTCTTTCTTTCTTTCCTCCCTTCCCTTCTCTTTGTTATGACAGATGGCTCACTTGGGAGGGGTGGAGGAAGGATATATTTGAAAGTGATATCAAAACAAAAAGTATGCATAATTTAAGAAAAGAAAACACTTCTGGATCTTGCAGGTAGGTGTGGTCATCATTTTGCACAGCCATTCTCACGGTTCTGGATTGTCGATGTAAACACCAAGTCTACTGGACACCAGGGGGCGCAGTCACACTAGACGCCTCCATAGCTTCTCACCAGAATTCTAAGGGAATCTAAATCCATTCTTCCTCATGATGCTGTATTCGTGGAAGAGTGAGCTCTTAGTTTCTAGGGCAGATGTTTGGGTGCTACTTTTTTTTTTTACTGTTCCATTTCAATAAATGCTTTTGCTTTGAGCTAATTGTGTCCTCTGATTAACTATGGACAGTTGAAAACATCAGTGGGGGACGATGAACTATGATTGGGAGTTGTGACCCACAGAGTACCTTGAAGCTGGGGAAGTTATCCCCCAGGAAAGTCAACCTCCTAGTATGGTTTGGGGGGGGGGGTGCAGCTAAAGGGACACTCTACTGCGAAACTCCATCTCATGGGCTAATTGGTCACCTCCCCTTACAATGTCCATAATGAGCAAAAGGAAAAACAAAATAGAACATGAAGATAATTGTAGCTTGCGCTCTCAACTTCTATTCTACCAGATAAAGAAGGGGAGAGATTCTACAAAGACCTTCCTGCGTCCTTCCAGATGGAATCAGCATAGACCTTAATGCTAGGTGACCTCAATATAAAGGTGGCTCTATGGAGAAGGGGGGAGGGAGGAGGAAACTTGGATGGTTTGGCCCACTAGATCAAAGTTTATAGCTATATAACATAAGTACTTTCCTCCAGAAGAGAGTCAGATGTTGGCCAAACATCCAGCATTGAGGGACCATCACCAGAGCTCCAGGGGCCAGGACACTTACTCTTCCTTGTCCTATACCCATGCGTGTGCCTTGGACCACATGAAGTTCTGGGAGAGCTTAGCTCCAGAGAGAAGAATTAGGCTGCCTCTTCTCACATTCACTGACCCACTGAGTCCACTATCCTGGAGAAAACCTGCTTATGGCTTAGGTTATGGCTAACAAGTCTAGGGGTCCCTCAAAAGTAAGGAATAAAATAGAACTCAACACACAGAATTACCTAGCCTGGGCCTGGAGTCGAGAAGACACGAGTTCAAACCTGAAGGTGGACATATACTAGATGCATGACCTTGGGTAAGTCACTTCATCTCTGTTTGCCTCACTTCCTCAACTGTAAAGCAAAGGCCTAACTCTAAGGGCTGTGGTGAGGATCAAATGAGATACTATTGTAAATATGCCCAGTTAGTGCAGTGCCCGGCACAAAGGGGGCACTATATATCAATGCTGGCTCTTATTATTATTATTGATTATTAAAGAAATCAACACACGTGGTCACCACACTCAACGGAAGCTCAACTGGTATCAGGCAATCACCACGGCGAGGAGTTGAAAAGAGCCTAGAAATGCCATCAGCCAGCAGGCCTGGACCACGTGGACCAGTGAAGGCGCGGACCAGCCTGCCACGTGAGCAGTGTGGAGCATGAATTCCTCATAAAATCGAGCGGAGGAATTTGGTAGATCAGCACCAATATCATCTGAAGCACTGGGATGGGAAAATGCATCACGCGGACCTCGATGAGTCTCAGCGAACCCAGATCATCCCAAGGACACTTGCTGAGGAACCCATCTGAACAACCCATGGGGGGGACATGGGAAAGAACTGTCAGCATGCCTAGGGAGGACTGTTCTCTCCATCAGTGACAGTGGATCCACCACATTTGGGCTCGGATATGACAATCTCCAATGTTCTGCATGGAGAAATACAAGCGGCATTCAAAAAAACAAAACAGAAAGATCTAGATCCGAGCAAGTATCCACGGGAGAGGTCTGTCTTAGAAGTGCCAGCTCTCGAGGTGTAGGAGAGGAGGAGAGAAGAGATGAGGGGCATTTATCAACAACACTGCTGGCAAATGCAACTGGGTGGACATCAATAACTACTGCCTCACGTGCCCGCTTTTTTCAAAATCTCTGTAAGAATAAACTACATACACACACACACACACACACATATACACACATACATACACACACAAACACACATATACACACACAGACACATACACACACAAACACACACATATACACACAAACACACACACATACACACATATACACACAAACACACACACAGACACACACAGACACATACACACACAAACACACACACACATACATACATACACACACACACAGAGTATCCTCCAGGAGAAGGGAAAAGACAGGCTCTCACAAATGATATTCTAGAGCAGACCACATCTCTACAGTTTTGCAAATGACTCAAAGGAGCAGCGAATACAAAGTCCTTCTGTTTTTATTGCTGGGTTCATTACTAAAAGCACTTGCTTTGGAAGAGGGAAATGCCTTAAAGGCTTTCTTTCAACAAGGTATTTCCCATGCATTTGTCAAAATTATATAGGATTCTTTGAAATATGTAACAAAAGAGAGAACTCTGATGGTCCTCTGATTCTTTTCTTAAAATTTTGCTTCACTTTTTTAGAAAAAACTTATTTGGTTTAATTTAAGGGATCAAGGTGAGAGAGGGCCTGCCTTCCACCCATGAGTCACAGACTGTTCCGATCACCTGTTTGGACTTTTTTGTGGCTATTTTTCATATTTTATCATTTGTCCTTTTAAATTTGACTTTGAAAGCATTGCTGCTACTTCATTTCTTTACATCTACAATCAAAAATGTCTCCTGTAGAAACACACCTCTCATTGGATCAGAAGGATAAACAGGATTCCCATAAAAGAAATTGCTTAAGAACAAACTTGGTCAGAGCCCATCGGTCGCATTCGTTGAACCTTTGATACCAATAAGAACCCGAGGCTGACATTCCACTGTGAGCCCAAATAAGCCAGCTTGGAATTTGTCATCCCAAAGATCACGGCCATGAGCAGGGAAGACCCTTAAAATGGTGACTTGTTTGTGTTCGTTAGTGCCTTAGGGTTTAAAGTTACCCTAGACACGTGGTCAGAAGTCAAGCAGGACAGGGGCTGTCTGCACTCATCACAGGAACAGACTCATAGCAAACTCTTGCTGAGGAAGCCACAGAGAAAGCCAGCCAGCAATCGTCATCCCCAGAAAGGCCAAGCATAAGACGCTATGAGCAGACTGAATATGGCCAGGCCAGTCACAGAAGGGAGGGCATTCTTGTAGAAGGCAGTGTGGTTCAGTGGTAAAAGGACCTGGGTTCAAATCCTGACTTTGCTCCTTATTAAGTGGCCCCTGGGTGAACTTAGGCAAGACCTCTCATCTCTCTAGGCCTCGGTTTCTCCCTCTGTAAAATGATAGAGGGGGAAGGACCTTAGAACAGAGATTGTCACCTCACCTCTACAAGGTGCAGGGTCAAGCACCCAGCTTAAGTGGAAACTTTTCAGAATATCCACAAGGCAGATTTCTGAACTTTGCCGTGGAACTGGCCCCCTCCTCCTAAAATGGCTACAAGTCCTTTTTTTCCTTTTCCGGACAGCTTGGAGAGGACGCCAGACCAAGAAAAGAGAGCTAGGTGGTCACCGGTTAGGATCTGGGACTGGTTGGGACATCAAAGCCAATGAGTAGACATCAATAACTAATGGATAGATTGTAGGGAAGTTTCTGGTTGAGTACCCCAGGCTCGCTGGGGAGGTCTTGTCCCTTGGCTAAAAGCACACAGGGCAAGTTTACCCAGTTTACAGAGGACACACTGAAGAGGGATGCAGAATGCTTGTACAGCATCAAAAGGTCTCCGTGGTCCCTCCTCCCTACCTAGAATAGCGTCTCCAGATGGTACCTCTGGAATCCACATGCTCAGCCGCTGCGGGGCAGGGACAGGGGATGGAGAATGGGAGGCGGGGGAGGAGTGAACCCACTCAATTTGGGAGCTCCCACCCTGGGGCTAAGATGAATGGGCTGGTGAAGAAGGAATACAAGCTCACCTACTCCACCTTATCAAGCTGGCCCTGAGGCCATCATCCTTTACATTCCTCCTAGCTGTTCACCCAGGTTGCCCTTCTTTCTGCCCTGGCACCCCACTGGTACCACACACTCATAAGTTGGAGAGCATCTGGGGGAGGATGGTCAAATCAATAAGCATTTAAAAATTTTTTTTAATTTATTTTTCCTTTTCAACTTTCACTTTTATAAGATTTTGAGATCCAAATTCCGCCCCTCTTCCCAAGACAGCATGCAATCTGATATAGGTTATATGTGTACAATCATATGAAATATATTTCCACATTAGTCATGTTGCGAAAGAAGAATCAGAACAAAAGGGAAAAACCATGAGAAAGAAGGTGCGGGGGGAAGAGAAAATAGTATGCTTCGATCTGCATTCGGATCCCATAGTTCTTTCTCTGCATGTGGATAGCATTTTCCATCATGAGTCTTTTGGAATTGTCTTTGATCATTGTATTACTGAGAAGAGCTAAGTCTATAAAACTGATCATTGCACAATGTCGCTGTTACTATGTACAATGTTCTCCTGGTTTTGCTCACTTCACACAGCATCAGTTCATGTGTGTTTTTCCAGGTTTTTCTGAAGTCCGCCTGCTCAACATTTCTTACAGAACAATAATATTCCATTGCATTCACATACCACAGCTTGTTCAGCCATTCCCCAATTGATGGGCATCCCTCAATAAGCATTTATTAAGCACCTACTATCTGCCAGGCACTATGCTAAGCATTGGGGATTCCCAAAGAGGCAAAAGTCCCTGCCCTCAAGGAGCTTACAATCATTTAAAGGGTGAGACAAAGCAAAAAGTATGTATAAACTTCGACAAACAGGACTAACTGGAGCTAATCCCAGAGGGCAGGCACTAAGATTAAGGATCATTGGAAGGATTTGTAGGGTCAGTGGAAGGAACGGAGAATGGCTAACCTGGAGAGAAGACTCAAAGGGAGAGAAAGTGTGCTGTCCCATGGAGAAGGGATGAATTTAGCCCCAGAGGGTAGAACCTGGAGCCTCTAGGGGAAGATGCAGAGGGAAGGGCTGCCTCCAGAGTGCAATGGGCTGCCTTCAGACAAAGGAAGTGGGCATTCCCTGGAACTGCACCTCATCCAATGCCTTTCTAGAGTTCGGCCAGATTCCTGCAGAGCGCCTCCTTCTGGGAGCTCTCACTGACAGCAGTGCCAAGCTGTGCCTTCACCGAGGACCTTGGAAAAACCAAAGCTGCCAGGAGGAGAGCAATTAAGTTTTATCAGGCCACCATTGATTTAAAGCCACAGGGGGTTGAAGGAGGGGAGGTATGTAATGGTTCAGAAGCTTCTGCCACACTTAAGGACCGAGGCTCACTGGTAGGTTCCAGGTAATTTTCCCAAAGATTTTCCATGGTGACACTTCTGCCTGCCTGGTTATTAATGCCAGTCATTGACTATTGTGTTAATTTTGCTTCTACTCATTGAAATGCATCAGGGTCCTGAGCAGCTCCCTCCCCCTTGTCTGATGTCAGCATTTAACCTCTTTGCCTTCGATTCTGGAAACCCAATTTTATGCCTTTGGGAATTGGCTAGAAGGAAAAATGGGCACAACTTCTGGGAGGCCCCACGTGGTCAGGACTACTTTAATCTGGCCTGTCTGCTGATAGGTAGGATAGGTGACAGGTACTCACTCAATTGGACAGCCATGTTGGAAGGCAGACTCTCCTGGCTATTCTCCATTCATAACGTTTCAGAGCCATCTCTGAGATTGCCTGTGAAGGTTTGAACTGCTCATACCCTTTAATTCGATGACACACCTATGTCTATATCCCCAAAGAGACCAAAGAAAGAGGAAAAAGACCCCTATGTACAAAAATGTCAACAGCAGCTCTTTTAGGGGTGATGAAAAACTGAAACCAGAGATGTGTTTGTTTATTGGAGAATGTCTGGTCAAGTAATGGTATATGAATATAACTGAATAATACCATTTTATAAGAAATGATCAAAAGGACAGTTTCAGAGAAATCTGGCTAGACCTGTATAAACAGCTTCTGAGTAAAGTGAGCAGAACCAGGAGAATAATGGGTATACTAACAGCATTATAAGGACCGGTTGTTGTCCTTCACAGTCGGAAGACCAGAATGACATCACTATGTTGAGGCCAAGGTATAGTGTGTCTGACTGTGGTTGCTCAGACCAATGTGAGCTTAATCAGGCACAAATAGTCAGTATGAACATTTGGAGTAGAGATGGCCCTAGATCTGGGCATCTCATGTTTCTTTCGAGCTACCGCAATTCTGCTTTGCTCACAGAGCACAGCACCTTCTCCGATTCGGTCATGCTGCGCTGGGCGGTCCTGTACCCATGTCATTATAAGGAAAAGAACTTGGGAAGACTTGAGAACTCTGACCAATGCAATGACCACCCACCATTCCGGAGGACTGCCGCACAAAGCTTGATGCTTCCCTCTTTGCAGAGAAGGGAAGCGGAACAAGACAAACCTTTGCAGGCACAGCTAATGTGGGAAATGGCTTTGCTTGATGGCATGTATGTTACAAGGGCTTTATTTTTCCAATGGGAGTGGGAGAGGAAAGGAGGAAAGAGATAGGAAGGAAGACAACAGAAAGGTGACCAGAAAGAAGCCCAGACCAGCAAGACAGTTTTGAAAACAATATCAAAAATGTATTCTGTACTTTCAAAGAAAAGCCATTTCATCAACAATCCTGTTTTTTTTATCCTGTTGTACAAAATACATGGAAATGTCCATTTCATTTGACATTTGTGAAGTTCAGAATAAAAAATATTTTTAAAGGAAATTTCCCAGACCTTCAGAATAGCAACAAAAGATACCAACAAAAGCCAAGAAGGGTTGTGTGACTAGATGTGATCATACCTGCATGAGTCCTCTTGAATCTTGTCTGCTACCGACTACCTGTGTGACTCAAGGCAAGTCACTTGACCATTCTGACCTCAGTTTCTTCATTGTTAATGAAAGGATTGGACCAGATTACCTTTGAGGTCCCTGCCAGCTTGAAATCTATGAGAATACACTTATGCTTACCTACCTCACAAGGCAGTTTGGGGAAATACACATTGTGAATCTTACTAATGTTAGCCTTCAAGAGTGCATGGGGAAATGGTCCTTTAAGAATGATAATGACTTTATTTCTATTCACCTGGGATCCATCAATTCCTATTGGACAAAGGAGAGGTACAGATCTATGCCAGAGGTACAGGGACACAAGCTCAGACCCCCCAACCTGATGTGCAGGTCAGAGTTAAGTTATTTACATTTTCCCTGGCTTCCCGTCTCATGGTGCAGGGGGTAAGCTACAAGTCAAAAGACCTGGGTTCTTGTGCTGGTTTTGCCACTGAGTCTATGCCATCTTGGACAAGTTACTCAGCCTCTGGCCTCAGTTTCCCAATCAATAAAATGAGGTGTTTGAAACAGTTGGCTTCAAAGGTCCCATTCCCCACCATCATTCTATGAGCCTAATATCTTAAATCCTTTCTCTACCTCTTCATCAAAGAGGTTGGTTTCAATGAGCTCTAATGTCCCTTCATTCATTCAATAAACCTGTAATAAGTGCCTACTATGTGTTTGATACTGTGCTGGAGATTCAAAGAAAAAAATCACAGTCCCTGTCCTCAAGAAGCTTATATTATATTGGAGAAAACAATATGTAACTGAAAATGTTAAGATTTTGTTCAGTCACGTCCAACTCTTTGTAACCCAATTTGGGATTTTCTTAGCAAAGATACTAGAGTGGTTTGCCATTTCCTTCTCCAGCTCATCTTACAGATAAGGAAACTGAGGCAAACAAAGTTGAATGATTTGCCCAGGGTCACATAGCTAGTAAGTGTCTGAGTCCAGGCTTAACCTTTAGAAGGTGAGTCTTCCTGACTCCGGCCCACTGCTCTATTCACTGAGCCACCTAGGTACCCTTATAAAGGAGACAGTTACAATGAATTTCCAGAGGAGGGTATTAGCATCATGGGAGTTGCCATGAAACACCTGTGAAGGAGGCAGTGTTTGAACTAAGCTTTGATGAAACTGAAGACTAGGAGAGCATGGGGGACTGGAAATGGAACGAAGCCTCTTCCAGGTCTGACCTCATAATTTCTCCTCTTCATGAGGCCTAGAACCCAGTGTCCTTCCTGGCAGGTAGTTATCCTCATTTTCAAGGGCAGCAAGTAGCCCAGGAGCAAATAGACCGAGATTTTACAAATGTTTTAGCTAATAGATTTTTCAAAAATCTTCCTGGAAAGGAGTTGAGAAGGGTTGGAAGGTCTGTGGTCCAGTGCCTGGGGAGGCTGTTGCCTGTCTCCCCGGGGGTAGATTGAGGGCATGGAGGCAGAGGCTGATGGGCACTCTTGGGGCAGGGAACCCAGGAGATACTTGACCAGATGCGTATTGAACTGCATGTCCCTGCAATCCCGTCCAGCTGGGAGAGTCTGGGGCTGCCAGAAAGAGGACGGAGTCTCAGGATCCAGGCTGCCCGCTGGGGACAGAGCAGCCCCAATTTGAGTTCGACGCGCCATCTAGTGGCTACCATTGTTCCAGGAGGATTAGGCTGGAACTAGGGTTTGGAGGGAGGAAAAGGGGAGAGTAGTCTCTCCTCAGACATCCAAAGAGGCTACACTGTGAGCCAAAGAAAAGGCAAGACAGGAGAGAGGGAGAAAGATACCCAGGAAGCTTCTTAGGAGGAAAGCGGTCTGGGAGGGCAGCCTGCCAAGCATGGGAATGGGAAGGGACTCCCTAGCTTCCCTCAGTCAACTTTTTATCAGCCTCCTAGATGGGGGTGGGTCAGAGCTTAGCTTGTGCCTGGGGGGAGGAGGGGGGGGGCTGCCAGGCCGGGGAGGGAGACACTATAGTCGGAGAAGGTCCTATTACCAATAACGGCTATCCTTTGGCAAGTTTTGGACACAGAGTAAGTGCTTAATAAACGCTTTCCAAATATGGCTGCTCACAAGGTCTTCACAGGGCAGGTATCATTGATCCTATTTTGTAGAGGGATAGTTGGGGCTCAGAGATATTGTGTGACTTGTCCAAGGTGGCACCTACTACTAGTAAGTGCTGAGATTCCAAGACAGGACTGTCCAGTCTGGCACTGACTTTTTTTTTTTTTTAGGATAGGCAAAGGGGTTAAGTGACTTGCCCAGGGTCACACAGCTAGTAAGTGTTATGTGTCTGAGTCCAGATTTGAACTGAGGTCCTCCTGAATCCAGGGCTGGTGCTCTATCCACTGTGCCACCTAGCTGCCCCTTGGCATTGAGGTTTCCTATTCTTCCCTGACTCTCTCCCCTTTTCTGCCTCTCCTTGGTTTCAAGGAGTCCCCCTCAGCTTAACTGAGTCGTTGGGGGAAACTCTGCAAAAGCAGGTTGCCAGGAGAAGCCCAAGACTCTATGAAGCTGGAGGCTAGAAAGTCAGCAATGGGAGGCCCCTTGGAGACCTTCAGTGTACAGATGGGTGGATGGCCAGAGGGAAAGGCCCTTGCTCAAGATGCAAAGCCAGACCATTCCTCTCAGTCCTAGCTCCTTGGGATTGGCAGCAAGGTCAGCCCCATCTCCTCTAGCCGACTTGCGCCTGGCCAGCTTTCCTTTGTTGTGGTCCACCAGGGGGGTAGAGAAAAGGCGCTGCATGAGTTAGGAGGTGTGGGGGGAAGGAGGGACTGAGGAGAGGGCAGAGTCCCTTCTTTCTCTGGATTTCAGCTCCCCAACCGGTGGGGACTGAACTGGCAGCCTGCTTCCTCTCCATGTCTGTGCACCCACTCTTCCCACAAAGTTCTCTTCTCCCTGCACGCAGACTCTTTGTTACCCAGAACTGGGCCTCCAGGGGCCAGCTACCCAACCAGCCTTCCTTCTTTCTCTCCTTTTCTCCCTCTCTCCTTCTTTCTCTCCTTTGCCTTCTCCCTCCCTTCCCCCCTCCTTTCTCCTTCCTTTCCTCCTTCCCTCATTTCTTTTCTTCCTTCTCTCCTTCCCTTAGCCATTCCTTAGCTCCTTTATCTCCTTTCCTCCTTTTCTTTCTCTCCTTACCTCCCGTTCCCTCTCTTCCGCAGCTCTCCCTCCTTCCTTCCTAGCTTCCTCTCCGCCCCTCCCCAATCCTAGTGCCGTCTAGGGGCGGGGCCCAAAGGACTTGGAGGGGGGCAGAAGGGAGGAAGGACAGTACCCGCGCGTGGGCGGTGGGGTGGGGGGCGGGGCGGTTGTGTGTGTGAGAATTCGCCCGTGGGTTTGGGTGTGGACTGACCCCCAGAGATTTGACCCTGGTATAAAATACTCCAGCTATCTGCAGAAACCTCATCAGAGGGCAGATAAGGAGCCCTATAAAAGGCTTGGGCACCTGCAGCCACTGGGTCCTCTCCTTCCTCCCCATCCCAGCGCCTTGGCTCCCTAGTGCTTCGTCAGCCCGTCGGGAATCGCCTGGCCACTTGACTGCCAGTGCCCTTTTGGCTGCCTCTGCGCCTTCTTGCCCACCACTCCGTGTGCAAGAGCGGCCGCTTGGAGAGAAGCAGCTCTAGGACAGACCAACGGCCGGCTGCGCCATGGCCCTGCTGATGACCCCTCTGCTGACCCTGGCCGCGCTCTGTCTGGCCCCGACGGTGCGTGCCCGGCCGCTGTTGGACGCGGGCCCGCACGTCTACTACGGCTGGGGAGAGCCCATTCGCCTGCGGCACCTCTACACCGCCAACAGGCATGGGCTGGCCGGCTTCTTATTCCTTCGGATCCACCGCGACGGCCGCGTGGATGGCAGCCGGAGTCAGAGCGCACTGAGTAAGTTGGTGAAGGGTAGAAATGAACCCAACAGGGTGTATATGCGTGTATGTGCCTGCGTGTGGGCTTGTACATCTGTGTACACGCTGTAATGTTCTTGCCAGCTCTCCTCTGGAACTACACACCCTCCCTCCCTCCCCACCCCTCCAGACGAAAGGCCCCCGGGGTGCCTCTGTCGCCCGGCGCTGGTCCAGGCTCACCCCAGCAGACTGGCGGGCTTTCTGCCCCGGATCCTCTGGCTGGACAGGCAGCACCTAGCAGCGGACAGAAAAGGGCTGCTCCCAGTCCTGCTGCACGTTCCTCAGTCCCTCTGGGCGAGGGTAACCCTGCCTTCTAGCCATTTTCGCGGAGTCACTCCGCGCCACCACGCAAATACTTTGACCCTTGGGAGCCCAAAGTTGAGGTTGCTCGGAGGTGCAGCGCAGGGGCTTAGCCTCACTCTGCTTCTGAGCGATGTTCGGGCTCGCCGTCGAGGCACCTCTTCGCTCCTCACCTGTCTCCTTTTCACTCAGGTTTGCTGGAGATCAAGGCTGTAGCTCTTCGGACCGTGGCTATCAAGGGTGTCCACAGCTCTCGGTACCTGTGTATGGGAGACGCGGGGAAGCTCCAGGGATCGGTAAATCAATTTTCCAGCCCAATTACGGGGGATAGGGCTATTCGCTCACCTCTGCTAGTTTTCCGGGCTTAAAAAAAGTATCGATGTTTACCTCTGTGTGACCCTGGGCTCCAAATTACTAAACCACTCTGAGCCTCAGTTTCTCGGCTGCAAAATGGTGATACCTACCTGGAGACTCTGGGAGGCTCTAATGGGATTAAGGATGTCAAATTCTTGGCTAGCTTTGGAACTCAGCTGGAGGAGGAGTGTGGCTTCTTTGTGTTAAGAAGCCGGAGCCTGGCACTTCTGGAGATACTCGAGGGGCTGGGGAGCCCCGGGGTCCCAGACTGCAGCCTGGAGGGCTCCAGGGGGAGGGGACTGCTGGCTGCTAGTGTGGAAAAAGAGAAAGCTCTCAGACGCTACTTCCCAGGGTACTGAGAAGCTGAGGAGTCGAGACCTGAGAAAGCAGTAGCTCCTGTTCCTTTGACTGACCCGCGCCTAACCAGCCAAGGGCTGAGCTTCAGCTCCCTATCCAGGGCAGAAAAGCGAGGAAAGATCTAGAGCCCGGCGAGATTCGCTTTGTGCAGGCGCTTTGACATTTGGACCGGGAAGCGAGAAGTGACTGTGTGCGCAAGCTGCCAGAAAGGAACCTTTACAAATAATAATAAAAGAGGTGCTTTTATTTTCTGGGCAAGCCACAGAAATGCCCTGAAAAGGTTCTTCTGCTGCTTTAAATCTTCTTGAAAATTGGCTAAGTGCTTCCTCTAAGCATACCTGGGAAGTCCCACTGGAGAACCTTGGGGGTCAATGCTGGAGCCCAACTTTTCTGCATTTTTTAATAAAAGCAGAAGTAGAAGACCTGTCCCGACACCTCTGAGCCTATTCCTAGCTGGTTGGTTTTCAAGTCACTCTCCCTTTCCGAGCTTCCATTTCTTTGCCTATAAAATGGGGTGATGGATGCTAGCACCTACCTCTCAGCACTGTTTAGGGTGTCAATGAGCTTATTGGTAGAAGCCGCAAGACCGAGGAAGCCAGAGTGCTGGAGCTGTCCGTTGGCCCACCACCTTTATTAAGAGGCTTGCTCTGCCCCAGACATTGTTCTGAGAGCTGAGGGGACCCACAGAAATCCAACCCTGCCCTGCCCCGGAGGGGCTCACGTGCTAGTTGGAGAGTGACTACTGGGAAATGGGGGATAGCTGTGTGACCCCAGACTAGTCTCAGTCTCTCAGGGTTTCTGTTTCCTCTTGGGTAAAATGGGGGTGGGGGAGTGGAGAATAGCACCTTCTTTATTGAATTGCTGTGAGTCCCCAAGATCACTGTAAAGTGATTTTAAGACTTCAAAGAAGTGGCCTGAATGTTAGCTATTATTATGTAAAGCACTTCCCCATCTTTACTGCAAAAAGGGAGGGTTAATTATGTCACCATTGCTCTATATTCACCCAGTTCCCCTATTTTAAATCCTGCCTCTTGCAAATTGTCAGGATAGTTTTTCAAAGATTTAGTCATTTCTTATGTCCCGAGAAGCCTGGGCTTCCAGAGGTTGGCCCCCAGTCTCACCAAGCTGGTCTCTTCATCTTAGAATAATAAACACTCCAGGCCTGTCAGCCAGACATCCTACTGCTCCCCTATTACTGTTCAGCTCAGGCCTAGTGGGAGAGCTTGCCCCCACCGAAAAGGAGCTAGGCCCATGGAAAATCAGAGCTTGCTGCTTTCCTAATTAGCTGCCAACAAAGGCAAGGAGTTCAAAGGGACCCACCATAAACCCCTCTGTCTTTCTGGGGTCATCGATGGCTGTTGGCTGTGGGAGGTCTGAGAAGGGTGGTCCAAGGAGGACTGGTCAGGGGCCCCGGTACCCTCCGGCCCTGCTGTGAATGCCCACCCCCACCCCTTGTGCTTCCAAAGACCTGGGAATAGCCCAGATCCATTGCCTGCTAGGATGATGCAGGGAGAGCCCAGCTTTGATTAGCTTCTACCCAGGATGCTTCATGACCCCAGCTCAGGCCTTTTGATGTGGGTCCCCAGCTTGTTTTGTGGATGTGAGCCATTGATGTCAAAGCCCTTTGTGACCTTTATTAGTTAAATACTTGAAGGGGAGGGGAGGGCTAGTAGAGAGTGAAGAAAGGAGGAGGGGGCCCCAAGGAAAGATTTGGCACCTGGGGGGTGGGGGCCCTAAAGGCATTGTGGCTATTTTTCCTATTGGGGCACTTACTTAAAGTGGCAGATCCAAGGGCCCTGCTGGTCTTTCTGGTCATCTGTGCCCCAACCATGCATCAGGTGATCATCATGAAAAGCCTTTTCCCACTCTGCCTAATATGAAGGAGGAGGCCAAGGAGGGTAGACATCTGCCCTAATGGATCTGGAGGGGCATTCCAGAAGAGGGATTAGCCTTCCTCGGTTTGGCTTCCAGGGCAAGGCCAGGAGCCTGGAGAGGGAGAGCAGTGGGGCCCAGAGGGGGATTTCAGCTCCATGGAAGGCAGGGCTTCCTACCCAGCCAAGGCCACAGTGGGAGCCAGACTACCTGGTGGTCTTCAAGGCAAGGTTGGCTGACGCCTGCCCAGGAAATGAGATTCCTGACCAGATATGGGCTGGACTTGGCTCCTCTGTGAGACCCCTTCCATCTTCGAGGCTGACGTTCTAGAGTGGCCAACGGGGCTTAGCAAGAAACTCCCTTTCCTGGAGAATGTGATGGGCACGATGGGGCCAGCTGGCTGTTCTCTGTAGATAGCATTCTACATCCCAACATTTCCAATTGAAACCATTGATTTTAAAACCATTAAATGGTTGTTAAACTCAGTTATATTAGTTGAAGTGAATGGGGTTTATTTTGAGAATTAATTTCCCACTAATCTTCCAGACAGTTAGTTTTTTTTTGAAATGCTAGATGTGGGAAGATAAATAAGATTGAAAAGCCCCTTCCCAGTCCCCAATCACTTGGAATCCTGAGCCAGATAACCATTTGATGACTGCTGCTGACAGACGGAACCAGGGCCATCAGAGCCCTTCCTAACGTGCCTTCCTGCCTATGGCTCTGGAGAGAAGAGCCCAAAGGGGGCTCCCAGGGAACTGAGACACTGAGGTAATCGTTCAAGCCATTCAGAAAGAACCAGCTGCCCTGGGAGGGCTCAGTCAGCAGAGGCTTGTCAGGGATGGCAGGGAGGCATGGCAAGCGCAGAGGCCTCCCAAGTCCCCTCCACCCCAGCTTCGGAGATTGGCTGAGTTTGAGGCTTCACTTCCAAGTTTCTCTCTGGTTTTCCATTTTAGAAATGATTGACTATAGGATGGAATAACCGGCCGGTCCACTTAGCTAGCGTTTGCATTTGACCAAGAGCTGTCAAGCATCTCCGGGTAGCTTTATTACAGGTTAGAAGAGTTCACCAGGAGCCATCACCCATAGTGCATTGACCCCTGAGCTGGAGTCATCGAGAGCCCTGAGCTTCGGGGCCCTGGTGGCCCCTGAGCTCTGAACACCAGGTTGTTGAGCCCAGCACCTTAGTTATGAACATTGTCGGGGGGGGGGGCTCTTTCACGGAGATGGGAAATGTTTGGACTCGTGGGCAGAATCATGAGGACTGAGACTACCAGATCCTTGCAGATAACCCGACTAATTAACATCGGAAATGTAAATGAAGCACGGGCAGCAAACATCTATCTCTAGAAAGGAATCCCGGATGTGGTGGTCTATAGTGATATTGTTTAAAAACCTCACCAGCTTAGAAATAGAAGTCTTGAATTCAAATCCTGCCTTGCCCCCTCCCTTCCTAGCTGGGTAAATTCGGGCCAATCCCTTTCTCCCTCTGGTCTTGGGTTTCCCGTGTGTGTGTGTGTGTGTGTGTGTGTGTGTGTGTGTGTGTGTGTGTGTTATTGCAAGCGCACACACAAGCTCAGTATCCTCAGCACTTAGTAAGTGCTTGCTATATTCTTATTGACTAAAATGAGGGTCTGGACTCAATGGACAGTAAGGTTCCTTTCCCGTCTGCCTTTGAGGGATTCTCCACCACCTTCTTTCTCAGTCTCTGAGCTGGAAGGAGCCTCAGAGCCCACCTTGTCTCACTCCCCTGGACCTGGATGAGGACCCTCCACTCCCAGTGAGAGGGCTAACATGCAAACACTATCCTCAGCTTGGAGATCCTCAGGACCGAGGAAGGAAGCCATTTCCTGGGGCGGCCCAGGCCCCTTTAGGGAAGCAAGCTCTTCCTTGCCTAGATTAACTTGGCCTCTTGGTTGTTGTACCCACCATTCCTTGTCTTGAGTTCTGGCTTCCTGGACCAAGCATATAGATCATCAAAGCCAATTGGAAGGCCTCCCTGAGGCAGACATTCGTTCCACTATTATCTTCTCGAGACTCTATACCCTTAGTTTCAAGGAGGGGAAGATGGATAGAGCTAATAAATGCCAGACACCGTGCTAAGCGCTTTATGCATGTTGTCTCCATCGACTCTCACAACAATGCTGGGGGGTAGATGCTATTATGATCCTCTTTCTACAGTTGAAGAAACTGAGGCAGACAACAGTTAAGTGACTTGTCCAGAGCCACACAGCTAAGTAAGTGTCTGAGACAGGATTTGAACTCAGTCCTATACCTACAGGGAGACACCCTCCCACACCCTCCACCTAGTAAGGAGCAGAAGTAAGATTTGAACCCAGATCCTCTGGCATTGACAAATCTGTATGACTCTGGACAAATGTCTTCCCCCCCCCCAGTTTCCTCATTTGCTAAATTCGGATAATTAGACCTGAAGTGCCTACCTCGAGTGGGTTCATGGGAGTCTCCAGTCAGCTTTTGCCGATGGTGATGGTCCTCACTGTCCTAGGTTCCCTTGCCTGCTCTGAGGTCACCAGTATAACAGAGGAGGTTCTAATAGGTTTGTATCTCTGTCTAGGTGAGGTTCTCTGCTGAAGACTGTACCTTTGAGGAGCAGATTCGCCCTGATGGCTACAATGTGTACCAGTCCCAGAAATACGGCCTCCCTGTCTCCCTCTGCAGCGACAGGCAGAGGCAGCTGTTCCAAGGCAAGGACTTCCTGCCTCTGTCTCATTTCTTGCCCATGATCAGCTCCGTACCTCTGGAGGCTGAGGAGTCTGGGGGCCACAGAGATGCCTTTGACCCTGAGATGTTTTCCTCGCCCCTAGAAATGGACAGCATGGACCCCTTTGGCCTCGCCTCCAAACTCTCACCTATAAAGAGCCCCAGCTTCCAGAAATAAGTGAAGCCCCTGCCAGGATTTGGAAACCAAGCCCACCATCCCTTTCTCTTGTCCACATGGAGCAGATGGGCTGCAGGGGTGTCTTGAAGGATGAAGACATCCCCGGAGAGAGTGACATAGCTTTGTAAATACGTAAAGCATCTCGAGATGGTACATGTGTAAGATATTGAGCATCTGCCGAGCCCCATGCCCACAGGACCTCTTATTTGGGCAGGGTCACCTTCCATGGGGTGCAGGAAAGACTCTTTTCTGCTGTGAATCAGTGATTCTGGGAGCTGGAAGGGTGGACGTGACCAACCTCAGATACATTTTGGAATGGAGCCAAGGCTTAGAGTCACCCCTAGAACCAAGCCTTCAGGCTCCTTCAGCTGGGGGTGACCTAGGACGGGGCTGCTGCAGACTGGAAGAGTCCCCACCCCCACCTCCTCGGGTCCTCGTCCTCTGTTTCCTCCTCTTCCTCCTCCTCACACCAGGACCTGGGTGAATGACCTCTCTCTCCAGCCTACTGAGCATCAGATTGCCCCAGAGATAAGGCTGTTAGCCCCTCCCTGCCCCCTGCTAATTCCCTCTTTCAACCTGGCTTACCTCACTTGATAGGAAGAAATGAAATGACCTTGTCACCCCCAGCTTGATGACTGCCTGTCTTTTCAGTGTAAACACAGCTTGAAACAGAAAGAGATAGGAGGGAGCACAAGGGCAGCTTGTTGGCCCAAGTCGTCCGGGGGACTCTCAGACACATGTCTGGAGGGAGGTCCCAAGAAGCAGCAAACAGCAGGCCCCGAGGTGGAGCCCCCAGAGGTCTCTCCCCTCCCATGGCAGTATGCTTTGGGCTCCCTTCATGCAGGCTGGCTGCTCCCCCTCCTCTTCCTCCTTTTCTTCCTTTTCCTCCTCCTCCTCTTCTTCCTCTTGTTCCTCCTCTTCTTCTTCTGTCGGTGGTAGAGGGGGGACAGGAGCTGTGAACAATCCAAGGCCAGCTTGGGGATGCCTTCCGTGGGTACCCTGTCCCCTCCCCAGAGCAGACTGCCACTCCTTGTGATTGGGTCCTCCTGGGCAATCTCACGCCTCCTCTGCCCAGCACTTAGCTGCCCCA
Organism: Phascolarctos cinereus; assembly: GCF_003287225.1. Lineage (NCBI taxonomy): Eukaryota > Metazoa > Chordata > Mammalia > Diprotodontia > Phascolarctidae > Phascolarctos > Phascolarctos cinereus. Next base: position 259,969,017 of record NW_027556402.1, on the reverse strand, counting down.
TGTGCTATTTATAAGTAAGTTATTGTCCCAGGCTCAGCCCTTTGTTTTTCTTACTTTATTTATGCCCTGTCATATTTATGCGCCAATAGGAGCTTTGTTTTTTACATTAAAGTGGCATTGGTTTATATCAAAGCCTGTCTCATTTCTGAAGAGATTTATGTGGAAGGGAGGACAGAACTGGGTCCAAATGGAGCGCTCAGAGGCCCGGCCTCTTCCCAGAGGTCTCTTGGTAGAGGCTCCAGGCCCGATCAATTGACAGGCAGGTTTTAAGTACATGCTGTTTGCCAGGTGCCAGGCCCTTTGTGGGGGAGGGTGTGGGTGAAGGGAGAAGGTTCTCATTCAGGCACTAGTACAAGTGATCAGCTCTCAGGGTTGTGTCCCTGCATCAAGAGTTTACTGGAAATTCTTCTCTCAGGGGAGACTGTTGAACAAGGAAAAGGTGGGTGGGTGCTGGACAGGGAGAGAAAGAGGGCCGAAGCTCTTCCTGCTCCAGTTAGGGGCATGAGTCCAGACACCAAAGCACCTCTCCTCTCTGCACCCAGGTCATGAATCCTCCCTGAACACAAAAACTCCTGGGCTTCATCTGCGGAGGCAAAGGGAAGGAAGCCCTCAGAACTCCAGATGTCTGGGATGGGTCAGGCCAGGAGCTCTGAGGTCTCAACCAAATCTCACTGCCCTGAGACTCTCTCACTTTTCTCATCTGTAAAATGGAGCCATAGTCCATGCTGCCTGTCTCCTAGGGTTGTGCCAAGCCAGAGGATGTGTAGAAGCACTTTGACTGATGAAAAATGCTTCAATGTAGAAAAGCTTTGGACAAACAGGAGCACCTATATGGGGAGGGGGACAGAGAGGGGGTCAAGCACTCTTTGAACCTCAGCAAATAGGCTTCAGATTCCTCGGGGATTCACATCTGGCCACTGCCTTCTTCCCAACCAACATCCTGGCTGACTACCTCAGATACCAGGCTTCAGGCATATTCCACCATTGTGAAGTGAGGGCAGCAGCAGCAGACCCTTGGAAGAAATGGCTTAGTCCAGAGAATCATGGGAAGGGATCACAGGGCCAAAGAGTTAGTGCCAGCAGCAGCCTGAGAGGCCAGCTATTCTAATCCACTCATTTTATAGATAGGAAACTGAGGCCCAGAAAGGCTGGTGATCAGCCAAAAGCCGCTCAGGTTGGATCAGATAATCATAACTAACATTTATAGCATTATAAGGTTTACAAAGCACCATGTATATACACTTATCACCTGTCCGTCCTTACAACAACCCTGGGAGGTAGGTGCTTTTATTCTCCCCACTTTATAGAAGAGGCAACTGAGGCCGAGAGAGGTTGTCAGCTAGTCAGCTAGCATTTATTAAACATTTATTAGATGCCAGTCACTGTGCTGTGTCTGAGACAGAATAGGAACTCAGGTCTTCCTCACTCCTTGTGTGTCCACTGCTTTTCCCACTAGGTTACATCTGTGTCTCTCTCTCTCTCTCTCTCTCTCTCTCTCTCCTCTCTGCCTCCCTCTCCCCCTCTTCTCCCCTCTCCTCCCCCCTCCCTTCCCTTCCCCTCCCTCTCCCTTCTTCTTCTTCCCCTCCCCTCCCTTCCCCTCTCCTCTTGCTCTCTTTCCCTCCCCAACCCCTTCCAGCTCAGAGATGGCAGGGTTCTTTGGGTTACTTCAATGTCACTTTAAGCCTCTGCTGTGGGACCCATCTGTCTTCCCATATGAAGAACCAGCAGTCTGCATCTTACTGGATTGGAAGTTACCAAGACAACCAGTCCTAGCTCCCTCTGTTCCTTTACTATTATTTACATTAGACCAAGAACTGTCAAGTGTCTCCTAGAGGTTTCATCCCTGGGGCCAGCACCTGTAGTTCATTGACCTCTGAGCCTGAGGCAGAAAGAGCCCTGAGCTGTGGGGCCCTGGTATCCCCTTGAGCTCTGAACACCAGGTTGCAGATCCTGGCACCTTGATTATAACCATTGTCTGAAGGGGAATGGATGGATGGATGGATGGATGGATGGGGATGGATGGATGGATGGATGGATGGATGGGTGGATGGGTGGGTGGGTGGATGGATGGATGGATGGATGGATGGATGGATGGATGGGTGGGTGGTTGGGTGGATGGATGGATGGATGGATGGATGGATGGATGGATGGATACACTCTCTGAAACTTGAGGTGTTTGGGCTCTTGGGTGAGAACATGGGAACTGAGTTTTCCTCTGAGACCACAGAGAACGCCAGGCTAGAATTGATTTATTGGAAGTGTCATTGGAAGGTAGGCATCAAACATCTGCCTTCAAGATATCTCATCAAAATGTGTTCTGTAATAATATTTTTTTAAAAGGCTAAGAAGCTTGGATTCAGAAGATGTGAGTTCAAATCTTGGCTGGCTGCTTACTGGCTGCATAACTTTCCTTCTCTCCTCTGAAAGACGAGAGGATTGGATTTGATGGATTTTCCCAGCCCGCCCAACTGTGATGTTTTGTGGCTCTTTGTGCCAGGGTTTCTGGCCTCTGTTACAGTTTAGAAAGTCTGGCTTTCTCAGAGGTGGACAGAACCTTAGTGAGCATCTCATCCAAGCTGTCCCTGAAGGAGAATTCCCTCTTCAATGTAGCCAGTAAGTGGCCATTCAGCTTTGGCTAGAAGACCTCCAGCGAGCCAGGAGTCCCCCAGCTCCTGGGGTAACCCATGTCTCTTTTGGATGGCTCCGACCTGTAAATGATTGTTGACTGACTGGCTGATTCCAATCTAATGTAGACTCTTCAGAACTTCCTTTCACCATTCCTTGTCTTGTCTTCTGGGGCCAACTAAAGCTAGTCCAGTCTCCCTTCCAATAATAGAAGAAAACTGTTATCCCCTGTCCAGTCTTTCTCCTCAAAGCTAAATGTTCTTCAGGTTATGCATGTCTACTTCCTTCAATCTCTCCTCATACAATGAGAATAGATCTTTAAAAAGATCTGGGTTCAACTCCAGCCTATGACACTGACCCTGACCCTGAACAAGTCATTTAACTTCTGTCTGCCTCAATTTCTTCATTTATTAGATGGAGATAAGAGTACCTATAGTGCCTGCCTCATCTAGTTTGGGAGCACAGCTAGGTTATTAGTAAAAAACACAAAATGATAGAGAAATAAATCTATCTCCTGTGTTCCACAAGGGGAAGGCACATCCCATGATTTGGGGAGACATTAAGGACATCAGTCGGCCCCAAATCCCTAAGTTTGCCCTTAGCCTCTGCCCGACATCTCTCCCCATTAATGTAGCCAGTGCTGGTCTTGTAATAGCCTTATCTTCACTGGCCTTGATTCCCCCAGGACAGAGAAGGGCAGTTACCCCACAGTGAAGAGACTTGCCTGGCCTTCTGCACCATTTCATGATCATGGAGTGTCAGTGGCCTTTCTTCCTTCAATGTTCCTGGCCGGAAGAAATCGCTCCAAGACATGGCCATGTATTTGGGTTGTATTTATCACCCCTGCACCTTTGCAGGGTCCCACTTCAGGGCTGAGCTGTGGAGTGGGTGGTGGGTGTTTACAAATGACTCAGGAGAGCCTGGTCCTAGGGGACTGAGCCCTGAACAGCAGCATCAAAGTTCATTAACTGCTCGCCCTTGCTCATCCAACATTGCTGGGGGTGGGGGGGTGGGGGGGCTGCCTCAGGTGTCTCCCCCGCTCCAGTATATTTTAAAGTGATCTTCCTCAAGCCCCAGTCTGACCATGTGAGCCCTTTCCCTATCCAATCCCCTCCAGTGGCTCTCTATGGCCTCCGGGAGCACATACAGAATCCTCTGGCCTTCAAGGCCTGTGTCCTCCTACCTTTCCAGTCTTCCTATACCTCACTCCCCAATGTGGGCTCTTTGACCCAGTGAATCCACCCTCCTGGCTGTGCCGTGAACAGGACCCTCCACTCTGGGCCTTAGGCATTCTCTAGGGCTGTCCCCCAGGCCTGGCACCTCTACCTGCTCCACTCTGCCTATTGACCTCCCTGGAAGCCTTCCCCACCTCTTCTTTGTGCTGGAGCCTTCAAGCTCATTCCACCTCTGCATTATTTCTTACATTTGGAAGTACCCACTACACTTGAGACTGATTGGTTACTTCCTCCCAGAACTTCCATTTTAAGAATGATGTCCAGGTCAACCATGTTTTCATGGCTCTCCAGGCTGCAATTCTGACTCATCTCAACAGGACTTTGTCTACCATGCCCCTTCAGTGGGCACATTCATCTTCCCTTCTGCCTATTTCAACTCCTTTTTATATGTTCTCTTCCCCTATTAGAATGTAAGCATCTTGAGGGCAAGGACTTTCTTTTGGCTTGGCTTGGTGTTTCCAGTACTGTCACATAGCAAGTAAGCAAAGTGCTTAATAAATACCTGTCATCTATCTAACCTCCCTTTCTGTCTGTCTCCAGTTTCTCCTGTCTCTGTTCGAGCACAGCTGTTTGCCTGTGGAGTCCCCAGTAGATTGTGAGCCTCTTGGAGGCTGTCTTTTACCTTTCTTTGCATTCCCAGTACTTAGCACCATGCCTAGTACACAGTAGGTGCTCAATAAAGGCTTATCGCCTGTGACATATTGACACATTATTTCATTGATTGTCACAACAACCTGTGAAGAAGGTGCTATCATCTTTCCCATTTTTATGGATGAGGAAACTGAGGTTGAGAAAAATGATGTGATTTGCCCACGGTTGCCTATCTAGTAAATATGTGAGTCATAGTCTGACTGATATCTTCCTGACTCTAAGTCCAATACTCCATCTGCTGCGACACCTAACTGCCTAGAGACAAAATGAAATGGTCCCTCCCCACCTTCAAGTTGCTGGCACGCTACAGGAGAAATAGAATACGAGCATGGATAAGTAAGCACAGGGTCAGTTGGGGAGAGAAAGAGACAGAGAGAAAGAGTCAGAGAAAGAAAGGAAGGAGGGAGGAAGGAAGGAGAAAGAGGGAGGGAGGGAGGAAGGAAAGGAGAGAAGGAGAAAGAAAAAAGGAAGAGAGAGAGAGAGAGAGAGAGAGAGAGAGAGAGAGAGAGAGAGAGAGAGAGAGAGAGAGAGAGAGAGAGAGAGCACAACAGAACTAAGAAAGGGGGTTCATGGCAGGGAGGTATTTGGTTTAAGCTCTGAAGGCAATGAAGGATTCCAAGGGTTTGAGGTGAGGAGTACATTCCAGTCATGAGGGATAGCATATGCAAAGGTGAGAAATTAAATGCTAAGTTCACAAACAGCAAAAAGGACAGTTTGCCTGAACTTAGAGTTTGTGCAGAAGAATAATGTGAAATAAGCCTGGAAACCTAGGTGGGAGCAAAGCCGTGAGGGCCTATGTATGCCAAACTGAAGCATTTGCATTTTATCCTGGAGGGGCTAGTGAGCCCCTAAAGGTTACATGTCTGCTGGAAAAGCAGCTGCTGAGCTCATTTTGGAAAGTGTCATCAACCAGCTTGGCTACTGAAGGACGAATGCCTTGGCCATGGCCACTCAGGAGACCCACTCCTAAGGTTCCAGGCGCAGGGAAGACTGCAAGTGTGTGGAGCAAATATCGCAGTTAGACCCAAAATGGTGGTTCCAAACTCAGACTGGTAAGGATGTCTGCAAGCAACCAAAAGTCCAAACGTTCCCTGGCACCAATCCACCGCGTGGGCCATAAAGGACTGAGGGTGACAAGTTCTTGCAAAGCCATGAGATAAGGACTCTTTCTTTCCGCTGCTGCCTAAATTATGTTGAGGGTGAACGGCATGTCCTTAAGGCGGTACCAGGCGGAGATGGATGGGCTGCTGAGCCTCAGACTCTGCCAGGCCGAGGCTCCAGGAGTCTATGATGCAATTGTCAACAAATATTCAGCGAATTCCAATTATGTGCAAGGGCAGGAAGCTGCTTGGTTCAAGGTTCAGCAGAGAAAGGCCCTGGACAGGTGTCTTCGACATGGGCTTGTGGGATTGGGAGAATCGTGCAGGGGGAAGTGAAGACTGCAGGAGGGGAAGGGTGCTCAGAAAGGAACAGTGAGAGGGGACACCTCATCTAGCATAGGCCCTCAGTGTTTGTTGAGTGAATGAATGATGGAAGGAAGGGATGGAAGGAGAGAAGGAAGACAGGGAGGAAGGAGTGAAGGAGGAAAGGAGGGAAAGAGGGAGGGAAGAAGGAAGGAAGGAAATTATAAAGGTAAATTAGCATCAGGTTCTGGATGGTCCTCAAGGCCAAGCTAAGGAGTCTGGATTATGTCCTGCAGGATGCAGGTAGCCATTGCATGTTTCTGAGCAAGGGAAAGAAGAAATGAATGAAAAACACATTTACTGAGCATCTACTATGTGCAAAATACTGTGTTAAGTGCTACAGACACAACTAGAAAAGTCAGACAATCAGCTGTAGGTCAGGGGGAAAAGTCCCACGGTCCTTTGCACAGGCACAACAGGAGGTCAGGCCCCTTCTTGAATGCCATCTCCATGGCTAAAATCCTCTCACTTCTGATGTTCAGCCATCGGACATGGCCAAAGCCTTGGGTGACAAGGCTTCTCTCTGCCAAGTTTCAGTAGCTGTGGCAGCAGCCTCAGTCCTCAGGCTGCATCTCCTCAGGGTCTGCTTCAGCCTGGCTAGTCCCAAGGCTCTGGGGCCCAGGGTCCTGGGCTGTCTCCACCTGGATCTGAGGTAATTGGCTTGACCTGCCTGGCCCTTGCTGTCTTCTGTGCCTTCCTCAGGAAGACTGGCTGGCTTGCCTGCTCTATGTACGGTGGTCGGTTGGCACTTGGCGGTGATGGCTGGGCTGGATGCAGGGCAGGTGGGGGGGGGATGCTGCCGCTTCTAAAGCTCTTGTGCCCACCTGTGTGTTGGTAGCAATAAGTTAGCATTTGTTGCTATCGATGGTGGGAAAAGGGGGCCTTCTTCCCTTCAATGAACCAGGGTGAGGCCTCCAGAGAGGGCTGAAAGGAGGAGGTGGGGCAAGAGCATAGAAAAGGAAAGACTGATGAGGGGAAGTCAAGGAGGGCCAAAGATTTCAAGCCAGGGTGACTAGGAGATTGGTGGTATCATCAAAAGAAACACTGACACCCCCAAGAGTAGCAGGTATGAGGGGTGCCCCCTAGTGCTGGCTGTCAATGTCAGTCAATGCCCACTTATTCAAGCACTGATTAAGCTCCAGCTCTCTGAAGAGCCCAGCACCCTGGCCTGCCTTGAGGCTGGCGTGGGGAGGGGAGGAGTAACAGAGACACTTACAGTCACAAAGTTGAGATGAGTCCCCACCCCTGCTCTCATGGAACTCACAGCCTGACAGGGGAAGAGACCTCAACAGAGAAAACGAACCAGCAACTTCTCCCATGAGCGTGCTGTGTGAGGGCAGCTCCAGGCAGGCTGGCAGGCTTCCTGGAAGAGGTGGCTTTACACGCTAGGGAGACTGGTTTTAGAGGCCCAGGGACAGCCAGAGTTCAGGGAGAACAGAGCACATGGGGCAGATACAAGTTGTCCACGTGGCAGAAGAACTGATTGGCTGGAGAAGGGATGCTTGGGACCCAGACCAGACCATCCACACTGATGTGGAGGGTGGGGTGGACACTGAAAGCCATTTAAGAGGATAGAGGAGAAGCCATCGAAAGAAGGGGAGTCAATGAAGTCCTGTTTGTGCATTGTAGCTTTGGGGCAGGTTTTAAGAGAGATCATTTAGGAGAATCTGGGTTTGGGGGACCTACAGAAATGAACAAAATGAAAATGAAAAAACCCATAAGATCTCTCCCGTCTCTACAATTCCATGCTCTCAGTTCTAAGGCACTTCCCAGCTCTGACTTTCTGTGTTTTAAAATCTTAGTTCTGACATTCTAGGAGCTGAAGCTCTAGGAAGTACAGACATTTTCTGTGTTCAGGTTCTCCTGATAAGGATGAGATCTGACCCTCTAAAAGGAAAAGACTATGTCTTTGGGATCTGGACCCCAAAAAGGAAAAGCCCTGGACTTTCTCACTGGCTTTTGCCAAAGGCTATATAATCCTCTCAACTGGCCTTCATTATCACCTGTATGCCCAATCTCCCAATTCTCTGTTACCCTTAACCTAGCTTAGGCCTCCATTGTCTTACCTCCCAATGGCCCCTGGCCACTTCCCACCCATCTAGGCTCCATTCTCCCTTGGCCAGGTGGTACAGGTCCCTGGCATTCACCCCAGACTACTTGGCTACCCCTAGATCCCTCCCACAGTCTTTCTGTATATAAGCTCCATCTGACCTTCATTAAGGGGCTCCGATTCTTAAGATCTGGGCCACTTGCATTAGCGATTCCTTGAGAGTCTGGCCAATATGGTGGATCTTTAATAAACCTAGTCTTTGGCTGAAAGAAGGTTTGGGTCGAATTCATTCAGGCAGGACCTGCGTGTCATGATTTTGGGATCCCAGCACCCTTACACCTCTAAACCTCAGCACTCCCTGCTCTGATATTCTAAGTACAGATCAAGCATGTTCTATGTTCTGAGGACCTTGCCTCCCACATTCCATGTTCTGAGGTCTCTTCCAGTTCAGACAGTCTGTTTTCTTATCTCTTGAATGTTTCAAAAGATACTTAAAGTCTCTAGGATAAATAAAGGCAATGATTAAATTGGTCAGGATTTAATTAACCGGCCCCCTCCCCACTTTGGTGGGATTGGTGAGCTTGCTGAGATCACGGAGAAAGGGTCCTGCAGGGTCACGGGTCAGGACAAGGCGGAATGAGGGCTAGCCTTGATGTTGGCCGAGTCATGCCCCCACTGGACAAATGGGCATCCCTCTTTGTTTCCTCCTCCGTCAAACATCAAACGGGGAGATGGACACTGGAGTTTCCTCCATCTCACTTTCCAGGGAGGGAGCTCTCTGCCTGAGCTGCCATAGTGTCCCTGCTGATGGTCTTTTGGTCTTCAGAGCAGGGCAGAGGAACCCCCCCTCAGGCCCTGGGGAGGAAGGTGGTGGGAAGGGATATGGGATTTGGGCACCGTCAGGTTCTTTTATTGAGCCCTGATGCCTCCCTGTGGTTGTCAGGAAGGCATGAAAGAGCAGTTGAAAAAAAGTGAAGCGGGCCAAACAGGACAGACATTTCTGCGCTCCGGGTTCCCTCTAGTGGTGAGTGCGCTTTCAGTAATCCTTAGCCTTGAAAGGATTTGGTGCTTGAAAGCTTGGGACCCAAATGCCCAATGTAGCCAGCTTTGAGTCTCCCCCTTGTCCCTCGCCTCCCATGAAGAGCTGACCATGTCCTTGGCAAGGTAAACCCCTCAATGCTCCTGTCACCCCCACTCTCACTCGCCTTCCGTCTCTCCTGGTCTGTCTGCTTTCTCCCTTACTGCCTACGAACATGCTCATGTCTCCCCCAGCCTCAAAGATGAAAACCAAATCCTCCCTCCCACCTCTCACCCCGGGCCTCCTTCCTATTCCTGGAGGACAGCTCCCCGATTGGGCGCTTCTTCCTTCCCCATGAAACGTCCCTGGGAAATCTCCTTACACTGCGAGAGGGACTCTGCCTACCATCAGACCCCTCTGCCCCAGACTGGACTCTCAGCCTGGAGGCCACGGACTCCGAGGCCTCTATTGAAAGAGGGGAGCGCAGGGCCAGCTTTTCTCCCCAAGTCCCACAATGACGCTGTTTGGGATCTTTTCTGAGGCGCTCCATCAAGTTCCCACCCCCCAATCCCTCTCTCAATTTGCTTTTGTATGCCGACTTCCCCCAGTAGACTGTAAACTCCCTGGGGACAGGGACTGGCTTTGTTTTCATTTGTATCCCTAGGATTCAGTGCCTGCACACAGTAGGTGCTTAATAAATGTTTGCTGCCAGTACAGTGAGCAGAACCCCCAAGGACAAGGTACACAATAACAGCACCCTCGTCACAAAGATCAATTGGGGAAGATTGGCGGCTCAGATCTAGACACTGACCCCAGACAGCTCTGAAGGATTTATGAGGAGGCAGCATGGCTGATGGAGCCTGAGGGCACACGGAAGTATCATTTTCTTTATTTTTCTGGCTTTTTGGGTGCTGTGCTAACATGGAAATCTGCTTTGTATGATTTCATATGTATAAGTGAATGTCCTTATATTCTTTATATTGTATATAACATCATTTTCAATACATATATTTATTAATATAGAATAGTATAATTATATTATATATAAGGAATATATTCCTTATATAGGATATATAGATATCCTATTGCTTGGCTTCTCAGTGGGTGGAGGAGGGGTTGGAGGGAGGAAGAGAATTCGGAACTCCCAAGAAAATGAATACTAAAAATGAAGAAATAATAAATTATTTCACCCCTTTGTGCTGAAAACTCCTCCAGAAGGTCGTCTACCATGGAAGCCTCCACTTCCTTCCCACTCACTCTTCTCAATTCTCTACATTTTGGTTTCTGACCTCATCATTCGACGGAAACTCCCCTCTCCAGCACTACCAAAGATCTCTTGGTGCCAGATCCAATGTCCCTTTCCTCGCCCTGATTCTCCTCTGCAGCCTTGGGCCCTGGCCACCACTCTCTCCTCCCAATGCTCTGGTCTCACCTCCTTCCCGGTTCTACCTGTCTGGTGCTGTTCTGACCAATCTTCTTCCCTCTCACACCTGCTCCCATGGGTGTTGCATAGAGTCTCTTCTCTTCTCCCTCTGGACTGTGCCACTTGGCAATCTCATCAGTTCCCATGGATTCAATTATCATCTCTGTGATGATGATTCTCAGATCTCCTTATTCAGCTCTCACCACTGTGGACCCTCATGCTGCCATTTCAACTGCCCAGTGGACCTCCCAAACTGGGTGACTAGCAAACCTTCTAAACTGAACTTACTCCTTCTCTCCAAACCTTCCCCTCTTCCAGACTTTGCTGTTACTAGCCTCTAAGCCCTTCAGGGTCACACCCTACCACCCTCAGTTTCTCACTCTTCCCTGGCTCTCTCTGCATACGTCTCCTGCCACAAGTCTCTCCATGCCATCTCAAACCAGCCTTCCTAAGCATTTCTCTGACCATGTCAGCCTCCTACTTAATAAACTCCATGGGCTCCCTACCACCTCCAAATACAAAATCCTCAGTTTGGCATTCAAAGCCCTTCATCACTTAATTCTCTCCTATGTTTCCAATCTTCTTACATCTCTATCCCCCTTACTCTTCAACACTTGACTCCTAAGTGTTCCTCACACACTCCATCTCCTGAATCCAGTTTCTCTGGCCTTTCCCTTTCAAGTCTCAGCTAAAGTCCCACCTTCTGCAAATAGCCTTCCTGCCTCAGTCTTAATGCCAATGTCTTCCCTCTGTTAAGTAGCTCCAATTCCTCCTGTATGTATTTTGTTTTTACCTCATGGTTTACATGACCTATCTTTGGCATGGGGAGAAATATAGGCATTAAATACCCAGAGGGAAAGAGCATGGGAAACAGTTCTGTGAGCAGTAAATAATTGTTCCCCTTTTCGGTGACCACTGCAAGCATGGAGGGGAACAGTGGAAGACAAGTCTAGAAAAGAGGATTAGTAGAATCTCCGAGTTAGGAAGGACTGTGAGTTCTCCATCCCGTCCAACCCCATGCAGGAATCCCTAGTGTTTCCCTGTTGAGCGACGGCTTGTATCCCACGATGGAAAGCTCATGGCCTTCCTGAAAAGATAAAATAAGGTGCTTTGTCCTGGGTGAGGGTCAGGAGACTTTGGGTTCTAGGTTGGATCCTTACCTGGGCAAGTCTCTCCTCTCTGGGCCTCATCTTCCTCGCCTCTAAAAGCCCCAAACCAAATCAAAACAACAAACCAGTAGGGCTGGGCTATGTAAACCAAGGATTCTTAACTGGGGGAACTTTGTTTTTTAACAAGGAATTGTATTACAGAGTTTAAAGAGAAGTAGTTTCTCTTGTAATTCTATCTTCTTTATTTTACACATTTAAAAACATTCACCAGACTGACGGTCCAAGCGGTCCAGGACCCCCAAAAGGCTTAAGAGCTCGGGCCGTAAAGCCCAAGGTCTTTCCTGAGTTTAATTAATTGGGCGACAAGCCCGAGTAAAATCTCCACCAGGCCTAGAGGTCCCCCCAGTGGCTCATGCCAGAAATGGCAAGTGGGTCAAGTGTCAGAAATCCAGCCAGGCTTCACAACGGGCCAGAGATCGGGTCCAATTCCCTCACTTTACAGCCGGGAAGAAATGAAATTGAGCCGAAATGGAGGGGCGGGGATTGGGGGCCGGGGGCCTGGACCTTGAGACTAACCAGGCAGGGAGGAGTGTCGGGGTGACTCCCTAAAGGGGTGACCTCAGGCAAGTCCCTCACCCTCTCTGGACCTCAGTTTTCTCATCTGTGACATGGGGGTGGGGGGTTGGACTAGATGACCTGCAGGGTTCCCCCAGATCTAGGTCTGAGAGCCTGGGACTTCAGAGTCCTAGGAGTTTAGGGGCTCTCCACCTTTGCGGGGATCGTTCCCCGTTCTAGGGCCGTCCGTGGACAGAAGGCTTTGAATGTCATGAAACCAGACCTCTAGGGACGCAAAGAAGCCTAGGATGGGGACATGGGAAGCATCTATTAAGCCCCGATTATGTGCCGTGCACTGAGCTAAGCGGGGAAACCGAGGCAGAGGATGGGCGCCCCGGTCCTCAGATTTGGGAGCCGCAGACTCGGCTTTCCTGCGGGGGGGGTGTGTGTGTGTGTGTGTGTGTGTGTGTGTGTGTGTGTGTGTGTGTGTGTGTGTGTGTGTGTGTGTGTGTGTGTGTGTGTGTGTGTGTTTTACCACTCCATCCACGAGCACGGATTAAGCGCTATTTGTTTGCGCCGCCGGGATACAGCCAGGGACGGACCCAGAGCAGGGAAGTAGAACCTTGGCTCCTCCTCTCGCCCCCCCCGTCCACGCCCCCTAACGTCGTTTCCCCCCCCCATGCTCAGTGGTTGCGGCCAGTCAGGTCTCTCTCCGAGGACACGTGGAATGTTCCATTGAATGTAAACAGGGGAGAGGGAGGGCCCAGGGTCCACTGAGCATGCGCCAGGGGCTCCACCGCACGGGCCCTCCAGCTTGCCGTACTCTCCGTCCCAGCGGCCTGTGCGCGGCCGGCTCGGCCTGGAACTGGAGGAAGAGGAGGCGACGCCGGGCGGGCCCTAACCGAACTGGGCCATGAACCGATCCCCGGACCTGTTCGACGCCATCGTGATGGCAGAGGAGAGGTGGGTGCGCGGCTGGGCCCTGCGGTGGGAGGGGACGGGGCCCTGGCTCTGCCGCCCTGCCTCAGTTTCCCCTGCGCCGCCTCTCTGTTACCTTTTCTAGGGGAGGGTGGTCCCAGGGTCATTCAGACCCATAGTCCTGGGGCTGAGGGACCCCAAGGAGCCCCCGCCCTGTTTACGGACGCCGGGGCCTCTTCCTTGGGGTCTGGGATCCGGCCCCACTTCCTGGGACACCCCTCGACCGAGGAAGGGGCCTCAGGGCGCCGGGTGCGAATCCTGCCTTGGACTGGGGCTTCCTTCTGGGGGAGGCGGCCCAGGAGACCCCCAGAGAGGTGTGAAGAGGGGGCGGGTCCGAGCGAGGCGGGCTTTGTGGGCGTGCCCACCTGCGGGGGGGGGCTGGAGAGCCCCGCCCCGCCCTGTGTCCATCGCGGCCGCACTGCCCCGCCCTCCGTGTCCGTCCGCTCCGTCGCCCCGCGGGGGGTCTGCCGGAGGGGAGGCGGCTTCGTCTGTTACTATGAAAGCAGTCTTGGCTTCCCAGCCCCTCCCCTAGGGTCGGGGGACCGAGTCCAGACCCAGCCGCAGACGGTGCTAGCTGCGTGACCCTGGGCCAGTCGCTTCTCCTCCGCCTGAGAGACCTCTGTGCACACAGTAGGCCTGCAGGAATGCTTTCTGCTCCCCTTCCCCTGCTCCTCTACCTGCCTCTCTGGCTAATGGGTCCGTCCTCCCCGCCGGCCCCTCCTTCTCCCCGGTGTCTCCCCTGCTCCAGGGGTGCTGCCATTGTCGGGCGCCCAGGCCCAGCCCCCCCCCCCCCTCGTGTGCTCGCTCCCTCCTCATCATCTCCATTTGAGCTGCTGTCTCCGCCTAGCAGACCCCCTCGGGGCCATTGCTTCTGTCAGTGAAGCTTCTGCTGGAAACGTGGGGCGGCTGTCTTCATCCGTGGCTGACCACGGCGGTAGGAGGGTTCTTGTCTGCAGCGTCCGAGGCCAGAGACTCCACCTCGCCAGAATTGAGCCCAGCGGTTAGATTTTTTTAAATGTCCTTGAATGCCGAAATCCTGGGCTTTCTGACTCTCGGCAGAGGAGTGTGCTCGGTCAGATTTCCAGGCAGGCGGCATCTCTTGGACCCTACTCATTCTTTTCCCACATTTCCCCAGCCTCCGCTGGGCCCACTTCCAGTCAAGCCCTCTGCCTCCATGTTCCAGGCTTGATGTCATTGCCACTATCTTCGTGACTCAGGAGGTAAGAGCTGAGGTGATTCAGGCTCAGGAGTGGAACCACTAAAGCTCGTTTGGGGAGGGGTCCTCTGGAAGAAGGAGGGGACGGAGAGGGTGTATCAAGTCTAGGGAGCCTCCCCCCCACCCCCAGCCCCTGCAGACGTTGGGTCACGCAGCTAGCAAGTGTGAGTGAAGCCTCCGGGAAAGCTGGGCCAGCCTGGCAGAAGGAGATGTCAGTTCTGCCCCACATGCTATGAAACGGGCTGTGAGGAGGCTGACTCCTTTATTTCTCTTTCCAAGGAAAACCCGTGAATTTTCTCACCTGCAGCTGATTTGGCTGAAGCTTCCCTCTAGGAGTGAGCGTGTAGCAGGGCCGAGATGGGCCTGTTCTTTCTGAGGTCTGGCCATCTCTGAAGTGGGGGCAGGTGCTCACCTTTCACAGGCTCTAGATTTAGAGCTGACAGGGGCCCCCTCTGCAGCCAGGAATTAATGTTTCTAAAGAGTTTAACAACTGTGATTTTAGATCCGTTCCCTCCCGTCTTAAGCCCTCCTTCTTTCCTTTTTGACTCTCTGAAGAATCTGAGGACGGAGAGTCATTCTGTCCTTGTTTTTGTTTCGAGGTTTGCCACAGCCAAAGCAGGCTGCTGGGCTCTGGACGGCCAGGTGCCTGTCCACAGGTGTGGGAGGCAGAAGTCTGCACCTCGGGGCATCCTGGAGGGGCAGCTGCTGGCTTATTTGGTCTCTGGATCCCCAGAGGGTCTTGCTTCAACCCTTACTTAAGTATTGGCCACATTTTTTTAAGCCCTCTGCTAGAGCCTGGACAAGGTTTGAAAGGTTTGGCCTTCCCCCTCCCCATGTTCTCCACCCTTACTGCAGGAGGCTCTGTGTCATCTCCTTTATGCCGGCGACTTGTCACCAAATACAAATATCGATGCCTTTCTTTATGAATCTTCCAGAGCTGCTGGGCTTGGAGTCAGGGAGACCTGAGTTCAGACCCTTCCTTGACTGTGTGACTGGTCGCTCCAGTCACTTCTAGGTGCCTCAGCTTCCCCATCTGTAAAATAGGCATAGTAAGAATCCCTGGAGGATCCAGATAACAGAAAACACTTCATTCCCACTAACCCCAGGCTGGTCCCTGCTCTTTGTAAGGTCTGGCGATAGGACGCGCGCCACCTCCAGAGGCCTCGTCCCTGCCCTGCCGTCTTACTGCCCCCTTGGCTGGAGCCACGATTCAGTGAGGACCGCCATTGCCGCAGGAAAGGTGGGGCCAGTCACTGCGCCCCCTTGGGCGGCATCTCCCCGACTCTGCCTTTTTGTGTCTGTATCCCTAGGGATTAGCGTGAAATGCAGCCAAGCGTGAGCACTTAACCTGTGCCTCTCACCCACGCCCAGACACAGCCGTACTGTGAGTCACGCAGTGTAGTTCTTAACTATGCCCATTTTATAGATCTCATTACTGAGGGTTGAAGAGGTGAAAGCGCACCCCAGTGAATGGTGGACGGCGGCTTGGCTGGAACCGGGGGCCTTTGCAGGCTCCCTCTTTCTGCCATGGCTGTGGAGGATTCCACCCCCTGCCCACAGAACAGGGCTCAGACCCCACCCTCTCTCCTTCTCACTGACCAGATGTGCTCCTGCTGTTGTTCAGAGAGGGCGTCTCCACGGCCCCTTCCGTTGGGGTCCGGGACAGCGGTCACTGCTTCTTCTTCGGGCATGTTCTGGAATGTCCTTCTTTATTCTTCGTCATCTTGACTTTCGTCTTCACTTGCAAAGACCTGCTGTTCCCGTGTGTGCTTGTCCCGTGACCAGCCCTTCTTCAGGTTTACTTTGTTATGTGTTTTCTCTGTCCCAGGTATCACGGTGAAGCCTATCAGGAAGGTTACGCCGAAGGCAGCTCTCTGGGTCTGACTGAGGGGAGACGATATGGAGTGAGCCAGGGCGCTAACGTTGGGTCTGAGGTAAGTAAGACGCGGGGGGGAGGGGCATCTTGGCCAGCATTTTAGAGGGAAGGCCAGGGGGCAGGGTCTGATCCAGAGACGTCATTTCACTGGGAAAACATTATTGGTTTAGATCGGCCAGAGGAGCAGGGCCAGGGGCTAAGGAGGGAGGGTGTTTCAAGTCACATGGGTGATGGTGATGGAGGGTCTCCTGCTGCTGGAAGCTGGGCACCACGCCAGGGACTTATGCTCCCTCTGCCCTTATGTAGAAAAGGTGGAAATGTGGGCAGAGTCTAGCATTTTTCTTCCAACTTTCTCTTTTCCTGGTCAAGTCCCACTTACCGGTGACTGGCCCCCAGTAGCACAGTCCACGGCATGGGCGGCCTAAGGCTCTTGCTCCCCTGAAGTGGCATCAAGCTGTTGTCCCCTAGTCTGAGTCTTCAGAAGGGGAAGGGAAGCTTTTCTTTTAAGGAAGACGGTGGTGATTTAAGTCGAGCACTTTTCCTCATTTCTATTCTCAACTTTATCTTAAATCCACAGATTGGGTGCTACCAGGGTTTTGCATTTACATGGAAATGTCTGCTTTCTGAGTGCACAACTGAGAAAGACAGGTAGGGTGCACAGTAGCCCCGTGGGCTGGTTCCTGTGGAGTTAAGAGGAGAAAGTTGGCATTCTGGGGTAAACTGGGCATCATCACCATCACCCCCCGAAGGCATCAGTGCACTGAAGGAGGGAGGAAAAAGAAGGAGGAAAAGAGGGAGTCAGGTTCTGGTAACTAGGCTGATTTCTGGGTTTTCCCCTGGCTTCTCCCCATGCCCAACTTTCTGCTTTTTGACTTTGAGGGGCTTTCCTGCTTCCAGACTTGATTTCTGTTCTTACGTATTTTATTCTACAAAGTCCTCGAGGCCAAAACATTCGTTCTGTACTTTAGAAAACACTGAAGCAGAAGAGCCATGGGTTGAGCCAGAACAGAGTTGTGCTCAGGATGGTGCTTTGGGTTGGGAGGCAGCCGTGGCAGAGCACGTGGCCAGGGGAGCGGGGGAGCTCCTTCCCCCTTCATCGGTGTGGCAGACTCTATGTTGTACGCAGGATTTCGAGTGTCTGGATCCCTGGCCGACCCAGAGATGCTTTCGAGGGCAGGGAGGTAGGGCTGGTCAGAGGGTCTGCAGCCTGGCTGGAAGGTCTGACACTCGCCGTGGCTCTTGGGTGTGTAATTCAGAGGCAGCCAGGTGATGGTGCGTGTGCTTTGAGTCAGGATCAGGGTTGGGGTTCGGTGGCTCCCAAGCACATGCAGACCCTGTCAGACAGGTGCCACTGTCCCCACCATGTCACTGCTAGAGAGGGGGGCGGAGCAGTGGGGTTAGCATCCTGTTGTGATCTCCCTTGCCATCCTCTCCATCCCTGAGGAGAGAGAGCCAGGGGAGCACAGCCACAAGCTTTTCTTGTAGCTTGTATCCGCTTTGAGGACACTTCCAGCCACCATCCTAGAGCCTCCCTCTGGCTTGGCCACTGGGCCCTCTGTCCTCCTTCCGCGGGTCAGCCGACTGTGTCACTCAGCTCCTCCCAGCCCACTGAGTGGCAGTAACATGGGCCATCCTCTCTCTAAGAAGAGATGACATTTGAGGGCCCGGCCCTGTCACGGGAAGAGCCTAGACTTGACCTCCTGAGACCAGGGTCAGTTCCCAGGCCCGACACGTCAAATAGGGCTGAGCATTGTAGGGGAGAGAGAGAACTGGCTTTAGAGTCGGGATTAGCCCGGATAGCTCTGGAGCCTTCACCTCCCAGGTGCAGAGCAGCGGCCAGTCCTCATCAAGGGAGGGGGCTTCTTACACTGAGAAAAATCCCACGTCCACACGTGGTGACTGCCTGCCCCCAGGCTTGTTGGGGGAGGCTCTTAGTACAACCACAGAGTGTTGTTGAAAGAGACTGTGGCCCCGGGGGCCACTTCCCAGTGTCGTTTGGAGCCTTATGGCGGAGCCTGCACTGGGCATTCTCTGCAGCCTCCCCCATCGGCGGAGCCCCAGGCTTGGGGTTGGCGAGACCCATGCCCCCACTATGCAGCAGGCCACCAGCCTCTCGAGCCTCTGTTTCCTCATCTGTAACATGGGGAGAGCCATTACTGTGGGCGTCGTTTAGCTCAGTAGTTGGAGGCTCCAATGAGATGTCGCGCAGTTTCTGGAATGTCTCCAGTTCCTTCCTCCCCCAGATATAGATTTATTAACATTTCCCACAGCCATGGTCAGAGGACCTTTGCTCAGCCTGGCAACGTTTGGTGGGTCCTCTCTCAGAAGGAGGCCAGAGCTTGCCGGTTCCGAGAATTGCCTGTTCTTGACCCCAGAGTGCAGCCGCCAAGATGGCAGGTTCTGAGCCTGATGCTGCAAAATCCGAGGACTGCGGCATCTTGGGAGCACCGCCTCCCGCCCAGGCCCGATACATAGCGATAACGACTCCTTTCAGAGATCCTTCTGCCAGTCAGTTCTGTGGCCGCCTGTGCTCACAGAACAGACTGGCCGAGTGTCGCCTGGGGGATCAGTTCAAGGAAGGAAGAGGCCAGCACTCTGCCAGTGTGACCGTGACGGGGACAGACGTGTGGCCTGCTCATCAGTGTTAGCCGTTCTGGGGGGGGCTGACTCGGGAGGCCCTCACGTCCTGTGTTCTCCGACTTTGTAGTAAGAAGAGAAGGATGCTAGACTCACTCCTTGGGATGATGCAGAAATTCCCTTATGCTGACCCCACTTATGCCCAGCTTCACGAAGATCTGGACAGAATTAGAGGGAAGTTTAAACAGGTTGGTTCTGTGAGAGTCTGGGCTTGATGGGCAGGGTGGGATCAATAGCATGACTCGATGATGCCCAGTAGGCTCGGGAGAAATAAGGAGCTGGGACATGGGGGAGGGGTGGACTTCTGGCCTCCCTGCAGGGGGTTGGAGTGGGCCGCTGACCCGCAGGCCTCCAGGGGGAGAACCACACCCCAGTCGCCTCTGGTGCGTCTGCCAGAGGTTAAGTGAGGGGTTGTTTAACCCCGGTCACGGCTGCAGGTCAGGGCTAGAAGGAGACGCCCACGGCCTCTGCAGCCCCTTGCCTTTGTGTTTTGTGTTCCAGGTTTGCTCTTTGCTAAGCGTCCAGCCCAACTTTAGAGTCGGCCCCGGAGGCTCCGCGCTTTCATTTTGAGCAGGACAGCAAGACAGAGGCAGTGTCTGTGTGCTAAGTGTTTAAAAATGAGATGAAAGTCCAGACAATGACTGGGCTTGGAGGGTTAACAGTGTCGCAACAGTGACTTCCATCAGCCTTCTTCCTTTGTGTCCTCTCCGTGTGGCCCGTTCTTTGTCAGGGATGCTTTGGCACCGTGGTCCAAGTGGATGGGGGGACGGTGGCTGCAGACCCTCCTCTCCTTCCCCTGGCTTGGCCTCCAGAGAAACAGTCACAGGATCGAGAATGGAGATGGAAGTGAGCGGGTAGAATCCCCATTGCTGCCACAGGCGAGGTCCAGAATTCTGGTCGTTTATCTAAATCATGATGGGAACCAGATCCTTCTCTCCTTTGGTCAGTGTCACTCCCTTGAACCTGGGCAGGGCTGGCTGATTCCGACCCAGCGGAACAAATTCGTAGGGGCAGCTGATTGTGACTGGTGTCCTCTTGAGAGAAGACTTGGGAGGGAAACAAGGCATCCTTGAAAAGACTTTACAAACTGTCCCTGTCTTCTCTTAAGTTAGCCATTCATTTGAAGATGGCCAGAGATGAGAAAATATGTTCAACCAAGATTTAGTGTTGTGTGTGTGGTTCTTGGGGTCAGCCTGGTGTGGTGGAGGTCAGGGCACTTAATGGCTTTCCCAGGAAGTTGCTGGTGACTTTGGAGAAGTCATGCCCTTCTCAGGGCCTCAGTTTCCTCATCTGTAAAATAGGTAGGGGACACCAAGGCCTCTGTCAGTCCCAGCAGTCTTTGTTTCTCTGATTAGTGGGACTCGTGTTTCTTGAGTGATTGTGTGGCTTCTCTCTTGCAACCATGTTGTGTCCACCTGTTAAGGTCACTGGCCACCTGTTGAGTGGCATCATTAGTCTCTCTCCTCCTTTCATTTTGCTGAAACAGACACCATGCCTGAGAAGGATAAAGATGCTTCGTTTTCTGGTGCGTGGGGTTGATCTCTCTAAATCTCTTGGACATACCGAGTGGGCCTCATTTGTCCCCAGACCTCGTCTCTTCTTACCTTGACTCCTGAGTCGTCCTTGACCCCTCTCTAGGCTCTCCTCCACCTTGCTTCCCAGGGATTGCTGCAGTCAGTTACCTGTCGACTCAACACTGCAGTGAATCCCTGTAGCCTCCTCGCACACCATCATTCGAGGCCCTTCACGGTCTGGTGCCCACCTCCCTATTCCCTGGCCTTAGTCACCAGACTGTCCTGAATCACCCTTTCTCTATCCTGCCCTCTCTTCTGAAGGCCCAGCCCTTGCACCTTTCCTGAGCTAGATGAAAGTTTCTCACTGCACTTGGCATAGAAGACCTGGAGCCCTGTTCCATTCAGCATTGCTTACAGCCCTCCTCTGGGGGCCCACTGCTTGCCCCGCCTCATGCTGGAGGCATTTGTGTGCTTGTCCTCCCTCTCCCTGCCCCCTTAGATTGCCGGCCTCTTGAAGTCAGGGTCTGTGCCAAAGGTGGCTGCCCCCTGGATCCTCGGGCATCTCTCACATGAAACCAAAGCCTGGCGTGACATCTGCCCCAGTCACCACAGATGAGTGTCCCAAGTGTGTGTTACCAGCAGTTTTAACACAGTGGCGGGCACCTCTGAAATTTCCCCACTCATGTCTTGATCATTAATACCTCTTACTTTAAAAGAAATGCCTTTTTTCTAAGTAAAAGTTAAATTGATTTTTAAATTTTGTTTCTAATAGAAAATAGTCAAGGCTTTCTAACCAGTCAGACCCATAAACAGTAACTGCATCTGAGCAGTCCGGTGAGCTCTTCTGTAGTAGCAGAAGAAAACTGTGGCATGGCTGAATGGCTGGCCCAGGAGCCAGGCAGGGAGTGACCGGTTCGAGGCCTGCTGCTGGCTCTGGGGCCAGGTGCATTGACAGCAGAGTTCCCCAGTACCAGAGAAATCGCAGCTCCCAGGCCTTATAAATTCACAGACACTGAATATGAAAACACAGCTTTTAGATGAGCTCACGTGGGCAGAGGTTGCCGGGGGACATTTCCTCCCTCATCTGCCTAAAGCAGGAGACCTTCCTGATGGACAGTGCCATTGAAAGTGGGCTGGGCCACTTGAGAAGCGCTGGGTGTGTCTGTGTCTGTCGGGGGTTGGGGCAGTCCCATGTGCTTCTGATGGCTCTTCTGTTCTGGGTCTGATTTTCAAAACATCTTCCCACCAAGCAATGAAAAAAGACCATGGAAAGCAGAACATTTAAGTCCGGGGCCCTGCGCAGGAGAGATTTCTCTTGGGTCTGTGTGGCTCAGGTGAAGTCAGGATTCAGCCTGACGCTGAGGCTGTTACCCAGATGACCCAGGTTGGCTTTTCCCAGAGAAGGAGGTGCTAAAGCCCCACTTTTCCACCCCCATTTGCTCCCCACCTCACTGAAGGCTACTCTTCTGATGTCCTGGGGCCCCACCTTCCTGAAGCCAGGCTCTGGAACAAAGATAACCCTTAGGAAGGGAGGGAGTCCTGAGAAATAAGACGTGGGCAGATGAATTGGGATTTTTCTGTCACCACTTTGATACTGTCCAGGCAGTAACGTTGCTAAATTTTGGTTTAGTTCCAATATTTAGAAATGGCAGGAACCCTTCCATGCCTTACCTGACATGCTTGAAGTTCTGGATTTAAGTGACATCATAGCAGTAGGAAGTAGGACTTTGAGATGTCAGGCCTGGCCCATTAGAGAGAGAGAGTAGAGAGGACAAGAGCCCTGGCCTGACCAGGGAAGGCAAGGATTAGCCAGGTGCATAGCCCCAAAGACCACCCTGAAGTGTGTCAGGTCAGTTTTTAGTGAAGCTTCCAGATGAGGGCTGTTTGCTCTTTTCCTTTCCCAGGATAACTTGGGGTGTCTGGGATTCTCCACACCAATGTGAGATCTTAGGAAAGTGTTTCCTTTGAGAGTAAATTTTTATAATTTTGAGACCTAGAAAAAAATCACGAGCCAGTTCCCCTGCATTGAGGTCCCAGTGAAACTTAGCCCCTTGTGGCCTTTGGAAGAAGAGCCAGGACATTAGGGAAAATGTTTGGTGACAGCCATAAGCCATCTTCACAAGTTCATTCAACTTGACGGTCTGCCTCATCAAAAAAAAAATGTCACGGGCCCCTTTGGCAAAGGTGAATCATGAATCAGAATCATGTTTTTATTTCTTTTAGGCAATTGGAGTTAAGTGACTTGCCCAGGGTCACACAGCTATTAAGTGTCAAGTGTTTGGTCTGAGGCCGGATTTGAACTTAGGTCCTCCTGATTTCAGGGCCAGTGCTCTATCGATACACTGCGCCACCTAGCTGCCCCTAGAATCATGTTTTTAAGTGCATAAAGTAAAATACATAGTATTTCAAAGGAAACCAATTACATTGATTTCAAATGGGTAGAAATCACCACCGAAACAAGTGTTTGACCAAGGTAAGAGCCTATGGTCTACAGTAACCTGACCACAAAATCAGCTGCCTGGAGTCCTGTTTGCTCTCTCTCCCAGAGGGGATTTGAATCAGGTGCAGTCTCAGGCTCTGCCCGCTGTTCAGGTTCTGCCAAGGAGGAGGATTTATTAGCATCATTGATTTTCATGCCTGATGAGGAAAGGGGAATCGTGATCGTTAACAGCCAGCATTTATGTATCATAGCTTTAAAGTTTGCACAACACTTTATAAATGTCTTATCTGATCTTCACAATAACCTGGGAGTTGGGGGCTAACATAATCCCCATTGTAAAGATGAGGAAGCTAGATGGGTCTAAGGCAGGATTGGTACTTGGGTCTTCCTGACTCCAGGCCCCGCGCTCTACCCCCTGCACCACCCAGCTGCTATCATTGAACTGTTCAGTGGGTGGGAGTCAGGGTTGCAGGGGCTCAGCATCCAGAGATGAAGGAGTGCCCTGGGCCCCAGCGTTCTTACCGCCTTTAGGCGAGAAAAGCACTTGGTCTGAAGGAACAGGATGGAAAGGAAAGGGTGGAGTGTCAGAGGGATTGGGGAGTATTGTGGGGTGGGGGAGTTGGGTGCCGGGAGAGAAGCAACCGAAAGGGAGTCTGAGCTGGATAGTAGATGGATAAGAAATAAGCTCGGAGCAGAGGGCTAGTCACCAAGTGGAAAGTGGGCCCTGGGCCTCGGCCTGTGTGGTCGGTCACCTGGGGGTGATGCAGAAGCCAGAGGAGACGCAGCCCTGTCTAGGCAGAGGGACAGTACAGAGGCGTGTCCACATTTTATGTGAATGTTATACACGCATGCACATATGCACACACATATTATACATACATATATACACAGACGTGTGTGTGTGTATAGATAGACATACAGACACACGCAAAGTGTTCATTAACAATTCAGGGCTGTTTGTGGTGAGTGGCATAGGTTTTGGGGATCCCAGGGCAGGAGAAGATACTTGGGCCTATGGTGAGGCTCAGACTGGATGCCATTAGCAAAGGCAGGGGCGGGGAAGTGAGGGCCATTATGAGTCTGGGTTTCAGGGAAATGAATCCAGCTGTTAGCTTGGACAACCTCACCCAGAGGCTTCAGGTGAGAAGTATTCTGGGTCTGTTGGGCAGTGGGGCTGGCCAGGGGTGGATGGACGGGGGAAAGATGTTGAAGAATCAGATGGCCTTGGCCGCTGCTTGGCCATGCAGGACAGGGATCAAAGATGGTTCCTGAGCCCATGGCATCCTTTGCAGGAGCGGCCCACGAAATTGACGCCTCCACATATGAACATGTTGCTTTTCAATGAGGGCATCTTGGGCCTGTGAGATTTGTCCTTCTACATCCCAAGATGCTGTTTCTTTTGGTGAAGCCTGTTCACGTACACCAAATCACCATGGAGGTATGTTGGCAATTAATATGTCTGTGCTGGAATCTTCCAAAGCACCAGAGAAGGGGGAGAATGCTCTTTTAATGGGACATGATGAACCAAGCCCCCCAAAGACATTATGTTGAGTCAAACCATCAGGGGTTTTGAAACTTGAGCTCCGTACAGTCTGCTGTGTCAACGCCTTTTGTTCTGTGGCCTCAGAATTAAAAAAGGGCCTTACCAAATGGGGAATGCTACTCCCTGAGCACACAGCTGTCGAGGAATTTTTAAATCCTATCAACTTTCACCATTTTCTCTACACTGTCGCATGCCCACATATGTCCGCAAAAAGCTCAGCCATTTTTAGTGGGTTTGCAGCGTGATAATTCTGTTGGCACTTACTATCCCAAGAGTCCTAAGTGAACCCTTGGGAGGCCTGCTAGTGCTACGCATCTCATCTTCTGCCTGAAAGATGCAGCCTCAACATGAGGTTTTTCTATTGCCCTTCAAGCTGGTCGGGGGAGAAGGGAGACGTGCCGGTCAAGGTGGATGTAATCAACGGGTAGGAGGGAATGTCCCCGCCTTGTGGAGTTCAGAGGCCATGTCCTTGTTTCTCTCCATTGGCAACTAATTTCTTCCTAAAATGCCACGTTACTGGTTTTGTAGGACAGAAAACCTCTGGTACAAACACGTTAGACCAGGAGCTCCGTGGCCCTGGACTGGCTTCTCCTTTCCTTGTGTCCAAGTGCTTGGCACGTAGTAGGTGCTCAGAAAACGCTTGCTGTCTTGACTCCCAGTTGAAAACTGCCTAAAGTGGACAGAGCCACGCTTCATTTGTTGATGTGCGAGCGAGCTCCTGTTTTTAAAATTCCATGATTTGCCCTGTACCAATAGGACCCTGCGTGTCCCAAGGTGAGAGGCCCCGGCCGTAGATGCTGACAATCAGCACGTTGACTCGCCGTGAGTGTTTTGCCATTTCTAATTTTGCCTTCAGTTTTCGGCCTCAACCCAAGAGAATGGGGGCTGACCCTCCCCACTTCGTCCATGCCATGCACCGTAAACTAAGTACATTGGTCATGTGCCTCAGCTCAAGGGAGCCTCCCCGTGCCCCTGTGAGAGTGGAACTCCCGGAAGCCCAGCCTGTGTCCGCCCCTAGGCAAGTCACTGAACCTTGCCTCAGTTTCCTCATCTGTACAATGGGGCTGTGGCGAGGCGCAGGCGAAACGACACAGAGCGCTTGGCGAGCCTCGGTGTGATTGTCACGATCACGGCTGTCACAGATTTGCTCGTCCTTCTGCACTGCTGCCACTGTGATGCCTCCGTAGCACCGGTCAGTGACACTGTCACATGACGGCCGCGGTCCTGCCGAAGAAGGGTCTCCATCTGTCAGACTGCAGCACAGTGTAGCTCCGCAGCTCTGTGGCCACTGGCCTCCAGCCTCAGGCGCAGGATGAGTGGAAGCGTCTGTGTGAGGCCGAGTGAAATCCGTCTTCCTTTCTAAAATCCTTACTGGCCTCCCTATGGCCCTTCCCATGCCCCATTACCTCGAGTGCTCATATAAGTACAGTGGGGCTCGTGATCCCCATTCTACCTACGAGCAGACTGAGCCTCAGAGCTTGCAGGTGGCCAAGCCCGGACCTGGCACCAGGTGTGTGCTGACTCCGAGGCCAGCCCTGTAGCCATTGACTCAAACTAGTGACTTGGCAAAGCGATCCAATTTGGATTTATCTTGATATTTTCATAATGTCTAGCCCAAAGAAAGAAGATGAGTTTATTATCTATGAAGACAGGCAAAGTTTAGAATAAAAGAGAACCTGACTTACATAACAATAGCTAACAACTATGTGCTGCTTACCTGTGTACCTAGCCTTGTGCTAAGCATTTTACAATTATTATCTTATTTGATCCTCACCAAAACCCTATTATTGATCCCCATTTTACAGATAAGGAAACTGAGGCAAAGAGCAGTTAAGTGACTAGCCTGGGATCACACAACTAGGAAGTCTCTTAGACTGGATTTGAATTCAGGTCTCCCTGACTCCAGGCCTGGTGCTCTGTCCACTGCATCACCTAGCTATATACCGTAGAGAAGTCCAGGAAAAGCCTTATTGCTGCTGCAGAGAAAGGGACAAAATGTTGAGGATTAGAGCTCCCCAAACAGTCTTACTGATAAAGAAACGCCAGCATCTCAGCCCAAAATCCAGTAGCAATAACAATGCAAAAGAAGAAAGACTTTCTGCTGACTCCTAAGTTCTCAGCTGCTGTACGTGGACCCAGCGGGTGACCTGGGGGCTGTGAACTGCAGAGGCTTCGAGTTGGGAGACACGTCCATGGAGATCTAGGTGGACCCGGCTTCCGCACACATCCCCACTCTGCAGCCACCAGGAGTACTTACCTTCTCAGGAGAAGGTTCTCACTGGCCTGTCTCCCAGAGCTGCCCAGACTTTCCGTTGTTCTGGGGCTCTAGGGTTGTGTTTGTGCAGAGCACGGGCAGTCAGGGGGCAGAGCGGGTGAGAGCTGTTAATGGGCTGTGGTGGGTCTTTGAGCAAAGACTGGCGACCGTTGGCTGGAGATGTGGCGGGGTCCTTGTGTGAGCAGAGGTCCCATCCGGCACGGAGCCACCCGTAGCCCCATAATGGAGACTTCTGCTCTGCTGAAAACGCCCACTGACTGAAAACACAGGCGAGCCACTGCCCAAAATGACTTCAACGATTGAAGACAACTTTTGCCTCCATCTGAATGTTAGGAGTATCAATGGACAGAGGGCAGCTTATGTTGGGCTCAGCCAGAACGGACTGAAGTAAAACCTCTGGCGGACTAAGGCAGCCAAGACAAGGAGCTCTGTGTGATGGGAAGTGCCAGGAGAACTTGGCAGGCATTGGAACCATCAGCGTGTCCCTCAGTCGGAGGGAGGAAGGCCCCTCGGACAGCCGGGGTCAAAGAGAACGGCTGTGCCAGTGGCTGGGGACGCGCTTTCAGGAGGCTGTTGTCATCTTGAAGGTGGGGAGAATGGGGCTCATAAAGGTGCAGTGACTGGCCGAGGGCTGGGCACGTAGCTGGAGCTGCCCCACAGGCTTTGTGACCATAAGAGCACCTCTCATCTGCTCCACGGCAGGGGGGCCCGGGAGCCAGTGTTGGGCCCAGGAGGCCTGGCCATCAGCCTCTCAGGGCCTCTGTTTCCTTCCCTGTAAAACGTGAATTCACAAACGATTGCACCCGAGGTCTCCAAGTTCTTCCAGGGCCGATCATAAATCAGGCCATCAGACATCTACAGGGTGAGCGGCTGTCTTGCATTGGGGAAAGCGTGAGTGACGGAGACAGGATCATTTATCAGAATGAACAGGCCAAGTCATGGATCTCTGAGAAGAGCCAGAGGGTCTGAAGATCTGAAAGTGACAAAAACCACCAGGAACATTGAGACTTCCCTGAACCTGGGACCAGACTCATCACAAAGTCAGTCCCTCTGGCCCCGGAGATCAGCTGCTCTGGCATGAAATAAATGCATTTCTAGAAGACCACCTGGGCAGGGTCCCTCTTTCAGACCTCTACATGTCATTCCTCAGACCGCGGCCTGAGCGAGCCCAGATCAACGCAGGTTGTCTAGATGTGGGACATTGTGACAGGACGATGCCAAGGGTCCAGTGGCCTCAGCCCACTTTGCTTTGATGCACCAGAGCCCCTGCCCCCAGACAGGAGCCCCTGGCAGGGAATGCCAGTCTGCACGGAGTGCTCTAGGAGCTCTTGTGGACATGCTTCCCGAAGATTCCTAGAAGGGGCAGAGGGGGAGCCATGCAGGCAGACCCGTGCCAGGAGGGCAATAGGGCCCCAGAGATGGCCTGGGGGTGGGGGGTGGGGCAGTCCAACCTGGCCTCTGACTACGCAGGTGATGGCCGGGCCTGGGAGCTCCCCAAGTCAGGGAGGCAGTGGTGGAGCCCACCCCGGCTGACACCCTGCTGTTCGGGGGCCGGGGCTGGGCCTGCGGCCTTGTTTCCTGGGCCCGATCGGCCATGTCTCTCACCAGGCTTCTTTTGTGCAGCCCTGCTTTTCACTTTAAAAAACAAAACCCACCAACATTATCATTAATGTGTTATTTGTATTGATCATTATTGGCCACTGGACCATAGACTTTGTTTTTCCTTTTTTTTTGGGGGGGTGAGGCAGTTGGGGTTAAGTGACTTGCCCAGGGTCACACAGCTAGTAAAGTGTTATGTGTCTGAGGCTGGATTTGAACTCAGGTCCTCCTGAATCCAGGGCCAGTGCCCTATCTACTGCACCACCTAGCCACCCCTGACCATAGACTTTAAAAAGGGATGGTGGCTCCAGTCAGTTCCCTTCACTTCCCAAGTGTGATCCGGAGCAACATGGACCAGAGCAGCACTCATTTTTATAATAGTGTCGACAAAGCATGGCCGTCCAGCAGCCCTGAGAGATGGCCTGCAGTGGAAACTGAGGCTCAGGAAGTGTTACGTGATGGCATTAGCTGTTTCTGAGTGTGGATTCCTGTTCAGGTCCCCCTGCAGCCACGGGGTGAGGTGCAAAGGGAGGCAGGCCACAGGGCCAGGCCGGGATGGGGGAGATTGGGCCAGCCTCACAGTCCTTCCAGAATGGGGGAGACGGGGACTCCTCTCTCAGCAGCACCCCAGCCTGGCCGGGCTGGGCCTCCTGAATGGGGCCCTGGGCGTTGGTAGCCAGCCTCCGTGTGTCCTCAGTTCCTCCTCACGGCTCTTGTCAGGCACTGAGCCCGCCTCGCCACGATGTAGTGTTTGCCCAGCTCATGGTGAGTGGACTGTGGGAACAGATTAGAGTGTCATGGCTTTGTTCCCCTCCTGTATAAACTCTGGATCAAAGACATTCCTGGGATGACAAAACGCTGCCTTCTGTGTGACCCAGTCCTGACCAGCCTGCAGGGGCAGGAGCTTAAAGCACACTCACGGGTATCATTCTTCAGAGGGGAGACCTGTGCACATGCAAACACACACACACACACACACACATACACACACACACACGTACACGCACACCACACGCAGGCACACACGTGACATGCACAACACAGGCAGGCGCACAAGGCACGTCCTCTTGCACATGCACTCACACACACAGGCACACAGTGCACGCAGGCATGCACACGCCTCTCCAGAGTCTGGGGTCTGAGCAGCTGCCCCCGAGAAGAGAAAATGCATGTTTGTGGCAGTTTGTGCAGAGAAAGCTGAGGACAGAGGGCTAACTTGTGACTCGGGGCATGTTGAGGCTCCAATTCCTCCACGAGGCCCTAGCTTGTTGGAAGTCAACTCCCTCCTGCTTCTTAGGGACACGCGTGGCTTCCTTTCAGGGGCCACTAGGGCCTCCCCGTGTGTGTGTGCAGGTGAGCAGGGCAGGCGGTGGGGTCCAGGCCCACCTCCACCACCTATAGCCAGGCAGTCAGTATCTCAGGGGCTGGCCCGGGGGCTTCCCTCGCCTCTCCTCATCCCGACCTTTAGGGACCCTCTTTGTCCCCCACGTCTCTGGCCCGTCTCCCATTGCCCCTTCTTGCCCTCCCTATCACCGTCGGCCCAGCCTGCCAGCTGTCTCTTGTGGGCGACGGTCCATCTTTGCCCAGGTGGGGCTGTCCCCCACGGCCGCGGCACTCCCCTTCCTCACTTCCCTCCTCCCAGCATCTCTTGCTTCCTTCAAAGCCCTGTCCAGCCCAGCCCCCCCTTGTCCCTTTGGCCCTTCCTGACCCTTCAGTTCTGGGCACCTTGCTCTCTGCAGATGACTCCGTATCCACTTCCTCGTGTATGTCCTGTCCCCCAA
Organism: Phascolarctos cinereus; assembly: GCF_003287225.1. Classification (NCBI taxonomy): domain Eukaryota; kingdom Metazoa; phylum Chordata; class Mammalia; order Diprotodontia; family Phascolarctidae; genus Phascolarctos; species Phascolarctos cinereus. Next base: position 259,939,029 of record NW_027556402.1, on the reverse strand, counting down.
GGAACATATGAGGCCGTAGGAGACATCTGTACGCCTGTCAGCTCCCGCTGATGCATTGGGCTGTGCTGTGGACCCACCTTATTCCTCCTTAATGCTTGAGCCGAGGCAGTAAAACCTCAATAAATGTTGACTGGATGATGAGAGAGCTTGGAAGTCGTGTCATCCAGGTGAGAAAACAGAGGCCAGAGGTGGGATTCGAACGCAGGTCCGCCAGCATTGGCAGCTTTCCATGGCACAGGCTGCCCCTCTGTCTCTGGGCACTGTTGCTCTGCCCCACAGTCTCAGAGCTGAGTTGGAGACAGGGCCCACCACATTGGCCAGCATCTCATCTGGGGCTGAGGTGTTTCATGCACACCTTTCGTGCCCTGGCATCAGGCCACGGAGAGGCTTCCCAGACCTGAGAGCAATCCCTTGACCCCCAGGGGCCGGGCCCGTCAGAGAGGGGCAACGCTGTCTGCTGAGGAACGAAACGTGCCCTGGGGAAAACCTCTTACTTTAGTTTTAGTGCCCAGGGTGTGAGGGGGTCACAGAGCTGCACAGGTGCTAACCCGCATGTAAACAGCGGGGAGCCTGTCGGGGCGCTGGCATCCCTCCACGGAGCTAGCTGCTGGCACCAGCCTGGGTGCAGAGGAGGCCCATAGGGCTCCCGGATCCCTGGCCACGCAGCCCAAGCACGTTGGGGGGGGGTGGCTGCCACCCCCTGTCTGGGTCCGTCTCAGTTGACAAAAACAAATATTTGTTAACATCTGCAAAGAGCCAGAGTTGGGCCCAACAGGTGGGCTGTCTGTCCCAGCTGTGAATCTCATCTTGTGGGAGGGGAGGGGGGACATTGGCCCACCACCTCCTTCTGCAGGTGAAGGGGGTGTGGTACAGTCTCACCCCAGGCCTCAGAGCCCTCCCAGAGAGAGGGAAAGGCTGGGGACATTCTCTGAGGGGACTGTCAGCCAGGGAAGAAGGAAAGCATTGCCCTAACGTGGGGTGGGGCCCAGGGGAGAAGGGAGTCATGTGGCTGGGGACTTTCTCCAGCTCCTGGAGGGGGACCCTCAGAGCTGTGACTGGCAGGACCTGGAGGAGGAGGGGTGGAGACGCCTGACAGAAGTGGTCAGCCGTGAAGGAGAACGGCCGGCCTTGGGAGTCAGGGCCAGCAGCCTGGCACAGCAGATAAGGCCGTGAATCTGGAGTCAGAACGAGGCTCTAAGGCAGTCCCAGGGCTGCTGCTTCACCCTCTTGGGCCTCAGTTTCCCCCTTTATAGACAGAGGCACCCACCTGCAAGTAGCGCCTTGTATGAGGAAGGACGCGCAAACCGCCTCCAACTACCAGTCACCTGCCAGGGCCCTCGGGCTCTCTGGACGTGGCTTGGAGAAGGTCCTTCTATTTGTGCAAAGGTGACAGTGTCCCCTGAACTTTCCTGTGTCAGAGTTCACTTCATCCTGACAACCCTCTTAGGAGGCAGACAGGCAGGGCAGGGGCAAGGGTCTCCCTTATTCTGATGAATGTGCCTACACCCACTGAGGTTGCTGAGGGTAGAGCTGGGCTCTCTGGCTCTAGGCTGATCTCCTGGCTCTGCTAGCCCAGTGGATAATGTGGATTTGCATTCAGGCACCAAAAGCATTTATTAAGCACCTACTATATACCAGGCACTGGAGATAGGAGGAAAGGCAAGAGTCCCTGCCCTCAAAGAGCTTCAAGTCCAGCGGGGGAGATGAGAGGCAGACAAGTACGTAGTGAGCTACACAGATAGAGAGGCGATACTCACGATGAGGGAAGGACCTCTAATTAAGGGACCCTTGGGGCACGGGAGACGGCCAGTGCAAATGTCGAGTCGGGAGATGGGGCATCCTGTGCGGAGAGCAGTGAGGTGCCAGGGTGGCTGGGCTGAAGAGCCCCGAGTTCAGATTTGTTGGGAAGCCAGGAGAGAATCCATGAGGCACGTGAGAGGACCCGGCCCGTCCCAGCTCACTGGCGCGCAGAGGCTGACTTTGAGCAGGGTTTGGAAGGGAACGGGCGAGCAACATTCCCCAGTAAGCCCCTCTTTACACACCCGTGACTGACCACATGGACTCTGCCTGGGCTCCAGAGGGGCTGTCCGGTCCTAAACCAAACCTTTGCCTTCCCCATGCCCAGAACTACTTTACATCTACCCACACCCACAGAGTTATCTCCCCCGACCAATTCTAAGTGGCTGGCTAGATGTCTCCAGTACCTAGCACACCCTAAGCGCTCAATAAATGTTTAAGCCGGGGGGCAGGTAGGTGGTGCAGTGGATAGAGCACCAGCCCTGAAGTCAGGAGGACCTGAGTTCAAATCTGGCCTCAGACCAAACACTGGACACTTACTAGCTGTGTGACCCTGGGCAAGTCACTTAACCCCAATGGCCTAAAAAGAATAATTAAAAAAAAATGCTTAAGCGGCTGCCCAAGGCCCACATTCCATCGAGATGTGGCATCCAAGTAGATTTTTGCATTCCCCATAGACTTCTTCAACCTCCCCCAAATTCTGCCACACCTGAAATTAACTCGCGTCCCCCCAGAAGGGGATGGAGGCGGAAGGCTCTAGTTGCCCATTTCTTGGCACGCTGATGTCACAAAGCCATTGTCCTGGGGGAGCCCCTCAAGGCCAGATCTTGCTTGCCTCCTTCCTCGCTGTCCATCGGGGATGGAAGCAGCACTCGGTGGTCCTCACGGTCCCTTCTCTCTGTGAGAGGCAACCAGGCGCAGACCCCCCTGCTTGTTAACCTGAAGCCCATTCAGCAATGACAGCGGCACAGTCACTGGGTTTTACAAAGTTTATTTCTAGAATTTAAATTTTTTTAAAGTTTTTTTCTTTTTTTTTTCCTTTTTTGCTGGAAACTTGTGTTACAGGTCTGTTGGTGAAAATGTGCATTTCAGACCAGGGATGCCAATAAGTACAATATAAAAACGTACACATCTGACTTGCCTGTTTCCTCTAAGATTGTTATAAATCTGTAAATAACGGGACACATAAAGCACCTCTGTGGACACACGAACCCGCGATCAGCCTTTGGCCTCTTAGTACGTACAATATTGAAAGAAACTTACCGGACACGCCACCACTGAGCTTAGCACAGAGCCCCCCAGACCCCGTGTTTTCCCCCCTCCCGCCACCCGCTCCCTCCCCACCCGCGACACAGAGATGCCACACAAACAGAGAAGTGTTTCTGAGGTAAAGCGTAAATGTTCCCCAGATATGGCCAGGATGGGTGGATGCGGTCCTGGCGCTCCACGGGCCACCGGGGATCTTCACTGCGTTTCTCCTCAAAATAAAAAATAAATGAATTCTAATTCCGTTTTGGTTTTAGCAGCATACAGACAAACAGCTAGATTATTCTTCAGCATACAACTCTGTTAGCTGGCTTCATGGTAAAACCTACAGGCTTCTCTTAAATTAGCATTATGCTATAATTAACAACAACAAAAACCTAGCATATAATAAACAGATTAAACACGCCAAATATGTAGCGTTTCAGAAAACACCCTATGCCAAGGGTGAGTCCCCTGGGCAGACAGTCCTAAGAATTAATGCACCTTCCATAGAGCAATGTGGCTAATAACATAGCTTACAACTACTATGATAATGAACCCCAGGGCGCAGGAAGAATCCACTGTTCTCCATGCACAGCGAAGAAGGAAAATCCTCTGGGACTCCCATCTCTGGGGCTGTTTCTCAACTCGGGCAACCCTGCTTGCCGGAGCCCCGTTCAGGAGAGAGCGCACGCCATGACTGCTTGGCTTGTTGGCGGGGTGGTGGGTTTGCAGGCCTTTCTGTTTGCAGGAGGAGGGGAGGCTAGGAGTCCGGGACCTGAAAACCCCTGGTTCTAACACGGTTAACTGAAAGCATGAGGTATTGTGAAAGAGGAACCTTTTTTGGGATAGAGCAGTAATCACATTAAGTAAAAAAAAAAAATTGATCACATAAAAAAAAATCTACAAAAAATTGTCAATAATATAATTTTCTATGAGAAAATTAAAAACTTTTGACATGGCAGTTAATGACATTGTGTAAAAAAAAAAACTGATCCACAATATATAGCAGCAAAACGACATGACAAAGATACAGAGAAGCGATACTAGCTGTCTTTTTTTTCCTTTTCCAAACCATGCTGGGAATTCATCCATAGCAGCTCAATAAAAACGGAGTATCCCCCACTCCACTCCTGTTACTTTTACAATCACCCCTTCAGCGATCGGCAGCTTCCCCACGCATCCATCCATCCATCTCTCCATCCCTCCGATTCCCTGCCACAAACTCCTCTTCTTCCTCCTACGCCACCTTCTTCTCCTTCTGCCCCTCCCTCCATCCACCCCCTCCCTTCATCTACTTGCTTCCTAAAGAATAACACAACATGCCTCACCCAGATGTGCAAATTTCCGGTCACTACACAAGGAAAGAAGAAAGATGCGGACGTCAGCCCCCCTCCCTGGGTTCTCCGCCTCTGGCTGTGTTTTTCAACAGCCAGACAGTGAGCGTGCTTGGGGCAAGAAGACCCTCTCCTCCCAAGAGCTGCGTCCACACGTCCTTGGGTTTGTTTCTGATAACTTTACTCCAAAGGACTGGTCTTTGACAAGCTGCGTCAAAATTGCTACGTCGCAGGTAAGCACAAGGTATTGTGGGGATTTTTTTGTGTTTTTTTTTTTAAACCAAGGGGGAGATTGCATTATTTTACAAATCATACTGGCCTTCTGAATTTTCTCTGCAATAAATATGCTTTATAGCCTTAACTATAAATTATATATTTTAGCCTTTAAAAACCTTCCGTTGTAAAACAGGTAGAGATTATCCTTAAAACTACATGGTCTAAGGCAAACCTTTAAGGCCCCTAATTTACAAACATCAGTTGGCACTAAAGATGTAAAGAGCCTTGGGAGGGGCAGGAGTGCATCCTGGCAATTTGTGAACCAATTTTCTCTCTCTCTCTCCCTCTCTCTCTCTCTCTCTCCTGAAACCCAACCATCTCAAACCACCATGGCTGGACACCAGAGTCCAGCCAAGGCGCTAACTCGGCTGTCTACCTCTGAGCGTATGTCCACTTCCAAACCATTCCATTTTAGAAAGTCCCCCCACCCCCCATGCATCACACCAACGTGGCTTCCTCTCTCTCGTGGACTGAAAGTGCTTTGGAATGGAATGGTTTCGGAGCACAACGTGGATTCCGCCAAACGGACAGAGGAGGCAGAGGCGGCAGAAGGACTCCGGAAGCCCCAGCCTTCCACACGCCGCTGGTCAGCGCGAGCTCAAAAAGTAGGAAGATTACAAAAATAGAATATATTATGCCACTACTTTGTCTTTTCTAGAGTACAAGTCCCGGATGAGCCGTGTGTGTGCGCACGTGTGCGTGTAAGAGAGAGAGAGCTCTGGATCCCGAGGCACAAACAAGATTAGCCTGAAATGAAACGCTCTGTTACGCTGACCCACTTGTGAGGGGAGGAGAGAAACTTCTAAGGAAGGAGCTCAGCCGCTCAGAGACAGGCCGTAAAGTGCCTACATGCATTAGCTAGCGGGGACAGAGGCGCTGGGGCCGCTGGCGGCAGGCAGGCGGGCAGGGGCCCAGGTGCCGCGCCGCCACCCGCGGAGCTCTACGTCTACAAAAGAAGAAAAACACTAACCCTTCTCTACGCAAAACGGCTGGTTTCACTTTTTCTGCTTCGTTCTGTGGTTTCTGCATTTTGGGGCTTTTTTTTCCTTTTTTCTTTTATTTTTGGTTTTTCACCATGTAAGGAATCGTGGCTAAGACCTCCCCTGGAGATCTCCTTCTCAAGTTAACGCCTATCTTTACAACATACAGTCATAAACACGTTAATATAAAAACTAGTTGATTATTAGAGTATAAAAGCATCTATTTGTGTGGCGCAAAGCCCCTTCCCCCAGGGCCATGCGCATCCTTTTCCTCAACAGTTTTTTGGGATGGTTCTGTAAGTCATGGATGGAGGATGGAGGGGGAGAGAGAGTGGAGAGAAAGAACAGGAACAGAGAAAACGGAGCGAAGGGCCCGTTCGGTCTAGAAGTGTCCCGGGGAAGGTTTCCTGTGGGGGGGGGGATGGGGGGATGGGTTCTGACATGGCGGCGGGCTCTGTCCGCAGATGCCCTGTTTGCCTCCAGACTCAGCAAACCCCCAGCAGACGCAGGCGGCCCTCAAATGTTCACGTCTCGCACGTCGGTGGGCGTGTAGGACAGGTCCCCCTCCTCCTCCATGTTCTTGGGCACTGAGGATGAGCTGTGCTGCTGGGCCTGGCGCAGACTGGACTCCAGGAGGGCTTCGATCTGCTCCTGGCAGGCTCGTAAGCAATCCTGTGGGGCGTGGGAGGGAGAGAAAAGGCCGGCCTTGATGACCCTGCCTGTCCGTCTGTCCGTCCTGCCAGGATACGGAGGGCCAGCCCCTTCCTAATCTGGGGGCTCCACTTAGGGGATGAGGGGATCCATCTCCTTCCTTCCCTGTCTCCTCTGCCCACTGTTTACACCTCCAGCTGAGAGTGGGCAGGCTGCCTCGGGCATTCTTCTAGGGGCTGGTGGCCCCATTCACCCACTGCCCCACTGCATGCCCAAAGATTTGTAAGTGGAGAGAGGGGTGAGGTTTTCCTCTAGGTCTTGTCTTAGAAACAGCGTCTCAAGGTCTCAGGGGCAGCCTGAAGAAGGCATTAATTCAGTTCCAAAGCATTGCTTAAGTGCTTACTGTGTGCTGGGCTCTGCTGGGGTCTCGAGGAGACATCTAGGAACTGTAAGAGAGCTCTGATCCTGCCAGGGCTGAGACAGCACCGAGGGCCTTGCCCGACATACAACAGGTGCTGAAGACATGCTTCCTGGTGGATGCACAGAGCCTCGCCACAGGGGTGGAATTCAAACCCAGGCCTGCCCACCTCTAACACTCCTTATTCCGCTAATCGACCTCTAGCATTTCAATGGGAAAGATGCGTTTGCAAAGAGCAGAGGGCCTGCACACAGAAGGTGCTTAATCAATGTGCTGGCTGATCTCACTGGCAGTAGAGACACAGGTACTGCTGTTGCTACTTGGCAGATGAACAGACTGAGGCTTGCTCAGCCCTGGTGGTCACTCAGCTGGAAGCCCCCGGGCATGCCCCAGCCCAGACACATGTCGTGCCTGAGGCTGAGGGCTGGCGCCCCCCCCCAGTCCTGACTCACCAGCACCCTCCAGGCGGGCACAGCGGCAGACAGTGCCCAGGAGCCCCTCTGGCACAGGGGAGAGGGCGACCCCCACCCCGGGAAACAGAGGCTCCACCTGCCCCAGGACCCGGCCCCCCAGTACGGCGTAATCTGGGGAGTCAGCCCCACCATCACAAATCAATCACACACAGGCATTCGTTAGGCACTAGGTGCTGGGAATGCAAAAAAGAAGTCACAGGGACCTTCTGGGCCTCAGTTTCCTCATCTGTAAAATAAAGCCCATCCTCTGACCCTCCCCCACTGAGCCCTGGTGGTGCCACCAGTAGGTCCTCGGATCTGCACCGGCCCCACCCTAAGCACAGGAAGCACTCCCTGAATGCCTGGAACTGGCCTTGGCCCACTGGAGGCTGCCTGGAGGAGGTGGCTCGGGAGGTCTCCCGAGCACTGATGGTGTGGTGGGCCTGGAGCCCACAGGACCCAAGTTTGAATCCTGTCTGAGCCACTGACTAGCTGTGTGGCCCTGGGCAAGTCACTTCACCACTCTCTGCCTCAGTTTCCTCATCTGTAAAGTAGGGATCGCAACAGCAGCTCCCTCCCAGGGTTATGAGGCCCGAACGAGGGAATGTGGGGGTAAGTAAGCCCTAGGGAAATGCTGGGTTATTAATAGTGACGCCAAATGGCTGCCTGTCATTCCTGACTTGTCCAGTGCCAGGGCTCTCCTGACATCATCTCTGGACCTGGAAGAACCAGTAAGGCCTGGGTTCAAATCCTGTCTCTGACACGTGCCAGCTGGGGAACTTGGAGAAACGATTTCTCTTCTCTTGGCCTCAGTTTGTTGTTCTGTAAAATGGGGAGTCAGTTCAAGGAGCACCGTCTACGGCCCTTGTTTCAGACAGCCAGCAGCTCAGAGGCCTTTCTCAGGAGATGCTGTTGGGGAGGGGGCTGGGGTTCCTCGGGCTGCCTGGGAGGAAAGGGGTTTCTAGGGCTCAGTTCAGGAGGGTGAGAAGCACTCTAGGAGGAGGGGCCAGTCTGGCCATGTTCTTTAGGGCTGCTGTTGCCCCCTCACAGGGTGGTGGCCAGATAGCAGCCATTAGCTTTATCATTATCATTATTATTATTCTTGGTGGATTCCCTCGGGCAACCTGGGACCTAAATGAGTTCAGATCATTTGTGGCAGGGAAGCAGATTCCTAAGGAGAAGGGATCTCCCAACTGTACAGAGAAAGAAACTGAGGCTCAGGCCTGGGGAAGGGGGGGTGTGGCGCTGACTCCCAGTCCCAAGTCACCTAATGCACCAGGTGGTCCAGGGTGGCCCCCCTTCTGATTCTGCCATCCCCAGGTAGAAGCTGAACTGCCAAACCCTAACCTTGCCCAGGTAGTGCTAGGCGCAAGGCAAATGAAGCCAGCCAGGCTCCGGGGGTCACAAAGGATCCCTGATGCTGCTTGGACCCCTCCAAAAGGCAGTCAGAATGCCCCAGGTTCACTCAGCTTCCCAGGAGGGCAAAGTGAAGGTGGGTTTTTGGTTTTTTTCCCTTTGGAAGGACTGCTTTTCACTCTCAGTACTTCCCGTGTGAGAAAACAGGGCCATGACCTCTGGCGGCAGATGGGCCACGTACAGAACCGGGACCAGGGATGAAGCCTTGAGGATGCCAAGATCCGGTGCCCCTTGAGGGGAGGAGGCGGGAGGGCCAGAAGCCTGCCTCCTGGCCCTGCCCCTCACCTGCCTCCCTGGGGGATGTGGACGAGCGCCTTCTTTCCTCCCATGTGAAATGAGGGGCGTGGGCTCCACGGCCTGACTCCGCCATGGATCACCTCCCTAGCGGGACCCTGCCTGCCTCAGTTTGCTTCTCTGTAGAAGGGGATGAGCAGAGCACAGACCAACCCGGGCTGATGTGGCATGTGAGCCTCAAATCTCCAGAAAACCAGAGTTATCATCACGGGCAGACATTTAAAATGCTACATCCTCATGAGAGTGTTGCCTTCAAAAACCCACAAAAACAGCCTGGAAGGGAAACTGTGGCCATGCTCGGGCTGGCCTCACCTCACTGTCTGAGACCTCCCAAGGCCCCTGTCCTGGTGCCCCTTTATCGGCCATCCCTCCGTGCCCCCCACAAAGCATGACTCACTGGCTGCCAGCCCCGAGGAGCGTCTCCCGCAAGGCCCCCAGAGACCCTCGGCCTCATCAGGAAGCCCTGGGGGTTGAGGCCATCCAGCCGGGCCAGAGGCAGCCAAGAGAGGCCGGGCAGTCTGGTCTCACGCTCAGGACATTCTGACACAGCTTCTTGTGCCCTGGACAAAAGCCACCAGGGCACCCCTGGCCTGAGAAGCCTTAACTCCAGCTCTGCCAGTATGCCCTACCTGGATGACCCTTTCTCTGGGCCACAGTTTCCTCCTGCTTAAACAGAGGGACTTTCCTTCTCTAAATTGGACACCTTAGGATCGAACCATGCATGACGTGTGACCTCTGTGGGATGCAGAGCCTTCATCGTACTCCCCCGCTGAGGCCTTGGTCAAGATATCCCAAGACGCCAGGGCTGCCACGAGGGTCAAAGGAGGGCCTAAGCAAAGTGACTGGCACACAGCTGGTGCCCCTTTCCTGGGCCTCCGTTTTCTCCTATTTGACTGGAAGGCCTGTATCGAGATACAATCTTGTCTCTGTGACTTTGGCCAAATCCTTTCACCTCGGTTTCCTCCTTTGAGAAATGAGAATCTGGCCCCCCAACCCGAGCCTGCCTGCCTGGTGGTGATGGTAGTGATGGCGCGTGACTTACCGGGTCACACTTAATAACTTGAGACAGGAACCTGGTGAGGCGCTGGTAGGTGAGGAAGGGGTTGGTACTCCCCAAGTGCAGGCCCTGGACGGCGGCCACGACGCTCCCCGCGGCGATCATGGAAGGGGGGTTGGAAATGAACTTCACGTCTGGCATAAAAAAGGCAGGAGACAAATTTAGTTCAAAGAACTGTAGCCTCAGGGGGACCTCAGGTCACCCCCAAACCAGACCCCACCCCAACTCAGACAAGGGGTCCTCCTGCCCTGATGGCAGCTGTGAAAAGCACGTGGTCAGGGAGGATACAAGGAGAGTCTGGCAGCCCACAGTCTCCCATGGAGACTGACTGCCCTGGGGTGGGGTCAGTGGCCAAGGCTCCCCCCACAGGCACCTCCCGGAGGGAGGAGCTCCAAGGTGGGCCATGAGTTCTGGGCCTTTATATCCCCCTAGCCTTGAGAATCGAAGGTCATTGAAGGCAAAGACAAGCACAGGGACATATTTGGAAACACAGAAATGCCCCCCCAACCCCCCTGAAAAAAACCTCCCGGGGGGGGGAATGGAAAAACCCCGACAACAGCTCCTCTTAGCCAGCCGGACCTGTCAACAGCTAGATAATGCGTATTCAAGTGAAGGCGCCATCTTCAAAATTCTTTGTCTCCACCTCGCCTCTTGTCATTGGCTGCCACCCACCCTGGCAACAGAATCAGTGGGATGCGGTGGAGCCTAAGTGACGGGGGTCCCAGAGAGGGCAGATGGGACCCTGTGCCTTCCTGCTGCCTGCATTGATGTAGGTCTGGCCTCATTGGATCCCCAGAGGGGCCCACCACTGCCATCCAAACGGCTGTCCTCCTCAGGACCAGACGGGCATGCTTGGAATGGGGGGGAACCCCTCGCCTGCCACCCCCAGGAGGGGGAGCACCCCTGTGTCCCTGGCAGAAGGGACCCCCGAATTCGAGGCAAAGCTACAGAAAGAGAACCCAGTTCTAGAGCTAAGTTCACCCTACCATCAGCACCCAAAGTCAATGAGCACAGTTCAGAGGAAAGGGGGGAGGCCCCCCAAAGAAACTAAACTAACCCAACTCTGGAGTGCTCAAAATTAAAATTTAAAACAGGCCCGAGCATTTTTCATCATTTCAGGTTAGCAGGAACCGGCAGAAATGAATAAGGAAGAGCCCTCCCCCATGCTCAGGAGTGGGGCCCAAGGGAGGGGAGGATTTCCAGGGCTGAGCTGAGGCACCACCAGGGCCATGAGCTCAGCCTTCCTGAGATCTCCCAATGCAGAGACCTTGGGGGGCCTGGGCTCCCCCCTCCTTTTTACAGATGAAGAAACTGAGGCTCCCGGGCCTAAATGACCTAGTGAGGAAGACAGACAGGTCCCGTAGCCCCATTCCACCCCTGTGGACCTAGTTTGCTCCTCCACTGCCCGCCCCTGGCCACGTGACCACCGCACAAGAGAAGGATCATTATCATTCTAGTTTCCCACAGGGGCATACAGCTAGGAGCACTCCCTGATTTGGGCGTCTCCCCTCCCTTCCTGCCTCTGCTGGGCCCCAGGGGCAGGAAAGTCAGAGCCTGCACACTTACAAAGAGAAGCCAGCCCCAACTTTAGTGCCCAGGCCCAGTGCCGGTCACCGAAGCTGTTAGCTTGGGAGATGCTCCATGGATGATAAATGGCACACACCGCTTCACCTCTCTTCCTCATCTATCAGAAGAGATGTCCCTAAAGGCCCCTCCCACCCCTGGGTCTCCTTGCCTGAGCCTCTGTTTCCCTATCAGTCAAACGAGGGGGATGGGCTCTCCCCACCCGGAAGGGCAGGAGTCTGGCCACCTTCACATCCTCCTCACTGGGCAGCAGCCAAGGGAACAGAACCCAGGGCTGGTGTCTCCCCCGTGCCTGGCCCAGCCCAGCTCTCCCTCGTCCTCTGCCTGGAGGCCCCGAATTTCCGCATACTAATCAGGGGGCCCCTCAGGCCTGTAATTGGATGCCCCCGAGCGTAGAGTGTGGCATCATTGTCAGACCCCATCGCCTCATCTTGCTCCGCTCAGCGCCCACAAACAAGGCTAACTCGGCGAGATGAATGAGATCTGACACGGGGACAAAGGGCTGGGGGCCCCCGCCAATTGAAGCCCACATCCCCGGTAGCCTCTCTGAGACTTCATCCAAAAAGAATAAACAACTTCAGCGCTGTTAAAGAGAGAGCGAGGGGGGAAAGGGAAGGGGGCCGAGAAGAATGCCAACCACCCTGAAGGGAAGACAAAGCGGCCTGGAGGCGCGGGAGGACTTTAACAGGGCCAGTCACCCCTTTCCTTTCTAAATGGGACCGATTGCATCCAGTCTGAGAGCTGCGGGCTATGAATGAAAACCTTTTCATTGAGGCCAATCAGAGCTGCTCCCATAAATCACACGGGGACCGGGCAGCAGGTTTCAACTGGTCCCGTACCTTGAGCCCCATGCTGGAGGAGCCAGAAGGGAGGCCCTGTCAAGGCAGGCTTCAAAGGCGCCTTTGCCCTCTGCGGTTAGATACCAGAGGTGCACCGCCGACTGTCCTATGCCCACGGCCACTGGCCCAATATCTGTTTCTTTCATTGTTCTCTTGTAAAGGACGGAGCTTTCCTGAGCGCTGTTCTGAGCTGGGGCCAGACAGGCCCGTTTCTTTTGAGTTATCCCTGCCTGGCCTGCCCCTGCCAAGGTCCATTCATTAAACTCAATTATGTGATAACTTCAAACAACTCTGGTAATTTTTCCCCTAACCTACCGCAGCACAAAGAAAACCTTTCGTATCTAGAAAAAAAATGTACCCTGATGTCACACAAGTGCCTGTAGGAGGTGCCCAGTTAAGAGACCAGGAGAACTCAAAATTCTGTAGCACCCCTCCCCCCTTCAATACTATCCTTCCTGCCTGGGGTGGGGGGGAGTGGTGCTTTTAATCCTTCCTCAACCCCTCCTCATTAGAGGGCTTTCCTTAAAGTAATAATGACTCAATCTTCTCTCCTTCCTTCCAGCCCTGAGAGTTTGAGACCCCGAGCTCCCAAGCAGCCGGCCTGGCCCCCCAGCCCTAATCCCTGCCCCAGCACACAGGGTTCCTCACGCAACTGGATGGAAGGAAGCTTCCCCCCCTCCCCCCTGAGCATGGAGGAGGAAGGTGCTCACCCCCAGGCCTGGGCAGCCGGCCCTGCTCCACCGTGGGTGACCCAGGAGGCCCGAAGCAGGCCAAAGTACTGCGGTCTCTGCGCTGTACGACCTTTGAACTCGGCCTCCTCCCCCCTTCAACATGCCTGTTTCCAAAGGGGAGGCTGGATAACCAAGCCCCACCTACCCAGCCAGGTATGGGCCCCGCCAGCCAGGCCCCGGCAGAGCCACGGAGGGCTCTGGGAAAGCCTGATGAGCACTTCCTGAAGGAGAGGGAGGAGGTGGTGGAGGAGGAGGAGGAGGAGGAGGAGGGACCAGCAGCCACTGTAGTCTTTATCCTCAGTGAACTTTTCGGATTCTATGAAAACGTTCCCAGCGCCATAAAAGGCGGACTGCGAGTTTCCAAAGGTCCCTGCTCTCCCTCTCCTGCCTGCTCAGCAGAGCCAGGGCTGGCCTATGGTGGCTGAAGCAGCTGAGCCCCCGGGGGCCCCAGGGTGGGGGGAGCTCCCTGACGGCTCTGGGTGGGGGAGGGTGCCGCCAAACCACACCACAGGACGCTTGGGTCAGACCCAAATGGGGCAGGACGGGGGACGAGGAATCGGCTGGCATTCACTTGGGCCCTTGGAGCGCTCCCAGGAAATCCGGCCTGGATCTCAGGGGAGCATCCCAATGCCCCCCAGCCAGCCGACCCAGGACCTCTCCATGGCTCAGCTAAATTAACGGTTGGCCTGAAATGCCAAGATCCCAGAACAGAGAGAGAGAGAGAGAGAGAGAGAGAGAGAGAGGCCGATAAAAGGGCAGTGGCAACCAGCCACTGTGGTGTGGTCAAAGCCTGGCCTTGGACCTGAGCTCAAATCCTGCCGGATGCTGGCTTTCTGACCACAGGCAAGCTCTCTCTGGATCATCTCTCAAGTGGAGAGAATGATGCCCACGGCACCCACCCTCACAGGGTTGCTCAGTCTCCAGAGACATCATGCCTGGCACGGGCTTTGCGAATTTCAAAGTAATCTAACAAATGCCGGTGACGAAGATTTATCGTTTACTGTTTATTACCGGGATGATGGTTGTTGTTATTAATACTATTATTAGTCAGCCCTTTACAGAGACTCGACAGCAGCCGACCGGCCTGTGATCACCTTATGTCGGGGCCTGAAAGGCAAAGGCAGGACCCAGAGATAGCTTCTGTGCTGCCAGCAGCCCCCCAGGACCCCTGGTCTAGTGACCCAGCCTGGCAGGGGCTGGAAAAGTGCCCTTGAGCCAGCTCTTTGGACCGAGACTCTGGGGGCAGCTGCTGATTCTCAGAAGCCCAATGCCCAAGGGCCAGCCACCGCTAACAAGCAGAATCGCAAAGGGGGAAGAGAAGGGGAGGCCCGGGTCGTCTCTGCTGGCAATACAGGGCTGCCCAACCCAAGCCCGATTCACAGCCCCTCCCTCCCACTGAGGCCCACGCCATGCCCTTGGCCCGGGCCTCAGCGTCTGCTAGTGCTCCGCTGGCCGCCCCCGCACATGGCCCATCGGCCGGGGGCACGTGGTGTGAGCGGGAGAGCTGAGGCTGGGGCTCCCCTCCCTTCCAGCCCCTCCTGGCTGTAGGCCCAGCTCAGGGAGAGGCCAGGGGAGGGGTGGGGGCCTGGCTTGGCAGCCTCATTAGGGATGCAGGGAAGAGGGTGGAGGCAGGAGGGGGGAGGAGCTTGGCCCCAAGATAGCCACCCTCCTTCCCCTTTGCAAGCTGACACAATAAAAGGGGGGGCTTGCAGCCCCCCCAAGAAAATAGTAATCACACAGGAAAAAACCCTTCCTGTTCACTGTCTTCATGTCACTGGAAATGGGGGTAGAGTCCTTGCCCCTAGAGAAATCAAGCAGTCCAGCCCCTTCCAGTGAATAGTGGGCACTCCCCGGGCAGAGTAGGCTTCTGTCGGCCCTTCCACGAGGCAGAGGCCCCAAGCACAGGGACCTGAGGTCACGTACCCCTCGGGCACACTCGCCTAAGTGAGCCTCGGGGGCCGATGCCAAGCAGAGTGGGTGCCTCCCTCCGCAACATACCTGTGGCGCAGAGGGCCACAAAGGTCTGCGCGTGTTTGCGGATGATCTGCTTGTTCTCCTCCAGCACGGGCATCTTGGACAGAAAGTGTTCGATGAAGTCGTGGGGGGTCATGGCCGCCAGGTGCCATTTCAGCTTGTTGACCAGGAGGAGCTCCATGTGCTAGAAGGAGAGAGGGAGGGCAGTGCGGGGAAGGGGGGAAGAGATGCCCCCGTGGGATGGATGCCAGCATGGAAGGGGCAAAGGGGCCGCTCCCCACTATGAAAAGGAAGGCAGCTTCCTAGGGAAGGATGACCAGTGGTCACCACGGGAGGGGGGCTGTTTCCAGGAGCTCAGACAAAAGGACCTCCCACCATCTGGAAGGAGAGGCGCCAGGCTTGGGAGCCCTGTGGCCGCGACCACGCGGGGATGCCGCTAGAGGGCAGCCGCTGCCCACTCTGGGGCCACGTTAACTTGGTATAAACGTGGTGGCTGGAGGAGGGGAGGGGAAAGGAGGGGAGGGGAAGGGAAGGGGGGGTGAGGCAGGGGCGCATCTTGGGGGAGGGCAGACACAGGGCTGGAAGTAGGCAAAAGGGCTCTCTCTCTCTCTCTCTCTCTCTGCCCTAGCCAGGGTGCTCTCCTTGGGGAATGCTCGCGGCCCCAGTCCTAACCCCCCAATCCAGCAAAGAGGACCCCCCCCCCAGGGCTTTTTGCAGTTCTGGGGCCGGCTGGTCACTGCAATTTGCAAACTGTGCCCTAGGCAGGCGGCAGGCTGGGCCGGGCTGGGGGCATGCAGGGCTGCTGCCAAGGCCCAGGGGCGCCCCGCCCCCCTCCTTCCCCCCCCCGGGAACCTGGGGCGCAGCAGGCATCTTACCAGCAGCTCCTCGGGCCGCACCGAGTGGTCGGTGTAGATACACAGCTTCTCGGCCGTCAGTGGGATGGTCTCCTTCATCTTGGACGCCACGAACATGCAGGTGGCCCCCAGCAGCTGCAGCCGGCTCTTCTTCAGCGGCTCCAGGGACAGGAACCGGTCCAGATAGTTCATGGCCAGGGGGAAGACTTCCTCTTCGCATTTCTGCTCCTCACACACCTGGGGGTGGAAGGGGGGATGGAGGCAGGACGCCAGAGACCCCCCCCAACCCTCCCCACCCCCCAGGAGCGGAGGGCCCGGGATCCCTGAGACACCCTCCCCACCCAGCGGGGCTGGAGGGGCTCCTGAGGAGGGGGCCATGGAAAATGCAAAAAGGCCAATCAAGTCAAAGTGCCCCCCCAAAAAACCCCAAAACAAAAGCGAGGCCCGAGAAACTGAAAGGAAAAGTGGCCGACCGGAGGGCAAGGGAGCGGGAGGGGGGAGTGGGGGGGCACGGGTGGGGCGGGATGGGGGGGGCTCCTCCGGGGTTCCTTCCCCTGTCCCTGGGGGGGACCTTGGGCCCAGGCCGCCCGAGGAAAGGGGACGGCCAGCCTGGCGGCCCCAGGACCAGCGGCCGTGGCCCGAGACACAAAGGTGGCGGCGTCCCCACGCAGGCGGCGCGGCGGCCGCATTTCCCCAGACGTCATCTTTTCAAAAAATATTTAAAAATATTTAAAAAATCGCCCGGTGCGTACAAAACCACTGACAATGAGCCCCAGGCGAAGCGTGAGCGGACCCCGGCCTCAGGGACCGCGTAGGGTGTGCGGGGGACGCGCAGGGAGCCCCGAAACGGGACGCCCCCCCCCGTGCCCGCAGCGCGCGCGGCCGCCCGCCTCTCTGCCAGCCGGGGCAGCGGCCGCGCCTTCGGAAATTAATTAAAAATACTCATAGGCCTGGGGGGGGCCGGCCGAGTGTCCGATAATGGGGACCAGGGACCCCGGGGTCCACCGCGCCCATTCCGAGCCCCCCCGGGGGCCCCGGAGCGCTCAGGTCCCGGGGCCCCGCGACCTGGCCCAGTGCGGCTGGCCGCGGCCGGGAGGCCAGGACCCCCTCTCCCACCTACCCACCCGAGGGCACAGCCCCTGGAGCTGCTCGCCCGGGCCGCCCCCGCGCCCCCTCCACGCGCGCCCCCTCCTCATTATTAATAAACACTTCTGCTTTGCTATAAATGCGCAAGATGGCGCGGGATACTGGCAAGGGCAGCCCCTGCATACGTGTCCTTGGATATTAATTTAAAATAAAATCCCCCCTTACCCCCTCCCTCCCTCCCCTCCCCCCGGCTCCGGGCTCGCCGGCCGGCCGCCCGGGCACCGCAGCGGCGCTGCCCTCGGGGGCTGCCGGGCCGCGGGCGTCCCTCCACTGTGGTGCCGTGCCGGCCGGGCGGTCGGGTCCCTTCCTTCCCACGGCCCCGGTGGGGCGGGGGGCGCGCGCGGCAGAGTCCCACCAACCTCGAGCATCCAGGTGGCCACGATCTTGCGCATGTAGGGAAGGATGTCCTTCTGCACGCACTTGAAGTACGAGACGGAGGGCGAGCACGTCTCCTCGGCTTTGAGCATGGTCTGCAGTGCCCGGTCGTTGAGGAGGTTGGCATCGAGGTACGCCCGGCGAATGGTCTCCACCTCGCAGCACAGCAGCTGGTGCTCCATGGCCGGCGGCGGCGGGCGGGCGGGCAGGCTGCTCCTGGGGCTCGGGCGGACAGACGGAGCGCTGGACGGACGGGCTGCTGGCTGGACGGCGGCAGCCCGCTGCTGCTGGGGCCGCTGCGTGCCTCGCGGTGCGGAGCACTGGGGGCTCCGGGCCGGGCCGGCGGGGCGGGGGACGCGTCTCTAGTGGCCCGCCTCGCGGTGCGGAGCGCGGGGCTCGGACGCTGCGGGTGCCGCCGGGCTGCTCGGCCGCCGCCGCCGCCGCCGCCGCCGCCGCCGCCGCCGCTGCTACTGCTGCTCCAGCCTCTGGAGGCTCCAGGACTTTGCAGCTCGCCCGACTCCCCTCCCGTAAGTCCCAGTGACGTGACTGTTGTCGAGCAGAGATCAAAGCCCGGCAGAGAATGAGAAAGGGAGAGAGGGAAGCGGGGGGAGGGCCGGGGGCGGGGGGGAGGCGAGGCGAGGGGGGCCGAGGGGCCGAGCCTTAAAGCCATCCAGCCCCTCGCCTGGGCCAGCCCAGCTCCCACAGAAGCCGGGCTCGAATAGAAATGCTAATCACTCCGGGACCAGCTTTCTTAGGGGGAAGTACAGAGAGGGGTGCGGGGGAGACCGGGGGGGGGTCCCCCGCGCTTTGTAAAGGGCAGCTCTTGGTCTTGAGGCGTGGGACAGACCCTAGTGGAGACCAGGCCACCCGCAGCCAGACGGCCAGGCAGACACGTGAACTCTTAGGGAGCAGGGCCCCTCCCCCAGCTCCCCGATGGCCAGAGGGGCTAAAGGGGATCTGGAGGGGGGCGGGGTGAAGGCCTTTTTTCCCCTTCGATTTAAAAAATCATTTTGATTCAATGTTCTAGACACTTGCAAAGCTTCTCAGAACGCCCGCATGTATGCATGCATGCATGGGCACAAAAGGCCAGCATCTATCTCCCTTGCAAGCTATCCTCCCTGGAAAAGGCAGCATTTCAGCCCACACTTCCTGGGATAGGACCCCTTGCTCTTCTCGGGGGAAAAAGAAAGGTCCCGAAGAGGCCCACAGAAAATGCCACCAACAGTCCAGGATAACAAAATGGTGGTCAACATTTCCTCTGGCCTGTCCTAGTACTAAGAGGAAGACTTTAGCCGGGAGGGAGGGAGGGAGCTCCAGGCAAACCACCTTTCCCCCGGCCTCCTTCCATCTCTCGTCCCCTCCCCACTCAGGGGAATTCAGCAGCGAGCCTCCGAATCCACAGGCAGGCAGCAAAATGCCGTGCAGCCTCTTACTTGGGAAAGGAAGGAAAGGAAACAAACGAGATTGAGAGAAAAGGAAGAAGGGGAAAGGAGAGGAAAGATAAATGAAAGAGAGAAAAAAAGGAGAGAACGAGAAGAGAAAATAAGAAAAGAGAAAAGGCAATGAAAGGAAAGAAAAAGGAAGAACCAGAGAAAAGAGGCTCTGTCAAGTGCGGGGAGGGGAGGGGTTCGGGTGGGGGGGCGCTTCATCAAATTTTACCCGGGGCACAAGCTTGGGAAGACTTTGGTAGGTTTCAAACTCGGTCAACAAGAAATTAGCGAAACGTGCTCAGCTCCTTCCCGGCTTACTCCACCTTCCTGACACACAGAAGGTGCTTAGGGAGTGCGAGTTCCCTTCCTTCCTCTGCTAGACTAGCAGCGCTCGTGCTCTCTCCAGCCGAAGGCGGTCACAATACCTTACAGGCCTAAAGAGACCCTCCGTTGTGGGCCCCCTTTCCCACCTTCTTTCGAGCGCAGGTTAATTTCACTGAGCCGGGCGGGGTGGGGTGGGGCCGGGCTGAGCCAGGGGAGGGGTCGGGGAGTCGGAGGGCTTGGAGCGGCCAGACGCCGCCAGCGCCTCGAGGGCTCTTGGGGGGCCCTTGGGGTGGAGGGACGCGATGCGCAGCCTCGAGCACGGGTGGGCTGCCCACCAGGCTCAGAAGGCTAGGGAAGAGGCTGTGTGGGAGGAGGCCACGGTCTGGCCGCGTGGAGCCGGCCACCCCGCGCCGCCCACGCCGGGCCCGGGGCCCGACGTCAGCGCCGCAGCTCTTTCATTCATAAAATCGTGGCCGTGGTATGGCTCCGCGAACGTGCGGGGCCCTGGGCGGTCTGCGACAGCGTCCCGGGCTCCGCCGCGCCCGTGGGCGCCCCCGGAGGTTAGCCCCCGGCCACCCAACGGGCTCCGAGCTCGATTTCTGGAGGGAGCTTCCCCCCCTAGCTGGGTGGAAACCCCAGAGGAAGCTGGAATTAGCATTAGCCAATGGGAGACGAGCTGTGTTACCAGGCGGATCAGGCAGATCTCAACGAGGAACTAACAGGCTGCATGGCCGGGCCCAGGGACCAGCGCTAAAGTGCACGGTGCGCTGAAAAACGTGCAGGCCCGGGCCCGAAAGGCAGAGCCGACCTGGGCCGTCTAGGAACCAGGCGCTGTGGTGCCGTGCGGCCCTTCTTGGGGTGCAACAAGGAGAAGCCGGGATTGTGGGGCGGGGGAACAAGCCGAGTGCACCCGGCCTGCTCCCTGAACCCTCCCCCCCCCCGGAGGCCGATCCTGAAGGCACCCGGGGCTGGACGCAGGACTCCGAGGAACGTGGGGGGTGGGGGCAAGGCTTGGAGGGAAGACCCCGGAATACAGAGAATGAGAATAATTTTATTATTTTCTCCATTGCATTTTGCGCTTGCCTTTTCGAACTCGACTCGATGGGGATGAGCTCCCTTAAATGTCCTGCATTAAAAATGATGGGGGGTGGGGGGACGGACGAGAGGGTGTCCCGGAAGACAAAGAACTGAAGACCCAGCCCGGAGGGGAAACCTCGTTTACTTAATAGAAAAAGGCAATAGAGGCATAATTAAAACAATCTCGCCATCCGCCCCGCCCCGTTTCTGACAACGATTAATTCATTTTGATTCTCGGGTGTCCGACATCGCCCCCGTAGAAGAGGTCAAGGAAACAATGAGATGACCAGCAGGTAGCGAAATGGGGACCACCTCGTGGGTGGCTGGGGGGGTAATGTCCCCCAGGCCCGGCACTTTCCCTCCACTCCAGGCCTCCAGTTAGATAGGAAGCTTTCCAAGAACAAGCCACTTCCCACGTGGGTAGGTGGGGGTGGGCTCACCTGCAGGCGCATACCTGACGTCGACTTTAAAGGGTTTGCCTTCCCTTCCCCAACCAATCTCTGGTCCATTGTTGAGTTTCCAAGAGGAATGCCTCGGGGAGCGGGTGTCGCCCCCACCCGCGGACTCGCGGTTTGTGGGGCCCATCCGGCAAGTCCCCAGCTCCCCAGGGTTGGGTGTGCGGGCTCCAGTTCGGTAGGAGCACGTGGTGGCGCCCGCCTCTTCGTGCGGGAGAGCCTGGGGACCTCTAAAGTCGACCCATCCCATTCCTCTTCCCCTTCCTGGTGGGCACGAGGAGCTGCTAGAAGGGACGGGGAGGGCAGGCGCTTCCTGAAGCCCCCCTCTCTCGGATGAAGGGGGGAGGCAGTCGGGGGGGGGACACGCAGCGTCCGAGAAGTCGGAAAGCCCCCCTCATCCCTCACGGGTCCTGTGGACCGACCGAGATTATGAACTGTAGCCTCCGTCCTCGGGCAAGGGCCCATGGGTGCCCAAGGTATCGGGGCAGTCTCGTCCCCGCCCGACTTTGGGAGGGGTCCCAGGGAGGGAAGGAAGGGGAAATGGGGGGGGAACAGCCTCTCACCCCGGGGTGCCCTGGCCAGTCTGGCGCGGTTCTCGGGGGCTCCCCTGGGGCAGACCCCGCGCCTCCCCCCACCCCTACCCCGGACTGGGCTTGTGTCACTCAGCCCTCCCCGGCCCGACGGCGGCCTGGGCGAAAGCTGCTCCTGCCGCTTCCCCAGCCTCGGCGGGGCCTGCCGGGTCCTGCTCTTGATCTTTGGGGTATTGTTCTGCAGCCAGAAGCCTTCGCATCCTTTACCTAGGAATCTGGGAGGGAACGGGGGTGGGGGGAGGCCGCGGGGGCCCGGGCGGGGAGTCGGGGAGGGGGCGTCGCTCCAAGTCATGCAAATCTTGGCTTAAGGAAGTGCCGGGGGAAGGGAGCGACCCTATTCGGTAGTCGCGACCCCGCCCCCCCATCGCGCGTGGGCAGAGCTGGGCTGGGGGCCTGGCTGATCCCCCGCGCCGCAGTGGGCTGTGGAGTGCCTACGTGGGAGCGGGCCGGGCCCGGCCAGACCCGGCTCGGTCCGGCCCGGCCCCGGGAGCGGCGAGCGGCGAGCGGCGAGCGCGCGCTGCTATCGCTTTAATTGAGGCTCGGGCTCCGCTCATTAAGAGGCAGCGCCGCGCATTCCGCGCATTCCAGCCGGTGCCTCCGCTCCCCAGGCCACGTGGTCCTCTTATCACCGCCGCCTACCGTAATGCCTGCAAGAGGCGCGCCTAGGCCGGGACGCGATGGGACGCGACGGCACCGGCCCGGACGCCTCCCTCCCTGGGAGGGAGAAAAAAGGAGCGGCCGTCTGGGCTCCGCTCGGTACGGCGCACCCCACCTCGGAGGGCTTCTCCAAAGCCCCCGAGTGTGGGGGGTAGAGTTTGCACTGAAGGCTACAGTAATGATACCAGTGTTAACAACCGACGGGTCATTCTGGAGTGTTTTTTGATTGTAAAGTGCCTTCCCCATCCTAGCGCCGCAAGAGCCTCAGTGGGCTCGGGGAAGTCGACGTGAAGCGAATTCCCCGGGGCGGCACAGCTGGTTAAGGGTCCCAGGCCAGGTCTCTTGGGCCTCGGGCCCAGCACCCCAAAGATGATTCTGCTCGACATTCACTGAACACATTGGGGTGTGCAAAGCGCCTTCCCCTAAGACTTCGTAGAGAGACCGCAGCAGGTAAGCCCTCCAAAGTGTGATGCCCATTTTACGCAGCCTAGACACTGGGCACCTGACACCTGGGAAGGACCTTTCAGCCGGGAGCGTCTCAGGAATGGCACCTCCTCCGGGCCATTTTCCCAGGCAGGTTTTTAACTCTTCGCAGGGAGTGCTTACCCAAAGTGAACATAAATAAAGTAAGAGCCTGGCTCTCCCCAGAGTTTGAAATCTGGAGTCTCCCTAGGGCTTAGGGGGCTGAAGGTTGACTTTGCCTTAATTCAACCAATCGTTTGTTACAGACCTACCGACTGCTAGGGGAGGAAATGGCAGTATCTGAATTTCTGGACCTTCGAGAACCCTACCTTTAAAAAAAAACCCAAAAAACAAAAACCACACGAATGATCTTTGCTATTGTGAATTGAACAAACACAAACATTTCTAGGTACAAAAAAGAAGGAAGACACCCCCCCACACACACACACTTCATTGTACCGAGGTCTAGAACAGTCCTCGTTTTGACCCTCTTCTGGAAGTTTCAGGATTTGGGAGAGGGGATGGATGGGTGGGGAGGGGAGATCAGATGATGAATTTATGCCATGTTTCCACCAATTTGGTAAGAGAATTCCTCTCTGTGTTTGCCTGTGGAAAACACTCTCAGGGCCTGAGGTCTAATTAACAGTGGAAGACATTCAGGTAATTTTCCCATTTAATTCCCAGCCTATAATGCCTTTTCCCTGGAGTAAGCCCTCATGAACCCCAGAAGTCTTTGGAAGAGAATTTGTATTCTTGCTCCAGACTTTCATGGTATCCTTTTATAATTAATATTTGCTCCAACATTTTTATTCCTGTCGCAGAGAACAGGAATGCCCAGTGCCAGCCCCTAAGCCTAAAGCTGGTTTGCCTGGGCTACCACCAGTAGACACCTACTGTGTGCCGGCTTGGGCTGAGTGAAAGGCAGAAGTCAGATCCTACTCTCTAGCAGCTGACTCTCTAGCTACATCCTTATGAGATATTTAGGCTAGACAGCACTGGGTCTACTTAGGCTAGACAGGACTGGGGCGAGGCGTGGGGATATGGATGCCTCCTGCAGAAAATGGGATTTGAGCCTGGAAGTTAGCAGGGATTCTGAGAGCCTGAGGTGGGGCCCTGAGCCTTCTCTCCAGGGGGATCAGTTGTTTCCCCACTGGGCCAAGCTGAAGGGGGCTTCCTGCCAGATGTGGAGTGGGGGCCCCAAGTGCTTGCCCTGACTCGGGCTCTTCTCCATCTTCCAGTCGTGGTCCCAGTTGCCTCCTGGAAAGGCGGGGGTTAATCACTGATAATGTGTAGGGCCCCTCCATCTCTAGAACACTCACCTCCTTGCCATTCCTCAAACAGACAGTCCATCACCTGCCTCCAGCGTGGTCAGTCCTCCCTGGCCCAAAGCTCTCCCTCCTCACCTCCCCTTCTTGGCTTCTCCGGCTGCCTTCAAGTCCCAAGGACAAGTCTGCGTCCTCTAGGCAGCCCTTCCCCATCCGTCTCCCTCTGTTCATTATTTCTATTTATACTTCATAGAATTCACTGGTCTAGTTTTTTGCACATTGTCTCCCCCCCTTGGATGGTGAGCTCCTTGAGGGCAGGCAGGTGCTGGCTTTTACCTCTGTGTGTTGCTTACTCCTAAGCACTGAGAGTGGGTGTTTCGAAAGGCCAGGGCCTCCCACTGCACTCTGTTGTCCCGATGTGTATCTCACCACTGGACCCAGATGGCTTCAGAAGAGAGAGAGGCTGGTGACTGCACAGTCCTGCCTCACTTGCATGTCATGGCATCACCTCCCTGATGTCACAGTTCTCTTCAAGAATGAAGGACAAACAACGACAATTGCCAGTGCTTAATACAGTTCCTGACATGTAGAAGGCACTTAATAAATGCTGGTTGACTGACTGATTGACCCTGTGAGCTGGGTTGGACTTTAGCAGTTCTGTCCTGAGCTTCTGCTCCCGTTCTAGGCAGAGGGAGGGTTCTTTGACCCTTCTGCAAATGTGAATAGGCTGTTGAAAGGTCCCTGCCCCCCTTCCCCCTGGTGCCCCTTACTGTCCCATCTCTGGGTCATTATTGGGTCAGCCCTGTCTCTGCCCGTTTTTGTGCCTGGACTGTCCTTCATCCTCCTGTTGGCCTGCCCAACTCAAATGCTTCCTGATCCCTCTGGGAGGTCTTCCTTGGTCAGCAACAACCTTTCCCCCAGACCTCTGAAGCAGTCAGTACCTAGTGTTCTTCGTCATAATTATCTCTGTTTTTGTCTTTTGCCTCTGTCAGACTGAAAGCACCATGGGGGTAGAGATTGCATGGTCTCTAAACTTTGAATCTCATCCTGCGTTCAGCATAGGGTACGGCACGCAGTAGGAGCATAATAACTACTTGGTAGATGTTCGAAATTAGCCAAAAGTCCCCTTCTTATCACATCCAGCCCTTAACATAGTGCCTGGCACACTGCGGGCACTTAATAAATGTTTATTGACTTGACCCGAGGGCATGATTGATGGAAATGTTCCTTCTTGTGTGCCTCAGTTTCCTCTTGTCACATCAGGGACGTGATCTCAAATGTCTCTTGCGGCTGTAAGTCCTAGGAAACATTCTCTGACCCTAATGGAGCTTCCTGGTGCCTTACCTGTTCCCCACTTCAACCCCCTCTCAGAGAATGGAAGATCCTTGCTGTTTTCTTCGTGTGCCTAGTGCCAGACACACAGTAGGTGCATCGTAGCAGTCAGATTGGATTCCACCGGCTTAGATCAGCTTTGTCCCTGTTGGGAGCAGACTGTGTGGAAGGAGACAACATCCAAAGAAGAGGAGAGAGGAAGCAGTTTGTCACCAATCAGGAAGACAGACCCTAATTCAATTCAACCGAAAAAAAAAAAAAACTATTGTCAGCTATCATCGAAACATTGGAGATTCAAGGACAATAATAAAAACAGTCCCTTGCCTCTGGATTGATAGGGAGATGTCAGTAAACATAAAAAATGTAAACCAATCCATAAGCTCGTGTTGCAAAAGCAGAATGGAAGTGTGCCTGTCCTCAAAGGGGCTTACATTCTTTGGGGTGAAGAAGAGGGAGAGGAAGCTGCCGTTGGGGGAGGGGGCCCAGGATGGGCCAGGAAGTTTACGGGAAGCAGCACCCAAGTTGTGCTTTGAAGGACAGCGGGGGAGAGGGGAGCATCACAAACTTGGGGGAGGGCAAGAAGTGGAATGGGGTTGGAAGATGGAATGTGGTAGCAGGAGGTCACTTTGCTCCACTGGAAAGGATGGTGCATCAAGGGGAGATCCCTGAGCTGAGACTGGAAAGGTAGGTGGGAGAGTGTGTCAGCCTTCTGCTAGAACCAATAGGGGGCCATCGATGATTTTGGACCGAGGCTGGTTCAGGGATGGGGACGGGGGACTACTGGCTGCTTATGTTCAGCAGGGGTGGACAGGGTGCCTTGATAGTAATGGGGGGCAGCTAGGTGGTGCAGTGACTAGAGCTCTGGCCTTGGAGTCAGGAGGAGCTGAGTTCAAATCCAGCCTCAGACACATAACACTTACTAGCTGTGTGACCTCAGGCAAGTCACTTAACCTCGATCACCTCACCAAAAAGCAAAATGATAATAATATAATAATAATAATAATAATAATAATAATAATAATAATAGTAATAGGTAGTAGCTCACCTTTCTATGGCTCTTTCAGGGTTGCATTACCAGTCTTGTCTCAGTAGTTCCTTCCAGTGATTCTAGGAAAGATGTATGTGCTCTTTGTATATTGCATTCCTTGCTGTGTGACTCTGGGCAGATCACTTAACCAAGCTTTGCCTCAGTTTTCCCAACTGTAAAATGGAGATACTAATAGCTCGTAGTTCCTGGGGTTGTTGTGAGGATCAAATGAAATGATATTTGTAAAATGCCTAGCATGGTACCTAGAACCTAGCAGGTACTGTGTAAGTGCTAACTTATTATAGTGTTATGTATATTATCCATTCTAGTACTATTACAGTTATATTGGAAAGTGGAGAGACTGGAGATAGAAATCTAGATAGATAGAAGATAGAAAGGCTGATGTCATAGTCTGGTTTGTTGTATATTTGAGGAAGACTGGAGTTCCTGCCCTGAAGAAGCTGACGATCTACATGGGAAGCTAAGCCCTAACTTATGGATCACTAAGGATCTTAAAAGGTCAATGCAACAGAATCTGGGTGACCGGGTATAGTCATAGGTGATGGGGATGATGTTGAAGGCACTGAGGAGGGACAATGGTCAGGGAAGGTTCCATGGAGGTGGAGGAAGTGCCAATGTACCTGACCTTGAGGGATTGTTAGGATTTGGGTCTGTGGAGAGGACGAAGCTGGTTTGGGCGTCATGTGCTCAAGGGGGTGGGAACAAAAATAGTCCAGTCTAGACTTTTTCTTGTAATGGGCTTATCAGGGGAGTATTAAATGCTTGTTAATTGACTGGCCTTCAGCCCATTGGGGTTCCTTTTCCTCTGCCACCAAAATGCTGAGAAAGCAGCAGGTGCCATTAACAGTGGGCAGAAGCCCACAGAAATGCTCATGCCTCCCTGTGGCCCCAGTCAGACAATAGAGGATGTGAGAGTGGACCCTCCCTATGTGAGAGATGGGGGCTGGGGGCAGCTAGGTGGCACAATGGATAGAGCACCAGCCCTGAATTCAGGAGTACCTGAGTTCAAATCCAGCCTCAGACATATAACACTTACTAGCTGTGTGATCCTGGGCAAGTCACTTAACCCAAGTGCCTAGCCAAAAAAAAAAAAAGAGAGAGAGAGAGAGACAGATGGGGGCTGTGTGTGTTTACCCCAGTGGCCAAGGGGAGGTTGTGGACAGCATTCCTGAACTCCAGCCTTCTGGGTGGAGTAATAAGGCTGGGATTTTCTACGCACCATGATCCAAGAACTTGGTCTTCCAGCCAGGGGAGGGAGGTTTCCAGAGAGAAAGGTTGCTCCAGAGCATGGTCCCTGCCCATGCTGGTGCCTCTGTCTTCTCAGTATATGTCTTGTATCTGCCAGTGCACAAACATATTCTCTTACCCATTAGAATATAAGGGACCATTTTCATTTTTTCTTTGTGTCAGCCGTGTTGAGAGCAGTGTCTGGCACCTAGCAAGTGCGTAATAAACACTTACTGGTTGATTGATTTATTAATCATCTTCCCACCTGTGGGGGCAAAGTGTTGAGCTTGGATGAAGGAGGGACCTGAGTTCAAATTCCACTTTTTTTACCCTTGTGACCATGAGATAGTTATTAAAGATCTGTAAGCCTGGGTTTTCTAGGTTGCTGTGGGGAGCAGGTGGTTATTGGGTCATAGACTTAGAACCTCGATGGACTTCCAAAACCACCCGGTCCAACCTGTTCATTTTACAGATGGGCAAACTGAGGCTTATGGAAGTAGTGAATGTCAGGGGTAGGATTCAAACCATGGACTCTTCCCACTTCCCTATTCATCCTCTCTGTAATGGGGAAATAAAGGTTGCCTCTAAGGACTTCTGGCCCTCTTGAGATTCACAATGTCTAACAACCTGAATTTCTAAGTCTTTCCTTGTGATGACATTGTGGAAGCCAATAGTGTAAGTAGTATTGCCCTTATTTTACAGATAAGGAAACTGAGGCTCGGAGATTAGCAAAGGACTGCCTAGGGTTAGGAAGAGCTGGAGCCAGACCTTGAAGGGGTGGGGCTCCAGACTTCACCCAGCTCCAGGTCTCTCCCCTCCCCAGGTCCAGCCACCCACCCACCCACCACCCCTCAAGGGATGGGAGAAGCTGTTTTGGAAAGTAGAGATAAAAGATAGGGGCAAAGAAGTCAAAGTAACACCCCCTGCTTCAGTGAGGAGGAAAGAGAGGCTGCTGAGTCTGAGGAGGAGGGAGGGGATCAGAGACCTTGGCTCCCTGGCTCCTCCCCTCACTGCCCCCCACGCCGGGAAAGGCTTGTCAATGCTGAACCACCTCCAGGTCCCCACCTTTTAACTACTCTGCATCTGAGGCAACCACGTCTTTCCCCATCTGATAGTCCTGTATTCTCTCTTGCCCCTTTTGGAAATCCAGAGTGTGCTCAAAGTCTGAAGACCTGGGCTCCATTCCCCCTAGTTCAGATGCCTGTGGTCTATGAGCCTCAGTTTCCTCATTTGCTCAATGTCTGTGGAGTACCTTTGACATCCTGACAAGGCGGGTATAAGGTGTCATGTTTAGAGCACGAGACGTGGTCAGGAAGACCTAAGTCCAAATCCAGCCTCTCTCTCTCTGTGTGACCCTGGGTAAGTCACTTAACCTCTGTCTGCCTCAGTTTCCTCATCTATGAAGTGGGCATCATAACAGCACCCAGCTCTCAGGGTTGTTGTGAGGGTAAAATGAGATAATATCGTAAAGTATGTGGCATATAATATTATGTAAATATTATAAATATTTATATAAATATTAACTATTATTATTATCTCAACTCAATCACTTCCTAGGTGTGTGACAGCCCAAGTCATGAAATCATAGGTTCAAACCTGAAAGTTGACCTTGGCAGCCATTGAGTACGAGCCTTTCATTTCACGGAGAGGGATACTGAGGCCCAGAGGCATTGAGTGTCATGCTCATGGCCTCACAAGAAGGAAATGTATGAGCTGGTATTTGAACTTATCAATCAATCAGTCAATCAATCAATGTTTATTAGGTGGTTGCTGTGTTCCGGGCACTGCGCTGAGCATGGCTCTGACTCTGCCCCCCTCTGTAAAATGGGGATGATAGCGTCTACCTCACGGAGTATTTGTGAGACCCAAATGAGATAGTCCATTTAAAGTGCTTCTATATCAATATTAGATCTTATTCTCATTGCTAAAATGAGCATGACTAACACTGTCTTCCTACCTTTTTTCCCTTCACCCGGTGCCTTAAGCCATCGAGGGCCCCCATGAGGCCCCCCAAGCATTCCTCTGTCTATTAGGGGCCCAGGGCTAAAAGAGGATGCTGACCTCTGGGGGAGTGGGGTATTTTCTCCTCTCAAAAGCTACCTTTGTTTAAGAGATCAAAGCTTCTCAGAAGGGTCTGTGTATCCATTCAGTCCTTAAAAATGTAACATTGAACAGAGAAATCCTCCAGCGTGGGATGCTTGGGGGCATTTAGAGGGGTCCGGTTCTAAAGGGATTTGTGGAAAGCCACGATGAAGGGGGCTATTCTCCCAGGAAGGTTTCTCTTGGGGAAATAGAAAGTCATCCTCAGACAGGAGAGAGCTGGTCTAGGTTGTGGCCTGGGAAAGAAAATGACAAAGCTGCAGCTGTGGGGGTGAAGGGCGGGGAGGTTGTCCGCAGGAGATCCTGGGGCTTCCTTACCGTGCCTACTAACCGGGTTTGTAGACACGTGTGGTCCTGGAAACACCTGTGCCCACAGATGAGTGGTGTCAGGCCAGCCTCCAGGCATTCTTCTGGCTTGCTATTTGGTAAGTTTCAGGGAGGTAATGGCTCCTTCTGTAAAATGGGTACAAGAATCCCTGCATGCCATACTTCGTGGGCTTATTCTAAGGGACGTGCTTGGTAAAGTTCCTATAACAAACCCAGTTGACATTTGTAAAGCTAGCAGGGCAGTTAGAGACATCTCATTGGAGCCTCTCGAGATTCAAGAACTTGGAGGCATTATTATCTCTTTTTTTTACTGAGGAGGAAACTGAGGCTCAGAGAGCCTCTAATGTCCTGGTCGTGCAGCTGGGAAGGAGCAGGGGGGCATCTGAACTCTAGTGATCCTCCTGTTTCTCTTGTGTGTGGTGCATTTCCAGGTGCTGGCTCAGGTAGAATTGCTCTACTTTGGAGAAACTGGCTCCAGCTCTTTTTGGGGGTGGCATCAGCCTAGGAAGCAGGTCAAGCCACCCCGTGTCGCCCCCTGGCCTCCCCCACTCTTTCTTGCTCACCACCTGCCTCTTGAGGGGAGTCACCTTGAGCTCCCAAGGACCCTCAGGGTCCATGACTGGTTACCTGAGCTGTCAGGCTGTCAAGTTGGGCTGATGAGGTAATGGTCATGGGCTAGAATCTTGGGATGGATTGGTTTCCCTTTCGACAGAAGACTCCATCCCCCTTAACCTTGGCCAGCCAGTAATATGGTAACAAGGATGACAGTGGGGATCAGAAGAGCCCCTGGCTGGACCTTCTCCTGCCCCTCCATCTTCACTGCAGAAACAGCATCCCCCAGGGCTGGCCACATGGCATGACCTCTGCCTGCTAAGGGCAGCTCAATGATGAACCCAAAGCTGAGAGTGTCCGTGATGGCAGCTGATAACAAGGCAGCACTGGGTGGGAGCAGGAGCCCTAGACTTAGGATCAGAAGGGAGCTGGATTAGAATCCTACCTCCAGCTCTGTGACCTTGGGCAAGTCATTTAACCGCTGTCTGCCTCAGTTTCCTCATCTGTAAGATAGGAATTATAATGGCCCCTCCACCCAGGGTTATTGTGAGGACCCAATGAGAGAATGAGACCTTTCCCCATTGCCCCAGCTGTTAGTGCCTCTCCCCCTTCCCTCTCTCCCCCCCCCATTTTGTATATGACAGTCTATCTTCAGGACTGTTTTCCCCAGTAGAATATAAACTCTTTGAGGTTGGGCACTGTTTCATTTTCATCTTTGTCACCATCTCCTTGCATGGTGCCCAGCTTAAGAAATGCTATTATTCAATCCGTAACGCCTGTAAAGTGCTGTGCAACTTTTAAAGTACTGTGTGAATGTCAGTGATTATCAGCCCATCGATCCTTGCACAGACTGGTGTGCAACAGCCGAGAAAACGTATGTAAAAGTATTTCAAGAACTTTAGAGCAATCCATTAATCAATCAACATTTATTAAGCACCTGCTGGCTACCAGGAGCTATGCTAAACTTTGGGGATAGAAAAAGAGTGAAAGACAAGTCCTGCCCTCAAGGAGCTTGCAATCTAATGGAAGAGTCCACATACAAAGTTAGACAAGGCAATCTATGCACAGGAGATACACATACTACAACTCAAGCTGCCTGCAGGATAAATAGGAAATAATTAACAGAGGAAGAAGGCACTGGAGCTCTAAGAGGCTGGGAAAGGCTTCTTGTAGAAGATGGGGTTTTAGTTGGTCTTAAAAGAAGCCAGAGAGGTCAGTAGGCAGAGGGTGCAGGCATGGGGACCAGCCAGAGACAGTGCCCAGAACCAAGAGATGGAGGGTCTAATAAAGTCAGCCACTGTTGTGATGGTGGTTATTATTTCATTGTTATCATCACCTCAGTTTACAAATGAGGGAACCAAGGCCCAGACAGGGTGAATTTAATTTTTATTTTATTTTTTTTTGTGAGTTAACTGGGGTTAAGTGACTTGCCCAGGGTCACACAGCTGGTACGTGTTATGTGTCTGAGGCCGGATTTGAACTCGGGTCCTCCTGACTCCAGGACCAGTGCTCTATCCACTGCACCACCTAGCTGCCCCCAGACAGGGTAACTTTAAAGACCTGGGGACAATAGTCCATCCACTGGGCCTGTCCGTGATTGCATGGTATATAACCATCAGAGATAAGATTTCCTGAATCCCAGAACCTCAGAGTTGGAAGGGACCCTCAGAGGCACCCGGGCCCACCCAAGATTCCATTCTGCCGCATCCCAGAAAACATGGCCAGCCTCTGCTCAAAGACCTTCAGGGATAGGGAACTTACTACCTTCCAAAGCAGCCCATTTCCACTGTGGGATGACTTCTACAGTTAGGAGGCTTTTTCTGATCTCAGGCTTAAAGTTACTTCTTTGAAACATCACTCTGGAAGCCTGCAGAATCGGGTGAGGGCCTGTTTGAAGACTTAATGAATCTCCCCTAACTCTTCCTGTGTCCAGGCTCAACACCCATAGTTCCTTTAAAGGATTCTCACATGACATGATCTTGGAACCCTTCCACATCCTGGAGCCGCCCCCGTACACACACACTCTTCCCGCTTTGTCCACGTCACACAGAAGTGGTCGCGATTGTCCTGAATCTAGCCGGCATAGACCAACATTTCTTTGGGCCTGTACCTGCCCCAGGTGCCATTAGCTTTTGGGGATATACCATGTTACCTTTTCGTGTGATAAGAAAATGGAAGTTCAGAGAAGCCAATGGCTTTTCCCTAGGACACGTAGCCCTATAGGGCAACCTTTTCTTTATCTGTTTGGGAGGACAAAAGGCCACACCTCCCCTGGCTCTGCTCAGGACACCTGGCCACTCTTCCCACATCAGCTCCTCCTCGGCTGTTCTATTTCAGACCGTGCTTGGGCTTGGGGCTGGGGGTTAGGGA
This sequence comes from Phascolarctos cinereus, assembly GCF_003287225.1. Taxonomy (NCBI): domain Eukaryota; kingdom Metazoa; phylum Chordata; class Mammalia; order Diprotodontia; family Phascolarctidae; genus Phascolarctos; species Phascolarctos cinereus. Next base: position 259,906,387 of record NW_027556402.1, on the reverse strand, counting down.
AGATGTGGTGTCTGGTTGGGTGGGTTTTTTTTCTTCTTGTGGCTTAACTGCCTCATCTTTGGCCACAGGCATGGGCAGATATTGTGCCCACTTCCTTTCCTCTTTTGTCTTTCTTCTGTGACTCATTCTAGGCACAGATGCCCTGCTCGTCACATGTCCTTGGTATTCTGTAGTGCCTTTGTAACTTCTCTTCCCACTGTGATTTAGGGTCCTGTGACTTTTAGGGCTGTATTTGTACCAGACCACTGGGAATGTCCTGGCAGAGCTGCCCCCAACAAAATCATTCATTCATCATTTTCTGAGCACCAGCCACAGTACAGGGATACAAAATTAGGTGGGATGTGGTCCCTGCCCTCAAGAAGTTTACAGTCTGGGGGCAGCTAGGTGGCACGCAGAGGATAGAACACCGGCCCTGAAGTCAAGAGGACCCGAGTTCAAATCCGGCCTCCGACCAAACACTTGACACTTACTAGCTGTGTGACCCTGGGCAAGTCACTTAGCCCCAATTGCCCTTAAAAAAAAAAGTTTACAGTCTGGTTTGACATAGAAAGACATCAAGGAAAGGCAAGTGTAACCAGTGCTGTGAGAGAAGAGTACCAGTAGGATAAAGCTGGTGCCATCTGAGGATCTCTCTGGTCTCCATTTCCTGGAGCCCCAGAGTGCCCCTCCATCACCTTTATTTGTCCCTACTGGGTCTTAGAGGGACAAAGGAAAGAAGACCAACACATCAGAAGAAGACCCCTTCCTTTTATTTCTAGAGGAAAAATCCTTAGAGCACCTTCCTAATTGCTCTGGAGGATGGAACTCAATGGGAGCCTGTAGATGTCTTGAGCAGTACTGACTTTTCACAGGTCTTCCTCTGTCCCCTGGGCATCTCTGTCCTTGTTCATCTGTGCCCTATCCCTGCCTCCCACCTCTGCCTCAGGTCATAGTGGGGACACACAGCCCCAAGACAAGGGAGCTAGTGATGAGAGCAAAGGAGAGATCCTTGAGAAATCGGAGGGAGAGAACACGTTCCCGCCTCTACACCTTTCTCTCCTCCTTCAATGCTGTCACCACCCATCTCCTCCATCTGTAAGAATGGACATGCTTCCCTTCTCTTTTCATTCCTAAGATCGAAAAGGCATTACAGAAACACATAGAAGTTCTCCCTCCTCCATGATCCCTGATGATGACGGGGTTGAGAGGGGACGCATATATCATCTCCCCATGTTTTAATGTAAACAATTTATCCTTGTTTAGTCCTTTATTCATTCTTGTTAACACTTTCCATATTTCTCAACTCCTGTGTCAACTCTAAAGTTTCTGCCCAGCTCTGGTCTTTTCATTAAGAATGCTTGCAAGACCTCTAGTTCGTTAAAAATCCATTTTTTCCCATGTATGATTATACTCAGTCTTGCTGGGTACGTTATTCTTGGTGGTAAGCCCATAGCCTTTGCGTTTTGGAATGTGGTGCTCCCAGATCTCTGCTCCTCCATAGTAATAGCTGCTAAATCGTGTGTGATCCTGCTTCGGCATTTGAATTACTTCTTTCTAGCTGTTGGCAGTTTTTTTTCTTTCACTTGGCAGCTCTTGATTCTGGCCATAATGTTCCTGGGAATTTTCATTTTGGGGGTTTCTTTCAGGAGGTAACCAATGGATTCTATTTCCACTTTGCGCTCTGTTTCTTAGAGATCGGAACACTTTTCTTTTAAGATCTCTTGAAATGGGATGTCTAGGTTCTTTTTTGGGGGAGGGTCAGCTTTCGGATCATCCGATGATTCTTCATTTTCTTGTCCTTGGTCTGTTATTTTGCCTGTAAGATGCCTTGTGTTTTTCTTCAGTCTTCCGACTTGGTTTTTAACGTCTTTTGTTGCCTCGTGATTAATGGGTTTCTGTTTCAATCCATTCTAATTTTCAGGGACTTTGTTAGTTGGACATGGTTCTGTGCCTCTTTAGCTGAGCTGTTCATCTCCTTTCCTATTCTTTCTTCCATGAATCTTATTTCTTTTCTCATTTTTTCCTCTAGCACTCTCGCTTCTTTTATTAAATTTAAAAAACTTCCTAAAATTTTTTTAAAACCTCTTTCTTCCAGGAATTCCAGTTCTAGGTCCCCTCCTCAGTCCGTCCTGACCCTGTGACCTAGAACTGGGTTGGGGATGACCCAGAGGCTGCAGTTGGTTGTCCTGGTGCCATCCTCTTCCTGCTCCTGACCAGCCTCCCGTCCCTGCCCCCACCTGGGCATCCCCAGTTCTCCCTGTCTGTCTCTACAGCCCCACGTGGCCTGCAGAGATGACTCACCGTGATCTTTTCTTGGTTTCGCTGTCAGGATTTGGTGCATTTCCTAGATCTCTTGGGAGGACTGTTGTGGAGAGGAGCCTGCCAGTATTCCTATCTGCTCCTCTGCCATCTTGGCTCTGCCTCCTTCACAGTGGTCTTGGTTGCTTCCCAGGATGATGCCGAGAGCCTGGGCTGGAAGCACTGCTGTTCGTGGGGCTCTTGGGCTCAGGGCTCTGGGCTGTGAGGGGACGTGGAGGTCAAGGAAGTGCTGGGGGTGGTTCTTGCTGCCTGCCGACTCTCCCTCAGGGTGCCTAGCTAGCCTGGCTTGCCTCCTCTTTGGATGGCAGTCCTTTTCCTTAGGAGTTGCTTCCCTGGATAGTGGTAGTAGGGACTTTTCTGGAAGCAGGACAACAGGTCTGGAGGGTGCTGCCACTCCCAGGGCTCTTATTGGAAGCAGATGGACAAGCCTCAGCCATGGATCACTCCCAGCATTCATGCCGCTGAATGAAGGTGAAGAAAATCACGCCACTGTGCTGGCTGGGTCCGCTCCAAATGTATGTTACACAGCCCCAAAATGGGCCCTCAATGATGCTAGGCAGTCCTACTATACCTCCCTCATCAACTCGCTGTCTCCAAAGTGGCTCTTCCAAACCTTCTCAGTCACTAAAGTGATTTTCCTAAAGCATGGATCTGACCGTGTCACTCAGGAAGCTCCAGGATCCTCCAGGATCAAATACAAAAAGTTCAGTTTATAACCCAGCCCCCTCCTGCCTTTTCAGTCTTCTTGCACCCTGATTCTTCTGTGTGTTCTTCATTCCAGTGACCGCAGCCACCTGGCTGTTCCGCAAGCAAGATCTCCACCTTTCAGCTCTGGGCATTCTCTGCAGCTGTCCCCCATGCCTGGAATGCTTTTCCTTGTCCTCTTGGCCTATCGGCTTCCCTGGTTTCCTTCAAGTCCCAACTAAAATCCCACCTTCTACAAGAAATCTTCACCACCTTTCCCTGCGTTCATTATTTCCCATTTGTCCTGTATGTAGCTTGCTTTGTGTAATTGTTTGCACGTTGTTTCCCCCATTAGATTGTGAGCCGCTTGAGGGCAGGGACTATCTTTTGCCTTTTTTTGTATCCCCAGTTCTTAGCACACGATATGCCGGGCACATAGTAGGCACTTAATAGTGTTCCTTGATTGATATGGGAATGATCTCTGAGCCCTTTACCATCCTGGTTATTCTCCTGTAGAAACCCTCCAGCTCATCAGTGTTCTTCATAAGATGTGGATCTTAGGACTGAAGCCCACACCCTAGTTGGGTTCTAGAGCACTAAAGAGTGCTTGAGAGTAGGGTAGAGTGACAGAAGGCCTGTTACCTCCTTCATTTTGCAGGCTTTACTTTTATTAATGGAACCTAACACCTCACTAACTTTCTCAACTTCCATATCAAAATACAGCCTTATCTTGAGCTTTTGGTCCACTGTAGCCCCAAGTTTGCCATTGTTTTTTTTTTTTTTGATGAACTGCTATGCACCCACACATCCACCATTTTGTATCTGTGAAATCGATATATTTGAACTCTGGTGTAGACCCTCCATTTATCCCTGTTACGGACTGTCTTCATTGAATCAAGTCAACATTCTGGCCCACCAAAATCATTGTACATGGCATTCAACATGTAAGCAGGCCCTGAGCTCTTTGGGTCATCTTCAAATAAGCCTGGGATCTATAGCCTAGTGCTTCTGGATGCTGTATTCCAATGTTACTGTTTAAGAGGCTGTCAAAAGGGTGCCAGGGACCACTTAGGGGGTGATGTTCTTGGGTAAAAGGGACCTGACTTTGGCAACTGATTGCCTGTGGGGGAATGGGGCAGAGGGAGGATTCACAATGTATTCTAAGGCTGCCTTCCTGAGTCTTCAAGAAAGGGTACCATTGAAAGAACTGGGGATATCAGGAAGGGAGAGGAAGCTGGGGTTTGACTCACAGTTTTGTTTGAAAATAACTTTCATGTAAATGTAGCTGTCAAATTCATCATTTTAAAATATTCTTCCTCTTCCTTCTCCTTTTCTTCCCATTCTTCTCTTTCAACCTAGTATCTCTCTCAAGCACCCACAAATTCTGTCTTTTTCTTTTCATATGGATGCTTTGACATGTGCAGATGACAAGTCCCAAGCTGACTTTTTTTTCCAATTGTTCAGGTAGAAGGGTAAATGGAGGTGGCCAAAAATAAGCAATTAGAAATGGCATTGCAGCATCTGAATAGTCTAAACCATCATCTTGGAAAGTCTTTAGACTCTGGGCTAGTCTTGTCCTGGAAACCTCAAGACTGGGCTGGTCCCATCTTGGGAAGCAAGTCATCAGTTTCTGCCACAAGAGCCAGAGTATAGAAGATGTTCTATGAATCAAGTATCCTACCCAATGTGAATCAAGCATGGGACAGCTATTTATCCTATCTGGGGCAGTTGCTGCCTTCCATTCCAGGTCCCTTTGGGTTTGTATCTCCTTCTGTAAGTTCTTGCTTGACTTTAACCCTCTTGCAATAATTAGTGGATTTCAGGCTCTGTGATCTTCTCCAGGTCTGATTAAATAGGAAGACGTTTATGCGGAGAATGATGAAGCATAGTATTTAGTAGGGCAGAATACAAATGTTCAGTGGGGTCTCAAGAAATAAGGGAAGGTTTTGCTGGAATGCTATGTGGGCTTTGAAGGGTGAGAATGTGCACAGACAGAGGAGATGGGGAAGAGCCACGAGCCTCCTTGGATTTTATGAGTTGTGAGTGATATTCTTAGTCATCGTGATAAAATGCTCTAGAAGGTGATTATTCTACGGCATTAGCATTCTGTCTCCCAGCTCCTTTGATTGTGGGTCTTGCTGTTCCCCTTTCTGAACTAGCTCTATTGAAGGCTCAGTTTCATTGCTGTTTCCTACCTTAAGCCTTTTCCGACTTCCTCCTCGACTGTTCGAATTTCATCCCCCCCCTCAAAACTACTGTGTGTACAGTTTGTATTCCCTTCTTTGTGTATGTCTTATGTTCCTCAGTAGAATGTCAGATTCTTGAGGGCAGAACCTGTTTCCTTTACATCTTTGCATAGTAACTTGCCCTGTGCCCTGTACATAGTGAGTACTTTGTGTTTTTAAAACTCTAACAGTGTTTAAGGCATTATAGCTCTAACTTGCCCCTGGAAAAATCCCAGAATTTTTTATTTTAGTAAATTAGCATTATCTTCCCCCTCCCCCAGAACGTTGACTTAAGATTAAAACCAAACCGAACAAAACAACCAAAAAATCTGTCCTCAAATCAAAATGAGAGCGAGGCTGTTTAAGGTACTTTTCAAAATTAGAAAAATCAGCCTGCTCCACCATGGAAGAACCCTTGGTTAGCACATTTGGTGGACTCTGATTAAGGGGAAGTCTGTGCTGGGGGAATTTGCAGCACGAGGGGCTTTGATTGCCTGTCAGACAAGCTCAGAGCCTCAGCCTGTAATTTGGCCCTGAGTGATCAAGCTCAGTTAATGTGATAAACCCACCCGCCTCCAGTTGTTAGCAGACCAAAGGGGAAGCCATGATTAAAGCCAGCCGAGGCTCCATAGGTTGGTGGTGCAGATGAAGTTCAAAGACTCAAAGCTGTGGAAGAGTAGGCACGTTCCTGCCCCCAATGGAAACTGGGAAAGGAAAGCCGAGAGGCCATTTATTTGTTCTGTGGATTGTGAGGGGTGTGTATGGTTCTAAAGATGCTTTTATGTTGACTTCAGATCTCCGTGTAGCAGAACCATTGCTTGGCCCAAGCGGCTGGAGCATTGTACCCACTCTCTTCCTACTTCTCTTTAGGTTTTGGACCCGGGTAGGTGCTGTAGGACTGATTCAGTCCTGAAGAAACCTGGCTTCTACAGGAAAGGGGGTAGGACTCCTTTTCTGATATTCTTTAGATCATTACACTCTATCCCTGCTGTGTCATTATATCAGATTTATTTACTGCTTAACTTAGTGCTTAATCCTATGCAAAAAGGGAAGGAGAAGATACTTGATGAGTCAAGTATGGGACAGCTATTTATTTTCTACACACAAAAGCAATGCTGAAAGACACAAAAGATTCACAGCGTGTACTGATAAAACTTGAGCAATGAGTAACATAATTTATAACTGCTGCTGTAGTCTGCTAAGAGATTGAGGCATCAATATTAGAACATGAAGCAGTTTGTGGGACTGTAGAATAGACATTCCACATTTTGTCTTGTCTCTGCAGCATTCAAGCTACTCCTGGTCAATGCCTTCATCCATATAGGCCAGAGATGAGTCCCATTCCACTGCCAGGGGTCATTTTAATCTCCAGTCAATGCACTCAGGCCCTTTGGAACTCAAGCCCACCTCCGAATCGACACATCCATCTTGAAAACAATGTTAAGTCACCTACTTGGAAAAGAGAGCACAGAATGGAAAAGGCAATCAGGGACCCAGGGGAAAGTTCACCTAGAATGTCCTTGTTCTGTCTGCCATGTGGGAGCAGTCACCGTCTGGCCAGAGTAGGGGGAAAGAGCATCTCCCCTTCCTTATAGAAAGTCCATTGAAAGAGCCAACTTGCCCCTGTGGAAGAGTGGAAGAAGGAAAGCTCCAGGGGCGGACTCATCTCCCTTTTCAAGTTCCATTGAGTCACCTGCTCTTCCTGCTCAGTGACCAGTGAGGGGATGCTTGGTCCTCTCAAAGGCATAAGAGTAGTGAGTCACACATGATCAGCAGGGAGCAGCTGGGAGTTCATCGTCCTCAAAGTGCCCACCGCCCAGACACTCAGCCAGCATGAACATGAGGCAGGAATCAGGAAGGATAGTTTGTCTTTTTTAAACCCTATATAAAAGCCGTATAAAATAGAGACATTAACAGCAGCTACCTCACAGCATCTACCATACACACACACACACATGCACGCACACGAACATGAACATATAGATTATATTTTATATATAATTCATTTGAGCATCACAACAACCCTAGAAGATAGATGCTATATGTGTGTGTGTGTGTATGTAATATACATATATGTGTATATGTGGATGTGTATATATAGATCTATATATTTATGTCATCTATATCTATAACTTTGTAAACCTTAAAATGTTTATAAAAGGTAAGATTGTGGAGAGCAGAAATTTTTTAATTTTAGTCTTTTGCAATATCTCCATGGATGGGACCAATGCTAAAGATCTTATAGGTCAAAAAAAATTTTTTTCTTTTTAATGAAAGCTAGGCATCTTGGGAAATGTAGCCCCCTCCCCGTCTTTCTTAGCCTAGGAGAAGATGGCGGATTCCTACAGTGCTCTCGTCTTTGGGGCAGGGGCAGCTGAGCAAGGGAGGTAGCACAGAGTTTCAGCCAGGGGGCAGCGTGATGGTATTTGGCATGCTGCCATGAGCCCCAGTGACCAGACCAGGAAGCAAGCCCCACGCTTGGTGAATGGCTCCTGTCAGTGACCCCCTCCCCTCAGGGAGCAGAAAGAGTGCTTCTGTCATGAGGTGGGGAGTGTCTTCATCCTTGATCTGGAATTGTGGTTAGCACTGCATTGTCCAGAGGTCTGAAGTCTTTCAAGGTTGTTGTCATTGCACAAAATTGTATACCATGTACCTACTGGTTCTGCTCATGTCATTCTGTGTCCGTTCATGCATGTCTTTCCAGATTTCTCTAAGATTTCCCATTTCATTATTTCTTATAGAATAATAATGTTCTGTAACGTTCATATGCCACAGTGCGTTCGGCTATTCCTCAATCAATGGACAGCCCTTCAGTTTCCTGTTTCTTTGTCACCACAAAAAGAACTGCTGGAAATATTTCTGAAAACATGCCTTCCCCCCCCCCCTTCTTTGATCTCTTTGGAGTATAAACTTAGTAGTGGTATAGTTGGGCAGCTAGGTGGCACAATGGAGAGAGCGCTGGGGTTGGAGTCAGGAAGACTCATCTTCATGAGTTCAAATCCAGCCTGAGACACTTACTAGCAGTGTGACTGTGGGCAAGTCACTTCACCCTGTTTGCCCTAGTTTCCTCATCTGTAAAATGAACTGGAGAAGAAAATGACAAACCACTCTAGTCTCACTACCAAGAAAACTCTGAATGGGGTCGTGAAGAGTCTGACGCAACCGAAAAACAACACAATGACAAATGGTATAGCGGGGTCAAATGGTGTGTACAAATAGTAAATTTGGGGGCGTGTTTCCATGCTGCTTCCCATAACGGATGGACAAATTCATAGCTCTGTTGACATCAGTGTGCCTGCTCTCCCCCAGCCCCTTGGGTTGCTTCTCTTTTTATTGTGCTCCAGATAGGAATGGGCCTGGGACAAGTAGCTGTCCTGCTATTCTTTTATATGGTATTATGAAAAGTATTGCATGGTTGGGTATACGACTGCTTTCTGTAAGTACTGTTATGATATTCTTTGAACCATAATTCAATAGCTTTCACATAGAAATAATCCTGGAGTGGGTTACTATCTTATTTTATTTTATTTATAATGTTCTGTGGTCTATTGCACAGAAGGAAAAAATGATTTCTTCCTCTTCCCCTTATTCTTCTCCTTCTCTTTGTCTTCTTTCTTCTTTTTCTTCTCTTCCTTTTCCTCCCCTTCTATCACTTTTTCTCCTCCTCCTCCTCTTTATTTTCCCCCTCTTCTTTCTCCTTGTTCTTCTTTTTCTTCTTTCTCTTTTTAATGGAGTTTAAATAGAAACAGTCCTGGAACAAGTCATTCTCTTGCCATTTTTTTTGTTATAATTAATCATATTTACTATGTTAGTAGATAGCACAACTATTCTTTGGGACTAATGAGAATGTCACCTGATGGCTTTTCCCCTTGCTGGAGAAATCCATCGAATCTCTCATGTAGAGGAATTATTTTTTATATGTGTACTGTTTTCTAAGTTGCCAAGATTTATAGTCCCGGAGAAGAATGAAGAAAAAACCAACTTGTTAATATGGGTAAATGTGACTTTAAAAAATGTTGCAAGGGGATCAATCCCTTTAAGAAAGGCTACCCAGCATTTCCCCCTTCTGATTTCTTTTCCTCTGGCCTTCATCTCTACCTTCCTGGATCTATTGCTAGAGCCCCACGCGGCCTCTATAGGTGTCACAACCCCTTTCTAGCCTACGTGGGGTGTCATCTACCTTGCATCACACCTCCCTGGTCCCCCAAGGACCTGTCCCTGCTACAGCTGAGGTTTCTTCGTGGTGCCATCTGACACCTTTTCAGACAGAAGAGGGAGAAGCTGTGACTTTAAGCACCTGCTGAGGGGAGGGGGCACAAGCCTTTGCTTCATCATGTAGAGCAGAGAAGCAGACACATAGATGCAGGGTAATGAAACAGAGGATCATGGAGGGATAGAATTTCAGAGTCGAAGGAGACCCGGGAAGTGATCCATTCCAGCCCTCCTTGAGATCGGGCAGGAGGCTCTGATAGCAGGAGAATGGAGGGCTTGTGAATTCAGCTTAGGATTGCTTCTGGGGCACACGAGAGATTTTGTTCCTAGGCACATGAAGTTGGCTTCTTCTAGCATCAGGTGGACAGCTCCCCACTGGAACATCACAGGAAATAGCTAGTTGAGTAGTAGGGGAGAGTTTAACTGAGAGACAAAGCTGGAATTTTTCCACAAGAACTTTTATTAGCAAACCATAGACTCCATAAGGGGACAGAAACAGATGACTTTATACAATAATCCTAATTTTAACACCAATCTGAAGACTGGCATGACCAGCACCACCTATGGGGGACCTCACCCAGTTCCTCCTCGCAGTCCTCTCTGTGTGGTAACAGGTTAGTGACTTGCCTTAGAAGTTCAGCCCCTGCTATTAATATCTCACCATCCATGAAGGAATAGATGCTAGCCAGAACTACTCAGACTTCTAGACTGGTCTGTCTTGAACCCCAGCCTTGTCTCTGAAGATGTCTGTTGGTATCCAGCAGATCTGGATTGCAGACTGACAATGAGTTATTCCTTCCCCTTGGCATCTACCTTTGCCCTTGAGCTCTCCCAGTCATTAACATCCTTGATGAAGAACTCTCCTTGATCTGTCTCCTAAAGGAGCCTCCCCTGGACTTTTCTCCACTCTTGTTGATACTAAGGCTGCCATCTTGATCCTGAGGGCTTTTGGAAGTCCTGCCCTTGACCTGACCTATTGCTCTCTCATTCCCATTATTTGTCAGAACTATTTATTATGGCAGATTCCACCCTTTGGTAAAGCTCAGCTCCTTCACCTAAGGTCCAAAACTATCAGTCTACCTGATAGCTACATGTCTTTGACCTTAGCCAATCTTCTCAGTCTCAGGACTCAGCTCAGGTGCCACATGGTACACAAGGTCCTTTCTGATGCCTCTGTTTTTAGTGCTTCTGACCCCCTTTCTGAAATTACTTCATATATGTTGTAGATGTAGGCTCTGGATTCTTTTCTTGCACTGGCCAGATGGGCTCCCAGAAGGCAGCTGATATTTCTTCCATCAGGGTTCAAAGGGATGGTGAAGGGCTGAAGGTGTCTTTTAAAGTCATTAGCTCTAAAGGTATCTCAGAGCTTGATCCAGGCCTGAGGAAGTCCTAGAAAAAAGCTGGCTAATTCAGCAACTCCTCCCTCCTGGTGACTCTATCCACAGACTCTGTAGTATAATCTGCTGTTCATTACCCAAATCTTTCTGGTAAATGGAATTTTACTTCAAGAAGCTAGGGGTTCACTAGAGACAAAGAGAGAGATGTAAAGTTTGAGAGAAAGCCTAACTTCTGCCTCGGTGTCAGGAATTTTCTTAACTGGGGGCTCAAAGCGATTATAAGTGAACTCATACCTTTCATCTAAAATAAACTCTCCAAAGCTGAATAAGAATAAGGAGGTGGAGTCATTATTTTGCCTCCTCCTTACCCTTGGTTACAAATGAACAAATTATTATAACAGGATTTTACACACATTATGTATGCATGTGTGTGTATTAATTAGTTTTGCTGAATTTTTTTAACCTCCTTTTAAAAAGTCTTTATAAGAGATGACTTTCTGGGTAGGGAGGAGGGGAGGGATACAGGGAAAACCTAAAGGATATAAAAACAAACAATATGCGTACCAATCTAATGTTTAAAAAGACATGCCAGCCAGTAGCTTGGCCCTGATAGGCACAGATGTAATCTCTGGTTGTATTTCCTGGGGTCCCTTCAGCCATGCAAGGGCTGTATGGGCAGCACATATACCATACAACTCTATGTTTTTGTGCGTGTGTGTATGTATGTAAACTTACTGGAACATGCTTCTGGGCCTCACGAGCCCAGCCTTGCCTTACCAATTCAAGCTTCAGTCTGGGCTTTCTTTTTTCTCCCCCACGTGGACCAAATGTTCCCAATCTGACATCTCGAGTGCCTGATATGCACATTCCCTCATCTGCTTACGACCACCGCCGTCTGGTTCCTGAAATACTTACCATCTTCCCCCCATGGTTCACCATGTGTTCCCAGTCCCAGAGAGCTCACAGTTGTTAATTAAGTCCTGTTTCTCCTCCCCTCCCCACTTCCCTATCTGTATGTTGACTATGCTGATTTAATCACCTTCAAAGGCTTAATTATCATTACTTAACACTCAGCGAGTGCTAACCGCGTCAGGTCCCTCTATCAGAAGTATTTCTTCCCTCTGGGTGATAGTGTTTTCTTCACTCTGTTGGGATCTCTGGAGAAACCACCCTTTTAGGCAGTGACAGATCTGCCTTCTGACTGGGAAGTGGGCCTACCCCAAGAATGGAGAAAAGGTTGATGTGGAGAAAGGCTTCATCCAGCCTTGTATTTCCCTGCTCCCTGATGCACTTACCTCATGATGCTTTTATTTTCCAGATCTTTGACTCCCGCCTTCTCTCAGTCTCCGGGATTAAGAATTAGAAGGGAACCTTGAGATTGGTAGGCCATGAGGTTCCTTTCAACTCTGAGACTATTATATTTAATTTCTAAATTTTTACACATATAAAGCGCACTCTGGAGATCGGGAGGAGGTATGAGAAATGAATTATTAATGTTGGCCACTAATATAATAAGAATGCTGATGCTATCTTAAGTTATAGACTTAATTCTGTATCAATCAAATGATCAAGCTTTATAGAGTTAGACCAAAAAAAAAAATGACTTTGAGGGAGCAAAAGGTCCTGAATCTCACAGGAAAATTTTTTTTTTCAAAGTAGGAATGAAAAGGGAATGGCATTTCCAGATCTCAAAATTATTACAAAATAATAAAATAATCATCAAAACAATTTGATGCTAGTTAAAAAATAGAAAAGAAACTGGTGGAAGGAGGTAAGCAACAATCAGATGCAACTGAACTCAGCAATTCAGTGTCAAATAAGTCCAAGTGTATAAAGTCCATGAAGAAGGATTCTTTATTTAACAAGAATTTCAGGGGAAATGGTGGAGGGGGAATGTAAAAAAAAAAATAGGTTTAGGCCAGCATCTTACTCCACATACCACTGTAAGTTCAAAATGGATGCTCAAATATCAAAGGTCATATCATTTTTAAAAATGGTGAAAATAGAGTTATCTTTTATACCAGTGGCCAGGGGGGAAATTCAAATGAACAATAATAATGATGATGATATCTAACATTTGTTATGCTCTGCTTAGATTGCCTCATGTGATCTTTACAACAGCCCGATGAAGTAAGCACTATTATTATTCCTGTCTGACACATGAGGAAACAAGTTGAAAGAAATAACATACTGAGAATCATGCAGCTATTCAGTGTCTAAGGCGAGATTTGAATCCAAATCTTCCTGAATCCAAGTTTATTGCTCTCTCCACAGTGCCACCAAAGAAGGAACAGAGACCACAAAAGACAGAAATGATTATTTCAATTGCATGAAAATGAAAAGTTCTGCATGGACAAAATCAGTGAAGCCACAATAAAGCCACTGAATGGGGGAGGGAGCAAGGGGAATCCTTTGCATCAAATATCTCTAACAAGGGCTTGTTATCCAGTATAGATGGGAAGCTCACACAAATCTATGCGACCAAGAGCCATTTCCACTAGAAATGTGATTAAAGAATATGAAAATGCCAGTCCTCAAAGGAACAATTATAGATGGTAAACAATCACAGATACAAATTATAATGTAGCCTTTATAAACTCTGGGGCCTCTTTTCCCAGCTACCACCCTCCCTAACAAGCTGAGTCCTCAGAGGGCAGCTACATTCCCTCACTTCTAAGGATACCCCCAAGAGGTTGGGGGCATTCTTTTCTAATGCTCTTGGCTCAAGATTCCATTTCACTGTGTTCTCCCCAATGTCAACTGATGGTGCTAGTGTCCCAGTATCATTTAACCAACTAATATCAATTAGCTCTTGCAAATTAACGTCTATCAAGAAGATGTGCTGAAACACAGAAGCTCGTTTTCCCCAGTGCCCAGTGGAACCACTAACATCCTTGTGAGCCTGGATCTGTATCCCTTGGAGAAAGTGAGCTCAAGCTTGCCACAGAGTACTCACTCCTTCAAGTTTGCTTCTGAGTACAGTGTAGTCGCTGGGCTCCCTACAGGCCCTTTTGGCGTCTCAGTGGGGCTGCCTCCTGCTCCTTGGGGCAGTGCCGAAATCTCACCTGGCTTTGGCATGGAGCAAACTCCGGCAGGAACCTCCATCACTGGACTTCTGCTCTTCTAAGATTTCAGAGTCAACAGGTTGTAACGATCACCAAGAGTCACCTAAAAGTGGAAAATGTCAGTAGATAAAGAACTGTGGTGCTATGTTCATGGGCCGCGTGTGGGCCTGAATGGGTAGAATCTCTTTTTTCACCCAGGGGCTTACAGTGTGTCCTTCCTCAGTCAAGCTAGGAAAGAGAGAGACTCACTTTCTGGGAATCTTTCCTAAGTATGATTACTTCTGGCTCTGCAGTTGATCAAAAACCTTTTTCTTCACACGAGAAGCAGATAACAAATGTGTTATTAAAGTGGGGAGCAGCATGTTCCTTTCTGTGTCATTATGCACTTCTGGAAGGAAGCTGACCAAACCTCCCCCAATCTGCATGTGCTTTTTGGCCAGGTCCAGATTACAGCAAGTCTGAAGTTTCCTCTCGTTTCCAGCAAATTGGCAAACACGACAAAAGATGGGGTAGGAAATATTAGAAGGGCTGTGGCAATGCAGATATGGTGGGGCCAAGTTGTTCTGACTGTTTGGGGAAGCAATTTGAAATGGTGCCAAGAAGATGGCTCAAATGTGAATCCCCTTTATCCTGTTGCTGGGCACATACCCCAGAGAGGTCAAAGATAGAGAAGTACCATACATACCAAAATATTCGTAGTGGGACTTAATGTAGTAGCAACAAACTAGAAACAAAGGCAGTGTCCAGGGACTGGAGAATGGTTAATAAGTCGTGGTCCATGAATGAATGAAAAATCACTTAGGAAGCTTTTGCTTTGTGCCAAGCACTGGAGACACAAATATCAAAGGGAAGGCAATCCTGCCTTTGCTTTATAATGTAAGCCCTCAGGGAGCTTATGTTCTAAAAGGGGGGAGACAACTGAAAAGGGGTCATAGAAGCAAGGGAGGAGCATATTGGTTAGGAATGTCATAGGGACCATAAGTGGGACCATTGGGGAGGACATTGGCATGGCATTTCTGATGGCTATTGTTGATTGGATTATGGCTCCAGAACTGGACATCAGATGAAGGGGGATGGTAAGGGAAGTGGAGATAAGCAACCCTGGGTTTGAGTGGCAGCAAAGTGACTGGTAAAATACCAGGGGAGTAAAGTGAGGCGTGGTTGGAACTAGACTGAGCAGATATAGTACGCAATGCAAAGTACTCACCAGCCAGTACTCCCAGGGTAGAGGTTCCAAGGATGAAAAGGCCACCAAGTCATGGGGTCAGCATGGCTTGAGAGGAGATGACTGGGGAGTCAAGTGACTTTACACAAATGTAATAGATTATTGTGCCCTAAGAAACAACAAATAAGAAGAGTTCACAGAAATGTGTGAAGACTGATGTGATGTAATGCAAGCTGATATAGAATGGAGTAATCCAACTTACATAGATAAAGGGAAGAATGATGTAAATCAAAGGGGGGAAAACACACCTGAACGCCATTTAGTTATAGTGACCAGACTTGACCCTGGAGATGAGTTAAGAAAATGTTGGTTGATGTTTCAGTCAACACACCTTCCTCTGATGTTTGCTACAAGTGGAGCAGAGATTTAGGTGCTGAGAGCAGTGGGATAAGGGACCATCTTTCCATGTTTCTTGACCTTCTTGGGGCTTACACTCAGTACTCAGGACACGGAGAGACTCTGAGAAGGCTCCAGTTTGGTGGTCACTTGTGTCCTACCCACCTCTTGGATGCCTCCTTGTCACTGGGCAGGTCTTCCAATTTTGCTCTGCACTGGTGGCCTCACAGAAACA
This sequence comes from Phascolarctos cinereus, assembly GCF_003287225.1. Classification (NCBI taxonomy): domain Eukaryota; kingdom Metazoa; phylum Chordata; class Mammalia; order Diprotodontia; family Phascolarctidae; genus Phascolarctos; species Phascolarctos cinereus. Next base: position 259,890,770 of record NW_027556402.1, on the reverse strand, counting down.
GGGTAGGAGAATAATCCCCCCATTCTGAAGGGCTTTCTGTCCCCTGGAGGAAGGTGGAACGAGAGCCAAAGGCCAGTGGGATCCTTCACACTGTGAATGGGGTAAGGAAACCCTAGACTCTTCTGGGCTTCCTCTTTTGCAACATTTATGAATGGACTTAGAACTTCCTCCTACCCCAGAGGTCCAAATATTGAAGTGTGCATTTTCTTTGGTTTGGGCAGTGAGAGGAAAATGAAACAGAAAATGAAAGACTAGGGTTGTCTTAACATGCTGAAAAACAGTAGACTTCAAATCAGTAGAGATCATCATTAGCTTTCTTCTATCTAGACCATGGCAATAGCTACTGGGGCTGTCTGCCTGCCTCAACTCCATCGTCCCCCAGCATAGATCTGACCACATCACCCTCTACTCAGTCAACTCTAGTGGCTCCTTGGGGCCTCCAGGATTGAATATGAAATGTTCCTACACTTGTCTGCTCTTCATGTGCCCTGTGGCCAAGTGACACGGGCATTCTTGCTGTTCTTCACTTTCCTGACTCCGGTTCCTGGGACTCTCCCCCCACATCCCCTCCTGGCTTCCCTCAAGTTCCAGCTAAAATCCCACCTTCTAGAAGCCTTCCCCCCTTTCCCCATAATGCTGGTGCCTTCCCTCTGTTGGTGATCTCCAGTGGAGCCTGGATGACTTTGTCTATGGTTGTTTGTATGTTGTTTCCCATTAGATTGTGAGCACCTTGAAGGTGGGGACTGATTTTGGCCTTTCTTTGTATCCTCAACACTTGTATGCCTGATAGGATCTTAGTAAACTGCTTGTTAACTTGACTTGACTAGAGCTGTGATCCATAAAAGACCTGAGAGGTCAGTCTGGTCTAGAGGGGAACCCAAAGTACCCAGAAGTCATGCCAAGAAGAAGGTAGTCAAGCTTGGATTGGCAAACCCAGGTCTTCCAGCTTAGATCCCAGGGTTCTTTCCACTAGACCTTCCTACCTGTTGATACACTACTCTTTCATCTGTCTCCTTTCTCTCACTATGGTCACACATGAAAGGTCCAGTGGTAATCACGTAGATTCCCAGTACATTTAGTTTTCGCATTGTTAGAAATAAAATGGACCATTTATTTAATGGTGACAGGCAGGGATACCTCAGGGCTACCACAGATGCCCTACCAATTATCAACCACCAAAGGGCGTTTCTAGGAGGAGTGTTGATGGCAGCCCACTGGAGATGGAAAATGGCCACAGCTTGAGTGGCAGAGAGCCTGAGTGACACTGATACTTTTCCTCCTCCTCCACCTCCTCCTCTTCCTCTGCTGTTGGCCTCCTCCACCACTATCCTGGCCCATCCCTATCTTCATCCCTACTGGGCCTGAGGGAGCTGTAGGGCTCTGGTGGGGCTGGCAACCACCTACTAAGCAAAGAAGCCCTGATTAGAGCAGCTGAGTGACATACACCTCTGGTGGGCAACAGGACAGGCTCAGAGCTTGCCACCTTGGCTTGCCACTGCAACCCCAGGCCCCTGGAGTGCCAGCCATCCTGAAGATGAACCCATCTGTGCGATTACCCCCAATTAGAGTGTGAGCTCCTGGAGAGCAGAACTGTCCTGCCTGTCTATGCATCCCCGATGCTTGGTATGTAGTAAGTACTTAAGAATTGCTTTTATTAATCAATTATGTATAATGCTCGGGAAGATGAGCCAGCTGTATGATAAAGGGAAGAGAGGGGAGGATAAATGAGTCGTCACATGTCCTGCCTCAGTGTCTAGCCCCACACACATGTGGTATGATGACACCACCCTCCCAGGGTAGGTCTGATGAGCAAATGAGGTACATGTAAAGCCCTTTACGTGGCTCGTGATGCCATGTGCGTGATCGTATTGTAACTGTCATTAGAGAGGATGCAGTTTTCTCAAATGTGCAGCTATAATGAAAATAACAACTGTTATTGTTATTGGAGAGGGCTACAGTTTTCCCAGCTGTATAGTTGTTATTTTGTTGGGATTGCAGGGGATACAGTTTTCCTGAGTACATAGTTTTTGTTATTATTACTTTCAATCTGGAGGCCTGGATGGAAGGTCAAGCTGAACATGTTCTTTAGTAGCCATGTTTGGTGAGAAACCTCTCGGTGGTGCTTGCAATGACAAAACCGGGCATGCATTTAGATGGGAGGTCTCACCTGGACCCGTTTGCTCCCTCTTAGGAGCATCTGAAGCTGAGTGTGTTTAGGCCAACTTACTGATTGCCTCTGACTGAAGTGACTTTCAAAGGCTGGAGTTGGATAAGTAGCAGCTACATGCTCTTGATCTTCCCCGTGGAACTTGGGGAGCTGAGAGAGAGTCATTTTTAGTCTTCCTAGTCAGTATTGAATGGCTGGTCCATGCACATGGCCACACCTTTGTGTAGGCTTTTTCACACATTCTAAAGGCAGGTACATGGAACCATAGACCAGGGCATGTGACACCCAGGGCCATTACCAGAGGGGCCTTCATTCAGCTACCACACCTGGACTTTTATGACATGAGGGGAGGCTTTGATTGCTCTATAAACAACACTGCTTTTGTAGCATCTTTCATCTGAGGATCTCTAAATACTTTCAAGCAGTAATTAAGCTTCACAACAATCCCAGGCAGCAGGCAGGTCTAATTATACCCATTTTTCAGCTGGGTCACCGGAGGCCCATTAGGATGAACAGACACTGCCTCCCTCCCCTCCCTCCCCCACCTCCTACCCCCAGCAGGGTGGGGCTGGAGAAGCCAGAAGCTGCGTTGGAATCCTCACTCCCACCGTAACTCACCTAGTTGTTCACCATTCCAAACCAGAGCTGGGAATGAACATTGAAACAGATCTGCTCAGAAACCAGGGACTAATAGAATTCTTGGGCAAAGCCTGAATGGGCCTCACTCATGGTGAGACGGCCCTGTTCTCTCATCAGAACCCAGGACCGGAGGGGGCTTTTCAAAAAAAGGGGCCTTTATGAAAATGACTTGTATGGGTGTTAGGAATGATCGAGGTGGGGGAGCAAGAAATACAAAATGAGGCTTCTCCCAGCTCCCCCCCCCAACCAGGGACTCCCTCCCCAGCTGCCAAGAGCCACAGGTATGCCGAGTTCAGGGCATGTCATCTCCCCTTGGGTTGCGAAAGGATCCCACAAAGAAGAAGACTGTCATTACAAAGAGGGCCACAGCGAAGAAAGGTTTCATTTATGCCGAAGCCGACTCTGAAGACATTTGAGGCCATCCAGGGCCTGGGGAAGCAGTTTCAGAGCTCAGAAAGGAGAATGGTACATTGAAAACATGCACTGGATTTATGGAGGACCTGGGTTTGAATCCTGGTTTATTCCTTATATGGCACTGGACACTATGGGCCCTAGCTTTCCAATCTGTAAAAAGGGGTGGAGGTGAGGTATGCAGAATTGGAGTAGATTGGAGGAAGTAGAATGCAAATCCAACACTGACTCTGAAGCCAGAAGACCTGGGTTCAAATTCCACCTTTGACTCTTAGTATTTGTATGACATTGGGCAAATCACTGGACCTCAGTTTCCTTATCCGTAAGATGAGGGTATTGGATTCTGAGGGTCCTTCTGGGTCAATCCTCCTAAGTTCCTTTAAAACAGGACTCACCTTACTAGCTGTGTGACCCTAAGCAAGTCACTTAACCCTTATTGCCTCCAAAAAACCCAAAACAACCCATGACTCACATAGAAGTACCTCATTTGTAATGCGAAGGAGACAGTGCTAACTCCTTCCATGATAGTCACACTTTATTTTCCCTTTCTGGTTTATCTTAAACAGCATGACCCAAGCTTGATAAGCTGTCAATGACATCCGCAAATGTAAACTTGCTGTCATCTTGGGGTGCGGGAAGACAGAGCTGACGGGGCTCCCCCAAGACCCCTTCCCTCAACAGCCCTCGTTGAACCTCTGCCCCTCCAGGTTCCACCATCCAGACCCTCTTCCCGAGTGCCCCAGACTGCCCTCTGCTTAGATCTCGTTAGCATCTCCCCTTGCCCACAGTCCTGTCCTGGGCCTCTCCACACCCCAGGACTGCAAAAGGGTCATTCGCATCATTTTTTCTGAGAGGTGGGTCATTAACTACAATACTTCTGGTAAGGTGGGACACCACCAGGTCTTACCATTGGCCTTGTTGTTGTACCCTCTAGGCCTCCTGGTATTGCCATCTGCCTTGACCCTAACTATTCAGGGCCACTGGGCCTTGCCTCGAGCCAGTCACTGAAGCTATGTGGTGTCTCCCTGTAGAACATGAGCAACTTAAGAGCAGGACTGTCCCACTCTTCTATTTGTTTTTATATTGTTATCTATTGTTATATTTGTTAACATATATGCTCTTTATCTGTTAACCTATCCTGTATGTTAGCCTAGATCTATTTGTTATAAAATTCTATTTGTTATCCACTTTGTGCCCAGTAAACACAGGTGCTTCGCCATTCCATTCCATTCCTTCCCCTCCAGAAAGAAACAGTGCTTGCATCTCTTGGACAGGGAGCTTTATGGGTCCTTAAAGGAGGTCTGTGGGGAGCATGATAATTCCCTGATTAAAACAAAACAGCATTCTCTTTCTAATCAAGGCATCCATTCATAGAGATTGACCTAACACACTCCTCCTTCCTCAGTCTTTACTCTTCACTGATTCCTAAAAGATCAATTTCAGCTAAATTGTGGCTTCTGGAGACGCTGCTGGGTGATATCGGCGTGTGTGCATTTTGGATGCCCAGAGGATAGGTTTTACTCAGTGATACCAGGCAATGAACCTCTCTGTGGCACCAGGGCTCAGGGCCCCTTTTGGAGGGGGGAAGTTGTGTAGAGAAACCTATCCTCTCTCAATTTGGAGCCTCTTGGTGAACAGAGTCAGAGCCCAGCACGGGCTTTCCTTAATTATCTTTTCAGGGAGGTGTGCTCAGTCACTGACTTCCTAGGAGAAGTTGGGCTGCTTTCAAAGAAACCTGAGTTTGGTATTCTGCCTCTGAAGTCATCTAAATTCAGCCAGTGTTTGATAACCAGGCATTATGCTGCTCTGCGCCATGCCAGCTTCTGATACTATCTGGGCTGTCATTGAACCTGCCCATCGGGAGTCACAGAGAGATGTCTGCTCCAGGATGGGTTTGAATGTCACCAGCACGGGGCTCTTGTCCCCACTTTGCTGCTTACCTTGCTCTGTGACCTTGGACAAGAGATTTGGGGAATCTGAGACTGGTTTTCTTCTCGGTTGAGACAAAAAGAACAGTCCTGTCTGGAGTCCAGTTGGGTGGGGAGTGATGTATGCCATGCTAGAAACTGCACAGAGAGATTATTTTCTCCTCCTTGACCAGAACTACAAACAGTCTTCCTCCCTCTGCCCCACACTCCCACTCTTCACTGCCCATGTCCTCCCCAGACACCCAGTGCTTTGTGTGGTGGTGCCTGCACCCAGGTATACTCGCCTCGGCAGGGTTTGCTGCCTTAGACCCTTCCCAATGGGTTCCCTTTACAAGAGACAAACAGCACATTTTACCACTGGACTTGTGAGTTCCAAAATGACTGTTTCCTTAAATTGTGAGGAGAAATCAAAGGGCTCAAAGGGGAATCCCAGAATGATGCCCTTAGAAGCATAGAAAAATTTCATCCCATTGTATATGTGTATGGACAGTGTTTTACAACGTGAGTCCTTATTTACATATCTATATGTGCCCCCATGTGCTCGCGCTAAGCTATAGGGCTTTTTGAATTTTTAAATAAAAAAAATTTAAAACATTTTTTAAAATTACATAAATTTTTAAAAAATTAATTATGTGAATTTTTAAAAATTAAATTGCATAAATCATTACCCCAAATAGCTACATGGAACCTGGGAGTAGAGGAGAGGTGCCATCCAGCTTAATGGCCAAAGTTTTTCCCATCTCTGGCCGGATTTTCCTCATCTATAAATGGGAGATGGTCTCATATGCCTTTTTTACCTCACCACATAATTGCAATGGCTGAATGAGAGAAAATGGATATGAGAATGCAGTGAAGTTACAGTTTCCTCCAGCAGTTTTTGCAGAAGTATTGTTGTGTACTGTAGAGATTGGGTATTTGTCTGGAGTCGCCTGCCATACCTGGAGGCAGCTAGATGGCTCAGTGGATAAAGCACTAGGCCTAGAGTCAGGAAGGTCTGAGTTCAAATTTGACCTTAAACACTCCCTGGCTTTGTGACCTTGGGCAAGTCACTTAATCCTGTTTGCCTTAAACCACTGGAGAAGGAAATGGCACGCCACTCCAGTATCTTTGCAAAGCAAATCTCATGGGCAACATTGGCATGTTATGGTCCATGGGGTCATGAAGAGCTGGACACAACTGAGCAGCAACACTGTAGTTCCTGCAAAGTGGGTGCTTGTCCTCAGTGACAGCCAAGTGACATCCTGCACAGAGCGCTGCACAAATCAGGCAGTGTGATGTCATAGAAAGAAGGCTAGGCTTGCAGAGAGGAGGTGTGGGTTTCAGATCATGCCTTAGACACACACCTACTAGCTGTTTGACGCTGGGCAAATCACTTTCTGGAGCCTCAGTTTCCTATCTGAAAAATCCTATTTGCATCCCTTACCTCACCAGGTTATTATAAAAGAAGAGCTTTGGAAATAGAAGTTACTGTCATGGGAGTCACCGTGCCAATCAGTCAGTCAATATACATTTATTAAGCACCCCCTATGTGGCTGGCTCTCTGCTAAGCACTGGGGATACAAAGAAAGGCCAGAAAAAGATCGTTCCTGCCCTTGAGAAGCTCACAGTCTAACGAAGGGACAGCATTCATTCATTCGTCATGGCCCTGCTTCCAGCCTGTCCCACAGCCATCGTCTGACAATGAATTAGTGAACAAACGTCTTATGAAGGGAATCTATAGGACTCATCATGAACAGAACAGTGATTTTCAGATGAAGGCACATGAGGTCAAGAGAATCAGTTGTCAAGGGGAAAAGCCAGCTATCTAACTAGTGGTTGTGTGCACATGTGCGCACGTGCATGCATGCGTGTGTGTGTGTGTGTGTGTGTCTTTGTGTGTGCCACATCTGTGCACAGCACCACATAACTTCTCTTGCTCACAACAATCCTTCTTGGATTGACTGGCTATGTACTGACTTGCATCCCCTGACATCCTGACATCTTCATGTCTCATCATGGTAGGGAGGAGATCCTGTGGTCAGAAGATCACACATTTAGAGCTCAGAGGGACATTGAAGGCCATGAAGTCCAGCCGCCTCTTTTTACAGAAGAGGAGAAAGAGGCCCAGGGCAGGGAACAGACTTGCCTAGCATCACCCAAGGAGTAAAGAGCAACTCGTATGATTCCAAGATCATGACCCTTTCTCCTACACTGGGCTGTCCACTGGGGCTGGGCTGTAGTAAATGCTTAAGAAAAGCTTGGTAACTGACTGACTACCGGAGAGGCCTTGCTATGAAGCTGTGCCTATGTTGTCCAAGGACCAGCCTGGCTGTTCAGAGATGCTTATCACTAGGGAGATGGAATTTTTAGCCATGGCAGACATAAGGATTGTCTTCTAAGGGGTAAAGATGATGCAAATTTATTCAATGCCCACTATACCAGGCACTGGTACTATGGATATAGATATGAGCAATGTACTTACTGATTTCAAGTACCTCACCTCAAGGAACTTACATTCTAATGGGGGAAGGGAACAAGTAAATGAACGCTGAGAAAAGAGGTATGGGGGGTAGGAAGGGGGCAAGGATGAGGCATGCCCTAATAAAGGCGTGCATGCCAAGGAGATTGCAGGAAATGGTGTAGTGACCTGGACCCCAGCAAGATAAGCCAGAAAGGTTACTTATCTGAACTGGGCAAGTTGGGGAATATGAGGGTAAGACGAATGTGGCATTCATTCATTCATTCATTCATTCATTCATTCATTCATCTAACTATCCATTTGTCCATCCATTCATTCATTCATCTATCCATTCATCCATCCATCTATCCATTCATCTAACCAATCCATCAGCCCATCCATCCACACTTTCATTCATCCATCCATTCATCCAGCCCATCCATCCATCCCATTCATTCGTCCATCTATCTATTCATTCATCCATCTATCCATTCATCTAATTAATTCATCAGTCCATCCATCCATGCATTCATTCATCCATTCATTCATTCCATGTTGCACAAACTTTATTCCGTGACTCAGAGCACTGCAGCCCTCATTATACTGTACTAGGGTCCACTCATCTCACAATTACCAAACAGTGCCTGCATATGTCATCCCACCCTCCAGATTATAAGGAGCTTGAGGGTGTGGGCTATCTCTTCCTCCTAACCTTTCTCTCTACTCCATTGGTAAAGCAAGTGTCTAGCTTGCTGCTGCTACCTCCAGGCCTTTGCCCACATGTCCCCTCATGCCTGGAACTCACCCCCTCCTCACCTCTACCTTGGAGAAACCTAGGCTTCTGTCAAAGATCAGTTCTGGTGCTGCCTCCTACATGAGGCCTTTCATGACCTTCCCTCAGTTATTAGCACCCCCGCCCCCTTGAGATTACTAAAAGTGGTCTTTGTGTCTCTAGAATCACAGTCGCAGATTTGAAGCTGAAAGGGCCCTTGGAGGTTGGCCAGCCTCTTGTGGGGGATATTGTAGAGGTTTTGATTCAAATAGGATTGGGGCTGGATAGCTACTGAGTTCCTTTCCCACTCTGAGATTTGGTGATGGTCCTTCTGCCCTGGTCAGACCCCACTGGGAGTAGGGTTGTGCTCAGTTCCGGAGGCCATGTTGTAGCCAAGACATTGACGAGCTGGGAGAATGACCAGAGGAAGGCAATCAGGGTGGTGGATTCATTCCTCATTCCATGGTAGATGGGGATCAATAGAGGATACTGGGGATGTTTCACCTGGTGAAAAGGAGACTCAGGGGTAGCAGGACGGCCGACTGCAAGCATCTGAAGGGTTGTTCTTTGGGAGAGGGATCACACTAGCTCCAGAGGGCAGGAACAGATGCAGAGAGTGGTTCTTACTAAGAAGATTGAACATTACTATCAAGAAGAAACTTCCAAACTGCTAGAGGTGATACCAGGACCCAGAGCCATCCCTGCATTAACAAATGATCCTCTTTCCCCACGGGAGCATCAACAGGGTCTCGATTTACAAACGTTTGCTTGGTCTCCCCCTCAGTGGACATTAGTCTCTGCTTGGGTTGATGTTAACCTCTATTTCCGTGTATTTTAGCCTCCATTTGGGTGGTTGTTAGCCTCTGTTTGGTCGCAGGTGACAGTAAAGAAAAAAGGTTTAACAAACTGAAGTAGACTAACTTGATGCCGTGGCCAGTTCAGCCCAAGGAGTTGATTCAGGAGACACAGCTGAGTTTTGCAGCTGGTTCTCACCCTCTCTTTTTAACGTTACTGGATTCTAGAACGGCGCAGTCCAGTGGAAAGAAGCTCAGTTTGGAGTGAGAGGGCTTGGGTTCTAATTCTCCTTCTTCTACACTTCCTACCTGTGTGACCCTGGGCAGGTCCAAGTCACATCCTTCACTTCATCTGTAAAGTGAAGAGTTTGGACCAGGTGACCTCCAAGGCTCCTTCAAGATTCTAGCCTTCACTGGGGTTTAAGGTGGGGGACAGAGGAGTTTGTACTTCTGCCCAGCCTTAGGAAGAAGGAACAACAGACTGTGTGACTTGAGACCCCAGTATGACATAAGGCGCTTGTCTGGTCCCCCTCTTAAAGCATGCCTTGACCTCCTTAGAAATGACTTAGAAACAATGAATAAAAATAAATTTCTTTTCCATTTTTCCTGTTTCTGAGACTGAAGGTGACAGAACTGTGCAAAACCTCTGTGGAGGCTTCCAAAGTTAATGTTGTGTCATTCTGTTTGGTTTGGTTTTGGGTGGTGGGAGTGGGATGGTGAGGTCATGGAAAGTATAAATTTTTGAGAGAAATCTGTCACTGATTTCTAAAACCCAGAGTCTTGTAGAGAGACGAAGGCAGAAAGAGCAAACCTGAGGAGAATCTGAGCTGCTTTTTTTCAGCTGGCCTGGCAGAGAAGCAGCAGTAGGGTGGAAGATGAAGCCACTGGTTCAGAGGTGGAGAGCTTACTTTTCATTTGCATCAGAGCAAACCTAACGTCTTGAGGAATTTTATATTTGGAGCTAAAACACTCCATTGATCCCCTTCTCCTGACGGGTTTCTGGGAAAGGCGTCCGGCCCAGCCTCTACAGTGATGCCCCTAACAGCGGGGCAATTGTGTAGGGGGCATGGAGCTGCCCTGGGTGGCAGGGAGCTTCCTGTGTTGAAATCATGATTCAAAGATCTCATCGTGATAGTCCCACAGACCAGGAAATATCATCTTACAGACCTGCCGTTCCTTCCAGGGCCTTGTGAGACCGCCTTTCATGTCGGCATCTTAATGAGCCTAAGCATTAGCCGAGGAATTCAAGGCATGCAGGGAGCTCTATCCCATCCCACCTTTGGGCTATCTCGGAGGTCCGGTTTCCCGTGGCCAGTGGCATGGAGGGGGCCGGGCACTCTGAGGGAGGGATCCGTTGCTCCTCACTCTCAGGGAGGCCTCCTGGCTAGAGGCTGACCAGAAATGCTGAGCTTCCAAACCACTGGGCTTCGGGAGCACTGGGGAGCCACGGCTATGGTAGCTGACTGTTCTGCTCTCGGCTTCTGCACATTCCTGACATGCAGCCTACGTGTTCTGGGTCTCGGTCTGCCCATCTAGAAAATGGAAGATAGTGATCAGATCCAGAAGCCCAAATTCTTGGAGTCGGCAGGGACACGGCTCAAAGCCATGTGGTCAAGCCCATGCTCCGTCAGGAATCTGGCCATAGTATCCAGGTGGAGAGGTCCACCGGCCTCTGCTGGAAGATCTCAGTGAGGGAAAAAACCAGGTACCTCCCAATTTGGAGGTTTTTCCTGGGGAGGAAATTGTTTTGTTTTTATTTATGTTTTTTTTTTCCTAACACCAAATCTAAAATGTCTTCTGTGCTATTTCCACGTGTTTCTTCCCAAGTTCTGCCCTCCAGGGCCAAGCAGAAGAAAGCCCAATTCACTGTTAAGCGCTTGTGAAGAACTGGGCCAGGTCCTGGGATGCAGACACAGATCAATGAATCCATCAACAAGCCTTTATGAAGCCCCTCCTCTGAGCCAGTCCTTCTCTAGGCACTGGGGACCAGGGCAGGGGGCAGCTCAGGGTGCTGGGAGGGACCTTGGAAACCGTTGAGACCCAATTTCCCATTTCAAGGAGGAGGAAATAGAGGCCCGCAAGCATAAGGGTCAGTGGGGTTGCTGCATGAATGAATGACTGAATGAACAAATCATCAGAAAGAACTTTGCAGACCTTATCCTGGGAGTAATGGGGATTATCAGAGTTAGGATTCAGTTAGGTATCCCCTAACGGTCTTTCTTTTGTTAAGATTTTATGAGTCTGTTGAGAGGCAATGTTGGTGCTGTGCAAAGGCCCTGGGCTTAGGAGTTAGGACCTGGGTTTTAGATTTGGCTCTGCCAGGATGCAACCGTGTGACCTCTCTTGGGGCTTGTTTGCTCGTCGACAATAAGCAGAATAAGAATTGGCATTCCCAGAGCATGCTGTTCACTCATTTTTCAATCTTGCCGACTCTTCTGACCCCACTTGGGTTTTTCTTGGCAAGGATTCTAGAGTAGTTCTCCATTTCCTTCTCCAGCTCATTTTACAGATGAGAAAACTGAGGCAAGCAGGGTGAAGTGACTTGCCCAGGGTCACACAGCTCGTGAGTGTCCAAGGCCTGATTTGAACTCAGGAAGAGTCTTCCTGACTCCAGGCCCGGTGCACCACCCCCTGCTTCCCAGAGCTTAGCTCACAGTAGGTGAGCAAGGGAGGGAGAGTGTTCTAGGCACCAGGGACAGCCAGAGAAAGTGCCTGGAGCCAAACACCCACTTTCAACATAAGCCAGAGTTGGGAGAAGGGGGTGTTGTATGCGAGAGGAGCAGGGGCCAGGCAGGTGGGGAAGGCAGCAGCCCTGGGCAGTGGGCAGTGACCCGGGATAGGACTTGGTGGAATTGGCAGCTTCCACGGGCACATCCCTGACCACAGACCAGCCGTTCTTGTCCTGCTTGTTTGTCCTTCCTTCTCCCCACCTCTTTCCTTTATTCATTCTTCCCACGTCTGTGTTTGCGGGGGCTCATGGTAACAGAATGGACATTTTTGGAGTGCTTTTACAGGCTGTGACACCATTCCCCAATCCTAGGAGCTAGGGACTCCTGGTGGAGGGAAGTCCATTCAGTAGGGTGGAAGCGGAGCAAATCGTCCAGTCACCCAGCTAGTAGGAGCAGCTGTGGGATGCAAAGCCTGTTCTCTGCCTGCCGCTTCTCAGGATGACCAGCTAGTGTGCACAAATCGGATCCTTCTGGCTCCGGGAAGCCTCACTCGGGACAGAGGTGTGCCTTTCTACCAGGAAGTGTGTTCATCACCTGGATCTTGCAACATCAGTGTCTGCCTCTTGACACTTCCTGGTTCCCAGGGAAGTGTCATTCTGGGGTTGTTTGGGGACAGGAGTTAACCCCAACCCTCCCCCCCCATGGGTAGCCTTGAACTTTGACTCTTTCTTGCTGGGGGCTCCTTGGCGGCTCTGCACTGAAGAGCCCTCGGGTTCCAGCACAATCCCAGAAGCAGCCTCTGTGTCCCCAGCCCTCCTGCCTCAGACCTTGGTCTGTCCTTCCTCTGCCCCCTCTCCACCCCCGGTTGAGTCCTTGCATGGATTGTTCTGACAGCTTGGCTGGGCCTCCTCCTTCCTGAGCCCAAGGCTCTGCCCTGGTCTGTAAGCCCATCAAGAATTTCTCTGGGCCTTCCTCTTCCCATTGGCAGCCCAAGAGCAGCTTGTCAAGCAATGCTTTTTGTGAGGTGGGAAACCTTCTGACACAGAGAATCCATATCTAACCAGGATGAAAATTCCCATGGGGCATTTTGCAAGTGGCAAATTTGGGTGAGGATTCCTATAATCATAGCCCATCAGATCTGGAAAAGACATTCTTCTACTGCTCTCCCCCTCCTCCGACCATCCTGTAATTGTGGAAACCGAGGTCCAGAGACAGCAAGCCAGCGGCCAGTCTCAGATTGGGATCTGTGCCTGAATCAGGGCTTTCTCAGTATCCGGGCAGGCAGCATTGGAACTCATCAAGTGGCTGAGAAAGTGGCTGAGCCCAGGGTCACACAAGTAGGAGGAGGGGCTGAGCTGACTTAGGATCCCTATGTTCTGATTCTTACCCCATGTTCTGCCATGGTGGGTCACCAAGTTCTGAAGGGCTGCTTGTCCCCTCCATCAGGGTTACACTGGCTTCAGGGATAAGAGGGGTTCAGGTCCCTCTAGTGAGTCTAGCAAAGGTTCTGACTTGCTCTTTGCTTTCTCCACTGGCCAACGAGTCCTATGGGGTTTGAGAACATGACTGCAAAGGAGGAGTTCTCTCCAAGTTCCAGCCCCAGCAGGCGCCTGTCAGCACCCAGCTCAGATACTACTTACTACATGGAACCTTCTCAGATCTCTCATCCTGGGTGAGAGTTTTCTCTCCTCTAAACTTTGATATTGAATGTTTATCTCTCAGAGGATTACACATTCTGCCTTGTGTGGGGGCCTTGGAAAGTTGCAAAGAGGAGTATTTCAGCTTGATATGACAAAAGAGAGGTCCCAAAGAAGGATGAACTGCCTTTGCCTAGGGAGTGAGTAGCCCATCACCTGAGGTCTGCAAACATAGCCTGGCTGAGCAAAGAGGCTGCTTCGAGTCGCGTGATCCCTCCATGTGGGGAGAACATGGCTCAAAGCACAAGGAAAGGGGGCCTGTCTGGCCAGATTTAGAATGTTCTTGAGTCTTGTGGGTTCTCACAATGGAGCCACGTTGGAGGCCCATGGGGTCTGACTTCCCTTAGGGCTGCCAGGACCCAGCATGCCGAGTCAAAACAAATGCGCCTTCCCTGGGCCCCCCAAAAGATCTCCAGACCCAGCGAGGACAGCCAAAAAGCTTAGGATGATTTAAGAGTAAATGAATCTGAAACATAAGGATTAAATTGCTCTAAAAATACCCAGGAATCCCAAATTTAGAGGAGGGAGGAAAAGGATTTTGAAGAAGACATTCATGGCCTTTGATGAATTTTTAAAAGTTTGGGGAAAAAATAAATCCTGCTCATTCAGGAAACCAGAACCGTCTAAGCCAGGGCTAGAAAAGAATGAGTCCTGGCCCCACACTCCATGTCAGAGCCACGGCCCCCTAGGCTCTGTTCCTTCTTAGCTGGGCATGCTGCTGGGCCTCATCACAGGCCCCTGAAGTCACAGAATCCAGCCTGCACCTGGACAGCAAGAATTCTCTTTATGGTTCCTCCCAGAGTGGCCACCCAGGCTGCTTGAGGACCTCTAGGGAGGCGGAGGCCACCTAGGACAGAACCCTAGCCTTTGGAGACAGGAAGGTTCCAACCCTACCTCTGACTACTATTCACTAGCTGTGTGGCCCTGGGCAGATCACTTAAAGTCTTTGAGACTCAGTTTCCTCATGTGTAACATGGGGATAATAATAGCTTCTGTGTCCCAGGGCTGTTGTGAGGCTCAGATGAGGCCCTGTGTGTAAGGTGTCAGTTGTACAGATTTTGAAGCTCTCTGGACATGCTGGTCATTATTCTTGGCTGATCGAAGCAAGCATGACACCAGGTTCCCATTTCTGGCCTTGGTGAGAAGGAACACAAGAGAAGCTGGACTTTCTCCTAGAACTGTGAGGAGGGCTGTCCCCCACATGTAGCATGGGAGTGTCGTTGTGTGGCTCAGCGTGAGGCAGGAACAAACATGAAGAGCCTCTTCTCCTCGACCCGTCAGCAAGGGAGGGGAAGAAGGAGGTTCGGACCAGGGCTGCCACTCTGCTATCCTCAAAGAGAAGGGGCACCAGGCTAGAATGCTATCTGTCTGCTCCCTTAAATATTATTTGTCTAGGGGATATAATTTTTCAGTTTCAAGCTAAACTTTGCTCTGTAGTTGTTAATGGGGAAATGAGGGCCCCAGGCTTTCTAGCCAAGTCTTAATTCCCTTCCCATCAAATATCAGTTCCACAATAAATACACGTAGTAAGTAGCAGGAAAACCATTTATTCAAGTCTATAGCCAAACAGAAATCAGAAAAAGTCTGCACAGGAGGATACGTACCAGACAATACAGAGGGAAGGAGCTATCCCATCGGCAGTGAGATAACAAGAGACAGTCCTAGATCTTACCCCAGGGAAAGTTCGCTAAAGTGTCCAGGGCAGCAAGCTGGGGATGGGAACTGATGGAAACCACCAGCTGCTCTCATCCTGGTTTCTCAGTCTTTTCCTTCAGCAGCCTGAAGTGGGGCTGGCCTGGCCCATCATCTCTCTCAAAGCTGAAAGTCAGAACCCAAAAGAGACTGAAGAGATGGGGTCTCTCTTCTCTCTCCCTCTTCCTAACTCTGACCCACTCCTGATGCAGGTAGAGGGCATTGATGTCCACCAGTGGGAAAGAGTCCCCCACTGATTGGCTCTGGGGCTTGGGTAAGGGAGGAAGAGGAGAGAGGAATGTCATCAGCAGGACAGAGGAGCCCTGTCTCCCTCTGAGGTGCCACGCTGCCCTTTTCATGCCTTCTGTTTTAAAGACTCCAGAAGGGCAGCTGATGCTTGAGCACCCGTAGAGGACAGAGCTCTGTCCTCCTTCCCAATTCTTCAGGTGCATGGCAAAGACTGTCCTGGGGCAGAGCACCAAACAGGAACATTGGGATAGCCTGAGGAAAGGATCTATTTAGATGAGGAAGGGAGCTATCTCGTCCAACCTTCTCATTTTGGTAGGGAGAACAGCACCTGCCCAGAAAGATGGAGTGCCACAATCAAAGCACCCCTAAGAAGTAAATTGTACCACTGAGATCCGTACCCAGTTCTCTCTTCAGGGTCCTGCATGGCCTCCCAAGAGTTACACAGGTTATAGGTTCAGAGGAGCCAGGTTCCAATTCCATCTCTCCCCCCACTGGCTGGGTGGCTGCCCCCTCCCCAAGCCTCTTCTCTTCCTTCTTCTGTTAAATGAGGGGGCTCTCTCCCAGCCCTTTCCAGGCTGAGATTGCTCCTGGATTCTCTCTTCAGCTGGAGGTGGCTCCTGATGGCTGTTTCTTGGATCAAAATGCCCTTTTCTCTCCAGAACTAGCTCTGTCTCTTGGAATTCTCCATGTTCATTCCCTACTTCTCGGGTAAAGCCTTTCAGAGATGATTTCTGCTAACAGCTGAAGAGCAAAGTTGGCAGGAAGAGGCAGATTTTTCTCTCTCTTCATTGAGAGACAGAGACAGACAGAAAGAGACTGAGAGATGAGCATAAGGTGGAGACAGAGAGATATACAGAGACCAAGGAGAGAGCCAGAGACACAGAGGAGAGAAACAGAGACAGATGCAGAGATAGAAAGATGGAGCAAGAGAGGAGAAAGACAGAAACAGAGAGAAAAGAGAAGCAGACACAGACACAGTGAGAATTTTTGAACTGCTCCTAATTTTGGGGTGTCCTATTGTAGCTTGTAGTACCTGAATGTGTGGCTGGTCCAAACCTGCACCTTACCCCTGTGTTTCCCCAGTGCCCAGTTCTCTGTAGCGGGAATCCTGTGAAAGGAAGGTCCATGTCAGAACCATCTCCATCATTACTTGGCATTTTGTCTTTAAGATGATTTTAGTGGATGGAAGCACAGAATGGCATTCCAGGGAGGCTCCCAGCATGCCTTTTCTTCCCTTCACAGTAGCTCTGGGACTATGGGCTCCCAGAGCCCTAATCTGGCTAAAGGAGAGATCGCCAGCGTAGGAAAGCACAGTGAATGTGGAGGCAGGTCTTCTGTATTCAGTTCTCAGCTTGGCTATTTCCTGGCTGTGTGGCTTTGGGCTAGTCATGGTACTTTCCTGGACCTCATTTTCCCTTATTTGTAAAATGAGGGGTTGGACCAGGTGATCTCTACGATCAGTGCCATGTGTCAGTCTGGAATGCTCCACAGAATTGAACACCAAGACTTCTGGGATGCACCTGGGAGGGTTTGGACCCCACTCCTCCACTGGGTGTGTCCTCACTCTGTGATCTTGGTGCTGGGCCTTGGTGGGGTCTCCTTGGTGAGTCGCAGCACTCCCCTGGCCTGACACGGAGGGGATGTGACTCAGGCCAGGGCTATTCAGAGTCCTCAGAACTGTTGAGTCACCGAGTGAAGGACCACAAAGCAGCTCTGAGCACTGAGCTCTTGTGTGTTTAGAGTGAGATTTCAGCCCTGACTTAGAACAACCCACAAAACCACCCCTGATCTGGACCAGGCCAGAACTACCAAGGAACTCTGGGTCCTTAAGACTCACTTCCGAAGTCTGGGGACATTTGGCCCTCAGTTACTCATAGCCAAATAGATGAAGAGTCACCCACAAGCCCCAGAAGGCAGCTGCCTGTCCAGGCCAGGGAGGCTTCCTGTCAAGCCCTGTTTGCCTTTTGCTGAGTAGATTCCAGGAGAGGACTATCCATCCTGGACTGGAAGACAAGGCAGGACAGAGAAGTCCTTCCCATGGGCTACCCCACCCCTACAGCAGGGCTGGGGGCCAGGAGCCTGAAGTACTGGCCCATTAATGCTAACTACAATAGAGTCCTGACTGGGGCAGGAAGAAGGCTGCATCCAGACCCTGAAGCCCTGGGTTCAAATTCTGATGAATCTCTCTGGGCCTCAGTTTCCTCATCTGTAAAATGAGGAAATCCAAATCCAGGGTTGTTCCCCCCTCTGTCACAATGCCTTCACCTCTCTAAAGCCTCAGTTTCTAAGGTTCCTTTCAGCTCGGGATCTGTAGTCCCGTCATTACCATAGTCTAGACTTGCAAATATATATATATGTACTTTTTAAATTTCACATAGTAAGCTCTTAAGAAATGCTTTCTCATTCATTTCTCATCCATTTTATCCACCCGCTGACTCCTTCATTTTTGCACCCATAACAGAATGCTGGGTCCAGGTGGCCACTACAGTGCCCCTCCCTGCAGGGACTCTACGGCCATGTGCCCCATTAGGACGGGCATAAACAAACTTTGTACTCACATATCTGCACACACTAACAAGAATCAGGAATAAATTGCTCCATTACCCCATTTTCTCTGTGTGTTTTCAGAGCGTCCCATCAGAGCTGGGCCGAGGGAAGTGGAGAGAAGATTTAGACCTTGTCTCCTGTTTCTCAAAGGCACCATCCTCCTTTCTGTCTCCTGGGTTCGTCATCTTAGTGAACAAGGAACTCCCTGCAAGAAAAATCCTTCCACCCACATAGACTGGCACCTTCTTGGCCACTTACTCTTTGAGAAGCTGAGTGATTTACCCAGGGTGACACAGTCAACATGTGTTAGAAGTAGACCTTGGGTCCGAGTTACTGCCCGATGCTGCCTGTGATAGAATTCCTATAGCGACCATCCCAGAAGGCTGAGACATTCCTACAACTGCTGAAGAACGGTTTACTATCTTTAAGGTTCTCAGTCACAGCTCAGTGCAACCTGGTGGCCTTGGATCTGATGGGAAACTTCTTCCTAATGCAACCCCCATCCCTGCTCCTGGCTGTGGCCCCCAAAGCCCCACAGAACAAATCTGATATCTCCATCAGATGCTTGTGGACAGCTATCTGTTTCCCCTGAATCTTCTCTCCAGCCTCAGTTTCTTCTAGGGATCTTGTCATGACCTGGACTCCAAGATCATCCCCATTCTGGCTGCTCTCCACTGGACACTCTCCAGCCTATCTGTCCTTCTTGAGTCACGGCAGCCAGACCTGACTCCGATAAGACCAGATCGGACAAGTCAGTGGCCCGCCCTCCTTTTGGGGGGCTCTGTTCCCCTTCATGTAGCCTGAGACCCCCATTAGCTCTTCTTTAGCTGCGCCATCACACTACTGACGCCAGTAGAGTTTGGCATCCACTGAAGACCCCCAGATCATTTTCATGACAGCTGCTATCTGTCCGTTCATCTCCTATCCTGTAGGTTGGCCCCTAGAGGGAAACAATGGGAGTCTTCAAAGAGGTACCTTCAGGCTCAATATAAGCCCCAGCTTCCTAGCAATGGAAGCCGTCCCAAAGTGAAGCAGGTTGCCTTTGCAGGTGTGGGGGGAGCTCCTTCAGGGGACCTTCAAGCAGCTCCTTGGGGTTATGCTATAAAAGATTCTGGTGAACACTTTAAAAATGTTTGGTGACTGACGTTCTTCCCACCCTGAGTTGGTTTCCAAGAGCTGCTGGTTGCCACTTGGCTTGCCGGACCCGGTGTCTTGTCTGCCAGGCTGGGCCAGGCAGGCTGGCTCTCTCCGGGGCCAGCCCCAGGACACTGACTGGTTCTGCAGACTTTTCGAGTCCTCCCAAGGAAGAAAGGCACAGACGGGTGGCAGCCCTCTCCAGCCGCAGGTTTGGCTGTGAGCTCCTGGGCTGGCCCGGGGTGGGGTGGGGGTGGGGAAGACGGGCCAGGCCCCCCCCCTTATCTTACACCCTGATGGCTGCTAGGGAGACCAAGAGAGTCGGTTCTCTCTTGACGTTTTAAAATTTCAACCTCAGTTCTGGCTCACTGTCCCAACCAAAAGGCCTGTCCCCACCATGGAATGTGTGGACAGGAACAATCCTAGAATACAGGGAGGCGACCTTCAGCTAGGTCTCTGTCTGCTTCTAGCAAACCTACACACTCATTCTCCCAGGTCTGGACCCTCATCGGCCAGCCCCCCCCATTGCATGTTCAGCCTCTAAAGGACTATAGAAACGTCAGCTATTGTGGTCATTAGGAAGAGAACAAGGCAGCAGGAAGGAGTTGCAATCGGCATCAGTGAAGGGAATGCTAACGAAACCACAGGTTCTTGGAGAAGGGATGTCAGTGCAAAGGGAACGTGATTTTCTGTGCCTTCCTAAGCCTTGAGCACCCACAAAAATTGGAGCCACAGATGTGTGCCACACCGTGTCTCCCCAGTGCTGCTTAATGCTCCCATTCGATAGCTCCTTGCCCCCCAGAGATGCCTGCCCAGTGGCAGTGAGGCACCAGAGGCCTCCAGGGCCTGGGTGAGTATGGTGAACTGGTAGAATGAGTGGCTGGGCTGGCTCACTGCCCATTGTGTGGAGTTATTTTGGGACCTGAGAAATGTACTGTGTGAACTGTGAGACCCAGGGTTATCAGACAATCTCAGATGATGGGAATCATCAGCCAGCCCATGCTCACTGAGCATCTGCTATGCGCCCAGCGCCATGCTAGGCACCACTAAGGGTGTGTGGGGGTGTGTGTGGAGGGGGGGCCCAGGAAGGAATGGCTTCAAGCAGCTTATGACTGATGTAGAGAGATAGTATGAATACGCGTGAGATAATTCCAGGCCAATCTAGGCCTAAGCCGTAATAATGCTAGTTCTGAAGAGTGTGTGTGTGTGTGTGTGTGCCGCGAGTGCCATTAGATTGCACTGAAATTCATTCATGTATTCACACTTATTAAGCACTTGCTGCTAGGCCCTGGGGAGAATGCAAAATTTACATTTAATTCGGGTAGGCTTGGCCCCTGGAGCTCACAGTCTAGGATGGAATCCCACACACACAGATAGCTCTTCCAAAACATTCCTTGATACATGCCTTTGAGATGGCCTGGTGCAAGGGTTCTGAAAGTGACAGAAAACCAGATTTGGGAAATTTGCCAACAGGGCTGTCCCAGGGGGAAAGGGCTGTCCCTGGAGAAGAGGGCCCCAGCACCTCCAGAGGCAGCTGGAATTCTTGGTAAGTTTTGTTCCGGAGTTGCTTTTTGCAAGTTCCATCCATTAATCTTGCTTCTGTCCTCTGGGGCCAAACAGAGTGGGTCCCATCCGTCCTCCATGTGACAGTCCTTCTGATACTATCGTTCGTTCCTGCTCCCAGTCTTCTCCAGGCCAAGCAGGTCAGATTCCTCATCCTCCTAGGCACAGACCTGGGACCTCTTTATTCCTGGAAACGGCTTCTCAATGCAGCCTGAGATTTTATTGGCTTTTTAGCTGCAGTGTCTGCTTGGGACACAACACACATACTGGGGTCCCAGTTCCCTAAAATCCCTGCATTTTTCCCAAACAAATGGCTGCCTCTGTGGCTCCCCCATCTTTTGCTTGAAGAACTGATTCTTTTTTATACCCAAACATGGGACTTTATGATGGGAGCATCCTTCAAAGGCTGGGAGCAGAGGCAGTGACTGCTTCTCCATTGTGTTGTGATAAGAATTCTTTTTCAGATTTGGGTTAGTTTAGATGACCACTGACGTCCCTCCCAACTCTGAAACTCGAGGACTTTCATCTCCTTAGATCCAGCTCAGTGCCCTTTGGGTCCTGTCTATGTCATCCAATGGACTAGCTCCGCCTTCCCACTTTGTGTCATTGGCAAATTTGATGAGCATTTCATCGATGCCTTTGTCCAAGTCACAGATAAAAATAATAAATGGCCAGGGCTGAGCATAAATCCCTGAGGCACTCCTGCGGTGTTGATATGGAACCATTGACAGCTAGCCTGAGTCCTGCCTTCCAGCCGACTTCTGAAGTCATCTGACTGTGTCCTGGCTGCTCTAGAGCTCTCTGCCTTCTCCCCAGGAAGAGTAGCAGATGCTTGGGCAAAAGCTTGCTAAAATCTAGGGGAATCATGCCCACAGCATTCCACTGCCCTGGCCTCATAGATTAGGAATCCTGACAGAAAGGAAGTGAGGTCAGTTTGGCATGCCCAGTTCTAAGTGAAGCCAGGGAAGCTCCCTGGAATCACCACTTTCTTTTCTAAGTGTTGACTAATTATTTCTTCCATGTCTGTGGCCCCTTTAGGGATGATATAAAAGGGATCCTAGTTTAGTTTGGGGTTAGATCCTCTCCGGTTTCTTCCAGCTCAGAGGGTTTGTGTGTGGGTCCTAGGAGGAAGTGAAGCCCTGATTCTGCGCATTGTTGATTTGCGACTTTAGAAAAGTCATTTCCCTCTTTGGACTTCACTTTCTTCCTTGGTAAAATGAGGGTGGGGGGGCAGGAGTGGACTAATTCCTTTCTAAACTCCTTTCTGGCCCTAACTTTTTCTATGATTGACCTAGAGAAATCCTTGTGAAGTGAAACAGTTTGAGGATACCTCCTAGGGAGATGGGCCTTGAAGGCTCATTAGAAAGGGGCAGGGAAGGCATTCCAATGGGGGGAGAGGCTGTAGGCTGGAATGGGCACTGACAAGCTTGTGGGAGTAAGAGATTAGCTGAACTACAGCCCGGGGCTGGCCAGTGAGCTGGGCGGGAGAGAGAGATAAGGCTGGACCAGCAGAGGAAATCCACATTGAAAAGGGCTGAGAAGGTGGGGAGGGGAGCCTGGATTTGTCTTTCCCAAGGGAGTGATCTGAGGAAATCAGTGCCCTGGGGCCCTGAGCCTGACTGGGGCTGGGGCCAGGGGACAAATCGGAGGTTCTTGTCCTAATCCAGGCCCGGGAAGATCAATCATAATCAGCACTGGTTAAGTGCCGAAGCGTGGTGTTCCAATCCGGACCCTGCCACACACCATTTGTGTGGCCTGTCGGGAGCTCCTCATCTCTTCGGTAAAACCAGCATAATCTCCAAAGTCCCTTCCAAGTCAGAACCCACAATTCCTGGCGTGGGCTGGGGAAGAAAGCAGGAAGAGGCAAAACCCAATGACAAGGAGAAAACCTGGCTGGGGGCTCTCTTTTACAATCTCACAAAACTGCTTTGCATGCTTTGGGGATTGACTTAGAATAATAATTAGCTAGCCAGGTTTGCAAAAGCACTTCACATATATTATCTCAATGGATGCTCTCTACAGCTCCTCGAAGGAGGTCCTATTATTATCCCCGTTTTACAGAGAGGTGAACTGAGACTTTAAGTGACTTGCCTAGGGTCACCCAGCTATTAACAGTCTGAAGCTAGATTTGAATTCAGGTCTTCCCGACTGCTGTCCAGTTCTCTATCCACAACACCAATTAATTATGTTCTTTTGGTGTCATTCATTTGTTTCATCCAATTTTTCCTGACCACATGTGGGTTGTAGTGCATCCAAGCAGCCTGTGAGAATATTGAAGCCCTAACAAGGATCACAGAACTGTCCCAAGTAAACTGCTCTCACCTCCCCTGTGGGGACTGCAGACAGGCTCCCTCAGAGGGACCCCGCTTGTGGTGTGGTGTATGAGGGGATCTCACCTTCGCCGTCCAGAGCAGCGCAGGGGGTGGGGAGGGGCGTGCTGCTGGCCCTTTCTCCCGGACCACCCCCTCTCACCCCCAACCTGTTGCAGGGTCCAGTCCAGCAGGGTGAGCACCCACACTCATCACCAAGAACACCACTCACAGAAGTCACCTGCAGTAGTTGATGCCAGTGATTGCCCAGAAAACAGTTCTCTGGCCCCAAGCCGGTCCAAACCAAGCTGCTCGCCCCTTCAGTCCTCCCTCATTGGGCTGCTGCAGAGATATCACTGCACTGGGGACCTCAGGCAAGGTTCTTCCTCCCCTGGAACTCAGTTTGCTTATCTGTAAAATTAGAGGGTTCACTCACTGGTATCTAGGCTCTTTCTAACGCCAGCTCTGTGATCTTAGGAACTTCTGACAAATAGAAACCCTCAGCTCTATGGGCTTTAAGTCAGAAAACCCCCCAAAAGGGTTTTAAGCCCATAGTTATAGGAAGAGAGAAGAGGGATTCCTGTCTTCTGTTGTGCCTCGGAGGAGCAATGTGGGTTGGAGGTGGGGAGCGCAGAGGCCGACTGAGGCTCGAGGTTAAGAAGGACCGGCCTAGCGTCAGCGCCCTGCCCAGGACTCCCTCCGGTCGAGCGCCTGCGAACAAAAGCTGCGCCGCGGCCATTTGACGTTCAGGTTGTAGATACAGGGATTCTGGTACAACTCGGGATCGCCTCTGGGGTCCCTTCTAGCTCTGTGACTGTGAACCCGAACCGAGCTTCTGCGCCCCGGGAATGCTCAGTGAAAATTTTATGTTGACTTGAAGTCGGAGGACCTGGGTTCCAATCCTGACTCTTCCGTTCTGTGACCTTGAGCAAGCTGCTCACCTTCCCTGGGCCTGAGCGTCTCATTTGTAAAGTGAGGAGGTTGGACCAGACAGTGTCTTAGGTCTTGTTGACGGCGGAACCTGCCATCCTGTGAAACCTCGGCCCGGACAGCAGCTTGGAGAGCAGAGGCGGCCGGGTCCGGGTCAGCGACCAGACTCAGGGTGGAACATTTTAGAAACCTTTTACTCCCTTCTCCCTCCTCCCTCCTTCCTCCCTCCCTCCTTCCTTCCTTCCTCCCTCCCTTCCTCCCTCCCTCCCTTCCCCCCTCTCTTCCTTCCTCCCTCCCTTCCTCCCTCCCTTCCCTCCTCCCTTCCTTCCCTCCTCCCTCCCTCCCTTCCCTCCCTCCCTTCCTTCCTTCCTTCCCTCCTTCCCTCCTTCCTTCCTGCATCAGCAGAAGGAATTTCCTCATCTGGGAGTTCTCTTTAACCAGTGACATCCCAGGTCCGGTCCCTATCTCCTGCTAAGGGCAGGCACGGAGAGTCTGATTCTCTTTGTTGTACCGTGGCACTCATCAGGGATCCTGCTTTCCCGGTCCTACTTTTTCCCCAGAATTCCTCCGCCTCCCCGTTTCTTTGGGCACCAGAGTATTCAGTGAGTCCCCACCACATCTTGTTCTGGCATTTCCCAATCTCTGGGCACTCACTTGGTTTATAGGTGTTTGCTGCCCCAAAGAGGAGGCTGTGGGCATCTGGGTGTCCCTGAGACCTTTCTTTTGTCATTTATCTCCTTGGGTATTTGTCCATGGCTGGAATGTTTGGGCCGCAGCATACGAACATCTTATTGGTTGCCCTCTTTTAGTTTTCCATTCGCTTGCTTTTTACAACGGTTGGACCAGTGCCCAGCTCCGCTAGCCTGGTATCAGCAGGCCCGTCTTCCCAAAGTCCCTTTACCTTGACCTCTTTCTGGCTTCTGTCGCCTTTGCTGCTTTGCCAGGTCTCAGGCGAAACCTCAGAGGTGTTTAGATGTTCCTTTCTCCATGGTGCAGTGGTGAGAGCACCAGGCCTGGAGCCAAGAAGACTTGAGTTCACATCTAGCCTGAGACACTTCCTAGCTGTGTGACCCTGAGCAAGTCACTTCACTGCTGTTTGCCTCGGTTTCAAATGAGGATAATAGCAGCACTGACGGTTGTTGTGGGGATCAGATGAGGTAATAATTATAAAGTGCTTAGCACAATGCCTGGCACATAGTAAGTGCTATTTTAAATAATAATATTGTTAAGTATCGTTATTATTTCTCTCATTAGTCATTGGAGCATTATTTCGTATGGTTTTCAATAGTCTTCCTTTGAAAAACTGTCCAGACCCTTCAACTTTCTCTTTTTTTCTACCAAACTATTCTCCCTCTTTCCTTTGAGCAGCTTTTTAATACAATAAACTTTCTAGCAAAGCCAGGGACCGGAGTCATCCCTGGAAGATGGCTGGAAGGGGCTCTGGCCAACAGAGACCCACGTGTTTTAGCTGAAGAACCCTGGAAATTAAGAATGGTCTTCAGAACCCAGCCTGCAGAATGAATGGAAGCCCCATTGGGGCAGGGGATGCTTCCTTTTTGTCCTGGTGCGCCCAGTGCCTGCACCCCACCCCCAATCCCCAGCCCAAGCCTAGCACACAGATTGGGTTTCATAACTGTTTGTTGAACGGATTGAGTAGCTGGAGCCTTCAGCTGTTCTGACAGTGTAGACACAGATAGCAGAAACAATGTGGGGCCTGGCCTATCATTCCTTCTGGTGCATCATTAACTGCCTGGGAGTCAGTAGGAAAGGAGGGTAGGAGAGGTCAAGTGAAGGTGTACAGAGGGTAGAGTGTGCCCTTCAGGGCCTTCAAGCCAGCAGCTGTGACTCTAAAACCAGGGCTCTTTCCCCAGTGGAATCACAGAAGCCTGAGCTTCCTCCTCTGGACAAACCCCCACCTTTTTCTGGTCCTCAGCTTCAATATCTGTAAAATGAGGGGGTGAACCCAACTCTAACATTCTCCGTTCTAAGGTCCCCGCTCTGAGGTTCTACGTTCTGCAGGAACACCCTGTTCTGACATTCCTCGTTCTCTCAGCTCTGACATTGTACGTTCTATGATTCCAGGGGAACAGTGAGAGGGGTTGGCTCTTTTGCTATTGTTTGGGAGTGCTACCTTCCTGTCCCTGGAATGGATGAGAGTGCCAGGAACCAAGCAAGAGACGCTGGAATCATGGACGTGTGTGACTGTTTGGCCCCCTGGGCTCAGTCTCTCCAGTATCATCACAAAAAGGTGGAAATTGGAAAGGTCCTGTGGGTTGGCCCATTGTCCATTCAGCCACGGGGCATCGAGAGCCCACTTTGGCATGTTCTTGCCCTGTCTGCCTATAGCCCTCAGGCCTTGACTATTTTCACAATAGAATTGGCTGAGAGCTTTGGGGTTACAGAGAGAGAAATTCAGGGGTGCTCCCATCAGCTGACTGCAGTCCCTGAGCCCACAGCCCCACACAGACACTTGTCCCCTGGGAATTCTTGTGTGGGCACATTCTGGTGTTGGGGAGGGAACACAGGGACAGCCCAACTCTTGGGTCCCTTCAAGGGTCCAGACCTGGGCAGAGGGGGGTTGGGAAGGAAGGCAGGCTTCAGGAAAGGGGTTCCACTAAGCAGTGGGTCATTAGTGGGTTTGTTTTTTAAGTCTGCAAAATGCTTCACACACATTATCTCCCCTGAGCCTTAGGCAGAGCAAAGTACTTTACTGTTGTGGAGGACAGGGCTATTTAGTCTATCAGCATACTGACTGGAACCTTCTCCCACCAACCCACCAGGGAGGGCCTATAAGGTGTTATTTACTCCATTTTACTGGTGATTTTCCTTAGGGTCATGAGAATCCATAGCCTCCAAGCCTCAGTTTCCCCATCTGTGCCCTGGAGCCCACAGACTGTCAAAGCTGAAAAGGACCCCATTGACCTTCCCTAAACAGGGTCCTGCTCTGTCACATCAGCAGCATTACCCCTACCCCCTCATCTCCCATGATCTCCTCCGCTGAAGCAGCCTTTCTGCTTCAGGGACAGCTCTCCACAAAAGAAGAAAACTTCTTCACTGGACTAGATGATTTTTCAAGTTCCTTTCAGGTCAGAGATTCCAAGGTTCTGAAGAGTATGTCTCCTTGAAGAAGGGAAACCGAAAGGTTAAACCAGTGTTTTTTTTTTTTTAACCAGCCAGGCCAAGCAGACAATGCCCTTATCTGCCCTCTGAATCCTGGCGAATGGCCCTTACAATAATGGCAAGGCAAGATGGGGGTGGGGGCTTGTGGTAAGAATACGAATTCTCTAGAAATCTGCAGTGTTAATCTCTGAGGAGAGCTCAGGGAGTCCTTGCCAATAGCCCAAGATAGGAGCTCTGGTGCTTGCATAGGAGAAACAGATCTGAATGCCTCTCTCCCTCTGGCCTGATGGGTTCCTGAGGCTGGGACCTCTCCCCTGGATGAACCTAGAAGCATAAGGAGACCCAGCTGAGGTCCAGGACAGGGTCTCCTTCCAGAGGACCACCATCCTCATTTACACAGGAACAATGGGGGTTGGTGGCAGGGAAAGGGTGAAGAGGCAGCTTCAGGTTGGACATCAGGGTGTAGGAGAGCTGGCTCAGACCCGGGCCACCTGGGGAGGTGGCAGGCTCCCCTCACTCGAGGTCTTCGAACAGAGGACCTCCTGGTCTTCTCTTCAGTGAATCATCATTACTGACCATCTCTGCGCAGATTCTGTATCCAGCCCCAGTCTGTCCATGCACGAAGCTTCAGTCCCATCCTACCACCTGCCTAGCAGACATTCTCAACCTTGTAGTTGCACCTCAGACTCAACACATCCCAAACCACCCCCTTCCCTTGCCAAATCTTCCTATTTCTGTAGTCTTAACAGTGTCTTGCTGGACAGCTAGATGGCATAGTGGATAGACTGATAGGCCTGAAGTCTCAGACCAGTCCAGTTCATCCCCGCCACAGCCCCCTGGGGGGATTCTCCATAAGTGCAGCCCCCGGGACTCCCCGATTCAACCAGCTCCATTGGCTTCCTATTGCTCAGAGACAGAATAAGCTAGAATGAGCTTGTCCAGCCCTTTCCAGCCGGCCCCACCCGATCTTTCCAGCCTTGCTGGACGTCGCTGCCCCTCCCTCCCTCTGCGATCCAGTCAAACTGGCCTTCTCTCTGCTTCCTCCACTCAACCCCTCATCTCCCCGGCTGCTCCTCAGGCTTGGAAAGCGCCTAGTCCTGGCCAGCGCCTCATCTAATCTCTCTCTTCCTTTGAGAGGAAGCTCAGGCGCGCTCTTCTGAGACAAGCCTTTCTCCATCCCTCTCACTGCTCATGCCCTCCTTCCCCTCAGCTTCATTGTTCTCTCTCTGTCTCTCTCCCCCCGCCCCTTTTCTCTTGCTCTCTCTGTCTCTTGGAGTTAGTTCATTCTTTGTACTTGGATATATGTCCCTAGCATCTAGCATACTGTGTGGTCCATCATAGGCGTTTAATAAATGCTTGACTTACTGATTGGCTGTTGCAGCGGAGATTCCTCTTCTGCTATTGGCTGGTCCCGATGGTCACTGAAGCTTCTCCTAACTCTGGGACTCTGTGCCAGGCTTGGCTGATAGCTGCTCCCCCCGTCCTTAGAACAACACCTAAAAGTGAAATCTCCCTCTGAACTGGGCACCTTTGGACCCAGGGCTCAATGATAAGATCACCTTTATGTTGAGTCAAAGCCCTCCCAGCTCTTTAAGGATGAGTGGATTGTCGGTGCTCCCCAAGGCACTTTCATTTTGTCTTTTGAAGGTCACTCTGACCTGGAAGGGATGTTGAAGACCATTTAGTGCAACCCTCTCATTGTACAGATGGGGAAACTGAGTCTTGGAGAGTTTGTTTTTTCAAAGGTCTCTGAGGCAGAGGGAAGGATGATGCCATTGGCCGCTTCCCCTTGCTCTGTCTCGGTCACGAGATTTGGCTTTCTAAGGAGCCGGATGTTTCAGCAGGGATTTTCAGTCAGTCTGATTAAGCAAAGCCCCCATCTCTGTCCACCTTCTTGTCTCCACTGGCTTAAGGGAGTTTCCATTTAGAATGGGCCATTGACGGGGGCAGCTAGGTGGCGCAATGGATAACGCACCGGCCCTGAAGTCTGGAGGACCTGAGTTCAAATCCAGGCTTAGACCAAACACTTGACACTTACTAGCTGTGTGACCCTGGGCAAGTCACTTAACCTCAATTGCCTTTAAAAAAGGGGGGGGCGGGCTACTGATGGAGGAAAAGACTTCTCAATACAATTTTAGATTACAGCAATGTGCCCAGCAGCCTGCTAGGTACTTGGGGATCTAACAAGATGATAAACCTGGAACTGGAAGGGACCTTAGAGGCTACATACTCCAATCCTGGCTAATGAGCCTCAGAGGCAGGCTTTAAAGCCAGTCTTTGGACTCCAGGGCTTTGAGTGTGTGTGATGCCTTAATAATAAGGACAAAAAGAAGTCAAGCTAACAAGCACTAATTAATATTTGGCCATCATTTACTGATTATTATAAATAACAAAAAACCATTTTGTAATTCATTAGCAAACAATTGCTTGTTGATAATTTATTAATATATAATAATAGTAACATCAATAACATAATTACTTAATCCTTGGACATTTGTAAAGCACTTTGCCTGTCTCTTTTGATATGGCCCCTACTTTCATGGACATCCATTTGGGGGATCCAGGGAGAATCAGCAACGGTTGGGCTAGTAAGGGAACAGTTCACAGAGAAGGTGACCTAGGGGTGGTGGGGAGGATTGGCCAAGGGGAAGGAGAAGGCATTCTCTTTTGGGAGTGCAGGCTGAAAGATGACCCAGAAGTGGCACCAGGGTGGAGAGAGCATTAGGCTTGAAGTCAGAAAGACAGGAGTTTGAATCCCACCTCAGACACTTTCTGGCTGAGTGATCCTGATCAAGTGATGTCACTCCTACCTGCCTCAGTTTCCTCAATTGTAAAATGGGGGATAATAACAGCATCTGCTTCCCAAGGCTGCTACAAGGATGAAATCAGATCATACTTGGCAAGCACTTAGCACCCAGAGGGTGCTTAAGAAATGCTTCTTTCCTATTTGAGCTAAACAGAACATCTCAAAGTATCATAACTTAGAGCTGGAAGGGACCTCAAAAATGCTCATAATTGAAAATAGTCTTTAAGATGTGGTCTTGTCAAGGTAGGGGATGAGTGGGGCTGCTGCCTTCTTACTCTTGAAGGTTATCCCTCTCTTAGAGCAGTCTAATCAATAAACATTTATTAAGTCAGGCACAGTGCTAAACTGGGTGGATACAAAAAGAGGCAACATTCAGTTCCTGCCCTCAAAGAGCTTACAGTCTAATAGGGAGGCAACCTGTAAACAAATATAGACAAAGCAAGCTCTCCACAGGATAGATAGGAAATAATGAGCGAGGAAGGGGTTGGGGGAAGGCTTTCAGGAAAAGATGGGATTTTATTTGGGACTTAAAGGAAGCCAGTATGCCAAGATGGGGAGGGAGAGCCTTCCAGACATGGGGAACGGCCAGAGAGAATGCCCAGAGCCCAGAGAGGGAGGACCTTGTTCATGGAACAGCCATAGGATCCCTGGATTGAAGAGTGTGTGTCTGGGGTTAAGTAAATCATCTGTGACTGCTACTCTGGTCTCTCACTGAGCTTGTTCTCCACTAAGCCCTCCAGATCTTCTTCAGATAATTGGCTATGTAGCAATGCCTCCCCCATCTTGTACTTTATTTAAAAATCCCAATGTAGTACTTTATATTTCTATTAAACTTATTCTTCTTGGATTTAACCCTATGTCCCAGGCTATAGGCATCTCCATTTTTCTCTCAGCCTCAGTTTCTTTACCTATAAAATGGGTTCTGTAATCTGTTATCTGCTTCTTGGGGCTGTGGTCAAATCAAGTCAGCAAGCATTGCTCCTGGTTACGGCTGATAATACTAATATAAGCTGAAAGAAAGATAGTCCCTACCCTCAAGGGGCTTATATTCTAATGAGGGAAGAAAAGACAGAAAGGAGCTAAAATAGACTGGTTGGAAGAAAGGGGGAGTGGAGTGGACAGAAGAAGGGACGTATGGACAGGAATGAAGAACTCACAAGCTTCGACACTGTCCTGAAGTGGAAGCCTTGGGGGAGAGGACCGGGGCTGAAGGATGGAGGGCACTTCCAATATGAGAAATCCAGAGTTGGGGTGAACTTGGGCTGAGGAGGCTTCTTTGACGTGAAGGGTGGAGAAAGTCCAGAGTCAGGAGTGAATCCTGGAGGGGAATGTGGCAAAGGGGTCATTCTGTAACCCTTCAAGTGCCACGTCAATGCAGTTGCCCCTCCCCAGGAGATAGGAAGGGTAGGAATTAATATCCTTTTTTGGCTCAGAAGTTGTGAAGCCAGGGCTTCCTAACAACTAAACAGACATGGAACCACAACTGCAGGCTTTGGATTCCTGGTCCTGGTCTTCCGCCTGCATCATGGCATCTCTAAGTCATGGGGTTGGGATCTGGGCCCCAGAAAGGAAAAACCCTGGACTTTCCCACATGGCCAAATCTCTGGCTTTCCCCTGAGGCTACAATCCCATCAACTGGCCTTTCATTGTGGCTACACCCAATCTCCCACTTCTCTGTTACCCTACACCTAGCCTAGTCCCTATGGCCCCCAGCCATTTCCCACCCTTAATCCTAGCTAGGCTCCATTCTCCCTTGGCCACAAGGTCCAGGTCCCAGGTGTTCTATTCACCCCAGCTTACTGGCCACTCCCATTCAGATCCTCCTTAGACCCCTCCTCCAGTCACGCCAAACTACCTGGCTACTCCTAGATCCCTCCTACAGTCTTTCTGTATATAAGATCCATCTTGTCTCCAGTAAAGTCCTCAGATTCTTAAAATCTGGCCAATGGTTCGCTAACATTCAGAATTCTTACGAGTCTGCCCAACATGACGGATGTTCTAATATTCTAATAAGCATTGTCTTTGGCTGAAAGAAGGCTTGGGTCGAATTGTTTTGGGCAGGATCCACGTGTTCTGATTTTGGGGTCCCAGCACCCCTAGACCCCTGAACCTCATCATAAGGAGGGTAAGGAATGAGAATGTTGGCCTCAGACCAAACACTTGACACTTACTAGCTGTGTGACCCTGGGCAAGTCACTTAACCCCAATTGCCTAAAAGCAAAAAAAAAAAAAAAAGGAATGAGAATGCTGAAAAAAAGGGAAAGAAAAAAGGAATTGAATGGAGCTGTGCTGTGGGCAGAGCTTGGTCCTGGGGAGGGGGTCATGGGGGTGGAGAACACAGTCCTGAGAAAGGGTGCAGAGCTTGGAGATAAGAGGTTCTTGGACTCCATACTAATGAATCTCTGTAAATCACCACTTCCCCAAAGAATCATTGAAAGAACCAGAAGGAAGCTGTCAGCCCCCTGCACAGAGAGTTCCAAGGACACCCCCTCAAACTTAGAGGAAGCTAGACCTTTGAAAGATGACCGAGGACAGCTATAGCACTTTGAACAACAGGCAGGGCTTGGAAGGGTGATTTCCTCTCTAGGCCAGCTCTGGCAGAAGCACCGCTCCTCCTCCCCCACTGACGCCCAACCCAGCTCCCTAAGGCCGGGCTATGTGACCCTGGTTCAGTGGTCAGAGGGAGCCCCTGGTGGAGTCCAGCAGCGGTCAGCTCTGCCCGGCCCAGCATCCCTGTCACCCGCATTTGTATTTCCACATTCCAGCCTAGGCCCTGGCAGTCGAGAAGCCCTTCCCTCTGGGAGTCCTTTTTCGGCGGCTGCTGTTGAAAGGAGGGGTGGGGGTGGGCTTGGGGTCCCAAGCCTGTGCCTATTTGTGCATCGTAAGTGAGCTCATTCTTCAGTGTGGCTTTCCTATTCTTTCCAAGAAAAAAAGTGTGGCCACAGCCACGACCTCCCAGGCCTTTTGATGTCCGGAATCCTCTTCATATCCCTGGTAGAAAAAGTCAGTGATTAAGACCGAGTCCCTAAAGGACATGTCGTCAGCCTCCTCTTTGACCAGAAGGGTTTCCCAGTGAATCAAACCTTTCTCCAGGCCCAGGGGGCCCCACAATAGGCCTTGAAAAGATGGATAGCACAATTGTCCTGCCTAGTGATCCAGGAAGGGAGAGGGCTCCTCCTCCAGGGAGGCCTCCCTCCAGCGGGCCTGCCCCGGCCCCACGGGGGCCCACAGTGAAAGGCCCAAGCGACCAATCCTCTTTCTAGAGGAAAGCTCTAGACAATAGATACCACAGCCAGACACAGCTCCTGCCACGCAGGCCGTGGGGCAGCCGCACACATGGGAGGGGCCGGCAGAGGGGAAAGAAGAATTGTGGCCCCAGAATCTTGGGGCTTCTGCTGGGGGGGGCTCCCCCCAAGGTCAGAGTGACACAGACAGGGCCCCAAGGCAGACACAATGAGGATGAACTCATTGGACAGATCCAGGGCGGGGAAAACTACATCATGTTATGGGTATAGAAACACAGCATAAGAAATCTGGGAGCCTGGAGGAGAGAAGAGGAGGAGGCAGAGGAGGTCGGGAGGACCCTCAGGGCTGCTCTGTCACTTCCTGGGCCTTGGCCCCTGCTTGCCTGAGCTCCCACCTTTGCCCTGACACTGGGACCCCTGGTCTGAGGGGATGGAAAAGAAGTTTATTTGGCTTCCCCTCCAGGCAGGTTTCCCTTCCCAGAACGCACCCTCTCTCTCTCCGTCTCTGTGTGTCTCTCTGTCTCTTATCTCTGTCTCTTTCTCCCCCTTTCCCTTTCCTTCTCCTCTCTCCTCCTCCTCCTTCTTTCTCTCTCCCTCTCTTCTCTCTCTCTTCTTCTTCCTCTCTCACCCTCTCCTCTCATTCTTCCTTCCTTCTTCTTCCTCTCTGTCTCTTTCTGGCTCTCTGTCTCTTTCCTTTCTTGATCTTTGCCTCTATATGTCTGTCTTTCTTTCTCTGTCTCTCAGACCTTGGGATTGCTCTATAGACAGGAGTGCTCTGGTAGGTGTCTACATGCTTCACCCAGTTGTAACCTCGATCTCTTCTTGGGGTCTACCCTACCCAACGGTGCCTACCTTTCTCTGACCCAGTAGCACATGCCCAGCTACTTCCCCCTCCTCCCTTCCTGTTCCTTCTCCAGGTTAAGGCAATTTGGGAGTGTCAGTACCCAGAGACTTTTCTAGGGAGCCTTAGACATGCTAATAGAAGCCAGCTCCTTCCTGCTAACATTGAAATGCCTCATCACTACCAGCCAAGCCTAAACCTTCTTTGGTTGAGTTTTTCATATGAATGGGAACATACCTCACCCACCCTCTACCCCCTTCTGTCATCACTTCACCCCATTTAAATCTTCTTTGCTGCTGAGAGACCCTATTTCCCACCCACAGCAATGGGCTGCTGAAATGCCCGGGTGCTGGGAATATATCTATCTCTTGCCACTGAATCTTTACATTGGCTCTGTTGGCCATTCCTGGAATGCACTTCCTCCTCACCTCTTAGAAACTCTAGATTCCAGGCTGAGCTGGGGGCCACCTCCTACATGAAGGCTTTCTTGGTTGCCCCAATTCTTAAAGGGTGTCCTCCCTTAAAGTACTTCATATCTCCATTGTCTATACTTTGTATAGACTTACCTGTGCATATACTGTTTCCATCCAGTAGAATGTTAGCTTCTTGAGGGAAGGGACTGTTTCATTTTTGTATGAATGTTACCTGGCACATAGCAGATGTTAATAAGAGTCTTGTACCTTTAATACCTCTCAGAAGACAGAAACTGTAAAGTGCAGAGAATGAAGGAGCCTGAGTGGGAGAATAAGGGGGGGCAGGGAGATGCAGAGAGAAACAGTTGGGGGAGGGGGAGGGGAATCGTTCTCAGGAAAGGGGACTGGAGAGAAAAGGTTTTCTTGTGATTTGCTAAGTAGGGAAAAAACAAAAAGCCTAAACAGCTTCTGGTTTTTAGGGTCCATAACATGTAGAACTCCGGGGAAAGGAAAGTCCAAGAAATTTGATTCAACAAACACTTTTTAAGCCCCCTACTAAGTGCCTACCACTATTCTAGGTGCTGAAGACAGAAAGGCAAAAATTAAACAGCCTCTGCCCTAAAGGAATTTACATTCTACTCCGGGGGATATATCACTAATTAATCAATAAACATTTACTAAACACCTGCTATGTGCCAGACACTGTGCTAAGGACTGGAGATACCAGTACAGCATCCCCAGGTGGTGTTCCCCTTAGCATAAGTTCAAATTCATGGATTCTCCTCTCCTCTTTTTCCACTCAGAGTGAGCATTGAGATTGGGTAGGGATGAAATGTATTCTAATTGGCTTCTGCTGCAAAGCTGTGTGCACATGCTGAAGGGGTGAGCTGCCCCTCTGGGCTCCTCTTCCTTTCTGGCTTTGGGGTTGGAAGACTTTTCAGAGCCATGTCCAGGCATCCTGTCTCAGAAAGCCTGTGCCTGGGATGGGGCTTCTTCTCTCTTGAGGGGTTTCCTCCTCCAACAAAAACCCTGAGCAGCTGTCTCAAGAGGCACAAGTCCAGGTATCCTTGTGAATTTCAGAAAATCATGATGTCCCAAGAGGCCGTCAAGGCAACCACTGCTGTGCTCCCCAGGGTAGTCGACTACTGCACCATGGGCCCGCACAAGCAGGAAGTTGGCACAAAGCGAGTGGGGAGAGAGGGGACATGGGGAAGGAAGATCATGTTCGGATGTGTTTGACCTTCAGCAGACCAGACTGTGAAATGGAGGATTTGCTGCCTTTCCAAAACTATTTCTGTCCCCTCCAAAGTTCGAGCTTTAGCCTCCCAAATGAACATGCTGGTAGTAAGATTGGTGGGTTCTGTTCTAATCATTCTGATGTTTTTGGTTGCTTAGCATTCTTTTTTCTGTATGAGAATGAACCTATGTGGTTCACCCCTTGGTCACGTGAGCGCTTTAGCTACTTCTTGCCTTCTCTCCATCATTGGGGAAAGCATTAGACCAGACTCAAAGGCAGCATGACTATGATGGCTAACTTTTCTGGGGAAGTTGAAGCCAACGAAGTCTTCTTCCCTTATTAAGGAGTAAGTTCATCTCAGCTTGGTGCAGCACCATATGACCACAGGAGAGGTGGGTACCTGAGTTCCTGGGAGGCCCAGCTATAATTACTTTTAGTATCTTCTAACAAAGAAAGACAAAAATAGTCTCTGTCCTCAAGCCGTTCCCATTCCAATGGGAGAAATGATTCATAAACATTGAGGAACTTATGAGAAATGTGGAGCGGATAGAAGATAGTCTGAGAGAGGAAGGCTTTAGTGCCTACAGGGCTGAGACAGGCCTCCTGTAGAAGGGATTGAGGCCTACTGGTGAAAGAAGCCAAGGAAATCAAGGCAGGGATGAGGAGGGAGCCCATTGTAGACAGGAGTGACAGTCAGGACAAAGCAGGGAGATGTATAAAGCTAGGCCAGTGTGACCGGGATGTGTAATGGAGGGGAACAGAATGTGAGAAGAATGACCAGCCAAGAAGTTTACAGTTGATCCTAGAAGTAATAGGGAGCCATCACTGATTACTGAGTGGGGCAGTGACCCATTATGTAGTAAGTGTTTAATCAATGTTTATTGAGTTAATTGCGGAACCATAAAATTCTTTGCTTCTGTGACACACATCTGCAAAGCAAATTGTTTTCTAAAGTGATGTAATGCATCTATACATGTACAAACTGATTAAGAGAAATAGTACATTGTAAAAATTTTGAGCAGTGACTTAAAGTAATGAGTGCAATAAGGAGTTCTTAGTGAAGTGATAAAATCCATCCATACTCTGGACAATGTGGTACAGTGTAAGGGTTGGGAACCAGTGAATGTGGGTTCAAATCTTACTTTGCCACTGTTAACTTTGGTCAAGGTTCCCTGAGCCTTGACCTGTAGAAGGAGGAGGTTGGACAAGATGTCTTGTAAGGCCCCTCAAGCTGTGACCCTGGGACCCCCCACCCCAGATCCTAGGCCTGTCTCTCCCCTTTGGGACATCTCTGGAAGTTCCCTTATCATTCTCAGTAAAAAGCATTGGGAAAACCCATCCCTTCATGTGAAATTATTATTTTTTTTTTCATATGCAAACTAAGGATGATTAAATCTACACCATCATATAAAATGCATTTCATCTTCAGGATGTGGAACTTAATGATACCTAAAGCATGTTATTCAAAGGTTCCCTGGGCCTCTAATTGAGTATACTTTAATAATAATATAATTAGAATTAGAATAAAAATTTCTGGTGGAGAAATGATCATTTACGAGAGGTGGGGGGAGGAGTGGGCAGATATTCTCCAAATGATTCACTGGGTGTGCAGCCAAAGGACCAATAGGAAAAGTCTGGGGCAGGTAGGGAAACTGGATAGAAGGAAGCAGTGAATATAAATGGGCAGCTGAGTACTTAGTGATTCTTCAAGCAAATTCCTTAGCAGAACAATGAGAAAACAGCCCACGTTTTCTTCGGAGAGCAATTACTGGAATGATTGCTGGCCTGACAACCCTGGGAAGAGTTTTTAAACCCTTCCTTGCCTTTCCTGGCCCAGTGCCTCCAGCTGGTGGACTGCCCTGGCTTGAGGAGAGACAATTGCATATGGGAGTCTAGGTTGGGTGTTGGTAGTGATGGTGGTGGTGAAGTAGACTGCAAACCTATGAGATATGGTTCCCTATGTCTCCCTTGGGCTGTTGGAGTCCACTAGCATGCACTTCGACATAAATAGCAAACCAAGAAATAAGCTGGGGAGTGGCCCCAGTGGCTATGTCTATGAACATTAAAATGGTCTATTGGAAAGTGAAAAATTCAACATGGCAGACTCTTGGCTACATGATGCCAAGCAACTGGTCTGGTGGATTGATTATTCTCATCAGGGACTTGACTTCTCTTTTCTTGTAATTAACTGAATTGACCAATTAATGTGGCTACCCATGGACCCTATTCAGTCAGCTAACTGACCTTGGGCAAACTGTTCCCTGCCTAGGGTCCTACATCTGAAAAATGGGAAGAACAATATCCATGCATAGAGAATTTCACCTTTGGGTCCCTGGATGCAACTCCTACTGGTGTCCATGAGAGCTGCATGGTGTGGACACGTTGGGGCCTCCTCTGCTTTTGTCCGTGAGAAGCACATACCATTCCCCTGGGTGCACAGATGCTTCCTCCTCATCAAAGGCTCTCATTAAATTAATGAGCCTGTTTTTGCTAAGACACAAGGTGGGGTTGGATGGCTCATGGGCATATTTCTGTAAGGATGAATGGGCCC
This sequence comes from Phascolarctos cinereus, assembly GCF_003287225.1. NCBI lineage: Eukaryota > Metazoa > Chordata > Mammalia > Diprotodontia > Phascolarctidae > Phascolarctos > Phascolarctos cinereus. The sequence continues at coordinate 259,852,619 of NW_027556402.1, read as the reverse complement.
CACTAGGCAGAGGGCTTCTTCCCACCCACGTTCTCATTTAAGAGGGAGGCTTTGGTGTGGAGCAGTTTAAGTTGGGGGGGGCCCTAGGAGGTGGGGCCCCCAGGAGGTGGGGCCCCATAAACAGATATTTCACACAGGACCAACTGACTTGGTTTAAGAATGCATGGGGGTGGGGTGGGGGTCAGAGAGCTAGCTATTGAGCTTCCTGGAGAGTATCTCCTAGCCCTTTCAGCATGGGGACCTCCTTTCTTTCTGATGCTGCTAACCTTCAGATAGGAAGGTGGCCTTCCTGATGCACCCTCTGGGAAGCTGCCTATTAGAGTCATAGAATGTCAGCTTTGTGGTCAGGCAGATGGAGGTACAAATCCAGTTTCAGATGCCCCCTAGCTTTGTGACCCTAAGCATATCATTGAACCAATCTGAGACTCTTGGGCCTCTCTGAGATCAGTTTCTTGCTCTGTAAAATGGGGATATTACTAGCAGCAGACAGCAGCAGCAGTACCTCTCTGGGCTGTTATGAGAATCAAGCATGGTAATGTCTGTAAACAACCTTGTAATCTTTCAGGTGTTATGCACATGTGCACTTTAATATTTTGGCTTTCTGGAGGGCATTGAAGTAGGCTTCCCAATTCTCTTCATCCTCACTCCAGTTTTTGATAGATTTGCTAATTAAAGGAATGGTGATGGGCTCAAAGTCTAAGGGAAAGTGAAAAGGTAACCAGTGTACAAACATAGATCAGGTATAGAAAAGGCGGCTTACTCCCACTCAGAAAAGGGAAAGCTAAGTAACCAGAAAATGATAGAAAGATTGGATCCACGGCCAGTAACTCGGCCCATCCAGATTCCAACCTCCCTAGGACAGACCCAATTCACATCTTCCCTCCTTGGAGCACGATCCGACCAAACACCAGGCAGGGACTGAGGCCTCCCTTTCCCATACCCACACTTTCTTCTCCTCGTCTCAAGCTTGAGTCTGCTAATGCTAATGTTGCTATAACCACAGCCACTCAGGCCCATGTCTTCCTCATCAGTGGGATTCACAGGCCTTCCAGGACCTTTTGAAGGTCAATGTTCAAGGAAATGCAAGACAGACAGGGACTTCTACTGCAGAAGGGAGGGCCCCAGCCTTACAGTTGGCCAGAATAGGAAAGGAGCCCTCATTCCTCCATTCCCCTTCAGGAATCATGTCTTGTCTTCTTGGGAGATGGCTCCGAGAGGTCTGCCAGCCTTCAGCCACATCTTCCACCAATCATGGGGACTCAATCCAGTGATAAATCATGCCTAGCCTGAGGACGGACCTTGGACAACCTGCTCATTTAACAGACTGGGAAGCTGGGGCCCAGAACCTGAGGACATACAATGTAGTCATGGTAGCTAGTTGGCATAGTAGATGGAACACTGGGCTGGGAGTTAAGAAGACCTGAATTTCAATCCTGCCTCAGATGATTACCAGCTATGTGACCTTGGGTGAGTCCTTTAACTTCTGCCTGCCTCAGTTTCTTCATGTGTAAAATGGAGATAATAGTAGCAGCTTCCCCTCCACTCTTTTTTCTTTTTTTAACTAGCCAGTGGGATTAAGTGACTTGCCCAGGGTCACACAGCTAGTGTCAAGTGTCTAAGGCTGATTTGAACTCAGGTCCTCCCAACTCCAAGGGCAGTGCTCTATTCACAGCGCCACCCAGTTGCCCCATCTCCATTTTTTATTTTGAGGACCAAATGAGACCTTCACTCCTGGACACCACCAGAGAGAGTGTGTGTGTGTGTGTGTGTGTGTGTCTGCACTGGCACAGCTTGCACCTTCTAGCTCGCTTAGCCTTAGGAAGGCCATGCCCCGGGAGCTGACGGCCCCCGGGCAGAACTCAGTTGTAATGGATTCCACGGAATTTCATAGATGGGAGGCAACACAAACTGCAGGAAAGAGGCCTGGAGCTGGAATCCAAAAAATGGGCTTCCAATCCTGAGTCTTCACCCTTGTGGCCTCAGTTTCCCCTTTCTGTCCAGTGAGGGCGTTGGACTCGAAGATCCCTGAGCCGGCTTGCAGTTCCAGATCTGAGCTCCTGAGACTCCCAGGAGCGCAAGGGGCTTCCTGCTGCAGCTGCTGCTCAGGAACCCCCCACGCTGAGAGGCACTGGCGGTAAGGGTGGGGGAGGTTCTAGACAACGGCCTCTTGCCTTCACTTTGGGGAGTAAAGTGTGACTTCCTTACCCAAGGATTTAGAGACCGGGACTGCTCACGGCCTTGCTGCTGTTCTCCCTGGGCTGGGGGGGGGACGCCGGGGATGTGAAGGGAAGGGTAGCCCCATGTGGGGTTCTGGCCATACAGGGAAGCTGTTGGTCAGGGACAGACTAAGCCCCACCTGCTCCCTCCATCACTGTGAAAGAGTCTCCCTGAGGGTGGGGCCTCAGTGATCTCCTGCCTTCCTCGACCTGACTCATTCCTCCAGGGGAGGGCAGGGTTGTGGGTCAGCAGCGGCCTGGGGAGGGATCAGAGAGCCTCCTTCTCTCCGGGTGCCTCCCTCCTTTCGCTTTTCTTTCCCCCTCTCACCAGGGGCTGCTGTTCTCCCCTCTCTTCAGGGCCTCAGCGGGGCGAGAGCTGGCCAGAACGTCGGTGCCAAATTGGACAGATCTCCCTTCTCCTTCTTGGGCCTCCTCTGTTAACGAGGGTTTCGGATGAGACGGCCTGTGAGCCCCTTTCCAGCCTCTCTCCCTTCGGCTCTGAGAGTCTATAAAAGGAGGAGGGAGGCTGCAAAGAAATACGTGTCTCCTTTGACCTGGCTGGGTTGAGGCATCCGCAACGGAGCCCCAACTCCTTTGGATACTTCCAAGGTGCTGATGCCCTCCCTGCCGCACCCATAACCGCCTCGTCTCTGTTCTCCTCCTGGGCTTGGGAACCTCAGGCTCACTCCTCCAGCCCCACCCTTGCCCTTTGGACCCACCTGGAGGCCCCTCCCAGCTCCCACCGAGAGCGGAACTGCTTCATTGGGCTGGCCTCACCTCTAGTGACAGGCATGCTGCTGCAGCCTGAGCCCATAGGCGGAGCCAGGGAGGAGAAGAGATACTCTGTAGCCATCTAGGGGCGCACACCACAGCCATCAGAGACTGCGTAGACCCAAGAGGCAGGACAGGGTTCCATGAGGCCTCTAGAGGGCGCCACGATCTCCCACCCCACAGCTAGTCTGACCTTGTTTCCAAGAAAGAGCTAACAGGACTAACAGGACTGTGCCAGAGCCTGGAGGGCCTGAGAACAGGGGATATCAGAGCTGGGAGGAGCGGGAGAACAAACAGGGGATGTCAGGAGTGGGAGGGGCCTGAGAACGGGGAATGTCAGAGTTGGGAGGGACCTTGGAGGCCTTTTTGTTTCATTTCTTTATGCTATATAAGCAGCTAGGTGGCGCCACAATGGATAGAGCATGGGATTTGGGTCAGGAAGACCTGAGTTCAAATCCTGCCTCATATGCTTACCAGCTGTGAGATTGGGTGAGTCACTTAACTTCCGTTTGCTTCAGTTTCCTCATGTATAAAATGGAAACGACAACAATAGCACTTACCTCATAGGGTTATTGTGAGGGTAAAATAAAATAATTTTGTAAAGCATTTTGTAAACCTTGAGGGGCGTTTGTGAATACTAGCTTTATAATCATCATCATCATCATCATTCTTATTGTAAGAAATTGAGACCCACAGAAAAGCTTGCATAATGTAGCAGGATAATATTTGTAAATATACCACAAGCATCCCCTGACCTCTTTCTTCCTGCTCCTTCCATGCTGTGTCCAGAATTTGGACCCTCTGTCTTAAGGCTTCTCCAGGGTCTGTGCATGGTCAGATTCCTGAAATGACCACTATGAAAAAGGACCGGGGGAGACTTGGTTTCCCAACAAATCATACAGGGTCTGATTCAGCACCAGCTGAAGCACATGAGGGAAATCTGGCCCCTTGTCAGGTGTGAGGCTGCCTCTTGACCCCAGGATATGTTTTAGGAATGTTCACATCAGTAACATCAGCATTTGGCAAATATTTTGGTGTGTGAGCCAGTGACGTATCCCTGGCCTTGTGCCAATGATTGTTGGAGGGGCATTGTTGGGAAGCCGCGGGTGAATAAGTTTCCACTTCTGGCTTCTGAGGAAGCTTCATCACCTAGAGCCAAAAGCATCTGAGGTGTGGGCAGTGTCCACCCTGGGCTGAATAGCCAGGCATCCGGACAGCCAGTCTCCCCCATGTCATGGAGTGAGCATTTCCACTGGGAGGCTTCCAGGGGACCCACCCACCTGACTTCTTCACTCTAACACTGTCTTGGAGGTGTGTAGACAGAGGCAGAACCAGTGCTTTCTGGGACACTGAAAATCCCCTCTAGTAATGAAATCATAGGCTTACACCTTCCTTTTTCAGAGAAAACAAAAATGTACCAGGGACTATATTAGGTGCTGGTCGTAGAAAGAACTGATGGTCTCCTAGGAGGAGAAGATATGTTCATGAATAACTCAAGGCAAAGAATATACAGAAATTCAGAGCACTTTGAAATGTGTGTGTAGGGTGTGTAGTCTTGCGCAGGAAGGGTTCCCTGCATGGGAAGTGAAGCTGCCTCCAAGGCAGAGATGAGGAAGAAGAGCATGACGGGCATGGGGGACCCTCGTGCAAAAGCCATGTGGGCAGGGAACAGCTCAATGCCCAGTTTGACTGGAACAGAATTCGTGAGAGATGTATAAGAGGGTGAAGGAAGAAATTCTTTATGATCAGAGATGGCTCTTTGGGAGGAGGGAGAGGGAAGTTTATGTGATGTGAAAACAAAAGCCATCAATAAAATGTTATTTTTAAGAAGACTAGAAAGGTAGGGAGGAGCCAGGCTGTGAAAGGCTTCGGATTCCAGGCTGGACATTGTGTTTTTGATCCCAGAGTCAACAGGGAGTCACTGGAGATTGCTGACTGGGGCACTAGCAGGGAGGACAGTTGGTCTCCTCATTTGGCTAGTAATAATAGTAGCTGATCTTTATCTAGTGCCTACTATGTATTAGACAACGTCCTAAGCACTTCACAAATATCTCATTTGATTTTCACAACAACCCTGGGAGGTAAATACTATTATGATTCCCATTTTACAGATGAGGAAACTGAGATGACTTGCTCAAGATCACACAGCTAGGAAGTGTCTGAGGTTAGATTTGAACTCAGGTTCTTCCTGACTCCAAGACCGGTGTTCTATCTACTCATCCACCTTGCTGACTAATAATTCCGGATGATGGGAGCTCCTCTAGGTCTTCAGCCTTCCTTTTGCTATTTCTTGAGCAACAGTTGTCTGTAGTTAATCAGTTTCAGTAGGACCTTCAGGGGATGTTGAGTCCCCTTTCCCATCCTCCACTCTCTAGATCTGATTTGTTCCAGTGTCAGAGTAATAGACAGCTGGAGTCATAAAGTTCTACTCCTGGCATTCAGCTGCTTGACCTTGGCCAAGTCACTTAATCAGTCCCTCTCTCTCTCACCTGGACTATTGCAATAGCCCCTAATTGGTCTCCCTGCCCCCATCTTCTATCACCATCCCCTAAAGCTCTCTCTTTTGGCTTCCTGTGCTCTCTAGGATAGACAAATTCTTTTATCAGACATTTGAAACTTCTTATAGCTGATTCTGAGCTATGAAGACTCCAGACTGTCTTGACATCGGTCCCTGTCATGCCATCTACCTCACATACCATTCCATCCCCTGCTTGGTGTTTCCCACAGTTGTAATTCAGTCCTGACCCACTTCTACCTTTGGGAATTCCTAGGACCCTTCAAGGCTTAGGTCAAGGCCAACTTTTTGTCTGAGACCTTTCCCAATCTTCTCAGTTCTTAGAAATTTTCCCTTTCTCCCTAAAATTATGCTGCATTTAATTTGTACATCTGTGTGCATATTATGACTCCCCTGGAGAACAATAATAGTATAATAATAGCTAATATTTATATAGCACTTAGTATGTGTCAGATACTTTGCTAAGTGCTTTACAATTATTACTTCATCTGCTCCTCACAACAAATATGGGAAGTTGGTGGTGTTATTATCCCTATTTTATAGTTGAAGAAACTGAATCTGGGAGAGTTATATTCACTGCACTACCTTGAGGGCAAAGACTGTTCAACTTTGGTCTTTGTATCCTCAGTGATTAACTCAGTGCCTGGTATATAGTAAGTGCTTATTAAATGTATATTGAATTGTGGAGTTACCTTTAGTATACTTAGAGGGTCATTTACTAGGTGAAGAAATTTTTCATCCCAAGCAACTCAAAACCATCTCCTAAGGTGTGGAAAGATTAGGATTTCATTTGAAAAGGGGGCACCTGCACCAATGGAGCTAAAGATCCTTGGACTAATGGAACATTAATCAGATAACTCTCAAGTTTAAATTTGTTGAAACCGTCAGTCACTTATTAAGCTTATGTTATGATGCCAATCACTGTGCTGGGTGCTGGGGCTACAAAGACAAAAATGAGTACTTGCCCTCAAGAAGCTTACATTCTACTTAGGGGATACAGTATGTTCACAGGTAAGTAAAAATATACATACCAAATAAATGTAGTAATTTCAGGTTTCTTGCAGGAGAAGAAACAAGCTAAACCTTGAAGAGAACTAGAGATTCTAAGAGGTGGAGAAACAAAAGGAGAGCATGATAGCCTTGCAAAGGTTTAGAGGCTGAAGATGGGCTGTTGTGTATAGGGAACAGGGAATAGAAAATACATTTCCAGACATTTCTGGCTGGAAAATAGAGCAGGTAATGTAAGGAGTAATGTGAATTCCATCTGAAAAATATAGGCTCGACCCATTGCTTGAAGTGCCAATTGGAGGAGTTTGTTTTTATCCTAAAAAACCAATTGGGAGCCTCTTGAGCTTCTTGAACAGGGGAATGACATGGTCACATCCTTGCTTAAGAATATTAAAATGGCAGTTTGGGGGGATAGAGTGGAGCAGGGAGAGACTAGAGTGAGGGAGAGCAATCAGGAGGCTATTGGAGTAGTTCAGGGGAGAGGTGAAGGAGGCTTGGACTAAGTTGGTTCTGGACAACTTAGGTGAAATGAGACCCCAAGGGTCCTTGCTCTGAGGAACTTATAGATGCCAAGCAGAAACCCCAGAGAGACACCACTGGAACTTCGACTTTAAAGCTTGCAATATGTTTGGGCCACTTTGTGTTTATTGGAAGGCAGTGTGGTACAATGAGAAGATCCCTGGATTTGGTGTCTGAGGACCGGCTATGCTCTGGGCACCTATGTATTTGTACATATGCCTGCATGGACCTCTTTCTTCCAGAAAGTCCTGTGAGGTTGTGGAGAGGAGAGGAGGAAGCTCTGTCCCAAGACATGAAGATCTCCCTTTGTTCACATCCCAGCTTTGCCACTTACTAGCCAAGTGACTTTAAGGTATCCTTTTCTCCTTTTGGCCTCAGTTTCCCCATCTATTAAATGAGTGGGTTGGGCTAGCTGGGTGCTAAGAACACTTCTAGCCCTAGACCTCCAGAATCCTGATCTTATTTCATTTTCACAATATCGTTATGAAAGCATTATTATCCCTATTTTACAGAAAAGGAAACTGAGGCTCAGGTGAAATAAATTACATGGGGGTTTTGGTGCCAGAGGTGGGATTAGAACCTAGGTCATCCCACGCTCTTTCCTCTGATCTCTGAAACTTCACAAGACTGGCTGGAAGATAGAAACATAATCCCAAAAGCTGCCCAGGGTACATTCAGGTACTTTTCGAGTTACTTTGCCAAGTTGCCTCACTTCCAGGTAAGGAGTCTCCAGAGGGATCAATATCAGAGGGGAATCCTTGCTGGAGATTGATGTCAGAGGGAGAACCAGGAGTAGGTGAGGAGAGGAAACCAAACTCTGCCTATGCCCATGCTATGGGACGGTGGTATGGCCTTTCTCCTCAGCTGAAGATATTGAGAGGGGGTTTCCTGGAAGCAGCCTCCCATCCTTCAGCTTTCACCCTAGAGGCTTTCTTGGAATCTTCTGAGCCCCAGGAGCTAATGCCCGTTTTGCACAATGATAGCTGTGTTTGTTATGGGTCTGCTTGTTTGTTTTCCTTTTAAAGCAAAATCAAAAGCTGTCTAGCCTTGAAAGAGATTGAAGCATCTCAATTATTTTTTCCAACCAACCCTGAGGACCCTGCCTCCCAGCGATAGCTAGTGGGGTTTTAAGATGCACACCATCCCACCATCAATACAAACATATATTCAAGTGGAGATGCGGGCATCTGGGGCTTTGGAGACGTTCCCTGTTACATTACTAGTTGATTCCTGGGTGTTCTGGGATGAGGAGGGAGAGAAGAGTCTGGGAGCAAAGGAACCTTAAGGCTCTGAAGGACTGGGTCTCTGGCTGCTGGTGCAGCCATCTGCCCTTCCACAAGGGAGGAAGGGAAGGGATGGGGGCCACGCCTAGGGTTGGGATTATTCAAACCCAGCCAATTCTTTCCAAATGCTTTGGGTTCAGCAAACCCCCAAGTTTCTATGCCAAGTTCTTTTTCCTTTAATTATTAAGCCTGCGTGTATTTCCTGGGAAATGTAATCCTGATGTTTCTTCTTCATTTACGCTTAATTCATCAAAATGCTGTTTTATAAGCACTTGAAGGTGTCCAAGAAGCCTTGGGAACCTTTGAACACACGTCCCAATCCCCCTCCACCCCACACCAAGCCCCCCAAGTAAACAGGAAATAAGGTTTTGCCAAATCTAAATTAGCTTGAACATCATAAAGGCTGAGATCAGCTAGAAATATAGAATCCTGGAATTCCAAGGAAGTCTGTAGGATGATCAGACATGTCTGTCTCTGTCTTTCCCCCATCCCAATTTTGGTCCTTTGGGGCCAGCTCAACCAGGGGGGATGGGGAACAACAGGATAATGAGAAGGGAAACCAGGAACTCAATCCAACAGGCATTTGTAAAACCCGGTTTGTAGGCTGGGCACCAAAAGGAAATTCAGTTCTTGCCCTCAAAGGGCTGCCATTCTAGCGGAACATAAACAAGACAGGATCTATCCCTAGTACAAATGGAGAGAGACAGCAAGGAGATGGAGAAGCTGACGCTCACTTAAAGAGGCAGATGCAACAACAGACACTTATTACACACCTACTGCATGCCAAGGACTGGGGATACTATGACCAAAAATGACTCTGCACTCAGGGAGCTGACCTTTTACTGGGGAGTAACGAACAAAAAGTCATTTGAAGAGAGTAAGAACATTAGCAGTCAGAGATGAGCATGTCCCAAAATAAGCTGGCTTGGTAATCTGGGGTCCTCTCAATCATGGAAGAACAATGAAAGCTTGGATTCTACATTATCTGTAGAGCTGGGCTGATGTTGGGAGTTCCTCTCTGCTCCTGAGTTGAAAGGTGAAAAACTCAGCAGCCCCAACTCATTTCTTCCAAGAGAAAGTAGAATGTAAGAGGGGACAGGGAATCTGGGTCTTCCCTTCAGGAGACCCTCATCTCCCCCTCCCCCTGCTCCACAGTGCACATGCAGGCAGTGTTCCTGCTGCCCCACCCCCAACATGCTCATTCCTACCTTTGCTCATGCTGCCCTTAAATATTCCTCCACCTTCTTCCTAATCATTTCAACTCATTGGGTCTTCAGGCCTCAAGGAGAGTCAGGAAGACCCGGGCAGGAGCTTCACCTCCAACACTTTCTTAATGTGGGACCCTGGGCAAATCATGCAACCTTGCTGAGTCTAAGTTCTACCCTTGGCCAAATGGAACATCCTGTTGGCCACCCTGTCCTGGGGCTGTTGTAAGACTGAAATGAAGGGAGTTGGGCACAGCTGGTAAGGGTGGGCTTCTCCAAGGACTCCAGTTCTTCCTAGTCCTCTCATTCTTTGAGCTGCTGGGATCATCTCACAGGTAAGTGCATGGGGAGGCCAGGTGTAGGCGCTGGGCTTGTTTTCAAATTCTGCTCCTGACGTCTACTAGCTTTATGGCCCCCAGGCAAAATACTTCTCTCTGGGCCTCAGTTTCCTCACTTGTGAAATGATGATACTAATACTTTGACTACCTGACTCACAGGGTTGTCGTGGAAAAACTGTTTTGTAAGTTTTAAAATAGGATAAAGACAAGATACATTACTATAAGTGTGAGACTCAGTCAGTTTGGCTCTTAACTGGTTGCTAACTATTTAAGGCTCTTAATTTTTTTTCTTTCTAGATAGACTTGAAGTAGGTGGAGGATCAGATGTGTTCCTCTTTGTGCCTTTGCTCATGAGGTACCAGCGCCTGTCTCGTTGCTAGGTACATGGGCGAAGAGGACTCCAAAGGTGGGGGGAAATAGCAGGGCTTTCTTCTAGTGTCTCAGGGGCTGCCCTAGATGGAAGGATGAGGAGGAAAGAGGGGGTAGGGAAGCCATAGAAAGGCAAACAGGCTGGACATCAAGAAAAACTTCCTCACCATGAAAGCTGGCCCAAAGAGAATGGGTCATCTTGAGTTTCCCTTGCTCGGGAGTCTTCAAGCAAAAGGCACATGATCCCCAAGTACGAAAGTCACCCCCATGCCCTAGTGTGCCCAGGTCTTCCCGACTCCCCTTCGTGAGTTTCTGTGACCTCCCTCCCCCTCCAAAGTCACCTCCCAGTGGCAAACTGTGGTTGGGAGCATCTACAAATCAAGTGGATCTTGGTGTCTCCGCAAAACAAAGCTTCTCTTTGCATAACCTGAGCTCTGCTGGGAAAGCTATCAATAATCCAGGGCTACTGAATTCTGTCTCTTATGAAGGTTCAAGGGTCCCCAGATGAGCATCCCCCTCTTTTTTTAAAATTTTGAAACAAGGTACCCTTTTCCCTTGGTCATGGGAGGATGCTAAAAATATGACAAGCATTTTCCCCTCTGTGATTTCCATCAGGGCTGCGGTGCATAGCTGAGGGCAGGATTTGGCCTGGTCCGGGTGGTCAGCTGCCAACGGACACTGGGACCCGCTCCTTGCTCGCCCGCCCATCACTCAGCTCTTCTTTCCCAAACAGAAGCCAGGAGGCTATTGCTGCAACCCTCCTTGGACAGTGACTGGCACCAAAAAGTTTTCTGTAGTTTGAGCCTGTGCCAGCTGCAGCTTCCAAGTACTTTCCTCCTCTGGGTTGGCAGATTCACAGCCTCAGTCAATCAGCTGAGGAGCAAGTCGCCGCCTGTGGAAACATCCACACCATGAATCTGGAGAAAACACCCACGATGAGAGTCCTCTGGAAAGGAGATCTCTTATGGCTTGTGAAAGGAGATGGGGAGGGGGTCTGGGGACCAAGGGGCAGCAGGTCCCCAGGACTCTGAGGTGGAGGCCCAGGGAGGGTGCCTACAAAGCAGGGCATGGCAGGGAGATGGCCCTCGAGGCTCTGGACGGCCTGACGGTGGCCCCCGGGGTGCTCTCCAGCAGCCCTCTTGCCCTGAGGGAGTTCCCACGGAGCCTCCCAGGAAGAGAGCTGGTACAGAAGCTGCCCTGCCTGCCAACTTCACATCTCGGCTCTCTGTTCCTGCTTCTTCTGTCTTCTAGGATTGATGTATGCACGTGTGTGGACGAGTGTGCATGTGTGTGCATGTGTATGTATGTGTGTGTGTGTGTGTGTGTGTGTGTGTGTGTGTGTGTGTGTGTGTGTGTGTGTATGAAGGTGGGGAGGGCCAATGCATATCATTCCTTGGCCCAGGTCTGTGCTTCTCCAGAAACCCGGCTGTGCGTTCTTCCCAGAAGGAGATGTGTCTTGTTGGAATGGAGTCAGATGCAAAAGAGAAAAGCAGGAGAAAGGAGAGTGGTACCACAGCATTTGAGAACAGACTTCCCTTCACAGAATCATTGAATGGGAGGGCTGGTGGGGAGCTGTTGTGGGGGGAGGGAGGCTCAGCTTCCACCGTGGTAACATGAGGAACTAACTAGGTCAGGACAAGGCTCAGGCCCAAGGGTTTAAACTCGGCTCCTGAGACCACGAACCACCATGGGGCGCTGGTCCTTCCCCAGCTCAGACATTTTGCGTTCTAAGGGCCCTCTCCAATCTGATATTCCATGTTCTCAGGGTCCTCCTGGATCTGGAATTCTGTGTTCTAAGGGCCCTTCCAGCATCAAGCTCTGTGAACTCTGATTTTGGATGACCTCAATTCCTTCCTCACTGACAGCACTCTCTCTAGTTGGGGTTATGGGTGGACGTGGGGGAGGGACTCCTCTCTCTAGTCCTAACCGGCCTTTAGAAAGCACTTCACCATTATTTAAACTTATCCTGACAACAATCCTGGGAGATAGGTGCTATCATTACCCCCATTTTACAGATGAGGAAACTGAGGCAAGCAGTGATTAAGTGGCACAGTGATCCCAGTGCCTGTGGTAAGTGTCTGAGGCAACATTTGAACTCCCCAAGATGAGTCTTCCTGTCTCCAAGCTGGGCATTCTATCACTGCATCACCCAGCTGCCCATCACAAGTAAAGTGCTTTTCAGTCCTTCCAGGGCTATTCAATGTTGTTACTGCTGTTGTCATCATCGTCATCATCATCATCACCACCACCATCATCATCATTATTGATGTTATTATTATTATTATTATATTATTATTATTATTATTATTATTATTATTATTATTATTATTATCTCTAAGATGCCTTTTAACTTTGAGATTCTGTGAATGTCCAGAGAATGATGACTGGGCTGGGAGAGGCTGTGCCATACAAGGCCATAAAGAAAGACTTCCAAATGCTCAGCTTGGGAAGCCTTGAGAGCTACCATCAAGTGCCCGGGGGAAGGCACAGAAAGATCAGCTGGGGCTTGATGGCAGAAAGACTGTCCCAGTGTGAGAGCTGTCTGTGAGCGGAAGGGGCTACTGGGGGGAGGGAGTAGTTTCTCATCCTGGGAGGTCTCCAGCCAGAGTCTGTGTGGTCTCTTGTTGGGGATGCTGGAGAGAATGTGCTTGCTCTGGCAGGTGGTGGACCAGATGACCTCTGAGGTCTCCCACTGCTTGGAGAACCTGAGCTCCTGTGCTCCTTAGAGGGTCCTGTCTATCCCATCCCAGAGCACCCTGTTTCTCCTGTCACCGCGATGCATCCCTCCCCTCTGTCAGTCTCTCTTCTGGGATCGCTCTTTCCAAGAAGCTCTCCTTGGCTCCCCAGCACCATCTTGGGCTACTTGGTAGAAATCCACAATTACTCATTCAGGAAAGAAAGTTGTAGGTTCACTGTGACCTATCTGTTCTCGCCAGGCTCGGGGGCTCCAGGGCAACGAGAGTATTTTTCTTTAAATAGCCTCACAAGGGCCTTGTCCACCCAGGCTAACTGCCCTTTGGGCATTCAATAAATTCTTGACTGACTGACTATATTTCTCTGTAAACTTCCCTATTTATAGCTCTCAATGCTACTACATGTGCTAGATGGCCTAGAAAGGTCATTCGACAGAGAAAGTATTTACCTCTCAAACAGTATTCCAATTGTCTCCTTCCTGGGCTGGTCATGGGACTTCAATATGGTATCTCCATCTGTAGGAGAAGGCTGTTTCCTAAGACATTGCCTCAGTCACATCGATTCTCGTTAGCCCCACATTTCAGGAAGTTTTCGAGGCTTGCTGGAGAGAGATTAGATAATGGGGCCAAGGCCTTCTGCACCTCCAAGTTTCTGGGCCCAGGTGTGCTGCTCCTGTGACTCTGGGTGGGTTTGGGATCAGAGCCTAGCCTCTTCATCAGTTGGGACTGAAGATCCATGGGGGTGTAGGACACCAATGGTGTCAGAGACTGAACCCCAAAACTTCCATTATAATAAACTATTTCCATGGCTCACCTCCCTGCCTTTTTAATCAATCTATCAATAGATGAGCTTTCATTGGGCCCTGCTAAGTGTCTTGTACTTTGCCTGTTGCTTGAGATATAAAGACAAAATGTAAAAAGAGTCCTTGTTCTATTTGAGGGAAATGAAACGTAGGCATAAAGTAATTGAAGAATTTCGACAAAGTAAATCTTAATTCATTTCAGGGCAATGCTGATAGTGGCTGGAGAATCAAGAGTCCTCAGTCTTTCCCCAAAAGGATGATGTAACCCAGGAGACAGGAAGACAAATCAGGTCCTGTGAGCCTGGGTCCTACCCTAGTTGGAGCCACTCCCTGCATCTTAGCCCACTTCTGGGCAGCAGCACTGGGAGGCAGGCATCATCCCCCAACCCCATCCTCAACGGTTCTCTTGATCTACCTCTTGTTTGTAAATGTGGGAACCCGTTCAGGGACCTTCTGCTCTCCCAAAGTGATGAGTGTGCTCATGTTCACCTCTGCGTCTCCTCTTCCTGGGGTATCTCTTGTGGGCTTACACTGCATGGGCTAAAGAAGCCATTGGTTAGCCCTTCTTACAATATGGACATAACTCTGCAAACTCCTCAGGGTTTGGGCACCAGCAGACTTTGGGAGCATCTCGATATTTTGTACCCAGCAGGCACTGAGTGTCTTGCAGAACACAAATGTTGGCATAAATGTGAGAACTGAGTTCTGTACTAATGAGTGGGTGGCAACGGTGACTTGGACGTACTTGTGTAGGAGGAAGAGAAAAATAAAAAGAATACGTGGCATTTTGTTTCCTTCTGTAACTTCTCTGACTCTCAATTTCCTTATCTGTAAAATGGGGAGAATAAGGTCACCATGGCACTGTGTGCCAGGCTCACAGTGTTGTTGTAAAGACCGAATGAGATGATGTCGGTAAAGTTCTACAGATATAAAAACTTTGTTGTTATAATTATTTATTCCTTCCTTTTCTTCTTCTTTCCTTCCATCTTTCATTCCTTCCTTCTTTCCTTCCTTCCTGACAAAATAAGCCTTATTGTACAAGTCTTTTCTGTCTCTCCCTTTCCTTCCTTCTCTCCTTCCTTTTTTCTTCCCTCCCTTCCTTCCTCCCTCCCTCCTTCCTTCCTTCCTCCCTCCCTCCTTCCTTCCTTCCTTCCTTCCTTCCTTCCTTCCTTCCTTCCTTCCTTCCTTCCTTCCTTCCTTCCTTCCTTCTTTCCTTCCTTCTTTCCTTCCTTCCTGACAAGATAAGCCTTATTGTACAAGTGAGAAACCCAAGGCTCTGAGGAAAGAGGGACTTACCAGGGTCATCCAGTCCCTGGTAGAGGTGCTACCTGAGCTCAGGTCTGCCCCCCAGACCAGGGTTTTCTCTATTTCAATGTGCTGCTTGGAAAGTCTCTTCTTAGTCCCACTGTCCTGTGCCCTGGATTAGGCTGGGATGCTGTGTTCAGTTCTGGGCACCAGAGTTTAGGAAAGACATTGCCTGGCATGTAGAATGTTGAGGAGAGGGCAATGGGGATGTGGAAAATCCCAGGATTTTACACAGTGTCTGGCATGTAACAGTCACTTAACAAATACTTATTGACTAATTAATTCATTGAGTGAAATAATGGGGATATTTATTCCAGAAAGTCAAAGAATCAATTAATTTCAAGGTTGGATGGACCCTCGTTAGAGAAGGCTTTGAGGGGACCTGATTGCTGCCTTCAAGTATTTGCAGTTCTGTCAATGAAGAATGCATTAGCCTTGTTCAACAAGCTTTGGGAATAGACCTCAGCCCTCAACACAGAGTTACTCTGAGGAGAAAACCCCCAGGATACTGAGTCCTTGATGCTGGCAACATTGCCACAAAGGGAGGACCAGCCAGGGAAGAGCTCACTTGAGCACAGCTATGCTGAGCTGGAGCAAGAGGAGGAAGGATGCCATTGGGTCATTTCTATTGGAGGGCTGTCAGCACCCTCTAAATTTTAGTGCCCTGGAGTCAAGCCCCAATGTCCCACTCTGGTTCTAGGTGCTACATTTTGTGAAGGACTTTGGCAAGGTCGTCCAGAGAAGAAACAATGAAGATGTCAAAGGTCCAGGGGATGGTGCCAAGTAAAGACAAGAGAGCTGAGAAGTCTTAGGGGCTGGGGAGAGGGAGGAGAGAGAGAACACATCTTTGAGCATTTGAAGGGTAGTCCCATGGGACAGGGATTGGACTAGCTCTGCTTGTCCCTTGAGTCCAGAACTAATAGCATTGGTGGGTACTGGCAAAGACAGAAATTTAGACTTGATGTATGGAAGAACTTTCAACAATGGGAGCTGTCCAAGAGTGGGATGGACAGCTTTGGGAGCTGATGGGTTTCTCCTCCCTGGAGGAAAAACCAGCAGAGTTTAGCCAAAGAGCAAAATGGTGGAGCTCCTGTGGGGTACTGCCTTTTATAGTCACCCCCCCCACCCCGTGCTAGCAACAAAACCAATGGAAAAGACTACTCCTAGCCACGTGGTTAGCTCACTGGAACTAGGTCCAGAAGGGCCACATACCCTCCTGGTGTCTCCAGGCACCTCCCTTACATGTCATCACGACTCTCCCAGAAGGAGGCTCCTTAACTTCCTCCATGTGTAGGATGGGGTGGAGAGGGTGCGAGGATCTGTAAGAGGTTCTGCGTGTTCCTCCCAGTACCTGATTCTTCTGTAGTCCATCCCCTGGTCACATCCTGCCCTGAATCACTTTCTCTTTGTATTACGTGTCTGTGTCTTGTCTGTCCCTAACCAGACTTCAAGTTTTTTGAGGGTGAGGATGGAACTCTGTATCTTTTTATCTCCCCAAGGCTGAATGTCTGGCTGCTGGAAGCCCAAGGTTATCCCACCTTAGGGACAGGAAGAGGCCCAAGGTCCCTGGAGACTTGCTTTATTTGTGTACTTATTTTTGTCAGCTCCAACATATTTGATCATGCACAGAAGAATGGGAAATTGATCCCAGCCTCTTTAAAGTGGGGACCAAGCTGAGGCTGCCTCTATTCTTCCAGTGTGTGGTCTCCTCTGGGGTTTCTGCGGCCCATTTTCAAAACTCCTTTCTTGCAGCCAGAAGCAGCCTCCTGACCCCAAGCAGGGCTGCTCACAGTCCATGAGGATGCTGCCACTTGTACCCAGGATGTTTCACTAAGTCTACATTTAGTGATTTTTTGTAGTCTCAAGGGTGACAGCTCTAGGCAGGAAGTGTGGGCTGGTGCAGCTTGGGAGATAGGAGGCTTGGGAGCCATGCTCACTGGCCCTGTGGAGGGTGAGCCTCATGCGCTTCCATTTCTTTATCTGTCCAATGAAGGCAGATGGTCGCTCCCATCCTCCCGGCTCTGACATTCTGTTCTAAGATCTCTCTCAGATTTGACATTCCATGGTCTTTGGTCCCTCTTATCTCTGCCATTCCACATTCTGTTACAATGTCACTCCTGACTCTGATATTCTGTTCTAAGGTCTCTCCCAATGCTGACTTTCCTTATTCTAAGACCACTCCTGGCTCTTAGATTTTCTGTTCTAAGATAGCTCTCTTAGCTCCAATGACTATTCCATCTCCTTTGTTCTAAGTTCCTTCCAGTTCTGACGTGCTGCATTCTATGTTCTCAGATCCTTCTAACTCTGATATTCCATGTTCTATGTTTTCAGATCCCTCCAGCTCTGGTGTTCTATGTTCTATGTCTCATGGTTCCATTAGAATATAATATACTGGGGCAGCTAGGTGGCGCAGTGGATAGAGCTCTGGCCTTGAAGTCAGGAGGACATGAGTTCAAATCCAGTCTCAGACACATGACACTTACTAGCTGTGTGACCTTGGTCAAGTCACTTAACCCCAATTGCCTTGCAAAAAAAAAAAGAATGTAATATACTCGAGAGCAGGGATTATTCTGCTTCTGTCTTTATATCCCCAGCATGTAACATAGTGCTAGGTATACAGAGGGTAATGAAATATTTTCCATTGGAATAGCAAAATGGAAGCAAAATTGACCTTAAAAAGGAAAAGGGCCTCCTCATTATGTGAGTCGGGGTGAAAAATGAGAGTGGAACACAAGGTTTCTGGGTGAGGTGAAATGAGGAAAAGGGGAGGAGAGAGAGCTTAGTGTGTTAGAGTTTGAAGAATGCTTGACTTTAGACATCACTGAATGGGTGTTGCTTTGGACAAACTGATACTTGGGAAAGACCTTAGCTTAAAAAGGCCAGCATCTCCCACTGTGTCTGGGGCCATCACTAGTAGTCTTGACCTGTGTCTTGCCACTGGACTCTGATGACTCTGGAGGAGAAAGTGAGGCTGATGACTCCGCACAATTCTGCATCACTAAAGTCCTCTTTGAGAACACAGGCTGAAAACAACACTAGTAGAATGTAAGCTACCTGATGGTCAGGGCTGATTCATTTATCAGCGTCCCAGCACCTAGGAGATCGCCTTACAGCTGCTCAATGAATGCTCCTTACGTTGGATGGAATTGATAAACTTACTTTGCAGGACTGTGAAAAAAATCTTTGGAAACCATAAAATGCCATAGAAAGGTAAGTAATTAGTAGAACTAATGATAGCAAAGCACCCTAGTAATCAGAGCTATTTCCCATTTCAGTATTTCAGGTGATTGAAGACACTAATCATGTCCTCCTGGCAAATCTCTCCAAGGTATGTAATTCCACACAGCTTCTTCCTCCAACCCTCCCCTCCATTGGCTTCTTAGCCTCGGCTGCATTCCAAGTATCAGGGTCTGGGTGGGGCATCTCCCCTTTGACTCCTTGAGAACCTGAGGTGAACAGGAGGCTGCTGCTTTCCCAGGCCCTGGAGGTCCATTTGCAGGTGGCCAGCCGCCAAGTGGTCGGGGCCAGAACTGTTCATGGGCCCCACACTATTGGCTCTTAGCAAAGGGTAGACTCCAGAATCAGATAGGCTTGTCCTGGACCCCACCCAGGGGAGCATAGTCCTTGAAGGACCCAGGAGACCTCATTAGATATCAGCCTCACCTTTCAGGCTACCCTACAGCTTGCAGAGCCAAGGAAAGGGTTATTATGCTGAGGTCCTCAAAGATGACCTTTGAAGTGGCAACACCCAGCAAACAAGACTTTCACCCTCCCAGGGGACCCCCTCAATAAAGCTGGTGCTGGGAGCAGGGCTCACACCTGCCTTTTAGACCAACCAAGTTAGGGGACCAATGTTTTTCTTTAATTTAATTTTTTAATTTTCAAGACAAATGTCTTACTTCATGAAATTCGGATTAGGTACTAGAGGAACAAGACATAACCCACAGGAAGCAGAATAAGCAGTCATGTTATAATGGGACTTCCTTTGTCCCAATAAATAGCTCACATTTCTGGGATGCTTTAAAGTTAGCAGACACACTTTTCCTTACAACAGATATTGTAAAGGAGGCATTCCAATTCCAATTATCCCCATTCTGCCATTGAGGAAACAGGTCCAAAAGTAAGATTATTTTGGGGAGCTCATGAGAGCTCAGTGACTTTTTTCATATAGCTATAGTTTATGTGGTTGTGCTTATCAAGGAAATTTCTCTCCTGGTTGTTTCTTGACCCTGCATCAGTTCACACAAACCTTCCTAAGCTTCTTTGTATATGCCTTGTATTTTTCATTTCTTCTACTGCAAGAATATTCCATTGCATCTCCCTATCTGGTTCAACCGTTCTCCAGGAAATAAATGAATAAACAAACGAACACACAGAAGTCCCTACCCTCCAGACACTTACATTCTATTTGGGATGGGGAGACAATACATTCCCAGGTAAGAAAATATAAAATATACAAAGGCAACTTTGGGGTCAGGGAGAGCTGGGGGAGTAGGCAAGGTTTCTCAGAGGAGATGGCACCCAAGCTGAGCTTTAAAAGCAACAAAAAATGAAACAAAAAACCCAGAGATTACACTCCAATAATGGGGATGAAACAGGTTCCATGTTGAGTTTGGGATTCCAAAGACCCCGGGATCTTAGCTACAGAAACAGAAACGTATCCAGCCCAGCTTCATTTTAGAGAGGAGGAAACTGAGGCATTGATAAGTGAAGGGCCACAGCCAAGGTTATATCTGAGGTAGGATTTGAACCCAGGTCCTCTGACTCCAGAGTGGGTGCTCTTTCTCATGTACCCAGCCAGTCCCACCCTCTCTCCATCAAACTCCCACAGAGCATTGCTGCTTCTTCTACATAGAGAGCTCAAGTAGAAATGGCTTATCACTGTGCTTACATATAGTAAGGACTTCCTAAATGACTGCTGATTGACCGATGGACATATTGTCTTATCTTCTGAGGGCAAAAATTGTCCATTCTTTTTTTTTTTGGTAGTCCTCGTATCATCCAGCACAGGTCCCTGAATCTCACAGATCTGCTCTGTACACATTTTGTTGAATGAGTGAATGAATGAATGAATGAATGAATGAATGAAGTCTTCTCTTTCCCTGGTTGACAATAAACTGTGTAAACATTTGTTTCTCATAGAATCTTTCCCATCTGACTCTTGGACCTCCATCCAAGGGTATTAAGTCCTTTGTTAAGTATTCTGAGTGGAGAAGGCATTTCATAAATATGTGGTGCAGGGCTGGGAATGAGGGAATGAGATAGATGATGTGAGGGACCCCTTTCACTCGACGACAGGAACATCTGGTTTTCTGCCACACCAAGTCCTGTGATTATCTCCTCTGTGCTGGGCCAGGCACACTCCTGGATGAGTTTCTGGAACTCTATAATAAACACTGATTGGGCTAGGGCTGGGGCAGGGGGGCAGTGGTTGGGGAGGGGAGGTTGAAGAGGGACATCTTTATCATTCGGCAAACTCCCAGGCTGGGAGCTGATTCAGGAATAGAGACTGGATGGCAACAACAGAAATGAGAGAAACATTTACTTATTTGTTTCTGGGACTCAAAGAGTCCTATGCTTCCTGGATGATAAATCCTTGTTCTTGGTGGAAAGGCTGTGAAAAGGATCCTTTGAACAAACTCTTCAGAAATTGCCATACCCTACATAGTTCTGCCTCAACTGGCTTCTATGGGACCACCACGGGGCATGGCAGAAGTGTCCAGACTCAGAGAAGTCTTATGGCACCTTCTAATTCTGATACTGAAGCTGGATCCTAGAGCTCTTTTGCCAGGCTGGAGCCCATTCCAGTGATGGGGCTGAGGTGGGACTGAAACCTATGTGTGTTGCCTCTGGGGCTAGTATTCTCTCCACAGCATCTGCTCCCTCTCATGAGTGGATAGATGAATGAGTAAATGAGTTAGGTGGTTTGGTGGAATGCGCAGAGAGAAGAATTTGGAGCAAAGGAAAATCATGTAAAGGTGGTTAAGGAAGAGCAGTGTGGAGGGCACAGAGCAGAGAGCTGTTCCCAGAGCCTTCATTTGAGGTGGGCACCCAGGCCAGCCAGCAGGCTGCACTCCCCCTAGACTTCTCTATCATACTGCTGAGCTGAGGACCTGAGCACCTTCCTCACTCCCCCTGTTCTTCAACTTCCTCTTGTGTGTTGTCTTCCTCTATTAGACTGTAAGCTCCTTGAGGGCAGGGACTGTCTTTTGCCTCTCTTTATATCCCCAGCACTTATCACAGAGCCTGGCACATGGTAGGCACTTAACAAATGTTTATTGATTGCTTCTTTATGGTTGACTGGCCTTGGAGATCATGAGTCCAATCATTTCATTGTGAATATGGAATTAAGCATCTTGGTTAAAAAGCAGAGCTGGGGTTTGAATCCATGGCTTCTGGTTCCTGTATTATACAGGGTGTTTCCTGAGATTCTCCACAGAAGATGAGCCCAACATGCCTGCTCTGTAGATGTCAAATAATCACAATAGCTGGAGTTTATATAACACTTTAAAGTTTGCAAAATTTTTTACAAATATCTCATTTTATCTTCACAACAACCTTACGAGGTGAGTTCTATGATTGCTCCCATTTTACAGATGAGGAAACTGAGGCTGACAGAATTTAAGTGATTTTGCAAGTCATGCAGTTAGCACGGTCCCTGCCCACCAACGTTCTCCTTTCCTGACAACAGTGAACACCATAGACAGGCAGACCTCCCCCTTTTTGGGGGCTTTGCTTGATACTGAGGGTCAGAGATTCAATGAAAAAAGTTCTCTCTGTGGTGGCTTCAATCAACAAGTCTTGTAAGATCATGGAAAATAGGGGCGCGCATGTGTGTGTGTGTGTGTGTGTGTGTGTGTGTGTGTGTGTATAAACATACAATGAGCCTAGCAGGGTCGTGCACGCTCTATACATTGCTATCAGTATTATGACTGTAAAGATGTGGTGTGCTGCAGAAAATCGTTTGGGAAAGCCTGACTACTCCCTCCTAATATTTTCATCCAGGATTCTTTCAACACATGTGCAGACCATTTGCCAAAAGATTTTTTTTTAGGCAATTGGGGTTAAGTGACTTGCCCAGGGTCACACAGCTAGTAAGTGTCAAGTGTTTGGTCTGAGGACAGATTTGAACTCAGGTCCTCCTGACTTCAGGGCTAGTGCTCCATCCACTGTGCCACCTAGTTTACCCCATGAAAGATTTTATGAATGTGAGAGACATCCTCTTAACTACCCCTTTTGCACAGCAAAGGTGATTTGGGTGATTTTTTCCCCTTGATACCTTGAAAAACAATCCTTTAATACTTTCAATTGTGATAACTTGAAAAAGATAGATTCTCTTGGTGGAAGCATCGTGTGTGGTTTAGATTTATGGACACAGAGTCAGTATGCATAATGAGACTGGAAGGCTAGATTGGGGTTAGGCGGAGAATGGCCTTAAAAGCCAAACCAATCAGTTGATATTCAATCTCAGAAGCAACAGGGAGTCACTGGTGTTTACTGAGTAGGGGAGAGACGTAGTCAGATTTGTCCTTAAGGAAATCACATTAGCAAGCGTGTGGAGGATAAAATGGAGTAGGGAGATATCTGAGGCAGGGAGGCCAATTGGAAGGCTATTGTCATAGTACAGGCAGGAGGTGATGAGGTCCTGAACTAAAGTGGTAGCTCCTAAATGGAAAGGGGACAGCTATCAGAGATGCTGTGGGAGTAGAAATTGTGTGATCCAGCAGCTGATTTGAAATGTGGGGTGAGAGAAAGATGGTAAGGATAATGAATGAGTGAAAGAATGAATGATTGAATGAATGAATAGGTGAATGAATGAGTGAATGGATGAATGAACGAATGAAGCATTTATCAGAGACTTACTATAGGGAAAGCACTGTGCTAAGCACTGGGGATAGAAATAGACAAATCAGACAGAGCCTGCCCTGAGGGAGCTCCCATTCTGTTAAGGGAGACAACATATGTGGAAGGTTTCAGTTGCAAGTCAGATGGAAAAAATTTCCCTTCCCACACTTTACATTCCAGAAAAACTGATCTTCTCTGTTCCTCTCTCACAGCCCTTCATCTCCAGGGCTTGGTGCTGATGGATCCAATGCCTGGAGGGCTCTTCCTTTTCACGTCTTGCTCAGAGAATCTTGCACTTCCTTCAAGATGCAGCTCAACCATCACTTTCTACATATAGCCTTTTCAGATTCACACAGCTGCTAGGACCAGCCCTGCCTAATTATTCTGAATTAAATTAACTTTGTATTTTGTATTTCTTCTGTATAAATATATATATGTATGTATGATGTATGTATGTATGTATGTATGTGTGTGTGTGTGTGTGTGTGTCTGACAGAATGTAAGATCGTCCCATACATCCCTCATTAGGGTCTTCCTTTCCTTTTTCCTTCTTTCTTTTTTTCTTTCCTTCCTTCCTTTCTTCCTGGGAAGTGAAAAGGACCTGAGAGGCATCTAGTCCAATTCTGACCTGAACAAGAATTCCTTCTGCTCCCCCAGCACCTTACCCCAAAGTTGCTATCCAGCCTTTCCTTGAAGGTCTTTAGTGGGAGAAGGACACGTGTTTCACCCTTGGATTGGTTTAATTTTAGGGAAGCTTTCCTTACATTAGACTTGAATCTACCTCAACAACTTTCAGTCATTCTTTCTGATCTTGCCCTCTGGGGCCAACCAGAACAAGTCTCTCTTTGGAATGACAGCCCTTTAGATACAGGAAGACAATTATCCCTTTCTATGGAGTCTTCTATTCTCTGGTCTAAACCACCCCAGGTTCTTCCACTGGTGCTCCCACCAGTGCTCTGATTTTAAGGACATTCACCATACTGTCCACTATCCTCTGGATCATACACAACTTATCAGTGACCTTTCTAAAAAGTGGCTCCAAAATGAAAAAAAGGGGGGGACGATGTGGGAAAAATGAGACATTAATACGCTTTTGGCAGACTTGTGAATTATGAACTTGGAACTATGCTCAAAGGGCTATAAAACCATGCATATCCTTCGACCTAGCAGTGCCACTACTAGGTCTGTATCCCAAAAGAGATAAAAACCAAAAAGGAAAAGGACCTATATGTACAGAAATATTTATAGCAGCTCATTTCTGGGCACAAAGAATTAGGAATTGAGGGGATGCTCATGAGTTGGGGAATGGCTGAACATGTGGTATGTGATTATGATGAAATACTATTGTACTATAAGGAATAATGAGCAGGATGCTCTCAGAAAAACTTGGAAATTCTTGCATTTGCTGGTGTAAAGTGAAATGTACTACTGCATACAAAGTAACAGCAATATTGTAAGATGATCAGCTGTGAATGACTTAGCTGTTCTCAGCAATACAATGATCCAAGACAGCTCTGAAGGACTGATGATGAAAAATGTTGTCCATTCCCAGAAAGAACTGATGATATCTGAATACAGATTGAAGCAGACTCTTTTTTTTAAACTTTCTTTATTTTTCTAGAGTTTTTTGATTTATGTTTTCTTTCACAATCTGACTCATGGATATTTTTTGCATGACTACACATGTATAACCTATATTGAACTTCTTGCCTTTTCCATGGGGGCAGAATGGGAGGGAGAGAGAGAATTTGGGACTCAAAGTTTTAAAAACAAATGTTGAAAATTGTTTTTACATGTAACTGGGGAAAAATAAAAATAAAACACTCAAAAAAATATGGCTCCAAGAACTAATGTAATACTACAGAGATGGTCTGACAACTCTGGTGACAGTGTGGTGTATGCATTGAGTGTTCTACTTGATTCAGGATCTGGGCTCAAATTCTGTCTCTAAATTGACTGGCTCTGTGCCTGTGGATGAATCATTTATCTTTTCCAAGCCTGTTTCCTTACCTGTAGAATGGGAACAATCTCATCCCAGGTACCAGTCTTACAGGGCTGCTGTCACTGAAAGGCTCCTCCAAGATAATGACTGCACAGTAGCTAGGCAGATGCCAGCTCAGATGATCATCTCTTCCCACCAAAGGAGTCTGTAGCCCAAGCCAGCGTTGCCTTTGCTTGCCATCTCTTTGGCCCTCAGTATTTGCTGGCTGAGGTTATTTAGGGGCCATTTGGTCTCTCTCTCTATGGCAGCTGCTTTGTCTCAGTTAAACTTTAGGAGGTGATGGTGAGACTCTGCTTTTTGCTATTTCCTATTTTTTAGAGTGATAGCTTGCTTGAAATTGTTGCCATAGTAGGAAGTATTTTCTAATAATTGCTTTTTATTCTAATTAATTTTAATTACGAAAAATAAACAAACATCAACAAGCCTGAATACTTCAATTTGCAAAGCAGAATACAATATGGTTGTATGTGAAAGTGAACTTCTGTGATTTAAAAGATATATATTAAGTGTAACGTCATGTTACTAAAATTTCCCTGCCTGTGTTCTTTTCTGAACTTGTTTCATTTTCTTCTGTGCATTTTTAAATCAATGAATAAAACAAAAACATTATTACATGCTAACAATGTGTCAGTCTTGTTGAGTGGTGATGATGCAAATACAAAAGAGCAAATCTGCTCCTGCACTCAGGGAGCTTACACTCTAGAAGACAACATATATAGGGGAATGGTGGTGACCAGGATAAGTGTCACTGGGAAAAGAGTGGAACCATAAGGTGATTGGCTGATACATTCATCCCAGAAATGGTGGTATGGATTTGAAGTGAATGTTTTCAGAGCTAGAAGTGGAAGGAGAGTGGGTGTAATGGGATGTGGGGAGCAACATGACAGGAAGATGACTGGAGTATAGCATAGTGGGTCTGGGGCCAGCTAAAGATGGTGCTCTGTCACCATGGAAACAGTCATGTTTATTAATGCTCCTATCTTTCTTTTTTTGTATCTCTTACCAATATCCATCAACTCACTCCCAGACCACTCAGTAGAAGACCTCCTTTATAA
Source organism: Phascolarctos cinereus (assembly GCF_003287225.1). Lineage (NCBI taxonomy): Eukaryota > Metazoa > Chordata > Mammalia > Diprotodontia > Phascolarctidae > Phascolarctos > Phascolarctos cinereus. The sequence goes on along the minus strand of NW_027556402.1, from coordinate 259,826,692 downwards.
CATATAATTATCGTACGACAAAACAGATCAACGCATTGGGTGCATCTGGAAATGGATGTCTCACTCTGCTCTTCCCAGAGAGGTGATAGGCACACCTCACCCTTAGTCCTTTGAAATCATGATTGGTCACTGGGTTGATGACAGTTATGAAAGTTGTTTCCTTTACGTTATTGTCCATCTGGAACAGGGAAACTTCATATAGGAGGTAGCACCTGAGCTGAGTCTTGAAGGATGAATGGGGTTCTGAGGGGCAGAGGTGAAGGAGGGCATTCTAGGCAGGAAATGGTGTGTCTCACTCGTGGGTCAGTCAAGTGCATGAAATGGACCGATGTAAAACAAATCTGTGAAGGCAGCCTGGAGCTGGACTGTGGGGACATTAAATGACAGGCTGAGGGCTTTCTTTTTATAGTGGAGATAATTGGAAGCTTTGAAGGTTACTGAGTGTCAGGTCTTAGGAAGATTATTCTGAGTTATTTAAAGACTAGTTGGAGAAGGGATGACTGGAATCAGGGAGACCAGTTGGGAAACCTTTGCAGCAGTTCAGGTGAGAGATGAGGAGGTTCAGAACCCTGGGGGTGACAGAAGATGTCGTGCAAGTACAAGTGGCAGCACTTGGCATTGGCTGGAGAGCTCCTTCTCTCTTACCCCATATATTCAAAGCTGACTCTCAATTTTCAGACCTTGGTGACTGGAATGACAGTGGTGTTGAAAATACTGGTAAAAATGGACAATTTTGGGGGGAAGGCAAAGTTATGGGGGAAAGGTATGAGTTCATCTTTTGACTCGCTGAGTTTCAGGTGCCAGTGGACCATCCAGGTGGTGATGCTCCATATGAAGTTAGAGAGGAGGGCTGGCCATATAGACCTTTGATGTAACTATTGAACCCATGGGAATGGATAAGATCATTAGGAAAGAGAAGAGAAGAAATCCTAGCAAAAAGTCTTAGGCAAAACCCTAATTAGGGGATAAGGAAATGATGATGAGTCAGCATAGAAGATGACAAGGGTATGGTTGAGTAGGTAAGAAAAAACTGAGATGGACTAATGTCACAGAAATCAAGATAAGAGAGAAAGCACAGGTGAGGAGGTGGTCAATGCTGAAGAGAGGTCAAACAGAATGGAGAATGGGAAGAGGGAATCATCATTTATAATTCAAAGGTCACTGGGTGAAACTTTGACGGAGAAATTTCAGCCCAGTGGTAGATTTGGAAGCTAGGCTAAATGAACATGAGGGAAAGGGTACACTGGAAAAACATTCTCACCTTAGTTTGCACTGGTTCTCAATCATAGGGACTACTGTAGCAGGAAGTAAGACAATGCTAGCTATGGGGGCAGTGGGGGAGACTAAACAGGGAAAGTAGAAGGTTGATGTGACCAGGTCTCTGTCCATGGTACTTATCTCAGTGGATTAAAGTGGGGGAAGGGCTAGTTGAGGCTTGTGATGGCCAGAATGTCCTGGGGTTAAAGGGATCTCTGATGGGGATTGATGGTAAGATATGGGCAAGAGTGGGGCAAGATGAGGTCAGAATGGGGTTGGATTAGCCATCGTGCAGGACGTACCTCTGCTCAAAACTATGGCAAGTCATTTCCTTGACAACCAGCTCCTTCTGGTGGGCTGGACACACCACCAATCACTTCTTGCTCCTAGACAGTCAGCTAGGCAGTAGGTTATATTCAAGTGAAAACATTTCAGAGCTGGAAATGGCCTTAGAGGTCCCCGGTCTTAAATACCACTCCCTTCACATTACCTACGGTCTAGTGGAATTGACTTTCTGGTTGTTCTGATTCCTATCACCAGAATGCCATCTCCATCTCCATGGTCTTTGAATTGATTTTATACCATGTCTGAAATGTACTCTGTCCTCACGTCTAGCTCTTGGAATCCCTAAATTCCTTCAAGATCAGCTTGAGCCAATTTCCATGTCAAACTTTTCCTCATTTTCTAGCTGCTGCTCTCCCTTCTTTGCCCCGTAACTTTGTACTTTTTGTCTCCTACAACAGGATATAATAATCTCTGTGTGGACAGAGGCTGTTTTTGCTTGTTTCTTTGTATCCCCAGTAACACAGCATCTGGTACATAGTAGGCACTTAATAAATGTTTGTGGTTTGAATCACTGATTGATTGCCTCATCTAATGGCCTTTACTCAGACCCCTTCTCTCTTCACTGCTCTGTAGACTTTGACACTCTCTTCCTGAATGGCCTCTCTTTTCTAGGTTTTTGACATCCTTTTCTTTCCTGGTTCTCTTCTCACCTGTCTGACCACTCTTTCTCAGTTTTCTTTGCTTGATCTTCATCCAAATCATGCTTACTAGCCCTGAGTGTCCCCTAAGGCTTTGCCCTAGGCCCTCTTCTCTTTTCCTTATGTACTATTTCACTTTGGTAATCTCATCAGTTCTCATGGTTTCAACTATCATCTCTATGTAGATGCTTCCAAGGTCTAGTCAGCATGTCCCAAAAACCTGAGGGCAGTTTCAAGCTTTCACAGCTTCTATGCATTCCTAATTTCTCCCCTGAGTTCCATTTTCACATCATCAACTACAATACAGTTTGGACATCTCTAATTGTACGTCCCATAGGTAGCTCACAATAAATACGCCCAAAGAACTCATATTTTGCCCCAAATTCTCTCCTTTCCTCAACTTATTACTTTTAAGTAATAATATAATAAATAATAAAACACCTTCCCAGTCACCTGGGCTTGTAACTTCCGTGTCAGCCTCAACTTCTCACTTGCACTTACTCCACATGACCAACCTGTTGTCAAATCTTCGCCTTTTCATCTTTCTGTCTCTCACATGTGTCCTCTTCACTTACAGAGCCACCATCCTTGCACAAGAACTCACTTCTTGCCTGAACCGTAGCAATAGCCTTCTAATCTGTCTCCCCACCTCGAGTCTCTCTTCTCTCCATTCCCTCTCCTACTTAGTTGTCCAAATGATTTTCCCAAAATACAGATCTCATTATGTCCCCCTCTTCCCAACACCCCACTCAAACTCCAAACAGCTCCCCATCACCTTCAGCAAATATGGACTCCTCTGTTTGGCATTGAAAGCCCAGCTCAACCTGGTGCTACACTACCTTTCCAGTCTTTTTATGCTTTCTTCCCCATTGATGCACTCTGTGATTAAATTACTGTGGTCTCTGCTATTTCTCACACATGACACTCTATGGCTTTTCACTGGCTATCTCCCACACCTAGAAGATTTCACCCACTTATCTCCGCCTCCTGGTTTCCTTCAAGTATCATCCAAATGCCATGTTCTGCAGAAGGCCTTTCCCTATCCACACCCAATACCAGTCCCTTCCCTGAGATGGCTTTCCATCTCCTCTGTTTATATGTGGTATGTTAATTGTTATTTAAGTGTTGTCTCCCCCATTAGAGTATGATGAGCTCCTTGGGTAAATCACTGTACACACTCAGCCTCAGTTTCCTCAACTGTAAAATGGGGATAACATATTAATGCTATGGATTAGCATATTAAATAAACATCAAATGAATTAACATATTAAATAATCAATGGAACTGACCTGGTATTGTTAGGAAGCTCATAAAATGATGTATATAGAGCGCTTTGCCAAGCACAGTATAATGATCAATCATTCTTATTACTGAAATTCTTCAATACATAAGCTTTGGGACTCGAAAGTTTTTGTATATCCAAAGCACCTCAAGTATATTCATGACACTTTGATTTCACTGGTCTCCTTACAAGCAGGATCTTAGATGCCAATTCCAAGTGTTTCCTTTTGCACGAAATTGTGGTTTCCAGATCCAAACCAGAAGCACTTTTTGAAGTCATTTTGCTTTTGATCTCATTGAAGACATTTTCAATCAGCTCAGATTCACTGATGTTCAATTCAGTGTTTTTTCAAAGCCCCTGGGATCTGTCATTCCTCCATTTGGGCACTTACTCCTTTCACAAACCCAAGACCTCCTAGCCCTTGCATTGACAGATCATTTTCCAGAGAGGTTGAGGCCAAAAAGCATTGCCTCCCCTGAGTTCCCACCTGGTGATGAATTTCTTTGACTTTAGGTAGGCTGGTCCTGGGAAATGAGAAGTGAATCACTAGGGGGCTGTGTGCTAAGTTATGGATTTGAAATTAAGCCTTTACTTAGTTACAGAGAAAATACATACATACATACATATACATATACATATACATATACATATACATATACATATACATATACATATACATATACATATACATATACATATACATATACATATACATATACATATACATATACATATACATATACATATACATATACATATACATATACATATACACATACACATACACATACACATACACATACACATACACATACACATACATATACATATACATATACATATACATATACATATACATATACATATACATATACATATACATATACATATACATATACATATACATATACATATACATATACATACACATATACATACACATATACATATATACATATACATATACATATATATATATTTATTTAAATTCAGATGCGCCTCCCTTGGTCAACCTTCCCTAAGGGGCAGGGCTAGGGTACTACTGTACCTACATTCAGGAAGATCTCGGTTCCAATCTGGTCTCTGGTACTTTGAACAGTTTGTCAGTTAATAAACATTTCTTAAACAACTACTATGTTCCAGGATTTGTGCAGAGGGTTTGGGAGTCAAAAAGAAGGAAAAGACACTGTCTGCCCTCAAGGAGTTTGCATTGTAATAGGTGCTTACCCAAAATGTGACCCTGGGCAGGTCTTGGAACCTCACTTTTACCACCTGTAAAATGGAGAAGTCATATTATTACAATAGTATCTGTACAATCTTTCTTCTAGGGAAATCGTAAAACTCAAGAGAGACAATGGAGGGCCCGACAAGCTTTAAAACGAGGCCAATGTTACTTCTCCCTTTCTTTGGCAGCTCTCAGCCAACACAATGTCAAGTTTTGTATTTCTTATGCAACAACCATTGTATCTGGGGTCAGAGGAGCTCAGTTTGCATTCAAAGACTTGCCTTGTGCTACTGACCAAGTGAGTTCACGCTGCCCATGTCCTCAGTTTCCCCGTCTGTAAAATGAGGGCATTGGACTTCCAGGTCCCTCCCAGCTCTCGATCTCTGATTCTGGATTGTACATTAGTCACCTGTGTTTGTGTTTTCTCTCCTAGACCATGAGCTCCTCGAGGGCAGGGACGCCTTTCCCAAACTTTGCCTCTCCCCTAATAGGAGTACATGACCTGCGCGCTTACTGTGCATGAGAAGTGTTTGTTGTCTTGGGTCTCCACGGAGACAGGCCATGCCTCATGTTTGGCAGATGCCTCTGGGGTGTTGTGAAACCTCCCTCCTCCAGTTAGTTTCGCCAGGTGATGTCACCGAGAGGTCAACGAACCCTGGCTGACAATGGATCATGGGAACTCCCTCGGGGTTTGGGAAGGTGTCCCGCTGGAGGGAACGGCAAAAAACCTTGCCGGGTGCCGGAGGCCCGTCTGCTGTGGCCATCCAGGCTTTATCTGAATTCCTCTGGCTCTGATGGATGGGCTCAGCCCCGTCTGGGCGTTAACAGATCTCACACGCAGGCCTTTCAGCACTCACTCAGGAGCATCATCGCTGCTCTAGCTCTGGTTGGGAAGAGCTCCCTGCCCCTCAGGCTCGGGATTGTCTGTCTTTTGTTCAACCAAAAAAGGACCTTTAGAACTTGGCTAAAATTCCTGGACTTATGGACTCTTGGAATTTCAGAGCTACCTGTGATGCTCACCTAGACTCTGCTTGAAGGCCTTTGTGAGGGGCAGCCTCTGCCCTCCCAAGGAAGACTTTGGGACAACTTGCCCAAGGAAAGGAAGTCATTCCTTGAATGAAACCTGTCCATCCATCTCTCATCAGCTTCTGCCCTTGGCTTCTAGTTCCAGGGGGCCAAGCAAACTTGTCCAAAGCCCCCAAACCCTCTAAGCTTCCCATTGAGGCCATCGCCAGCCTCCCAGTCCTTTGGCCTCACAACCTGGGTGTCATTCTTGCCTCTTCATTCTCCCTCACTCCCCATGGCCAGTCAGTTGCCAAGTTCCTCACATCTGCCTCCTCGCTTCCGTGGCCTCCTTGAAGACCCAGCTAAAACCCAATTTTCTGCCAGAAGTCTTTCCAGGTTCATTACACAGTCTCCATTGATAGAAGAGTGAATAGTATTTTCTAGTGCCTTCCCTCGGTTGATTATCTCAAATTTAGTGAGTTTCCTCAAGCCCTTGTCACCCACCTACTCAGTAAACTCCAGGGGCTCCCTATCACCTCCTGGAGCAAACACAAACTGCTGTACTTGGCATTCAAAGCCCTTCCTAACCTGCCCCCTACCACCCTTCCCAGTCTCCTTACATCTCATTCCCCAGCACTTACTCTTCCATCAATGACCCTGGCCTCTTGGCTGTTCCATGAACAAGACCCTCCGTCTCTTGGCTATGGGCATTTTCCATGGCTGTCTCCTATGCCTGGAATGCACTCCCCCCTCACTCACATTATAGATCTGTCTGGCTTCCTTTAAGTCTTGGCTAAAATCTCATCTTCCACAGGAAGCCGTTCCCAACTCCCCCTAATGCCAGTGCTTTCCCTTTGGTCATTATTTCCTATTTATCTTGTATAAATTTATCTCATATAAATCTTGTCTATAGCTTGCTTTTCATATGTTTGTTTGACTGTTGTCTCCTCCATTAGATGGTGAATTCCTTGAGGGCAGGGACTTCTTTTGCTTTTTTCTGTATCCCCAGTGCTTAGCACAGTGCCTGGTCCAAAGCAGATGCTTAATAAATATTGACTGACTGATTAAGAATAATAACTAATATTTGTATAGTGCTTACTATGTGCCAGGCATTGTGCTAAGCAATTCACAAATGATTATCTCATTCAATCCTCACAACCACCCCAGGTAGTAGGTGCTGTTATTATCTCCATTTTCTAGATGAAGAAACTGAGGCAAACAAAAGTTAAGTGACTTGTCCAAGATCATACAGCTAGTAAGTGTCTGAGGCTGAATTTGAGCTTAGGTTTTCCTGGCTCCGGGTTGGGGACATATTCCCTCACCACTTCTTTCACGGTGCCTTCCCTGGAGATTGCCATCAATCAAGACTGTTTATAGCTTTTTTGTACATAGTTGTCTGCATGTTGTCTACCCCATTAGACGAGGTGCTCCTTGAAGGCAGGGACTGTTTTTTTCCACTTTCTTTGTACCCTCAGTGTTTAGCACAGTGCTGGGCACAGAGGAGGTACCTCATAAATGCATGTTTACTGGCCAAGAGACTGCTTGTTTCTAAGTCTCTCTTTTCAAAGGCTGAGTCAGAACTTGTATTAGCCAAAAAGTAAAATGGCGCCTCTCCAAGTGTAGGTTTTCTTTGCCAGTCTGTTGTCTAGATTACATTTACCTTTCCACCCACCATCCACCATCTTCTTTCCCAGGCTTAGACTTCAAGCCGTTTTATCTGAAATGACTCTCTTACTCCTCTCTGCCTCACTTTCCCTGTCGTGAATATGATTGAATATCTTGATTTTCTGGATTGGGGCACAAATTCAAAACCCACAGAATTCAAGGGGTTTAGGGTCAAGCTCCTTAACTTTCCCAAGCCCCAGTTTCCTCATCTGTAAAAATAGGAGCAATAATTCTTTGAACTCTCATTTGAGAAACTCAAATGAGACGACAGGCAAAATGATCTGGGTAGAAATGGTCTGGGACAAGTTACTGCCCTCTTCTTATTACTACGTCTATTCTTCTTTATTTGCTTGTTTTTGAGCCTGGGTCTCTCTATCTTGCTCAGGCTGGAAAGGTAACATCCATTCACAGACCTCATCCCCCTGCTCATTGGGATGGAAGCTTTGACCTGTTTTGTTTGAATTTGTGATGGTTCCTCCTCCTGAGGTAGCCTGGTGGTCAATGCTATTGGGCGCTTATCACATTGGTATGGAAATTTGGTGGCCCCCTGTTCAGCTTAGGCCAGTGTGAGTCAGATCTCTCAAGCTCAAAAAATCCCCTCAATTTTGCCTCCCCCAGTAGGTAGGATTTTAGGCCACTACACCTAGTCCCACTATTGGTATTTTAGATTTAATGTTCCAAGACACATGTTTGTCATGTGATTTCATTCTCATCTTTTTTGATGAGTTGATAACAGTTGATAACGATCAGCCTCATTGCAGCCTCAGCTGTAACTGAGATCATTGTGAGTCATTCTATCAGGAAGCCCCCTTTCTGCATTTGTATCTACTTCAAGAGACCCTTCTTCAACTTACTATAATTGGTTGAGGGAGTGGTCTCTGGACTAATCTACCATATCCAAGAAATTCCTTCATTTTCTATTTTTCCTAGAGAGCTGAGGCATTCTCCTTATGTCACTATTTGCTCACCTTTGGAGATGTGCAGGTCATTTCCAGGGAGGACTTGAAGGGACTGACTTACCCAGAGTCTTCTATGCAGCCCCTTCCTCCCCTTCCCCCCATACCATGACATGGCTCCCCAGTCTCCAGCTTCGGTTTCTGGTTTCTGAGTGTTTCATTAGCAGCATCGAGACAGGGGAAACCCTGCTCCTGGCTGGCCCACTTCCTCCCTGGGTGCTCATAAGTCTTGGGTCCATTGGTACAGCTAATCTTTCATCTCTGCCGGCTCAAGGCCGCCAACATGCTCATTTCCAGTTGGAGACCTCCCCAGGCAGCCCCAAAGTTGAGGTATTTATTGGTCCTGGCTGTTCCTAGTCGTGAGAGGAAGCCTGGGAAAGATGTGGCTGCACCTGGACCCCAGAGCTGGCCTTTTGATTTCTTTCACAGGGAGAGCCAGGGAGCCAGCCAGAGGGTGTGCTGGAGTTTTTCTTTGGTTTCTGCACCTCTGGGACCTATGTTCAGTTTCTAGAAAGTCTTACCTGAGGAAATAGCACGAGTATGAGCGTCCTTACCAGCAAGAACACAGGTAGCTCAGCCGCCACTACCAACATCTGTTTTCTCTGTCCTGCCTTCTTAGGGAAAGAAGACAAGAGGGCAAGTGGACATTGGGGGATTAAGACTTCCCCTCCTCCCAAAAATTAACAATCAAAGCCTATGGAAAAGGGAACAGCCTTTCTCTGCTCAGCCCAGAGGGCAGAACCATAAGCAAGGGGAGTGGCAGAGAGTCAGATTTTGGCCCAACACAGAGAAGAACTTCCTAGGATTGAGAGATGTGTTGGAGCGGAATGGTTTCCCATCACTGGAAGTCTTTAGGCAGAAGCTAAATGGCCCTTTATCAGCTTTGATGAAGTGGCTTGTTTGGTTATGGGTCAAACTCAGCGGTCCTCGGCTCATTTTGAGACTCTGAATCTGTGAGCCTACATTGACAGACCCATATGGTGAGTCCTGGGATTCACAATGAGCCCTCTGAAGCTCTTTGAAATCCCACAGTCTCGTCATTAGAGGCCCCTGCCCTTTAGGGCTGTAACAACAATAATAACATGTTAGATTTTTCAGTGCTTTGCACTTTTCCCCCAAACTTTGTCCCATACATGAGCTCATTTGTGTGTGAACACAGCCCTATGTGGAGGACAGGGAAGACCTTGTCATCTGACTCAGTTCAATTCAATTCAACATCTAATAAACCTCTCCTATGTTCAAAACGCTATGCTCCAATTAAGTAACCTGTTCATGACCACACAGTTAGTGTGAGAGTACAGACTCGAACACAGATCTACTGGCTCCCAGTGATGAGTTTTCTCTAATATGCCAAGAGCTCTTCCAACCAAATGTCCTTTCCTCTTGGTCTGGGAAACTGTCTGCCTATTGTTCTGACTCCCATGGCTACAGATTGAACTTGGCTTCCTTGAGAAATTCCTCCCCCTTCCCAGTTGAAAGAAAGATCAATCCCTTCCTCTTCTCTCCACCTGGGAGTTCTCTGTGCTGCGAGAACTGGAAGGACAACGGTTCAGTGGTGAATGATAGGGGGTGGGAGAGTTTAGTTAGACCAGGGCCAATCCTCAGGCTCCACACAGTCATGACCCACCTCCTGGGGGCATTGTGAAGAAAGGACTTCTTGAAATTTAAAGTTTGGTTGCTGTTGCTTACCCTTTGTTCTCAAAGAGGACCATGGCATCAGGGAGGTGATGCCATGACGTGCACGTGACTTGGATTTAAGAGAGGGAGGCTGCGCAAAGTCACCAGCCTCACTTTGTCCTCCAGAGCCATCTAGGTCCAGTGGCCAGCTATGGATCAAGAAGACTGGAGATGGCCCAAGATGCAGGGGGGACCCTGGCCTTTTCAAGCTAAGGTCTTTAATAGGTTTTAATTTGACTGAAGCAATGCCCATTCAGAAAAGGGGGAAAGAAGTTTCAGAGATTAAAATGTAAACTCCCTTTGGGAAAAGCACCTGCAGGTAAGGGTGTGATACTCTATGTGGAGAGAGGGAAGGGAAAGAAAGGAGGAAAGATAGAAGAAATTGAGAAAAAAAGGAAGAAAGAAGGAAAGAAGAAAGAAAGAAGGAAAGAAAGAAAGGAAGAAAGAAAGAAAGAAAGAAAGAAAGAAAGAAAGAAAGAAAGAAAGAAAGAAAGAAAGAAAGAAAGACAGGAAGAAAGAAAGGAAGAAAGAAAGAAAGGAAGGAAGGAAGGAAGGAAGGAAGAAAGAAAGAAAGAAAGAAAGAAAGAAAGAAAGAAAGAAAGAAAGGAAGCAAGAAAGCCGTGTTGCCCCACTGGCCAGTTCCAATTTGGTCCCCAGTGGGCAGCTCCTTTTCTACTTACAGAGGTTCTTGTTTGCCCTTTGTTTATAAAATTTAAAGCTTGGTAGAAGCATAACATCTATTATTTTAATTCTCATCTTATATTCAATGAAGTTCAGATCCAAATTGACATGGGCCAAATTGTTCTCCCACCATTGTTATTTTCTGATTGATACCAGGCAGACAGGAGAATGCAATGTATCTATTTTTATGGATGAATAAAAGTATTGGGGTGCAAACTTATCTTCAATAGGCTCCCTGAAAATATCTTTGAGAAAACTCCAGCAGCAGACGTGAGAATGTGTTCTTTGCCCTGTGCCCCTGTGGTTGTCATATACTGAGGTCTCTGTATTTTGAGAGTGTTTCATTCCATGTAATTTGGAGACTGAGTATTTAGTATGGTGTGTACATGAAAACATTATTACACATTTTTATGAGTTGATGTTATATCTGAATGGTTGTGGGAAGTAGTTTGTCCCGTGGTGATGCTCATGTTACAGTAGAATTAGTCTATTGACTTTTCAAGGACATTTTGGGGTTTGTATGTGTAGTGTGAGGCTTTGTCATCTCTACATTTATGAAGGAGAATGAGTTGAGGCAGCTAGGTGGTGCTGTCAATACAGTGCTGGATTGGGAGTCAGGAAGACCTGAGTTCAAATCCTGTCTCATACACTTACTAGCCGTTTGACTCTGAGCAAGTCACTTAATCTCTGTCTGCCTCAGTTTTCTTATCTGTAAAATGAATGGAATAATCTGAATGAATGTAATAATAGTACATACCTTATATGACTGTTACGAACATTAAATAATATGTAATGTGACTTTCAAACTTTAAAGTGCTGTTATTATTTCTAGCATATAAATCTGGTTGCTCAATGGTGCCTTTTAGCTATTAGGGGTGGGGTGTGCTAAATTTGTGCAACCTGCAGGGATATGTTGCATAGTTTCTACCATTCTCGTGCAAAATTTATATCAGTCCCTAAGTCCAGGCTGCATAAAAATGACTTTTCAAGAATTTCTAGTAGCAATGTTTTCTAGTCTTGTGTCACTCTCATAACCACTTTCCTTTGATAAACACATTTGCGTGACTTGGACTTTGATTTTTCTTTGTCAGTCTCCTGTCAGTAGAGTTCATGGGGATGCTGCCCACAGATGGCCTTTTGATTCTCCTCCTGAATCTTAATTACTTCCTAGGCTCCCTCCAGAGATAAGCAACATATATTCTTAGAGATTTGCCTGGGGCACTAAAAGGTGGCTTATTTAGAATTAACACCAGGTTAACCAAAAGGATTCAGTAAAATAGGAAGCTACCAGATGGCCTTCTTCCTTCCATGAGACCCCGGGGGGGGGTAGTAAGCTAGCAGTGCCTTTGTGGTGCTTCAGGGTAACCATTACTACTTCCTCCTCCTACCTGTCATGGGTTAAATTTAGGGCACTTTTTGTGCAATTTGCTATGAATGAAAAATATGTTCTGTTCCTGATCCTGCCAGGTCATTGGTATTTGGAGTTTCATCGTCTTATGAGGCACCATGGTGGTGTCATCTGTGTCACTAAAGACATGGAGATGTGGAGAAAAGCCCAACTCCTAGAAGCTAAGGGAAGAAATAGTGCTACTAGGGCACATCCCAGGAAAGGGTCACGAGTTCAACTAATGGTTTAGAAAATGTGCGAGGGTTGAATGGCTCCAGGAGGACCTGGAGATGTTTAGGCTAGAGAAGAAAGACTTGACTATCTCTGAATATCTGGAGGGCAAACACATGGAAAAGGGATTTGGTTTTATCTGTGTGGTTCCACACTGCAAGACTGTTAGTAAAGGATAGAAGGAAGTACATTTTTGCTCAGTATAAGGAAGAAATTTATCTGGTCTAGCAATAGCATGGGTTGTCTTAGGATCCTGGATTTGCCTCTCTGGAGCCACTCCCCAGTAGATACCAAAATGGTGGGCTGGGTCCCCAGGCAGCGTCTACTGATTTTCTCTTAGGGCTATAGTGGCAACCCTGAGGAACTAGGTTTCTTGTACTGCTGCTCTTAAGCCCCCACCAGTATGCTCTCCATTAACAGTTAGCCAGTAGAGACTGATTCACTTTTAGAAAAGGGATTTCCTGAGAAGGTATATTAAGAACCATTGGTACAATACATTATTCCCAAAACTTAGAATTAACTCAACTAAAAATATAAAAAGAGTCCATGAGGGAAAGGCATTATCTTAAAGTCACAGTGGTAGTGAGGCACACATATAGAGAAAATGTGTAGAAAATGGGTAACCTTTGGCTCCTGGCCCTGAACATTCTTTTCCTTTGTGAATCACTCATGAAGCTTGCTTCAGGGCTTTGTATTGATAGTCGATGAATCACTCCACTGTCCAGCTGGTCTGACTCCTTGCAGGGATAGATCAATCCGATGCTGGACTGGTCCTATCTGCTGCTGTCCCAGGGAAAGGGAAGTGGGGGAGGGAACAAGCATTTGGGAACTTTACAAATATTATCTTGCCCAAAGGGCTATAAAACTGTGTCTACCCTTTGACCCAACAATACCACTCCTAGGTCTGTATCCAAAAGAGATTTTTTAAAAAAAAAAAAAAGGAAAAGGACTTATACAGACAAAAATATGTATAGCAGCTCTTTTTGTAGTGACAAAGAATTGGAAATTGAAGGTATGCCCGTCAGTTGTGGAATGGCTGAACAAGTCGTGGTACATGATTGTGATGGAATGCTGTTGTGTCAGAAGAAATGATGAGCGGGATGCTCTCAGAAAAACTTGGAATGACTTACATCAACAGATGCAAAGGGAAGTGAGTAGAACCAGAACATTCTACATAGTGACAACAATATTGTAATAATGATCAACTGTGAACGACTTCGCTGTTCTCAGAAATACAATGATCAAAGACAATTGTGAAAGGCTCATGATGAACAATGCTCTCCATCTCCAGGGAGAGAACTGATGGAGTCTGAATGAAGATTGAAGCATAAACATACACACACATAGTTTACTTTTCTTGGGTCTTTTTCTTTGGGTCTGTGTTTTCTTTCACAACATGACTAATATGGAAATATGTTTTGCTTGGTTTTTTTTCCTTTTTTTTTTTTAGGCAATTGGGGTTAAATGACTTGCCCAGGATCACACAGCTAGTAAGTGTCAAGTGTCTGGTCTGAGGCCAGATTTGAACTCAGGTCCCCCTGACTTCAGGGCTGGCGCTCTATCTGGTTTGCCACCTAGCTGCCCCTTGGAAATATGTTTTGCATGACTGCACATGTATAATCTATATCAAATTGCTTGCCTTCTCAATAGTGTGTGGGGGAGGAAGGGAGGGAGAGAATTTGGAACTCAAAATTTTTTTTCAAAGAATGTTAAAATTGTTTTTACATGTAATTGTAATAAGCTAAAATACAAAAAAAAAGATCTCATTTGATGCTCACAATAACCCTGGGAGGCAGGTGCTATTATGACCCCCATTTTACAGCTGAAGAAACTGAGGCAGATAGTGGTTAAGTAACTTGCCCAGAGTCACACAGCTAGTAAGTATCTGAAGGTAGATTTGAACTTTGGTCTTTCTGACTCCAGGTCCTGCACTCTGTGCACTGTGATGTCCCCTATCTGCCTAGGTACCACTTCTCTCTGAACAGGCTGCACATACTTTCTCCTCTGGACCTTGAGGGAGAAGGAAATGCCAGCTGTCACCCTGTAGTCTCTCCACACCTTGTAATGTCCATAAGATTTCTCTCTGCCTGGGCACTCCCATATCAACATCGCTACTCAGTCATCTAATCAGGGAAGACAACAGAAGAGAGACAGGGGCAGCCATATGCTGACAGCTGCCATTGGCCAGGTGGCCACAGAGAAGGAGGCCCAAAGGTTCTACCTCCTTGCAGCCACAGAGGAAAGAGAGAAGAAGGTTTGGGTTGCCCCTCTTATATACTCCCTCATTCGCAGCCTAGCAACTCCTGAGTTCTCTGTTCATCTCACTCTATAACCAGCTCAAGGACTTTCCATCATCATATGGTATGGAGCCCTTAGTCCCACACAGCCAGGAATGGGGCACCTCCAAGTTTCTCACATGGTTGCTTGGCTTGGAACTAGGCTGGGAATATGGTGACTGGTCCTCCTACCTCAGGCCATGCCTGAGACTCAGTTTTCTTCATCTGTAAAATGGGAAGAAGTAATGGCCACAATATGTTGGTTCATTATGAGGCTCAAATGAGAGGATGTGTGTTATAAAGTACTTTGCAGACTTACAGCTCAGAGAAATGCCGGTGATTGTTATAGGGAAGAGGCAGAGAGATCATGTTGTGTGGGAGCTGCCATTTTACAGCAAAAACTTGGTTTATCTGTTGATCACTTTGAGCTGACAATCTTTTTTATTTCTTTTTTTGCTATCTGGGCCCCCAAGAGTCGCTCTGCTTAACACCCAGATGGGGATTGTTGGGATTCCCAAACAAATGCCTCTCTGGGCTGAGTTATTTTGAGGACCAGCCTCTCATCCATCACTGATTTTAGGAGGCTCTCTGGCAACCCCCAAAGAAAACAGCACACATCATCAGACGATTCTCCCTACCACATGTGATAGAAATAAAACCAGCCTCAGAAGCCTGGCTCCGAAGCTGGAGATGGTCCACAATGCTGCTGTCACTTCAGCTGCTTCTGACCACAGAAGAGGGAGAACGAGGGGCGTCATCATCACTGTCGCCATCATGGAGCCTCTGTTAACTATTTCAATAGAGGCAGCTATTCTCCGAGCTCTTGCTCCTTTCTTGTGACCCGTGAGACAGAAGCCAAGTGCTGTCAGGCATTAGGAATGATTCTCTACTGTCCCTGCTGCTTCAGAATGTAGGTGTGGAATGAACCATCCAGGCCAAGGGACTTACGGGTGTCCCCAAGCCCTTTGCAGATGCTCCATGGGAACTGTGACACCCTTGGCATCTAGCATCCCCTCATCCCTGCCAAAGGAATGTGGCACTTTTGGAGCAGCTGGACCCAGTTACAGTGTGTCATGCCCATGTGGAAGACATCACTACTGCCAGCCCCCATAGCTGGGGTCCAATACACTGGGCCCCATCTTCCTGTTTGCCTTCAGACAGGAGGGGTTTACAGGGACAGACAGACTTGGTGGTGGAGACCCCCTTGGGAAGATGAGCCTAAGGATCACACTCAAGAGGTGAAAAGATCACAGAACCATAGTTAGGGACCTCAGAGGCCATGTAGTCAAAGCCAGGAACATTAAGTGATTTGTCCAAGGTCCAATTAGGCAAGTATCAGAGGCTAGATTTGAATTTAGGACTTTCAACTCCAGAGTTAGTGCTTTCCCCCTTGTACCAGAATAGCTATTCTAACCCTTCATTCTATTTACATTTGGGGAAACGGAGGCCACACAGGAACCTAGTTTCAGCAATCTGCTTATCCAAACAAGGACATTGATTGAATGTACAGAAGGCAGGAATCTCACATGACTCATTTAATGTTTGGTAATTCTATTCTAACTTCCCTGGGCTTCAGCTTCCCTATGGGTGAAATAGGAAGGGAGGGGTGGAAATTGGACCAGATGGCTTTTGATGTACGTCTCAGCTCTCAATCTAGTATCCCATTATCTTGTAATCAATCTTGTGAGATACTCTCATCCTGCTAATTTAGACGTCATTAAGGAGTTGTTGTCCTTCCCAAATCAGAGTTGGGCAGCTTGGTCAGTGTATATAGCTGAGCATGGCTTCCCCTGTCAGTCACATACAATGGTGGGTCCTGGAGTTGAGAGCCCAGACATTAGGACCTGCCAAGTGGAGAACCGCAGCTGTGGGACCACTTTGGGAGCCAGTTTTGCAAGTGGGGAGTCCAGGATCCCAGAACTTGGAGGAACATTATTCCATCCGTGTGTGTGTGTGTGTGTGTGTGTGTGTGTGTGTGTGTTTATGTGTGTTTGGATGGGTTCCTGTAGTTTCTCTGTTCTTAAGAAAGCCCTTGAAACAAGAAATGTGCCTTTCTGTTTACTTAGAAAACTGCTTCCTTGTGTCCTGTCCGTCTAAAAGCAAACTCCAGTATCTCTGTGAAATAGCCAAGTAATTAACAAAGGAGGTATTCGAGGAGGAAAGACAGGACCTGAGTGCAGTTTTCTAATGAATTTAGAAAAAAGATCTAGAGGTTTGCTTGTGGGCTGTAACTAGAATCCAATGTGGCCTCAGTAGTGGGGGTGTGCAGGAATTAACTTTATTTTAATATGATTTTTAATTTCTGTTTAATCAGATCTTTCTCCTGCTTTCTTGATGAAATGTAGTTAAGTTCTTTAACATCTGATTTCTTTCCAACGAGAATTAGAAGTGCGCAATCCCAAGTAAGTGCCTCAACCCCACTGTGGCTCTAGCTTGTAAGGTAATTTTCATCTTCAAGCCAATGGTCCAAAGTATATACAACTCCTGGTGGAGATCATAGTTTCACTTGCAGGCAGAAGGCCTGTTCTTTAAAAAAAGAAAGAAAGAAAGAAAGAAAGGAAGAGAAAGAAAGAAAGAAAGAAAGAAAGAAAGAAAGAAAGAAAGAAAGAAGAAAGGAAGAAAGAAAGAAAGAAAGAAAGAAAAAGCCAAGAGGCAAGAAGATACTGTCCCCAGAGAAATTTCATGAAGATAGAAAAATCTTTTAGATTTAAAAGATCTCCCCCCAAAATACAGAGTTCTAACTTCTTAATCTCCTATTCTTTGCTAGAGAAAAAAGACAAACCCTGCCCTCAAGGAGCTTACAGTTTAATGGGGGAGACAATATGTAAACAAACATATACAAATCAAGTGCTATACGAGATACATAGGAAATAATCAGCAGAGGGAAGGCACTGGAATTAGGAGCGGTTAGGGATGTCTTTCTGTAGAAGACAGGATTGTAGTTGGGACATGAAGGAAGCCAGGGAGGTCAGTGTTTTGAGAGGAGGAAGGAAAGCATTCCAGGGACGGAGGACAGCCAGAGACAATGCCCAGAGAGCCATTGGAAAGTCTTGGTGAGGGAATAGCCAAGAAGCGGGTGTCACTGGATGGAAGAGGACGCGGTGAGGAGTAAGGTGTAAGCAAACTGAAAAGGTCAGAGAGGCCAGGTTGTGAAAGGCTTTGAATGACAAACCACATTTTGTGTTTGATCCTGGAGGCAAGAGGGAGCCCCCAGAGTCTACTGAGTGGGGCTTGGAGGGGTAAGTGGTCAGACCAATGTTCTAGGAAAATCACTTTGGTGGTTGATTGGAGGGTGGACTGGAGTGAGGAGAGACTTGAGGCAGGTAGACTCACCCCAATATCAGTTGGCAGTGATGGGCACCCTAGTATATACTCACCTGTATACCTTGTCACCTTCATTAGAAAGTAAGCTCCCTGAGGGCAATTCCGATTTAATTTTGGTCTTCAGGGTTTAGTACACTGGTGATCCCATATCAGGTACTTCACAAATGCTTGCTGGTAAATTGATTGATCCTTAATCAGCATCACAAATAAAAAAAAAAAGCAAAATAACAATCTCTTCAGCACCCGTCAGGATCTTGCAATAAACACCAGACTTGAAGTCCTTTGGTGGATAAGCTAGTGCACATGCTGGTAGCCGACTGACCAAATGAATGAGTTCTTTTTTGCTTTCAAGGTTAGGAAACATAAATATTGATCATAGCTTTTCTCAGCCATGACTCTTTCTGCCACACTTCATGCTTCATTACCTGAATCCTCAAATACAAGAGGAGAAGGATTTTCCACGCGATCATCAAAAAAAATACCCACCTCAGGTTTGGGTCAGTAAAATACAGATATGTTGACACTCACTCTTTTGCTTCATCAGTTACGTGCTTGTGTGTGGTGAATTTTTTGTAAACATTGTACGTAGTACTACGGTATGATATGAAGAAGAAGGTGGTATGATACAGAAGACCTGGGTTTGAATCCTGGCTCTGTCATCTACTAATTGGGTGACCTTGGACAAACCATTTAACCTGCTTGGGCCTCAGTTTCCTCATCAGTAAAAATGAGGGCATTGGACAAGATAGACTCTAAGGTCCCTTCTAGCTCTACGGCTACAGTTCAATGACTAGAGTAGCTTCTCTTTTAACTAGAGGCCATCAGCTTCTCCATTCTCTTGCCCGAGGAGAAACTCTAGAGAGATCTTTGGGAAGGCAAATGGAAAGACTGTTTGACCTAGCTTTGAATTCTCTATCAACTCTTGGATTCTTCCACTGGGCCAGGAAGCCCAGTATGTGTGAACACGTCCCTGTGTGATGTGAGCAAGTCAATTAACTTCCCTGAGCCTTAGTTTCTTTCTTCTTTTTTTTTTTTAGGCAATTGGGGTTAAGTGACTTGCCCAGGGTCACACAGCTAGTAAGTGTCAAGTGTTTAGTCTAAGGCTGCATTTGAACTCAGGTCCTCCTGACTTCGGGCCGGTGCTTTATCCACTGCACCACCTAGCTGCCCTGAGCCTTAGTTTCTTGATCTCTAAAATAAAGGCTATTGGCCTCCTTGCTGTTCCTCACATATGACATCCTATTGCCCATCTGACTACCTTTGCACTGACTGTCTTCCATGCCTGGGGTGCTCGCTTCAAGGCTCACTTCACGAACCATCTTTTACAGGAAGTCTTTCCTGGTCCTGCTATTTACCAGAGACTTCCTCTTTCCCTCTCCCTTCCAAAATTGCCTTGTATTTACTTTGTATGTGTTTTGCCCTGTATTAGATTGTAAACTCCTCGATGGCAGGGGCTATCTTTTACCTCTTTTTGTATTCTTGGGGTTTAGGATTATGCCTGGAATGTGGTGCTTAATAAATGTTTACTGACTGTCTCCTCAGTGGCAAGTCCCCAAACATTTGTCTCCCCCATTAGGATGTAAACTCCTTGAGGGTAAGGTTTGCTTCACTTTTGACTTTGTATCCCCAGTGCTTAGCACAGTGTGCAGTGCATAATAAGTTCTTAATTCATGCAGTATTGAAATGATAAAAGAGATTACATTGGGAGATGAGCCCCTCAGGTAAGAAGATGTCTAATACGCTACCAGGGAAGAGTAGAGGACAAGTGCAAGTAGCTCCAGTACTAATGAAGTGGTTGGGCCAAAGCCCAAAGGAAACTCAGCTGTGGAATGTGGCTGGTGATGAAAGGAAAGACTGATGCTATAAAGATCAATGTTGTAGAGGAAGCTGGAATGAAAGATCTATGAACCAAAGTAAGCTGGGTGTGGTCAAACAGGAGATGGAAAGATTAGACATCAGCTTCTTGTGTGTCAGTGAATTTAAATGTATGGGAATGGGTGAATTTAATTCAGGTGATCATTACATGTACTACTATGGATGAGAATCCCTTAGAAGAAATGGAGTAGCCCCCATAGTCAATAAAAGGGTGAGAAAAGCAGTACTAGGGTATAATCTCAAACATGACCAAATGATGTCTATTTGAATCCAAAGCAAATAGTTCAACATCACAGTCATACAAGACCATCAAGGGGATGCTTCATGCAAAAATTGACATGTTAAAATACAAAAATGGGAGGGACTAAAGGGAAACAGAAGAGATTAAGAAGAGGAGACAAGAATACACAAAAGAACTATACAAGAAAGATGTTACGGGGCAGCTAGGTGGCACAGTGAATACAGCACCAATCCTGAAGTCAGGAAGACCTGAGTTCAAATCCAGCCTCAGACCAAACACTTGACACTCACTAGCTGTGTGGCCCTGGGCAAGTCATTTAACCCCAATTGCCTAATAAATTAATTAATTAATAAAAAAGATGTTATCATCACCAATAACCACAATGGTTGGTTACTGATCTAGAGCCAGACATCCTGGAGAAGGAAGCCAAGTGAGCTTTAGGAAGCACTGTTAGAAATAAGGCTAGTGGAGGTGGTGGAATTCCAGCTAAGCTATTTAAAACTCTCAAAGATGACACTGTTAAAGACCTGTACTCAATATGCCAGCAAATTTGGAAAACTTAACAGTGGTTGCTGAATTGTAAAAGATCAGTTTGTGTTCCAGTCCTAAAGAAGGGCAATACCAAAGAGTATTCAAATTACTGAACAATTGTGCTTATTTCACATGCCATCAAGGTTATGCTTGAGATTCTGCAAGCTAGGCTTCAGCAATATGTGAACCAAGAATTACCAGAAGAGCAGGTTGGTTTTTGAAGAGGCAGAGGAACTAGAGACCAAATTGCCAATATTCATTGATTATGGAGAAAGCAAGGGAATTCCAGAAAAAAAAAAACCATCTACCTGTGCCTCATTGGCTCCACTAAAGCTTTTGACTGTGTGCAGCACAAAAAAAAAAATGTGGCAAGTCCCCAAACAGATGGGAGTCCCAGATCATCTCACTTATCTCCTGAGGAACCTGTATTCAGGCTAAGAAGCAACAGTTAGAACCAAACATGAAACAACTGATTGGTTTAAGATTGGAAAATGATTGTGATGAGGCTGTATATTATCACCTTATTTGTTTAACTCATATGCAGAGTATATCATGCAAAATGTCAGGATGGATGGATCAAAAGCCAGAATTAAAGTTGCCAGGAAAAATACCAACAATCTCAGACATGCAGGTGATATCACTCTGATGGCAAAAATGAAGAATTAAGTAGCCTCCTAATGAGGTGAAAGAGGAGAGTGTAAAAGCTAGCTTGAGGCTTAACATAAAAAAAAACCCTAGTATTTTGGCAACTGGTCTCATTACTTTCTGGCAAACAAGGGAGAAGAAATGAAAGCAGTGTCAGATTTAATGTTCTTGGAGTCAAAGATCACTGCAGATTATGACTACAGCCGGGAAATTAAAAGACACTTGCTCCTTGGAAGGAAAACTATGGAAAATCTGGACAGCATACTAAAAAGCAGAGACATCACCTTGCTAACAAAGGTCCATATGGTTAAAGCTATGATTTTCCCAGTGGTAATGGATGTCTGTAAGAGTTGAATTGTAAGGAAAGCTGAGTGCCACAGAATCAGCACTTTAAAACTGTGATCCTGGAGAAGACTTCTGAGAGTCCCTTGGATATCAACGAGATCAAGTCAGTCAATACTTAAAGAAATTAATTCAGGTTATTCATGAGAAGATCAGATACTGAAGCTAAAGATGGAATACTTTGACCACATATTGAGAAGACAGGATTCACTGGAAAAGACCCTGATGTTGGGAGAGATTGAAGGCGAAAGGAAAAGCAGAGGGCAGAGGATGAGCTGGCTCGATAGTGTCATGGAAGCCATGGAAGCCAAACATGAGCTTGGACAGACTTTAGGAGATAGTGGAGGACAGAAGGGTTGGGCATGCTGTGGTCTATGGAGTCGTGAAGAGTTAGACATGACTGGATGACTCAACAACAATGCATGCTTGTTGATTGATTGAGGGGGTTGGACTAGATGACTTCTGACATCCCGTCCAGGTCTAGCACCATGATTCACAATTTTGTGCCCCACTAAAGAACAGACATTCATTCTGATTTAATCTGATGAGCTCTCTTTGTATTTGCAGGTAATGGGAAGGAGACTTGATCAGATTTCTCCAGAAGAAAGTCCATCCTCCCCAGAGTCTGAGCCAATTGGATGATCGTGGGGCCAGCCTTAATGTCTGAAACCCATCCCCAAGGAGGCCTCGAAGGCAGCTTCAAGCCAATGGGGCTATAGTCACAGAGTTTTTACCTGGAGCTGTCTTTAGTCCTTTTAATAAGGTGCTGATGGCTCCACCATCCCTGGTGAGAGGCACAGACACTGGGAGGCTCCAAATAGAAGCTAGACTTCATCTCACTGGTTAGGGAACTTCCCAATCACCACTGCCCACTCCCATAAACACATCTGATAAACAGAAAATGTTTTTGATTTTTACAAGTCAATCAGCATAGTGCAGCGGGGAGAGATCCTTGGACTGCATGTCAGGAGACCTGAATTTCAGCCTTGGATCTGTTCTGCTTCTAACTGCAGACAGGACGTAGAGTAGCCTCCTTCATCTCTTGGGATTGTCTCTGTTCCTTTCTCTGTGAAGTGAAGACTTTGGTCCAGATGATCCAGGAATTAGGAGCTGATGGTTTCTCTGTCTTCTGCCTTAGTCAGACCTTATCCAGGGTATTGTGTTTGTTTCTGAGCATTGCAGTTTAAGAAAGATCTAATAGCTAACATTCATTAAACACCTGTCACCTGCTAGGCACCATGTTAAGTACCAGAAATAAAAGCAAAGGCCAAAAAACCCAAAGAAGCAAAACAAAAGAGTCTCTGATTTAAGGAGCTAAGTCTAATGGGGAGAGACATAGCAAGCAGCTGTGCACAAATGATATATGCAAAATTGGACCTAACCTCAGAGTGATGACAGTAAGACTAAGGAAGACAGAGAAATGCTTCTTATAGAAGCTGAGACTTTATCTGATACTTGAAGAAGCCAGCAAAGATGAAGGAGATGAGGAGAGAGCCAGAAAAAATGCCCAGAGCTGAGAGATGAAGCATCACGTGTGAGGAGCAGCAAGGAGACAAGTGTCCTTGCATCAAGGAGTATATGGAAGGGAGGAAGATGTAAGAAGAGAGGAAGGTAAGAAGAGAGTAATTTAAAAAGGAGTTTAGAAGCCGAATATTGGATTTTATATTTGATCAAGGAAGTAATTGGGAGTGACTGGTATTTATTGAATAATGGGCAATATGGCAGACCTGGGCTTTAGGAAGATGAATCTGATGGCTGAGCAGCGGATGGAATGGAGTGAGGAGAGACTTGGGCAGCCATTGCAATAATCCAGGGGTGAGGAGATGAGGGCCTGCACCAGGGTAGGGGCAGTGTCAGAGGAGAGAAGGAGTCTTAGGCATAGGGAAGAGGAGTGAGGGAGAGGGAGGGGTTGAGAATGACGCCTAGGCTTTGAAACTGGGAGACTGGGATGATTGTGGTGCCATTGGTAGTAATGGGGAATTTGGGAAGAGGGGGAGGTTTGGGGAAAAGACAATGAGTTCTGTTTTGGATGTGACCCAACAGCAGCACTACTAAATCTGTGTCCCAAAGGAGATTAAAGACAAAAGGACCTATTTGTGCAAAAATATCTGTAGTGACTTTTTTGTAGTAGCAAAGAATGGGAAATTAAAAAATGGCTGAACAAATTATGATATATAATTCTGATGAAAAACTACTATGTCATAAGAAATGATAAGGAGGTTGTTTCAGAAAAACCTAGGAAAACTTATATGAACTGATGTAAAAGTGAACTGAACAAGAACACTATAGAACATAGTAACAATAATGTGATAACAATCAGTTGTAAAGACTTAGCTACTCTTAGCCATACAATGATCCATGATAATTCCAAAGGACTCATAATGAAAAATTCTATCTATCTCCAGAGAGAATTGATGGATTCTGACTGCAGGCTGAAGCATGTTTTCTTTTACTTTATTTTTCTTGCTTCCACCCCCCTCCACAACATGGCTAATAAGGAAATGTTTCATATGACTTCTTATATATTATGGGTATCATATGTCTTGTCTTCTCTCTAGGTGTGGGAGGGGCTGGAAGAAGGGAAAGAATTTGGAACTGAAAATAAAAATTTGAAGAATTATTTTAAAGAGAGATTATTGGTAACTGTGGAGAGAGCAGTTTCAGTTGAATGATCATGTCCAAAGCCAGACTACAAAGAGTTCAGAAGAGAATAAAAGGACAGGAAATGGAGGCACCTAATAAAGATGGCCTTCTCGAGAAGGTTTGTTTAAAGAGGCAGGAAAGATATGTTGCAATAATTAATAGGGGTAGTTGTATCATGTAAGAAGTTTTTGAGAATGGGGGAGACATGGGCGTGTTTGTAGGCAGGGAAGCAGCCAGTAGAGAGAGAGATTGAAGATAGGTGAGATAGTGAAGAAATCTGCTGGAGAAGACAGGATGGAATGGGGTCACTTGTGTAGGTAGAGAGGGAGAAGGGTTACTCTTCATGTGAGACAGGGGTGAAGGAGATGGTGGTAGAAGGCATGTGGGTGATGAGGAGGAAGGGAGAAGAAGGGGGTCTCAGAAAGTGACCTCATCTTTTTTTCAGTGAAATATGAGGGAAGGAGGTGCCATGGGAAGTCTGAGGATGAATGAAAAGATTTTAAAAAGCCTGAGGAGAATGGGATAGTGATTGCTTAAGGAGGGGTGGAAAGATTGCCTTGCCCCATTGAGGACCCAGCTGAGATTATGTAACATAACTGTAGTGGACCCAGTTGGTATGGATTTGTGATTTTCTCCAGCTTCATTTAGTAATACGTGTGTAGGAACAAAAAAAAGTGGGTGGTGGGAGTGATTCAAAGCTGAGGCTTGGCAGGGCAAGATCTTTGGAGGGAAAAGAGGGTGAGGAGCTCAAGAGAAGGGGATAGTGTAGAGTTGAACTGTTTCACTAGGGGGTCAACATGGGGAAGGGAGGAGAGTGTAGCCAGTGTAGGGATGATGGCCTGGGAAAGAATTGAGGGGGGAAGGGCTAGAGGTCATACTGAGGAGTAAGAACAGAGCTGGGGGTGGCAGTGCAGAAGGAGGTAGGGTGACTACAGATTGTGATTAGATAAAAGGAACTTCAGAGTTCATGAATATGGGAGTGGTGCCTTTGGAAGAAGGCAAGATGAAGGCGAATATGACCATCTCTATGCGTAGCTGAGGTTGGGTGAAAGAGTAGGTCAGAGACAAGTGAACAAGTTGAGAAATTGGTGTTTGAGGAAGTATCAAAATGCATGTTGGAATTCCCTAGTACAAGGGCAGGAAGTGGAAAGACTGTGAGCCAGTCACTGAAGAAGGAAGGGGAGTGTCCTGGAAGCTGTTAGACAACAGCTCTCAGAATCTTAATTGGGTAATTGGGTAATAAATATAGATTGAATGAATGTCAAATGATGAGAAGTTATTGACTTATGGCGGTACTGGGAGAACCTGAAAATGGCAATAGGGAATATTCCAACTGCCCCATGGCAACCAGGGAGTTAGAGGCACAGGTCAAAGTGAAGCCCATGCTGAAAAGGGTGGCCAGGGAGGAGGGATCATCAGAAGGCAAGTCTCAGTGAGTGAAAGAAGGTAGAGCTGGAGGCGCATAGGGCCAAAGGAATGCTTGAAGATGAAAAACAGTTCATTGCCTATGGAACAGGCATTTCAGAGAGCACAGTAGAAGGGATGGGGAGTGTGGGAAGAAGATACTCGTGGGCTTGGTTTGAGGGGGCTAGTGACAAGGGAAGAGTCAGGGAGGGACTGAGAATGAGGTCTGAACAAGGGCAGCCAGTGGTTCAGATCATTGAGATACAGAGGGAATGCTGGAGTGGGAGTGGGCTACTAACTGAGGAGTGAGTTCAGGTATGTCAGTGTTGTTCATAGGGATTCAGCCCTGGATAGAGATGTCCCAGCGCATCAGATAGCGAAGCATGCATGGAAAGCGGAGGAGGCCAGGGAGCAGAAGACAAGGCGATTGCTGTGGAGATGTAGGCAGTCAGACAGGGTGTCTGGAGCCCAGTGGGATGGGTGTTTGGGGAGCGGCCAGAATGGCCATGGGTCTCGAGTCCATGGTACACGGATCATCTGAAGGAACTAGAGATATTTAGCCCAGAGCAGGCAAGAACCGTCTTCAAGCATTTGAAGCAGATCTGTCCTCCTGGAGGGCAGAAGCAGGAGCCATGGGGGCAAGTCACAAAGAGCCTGCTTTAGTCTTAATGTCAGGAAAGACTTCCTAACAATGAGAGCCATCCTAATGTGGCTTTGGCGCCTTTAAGTCGCCATGCGTCTCCCTTCCTGTGAGCTCACCAAGGCTGGAGGACCAGAGGTTTGCGATGTTGCAGAGGGCCTCCGCATTCAGGTATGAGTTAGCCTAGATGGTCCCTGAGGAGTCTTCCCAATTTAGACTTCTTTGTGCTCCCATGAATTCATTTCCACAGGGACCATTTTAGGAACTGGCCAAGATTACACATTCAGGGACAATTTATCGGCAATGCCCTACCCACCTAAATTCCAAGTCAGGAAGATCATATCGTCTCTCTGTGACCTCCTGTAGTGATTTACACTGCCTCCCCATTTTAAAGAGGTAGAAACTGAGGTTCTCAGAAGGATAATCACTGGCCTAGAGTCATAGTGCAAGTCAGAGAGCTCAGAGGCCACCTAGTTAAATCCAGTACTCGGCACAATGCCTAGCACATAGCAGGCACTTCATAAATGTTTATTGATTGATTTGTTGATAAATCCCCTCATTTTATAGCTGAGTAAAATGAGACTTGAGGAGGCGACTTGTCCAAGATTACATAGTAATAAGAATCTAACAGGGCAGCAAGGTGGCCCTGCAGTGGATAAAGTGTCTGGCCTGGAGTCAGGAAGATTAATCTCCCTGAGTTCAAATCTAGCCTCAGACACTTACTAGCTGTGTGACCCTGGGCAAGTCACTTCACCTTCTTTGCCTCAGTTTCCTCATCTTCAAAAGAGCTGGAGAAGGAAATGCAAACCGTTTCAGTATCTTTGCCAAGAAGAGCCCAAATGGGGTCACAGAAAGTTGGACATGACTGAAAAGACTGAATAACAACACACAAAGTATCCAAGGTGGGTTTTGAGCTCAGATCCCCTCTGACTTCCAGAGTTGAGAGGTCTAAGTCATAAATCAGGCTCTGCCATTGCATCCCAGCCCAGGGTTTTTCTTCTATATCATCCCCCCTGTCTCTAAGAAAACCATCCCTTTAGGGGTACTGAAGGCCCCTTGGGAAATACTTTCCAGGTTGGTCCTTCCCTGCCACAAAAGCTCGTTCTTCAAAGGAGACTAGAATCCAGAAAGTATATTCTATTTTGGTCCCACTGAAGGGGGAAGAGAGGGGATGAAGCCACCCAAAATACAAACCAGGCCATCCTTTCCATTGGGGGAGTCCAGAGGGAGAAAGGCAAGTGTGCCAAAGATTCCTGACTCCGGTCTACTTGGCCAAGTTGTCCACCTCTTACATCTCTGCTTCTTAGCTGAACCCAGGTCCTGAACTGAGATGGAGAAAGGGAGATAGATAGAGGAGAGTGTCTTTTGGAGCCCATTTCTGATGTACTTGGGAGGGGAAAAGAGATGGGTAAGATGAGATTGAGCTCCACTTTGGGCAACAGCAACTCTGGTGTTCCTGGGATCACCAAGGATATCCCAGATTGAAACACAGAGTCTTGAGAAATTCAGGCAGTGTCTACACCCCACCATCTGGATAAAACAACAGCAACAAAAATTCAGGCACACATCCATCCAGATGTGTAGAAACATCTGGGTATCGTGGTGTTCTGTGGACATAGCCTCCTTCTCTGTGCCTCTGTGCTCTGCTGAATTCTTGGGCGGTTCTAGCAAGCTCAGGAGAAGCCAAAGACTTTCCAGGAATGGAGGGAAAAAAGGAGGAAAAGAATGTTAAGGAAGGTGGAAACGAGAAGGCTGGATCCCGCTCCCAGACTCATTGGAGGCGAGGCTCCCTAGGAGGACAAGGGTTCGGCTCAGAGCTCAGTGGAGGCTGCCTGTTCACTGTGAGAGGCACAGTTGCAAAACTAAATTAAAAATTCAGTGTTAAAACATAGAATATGTGCTGGTTAATAAGTTAAAAACACACAGTGAAGCACTGTGGTCAGCCCTTGCATATTATGCTGAGGCTGTCTACACCTGCCAAGCATCCCCATATAATGCTGACTCTACGTCTGGAGAGACCTTCATGGTTCCAGTTTCTTTTTCAATTGATTTTCTTATTGGGTTTTTGGTTTCTAGCTGGGAGGGGTCTTAGAGGCCATCTAGCCTGAGATTCTTAACTTTTTGCGTGTCCTGGCCCTCTCTCCACTGAACTCTGTTCACTGGATACTAATCACAGGACTAAGTCATTGGGTACTGACAACACAGCTCTCAGCCCCAGAAGGCTTTGTTGCTCCAATGGAATGGGACCGTTGGCCAAGAGAGGCCCATGCTATCTTTGTGGAGCTCACTAGGACGCACTCTTTCCTCACATCCATGCTTACCCATCCTAGGTTTCTTCAAGCCATGTTTTGTTCAGGAGCCCTTTCCTGGTCCCCAGCCCCTACAACCTTTTTCTCCAATGGTACTTAATTTTAGCTTTGTACATGTCTTGTATATGTCTGCATATGGACATGTTGTCTGTCTGAATGGAAGCTCCCTGAGGGAGGTAGCTTTTCTGCAGCTATGGTCTTTTTACCCCAGCCCCTAGCACGGCACCTGGCACACAGCGATGGTGATGATTTACTCATGACTGTGATTGGAACCCAGGCTTCCTGGCTCTGAGTCCAAGGCTCTCCCTCCAATACATGACCTGCTACCATGATGTTTTCGAAAACCGTGAAAATTGCCGGGGTGGGGAGCACTGCTTGGAGGCCATTTATGTGAAAGGGTATCCTCAGCCTCACAGAAGGAGAGCCAGAAGGGACCCTACAGGCCCTCTGTCTACAGATGGGGAAACTGAAGCCCAGAGGTGAAATGACTTCCTGAAGACCTCACGGTATCAGAGCAACAATCTGAAAGCAGGTCCTCCAGTCCCCCACGAAGGAAGCATGCCCTCCGTGATGCTGTGATGCCTCTTGTTGGTGTAGAAACAAATCTCTTTTGGGGGTCACCATCGGTCACCGTGAAGAGTTCCTCCCCAGGTGGCCAGTCTACTGGTCTGGAGGCCTCTGTGCTTAGCTATACTGGTCCCAGAAAGCAGACCTGGGTCCATCTATCCAGGACATCCAGTGGTCAGTGTTTCAGGCATGTTCCCCTTTGACCTGGGCCCCCAGTGTAAGGCTTTGGTACCTTGGGTAAGGGGTGCTCGCAGAGGAATGACAAGAATGTCAGAGAAGCTTCCTCATAAACCCCTCTGCCCGTGAGCATTTGGGGAGGTTCTGCCTTCAGGCCTATGCCTCCTCCATGACATGCCCCCTCCTCGATCACCAGCTTCTTCCCCCTTGTACTTTATCTATATTTCAAACTGACTTATCCCTGAACATGTATTTCTCTAACAGCCATCCGCTCACTGCCGAACCATCTGTGGACTTTGGGCAAGTCAGCCACACTCTCCAGGTTTCCATTCCCTCCTCTGTACAATGAGGGCGAGGGATGAGGTGACCTTAAAGGTCCCTCCCAGCTCTAAATCTGCGACCTTAGAAGTCATTTCTTCCCTTTGGGCCTCAGTTTCTGCTTCTGGAAAATGGAGCTGATGACAAGCTCTGGCACTCCAGCTCTCCCAAGGTTTCGGGCCTTTGTAAACTGAGACAGGCTGCATGGGGGTGAGGGGTTGTGATCATTTCCTCCCACTCTGCTCAGCCCACCCCATCCCCCTGGGATTCATATGCTACTTCCCCCTCCCACCCCAGAGGGTAGGGATGAGGTAATAGGCCGATGCCCAGCTCCAGGGCTCCCCCACAAAGACCCCTTCTCTCCACGACATACTGCCACATTCCTCCCACATTCTTCCGTCCTACACTGCACGGCTGGACAACAGCGAGTCCTCTTTTATTTCCCAGCCTTGCTTCTGGGGACAGAACTGGGTTGACAACAGAGTCTGTTCTCACTCCCGAAGAATTCCGAAAATTGAACACTTTGAGTGCGGCCTGTGACTTGTTGGAGGCAACCCGCAGTCCAGGGCTTGGGAGCCTGAACGTTTGGGGGGTGTCCGGGTCAGGCTGATGTTCCTGTGGAAGCTTCATGGCAATGGGGAAGAGCGGGGAGGGGGAAGCATGCAGGAAACATCCGCAAAGGAAGCCCTGACCTGTTCTGGACAGGTGAGCCTATGAATGGTTTTGTGTGTGTGTGTGTGTGCTGGCGAGGAGACTGATTGTGCCAGCTGTGTGCAGGTGAGGACAAAGCGAGGCCTGAGCCATGCTGTGTCTCCTTTGACCCATTTCATGGACTTGTAAAATATCAGAGCTGGGAGGATACTTAGAACATGGTACTGAGAAAAAGAACCTTTGGAGTGGAGATCTGGGTTCAAATTCCCTCCATGTCACTACCTGTGTGACCTGAGTGGCTAGGTGGTGCCATAGTGCACAGAGCGCTGGGGCTGGAGTCAGGAAGACTCATCTCCTGAGTTCAAATCTGGCCTCAGAAACTCACTACTTGTGTGACCCTAAGCAAGTCACTGAATGCCTCAGTTTCCTCATCTGTAAACTGGGCTGGAGGAGGAAATGGCAAACCACTACAGCATCTTTTACAAGAAAATCTTCAATGCGGTCATGACTGCACAATAACCTGTATGATCTTGGACAAATTCCTTTCCTTCTTTGGGTCTTAGTTTCCTCCTATGTAAAACGGGTGTGTTGGAGTACCAGACTTCTACCAGAGTTCTTTCATTCTCTAAGTCCGTGATTAGATGACCCTGTGACTTGGATTAAAATCACAACTCTGTTCCAGAGAACATGGAATAGGAGATCTGGGAGACACCTTAGAACATAGAACATGGGGTGCTAGAGGACCTTAGAGCCGCCAGGGACCTTAGAATAGAAAGACCTCCCCACCTGCTCCTTCTCTCAACTCATGGTGGTATCTTTCCCCTATTCTTTTAAGGGAGAATTGCTAGGGGATGGGGCAGATAATCTGTCAATTAACTTATGCTAAGTTAACCCTCCCACCCCCCACCTCCCACCCCCAAGTCTCTATGGAAGTTCACGATTATTCGGGAAGAGCTAAGGCTGTGTTTGGGTCTATTGGGACAGGGGGGAAGAAGGTACCACATGGCAGAGGTCAACAGTGTCAGAACTGTAGAGATGCTAGGAAGGATGAGGACCTAGAAAAGACCTATTGTAATTTAGCAGTGAAGAGATGGCTGGTGACCCTGAAGAGAACGGTACTAGGATGGGAGTGAGTAGTCAGATTGCAGAGGGCTGAGAAATGAGTGGGAGGTGAGGCAAGGAGGAAAGAATAGAAAGGTCTTTCCAGGAGTTTGGATTTGAAAAGGGAGAAGGGATAATGAAGGTAGTTTGAGGGGATGGTAGGATCAAGTGAAGGTTTGTTTTCTTTTTTGTGTGAATAGGAGAGACCTGGGCATGGTTGCGGGCAGCAGGGAAGGAGCCAGCAGAGAAGGAGAATTGAGGGAGAGGGATGATGACTGAGGAAACCAGGTCCAGAAGGAGGCAGAAAGTGATGAACTCAAGTAGAAGAGCTGACCTTGGCAATGAGAAGCCACTTAGCTTCTGAGCCTGGAGCAAAGTTAGGGGAACCAGGAGAAAGTGGAGCTCTACCATGAGATACTTAGTAGGTAGCAGGAACAAACTTATTATGAATGGTAAGGTCTGAAGCCCAGGTCTCTGATGAGAGGGAGGGTTGAGGTTGTGGGATGGGGTGGCAGGGCTGAGGACAGAAGAGGCAGAAGTTTTAGAATGGTTCCCATGGAAAGTCTCAGAAGGTCACTCACGGAAGAATGAGGCCATTGGAGGGCATACCTGGAGCACTACAGGTCCTTGGTTTCCATCTGATCCAGGAGTTCATCACCTTGTTTAAGGTCATGTGGGGTTCACAAACTTGTTTAAATTTTTTTTAGTAACTATATGTAATTACAACTGGATTAATTTGCAATTCTATGTATATTATTTGGTGATTTTAAAATATGATTTTGAGGAGTCCATAGGTTTCCCCTGATGGTCAAAGGGGTCCATGACTCAAAGTGGAAGACACCTAATTTAGCCCAACTCTTTTTTTCCCCTCTTTTTCCAGATGAGGAAACTGAGATACAGCTCTGGGGACCCAGTTAACATTAGATAGCACAAATGTTGAGAACCTAGTTGGTGATATGACTTTCTTCAGCAGCATCTAGTGGCTTTTGAGTAGGAGCAGAAAAGGTAGATGGTGGAATGGCATCAGGGTTGGGGAAAGACAAGGAAGGTCAGGGTTCCAGGACAGAGTAGAGCTGAATCACTCAGTATTAGGACCCAAAGTGGGAAGGGGCCAAAGTAACGTGAGAGAATAAAGATGAGCTGGGCAACCTTCTGCGGGGAAGGGATAGGAAGCCACAGTGAGGAACGAGAAGACAGCAAATGAGGCAGAGGGCTATAGCTTGTGCTCAGGGAGGTGAATTTCACTGTCTCAGAACAGGTTGGTAGCACCTGGGAGAAGCTGTGGGTGGTGGAGATGGAATGGAAATAAATAGGTCTTGGGAGCTGGGAAAGGTGATGACCTAGGAAGCCAGAGAGTTTGAAGGGATAGAAAAATGAAGATTGAGGTACCCGAGGATGAGGCTAGGGCACTGAGCTCCTTAAGAAAGAAAGACTGGTGTAGATGACCATAGCAAGACTTTGGACTGGGTGGCAGAGTCAGATGGCATGACCTGAGTGATGGCAACAGTGGGAGGAGCTGGAGGGGGTGGTAAGCAGAGAGCTTGCTAGGTTTTGGGTACAAGCCAGTTAACTTCTCTGGGCCTCAGATTCTTTGCCTGTAAGTGAAGGGTTTGGACTAAATTGTCTCTGAGCTCTCTTCCAGGTTTGGATATATGACCCTATGAAGAAGATTGGATGGATGGATGGATGGATGGATGGATGGATGGATGGATGGATGGATGAATGAATGCCACTTAAAAAGCTGTGACTCATTCATTCATTCATGGGAAGCATGATGATATAATGAGGAGCACTGGAGAGAGGAAGACCTGGGGATGAATCCCATCTGAGACTCGCCGTGTAAGACCTCTCTAACCTGGTAGTTCTCCTCTGCAAAATGAGAATGATTAAGGAATATGATATCAGTGTCACAGGGTTGTCACAAGGATCAAAGAGATAATTTATGCAAAGCACATTACAAACCCTAAGGTGCTTTGTAAGTGTTAGCTATCATTTGTATTGTTCCAGCCACTCTCTGGGCTCACTTGCCCACTTAGATTGATCCAGTTAAATCATGTGTCTGGACCTTCTGTGAGTGCATTAATTAGGATGGGGATAAACCCCACCCTTATACTATGAGAACCAAGAGTTAACAGTCAGGAAGACCTGGGTTCAAACCCCATCCCTGGACCATGAGTAAGTAACTTAATTTCTCTGCTTCCACAACTATAAAATGGGGATAATTAACAGCAGAACCTCACAGTGTAGTTGTGAGGATTAAATGAGGTATTGGTTAAAAGTGCTTAGCACAGTGCCTGGATCCTAGTAGGTGCTATAGAAATGGTTGTGCCCCCTTCACCTGTAAGATGGAGATAGTGAGACCTGCATCAGACACCCAGTTTTACAACCAGAGCATAATTCTTGACTCTCCATTCTCCTTTATCCCACATGGTTAATTGGCTGCCAAATCTTGTTATTTCTTCTTCTGCAACAGGAGATGCCTGCACTTTCGCTGGCTGATGAGCACCCTGTCTAGGTGCTCCCAGAGCTGCCATCTCCTTGCCGGGCCACTGTACATGGACACTTTCCACCTGCTCCACTCCTTCTACATATGTTCCCACGGTTCTAGGAACAGTAAGCCAATAACATTTCTGAAAGGATGTGTCAATCAATGACTCTATGACTGACTTACTATCCTTGAGATGCTGCTCTCTGGCCACCTTGCCTCTCTTTGTGGTCTTCCCCTATTGGACAAGAACCTCCTTGAAGGCAGGGGCCATCTTGCTTTTTGTACTTGTACCTGCAATGCTTAGCATAGTGCTTGACATACAGTAAGCACTTAATAAGTGCTCTTTTCATCAATCCATCCATCCATCATTCATCCATTCATCCATCCATCCATCCATCCATTCATTCTCTGTTATCTCTAGTCACACAACCACTGTTCTGGAATAGTCCCTTATCACTTTTCTCTCCTGAACTATTATAGGTCTCCTAATATTCTCCCTGCTTTAAAGCTCCAAGGCATTCTCCACACAGCTCTGATCATGTCACTCCCCCACTCAATAACCTCCCATGGCTCCCTGTTGCCACTGGGACCAGATGGGAGTCCTGTTTAGCATTTAAGCCCTTCAGAACCTGCCCTGAATGTGCTTTTCCCACTTCATCGCATCTTACTCTCCTTCTTGCGCTTGGTGGTCCAGCCAAATGGTCTTTCTCACTGTTGCTAACACACTCTAAGCTGTCTCCATCTCCAAACCTTTGCTCCTGCTCGCCTCCATCTCTGGAGTGTGCTCCCACATCACCTCCCACTTCTTACAATCCAATTTTTTCTTCCAAACCACTGAGGTGGTACCTTCTGCATGAAGACTTTCCCCACCAAGTGCAAACCCCTCCATTTTATTCTGTATTTTTAAAAAATGTTATCATTTCACATCTCTTTATTTATATATGTCTTATCTCCCTTGATAGAATGCGTGTTCCTAGAGGGCAGGCAATGTCTCAGTTTGGTCTTTGCACCCCCAGGACTTACCAGAGTGATTAGCACATAGTAGTTGCTGATTGATTGATTTCGAGCTAAACATTTGGGACCATCTGGTACAACCCTTTCACTTTAGAGATGACAAGGCCAAGGTCCAGGAAAGGCAAGTGACCCACTGATAGCCTCATAGTCAGTGTGTCCCATGCATGACTAGAACTCAGATCTCCCTGACTCCAATGCTGCCTCTCTAGTCACTATGCTCTACTGCCTCTCCCAGAGGGGATATGTTTGCCCTTACTGGATGTTTGCCCAGCTGAGGTGTGCCCTGATCTCATAGAAAGGGTCAGATGTGCACAGGGCACTTTGGGAACCTTTAAGGTGCTGCATGTATGGCAGAAGCAGCTGAGTAGTAGAGGGGATAGAGCTCTGGACCTGGAGTCAGGAAGATCTGAATTCAAATCCTGCTTTTGTCCCTAGCTGTGTCACTGTGGGTGAGTCACTTGAGCCTCAGTTTACTCATCTGTAAAATTCCAATAATAGAGCAGAGGGTTGTTGAGAAGACCAAATGAGACAAGGTATGTGAAGTGCTTCTGAAGCAGTGAAGGACCATGCAGATGCTGAGAGTGTGATTGCTGCTGTTTGCTGGTTATCATTGCCTGATTAACTCAACAAACATTGGCAAGAGTAATTTTCACTCTGAAAGGCTCGGCTGAATTTACAGCACCCCTTCTTCCCCAGGACTTCATGGGGGGGCTGTGGATTGTGCCAAAGGAGTATGTCTTCCAGCTTGCTGAGGGAGGCCCACCCACCCTCCCCTTTTGTTCCGGGCCCTGGCTTTCATGGGGGGGTCTGCCGTGGATGAAGAAGGAGAGAAACATCGGTGAAGGCGCCTGGGATGGCGTCATGGAGAAAAACGACAATGGGAAAATGACAATCCAAGGAAGGCAAAAGATCTGGTCCCAGGGCTTCCTGTTTTCACTGATTGTTTATTCAGATGGTCACTGATAATCCAGCTGGACGCAGGGATGGCCCCCACCAGCAAATAGGAGAAGAGTTTCTCCTCTTAACTTTGTTCAGAGCCCAATGTTGCATCAGTGCAGGTCCGTCTGCTGGACCATCCACTCTGGTGTGGCTCTTGAATTATAGAGCTGGGATGGGAAAAGTGACAGGGTAATCATGTGGCACCAGCCCAGCTTCCTTGCAGTTTGGGGGGGACCTGGGTCATTCAACAGTCTGGAGGGACTGTTAACCTGAACCCACATTGGAAAGTGTCATAGGATTCAATGACTGAGTGATGGAGATAAGGGAAAATTACAAAGTGACACTGAGTCAGCTCCCAGAATCATGGAACCTCTGAGCCCTCAAGTCCAACCTGTGCCTGACCAAGAATCTTAACCTAGCTGATGAATGATCATCCAACCTTTGTTTGGAACCCTCCAGAGATGTGGAGTCACTTCCTTCTGAGGCAGCCCCTGTTATTACTGGATAACTCTCTTTTTGGGGCAGGATTTTCCTTCATCTGAGGTTTGGAACATTTCCTGCCATCCAATCCATCAATAAGTATTTATTGAGTGTCTTCTATGTACAAAGCACTTTGTGGGGCACCATAGTAGAGACAGGAGAAGGATGGGACACGCATTCTGTATCATGGGATCTACATGAGGAGATTAGAAGTACATGATTAGAATACATGAAACAATTGGAAATAGTAACTATTTATCTACCCTCTTACAGTGTATATGGGACATGCTAGAGGGGAGAATGCTGGAGAAGACAATGGGGTGAAATTACAAGCTCTTTGACTCTGAGGCCATCTTGTCATACACTCCTCCCCACCTGAAACAGTACCTTTACACAGAACTTGCCATGGCTCCAGTCCCTTATCCCCTCAGCTTTGGAATTGGGTGGAATGGTCTTGCTTGGGGAGTCATTGAGTATAAACTCAACTCTCCTACTCTATCCAGCTGACCACAAACATCAGATCACAGCATGCTTGGCTTCCCATCCAGCTCTTTACCCCAGACTTCTTCTTCTTTTTTTTTAAATTTTATTAATTTATTTTGATTTATCAACAATAACTTCCATATGCTTTTGAGTTTAAAATTTTTCTTCCCCTTCCTCCCCACCACCCTCCCCAAGATGTCTCACAATCTGATATAGGCTATACATTTACATTCCTATTAAACATATTTTCACATTAGTGAAGTTGTAAGTAAAAATTAAAACCAATAGGAGGAACCATCAGAAAGAGGAAACAAAACTCAACAGAAGAGAAAAAAAAAGATAGCGATTCAACTTTCACAGTTATGATTACTATCTGTGTCTTTTTCTCCATCCTTTTCCTGCCTGTTTATGCTTTTCTTTCTCCTCTCTCCCTTCTCCCTTTCACCAGTACTTTGCTTTTGACCGCTGCTTCTTCAGTCTCTCCTCCCTTCTATTATCCTCCCCCCCATTCCCCTTTGCCCCAACCTCTTCTTCCCTCCCTTCCATCCCCCCTCCCTTTTCTTTCCCCTTTTCCCTCCTACTGCCCATAGGGCAAGTTAGATTTCCATACCTAACTGATTATGTTATTCCCTTCTTGAGCCAAATCTGATGAGAGCAAGGTTCAAACAATGCTCACCCCCTCCCTTCTTTCCCTCTGCTGTAATAGGATTTTCTGTCTTTTCCTGTAATGTAATTTACCCTTGTCTGCCTCCTCCTTTCTCAGTACATTTTCTAAGATCAGACTAATCACTTACTTGGATCCATTTAACCCACTTGATTAGATTTTTTTTTATCATTACATCAAAGTCAACTAATATCACCCCCTTTATGTATACTCCTTTAACATGGTGTAATAACAATACAGTTCTCAAGAGTTGCAAGTGTCATCTTTCCTTGTAGGGATGTAAACAGTCCACCCTTATTAACAACATTTTGTATCTTTCTGTCCCATTAACCTTTTTATGTCTTTCTTGAATCTTGTACTTGAAGATCAAATTTTTTGTTGAGCTCTGGTCTTTCTATGAGGAAGGTTTGGAAGTCCCCTATTTCTGAATATCCATCTCTCCCTTGAAAAATCATGCTCATTTTTGCAGGGTAGTTGATCCTTGGCTGCAATCCAA
This sequence comes from Phascolarctos cinereus, assembly GCF_003287225.1. Lineage (NCBI taxonomy): Eukaryota > Metazoa > Chordata > Mammalia > Diprotodontia > Phascolarctidae > Phascolarctos > Phascolarctos cinereus. The sequence continues at coordinate 259,788,735 of NW_027556402.1, read as the reverse complement.
GCTCCTTTGCCTTATGGAATATCATGTTCCATGCCCTGGCTTTTAATGTAGAAGCTGCAAGGTCCTGTGTAATCCTGACTGTGGTTCCATGATATTTAAATTGTTTCTTTCTGGCTGCTTGCAGCACCTTCTCTTTCATCTGGTAATTTTGGAATTTTGCTATTATATTCCTTGGTTTGTCAATTTGGGATCTCTTTCAGGTGGTGAGGTGTATTCTTTCTATATTTTACCTTCTGGTTCTAGGACTTCGGGCAGTTTTCCTTTATGATTTCCTGAAAGATACTGTCCAGGCTCTTTTTCATCATGATTTTCAGGCAGTCCAATAATTTTTAAATTGTCTCTCCTGGATCGATTTTCCAGGTCGGTTGTTTTACCGATAAGGTATTTTATGTTTTCATCCATTTTTTCTTTTTTTTTGTTTCTGTTTAACTGAGTCTTGCTCTCTCATAGAGTCATTAGTTTCCATTTGTCCAATTCTAGTTTTTAACAGATTGTTTTCTTCTGTTAGTTTTTGTACTTCCTTCTTCAATTGGCCAATTGTTTTTAAGGGATTTGTTTTCTTCAGTGTACTTTTTTTGCAATTGGCCAATTGTATTTTTTAAGGACTCTTCTACCTCTCTCATTAGACTACTAAAATCCTTCTTGAGCTCTTCTAAGAAGGCTTTTTGGTCTTCAGACCAGTTCATATTCCCTTTTGATGTTGCAGATGTGAGTTTGTTGACGATGTTGTCCTCTTCAGAATTTCTGTCTTGATCTCCCACTCTTCTCATAATATGAGTCTATGGTACGTTTCTTTTTACTCATGGTTTCTTTATTCCCTGGCCTTTAAAGAGATTGAGTTCTCCTGCTGAGGAACAGAGGGTACTGACCCAAGCTTCTTGTGTTGGGAACCTAGGTCTTGGTCACTAGCTTTGTGTGTTGGGGCCTCTTATGTTGGCAATTGGAGGCTGTAGGGTTTTGGCAGCTTACCTCGTGTTGGGCTGGAATCAGCAAGGCTGGAATTTTCAGGCAATTCTAGGATGCCTGATTTTCCTTTCCTTTCCTTTCCTTTTTTTTTTTTTTTAGTGAGGTAATCGGGGTTAAGTGACTTGCCTGAGGTCATACAGCTAGTGCGGGTCAAGTGTTTGGTCTGAGGCTGGATTTGAACTCAGGTCCTCCCGACTTCAGGGCTGGTGCTCTATCCACTGTGCCACCTAACTGCCCCAAATTTCACTGTAGAAAGATGGTTACATTACCTTTCTTCCAATTTTCTATTTCTTATTAAAATTAGTAATGATATACACAGTCTCTATGGGAGAAGCTGTTGAAGTTAGGGTTATATTGAAGAGAGAATCAGAAAGAGACAATAGTCACATGTGTCTGTTCATCCACAGCATGAGATTGCAAGTCTCTTTTCCCAAACAGAAGGAGTTATTTTGAGAGGAGCTCAGTAGTAGGGAGCTTGGGGAGGTGAGTGGGGTAGCCATGGATGGGGACTGGATTGTGAGAGTTTGTTAACCCCAGAGTCAGGGTTTTCAATAAGGTTTGTTGTTGTTGTTTTTATTGTTTTTAAAGACTCAGTATCTTAGAATAATAAGCTCTTAGGGTCAACATCAGAAGCTACACAGTCCAACCCATAGTTGAACAGCAGTTATCTCTCTCTGTCTCTCAGTCTCTCTGTCTCTGTCTCTGTCTCTGTCTCTCTCTCTCTCACACACACACATACTTAGTGCTTTAAAGTTTGCAAAGCACTTTACAACAATATCGTATTATCTTCTCAATAACCCAGATAGGTCAGGACTATTATTTTCTTTCCATTTTACAGAAAAGTAAATAAATAAGTAGGTAGATAGAGGATAAGCAACTTGCTCTAGGTCATACGGAAGATATCCGAGACTAGATTTAAGCTTAGGTATTCCTGACTTCAGGAAAAGTGCTTTATCCACTATATTCAACTAGATGCTTCAGTTCAACAACCCAAATAAGTCAATCTTTCTAAGCCTCAGTTTCATTTTCTGTACAATCAGAGAGTTGGATTAGATGAACTCTAAGATCTCTTCCAGCTCTAAACCTTGTGATCCTTTGAGTCTAATTCAACCTGGACCATTAACACCAAGAAAACACAGGCTTATCACCAGCCAGCATTGCACCATCCATATGTGGAACTATTGGTTATAACAAATAGAGAAATATTGAATGCTGTGGATAAATTCACTTACCTCGGTAATGTACTTTCTAGGGTTGTACACATTGTTACTGAGGTTGACTCACACATTGCCAGAACTAGCTCGGTGTCTGGGAGGCTCCAAAGGAAAGTGTGGGAGAGAAGAGGGATTAGACTGCCAGCAAAGCTGAAGGTCTACAGAGCCATTGTGCTGACCTCATCATCGTAGGCCTGTGAAACCTGGACAGTCTACCAGCACCATGCCAGGAAGCTGAATTGCTTCCATTTGAATTTTCTTAGGAAGATTCTGAAAATCACCTGGCAGGAGAAGAAACTGGACACTGAGGTCCTTTCTCAAACCAAACTGCCAAGCATCCAAACTCTACAATAGAGAGCACAGCTCTCATGGGCTGTTGGAATGCCAAATATATATTTGCCTAAAAGACTATTTTATGGAGAACTCACACATGGCAAGTGTTCACATGCAGGTCAGAAAGAGCAATACAAGGACACTCTCAAGGTCTCTCTGAAGAACTTTCGAATTGATTGTGAGACATGGGAGACACTGGCCCAGGCCTGCTCAGTATGGCATGCTCTCATCAAAGAAGACTCTGTGCTCTATGAGCAAAGCAGAATTGCAATAACTCAGAAGAAAGGTGAGGTGCACAAATTGAGAAACATCTCCACCCCAAATGTTCACATGGACTATCTGTGCCCAACCTGTGGTAGAATATTCCAACCTTGTGTTTGTCTGATCAGCCACAGTTCGACACACTGTACCTCAACCCTAACTATCATTTTGGTCTTCTCTGAGAATGAAGGACAACAACCAGCTTGTATCCTTGCCTGCAGGGGAAGTCCTTTGGTCTCCAGATGAGGCCTTTCTCATACCTCATTTAGCCTTTCCTCTGGCTAATGAGTTCATTTCATTATAGATAGAAATATTGATTCAGCTAATTCAGCCAGTCAATCTTGCACTCCCACAGCCCATCAGCGCAAACGCCGCCATATTCCTAGTAAAGATTTTCCTTGATTCTCCCTCTGGGGGACAATCAATGTAGAGAAGTTTGTTTCAGAGAGAATGAAATGCTTGGGATTGGTGAAATGGCCACTATAAAAGCTGGGGTTAGTTTTTTCTAGCTGGATAGAAAGAGAGTGTGGCAAGTTTTGCCCCAGAAAAGGCAGGTCAATCAATGAGAGGAGCTCCAGGGGGGAAGGCTGATACATTCCAGCTTATTCTGCAAATGCCTTCCCGGGGCGGGGGGCGGGGAAGAGAAGAAAAAGCACAACTTTGGAACCTTTGGCAACCTCATGCAGCTGCTTATTGATATTCTTAAGGCACGTTTCCATTTTGATTCACCAAGGCCTTTCCCCATAACAACCCCAGGAGGTACACAGTGCAAGCCTTCAGAGGGTCATGGGACCTTGGGATCATTCCATCCAATCCTCACACTTTACAGATGAGGAAATTGAGGCCCAGAGAGAGGAAGGGAATTCCTGAAAGTGGCCAAGCTAGAATTTAAATCCGGGATGCCTACTTCAAAACCACTGCTCTGCCTAAGACACCAGCCTGGAGGGGCAGCACGGTGCACACAGAGAACCTGCTTCAGTCTCCAAGCCCAAGGTTCTAATGCTGCCTCTCACACATACTGGCTGTGTGACCATCCTTATAACCTCAGGGCCCCAGGCAGCAATCTGAGGCTGGGAATGCTAGAGTTGTTGTGATTTACATGGGCAGGAGAAATTTCCTCACTATACTAATGCCTTTACAGGTCTATATGCACATGTGTGTCACAGCAAAGACACTGAGGCCCAGAGAGGAAAGTTGATGGTCTAAGGTTTCATCGGAGCTCTCTCCCTCTTGAGATGGTTTTGTCTCTATTTTGGTGAGACCTTGTATTTCCTTCCTTTTAGGACTTTTATCTCACTACTAGAGGATACACTCCTTGAAGGTGGGAGCAATTTTGGTTTTTGCCTTTGGGTCCCTGGTACCTGACCCAGTGCCTGGCACATGGCAGGTGACTGAGAATTGTTACATTGAGTTTTATGTGATTCTGAATTCAGGCCTCTTTGCAGGGCACTGTCAGATGTATGAGACAGTGCTGGGGTGTGCGTTCTCCTCACTTCCTCCTCTATCCATTGGCCGGAAGGGCAGGAAGTGAGGGGGCTGCCGTTGAAGATTCGGTCGGGGCCTCTTCTGTGGAGAAAGCAAGAGGAGGTGGTTTGGGTTTTCATCAAGATGACCCGGTCTGTCTTCCTTATTGTGCCTCTTGGCCAGGAAGTGTCCCATAAACACGGCAAAGCGGATTTTATGATTTTCCAAGCCAACAGTCCTCAGTCCACAAAGGAGACAATAATATGTCATTGTCTCCCCCAGTCCTTTCTGTAAACAGTTTATAAGATTTATCCTCCTTCAATTCAGGCAGCAACATATTTGATTGGGGTGCACCATCAGCAAGTTATCCTCTTCTCTGCCCTGGAATAGAAATTGTGTATTTTCCCACTGCACTGGATGCTATTCTTAACATACTGTACATAGATTGGCCTCAAATGGCTAAAAATATCAGCATTCGATGGCCTGTGGGAAAGTGATGCTGGGACTGTTTCTGTGAAAGTGCAGCCCGGGGCCTTCAGGGGCTTAGCTTACTGTATCGAACAAGGAAGAGGTAGCCACTGCTGACTGTGGTCCATACGGCGACAGGGCAGGGAGAAGACAGCTTGCCTCTGTCCATGGGCGTGGTAGGAATCATGGTGGTACAGGATGGAGCGATCTCTAGGAACTGGAGAAGAGTGACCTCTGGCCTTACGGATGTCATTCATTTTTCATTCCCGAAGAGAACCAGTGACATCGCAGTTATCATTGTTATTACATTATTATTATATTTAAGGCAATACCTGGAAGGATGTGTGGCGACAGGTGAAGAAAGCATTCAGATGCTATGGTTGGCCTTTGCTTGGAGGCCATAGTTACTACTCGACATTCCAACCCAGATTTGGTGGCTTCGGTAGAATTCTTAGCCCTCCTCCTCCATCTAAGCAAAATTGTGTGTGTGTATGTGTGTGTGTGTGTGTGTGTGTGTGTGTACGCTCTTGTTTTACAGATGAGGAAATTAAGACCCAGAGAGGGAGCATTTGTATATATCGATCTATGTGTGAGTATAGATACATACACATGGATGTGTATGTATGTCAGAACTTGTTTTGTGTCCATCAAAGCAGAAATGCACACTCTCATGGACTCTAGAGCTGGAAATGGAAATGGCATTAGTGGCCATCTTGTCCAACACTTTATTTTACACATGAGGAAACTGAGGTCCGGAGAGAGGAAGTTACTCATCTAAGGTGGTGGAAATAATCAGTGGTAGAGTCAGGATTCAAACCTGCCTCCTTGGGCTCTGTTTCTAGCCCCTTCTATGCAGAGGTTATTTGGGTGACATCTATACCTATGGAAGCAAATGGGGGAGGCCTGTCTTTCTGGCTAAGACTCTAGCTTGCTCACCAGTTCCTTTTGCAAACCAGAACCAGCTGAGTGACCATTAGGCCTTCTCTAGCTGAGCTACCTAATAGAAGTTTAAAGGGTTTAGTTAAGCTGGGGATTGTGGGTAAACATGATATATTATGAAGCTCCGTAATGTTCTGTAAATGGTCTCATCTGTTCTGGGAGAACTTTCAGTAAAATAGGGGGCTACTGGCCAGCCCTAAACTTAGGGCTTGGTTGTTAGGGGCCCGAAATCCAAGCTGTGGCTGCTTGGGTGGTCACTGCACCCACATCCTGGGACTGTGAGCCTGTATGCTCCTGCCTAGGACCCTTCCACAATGACCTCATTCAGGTCAGGAGTTTGGGGCAGTTTCCTGGGGACCGCCCACATTGGCCAAAGAAGTTTTTCCCATAATAATACATTTCCCAAAATAATAAAGGCTCACACTTCTCTGGGGCTTGATGGTTTGCAAAACATTTTCTCACCACAAAGCAGTGAGGGAAGGAGTCAGAGTGAGAAGCAGCTGAGGTTAGTTAGTGAACAGGAGAGACGTGGACTTACATGTGGATGCCAGGATGGACTGCATGATTCTGGTCATATGCTTCCCCTCTTTGGGTGGGAAATAATGGGGGCTTCAGTGTCCTCCTCTGCCAATGGAGATAATGCTGCTGCTGCTGATGGTGATGATGACGATGGTGATGATGATGATGGTGATGACAATGGTGATGATGACGAGGAGGAGGAGGAAGAGATTAGCTGATATTACCTAGCCCTTCAAGGCCTTCTTCACCCTCATGAGCTCATCTGGTCATACCTGTAATGCTTCTGTTTCATGGTAGTTGGCAAGTTCAAACAAGCTGAGGCTTGGGCAAGGTGCTCAGCAAACTTGAAACTGCCATAGAAATGGCATTTATTAGTATTCACTCCATTAGGATGCATGCCCCTTGAAAGCAGGGGCTATTTTCATTATTATTATATTGCTGCTGCTGCTGCTGCTGCTGCTGCTGATAGCCTCCACATGGCACTTAAGGTCTGCAAAGCATTTCACCTGTGTTCTCTCATCAGATCCTCACAACTACTCTGGAAGGTAGGTGCTGTAATTGTCCCCATTTTACAAATGAGGAAACCAAAACAAACAGAAGTCAAGTGACATGGTCAGGGTCACTCAGCTAGCAAGAGGATGAGGCAGGATTTGAACTCAGGTCTTCACAAAGTCCAGCCCAATACTATTCCACCTCGTTGCCTTTACATCTCTAGGGCCTAGCTAGTAGTAAGCATCTGATATACTCTTCTTACTGTTGTTATGCTCCTTTTGCAGATAAGGAAACCAAGATTCCAGAAGTTAAGGGTCTTCCCTGAGGTCACTAGATAATCCATGGCATAACCAAAGTCTGGACCTAGGACTCTTCAGCAGGCACAGCTTCACTAGTGGCTTAGAGCTGGGCCTGGAGTCAAGAACACTCAAGTTCAAATCCAATCTCAGGCACTTAATAGCTATTTAATCTGGGGTAAGTCACTTAACCTCTGTTTGCCACGCTTCCTCAACTATAAAATTGAGATAATGACTGTCCCCATCTCCCGGGTTGTTGTGAGGATCAAATGAGATAATATTTGGACAGTGCTTAGCACATGCCTGGCACACAGCAGGTGCTTAATAAATGCTTGCTTCCTTCCCTCCTCCCTCCCTCCCTCCCTCCCTTCCTTCCTTCCTTCCTTCCTTCCTTCCTTCCTTCCTTCCTTCCTTTCCTTCCTTCCTTCCTTCCTTCTTTCCTTCCTTCTTTCCTTCCTTCCTTCTTTTCTTTTCTCCCTCTGTCTTTCTAGGACACACCACATGGTCTTTCTATGAAAATATCTCTGGGGTCAAAGCAGTTCCAGACCAGCCAGGGAAAAATAAAGGTCCAGAAAATAGCAGCAACAGCTTTCCCCAGCCAGAGAGCTTCAAATCACACTGGTCCCTGTGCCCAGAATGTCTTTCTCTACCCTTCACTAAGCTTCTAGTGCCCCATGTCCTTCTGTGGGCCTCTGGGCACAGAATATAGAGGCCAGCTGGCCATGACCTCACTGCTGGCCTTAGCTGTGGTCTCCAAAGCTGGGAAACTCAGTTCCCAAAGGGGACTTTCTGGCCTGACATCTCCATGGAGAACATGAGAGATGCATCGTAAATGAACAAAACAAAACCCCTGTTATATCCTAGAGTAATGGCTCCCATGTTCTGTCCTCAATGTTTTCCAGACGTTCATGAACAAGGCTTTGTCCATCCTGGAGTGTAGGTATTATCAAACTCTCTTCACCCCTGATTCTCACCCGAATTTCTCACATCTTGGAACCAACTGTTCCTCATTTGTAACTGAGGTCAATTACGCACTAATTACTGGGAAGTCATGCAGGGGGCTATGAAGAGCTCCATGAGCGGAGGGCTGCTTCCAAAGGCTCTTTGATTGGCCTGTAAATTACAATGAAAATTATTCATCGCCCTTTGGACCCATGTGCTGCATATTTCTAGCAGCAATTCCTGGGTAAGTAAACATTGTTATAGCTCATGACAGGTCAGACAACATAGTAATTGTCTTCTCATTTCCCTCCAAGTTGGTTAATTAACCGGTTTCTTTTGGCGCTGTGTCCCATCCATCTGAACAATGCCAGTGCCCACACCACTTGGTCAGCCCACTCGGCAGCATGTAACTGGCATCCAGGGTTAGCTGGAGGAGTTCCTCCTCCCCCCGTCCCACATTGGCCTCTTCAGAAGCCTCATGTAGACTTGGGTGTGATCTTCAGGCCCAAGCTCCCGCTCTCTGGAGCCAGAATCCACCCAAGAGCTGATAAAGGAGTGGCATTGATAGGGACTGGAGGTTGTCCAGCTCAGCCTCTTCAGCTGGCTAGTCACCAAAGGGCTAAATAGAGAGTTCTCTGAAAGGCCTGCCTTGGAATGAGAGGCAAAGGCTTCCTCTCACCATGGCCTAGCTGGTGCATAGATTTCCAAGAGAAGGACAAGGGAGCACACCATGATGACTTGGGAAAGGGACCCAAATGACGTCTACCCTAGCACTAACAGAGAAGCTTCTTCCTTGTTTGCTCTGCCACTAATCAGAGGAGTAGAAAAAGGGTGCTTTGAAGAAAGGAAGAGAAAGGCCTTCCCTGTACATGATGTTTCACTTCTTGCCTGCATGCCTTTGCATATACCTCTGCCTCTTGGCATGCCCAGCTTCCTTCTAAGCATAAGCCACCTTCTACGTGAAGCCTTTCCTGATGCCCCCTCCCCACTCCTTACTGTTATATCCCTTCTCCAATTCCCTTGTATTATCTAGTTATATATTTTATCTCTCAATAGAGTGTAAACTTCCTGAGGGCAGGGATACTTTTTCATTTATGTCTTTGTGTCTCCAGTACCTAGCACAGGGCCTCGCATGTGTTCTCTTCATTGTCACTTGCAGCCATCACCCTCACTGTGGCCCCCAGCTCCTCTCTGAGCTATTGTAAGAGCTTCTGCCCCTGAAGGGCCATCTTTCACACTTGTTTATCTAACTGAATGGATGAGAAAAGGGAAGGCTGTTGACTTATTCCATCACCATGTGATCATAGATTTAGAACTGGAAGACATCTCAGAGGTCTAGTTCATCGCTACTCATCTTACAAATAAGGAAACTGAGGCCCAGAGAGGTTGCCCAAGGTCATACAGATTCCAAGGAGCAGAGATAAGATTTGAATCCAAGGTCTTTGAATCTAGAGCCAGAGTTCTTTGCAAGGTACCACAGACTCATAGAAGACAGAAGCAAGCTTCAATGCTATCTGGTCCCACTTCATTTGACAAGTGAGGAAACTGAGGCCCAGGGAAGGAGAAGGGGTCTTGCCCAAGGTCACACAGTGAGTGAGTGGCAGTGTCAGAACTAGAGAAAACAGGGGTTAAAGCTTGCTTCCCAGATGGGGAGAGCCTGGCTGATTGGAACCACATTGGAGTTTTCTCATGGTGAAAATGCTCCAGGCTGCTCGCTGTTCCAGTGACAACCCAACTGGACTGATCGTCGATAGTCAAGTTATTTCCCTCCCCTCTCCCTGATGTTGGCTTCCCTGCTTCTCAGGGACTTCCCCAAGGGGCACCCCTGCTCCTTGCCTTTGGCAAGGGGGGGGACAGTGTCCCTGCCCCACTCAGCTTTCTTTCTCTTCTTTCTCCTTCTCCCCGTCCCTCTTCTCTCAGTGCCCCCAACCAGACACCACACCCAAACCTCAGGGAGCCCTTCCCTTTTGCATTCCTTCCCTGTTTTCATTCAGGGGACATCACCCAAAATACCCAGCTCTCTGGTGGTAATGGAAGCCCTCGGGAGCCCCTAGGGAGCCCACTGGGAACGCTGGTAAGGCCTCCAGAACCGGCGCCAGGCAAGAGCCTGGCCAAGTGATTCGTTCCCAATTCCATGGTTTTCATGGATGAAAGCTGGTATGATTGCTGGGGTGAACTCCAAAGGCTTGGGAGCCATCAGCATGGCTTTGGGGGTTGGGAAAAAGGAGGGGAAAGGGAAAAGAAGAAATTTTAAAAAGCCCAACAGAGAAACCTCAACTATGTGCTTTGGTGCTCACATGGAGTTTCCCTGCCGGCTTTAGTCCCTAGCTACACCCCCTGCTCAGGACTGGCTGGGAGGGGTGAAGGAGGGGTTGCCAGAGCGGGAAGGGGAGTCTCCAGTGTCACCAAGTATGGACCCCCAAGAACCTCCTCAGGAGGAGAATCAGTGTTAACTCATAAATAACTGTAGGTCAGGAGGGGATCCTGAGAGTTCACCTCCTCCATCCCCCTGCAGATGACCCTGGGTCAATGAACCTCAAAACCAGATAATTTAGGAAACAGAACTTTGGCTGTGGAGTCAGGAAGATCCAAGTCTGATCCCTTCCTCAGAAAATGAATGACCTCAGGTCACCTGTGTGACCTTGGACAAATCAGTTGAACCTTCTCAGCCTCAGTTTCCTCATTTGTAAAGTGGAGATAATAATGGCCCCTACCTCACTGGGTTGTCATGAGGATCAAATAAGATATAATCTGAGCAGTGCTTGGCCAACCTTAACCGAGCTCTAGAATTGTGAGTTCTGATTAATTGTGGTGAGGTACTTTGTTTAGTCACAATCTCAGCCATTGAGTGCTTTCTGAGTTCTCCCAGTCATAACCGAAACGCACCCATTGGCGGGATGAGCAGAGACCCAACCTTTCCCAGGTAGTCAAGGACATAGTTTTCACTGGTTTTAGTTAGTTGAATAAGCTCATACCCATACACACCCACTTGCATATACATTGCCACACTCAGAATTATACAAGTGTGTACACATGCACTTAGGACAGAGCATATACACACACACACATGCACTCCTTGGTGAAAGTGGTCTAGGCTTAATGTGACGTGTTTCTGTTTTCTTTATGACAGACTTTTCAGTTTGTAAAAGAGGAGAGAAAGGTGTATGCGTGTGTCTGTGTGTGTCTCTGCGTGTGCATGTATATATGTGCTCACCCATTTGGGTGAGTGGATACGTGGAATCTGAGGGTGTGATTGGGTTTTTCCCTCAAGCTCCTTCCTACACAGAATCCCTGAGATGGTTCCTGGGCAATAAATAAAAACTGAAATTGCTATAAAACCTTATAAGACCTTTTCCTTACATATCTGAGCCTCACGTCTCAGGGCCCCAGTTTACTCATCTGTAAAATGAGAGAATGGGACTGGATGATGTCAGAGGTCACTTCTTGCTCTAACTCTGTTTTATGATCCTACTAACTCCCCTTTGAGGCTAGGATAATCTTCCCATTTTGCTGAGGAGGAAACTGAGACTGAGAGAGAGCAAATGACCAGTCTAAGGGGCACACAGCTAATCATTCTCAGAGACAGAACTCATGTCTCCTGACTCCAAACCTAGGACTCTCCATACTCTGCCATGCAGTAGAACCAACTAATAAAGGGAGAACATTTAGAAAGAACTATTGGAGTGACACGGTGTTCCTGAAATCAGGAAGACCTGAGTTCAAATCCAGCCTCAGACACTTATAAGCTGTGGGATCCAGGGCAAGTCATTTAACCTCTGTCTGTCTCAGTTTTCTCATTTGTAGAGTGGGGATAACAATAGAACTTATTTCTCAGGGTTGTTATAAGGCCCAAATGAGATAACACATGTAAAACATTTGACAAAGAGTGATATAAATGTTAATTCTTTTTATTATTAGTTATTACCATATGATTATGGTGTTACATGTTGTTTCATATATCAAAATATCATATTCCGTAATAGTCCATTGTATATTATGTTACATTATGTTATGTTCTGTTTATTATACACTAACAAGCATTTACTAAATATTGCCAGTGAGCCAGGTGCTGCTCGAGACTCGGGGGGATGCAGAGATACTAAGCGACACCTTGGGAAGAACGTCTTCTAATGAAGGCTTCAGCACAGTCCTGGAGCTTTGATACTGCTCCGGTTTTAGCTGTATTTGCTGACGTCTTTTTTCTGTCCTCTCTGTGCGTATCTCCATAACAAAATGCATTTATTAAGTACCTGCTATGCAGTCAGGCACAGTCCTAGGCAATGGGAATGCAAAACCAAAAAACACAACACACAAGCCCCTTACATTCTGCAATTCTCCAGCCTGTGATATGTGCTCAATGCCTTCCAAACAATCTGTCTGCAATCTGGGAAAAACCAGTATAAATATTACCCCATTTTACAGATGAGGAAACTGAGGCTAGTGCTCTGCTGTCCCTTCAAAAGCCTACCTCCAGGAAGCTTGTGGGAGCCAGGACGCCTTCTTCTTGTTCATTGGCATGCTCTCATTTCATGGGACTGATTTTCCTCTCTCTGACACTCCCTCCCCCCTCAAATTCCATTCCATTTCACAATGAAGAGGCAATTTTGATGAGTCACATCTTTTTCTCCACTTCTCCTGTCTTTTGCTTGTCGCCTAAGTCCCTTCCCTGGATTCTTGGGTCACAGAGAGTCAATATTCTTCTTTTGCTTCCTGACCTAGCGTTTCTCCTCAGAAAAGGCCACGTTTTAGAGGTGGGTGAGGAGATAACACAGGGCCCCTGGATTCAGGTAGTATTTACTGAAGAAAAAAAAAAAGCCCTAACAACACCCACCGCGCCGAGCTGGGGCCACTTCCAGGGAGCCTCTACTGAGCTTAGGAAGAGAAGGCACTTGGGAATTGGGCTTTTCTTGTCTAGCTCAGCTGGGACAATGGGACTCAGTACTTTGGACCAGCAGACCTGGGTTCTGATCTTGGCTGAGCTCCTAAGTGTCTGGGTGACCTCTCTGGGCTGCCTCCTTCTCCCTCCTACTGCAGGGAGTATGGCAAAGAGAAGATGAAGTCATATAAGAGAAATCCACCAAATGGTGTCTTCAGAACAGTCCTGTGAGGAGGCAGAACCATCATAAGCTCCCCTTCACAGATGAGGAAACCTATCTACTCAAGATAGCGTGGTAGACTGAGTGCTGGGTTGGGAGTCAGAGGACCCGGCTTCAAATCTGGGTTCTGACATGCGTCCTTGGGTAAAGTCACTTTTCCTCTCTGGGCCTCAGTTTCCCCATCTATAAAATGATGAGCTTGGACTAGGAGCCTCTGAGGTCCCTTCCTGACCTAAATCTTATAAAATTTGTGATTAAGGAAGGGAAGTGACTGGCCAAGGTCATACAATTAGTCAGGACTGGAATCCAGATCCTTCCATTTTGAGTCCAGAAACACCATGTAAGTGAAAAGTAAGCTAAATAAATAAAAGATTAGTACAGAGAGAGGAGGAGTGGTGATATATTCGAAGATAACCTTCCTTTCCCCAGGTCCATTCCATGTCAAGGTATCCTTGGAGTGAGCTGACTCTTCAACGTCACAGTGACTTTGCTCTAGCTACAAACGGTCCAGGCTGATGCTGGGGGCAGTGGCGGGGGGGGCGGGGTAAGAGAGCAGCTTCCCAACTCTCCTCCTCCCCCCAGTATTCTCTACAGTATTTACCAGTGTCATTTCTAGGCAGTGTTTTTTCTCTCTTCTGTCAACAGATCAGCGGCAACATGAGTGACCAGTGGCCTGGCTGGCCCAGCCACCAGCTCTGTGGATGCTGCCCCCAACTTGTCACTGCAAACATTGGCTCTCGGTGACTGAGAGGTCAGAGACATGGAGCTGGGGGCCAGGCGTCGCCCAGTCTGACTCTAGCCAGGCTGAGCTTCTCTTCCCCTTCTATCCCCCCCTACCCCCATCGCTGTCTTCAGGTATCTGAAGCCCTGAGGTAGAGCTTGGACCGTTTGTGAAGAAGTAATGAGGAGGCCGACTTTGAGTCAACATGAGAAAGGGGTTTCTTACAATCAGCCCTTGAACAATTCAGTGGGCTGCTTTGTGAGAGAGTGAGCTCCCCATCACTAAAAGTGTTTAAGCAGAGACTAGAGGACCACCTGTCAGTGACACTGGAAAGAGGAGATTTTTAGCTCCAATTTTCCTTCATAAGCCCCCCCCCCTTTATTAATTCCTCTATCCTACTAGTATGGTCAGGACAGGCCATTTGGGCTGTGAAGGAGTGAGCTTTGTCAGGACACTTACCCTTTCGTCTCTGGAAGCCCTGAAGTTAACCAGCTTTGGAGTAGGTGGGGAGACATTCAAGGTGAAGACCCTGAAAGCTGACTGGGCAAAGCATCACTTAGGGATAACACACATGAAACATGCCCTGATATTTTTTTAAAGGGACGTATTATTAAGGAGAGCATGAGGAAACCTTTAGGAAGAAGGTGGGGGGGGGCAATAAAGAGCCAGCCCAGGCTCAGCAAGGACAGGGCATGCTGGCCACACCTCATTTCCCTTTTCTCAACAGGTCACTAATGGATAAATGAGAAGAAGACCCTGATGGGGCTTGCCCAGATTTTAATGAGGTATTTGATAAAATCTCTCGTGCTCTTCTTGTAGCAAAAATGCAGAGATGGGGGGCTGGACATTAGCGTAGTTAGAGACATTCAGCCGTGAGAGGATGGCTGAACCGGAAGGGTGGTCATTAAGAATCACACACCAACTTAGAGGTCTCCAATAGTGCCCCAAATATCTGTGCACGACTCTGAGCCAGTTACATGCTTTTTACCAGTGGCTTGGATGAAGACATAGATGGTGGGTTGTGGATGGTGCAAAACTCGGAGGAGAGCAAGCACCCTGGATGATGGTCATGACTCAAAGAGATCTGACAGACTAGAGCATTGGGGTGAATGCAATAAGATGAAATGCGCAGGGGAATCAATGAAAAGTCTTACACCTTGGTTCCAAAAGTCAACTTCCCAAGTACAAGACGGCAGAAGGGCATAGCTACAGTTCCACAGAAAACTGGGAATTTTCATGGAGAGCAAGCTCAGTGTGTCTCAGTTATGATGTGGTGACCAAGCCATGTCCATGCCTGGAGTGCTCTGCCATTTTCCCTTTGCCTCTGCAAATCCCTAGCTCCCTCAGGACTGAATTCAGGTGCCATCTCCCACAGGAGACCTTTCCTGATTGGCACCTTCCTCCCCAGCTGGTACACTTTCCTGCAAATTACTTTGTGTGTACTTATCTCTGTGGCTGTCAGTTCCTGCCAGTAGAATGTAAGCTACTTGAAGGGAGAATTTATTTCCTTTTTATGTCCCAGGCACCTGGCTCATAATAGGAAATTAATAAAGATTGTTAAATTGAATCAGGCTGAATTGACTAAAGACGTAGCAGCGCCACATCTGGTGCGCCTGCTTGCTTTGGGGCACCATCTTTCAGGAAGAATATACCAAAGGAGGGAATGAACACAATGGTGGGAGCACATGCTATGTGAGGCTCTGTTGAAGGGACTGGGGGGTGTTTAGCCTGGAGAAAAGAAAAGGGCTGTCTTCCAAAAGAGATGAGAAGCCCTGGGTAGGTGGTGGTGGAAGGGGATGAGCTTTGCTTTTCTGGGCCCCACAGGGTACAACCAGGAGCAGCAGGGGTGGGAAGGGGAGGGGGCACAGAGGGCAAGTTAGTCTGAATGTTGAGACAATTGCCTAATGATTCCAGCTGCCCCAAAGCAAAATTGGAGTTAGTGGGGGGGGGGTCTCCAAACAGAGACTGGAGGACCATTTGTGAGCAATGTTTCAGAAGAGAATCTTGGGTCAACACTGGTTTGGCCTGGAACCTTTGGGATTTGGTGGTTCTGATTCTGGTTGTATTTGGCCGAATGAAAGTGTGGTAACAACACAAAACCCAAGTGCTTCCAGAAGATAGGGGGTGCTGGAGGGCCCCTGGGAAATTCTTCCTCCTACAGAGATACCATTGAGCTGTACAATGCCTGAAATCACACCATTAGGTCTTCCTGAAGCTTTTCTAGCAGTTGGGAGTTGTCTCTTGCACCCACAGTCACCCATCAGTTCACACTGTGGCTGGAGAGGCATGGTGGTTAGTTGAGATGGTAAATCAGTGAGCATTTATTAAGCACCTTCTATGTGCCAGGCACCGTGCTAAGAGCTGAGGACCTGAAGAAAGGCAGAAGACAGTCTGCTCCCAAGGAGTTCATAGTCTAACGGTGAGTGCCCTTCCTGGCTTGGAATAGCTCTGAAGAGGGAGAGGGGCCCCGGCTCTTCTCCAGCTGGGGACCCTGGCCATCTTGTGTCGGGTCCAGGGTGCCCCCATTTGGGAAGGATGTTGATGAGATAAAGGCATCCAGGGGAGAAGAGCAGGAGAGGGCTGGAATTGAGCCTTGAGCTCGTGTTCTGTGTGGTTCACTGGGAGGAAAAGGAGATGTTTGTCCTGGAGAAGAGAAGACTTGGGGCGGGGGTGTTTAAGACAGTGGTCTTCAAGCATTTGAGGGGCCGTCAAGCCCTTGGGAGAGGGATCAATCACCCTTGTCCCGCTTGGCCCCAGAAAGCAAAGGTGGGGCACAGACAGGAGGAGAGGGCCGTTGCCAGGAAGCAGATCGGGCCTTAGCACAGGTAATGCTGCCTAGTAGTGAGGAGCTGTCTGGGAGGTGAGGACTCCTCGGCCCTGGAGATCTCCTAGCCAAGGCTTTGTTGAGACATGTGTTCAGTCCTCTGAGGCTCTGGATTCTCTCCAAGGTCATCTCCAAGGTGCCTCTGGCCGAAAGGTTCTAGGGCACCCAGCCAGCCCCCGGCCATTCTGCCTAGGGCCATCTGCACACAGGCCAGCCTGTCCATGTCCGGATACCGGCTCAGGCCTTCAGCGGAGTGAGGGAGCAGGGACCAGAGTCTCTTCCCCACCGGGCCCTGAGCTCCAGGCCTGGGTGGGCCTCTGGCCTTCAGACAAAAGCCCTTTGGTAACACAAGCCCCCGGGGAAGCAGGCCTGATGCTGGACCCGGCTCCTTCCCTCATGGCTCTGGCCTGAGGCAGCTGTCTCCTCTCTCTCCATCTGTGGGGCCTGTCCTTGGGAACATGTTTCCTTTTTCTTGGCCTCCTTTGCCAACAATCTCCCTAAACAAAGGCGACAATTAAAGCCCATCCCGACTCCAATTTTGGTCTAATCCGCGTAAAATGGGGAGGGCCTGGGAAGGCATTTCGCTGGTGCAATGAAACAGAGCAAGTGAAATGCCTAAGTGGCCGCTGGAATGTGAAGAGCCTCTGGCTTCTCACTGAGCCCCTGCTGTTCCTCCTCCCGGCAGTATCTGGGGGTGACATCTGGGGGGCAATATCTGAGGAGTGATATCTGGGGGCGACATCTGGGGGGGCGATATCTGAGGAGTGATATCTGGGGATGACATCTGGGGGTGACATCTAGGGGCAATATCTGGGGATGATATCTGGGGGTGCTATCTGGGGGGCAATATCTGGGTGGCTACATCAGGGGCAACATCTGGGGGGGCGACACCTGGGGGCATCCAGGCAGTGTCAAGTGGGCACAGCTGTGCTGCCTATCTCTTGCTTAATCTGACCGACACCAAACACCAGAAGAAAACCCTGGGTCTGGCTCAGCAGGTGCAGCTTCCTCTGGAGGCTGAGAAATCTGAGGCCTTGAAAGTGCCCCAATGGGGACTCAGAGGAACTGGATTCCAATCCTGCTTCTGCGACCCGGGACAAGTCACTGAACCTACATAAGCCTCAGGTTCCTTATCTGTAAAATAAGGAAGTTGAACCAGATGATGTCTAAGGCTGCTTCTAGCTCCAAATTTATCAGCCTAAACCTCAGTTTCCTCATCTGTAAAATAGAGGAGGGGTTGGGCCAGATGGCCTGTGGAGACCCCCCTTTGCCGTTCTTGTTCTATGAATCTATAATATGTCAAATGAGATGATTTTTAGGATCCCTCCTAGCTCTAAATCTGCGAGTCTTCTTGCTAACCTCTCTGGGCCTCAGTTTCCTTATATGTAAAATGGAGGGATTGGATAAAGTGGCTTCTGAGGCTCCTCCCAGTTCCAGATTTGTGATTTTACTACCTTATGATCCCATGATTTATATAATGAGGTTGACCGACCTCTAAGAAGCTCTCCAGCACTGACTTGAAGGGCTTGTGTCATCAAGGCCCTGAGAGGAGAAGGAGAAGGAGCCATGGTTTATGGTTTCATGCTCACTGGAAATCATGGGACTCACCCAGACTGGAAGGTCCAATAGGATCACAGGGGTGTGGGGTCGAGAGGTGCAAGAGGCCTGAGGGTTGCCCACCTCAATCCTCTCATCTCGTAGAGGAGGAAAAGAAAGCCTGGAGAGGGAGGTCACACAGGGAGAAAGTGCCAGAGCCAGGATTTGAAACCAGGTTTTTAAGCTGAATCTCATGTTTTGGAGGACCGACGATCATTTTAAAATAACTGAATTAAAATAATCACCAAAAGAGTTTATCAAAGGAATGAATGAATACTATAGCCAAACAATTGAGATATTGTTGTCTCTCATAATAATAATGCTTTTCCCAATAAAACGTAAGTTATCCTGGGACATCCAAGCAAGCTGTAAGAAGGTTGCCATTGGTATCTGTCTCTAGATTCTGAAAGAGAAGATGGAGTATGCACCAAGTAGTGGGAGCAGGGCCCTGATTCAAGTGGTCTTGGGCCCACCAAGATGGCAGCTCCATGTATTGGTAATAACTAGCTTTTCTCTCTGACCTCCTCAGTGGATGCTACTTACCCCTTTCCCTTCTTTTACCATGTTGAAGGGGCCCTAGGACTTCCAGGCATTAGAAATAGGACACCCACCCACCCACCCAGATCCATAACTTGGAGGTCTCAGCATTGACTGAGCCTTATCTCCGTTCTCTCCTCTGACCTTGGTCCCTGGTTCTAACAACTGGGCTCTGACCAAGTTTTCTACCTTATACTCAAGCTCTTCTAAGAAGAACTGTCTCTGGCTATCTCCTCCAGTCCTCCAAAGGACCCCCCAAAACCTTCTCTTCTTCAGCGTTAATTCCTTCAACCACAGGCTGTGGTCTCTGGTCCTATCACCATTCTGGGTGCTCCCCCCAGCACTCTCCAGATTATCAAAGTTGTTCCTAGAATATGGTTCAGGGAACTGAACCCTGCCCTCCAGATGTTCCCTGCCTAACAGTTAGGTCATGGAGACCCTTCCTGGCCACACTTCTAGCTAGCACTGCCCCATCTCCCCCCCAGTCCCCGCCCAGCCCAGGCCCTGGAAGACGTACTTGGCCATTGTGTGGTAGCATGGGTGATGTCAGTTCATGAAGCAGCTGGCGTGTCCATCTCTTTGGATGATCTGGAACAGCCAACTTTGAATGCTTGACCACAGTGTCCTTCATGCTGCAGAGTGGAAACTTTGTATTAACTCCTCCATTTCTCCAGTAACCCAAAAAGACAGACAGCTGGTCGTCCCCCTCCTCGCTGCCGAACACAGCCTGCACTGAAGAATTTTGCAGAAATCACTTTTATGATCTTATTTTTTTTTTTTACCATGCCAAGAGGAGAGTGCCAGCCTCCCCACTCCCATTTCTCTATGTGCTCACAGATCTTCATGGAGCGTCTGCCATCAGTCACTCTTGGGAAATAGAGGACGTAGGAAATCACTCAGCTCTTGGAATTGGTCCTTGGTGAGGCTGGCTCCTAAGCCTGGGTTTTCTTGGACTTTCTGTGCGGCCCCAGGGCAAGCCATTTCGCTTTTCTGCTTCTGGACTTGCAGGGTGCAACCCAGAGCCCTGACTTACCTCCTGTACCTGAGGGAGGCACCGTGGGGACAGGTGGAGGGATGGCTGCAGAGACCTGTGGGCCTTTCAGATAAGTGAGGGAAGCAGAAGCACTTTTGACAGTCAGGAGGGTTTCTTTGAGAGAGTAATCTTAATGATGTCTGAACACGGATGGTTGTGTGAAGCCATAGAACTTGGCAGCCAGAATAGCCTGAGGTGTCAGTTCCTCCACAGGGAAATGAGGAGCCCCTGAGGATCTCTGAGCAGAGCAATAGTGTAGGTAGAGCACCAGTAGCCAAAGGCAGCATCTGCAGTATCAGGGTAATGCTGTAGATGCCATGATCTGCAAAGTACTGGACAAAGCCTCATGCTATTTTTATTAAAAAGCAGGGGAGGGGTGGGCTAGATAATTGTACCCTTAGTCAGATGGGCAATAAATATTGATTAAACTCCTACTATGTGCCAGGCACAGTGCTAAGCACTGAGGATAAAGCTACAAAAAAAAAAAGAGAGTCCCTACCCTCCAGGAGTTTATAATCTACTAGCGGAAGATAAGACCGCACAAGGAAGCTGAAAGAGGCAGGGTAGGGGAGGAGAGGAGCCATGGGAAGTACCTGATGAAGGAGTGCGGTGGAAGTCAGGGAAGTCTCCAAGTAAGGGCAACTGGGTGAGGCATAAGGAATGCTGTGGCACCCCATTCCAGTCCGAGGGACAGAGTGTGATGAGGTGGAGTCCCAAGACTGATGGCGTCTTGCAGGACAATGAGGTTTTCTCAACAGGTTTTCTGTAGGTGGGTGTGGACCTGGAGAAACAGCCAAGCCTAAAGGGGCGTAGTTTCAGACTCCCAGCTGCACCATTCTATGGTTTTACGTAATCCTGATCCTGCCTGTAGATTCCTTCCCTCTCTTAGAGAAGAGGCAGCCTTCTGACAACCCAGGCACACTTTCCCTTTCCTTTATCTGAAAGCCCCAGACTTGGCATCTGTCACTTTAGAAGGAGGTCTCCAGTGGAGTGCCTCAGGAATCTATGCTTGGCTTTGTGCTGTTAACCATTTTTTTTTTAAATCAGTGACTCAGATAAAAAAAGCCACCCATTGCATGCTTGTCAAATTTCCAGATGACACAAAGCTGGAACCGATGTCAGGATTCAAAAAGCTTAAGATAGCCTGGAATATTGAGCTAAATCTAAGAAGCTGGACTATAGTAGGGACATGTCATGGCAAACTTAGGTTTACAAAAGCAGCTTCATGAGAGCAAGATGGGGAGACACATAGCTAGACTACAGCTGGTATGAAAACAATTTGGGGGTTTTAGGATTGCAACTTTAATCTGGGTCAACAGTGTGAAACAGCAGTGGGAAAAAAAGCAACATTGAAGGACATCAAGTTCTGGAAGAAACAAGTGAGAGCCCCTCTATCCTCTGTCCTGATCTGATCTCACCTACTGTATTGTGTTCAGTTCTGGGCACTGCGTATTAAGACAGACATTGAAGAAAGGAGGGCATCCCATCCAGAGGAGGGCTGCCAGGGAGTGAAGGACCCATCGAAGGATGACAAGGCATTGGCTCCTTCAGAGTAGTCCTCTCCATACCCTGCTGGCGGGGGGCTTTTGGGACATGCCCCAATCACCTATGATGGAGGCTCTTATGTGGGAGATGCCAGAGACCTGCTTCTGGGGGAGATGGGAAAGACGCATCTTTAAATTGATCTGAGGAGAGCATAGTTGTTTTCTCTCTGTCTCTCTCTCCCCCCTCTGTCTCTGTCTCTCCCTGTCTCTCTCTGTCTCTCTGTCTCTCTGTCTCTCCCTCCTTGTCTCTCTGTCTCCCCAGTGGCATCCAGGGGTGGCAGTCTTCAATAGGCTAGGTGGGGGTAAGGGCCACCTTCGCTCCTTTTCCTTAGGTTCCGAGGCCCTGAGATTTGGCCTCAGTCTGTCCTCTTCTGCTCTTGGTGCAGGGGGGTGGAGTCCCTGGTCCTGGGAGTGTGAGCTGTGAGAACGCTGGGGCCACGATTTAGGATGGAGGTTGCCACCAACCCAGCAAGGAAGCCCTGAGAAGCCAAGGTCCCTGGGACTCAAGCCCAGGGGAGGCCTTGGCTTGGGACTGGGTTATATATGCCACTGTTGTTCAGTCAAGTCCGATGCTTCATGACCCCGTGGACCATAGCACACCAATACTGGCTGCGGGGTTTTCTTGGCAAAGATACTGGAGTGGTTTGCCATTTCCTTCTCCCGTGGATTAAGATAAACAGAGACTCAGTGACTTGCCCAGGGTCACCCAGCTAGTAAGTGTCTGAGCCTGATTTGAATTCAGGTCTTCCTGATTCCAGGCCCAGTGCTCCATCCACTGAGCCATCCCAGCCACCTCCGGTGCTATAGAGGAACGGCAATCCCCTTCTGCTCCCGAGACTGAGGTGGCCATAGGTGGATTGTGCCCCCCCAAGTCTCACTTGTTCTTGCTATAACTTTCAAATCAATGAACACTTAGGAAACACCTACTATGTGCCAGGCACTGTGCTAAGTTCTGCAGATACAAAAAAGAGGCAAAAGACAGTCCTTGCCCTCAAGGAGCTTACACTCTAATGGGGGAGATAATGGCAAAGAAAGATAGAAAGCAAGCTAGAGACAGATTAAAGAGAAAATAGTTAAAGGAGGAAAAGCCTCGGAAGTAAGAGAGGGTGGACTTGCTAAGGGGTGCTGGGACCCCCTCAAAGGCTCGAGCCAATGATAGAGAGGAGAGCCCCCCACCCCATTAAAGACGCCAGAGGACCCTGGGAAGGGGGGAATGGTGCTCACCTGGCTTGGGGGCATTCGGGGCCAGAGGGAGGCAGCTTACGCCACTACAGAGCTAGAAGAGGGACTCTTTCCTGGCTCCTTCGGGAGCCCAGGCTTTCTGTCGGAGGTTTACAAAGTCTGATCACACAGTGCGGAGAATGTGGAGAATTTTGGGGGCCAAAGGGACCTCAGTGGCCATCTGCTCGAGCCTCCGACAGCGGCGACGAGAGGGGAGTCAGCCCAGCACGAAAGGTCTGAGGCCTCCCCTCCTCAGGCAGCCAGACCCTCTTTGGGGTCCCACTGGACGGCAAGAAGTCTGTCCTGACGTCAAACCCATGTCTGCAGCTTCTGCTCCAGGCTCTTCTTCCCTCTAGGGCTAAAAAGAGAAAGTCTGGCCCTACTCCCGCCTGCTGGAAGACTGCTCTCAGTCTCCCCTCCAGATGAAGTACCCCTGGGTCTTCTGCTGAAAATGTAAGATTCCCTGTCCGGATGCTCACCAGGTCATGAAATCCTTCCCCAGACTGTGATACCCAGAACCGAGTCAAGGAGGGTCCAGACGGGATCCTGACCAGAGCAGGGGAAAGCAGGACCATGACCTCCCCATATATGGGCACTGGACATCGACATCTGCAAACAGCCCCAGGCCATGCCGACTGGTGTCATCTCACTCAATGCAGAGTCAGTGAGTTTGCAGTCCACTGACACCCACTTCTCTTTTCCAGAGGCTAGGCCATTCCTCATCTTTCAGGTGTGCTTGGGAAGTCAGCTTCCAGCCAGCCAGCCTTGCTATAGTTCTTGAAACTTCTTAAAGCACTTAGAACATTTCATTTGTCTTGTCTACAATGGGGCAAGGTAGACGCTGTTATTATTCCCATTCTATAGATGAGAAAACTGAGGCTGAGCAAGATTAAGTGGCCTACCTTGGGTCTTGTGGTTTGTAAGTGTCTGAGGCAGGATTTGAACTGGTCTTCCAGGTTCCAAGTTCAGTGCTCTATCCTCTGCACTGCCTAACTGCCTTACTTCCTGAATCCAAGCATAAGATGAAGAAAAAGAGCCTGATCCTCATATCTGGATTCTGTATTCCCTTCATTCCCCACCCCCTCAGGCCCTGGCATTGTCTCTCACCATGAATTAGAGACATCATCAGAGAGGCTGGGAAGATGAAATCGGCTTCATTAACCACCGTGGGTGAACTTTCTCGTCTAAGACTTGGCTCCCTTGAGCACAGAATTTTTTTTTTTTTTTGCATATTGATGGACCAACTCTATTTCCCCAAGGACAACTTCCCCATGGCCTAGTTTTGCAGAAACAATGGGTCGAAATCCATATTAATGATCCCAGAGTAATCAGTTGCCTGGCACCTTTTGTCTGTTGGGCATTGAGGACCCAAGATCAGCCTCAGTGGCTACTCCTCCAGGGACTCTGGCCTAATTTGGAGGGACAGTTTTTATCATCATCCCTGAATCGAGTGACCCAATCTGACAGGTCCACATCCTTCTTTATGCACCAAGGTCTAAGACAGTTCCTTCTAATGAGGTGGCCTTTTAGACGTCCCACGGCAAGGGCACATGCAATTATGTACTAATAAGGAATGAATTTATTGATTAGATCAATGTGCAGTCACAGAGGGAGGCCCTCGCACACGTGCTTCAGGCCACCCACACACAATCAGTGACCGGCTGCCCAGGCCTCAGATCCCCTCTGTGTTTTGTCTGCAGGATCTGGGTCTCCCAAGATGGAGGTTTCGGGATGCCAAGTATGGGGTAGTGAATACTCCCTCCCCCCAAACTAGAAACCACAGTAAATTCCTGGGTAGAGGGACTTTAAAATAAGGCTGACTCTACCCGCGAAAACTAAGATGGAGAATTGGGGCCATTTACCTGGCTAATTAGGCTATGCAAAGAATGAAATGATGAAGGTTTGACTCACTCAGAGTCACCTTGGTTCACTGTGTGTATGTGTGAAGACACAGATCCAGTAAGCCAGGGCAAAGGAAAGGTGACCTGGTCCAGGGACCTCTGGTCAGGGTCCGGGTTGGGGTGGGAGGGTCTTCTCCAAATCTGTTGACACGAAGGCTTCCTGGATCTGAGCGTTGACTGAGAAGCTTCCCATTTTCTGTGTGCCATCTACAAGAGGCAGAATGTGGTCAGGGAAGGATCACTGGCCTTGGAGCTGGGGAGGAATTTGACCCTTGCTTCTGGATCGGACAGACTCCTCAATCCTCCGAGCCTTGGTTTCTTTATCTGAAGCAGCTAGGTGGTGCGGCGGCTAGAGCGTCAGGCCTGGAGACTCCTCTTCTTGAGTTTAAATCCAGCCTCAGACACTTAGTAGCTGTGTGATCCTGGGCAAGTCACTTCAAGCTGCATGCCTCAGTTTCCTCATCTGTAAAATGAACCAGAAAAGGAAATGGCAAACCACTCCATTATCTGTCGAGAAAATCCTAAATGGGGTCACGAGGAGTCAGAAACAACCAAACAGCAGCAAAGTGGGGTGACCTGCTCTCTGGTCCTTGGTCTTCTCATCTGGAGGCTGGGTGTGGGAGTTTCTAAGCTGCCTCTCAGCTCTCAATCTATGATCCCAGGATCTATAAAATGAAGCTGATAACACTAATGGCACCAACCTCCTAAGGCTATAATGAGTAACTAATGAGATAATGAAGAATGTAAAATTCAGCCCTGGGATGACCTTAGAACATTCAGGAAAAGTTCACTCCCTTTGCTAAGGCCATGTGGGACAGTGGAAAGAGTCCAAGGCCCTGGATTTGAATTCCAGCTCTGTCTCTTCCTGTGTATGAGTAGCTCAGCCTCTCTAGACCGAAGCGTCCTCCTCTGCAGAATAAAGGGTTTGTGTCTGCGGGACACGAGGGTCCCTTTCTTCACTCTCTAGATTTGGAAGCTGCATCTTTCCTCAGTCAGTGGGTTATACGGCAAGGAATTCTGAATTTCCCGGGATGCTCTTCGGGGCACACACACACACATATGTTTCTGGCACACGGATGGCACTTTATACGTGCTTTTAAACTGATTGATTCCCCATTGAATAGAGAATGTGAGGCGAGGAGGAGGAGGACTCTGGTCTTGTCGTCAAGGAGGGGAGATAAATGACCACCAATTCATTTCAGTGGCTGCTGGTCTATGGGCAGTAGGCAGTCTCTTGGGAAGCCGGGTCTGATTTTCCCAATTGGAGAACAAGGTAAGAGGCTCCACAACAGGGGCCCAGAGGGGGGACCAAAGGCCCTGCCCCACCCCAACAGCCTAAAATTTCTTTGGGGAGACCAGAGTCAAAAGGAAACTGCTATGTCACTGACCCAGTTTCACATATGGAGGCATCTGCAGTAGGAGTCCAGCCCCCAAGGGCTGGTGAGGGAAGGGCGGGTCAGGTGAGCTAGACATTAAGGCAGGTTAGTGCCTAGGACAGGAAAGGCTTCCGCCAAGGTCAGGGAACTCCCAGGTGTCTGGAGCAGTGTCTGCGTGAGTCCCTTCATGACAGACCCATAGGGTATCAGGCATACAGCCATCCATGTGTATATTTATATGTAGGTCCATAGCTATACATAGGTAGGGGTTTTTAATCACACAATGAACATGTCTCATCTAACATGAATATTTCAATGCACGCATAAGAGGATTGTTCATGAAACCATGAACTTCAGTGCTCTGGCCACAATCTGAGACTGGAAGTGGTAGAGAAGGTGCCAACCTGCATCAGGAGAGAGAGCTCCCTCACCAGGATGGTCCCTATAGCAATGAAATCAAGCATTTATTAAGTGTCTGCTGTGTTCCTGGCATTGAGCTAAGCACCGGGGAGAGAAAGGTAAAACCAGTGCCAGATATTACAGAGCTCAGAGGATGTAAAGAAGGGGACAACGTGCAAACAAAATATTTACAAGATGAATTGGAAATAGGCTCCATGTAGCATTACAGGGAATTGGGAGAGTCCTTTTATGGAAGCTAGGATTTGAGCCGAGTCCTAAAGGAAGCCAGGAGATAGAGATAAGGAGGGAAAGTGCTCCAGGCATGGGGGACAGCCAGGGAAATGCCTGGAGTCCGAAGATGGAGCATCTAGTTTCAGGGGCAAGGAGGTTGGTGTCAAGATCAGAGTGCAGGGAGGGGTGTGAGGCTGGGATGAAGACGAATGAAGGTCAAGTAGAAGATTTGTATTTGGTCCTGGAGGTAATAGGGAGCCAGCAGAATTTACTGGATGTTTGAGATGGTCAGACCTATGCTTTAGGAAGATCAGTTTGACAGCTGAGTGATGGTGCAGTTGGAGTGGAGAGAGAGGAGACAGAGAGACTGACCAATAGTTTATGACAATAGTTCTAGCGTGAGTGGATGGGATCTACGCCGCTGGCAGAGTCAGAGGAGAGGCCTCTCTATCGAAGATGTTAGGAAGGTAGAGCCAACAGGTATTAGAAACAGGATGGAACTCCTGTGGAGAAGGGGTCAGCCATCCCCACTGACTGCTCATGGCTGGTTGCCCAAAGGGCAAGCAAGTCAGGCTGGCTGGAATAGCCAGATAGCCTGAGGGAGAGATGGGAGGACCAAGGGCCAGGATGGTCAGACTCTCACCACACCCTGACCACCATTTGGCCCTGACTGAGGCCCAGGACCCTGAACCAAGACTCTTAGGAAGAGCTGAAACCCACTGCCCCCTCGGTCATCCTTCTGAAAAGAAGCCCTTGTGGAGACAGAGGCTGAGGATGGCTCCTTTAAAGACTGTAGCCCTGGGGGCTAGTGCTGCTGAAAGGAAACTCTTGGCATTGACGTCCTAAGCCCAGTCAAGTGGTTCATAACCAGAAATTGACAGCATTTGATCAATGGAAATTCAAGAGTCCTGCCCATGGCTTTGCTGCTTCCCCCTACAGACCAGGAGACCTTCTCATCTGACTTGCAGCTGAAACCTTCTGAGAGTTTTCTCCTGCGTTAGAATGGCAACAGTGACTGTCTTACATTTCAGTTTGCATCCCCAGCACTTAGCTCGAGACTTTGCTAATAAAGATTTGATTCATTTATTCACGGTGAAGGTCAAGGAGTGAGAGTGAGGAGTTGAAAGTGACCTCTTGGTTGTGAGCCTGGGTGGCCAGTAGGATGGTGGTGCCCTCAACAGCAACAGGGAAGTTAGGAAGAGGGGAAGGCATGGGGGTTCAGTTTGAGACATGCTGACTTTTTATGTCTCATAGGCAGCTGGAGATGGCAGTGAGGAAGGGGGGTAAGTCTGGTTAAGAAGATCTGTGAATCATCAACATAGGGAGGATAATAGAATCCACGGGAGCTGATGAGATCACCCAGGGAAGTATGGAGGGAGGGCTGGTGGCCATGAATGGATTGGGTGAGGATGGCAAAGACATGGGAGTCCACATAGGATGGAGGGTTAGAGAAGGGGGAGAGACTGAAGATTAGTGAGAGAGCAGGAATGATAGGGAGGATCATTTCTCTCCTCCAATTAGTCTCTGTTTTCTATGACCCACTAACCCTAACCCTCTCCCCCATGTCCTTTAAAGCTGTCCCTTGTAACCAATAAGGATAGTTAAGCAAATCAAATCTGCACATTTGCCCCGTCTGAAAAAACATGCCTCCTCGGCACCTCCTCTCTGTTACCTCTTTGCCCAGGCATCAGGAGGACCACTTCCCCCACCCCCACCCCATCCTCTGAAGTCAAGCTTGGCCACTGTGTCAATCAATCAGAGCTCTGGGGTTTTCCAAGCTATTTTCCTTTACATTATGGCAGTCATTGCATACATTCTTCTCCTGGTTCTGCTTACTTCTCTCTGCATTAGTTTCTATAAGTCTTGGGTTCCCCTGAATGCATTGGTCATTTCTTCTGGTGTGATGATATTCAACTGCTTTCAAACGCCATAACTGGTTCAGACATTCACCACTGATAGACACTCCCTCATGTTCCAAGTCTTTGCTGTAACAAGAGTGACTGCCAATATTTGCATGCAGATAGTTCCTTTTCCTTATTCTTTGATGCCTTTACAGTATTGCCTAGTAGTATTTCTAAGTACCGCTGCTACCACCATACCAAAGAATACATGCAGTTGATTGACTGGTGTTTGAGCTCCAAATTTCTTTTCCAAGTGCCTGGGAGGGTTTGCCTCTCCACAACAGTGCATTTATGTGCCTGTTCTTATCCAGGCCCTCTGACAACAGCATCACTGATGTGAGGCTTCTTTGCCAATCTACTGGGTGCAAGTGAAAGCCTCAGTTCATCTTCGATTGTAGCCCTCCAGCAACGGCTGTCTGCTGCCTCCCAACACCCCCCAATCCCTTTTTGGAATAGTGCCAATAGTTAGGAAGTTTCTCCTCACACTGTTCTGTTGTTTCTAGTTCTCTTCCTGGCTCTAAGCAGAACTTGTCCCATTTCTTTTCATGGGACAGCTTCTTCATTATTTAATAATGACCTCAGGTGGCCCCAGGCTTCTCTCCTCCCCATCAAACACCCTCAGTTTTTTTCAATTTATCCATGTGTGGCATTGTGTCCACTTCCCACATCCTCTAAGAAGACACTCAAGCTTATCTCCAGAAATGAAACAAAACCCAAAACAGAACAAAAGACAAAACTAGCCCCAATGGCTCTGTGAATGCCTGAGGGTGTTTCAGATGTGAAATAGTGATACAGGCAGCAGACCATTCATGCTTGCCCATCCTGTGCGACGCTTGTCCTGTCCTCCCAGAATTTCACCACAGAAAGTCCATCCAATGTGCTGGAGGCTTCCCTGTGGTCTCTTGACATTGTGGGAACAGATGCCACGCAGCCTTTCTCTGGTATCTCTCCTTTTCAACATGTGACCAGACCTTCTTTCTCCACCACATACATCTTTGACAATAACCTTCACCCCACTGATGTCCCCCTCAAAATTCCTCTTTTGTAATAATGAATTGCCTCCTGGTCATAACCACCATACTCTCTCTGTTATTGCCCTGGGGCAGGGGAGCCTCTATTTAAATTATTTGGAGACTCTTTTGTTCCATGACTCACAGATACACAGATGGCATCACTAGAAAAATGTTGGTATTTAAAAATGGGTCTGTTTCTGGGAGAAGCTGAGGGTCATCATAAGTGTTTTGACCTTTCCTCCAGGGAATCCTGCCTGTTCTCCTCCTGTTCCATTCTGGGCCCATTTCACTTTCCATTGGTAATGTCTGCCCAAGGTGAGTGGACTGATGGATGAGTTCTATAGGCCATCCATCCATCCAACTTCCTATTACAGTCTAGACATTAGGCATTCTTCATCCCCTTGGTTTTTCTTGAGTTGATGGTTGGGCCAAACTCTTTGGAGTGACTGTGGCCTTTCATTTAAAAGTCTCTGCCAAGTTCCACCAAGTTTATCAAATCAACAAATTAAATTTCAGAAATATTTATCAAGAACCTCCTCTTCCTAAGGTGCTCTGCTTGTTGCCGGAGGTACAAAGATGAAAATGAAGCTTTCACTGCTCCCCTGGGAGCTGACATTTGACTTTGGGAAATGCACATGTCCAAGTAATTGAATTATCCTCACCTAAAGTAGAATTTTGGGTAGGGAAGGAAGAGCACAAAAGAAATCCCAGACAAAGTACTTTAGAAATATCTGAAGAGGGAAGTAGCACAAATAGCCATTCAGGGGGTGGGGGAATCAGGGAAGGAAGGGAGGGTGGTACCTGAATGGTTAAATGGAAGAAGAGTCTGAAAAACAGAGATGAGGAGGAAGAGTATTCTAATTGGGGGGGGGACAGCTTGTTCAAATGCACAGAGGTGGGAAACAATATAGCAAGTTCAAGATACTGCTAGTCATCTGGTTGAGTTGTGATGTAGAGGGTAGGAAAAGAGAATAAATGAAATAAAGCTAGTGATGCAGATTGGAGCCAGAATGTAGAAGAGTTTCAATGTAAGGCTGAGGAATTTGCATTTTACGCTAGAGGTGATAGGGAGTCATGGAAGGTCTTTAAGGAGGAGAGTGACATGTTAGACCTGAGCCTTAAGAAGATGATTTTAGTAGCTGTACAGGAGAAAATGGAGGCAGGAAGATCAGGCAGGAAGCTGCTGTAATAATCCAGGTGAGAGGTGGTGCATCCCCAACCTATGGCTGTGGGTATGAGTGATGAGAGAGGGATGGATGGGAAAGATATTGAAGAGGTAGAATCAACATGGAGGTGCTTGGAGGAAGGGAAGGTTTTTGAGGAAATATTAACAATGAGTTCTGTTTTGGACACTTTGACTCTGACATGGTGATGGGACATGCAGGTGGAGATGTCTAGGCAGCAATCAGAAATTTGTAACTGGAGTCTATGACAGAGATTAGGACTAGAGCTATAGATCTGAGAGTCATCTTGGTAGAGGCAAGGCTTAACTCCTTAAGACACCAAGAAAGACGATGTTGAGAAGCAAAAGAAGGGGCCTCAGCTCAGAGCTTTGGGGGACGCTCATGCAGAGTGAGCAGGAGAAAGATGATGACCCAGCACAAGGGAATCTCATTGCAAGAGAGCCACACAGGGCAATCAGCAGTATTAGAGTCGGTAGAAAGGTCAGGGAGGATGAGGACTGAGCAAAAAGCAGCAGATATGGCCCTTCAGAATCACTGATAATCTTGCTGAGAACAGTTTCACTAGAACCAATGTGATCAAAACCCATTGGCGGGTGATTGGGAAGTGGATAGAGGAGAGCGAAGGTGGCAAGGGCACTGGGGACTCATCTTTCCTGGAATTTGTCAATGAAAGGGAGCAGAGACATAGGGCTTAGGGGGAAGGCAAGGTCAAGTCGAGGGTTTTTAAAAGATTAGAATGACCAGTACAAGGGTGAGGACAGTAGGGGAAGGAGCCAGGAGAGGGGGAGGGAGAGATAGGAGATGAGAGTGAAAGACAGAGGAACCATGAATGAGGTTGGGGAGGGGGGGAAATGGCACCAAGGACATGAGGAGGGTGAGCCTTAGCTAGTTTCCATCAAGAAAGGCAAAGTAATACAAAGTGAGTGTGTGGGGAGGGATAATTACACTCTCCTCTGCAGGATAGACAGGCTGTGCATCAAATACATAGTCATTCAACCATCTGGCAACACACATTTATTAAACACCTGCTGTGTGCTAGGCTTTGGGCTGGATGGTAGGCACACAAAACCAAAGTGAAACAGCCTCTCCCCTTAAATGGCTTTCACCCGGGGTGGGGTGGGGGGGGTATATGACACATACAGATCAGTCAAGACAAGAGACACACAAAACTAAACTGGAAAGTAATTTCAAGGGGAATGTTAACAATTGAGGAATCAGGAAAGGCTTCCTGTAGGAGGTGGCAATTGAGTTGTGCATAGAAGGGAGTTAAGGGTTCTAAGAGATGGAGGTGAGGCAGGGAAGGATCAGGGGGATGGGGCACAGCCTGGGCAAAAGCTCACAGTTGGGAGATGGAAATGTCTTGCACTCAGAAGAGGAGGCTGGCATGTCAGGCTCAAACATGAGTGCACATGAGGAGGATAGTAGGAAATCAAATGGCAACATAAGTTGGAACCAGATTGTGAAAGGAATTAAGTAACAAATAGACGAGTTTTAATCTTATCCTAGAAATGACAGGGAGCCACCAAAACTTTTTGAGGTCTGTAGGGACTTGGTCATATGGAGAAATGTCCTGGTAAATGTTTAATACCTGTCTCTTTGAAGGAATGTGCTGGGAAATGTTTAACAACAGGCTCCCTGGAAACGATAACAGTTTTCCATTTCACCTGCATTGATAACACTCCCTCCAGAACTTTCTTGAGTCCAGGCAATAAGCCAAACAAAAAACCTAGCCCAAATGTGTAGCATTTCTTGACTTTCTGGGTATAAATGCTCACACTGAAAATTTAACGATAGGCTCTGAAGCAGTTCATTCTTGTTTCCTTCAGCCCAAGCCTGGTCAGACCCTTGATTGAAAACTGTCAGTTTGGCAGCTGTGAGGAGGGTGGTTTGGATGCAGCAAAGGCTGGAGGCAGGGAAACCAATTAGGAGGCTTCTGCAGGAATCCAGGTGAGAAATCATGAGTGCCTGACCAATGCTGGCTGTGCTGTGAGGGTGGAGAAGGGAAAGGATGTGAGAGGTGCCATGGACATAGGATGAATGAGACTTGGGACCAAATTGTCTATGAAAGCAGAGTTGAGGATGGCTGGAAGATGGCGGCACCTCTAGCAGAGATCAGGAAGGTTGGAAGAGCCATGAGCTTGAGGGGAAACATAAGGTTGTCATGAAGACATTGAGCATAAAATGACCGCAGGACATCTAGAGGTGGAGATGTCCAGGAAATCATTAGACAAGTGGGCCTGGAGTTTGGGAGACAGATGACAGCCGTGTGAGAGTTTGAGGTTTGAAAGTAATCTTTCCAAGATGATACTTGAACCTGTGGGAGTTGATGAGATCCCCAAAGGAGCTAAGGGCCCAAGCTAGAGGCTTGGCATAATCCATTCATAAGGGGCTTGATGTGAAAGACGAGTCAGCAAAAGAGACTGAGGTATGGTCAGACAGGTAGGAGGAGAGCCTGGAGAGAACAGGGAAGAGAGATTGTCCAAGAGGTGAAGGTGATCAGCATCCTCAAAAGCTCCATTGGGGAAGTCAAGAAGAGTGAGGAGGAAGAAGAGGTCAGCTGGAAGCGGGAGAGGACTGGGGAATGTGGCTCAGGAAGAGTAAGGCAATGGGTGTGTTTAGCCTGAACAAGATAATGCTGGGGGTGGAGGGAGTGGTGAGGGTGGGGGTGGGAAGTGGAGGTCAGTAACAGCTGCATTCAAAGATTTGAAGGGCTCTCATGTACAGCAAGGATTAGACTTGGTTTTTTGTTGTTTTTGTTTTTATCCCTGAGAACGGAACTAGGGCCAGTGAGTGCAAACATCAAAGAGGAAGGTGTACAGTTGATATCAATCCACATAATCCAATAAACATTTACTAAGTGCCTACTACTAAGTGCCAGGCACTGTGTTAAGCTCTGGGAATATAATTAATTAACTAAAAAAAGACAATCCCTGCCCTCAAGGAGCTTACAGTCTAAAAGGGGGGATAACACACAGAAAGACGCTGGAAAGTGGTGGTGTTGTAAGTGGGAACAGGACACCAGAAGGTACCTGGTGTGGGGGCATCTTGTTCCATGGAGTTGAAAGCAGACAGGGCAACAGGTACCAAAGCGGAGTGAGCTAAGTCCAGTCTCTGCCCTCTGCAAAGGAAGTCATTGGGAGGGGTTTGGTGCTCTGCCTTCCAGCCTCCATTTAGAGGGGAGAAGAGGCTGAGGGGGGTGGGGTCAATCAAGTTTTGCATTAGCAGCACGTCAGGAAAAACATCCTCACAATTAGAGGAAACCGCATGGGGAATGGGCTGTCTCGGGGCGGGGGTGGGGGGTGTTCTCTCTCTTCCTGGAGACCTTCAAGCACGGGCTGGGTGACTTCTCTGTCCTTTATTACCGCCCTTCTTTCCTGGGATGCTTCTCTCGCTTCCACCTTTCAGCTTCCCTAGCTTCCTTTATAACTCAGGTCAAAGCTCACTGTTGGGGATGGTGCAGGGAGAGGGATTCTTGCTTGGCCGTTGGCCAAACAAAGCTTGGTTCCTAGGCGCCTTCCAGCTCGAGGTTAAGATCCATTTTCTGAGACTGGAGCAGAAGAGCACAGAGTGTGTGATGATGTAGAAGGATTCGAAAGGGCAGTCACAGCCCTAACTGGGAGGGCAGTCGCGCTGCCTAAATGTGGAAGTCCCCCAATGCACTGGCCTGGCCCCACTTCTCTTTTTCCCTCTGTACTTGGTGATCTCATCGGCTCCCATGAGTTTAATTATCTTCTCTCTGCAGAGGATTCTCAGATCGATTTGTCCATCCCTAACCTCTCTCCTGACCTCTAGTTTCACATCACTGTCACATAGACACCTCAAACTCAACATATTCAAAACTGAACTCCCTATCTTCCCTTCCCCTAAAGCCTCTTTTTTCTGTATGGCTGGCCGCCCCTCCCACATCAGCTGGGCTCACACCTTCCCCTGTCATCCTTGACCCTTCCCTCTCACTTCCCCTACAGACCCAAGTCGCGGTCGACTTGACATTTCTACTTTCACAACATGTATTGGTCACATCACCACAATCCTGGTGCCCTACCTAATGCAACAGGCTGCTGGCTGGTCTCCACGCTGGTGATTTTCCTAGGGTGGAGACCTTACCACATCACCCTCCTATGCCACAACCCCCCCAAAGCCCAAGCCCTCCTCTGGTTGACCTTTAATGTTCTTCATAACCTGAGCCCTCCCCGTGTTTCCTGCCTTCTTCCACTTTGTTCCCCCTCCAGTTTTCTCAGATGTAGCCTCACCAACCTGTTTGCTCTTCTAATTCGTGATGCTCCATCTCCTGACTCTGCCTTTTCATGAGTGTCCCTTTCGCCTGGAATGCTCTTCCTCGCCTCCACCACCTTTTAGGTTCCCTAGCTCCCTGGCTCCCTTTACGACTCAGGTCAAATCCTGTCCTGCTCTCCCTTCCCCATGGTAGTGTCCTCGGCTCTCAGATCATCTTCCATCCATTCTGTGTGTGTCTTATCCAAATCCCATACAGGTTCTGGGGGTTCTTATCACCACACCCACCCACACTGAGGAGTCTGGTCTCCCCAGAGCAAACATCTCCCCTCAGCACTCCAACGCCCTTAGGGGGAATCTTCTCTAATCCTAGGGTGTTTTCTTCTCTGTCAATCACCGATTACAGAGAGCTTCTCCTTCATATCATTTATTGGGTCAGTGAGTAGAATCCAGTCTCAGCCTCATTCCTGGTACATAGCATATGTGCTTGTTGCTTAACAAAGGGCTTGTTGATTTGACTTGTTAACTCCAGTGTTGTTTCACCCATGAACATCTTTCACCTTTTGCAAAGGGAAATCTGCTGAGAACAGAACTAAGAATCACTCTCCCAAACCACGGGCACAGTCTCCCTTCTTCCACCTCCCTCAGGGTCTGGGAGACTGAGCACAAACCTAAAATAATTGCTGCAAACCATTTGCCCCACCATGTTTACTGCCAGGTGAACAGTACAGAGGACAGTCAACTCTCTCCCTCCTTAGGACCTGGTGCCTCGGCTGTGGAGTCATGCCCGGCTGGGCCAAGCCTGGGTAGCCAGAGGTGGGTTGTCTTCTGGAGGAAGCCTCAGGATTGCAGAGACCCAGCAGGACGTCCTGCCTGACCCACGTGCAGTTGTCAGAAAAGGCCGCAGGACTCCGGATGGGGCTCACCAGGACCAGCTGCTAGACCACTCTTCACACAGCCTCGAGAAGCAGTGGCTGTGCGGTTTGGTGCCCTGTCACACAGCATTGATGCATTTGAGCTGGCATCCGCAGCCCCCTGTGTCTCTCTCTCACCACCCCAAAGGAATGAGCATCAGCCCACGTCTTCCCCATCTCCTGCTTGTGGAGCATGGGCTTTTTCCTCCCCCATACAAAGAATTGCTTTGCCTCCCTTCCTCTTTTACTTCACCTGATGGAAGAGGCAGCTTGTGAGAAGGGTCTTGACTGATGCATCAGGTTTGGCAAGGCAGAGAGGAGGAGGAGGAGGAGGAGGAGGAGGAGGAAGAGGAGGAGGAGGAGGAGGAGGAGGAAGAGGAGGAGGAGGAGGAGGAGGAGGAGGAAGAGGAGGAGGAGGAGGAGGAGGAAGAGGAGGAGGAGGAGGAGGACGAGGAGGAGGAGGAGGAGGAGGAGGAGGAGGAGGAAGAGGAGGAGGAGGACAGCATTTACCTGGGACACCATCAGAACTTCTTTTCTCACCACATCAGTTAGGGAAGCACGGAGCAGCAAATAAGAAGTCATAGGGAAGGCGGAGAATCCTAGCAACTGGGCCTGCATGTGCTGGCTTGGCCCCAAACCTGGAGCGATGCATTCTCCACCTGCTTGTTCAGGTGCTTAAGAGGACAGATGGAGGGAGCCTGACACTTTGAGGCGTGGGCGTTGGACAGAGGCACACACAAGGACTCCCCATGCAGGGCATCAGAACAGTGTCCAAACAGTGTCCAGTTGTGACAAGATCAGATAACTTTTATCTCGGCTCCAGAGAGGGGAAAGCTGGGCTCTCAAAATACACTGGGGGCATCTGTCCAAACAGAGCTGCCTTCTTGGGTGCCCCAACCCACATGTAACAAAGTGGACAGCTACAGCTGTCCTCTGGATAACGGGCATCCCCAGGGACAGCCTTGGTCCTCAAGCCTCCTCCATGCTCCTCCTTTAGAGATGACACCCATGAAAAATTGGGGGCACGGCGCACACAGTCTGGCACATTCTGGGCCACTGCTGCCATGGTTTAGAAACATTTCAATTCTTCCCTCTTCTCATCATTTATATTCCTTCCATCTCTGCTTCGGCCTCATTTCTCCTCAAGCCATGTGGCCACTTGGCCTCCCTGCCTCCTCTCTAGCATCCCTGCCTAGCTTTCCTCTCTTACCTAACCTTGCTACTGAGGACGGAGGAGAAGTAAAGCCATGGTTCCTGCCATTATGAAGCTTACAGTCTAGTTGAGTAGCCAAGGCTACCAGACGAGACAGTTAAGGAATGCTGCGAAACCATATAAAATCAAAAGCCAAATTCTATGACAGACAGAGTGAATGAGTTCAGAGGACAGGATTCTGGACTACAGAAGGCAGCGTGGACTGAGGGGAAAGAGCAGTGAACATGGAGAGGAGGACCTCGCTCAGAACCTCGGCTCTCCATGAACTCCCTGGGCGACCTGTGACAAGTGACTGCGTCTCCCAAGCCTCAGAGCATCAGATGATGGGCAAAGTCTTTCCTGCCTCCAAACCTTATTCTCAGAGGTTGACTAGTCCCTCACCCTCAGGCCTTGACACTGAGAACCCGAGAGATCAAGCACCTCGTCCGGGTCACACAGCTTAATGTAGGAAGGCCAGGGGTCCACGTGCCCAGGCGTGGCTGCTGCCCGAGAGCACTCGAAGTAGGTTTTGAAGCACCTTGGGGCACTTTAAAAGCGCCCACGTCTGTACAGACTACTGCCGTGTTACAGATAAACCAGGCTTCTTACCAATTCCTTGAAGCTTATCTGTTCACTAAAGGCCTTCGCCAAGCGGCTGTTTGACTAAAGCATCCTTGGTGCCAGAGCCAGCAGGGCCTGAGAGCTGCCCCAGGCCAAGCCCTCATTTTATTGATGAGCAATCGGAAGATGAGAACCGCCCCTGGCCTTGCCCACGATGACCCAAGGAATGAAGGGGGATTTGAACCCAAGCCCTTTGACTCCAAATCTAAGGCTCCTTCTATTATGCTACAAATGAGACATCAGCCTCAGTTTCCCCATCTGGGAAACAAGAGATTAGATCAGATGATCTCCAGCTCGGAATCCCTTGACCCTCAGACCCCACTGGAAAGTAACCCAAGTTGCCGGTCTTTAAGCATGCAGCTCAGTGAGACCCTCCATGGAGCCTGCTTCTTCCTCTTCTCCCACTTTGTGTCTGCTAGAGAGAGACGACTCTATGAAGGGAGGCCTGGGTCATTTAGCGAGTCCGAGACTTAGCAGGAAATAGAAGGCAAATCAATGCCCTTCCCAGGGACCTCTGGTTCCCCCTCCAGCTCCCAGGAGGAGCCCAAGGTCAGTCCCAGAAGCCCTCACTCCTTCCTCCTCGGCATTGTCATGGCCCAGGGAGGGCTGCAGGGGGATCTCTGCACCCTCACTTTTCTGGCCCAGGGGCTTTCTGGCCCCACTGTCCATCCCTTGTCCAGAGCAGCAGTGGCCCTCTTTGTGCTGGCTTGTTGAACCTCTAGCATGGGCCTGGGCCCTTCCTGCATCTGCGGCAAGCTTCCGAGGTGGCCCAGAGGAGCATGAGAAAGCCTCCTTCTGCCAGACTCTGAACAGGCCTCTGAGAAGCGTTGAAAGAGGGTTTCTCAGGCTGACACATTCCACGTTCTTCAGGGCCCAGACAATGAGGAAGACCCTGGTCAGGATGTCGCAGGAGCCCTTCAGAGATGCCTGAGGCTTGGCCCTTTTTTTTTTTTTATAAAATGTAATAGATCACAATAGAATACTTTGTTGACGTGCAGGGCATTTGCTTCTGGCCTATAAAGCCGCTGACTTAATCATTAGTTATGATAAGAAGAGATTTCGAGCTCTCTTTCTTTGCACTGTCAGGGAGAACAATATCCCCAGAAAAGCCCCGGTTTCCCATTCTAAGTCGGCATAAGCTCCATGAAAATTTCCACCTACCCTGGGGTTTGAAGTGCACAAATATGGCCTCAGCCGGGCCTGGGCCCGCCCGGCAGCATTCATGGGCCTCTGCAGCGGCCCTGTCAGCCCCGCAGTGGCCTCGCTTGGGGAGCTGGGCCTCCCTGGTCCCCCTTTGCCAGTTTCCACGGTCCCACCCAGAAGGCCCCAAGTCAGGGCTCAGGGATGTGAACATGACGCGTTAGCAGCCCTCCCTCAGCCGGCCTTGGCTCTTTCTCCGGGGGCCTCCCCCTGGCCCCCACCCGTGGGAATAGGGAGCCATGGAAATGTCTCTGATCTCAAAAGCTGAAGAAAAAAATGGAATGGAAAATGATAAAGGCGAATCCCTCCCTCTCCATTCACTAAATAAATGTGAAAATAGATCCAGCACCCTCCCCATGGCCTCCCCCCTTCAGAGCAACATATCCTGGGAGCTCTGTGCTGGGAACCTCAGTCTCTCTTGTGAGCTCTGTGAAAAGCCTTGGAGCATTGGCCCAGCCGGGCAGAGCCAGAGGTCAGGGGACCCTCTGAGTAGGGCTGGAGAGGACCAGGAGGGCTTAATTCACCCCCTCCCTGTACAGATGAGGAAACTGAGGCCCAGGGAATATTAGGCACTTATGGACTCCTAGGATCGTGGCGTAAAGACTGAAGCAAGGGACCCCGGAGCCGAATTAGTCTGATCCCTCATTGGACAGACACCTGAGGCCCACCAGGGCCAGCGGGAAGTTCATGAGTTGTTCAAGGTCACATTGGGGCCAAGAGTAGGAGGCAGGATTTGAACCAGGTTCCAAAGCCAGTGGTCTTTTCGCTGTAAAGCGACGCCTCTCCTCTCATTTGATAGAGGAGGAAACCGAGGCAGACCAAAGAAGAGACTTGCTCAAAGCTGCAGAGAGCACAGTCTGGGCCAGTTGACTTCCTGCGAGGCAGGAGGTAGTGCGACTCTCTAGCGATGTGTTGTGTTCACTTGTTTTTCAACTGTGTCCGACTCTCCGTGACCCCATCTGGGGTTTTCTTTGCCAAGATACCAGAGTGGTTGGCCATCTCCTTCTCCAGCTCATTTTAGAGAGGAGGAAACTGAGGCAAACAGGGAGAGGTGACTTGCCCAGAGTCACACAGCTAGTGAGTATCTGAGGCCAGATTCGAACTCAGGTCTTCCTGATTCTGGGCCCACCGCTGGGCCACCTACTACCCTCTCTAGCGATGAGGGAGGTAATTTTTTGCCTAAAGCCTTCTATGCTCCCTCTTCTTTAGACAAATGTACATCAATTGACCCTGAACAATTTATTCTGCATATATTGGTATAGATCTGGTTGGTACATCACTGTTTGCCTGTTGTCTTCCCAATAGACTGTGAGGTCCCTGGGGGAAGGCCTGTCTTTTATCTTTCTGTGTTTCACCAGGGCTTAGCACAATCCCTGGCACACGGACTGGAGCCAAAACCAGGGCCCGGAGGCAGGGCCTTTGTCCCAGGGCACGTGGCTTTCTCTACAGATGCTGGGGGTCAGATTCAAACCCTTCTTAGCCAGTTGGTAACAGCTCCTCAGGTGCTGAGAGGTTCGAAGACTTCCCTTGTGGCTGTTCTGGGAGGGAGGCAGCCTGGCTGTTCTTAGCCACCTTTTCCAGTGAGCTTCAGAGAGGTTCGTTCATTCATTCAATAAACATTTCTTAAGCAACAGCTACATGCCAGGCACTGTGCCAAGCAGAGACAAAAGGCAGCTGGGCCTTGAGACGTTGCCTCTTGGGTCCTGGTCCCGAGCCTTCTCTGCCACCTGCCTCCTGCTGTCCTGGTGGAAGGGGCTGGCCTTGGAACAGACGGGAGGAGAAACTCCAACTTTGTAACTCAGCAAACCTTCCAGCAAACCTGCATCAGCTCCCTCCGTGCCCCATCCCCCCTTCCTAGTCATCTCTCACACTGTCTAAATTTCCATCGTGAAAGATTCATTCTTTTGACACTTTCAAAAGGGACTCTCATTGGTGGAAAAGTCCAATTTGACAAGAAAGAAATGGTCTTTGCAGGGATGTCAGCTTGAGGCTTTACAGACTGACCCCTGCGTGTGGATGGTGATTGAGAGATCCTGAGGCGGAGGGGAGATGAGCTTTGGAGTCAGAGGATCAGGTATTGAGATTTGGAAGGCATCTTAGCGACCCCTTCCTTTTAAAGATGATTAAACGGACAGTTAGGTGGCTCAGTGGATAGAATGCTTGCCTTAGACTCTTACTAGCTATGAGACCTTGGACAAGTCACTTCACCATGTTTGCCTCAGTTTCCTCATCCATAAAATGAGGATGACAATAGGCATAGTCAGTTGAGTAAGATAATATAGCTGAGGTGCTCAACCAGCAAACGTACTAAAGAAACATCAGTTGTTCTTCATTGGTAGAAGTGGAGATGGCCATCAGCTGCCTAGGATGAGGACCTGGGCAAGGAAAGGAACTGTAAAGAGGGAGAAGAGAGGGTCCAGAGGCGGCCGTTCCTTAGGTGCTCAGATTTTCCAGGGCCTGGTCCCCCATCACTGGTTCCCTGGGGCAGCAGGTCAAGTGTTTGCTATGGAGGGACATAATTGTTTTTTTTTCCCCTAAATTAACTTTTTTAAATTTTAGAACACAGTTTTCCCTTATCTCCCTCCCACCTTCCCTCCATCTACCACTGAGATAGAAAAAACAAAACCCCCATTACAAATATGTATAGTCAATCAAAACAAATCCCCACATTAGCTATTCAATGTGTCCATACATATGTATATGCGCACACACATACAGATATCGACACATGTAAATATGTGCTGATTTGATTACATATAAAACACACACTTACACATGCGTACATGTATGTTTACATATGTAAACACACGTGTGTAGATCACTAGTTCATCTGCTCTCTCTCAGGAGGTGAGTAGCAGGCTTCATTGTGAGTCCTTTGGAATTGTGGGTAGGCATGTTGATCAGAGTTTCTAAGGCTTTCAAAGTTGTTACAATGTTGCTGTTCTCATCCAAACTGTCCTCAGGGTTCTGCTCCCATCCCTTTGCTTCGGTTCAGCTAAGTCTTCCTTCTGAAACCGACCCCTTCCTCATTTCTTAGTGCACAATGCCACTCCATCACATTCACGGACCATGATTTGTGCAGCTGCTTTCTGATGGACGGGGCAGCACCCCGGAGACACAATTTTAGGCTTTGTTCTGATTTAGTTTGATATCAGTTCTGGATGGATAAGGACACAGATAAGCTGGAGAGGAGGAAGGAGGCCAGGACTGATTAATGGACAAAGACCATAAAAGCCCTCATGGTTCTACTTTAGGAAGATACGTTGAGGGAACTGGACAATACATAGCATATATACATATACATATATATATATATATATATGTGCATACACATAATATATTATAAATTATACATTACATATTATATAATATATACATGATATATGTATATGTTATATATAATATATACTATATATAATGTAGTATATATTATATTATACATTATTATA
The DNA here is from genome assembly GCF_003287225.1 of Phascolarctos cinereus. Lineage (NCBI taxonomy): Eukaryota > Metazoa > Chordata > Mammalia > Diprotodontia > Phascolarctidae > Phascolarctos > Phascolarctos cinereus. Next base: position 259,746,658 of record NW_027556402.1, on the reverse strand, counting down.
TAATAATGTAAAATATATAAATTATTGTTAATAATTTATATAGTGTTTTAAGGTTTGCAATGTATAGATATTAGCTCATTAGGTCTTCACAACAGCCCAGGGAGGGATGCTGTTATGACCTCCATTTTACATATGATGGAACTGTCTGAAGCTGGATTTGAACTCAGATCTCTCTGACTCCAGGCCCAGTGCTTTATTCACTGCAGCGCCCTCTAGCTGCCAAGAGAAATGCTTGTTCAGGTTTGGGGTGCGCCAGGCGGTCTCTGAATTTTGTATTTTATATCAGCATTTCTCAGTGCTGAGAGGAGAGGAAGCCCCTCTGCCCAGTAACTGTGAGGAGCCCTAGACAAAAGTCTGTGTAAGAGAAGATGTGGGAGGGAGGAGCCAAGATGGCTGCATGAAAGCAGTGACTTGCTTGAGATTTCCCCCAAACCCCTCCAAAGACCCATAAAAAAATGGCTCTAAACAAATTCTAAAGCAGCAGAACCCACAAAAAGACAGAGTAAAACAAATTTCCAGCCCAAGACAGCCTGGATGGTTGATTGGAAAGGCATGTCGTGCTGGGCAGATAGAGGAGCGCAGTTTGGCATGGGCGGACAGGCTGCAGAGAACCTGGAGCAGGTCTCAGAGGAATGAATCACAGGCAGCTGTGGCGGTTTCCAGACTCCTCAATCCACAAACACCAAAGACAACTTAGAAGGTCAATGGGAAAAGTCTGTTTTTTTGGTGAGAGAAGAGCTAGGTCAGAGCCAGTTCCAGAGCGCAGAGTGTAGAGCGTGGGCTCTGGGGCTGTGGCTTCGTCCTGAGCTTCCAGCCCACTGACTGAGGGGGAATCAAGTGGCTGATCAGAGGGGGATTGCAGGGATCTCTTTGCCAGTGCTGAGGCAGGAATCTCTTGCTTTGCCCGTGCTTGGATCTGGGTCACAGTTCTGAGTGGCGGTTCTGGGGTGAGGAGGAGAGCTGGCATGGTGGAGCTTGTAGTAGTGGTAGAGAGGAAACCCTCCTCACAGTTCCAAGAGAGAAAAGACTGCTTGTGGCCAGTCACTCAAAGACCAGAGTGCAGCCCAGGAAAAGAGTAAACACCTCCACCCTTATCATACCACCTTGGAAGAAACGAAAATTTACAGGTCCCTACAAGTATCTCTGAAAACAGCTGTACAAACCTCCGAAGCTTGGGACGGTACGTTCTCCACATTGGAAGCAGACTTTTACCTTAACAAAGAGTTTAAAACTTAAGTAGTTGGCTGGGATCATGAGCAAACCTCACAAAAAGAGTCAGACTATATTATCTTACTTTGGTGACAAAGAAGATCAAAACATACAACCAGAAGAAGACAACAAAGTCAAAGCTCCTACATCCAAAGCCTCCAAGAAAAATATGAATCCGTCCCAGGCCTTGGAAGAGCTCAAAAGGGATTGTGAGAAGCAAGTAAGAGAAGTAGAGGAAAAACTGGGAAAAAAAACCAAAATGATGCAAGAAAATCATGAAAAACAAGTCAACAGCTTGCTAAAGGAGACCCCAAAAAATACTGAAGAAAATAACACCTTAAAAAATAGCCTAACCCAAATGGCAAAAGAGGTCCAAAAAGCCAATGAGGAGAAGAATGCCCTAAAAAGAAAAATTGGCCAAATGGAAAAGGAAGTCCAAAAGCTTACTGAAGAAAATACTTCCTTAAAAATTAGAATAGAGCAATTGGAAGATAGTGACTTTATGAGAAATTACGATACAGTAGAACAAATCCAAAAGAATGAAAAATCAGAAAACAATGTGAAATATCTCATAGGAAAAACAACTGACCTGGAAAATAGATCCAGGGAGGAGAATTTAAAAATTGTTGGACTATCTGAAAGCCATGATCAAAAAAAGAGCCTAGACATCATCTTTCAAGAAATTATCAAGGAAAACTGCCCTGATATTTTAGAACCAGAGGGCAAAATAGAAATGGAAAGAATCCATCGATCTCCCCCTGAAAGAGATTCCCAAAGGAAAACTCCTAGGAATATTGTAGCCAAATTCCAGAGTTCCCAGGTCAAGGAGAAAATATTGCAAGCAGCCAGAAAGAAACAATTCAAGTACTGTGGAAACACAATCACGATAACACAAGATTTAGCAGCTTCTACATTAAGGGACTGCAGGGCATGGAATATAACATTCCGGAGAGCAAAGGAGATAGGATTACAACCAAGAATCACCTACCCAGCAAAACTGAGTGTAATCCTTCAGGGGAAAAAATGGTCATTCAGTGAAATAGAGGAGTTTCAAGCATTCTTGATGAAAAGACCAGAGCTGAATAGAAAATTTGACTTTCAAATGCAAGACTCAAATGGAACATGAAGAGGTAAAGAGAAAAAAGAAATCGTAAGAGACTTACTAAGACTGAACTGTTTACATTCCTGCATGGAAAGATGATATTTATAACTCATGAGACCTTTGTCAGTATTAGGGTAGTGGGAGGGAAAAAATTATATATGTATGTATGTATGTATGTATGTATGTATGGATAGATAGATAAATAGATAGAGGGCACAGGGTGAGTTGAAGATGAAAGGGTGATATCTGGAGAATAAAATTAAGGGGTGAGAGAGGATTATATTAGGAGAAGGAGAAAGGGAGAAGCAGAATGGGGTACATTATCTTGCACAAAACAAACAAGAAAAGGTTCTTACAGTGGAGGGGAAATGGGGGAAGGTGAGAGGAAATGAGGGAATCTTATTCTCATAGGATTTGGCTTAAGGAGGGAATAACATACACACTCAACTGGGTATGGAAATCTGACTTACCCTACAGGAAAATAGGGGGAGCAGGGGACAAGAGAGCAGGGGGGTGATAAAGAGAAGGGCAGATTGGGAAAGGGGTAATCAGAAGGAAGCACTTCTAAGGAGGGACAGGGTCAAAAGAAAGAATAGAATAAATGGGGGGGCAGGATAGGATTAAGGGAAATAGAGTTAGTTTTTCACAACATGTCTACTATGGAAGTGTTTTGCATAACTGCACATGTATGGCCTGTATTGACTTACTTGCCTTTTCAGTGAGGGCGGGTGGGGTGGGAGAAGAGAGAAAATTTGGAACCCAAAGTTTTAAAAACACATGTTTAAAAAAAAAGTTTCCACATGCAGCTGGGAAATAAGAAATATGGGAAATGAGGTACAGAAATCTATCCTGCCCTACAAGAAAATAGAAGGGGAAGGGGATAAGAGAAGTGGGGGGAGATAGAAGGGAGGGCAGACTAGGGGAAGAGGTATTCAGAATGCATGCCTTCTTGGGGTGGGGGGAGGGGCAAGATGGGGTGCAAATTTGGAATTCAAAATCTTGTGGAAGTAAATGTTGAAAACTAAAAATAAGTAAATTTATATTAAAAAAAAATTAGAAGAGAAAAAAAAGAGAAGATGTGGATGGTCCGCTATCTGTGCCTGTAGAGGTAATATCCATGTTGGAAGGTTTACAGATCTATTGAAGTTTGAGAATTTCTTCTTCATGGCTTAGCACATAGCCTTACATGGAGTAGGAGAACAATAAATACTTACATTTGTTTATGCAATTGGGCTGTGGTGGCCAGGGGTATATTTTGAACTCACAGAATGAGCTCAGTTACCACAAAATTCGATAAAGGAGAGAAATAGAGACTTTCCCTGGGTTGCACCTTGTTGACAGCCCAGGGGCCTCAGGAGCTAAGAGCAGCCCCCACAGGCAGAGCTCTCCCAGCAGCAGGTAGTCACATGCCCAAGCAGGAGGCGGCTTTCGATGCCTACCTCTCCTCAAAAATGAAAAGGGGTCTTTGTTCACGAAGAAGGGAGGAGGGGAGTGCGTGCTCAGGTTCTCCTCAGACAAATGGAGGGATTTTTACAGCTCTGTAAAGATGAAAGGCCAGGCTTTAGAGACATTTCGGGCTACCCTGGGTCTTACAAGGAATTTTATAGCAAATTTGTAGTTTTGTGGCCACCTCATGAAAAAAGGCCGACAAAGAGCTCACCACGTGGGCCCTCCAACAGATGTGCTCCAGACAGTGGAAAGTCACAGGTGAATGGGGGCTCTGGGCCCTGGGGGGCCTGGTGAGGGAGGAATGTGTTTCTTTGACCCTTTCCTGCCGGGAACCTCAGCCCATTAGATGGTAAGCTTCTGGAGGATAGGGCAGAGCCCAAGAATGCATACAATGGAACTGTATGGAACAGGAAAAACTTCCACCCACAGGAAGCCCCATTCTACTTCTTTTCCACTGATGTCTAATGAAGAAATCTCCAAACCCAAAGTCTGACTATAGGGATGGATTCTGACACTACCTCAGTTTTTTCATCTGTAAAACAGGAAGATTGGACTAGATGGAATTGAGGAATTTATATATCAAGGAAGGGAATTAGGTCTGATTGTGACCTCCTGGATTTTGAAATATCTTTAGTTGGATGGGGGTCAGACACATTAAGGCAGGGACAATTTAATTCAATTCAATACGCATTTAAGAGCCTACTATGTGTAAGCCCACCATGCAAAGACAAAATCAAAATTAGTCCCAGCCCTCAGAGAGCTTACATTTTAGAGACTGGAGAACAAAGTAAATAAATGCAAAATATATATATAGAAAATTAATGTTAAGTATACAGTGTACATGTATACACATATGCTATGTATATTTCTTTTTCTTTTTTTGAGAGAGAGTGAGACAGAGAGAAAGAGAGAGAGACAGAGAGAGAAAGAGAGAGAGATGGAGAGGAAGAGGAGAGGAGAAGAGAGAGAAAGAGAGAGAGAGAGAGAGAGAGAGAGAGAGAGAGAGAGAGAGAGAGAGAGAGAGGAGAGGAGAAGACAGACAGACACACACAGAGACACAGAGAGAGACATAGAGAGTGAGAAAGAGAGACCGAGACAGAGAGAGTTGTAGCAGTAACTGGGGAGGGGTGGGACTGGAAAGGCTGCTTGAGTGGCATTTGAGCCAATCCCTGGAAAGGATTCTAAGAGATCCAGGAGAAGATGGGTTCCAGGCCCCGGGCACAAGCTGTGCAGAAGTGCAGAGAAAGGAGCCTTAGTGTCACGAGTGGGGAGAAGAAGGAGGCCTAGTTGGCTGGAAAGCCATGTGTGAAATAGAATAAACGTAAGCAATTTGGGAGAAGAGTCTGGAGTCACATTGAGGCTCTGGGCTTTGAGTGTAGAGATAATAGGAAGTCAGTAAAGACTCTTGACGTGTTCAGACTGTAGCTTTAGGAATATCAGCTTAGTAGCTGTGCTGAGATTGGAGAGAGGAGAGACGGTCATAGGGAGGCCAGTCAAGAGGATGCCGAAATCATCTAGGTCTGAGTTAGGGTGGTGGTCGATGTGAATAGAGAGAAGGGGACAGATGGCAGAGGTATTGCAGAGCAGTCTCAACAAGACGTAGCAGCTGAGTGGAGGGGATGGAAGGTATGGGTGGGACTCCATGATGGTGAATGGGCTGCCCGGCAGGATGCTGAGGCTCTGGACAGAAGTAGGGGTGAGTCTCACTCATCACTTGGGAGATCTCGAGCAAAGCCACCTTCATCTAGAAAATGACAGAGTTGGGGCAGCTGATCTCAGGGTTTTCTCCAGCTCTAGACCCATGCTCTCATAACGAGCTCTGTTCTGGTCCAGGTAAGATGCCTGTGGGACACCTGGCGGGGGAGGTGTCCAGAAGGCAGCTGAACACATAGGACCCCAGCTCAGAAGAGAGGTAAGGGCTGGATGGAGATTTCCAGCCCTGCCCCTCCCTAGTTACTACTACAACTCTCTCTGTCTCTGACAACAGACTCCTGGGACTTCTCCCAAGAAAGTACAATGCGCCCGCAATTAGCCTTGTGACCTTATAGAACTCAACATCTGTCTCCATGAAAAGGCTTTGACTGAATCCAACCAGTTTAGTGGGATTTCTCTTAGGAGCCCATCCCATTCCGAATTACTTTGAAATCTCCAAAGAGATTTCTCACAACAAACTGGGGAGGGGAGGGAGGGCATTGAAGCGGTATGGCCCCAGTTTTACAAGTGAAGAAACTGGACAGGCGAGTTGAGGCTCAGAATCAGGGCTAGAGACAGGCTTGGGGACTCCACTGCAGCACTAGAGGCCAGACAAGTTTTGTTACATTGTGAGAAGGGAGTTTGGGCCCCTGTCGGTGTAGACCAGATACCGAGGATAGAAAGGGTGTACTTGGGGGACTCGTTAGAATCAGACCTGGGAGCCTTGAGGCCAAAATGTCCAACATCACCCCACCCCCCAGCACTGCGGTGGATTTGTGGTATCTCTTCTGTAAAATGTAAGCTCCCTGTGGGAAGGGACTGCTGTCCAGCATTTAGCATAGTACCCCCTGGCACATCGGAGGGAGTGAATCAATACTGATTGATTGATTGATTGATCGATTGGCCATCCCTAGGAGGGGGTGGAGGGGGCAGTCTGACTCCTGGAGCACAACACGGAGGCAGTGAACCTGAGCTCTGCCATCACGAGGGAGGCTGAGAGCAGACTGGGCTAGCTTTGCGAATGAGTTGTGCATGTGTGTTTGCAGCATAACAACCCTAATCACTGTAACGAAGGGCAGGGGGGATGGAGGGATGAGAAATGAGCCCTTCCCCTCCCCCAAGAGAGAGACAGAGGCAAAAACAGAGACAGAGAGACAGATGGAGACAAGAGGACAGAGACAGAGAGATGAATGGAGACAGGAGAACAGAGCCAGAGCCAGAGACCGAGAGCCAGAGAGAGATGCTTGTAGTGTGGATGTTTTTTGGGAAGGGGGATGGGGGTAAAAATAATGTTTTTATTTTTAGTCACTCCTGGTGCCTGGGAGCAGGGGCTGGCTGGGTCCACCCCCAACAGAAGGAGGAGTCCATGCTTCCCCAGGACTCTGACCCACCTTCCCTGAGTCTTCTGCACAGCTCACTTGACTACCTCGTGTGCTCCCCTCACTCCGGTCCAGGGGTGTGGGAGGAAGGGCCAGAGAAAATAGGCTTATTCTCTTGAGAGCTCCCAGCCCAGCTCCAAAGGCTCTGAGAGGTTTGGAGTGGGAGAAGGGCAAGCAGCTCTTCCGTTGCTCCTTGTCTCCTTACAGTTGGGTCCCAAGCTGGAGGGTGGAAGCTGCTGCTGAACCTGGCCCCCCTCCTTTGGGGCTGGCCAGGGATGGCTACAGAGAGCCTGGAGTCCCAGGGTTTCTTGAGGCAGTCTCTGAAATGGGCCGCCTTCATTTTTTGCCCACCTTGGCCGTAGTCACATTAAAAAAGGGCAGCTTTGAGGAGCTGTCTGGGATGGGGCTACTGGTCTTGCCTTGGGTTTGAATGCCAGCTTTGCTACCCTGTACCCAGTGACCTTGGGCCACAGATTTTACCCCAGGCCTCAGTTTCCTTATTTGTAAAATAAAGGAATTGAGCAATGTGACTCCAGGTTCAAATCTGTGATCCTACTTGTGTGACCTTGAGCGACTCCCTTTTCTTCTCTGGACTTCCATTTCTTCATCTCTAAAGATGAAGGAGTTGGGGTCCATAAGCACCATGTTTCTCCCAGCTCTAACTCCTGGGAGCTTGTGCCTGAGACCTAGGCCCTCAGGCCCTGCAGAGGCTCTACCTTCCCTTCTTCCCTTTGTCTTTGTGTCATAGTTTTGTACTCCTGGATATATAGTATATCTAAACAGTATATATTCCTGGACATCCTCCCTCTCCCTTCCCATCAGGCTGGAAGCTTTCCCTGATCCAACTCCCAGGTATCATACCTCTCTCCTTCCTTCCTCAAGTTACCTTGTAAATATTCAGCGGAGTAGAAGCTAAGCAGAGTGGGGGCAGGGTTGGTTTTCACCTTTGTCCTAACTGAGGCAGTGAGGAGTGGTGGGCTAAGATACTCACTTGGAATCAGGAAGCCCTGGATTCCAATCCTGACCTCCACATGCCTAGCTGGGTGACCCTGGGTAAGTCACTCTCCCTCCATCTATCTTTGTGTTTCCTTACCTGAGCTCTAGATCTGCAGGTTTTTGACCCTTGATAGATGTTTATTGAAAAGAATCAGATTCTCCACCCAAAGTTGTTATTGCACTCACTGATGAAGCTGATGGAGGCTTGCTGGGATCTTGTTCACTGGACGTTGGGGCCCTTTGGGGCCCTCTGGGGCTGAAGTTTCTCTTGATGCAATCTAAGCAGAAGAGCCTCGCTAAATAAGCTGATGGTGGCACTTTGAAGGGGTGGATGTTTAACCTACTTGGTAGGAACACATTGCATAAGAAGAGCAACTGTGTGGGCTTATTAATAATGTGCTCATTATAACTGACTCATATGCAAGTATGTTCCTTGACTCTGGAAGTTAAATCAACCTTCACTTCCATTTGGTGTTGGGTTATATACCAGGTAAAGGATTAGTAGAGACTTTCATAACCCAGAAATTAATGACCCTGCTTGTCTCGGCCAGTGGCTTGAGCTTCCTAACTAGTTGTCTCAATGGTCTGGGCCATTGCTCGCTCATACCAATAATTAGAGTCTAAGAGCCCTGGATTTGGATGAATGAATAAAGCATTTATTAAGTGCTTACGGTATGCAAAGCACTGTGCAAAGTCTGCCTCCCCCCTCCTCCAATCCTTTGGCCCAGATAAGATGTAAATTCACTCCCCTTTCCCCCCATAGAGGGGGACATGGTATGTGGTAGGAGGGAGAGAAGAAAGAAAAGGCCATCTGCGTGCCCTGATTAACACTGGCTGGGTGGGGGTGGTGTCTCCCGAGGTACATCAAGAAGGGAAGGGGTCAGGTGGTGGAGAGGCGTCTCTTCTCCCTCTGAATCCTCACTAATGAAGGGAAGAAGAATGCCGTTACTGCCTTGGAGCCTTGCTCAGATTAGACAATTCTGGCTCTGCCCTGGTGCACTGTGTGACTGTGGGAGTGATGCTACCCTCTCTGGGCCTCAGCTTCCTCATCGGTAAACGAGGGCCTTGACCTGGGTGATCTTAGAGGGTCCTTTCAGTGCTGAGACTCGATAATTCTTTTTTTTTCTTTTTTATTAGGATTTTATTTTCCCCATTTTATGTCAAGATAATTTATAGCATTCATTTAAAAAAAAATTTAGCTTTCAACATTCACTTCCATAAGCTTTTGAGTTTTAAATTTTTCTCCCCCTCCCTCCCAAAGATGGTGCACAATCTGATATAGACTATATATATATATATATATATACATTCCTATTAAACATATTTTCCCATTAGACATGTTGTAAGGGAGAGTTAGAACCAACAGGAGGAACCATCAGAAAGAGGAAACAAAACTAAACAAAAGGAAAAAAATAGCCAATGGTCTGCTTCGATCTGCATTCCGATTCCATCGTTCTTTCTTTTGATGTGGAGACCATTTTCCATCATGAAGCCTTTGGAGATGTCTTAGATCCTTGCATTGCTGAGAAGGGCTAGGTCTATCAAAGTTAGTCATCACACAATATGGCTGTTACCATGTACAACATTCTCCTGGTTCTGCTCACTTCACTCAGCATCAGACCATACAAGTCTTTCCAGGTTTTTCTGAAGTCTGCCTGCTCATCATTTCTTATAGCACAGTAGTATTCCATTATATTCATATACCATAATTTGCTCCGCCATTCCCCAATGGATGGGCATCCTCTCAGTTTCCAATTCTTTGCCACCACAAAAAGAGCTGCTATAAATATTTTAGTACATGTGAGTCTTTTTCCCATTTAAGACTCGGTAATTCTTAACTGAAGATCCAAAAGGAAATGCTGAGGGAATTCCTCCTGCAGTGATGAACCAGGGAAGTCATCAAAGGCTTCAACTCAGGTCTTTCTGATCCCAGGCCCAGGGCTTTGTGAACTGTGGCAGTCCAGCTGCTTCCTGGGAATAGAGTATGTGCTTGGAACCCCCCCCCCCAAGCCTCTATCTGACAGTTTCCAATTTTAACGAACTTGTCCAGCTGATTAGGTGCTGAGAGTTGATAGTGGGGAGAGAGAGCCTTGAGTTCAAGTCTTACCTCTGACCTATCCTGGCTGTGGGAACCTGGGCAAATCATTTGACTCCTCAGTACTCCAGGCAACTCCCTGAGCTGATACATTTGAGAAAAGGTACCAGTCTGCCTTGGTGGAGAAAATTCCTCACCCTGAGTTTTCTCTATCAATGAAATCACAGAGCTGGTTAAACTGAAAGATACTAAAAATGAGATACTAAACCTGCCAAAGGACTGTAACACCCTGTGGCAACATCCCAGCTGCCCTGCCCTAGTTACGGCTTTGGGTTTAGCATCCAAAATTCCGTTGCTGTGGACTCTTCCATTTTCACACCCACATGTAACTCAGGGAGATTGTGACTCAAGGCAATCCCATTTTAGGAGTGACTCAGCTGCTACCAAGCAGTGATCGATACTTGGACCAACACGGTGCAAGTCACAATTATTCTGGTTACACTTATCTCAGGTTCCAATACTCTTTCCTCTTGCCAGCCCCCTTGTCAGCCAGTGGGGCACATTGCCATGCGTTTAATGAGTATTTATTGAACATCCACTGTCTTCTCAGTTTTGATTAAGCTACTGATGTCAATGAACCTGTCTCCTTCGAGCCTCCAGGCTGTTCCTGGGTCTAATTGCTGTTTTCTGACCTTGTCACGCCCATCTTCCACCCCCATGCCTCTACACTGATTATCCCCCATGCCTGGAATGTACTCTCTCCTCCCCTGAGCTCCTTGGGGATCCCTCGCTTTACTCCAGGTTCACTTGGGGTCTTACCCTCCAGGAAGCCTTTCCTGATTCCTCTCTTTGTTAGGGTTCTTCTTCCCCCCTCAAATTATCCAGTACAATGAATGATTTACAGTAGGACGGGACCTCAGAAGATGATGCAACCCAACGCTCTTTGCAGAGGAGGACATTGAGCAGGGAAGTGATGGGCTCCAGTTGCATAGGGAGGAAGTGGCTGACCTGGGATTTGAACTCAGATCTCCTTGCCCATGGAGCCCACTGCTTGTTTTGCACATGCTCGTGTCTTCCTCTCTTGCTCCTCCCCAGCTTCTGGAGGAAGGTTCTCGTATTCCCAAGACACTACATTGCCTCCTTTCCCTGGCACAAGAAGAAGACTCTTCCTCCAGGGAAGTGAAAATGTTGCTTTTAACGTCATGGCTGTACGCTCCTTGCTGCCCCCATCCCCTGACTTGTCCTCCTGGAAGACAGCTGAGGAATTTAGTCATCTGGAGTCCTGGGTTCAAGTCTTCTCATCTGCCTCGAATTTACTTGCTATGTAACTTTGGACAGTGCTCCACCCCCCTCTTCCCCCAACCTCATGGTCCAGGGCCCATCTGGACAACCTCCCCAATTTTTCCAGTCCTAATGGCCTCTATGCCTTCATTCTGTATCGAAGGCACCACTGCTCTCCACCAGCTTCCCTTCTCTCAGGCAGCACTCGGGTCATACTTGTAATGAGTAACTATTTGACTGAACATCCGCCCCCTCCCCCCACACCTTTTCTAGAAAGAGCCATTAAGGTTACCTTGATCCTGTGTCTTCCTTTGTCTTCTTTGACGATGAATTTTCCTACTAAGAAATCTGCCAGGTGTGGGTTTACCTAAAATGAGGCTGTCTACCAGACCTCACCGAGAAGGCTTACCTGGACAGCTGAGTGCGGGAGACGGGGCCACAGCGCGGGTTGGGGGGCGGGATTAGAAGGTCATGGTAGGAGAGAACAGACCGGCCAAGATTCCCAGAGCCCAGATAACAGGACACACCAATCCCTGCTGGGCTCAAGGGGAATTCTCCCTTGGGTCTGATAATGAAGGAATGATTTTCCAAAAGGGAAACCACTCAGAACAAGGAAGTCGGAAACTTCCTATGGCGCTTGGTGCAAGGTCAAAGTGAGTCAATGGTGTCATGAGGCAGCCCCCAAAAGCGAAAGTCATCCTGGGTTACGGAGAGGGGAAGAGAATCAGGATCAGGTGTGTGGTCCGGGCGCTGTCCTTTGCCCCGGTCAGATGACATCTGGAGGGGGCGCTCAGGCCTGGATAACACATTATAGGGAACATATTAATAAGCTGGAGTGTTGCCAGACGAGGCTGCTCACGATGGACAATGCATATGTGCAATAAAGTCATAATGCAATAATGGGAAGGGGTAGAAGGACTTGGAATATTTGCCCAGTCGAAGAGACGATTCATGGGGGAGATGGTAACTGTTTCTGTGGTTGGAGGGCTGTCACGTGCAAGGGGGTTCGATTTATTCTGCTTGGCCCCAGAAGGCAGAACCAGACAGGTGTGGGAGGGTTAGAATTCGAACTGAGGCTAGAATCTGACGCCTGGAACTTAGAATTAAGGTCAGAGTCAGAGTTGGAGGATGCAAAAAAAAAGCTGTTTTAGACTGGAGGTCAGCAAATGCTTCCTAACGGTTCGAGTGGTCTCGCTTCGTGAGATGCGGTTGGTGTGTGTGTGTGTAGGGGTCCTTGGATCGGGCGGCCCCCGAGGCCATTGACCACTTGAGCCGAGTTCCGCAAAGCTCTCGGTCGCTTCCAAGGGCGGACGCCGCCGGCCTCAGCCACCCTTTGCCCAGGCTCGCTCCGCCCTCCCTGACTTTCATTCAGCGCTCAGATCGTCAGCCCCGAGTGCCAGAACAGCGGAAAAATAAGAAAAAAAGGAAGAAAGGCTCCGATCAGATGCCAAGCTAGCAGATAACATGGGAGGAAGTTTATTTCGACGAGGAAATCCCTCAGTGTGGTTGAAAATCTGCTTGGCATGGTTACTGAGGAAGAAGGGGGCTTCGAAGGAAACCCTATCGCGCCTCTCGGCTGTCATCTTCCCTCTCTGTCAGGTTTGCCTTCCATATATCTCTTATCTACAGGAAACGGTCTCAGGGCTTCTGAATCTGTGGGGTGAGCTCCAGAGTGCACAGGGACAATGAGTCATTCCTGGGCAACCGCTCAAGCCCTTGGAGTGTCCGTCTGTCCAGCTGGCCATCCGGCAGTCTGTCCATCCACCCATCTGCTGCAGCACTTGGGCCCAGCCTGGTCTGTCTGCCAGGGCTTCACATGGGCTGGGCTCAGGCCTCCAGGGTGGGCTCGGGCATCAGCTAAAAGTGAAAGTTCTTTGGAAAAATAACAAACAGTGAATTCAAGCCAGAGTGCAATCCCCGAGGAGTGCAGGGGGGAGGGATGCACCCCCTGACTAATGCAGGAACTATCTGGCCCTCCTGCCATGACTAAGGCTCCAACAATGTGCATTATTTAATAAGTGAAGGGCCTCAGAGCTGCTGAGGAAGTTGGACCGGATGCAGCCACCCGGCCCCACTGGGCTGGCCCCTCGGCCATAAGGCCTGGAGGGTGGCTGGGCTGCAGAGTCCATGTGCTGCTCCCGCCCCCTCCACACTCAGCTATTCTGAGAGGTTCCGAGGTGGGCTGCTGACGACCCCAGAGTGGAACTGCACAGCCAGATGCGCCCTCAGCCTCCTGCAGGAAGAGGCTCATTGGAATGACTGTGTTCACACGGGACAGGCCCATCCCTGTCGCCCAGCCAACCACCTGGTTCTAGCCTGGCCCCAAGCTGCTGCAGCTGCTGCACAGGGATAGGGCACATCTGAAAGAGGTAGACAGATTATCTGTGCATCAATAAATAAAAAAGTCTGCTCTGAGCCTGTGCCTTGACTCTAGAGGCCCTTCTCTTGTGGGGCCTGGGACCAATGCAGTCAACAGGACTGATGCACCCTGGGAGGGGCCCAGCTCCCTCCAAGGGACAAATCAGACTCTTCTTCCAAGATGATCACTGAACATCCCCAGAGACACATGGGACCCTGGGGCCACAATCTGGCCTCTTGGGAATCCAACCCAAGAAGGGACAGGGCCCTCTGCCCTGCTTGTCCAGATGCCCGGACTCCCCAAAACCATCCAAGGAGGGGAAGCGGACGGCAATAACCCAGAAGAACTGGGTGTGAAGAGATCCTGAGCCAGACACTCACTCTCTACATGACCCAGATCAAGTCAGTCAATTTTCTGAGCCTCAGTGTCCTCATCTGCATTGGGGCTAATAATAGCACCTTCCTCACAGGGGATTGTGGGGAATCAAATGAGATGATGTCTGTAAAGTGTTTTGCTGACCTCAAAGCCTATGGAAATGTCAGCTGCTGCCCCTGACTGCTGTCATCCCCTCCTCACTGTCCTTGTCTCTGCCATTAGTGCTTCCAGGCAGGCTCTCAAGGGCACAGATACTTGGGTTCCAGAGTCTGGAGGCCCCACGAAAGCTTAACTCAGCCCACGTGCCTGCTGCGAAAGCAGGAGTTTCCAGACTGGTAGCCCCAAATAACCCCAGGGGCAGACTGAGAAGAATGGGAGGGTGCAGAGGCTAAGGACCTCGAGGAAGTCCAGGCCCCTTCTCTGTCTGTCTGCCTCTCAACTTCTACATTTAAGATCCCTCCTTTTCTTTTCAGAGCAGGGATGCTCTTACTGGCTAGAAACAGCCTCCTCAGCCCAATGGTAACTCTTATAATCTTGTTCTAAGATAGGAAGGAGCTGGGGACAAACCATGCATTTTACACAAAAACTCAAAACCCGCCTTCCAGTCCTAGCATGGACTTTCCTTTGTCTTCTTTGTACTAATTAGGTAGAAAATGAGCGCCATTCCCTGTTTCCTGCAGTTTTCCTTCTATCTGTGGTCAGAAGACTTTACCCAAGGACATTCCTTGGGTCAGCATCCCCCCACCAGGAGTGGGCTACACTCAGGGTAGGCATCTATTGCTCCAGTTGAATCCTTCTGATGGCTCATTGTAGACGATTCCCAGACAAGCTGCTAGAAGCAATTGATTGTCTCTGAGTGGGGATAGGGGTCCAATTGCTGCACCCAGAGAGGCAATCTGATTCCCAGGGTGGGCTGAATGTCTTTGCTTTCATGATTCAAAAGGGTTCACATCAGCCAGGAAGGTGACCTGGGCTTCTGGGATCAGTACAAAGTCACCAAGGCAGCCTCATTCACTCATTCCTTCAATCAACAAGAGAGGCAGTGTGGTTCTGTAGGTTCACATACCACCGCCAACATTGACTAGCTATGTGGCCTGATGTTCAGCAGACAAAGAATGGAAGATCTGGGTTCAGATCCTACTTGTAACACTTCTTACTCCATCACCAGCCTGGGTCTAATTTTCCTCATCTGCAAAATGAGAGGGTTGTGCTAGGTAGCCATCGAGGTCCCTCAGTCTCTTATCCTATGACCCTGAGCACCCTCTGGAGCCTCTGTAAATGGGTGGAGGGAGTCATCTAATAGCACTTACCCCACACAGCTTTTTTTGTATCTCAAATGAGGTGACGATGCGCTTTGCAGCCTTAGAGACATAGTAACAAGCATTTAGTAGTATTGTTATTGGTAATCAAATCACTATTGCCTGGCTTGTCATTGTTCACCATCAAAGAGGGTCAAAATGACATCGCTGTTGGAGTCAAGGCACAGCGTGTCCCACTGTGGCTGATCAGACCAATGGAGCTTGGGAGGCTCTACCACGGGTCGGGCACAAATAGTTCCCATGGGCCAATCACCATTACTAACACACACACTGCAGAGAGCAAGGGTGGAAGAATGGTAGCATTGGTCTCAGCATCAGGAACCCCATCAAGCCATGCCTCGGACACATTCCTTTCCCTGGCCCAGATACCTCGGCAACAATGCTTTATTAAGGCTTTTTCCCTTCTCAAATTATGGTGAGTACACTTGTGTATTTCCTTTCAGAATTGCCCAGGAGAATGTAAGCTTCCTGAAGGCAGGGTCTTTTTGTTTTGCCTTTGTAGGTCTAGCACCTACTTTGGTGGCTCCTGGAGAATACCTCTGGGCATTTCTATTGGGCTTTATTCTTTTCAAAGCCTTGGTGCAGAGGAAAGAACATTCCCTGCCTCTGGAGCTGGAGGACCTAGGTTCTAATTCTGGTTTTGATTCTAATTTCTACTTGTAGCCCATCTCACCCAAGACAAGTGATTTCCAATCTCTGATCTCGTTTCCTCCTTTGCAACATGGAGGGGTTGGACTAGATGGTCCCTTCTGTCTTCCGTCCATGGTTCTGTGACCCACATTCCTAAATGCCCAAATCCTTTCTCGTTGGACAACATGTTCTAATGCCGCCAGCAGGGGGCTCTTTGTCCCCAAGTGGGGTCATTCCTTCTGGCCAGTTTTCAGAAATCTGGGGGAGCTCGGAAATGCACAGATGTGCCCTGACACAGACATGGTGATGTTGTATCAGCCCCATGGGTCTGTCCAGAGCCAGAGCCCCAGAGGCTTCCCTGTCTCAAGAAACATTACCTGTCCAGAGGCAGAACCAATTTGTTGGGCAAAGCATGTGGGCAAATACTCTTATGTCCCTGACACGTTGAGAGCATCCAAGAGAAAATATTATCAGCAGCAAAGTGGACATTCCAGGCTGGCCACCCAGTTTGTTTCTTCTCTACTGCCTAGCTGTCCCATCAGTCTGTAGATGATACACACAGAGTGCTCCCATCAGCCCAGTTGGGAGGCCACAGTCTCCCCCACCCCCATGGGGAGCCAAGTCAGAGGTTCTTTCCTGATCTCTTGCCTCAGAAGGAGGTGAGGCAAGATCCTGGGTCCACAACTCCCAAAGAGGCCTGGGAATGAAGAGCCGGATGAAGGGCTAGGGACATTCCACAGGTGGAGGGCGAAGGAGGGAGGAGGTTGAGGGGTTTTGTTCTCCCATGGAATTTCTGAAATTAGGATTCTCTTTCAAGGGTTGGAAAGTGAGGGTGGCAAGATACTGTTTGCTTTCACTGACCCCTTAGAGGTCCCCACAGGATCCTGAGGAGGGATGTAGCCAGCTCCAGTCTGGGAGAGTGAGGCCAGGGCTGGCTGTACACAGATTCCTGGGCAGTGAGAAGTGCGCTGGATTTGGGCTCTGCCCAGTCTTGGCCATGGGACTTGGGGCAGGTCCCTTCATTTCTCTGGTCCTTATATTCCTTCTCCGTCAAGTGAAGGGGTTGGCCAGGACAACCTCTAAAGTCTCTAAATCTGTAATCAATGAGCCAATTCGGCAATAGCTGGTCAGCCTGAGTCAGCCACACTCTACCAAGTGGGAGACAGAAAAATGAGCAGACTGAGAGTCAGGAGATCTTGGGGCAAAGCCTGACTTTGTTGTCCTAGTGGACCCACAGGGGTGGAGGAATGGGGAAGGGTGAAAGAGGGCTGGTCCCAGAGTCAGGAGAACTGTGTTTGAATCCTGCTCTTGCCAGTAACTTGTTGTGTGACCATGGGCATATCATTTTAGCTCTCTGGGCCTCAATGTACATGTCTGGAAATTAATAATAATAGCTAACATTTATAGAGTTCCTTAAGGTTTCCCAAGCACTTTTATGTGTGTTAGCTCACTTAAAAGTGAGGGTATCAAATTAGATTACTTCTAAGGCTCCTTCCACCTCCCGTTCACCCGTTCATGTCTTTCTGTATTATCTCTCTCCAGCCATGTATCACTTATCTGTCATGTCTCTCTAAACTATCTCTCCCTCTCATCTCTATCATCCTCTAGCTGTAGTGAGCGATCTCTGATCTTTTCTTTGCTCTCTCAATCTCTCTCTCTTTTTCTCTCTGCCTCTCTGTCTCTGTCTCTCTGTCCTTCCTTGTCATCTGGTTCTGCCTATGCTACTTCTTGTCCCAGGGTCTTGGTGGCTTCATCCGTAAAAGGGGGAGATGGACTTGATGGTGTCATGGGCCCCCTCCCACAGTCCCTGGCCCCAGTTTGTCTCCTTCACCCTCTTTAGTGCACGGGGAGCCTTCAGAACAGAGCCCAGCACCTCTGCCTGCACTACTGGGTCTAGGAAGGAGCCAGCTCTGCACAGGGATGGCACGGTTACTGCTGAAGAGAAGAGCCAGTGGTCACTACAACGTAGGAGGGCCACTCCTGTAGCAGGCAAGTTTTTGCAGCCGACCTTACCAAGCCCATATTTGATTCCCCTCCCCTCCTCCCTTGACCTCCCAGCCCAGGCTGCTGACAGGACTTAAGGACCGAGGAGGGCCCGCTGTGGTCAGGTAGTAAGAAGTTTGGACAGCTGTGTGGCTGGCCTTCTGCCTCCAGGGCACTTGGCCTTGAACTCAGCCAGGCAGTAGTGGAGCCTGGGGCTGGTTCAGTGAGGAAATGCTCCTCGTTCCTCCGGCAGGCTCCCCCTCGTCTGTCCCTGTGCAGCTGGACTCTGGGGCCAGGGGGAGAGAAGCAGGACTTTCTCAGCCCTGGGGGGTCCGGGCAGGCAAAGTCCGCATGATTGCTCCAGCCTGTCCAGGAGGGCTGTGGGCTGCGAGGGGCCCTGCTACCTCACACTTCATTAACATGAGCAGGCAGCTCCCCCAAGTCCCCACAGACAGCTGCTTCTGTAGCCGAGAGGCCAGGGACTCTGGTGGCCAGATCCCAAATGCCTCCAGGGTCACCAACAGGGGGAAATCCTCCTCCCTCCTCAGGCTGCAAATGGTGACTTAAAGGATGGGCTGGCTTCACAGAAACCCGAGAAAGAGGAGTGGGACAAAACAGTGGTGGGACAAAAGCCCCAGCAGGGCATTTCATCCAGTCTGCATGCCATCATGTGATCTCCCAAGCACACATGTGTATGTATGTATGTGCACATGTATGAGACACACGTGTAGTGCAGGTATGCACAGAGACAAACACGTATGTGTGTATACATCCAGATCTGTGATTTCGTGGGTACCAGGTGCTCCCAGTCTAGAATCTCTCCCCATCAATTCAGATAGCAACTTTTCTGTAGCCCAGAGTCTTAGAGCAGGGGATCTAAACCTTGTTTATGTCCTGGACCCTGGGGCTGTCTGGTGAAGCCTGAGATTCTTTCTCAGAATCGCATTTTTAAGTGCATAGGATTACAATGAACCAGTGACATTGAAATAGAGTTTTAAGAGGAAAAAAGTGAAGGGCCCCCGTTAGGAAATCAAGCGACTTGGTGAAGGGTCAGCCGGCCAGCCTATGTCAAAGGTGAGGTGTTAAACCAGGACTTGGTGAGTCCAGGCTGGCTGTCTGTGGACTCTGACGGGCGTGAATGAATGAGATTGAGGTGGAAAGTCCTTTTTAAACCTGGCATTATCCCTACCTCCCTGTCCCTGCTCATCACCTTGGCCAGCACGGGGCCAAGCCATGGGCTTTGTCCAGCCTGCTTTAAATGTTACTTCTGTACCTTGCCCATCACAGGGCCCAGGCCATTGTGGGTCTAGTTATCAGCTGCTGGGAAATAAACATTTTATAAGCCGCTGGTCTTGATCATGAAAACAAATGGCCCTTTCATTGGATTTCTGGAAACGTAAAGTGCACCCTTGCAAGGGAGCAGATTAAATTGTGTGCGTCTGGGAGACAGCCTATAGACAGGCCCAGCTTCAAAGTCAGAAGGCCCCTGAGTCAGGGGAAGGTTCAATTCATTTGTCAGGGCCCCAAAAACAGATGATTTCAATCAGCAGAGAGGGAGAGAGAAAAAAAAATGACTTCATGGCCATCATTTCCTGAAAAAGACAGCGTTTGCCTTCTAGTGCAGAACCAGGGGGCTCCTGGAATTTGACTGGACCCCAGCCCCCAGCCCCATCTAAGACCCCTCCAGGGAGGAGGGGGAGTGTGGATTTCGTGGGGGAGGGCAGACTGGGCCAGTGTTGGGAACTCTGCTGGGCCACAATGGAAGGCCTTGATGGAAAGAAAGTGATAACACACAATCCCCTCCCCTCTTCCCTCCTCCCTCCTCTTCCCCACAGACCCCCCCTCCCCCATCCCACTTCCTCTTCTTAAGCAAAACAGAGCCGTGCTGGCTTTCATGAATGGTCAAGCTTCCCAGGCCATGGATTGGCTGGGCCATTGGTGGCCTGGGCCAATCAGAGCCCTTGCATACAGCTGGAGGCTGTGTGTGGGGCCTCTGTCTCTGCCCGTGAATGATTTTGCCTGGGTCTCGTACCTTGCTGAACCTCCCTCTTCCTTAAGGAGGAAGCCATGTGATCTTTTTCCCCTTTTTTTCCACCAGACCCTATGAGGGTTCGGGCACAATTGTGTCATTCTTAGCCGTGGCCAGGCTTCCTGACAATGACCCACAGCCTTCCTTCCCCGGTTCGGTGTTGACTTTTAGTATCTTATGACAGAAACAGAGCCTGGTGGCTGGGAAGGCATTTCTGGGCATGGGGGTGGGGAGGCTCCAGTTTCAGGGGCACAAAGGGAGGGAGGCAAGGAGGCTCCCCTTGGGCGTTGGGAAGGGAGGCCCAGAGATGCCCGTGGGTGGGTCCTTACCAAGCCACTTGGCTTTGCCCATGTCAGCCCAGTTCTTTTTAAAAATTTTTTAAAATTTATTTTGTGCTTCCCCAAAATTGAATAATCATTTTTTAAACTTCTCAGTCCCCAATCCTCTCCTTCCTTCCAATTGCCTTCGCTTCTTGAGAAGGCAAACGTTTTGATTTCCATTATACTCGTGAAGTCATGCAAAACACATTTCCACATTAGCTATATTGCAAAAGAGAATACAAACAAAATAAAATAATAAAAGTAAAGTTTAAAAAGAGTCTGCTTCAATCTGCACGCAGACTCCGTCAGTTCTCTCTCTGGAGCAGGAGAGCGTTTTCCATCATGGGCCCGTGGAATGTCTGGGGTCATTGTCTTGACCAGAGAGACCAAGCCTTTCACAGACACGCTTGCATTGCTGTTACCGTGTTCGCCCAGTTCTGATGGGCACTGCCCACCTGTTGGCTCTGCTACCCCTTGCCTGGACCATCTGAGGGTTTGGACAGAGAAGATAGTGAATCTGCTGTTGGTCTTGTGGGGGTGGGCTGGCTTGGCTTAACGTCACTTTGCTGATGTAGTAAGGAGGAGGGTGGCTTACGAGCAGCCACTTCCCCCACTCCCGGAAGACCTGGGTCAGTGATCACTTCCAGGCCACAGATTCATGCAAGGTTATTGCTTTTAGCATAAATTTATTCAATCCAAGTCACATACATTGTGTCCACCACGTAGCTAGTGAGTGGGGGGGATATACTGTATCCCCCAGGGATACTGAGAGGGACCCCTACCCTTAGGAAGAAGAGAGCATTACAAGCTGGATACCACCGGGAGATCAGGTCCATAGAAGCTGGGGCTGAACCCCATCTGAGTCTCCAAGGAAGCTAAGGATCCTAAGTCAACAAAAAGCACTTGGGTAAGTCACTGCACCTCTGCCGGCCTCAGTTTCTTCATCTGTAAAATGAAGGGCATTGGACTCAATGGCCAATCATAGCTCTAAATCTATGATGCTGTAAGAAAAAAATAAACTACTGTACCTAGAAAGTAATTCTTATAGGGACGTAGAGAAAACAAAGACCTGGAGGATCATGACCACCTGTCAGAGGATCTAGGGACTACAACAGCAGGAGACGAGAAGGCAGAACATCCTAGGCACCGGGAAAGAAGCCTGCAAAGGAATGGAGGTCATAGATGAATCACCACGTCTGGGAAGGAAAAAACAAACATGGTGGTGAGTTAGTCTGGAGCAGAAAATATGTTAAGGAGCATAAGGAGATCAGTCAGGAAAGACAGCTTGGAGCCAGATGGTGAAGAACTTCAAATGCCAGCTAGGGGAGTAGTCTGCATTTCATCCTGGAGGCAATAGGCAGCCGAGGAAGCTTCTTGAGCAGGAGAGTACCACAGCCAGAATCGTGTCCTGAGAGCATGCTGATCTGTGTACCAATGCAGATGTGCGGGGTTGCACTCCCTGAAGGTGATCTGTTAATAAACACTTGGTCATCTTGTGAGCCACTCTATAACTGATGCCCACAAAGAAATGGAGACAACAGCCATGCCTGATGGATTTGGGGCTGACCTGGGAAGATGTAAAACTGTAGCATATGTGTTGTTAGAAGAAGATTACAAGGTTGGGGGATCCCCTGAAGAAGATCCTTATCCCCCACCCCACCAAATTACTAACATTTCCAGAATTCCCAGGGGTTTTCTCTTTTTTCACAACATAACTCAATTTTCACGTACAGTGCCTCTGAAGTCAAAGGACTCAGGTTCAAATCCTGTCTCTGACACTTTTTATCCATGTGACCCAGGGCATGGTTCTTCCTCTGTAAAATGAAAGAGTGGTCCTTGATGGCTTCTGAGATCTCTCCAGCTCCCGATCTGGAATCTGACTTTTTGATTTGCATTTTTCTAAGCAAGGAGAGGATGGTGATGTCCACTGAAGAGGAGACTGAAGGCATGCTGAGTGTAGAGGGGACAGTCCCTGGAAAGAGGGGTCAGATTTCCAAAAGGAGGGCATGGGGCATAGACTTTGAGGCCAAAGGGAGCTTTGAAGCTTCTCTAGACCAGGGCTCTTCACCTTGAGAGTGTCCTGGACCCCTTTGGAAACCATTGGACCCTTTCTCAGAATCAGGTTTTTAAATGCATAAAATAAAGTCAAGTCAACAAGTATTTATTTTTTGCCTTTTTGGTGAGGCAATCAGGGTTAAGTGACTTGCCCAGGGTCATATAGCTAGTAAGTGTCATGTGTCTGAGGCCAGATTTGAACTCAAGTCCTCCTGACTCTGAGGCTGGAGCTTTATCCACTGCGCCACTTAGGTGCCCTGACAACAAGTATTTATTAAGTGCCTACTATGTATCAGCTACACACACACACACACACACACACACACACACAGACATACACACACACATACACACACATACAGACATACACACGCATACACACACATACAGACATACACACAGACATACACACACACAGACATACACACACACATATACACACATACAGACACACACACACACAGCAGAAACAATTCTTACCCTCAAGGAGCTCATAGTCTAATGGGGAAAACAATAGGAAACTTCTATCAACCAACGAGCTATGGACAGGATGAGTTGGAAGTCATCTTGGAGGGAAAGAACTAAGATTAAAGAGTGAGAAAGGCTTCTTCTAGAAGGTGGGATTTAAGCTGAGACTTAGAAGAAGCTAAGGAGGCCAGAAGGTGGAGATGAAGAGGGAAAGCATTCCTGGCATGGGGCACAGCCAGTGCAAATGCTTGGAGTCTAGAAATGGAGTGTCTTAGGCAATAAAAAACATAGAATTGCAAAGGAAACAAATTATATTAACATGCAGTTATCAAGACATTAAAAAAAAATAAACTCACAGACCCCAAGGTTAAGAACCCCTCATCTAGCCCAACATCTCATTTTATGGCCAAGAAAATTGAGGCCAATAGAGATTGGCTTTCATGCAGGTAGCAGGTAGCAGAATTTAAATCTAGGTCTTCTGCACATTTTCCTGTCCTCCTTAGTCCTGGAGGGCAGGGCTAGGAATGAGGGAGAGAAATTTCAGAGAGGCAGACAGAAGCCTGATAGTAGAAAGCACTTTCTAACAAGGAGGGTTATCCAAGAGAGGGATGGAATCCCTAGGGAAGTAGTGACTTGCCCAGCACTATAAGTGTCCAAGTGGAGGCCAGTTGACAGCTTGTTGGGCAGTCTTGAGCTTCCCCCTGCTGCTGAAAGTCTGTGATTCTATGAATATAAACCAGCTCTTGAGATGTGGAACCCTAGCCTCCAGCTAAGACACGGAAGCTGAGGAAACACTCAAGTTAACAAGGGGAAAGGGGCCCCAGAACCTGGCTCTGAAGGCAGGATGGGCTAAGCGAGCTCCGCAGCCAGCTCCCAAGCACAGCCCAGGGCGGACCAGGCTTATCCAGGCTTCTTCAGGGTCCAGGGGCCACAGGAGAGAGGAAGGTGAGAGCTGAGGGAGAGCAGGAGATGAAGGAGCACTTTTGACACTCCCATCCAAAGCCTCACCGTGCAAATGGGCTAAGACCCCAAAGAGAGGCTGGCATGGGGGATGGGGTCTCCCTCTCCGGGATCAGAAGCCTCTACCCCTTTGGCACCAACCTGGGGAGCCTCGGGGGGAGCAGGGAGAAAAGAAAGTGGGGCTGGGGAGGCCAGAATCTCATTACTCTCAAGGGCCTGAGGCAAAACTTCAGATCTGACAAAGAAAACCCTTTCTTTGCATCATCCTGTGTAATTACAACTCCTTAATTGCGAGGATATTTCTAACAGTAGCTGAGCTGTCTAGGGCAAGTAGCCAGGACAGCTGCAGGTGTCAATTCCTGGACTCTGGTGGCGTCTACACATGCCAAGAGAAACAGAGAGCTGAAGCAATGGGGTTGTGTTCATCAGTGGGGCCCCAAACATGTCCACCAGATAGGGCCTTCAAGAAAGAAGAGACAGGGAGAGGGGCAGAGCTGGGCCTCTTGGCCAGCCAGCCGAGGCTGAGAGTTTTGCTAGGTTTTTGCTCCGACAATCGCTGGATTTTAGGGAATCAGTGTGGCACAGAGAGGTGGACTGGAGAAAGAAAGACCAGGGTCCAAATTCTGCCATGAGATCACAGCATTTCTGAGCCCAATGACCACCCCAGAGTAAACACTTTTAAAAGGCTCCTTGCCTGACTGACGGACTTCAAGCAGGTTTCCAAGAGTGGGATCAGCTTCCATCTTCTTGGGAAAGCTCAGCTCCCTGATGTGGTCATTTGCCACTTGGAAGCCTCTTATAGGTCATTCAGTCAGGCTATTATTTGAGAGATGGGGAAACTGAGGCCCATAGCAGGAAGTGATTTCATCAAGGTCACACAGGAAAATGAAAAAGCTAGGATTTGGTCCCCTGACTCCAGTCCCTCATTCTCTCTGTTGTAACATGCAATCAATCTACAATTTGAGGTCCTGCCCGTGGTTGTGTCCTTATACTTGAGACATGAATTAAAGAGGAGAAACACACTGTGGGATGCTGAGAGGAAGTGCTGGGGATCGAGGAGACAGCAGGGCTCATGTTCTGTTCTACAGGCACAGAGGTCAAAGGGCTTTTGGAAAACCAGATGCCATTGGTGCCAGCCACCATGCTGGCTTGGACCCTCTCATACTAGCTGGCCTGTCAGCAGAGCATCCAGAGAACTGCAGAGCATAGGTCATGCAATAGGAATGGGATTTTTCCCAACCTAATGGACTTCCTTCCTCCTTCCCTCCTCCATCTTTCTTTCTTTCCTTTCTTTCTTTCTTTCTTTCTTTCTTTCTTTCTCTCTCTCTCTCTCTCTCTCTCTCTCTCTCTCTCTCTCTCTCTCTCCTTCCTTCCTTCCTTCCTTCCTTTCCTTTCTTTCTTTCTTTCTTTCTTTCTTTCTTTCTTTCTTTCTTTCTTTCTTTCTTTCTTTCTTTCTTTCTTTCCTTCTTTCTTTCTTTCCTTCTTTCTTTCTTTCTTTCCTTCTTTCTTTCTTTCCTTCTTTCTTTCTTTCCCCCTTTCCCCCTTTCCCCCTTTCCCTCTTTCTCTCTCTCTCTCTCTTTCTTTCTTTCTTTCTTTCTTTCTTCTTTCTTTCTTTCTTTCCTTCTTTCTCTCTTTCTCTCTTTCCTTCCTTCCTTCCTTCCTTCCTTCCTTCCTTCTTTCTTGCTTTCTTGCTTTCTTTCTTTTCTTTCTTTCTCTTCCTTCCTTCCTTCCTTCCTTCCTTCCTTCCTTCTTTCTTTCTTTCCCTCTTTCTCCCTTTCCCCCTTTCCCTCTTTCACTCTCTCTCTCTGTCTCTCTCTCTCTCTTTCTTTCTTTCTTTCTTTCTTTCCTTCTTTCCCTCTTTCCCTCTTTCCCTCTTTCTCTCTTTCCTTCCTTCCTTCCTTCCTTCCTTCCTTCCTTCCTTCCTTCCTTCCTTCCTTCCTTCCTTCTCTCTTCTCTCTCTCTCCTCTCTCTCTCTCTTTCTTTCTTTCTTTCTTTTTCTTTTTTTCTTCATCTATTCATCTATCTATCTATCTATCTATCTATCTATCTATCTATCTATCTATCTATCTATCATCTATCTATGTCTATCTATTGTCTTTAGATTAAAGAGTTTTTGATGGAAAGGAGCTGGGAAGGTGGGATAGTTAGAACCATCACCCATGAGTGGGCCATTTTTTTTTCAGAGCAGCAACATAACCATGGGCTAGGAGGAATGTTCACTCTAGCTCATTCTCTTCAAAACCTTGTATCCTCTTGTCCTGAGCTTAGAGCCATGACCTGGAGGCATCCTACCCTCCTTAGATAGCTGCCAACTTTCTTGTGTGTTGATGTCGAAAGCCAAGTGGTGCTGTTTGGGTCTTGGAGCGAAGGACAGGGCACTACTGAGGGCTAAATCACATTGGAGAGGCTCTGGGCAGAATGGGAAAGGTGATCTAGCCACACCCTCCTAATGCAGATAGGAATCTGCTCTCTGGGCATCCGGGGCACTGGATAATCTGACATCACCAGTATCATATCTGAAAATAGCAGCTGATCCCTTTCCTTTCTCGGGAGCCCACTGGAAACCAAACCCATAATATCCTTATTGTTCTGGGATAATATGAAACTCCAGGGAAAAGGGACTGCAAGATGGCACTTGAGGCCAGGAGGCCTTGGTCTCTGGCATGGATTCTCTGGGTGACCGCAACAATGACTGGGAAATCATTGTTGCCTCAGTTTGCTGTCCTGGAACAACGGCTCAGCAAGAATGAGAAATTATCAGCCTTTACACCCTCCAGTCAGACGGAGGCTTTCCTGATCCTGCAAAGGCTGCACATTGTCATCAGGCAGGGGCCTTGCTCCCATCTCCCTTTCCCGTGGGAGGGGCCACACCTGTCTGGGACCTCAGGAGGAGGACGTGGCCAATGTCCCTCTGCCACGAGGGTCCTTCCTGGCTCTTCTTTCCCAGGTTTGTCCTTGACTCTCCTCTACAAGCCATTGACTCTGACCTCACTGTTACACACACACATATACACACGCGCACATACACACACCACACACACACACACACCACACATGCACACGCATGCACATGCACACACACCACACACATACCATACACACACCCCCACACCATATATGCACCACACCCCCCCACACACCACACATACATGCACACACGCACACACACACGCACACATGCGCACACACCACACACACCATACACACATGCACACACACATACCATACACACACACACACACACACACACACACACGCATGCACCATCTCCCAGCTTCTCGCCTCCTCTCAGCTATCCTCTGCACCTGGGCAGATCACCCTCCTCACCTCCACCCCAGGCGTCCTGGCTTCCTTCGAGATTCAGCTCACCTCCGCCTTCTGTAGGGTCTAACCCTCCACCCTGCTAGCGCGTCCCTTCTGAGATCACGTTCCATTCTTTGGAATCCCCAGAGCTCAGCCCAGCGCCTGGCACACGCGGCACATTATGGAGACTGAGTGACTGTGTTTATGACTCATTTGCTGCTCAGGGCCGAGGACCGCTGTTTTTGTCTTTCTGTATGTGTGCAGCACATAGCCCAGAACCCGGCACATAGTAGGTGCTTAAGGCTTGCTTATTGACTCAGAAATCTAGAGCCTTTATCTGTGGTTTTGCAGAAAAAAAAATCTTGGATTTAGACTAGGGAGATCTGGGTTCAAATCCCAGCTCTGTCATGTACCCTCTGGTGGCTTCTGCAGAGTCACTTCTCCCCAGTTTTCATTTCAGTTTCCTCCTCTGTCAAATGCAGGGTGGATCATGCAGCCTGCAAAGTCCATTTCATCTCCCAACTGATGATCCTGAGATCCGGTCTCTTCAATCAGACCGTAAATTCATCAAGGGCAGAATTGGTGTCAGTTAGCTCAAGCGTCACTTTCTGCCTGAGGCCTTTCCTGATCCCCTATCTTCTAGAGCACTCCAGCTATCAATACTTAGGGCTTTAGCGCCTATATTTTGTATTCTGGAATGTAAGCTCCATGAGGGCAGGAACTAGTTTGCTTTTTTTTTAAATTTAATTTTTAATGCCAGTGCTTAGCACAGTGCCTGGAACATAATAAATGCTCATTAAGCCATTCATTCATTCACTCACTTACTCCATACTTACATATGTCCATATTGTCTCCTCTCATAGAATGGAGGCTTCTTGAAGGCAGGGTCTGTTCCAGTCTGTCTTTGTATCCTCAGCACCAGGCAGAGTGTATGGTGCATTGGCAGAGCAGAGGAAACAGCTGTCGTAATGGGCTGATCAGCAAAGGGCTGGACCCTGATTATCCGAAGTACTCTTCTGATTTCTACTGGTAACAGGGGCATGACCCAGGCTCTCAAAGGCTATTCTAGCAGAGCTGAATCTCTGGCAGGACGTACTGGGTTTGATAACATTGAGCTGACTGTTGTCTGATGGCTGCAAGTGCAAGTGCAGACCCACAGTCTGTTAATGTCTTCCTTCCTTCCTTCCTTCCTTCCTTCCTTCCTCCCTTCCTCCCTTCCTCCCTTCCTCCCTTCCTTCCTTCCTTCCTTCCTTCCTTCCTTCCTTCCTTCCTTCCTCCCTTCCTCCCTTCCTCCCTTCCTCCCTTCCTCCCTTCCTCCCTTCCTCCCTTCCTCCCTCCCTCCCTTCCTCCCTCCCTCCCTTCCTCCCTCCCTTCCTTCCTCCCTCCCTTCCTCCCTTCCTCCCTTCCTTCCTCCCTTCCTTCCTTCCCTTCCTTCCTTCCTTCCTTCCTTCCTTCCTTCCTTCCTTCCTTCCTTCCTTCCTTCCTTCTTCCTTCCTTTTTTCTTCCTTTCTTTTTTCTCTCTTCATTTCTTTCTTTCTTTCTCCTCTTCCTCCCCCTCCCCTCTTCTTCTTCTTTTTCTCCCCCTCCTCCTCCTTCTTCCGCTTCTCCTCCTCCTCCTCCTCCTCCTCCTCCTCCTCCTCCTCCTCCTCCTCCTTCTTCTTCTTCTTCTTCTTCTTCTTCTTCTTCTTCTTCTTCTTCTTCTTCTTCTTCTTCTTCTTCTTCTTCTTCTTCTTCTTCTTCTTCTTCTTCTTCTTCTTCTTCTTCATGATAGACCAGACCAGTCCAGAAGTAGAAGACAGCAAACCAAATGACACATTGCACATGACCTTACAGGGAGAAGGGGGGGGTGCTGCTGCTGAAGGTGAGGTAGGTAATAACCAGAAAATCCTAGAATCTATCAACCAATCAAAAGGCATTTATTAAGCCCCTACTATGTGCCAAGCACTGTGATTGGCCCCAGAGACAAAAGGACAAAATGAAACAGTCCCTGTCTTTAAGAGCTTAGCTAGAAGGAATTCTGGAGGTCATCTGGTCCAACCCATTCCATTTACAGAAGAGGAAGCTGAGGGCTAGAGAGATAAGGAACTCTACTTGGGAGTCACATGGTTATTAAGTGGTAGGGCTGGAATTTGAACCAAGCCTTGAGACCCAACACTCTCCGCTGGCCACCATGTTTCCCCTGGCTTCCTTGGGCCAGAGGCTGGATGGGATGGGGGAGGGGCATGGGGCTGCTGAGTGGGCTTCAACATGAGGCAGCCTCAAAGTTGGAGGCAGGATATGCCAGGAGGCCCCCTCCTGTAGGGGAGGAAGGAAGTGAAGAGGGGACAGAAAAAGAGGAGGGGGCTCTTTCTGATCCAGGCATGGATCAGGGTTCAAGGCATGAAATGGAGGGTGGCTAAGTCAACAGCATGGTGGAATAGGGGAGCTGAGAGGCAACTGTAGTCTTGGGGTGGTCTCCTGGGGATCCTGGAGGCGTCTTAGAGACTTTCACATAGAATGCCCCATGAAATTGGGTTTGTTTATTTAGTCTCACTTCAAAAGAAACAAGCTGGCCTCATTTGGGAAGTGGGTTTCCCAAATCATACTCCGTCCTATTGGGAAATAGCAGAGGGTCTCAGGAAGGCTGATTGCATTTGCATGCCTCATTTTGCTCCCTTTCTCTCTCTGAGGCTCGCCCAGGTGGGCCAGCCGAGCCTCTGTGTTCGCCGTGGGTCTCCACCTGCTGTCTCCCTGGGCCTGGGATACTGAAGGCCCTAACCAGGCATGGAACAGTCCCTGGGCCATTTGTTCTCAGGACAATAGAAAAAGGGCAGGCTTGTTTACTGCAATGTTCTGAGGCTCAGGGCTTCCAGGAGGTCTCGGCTGTTGGCCATAGAGCAGATTGTCTGCTGTACCTAATCAGTGAATGAGAGGAGCCCTCGGCTCCTGATTTCTGAGAAGAATGAGCCGTTTCCCCACTTGGCTGGCCAGGCCGTGTCAGGGCGCAATGGGCTGAGGAGATGGGTCAAGGAGCTGCTCATGGTCCTGGATCGATTCCACATGGCCCGGAACCTGGGGAAGGATCTTTGGCAAACTTTCACCCCAGGCTCAGGGGCCCTTCCAAGTCCCATTGTTGACGCAAGTAAATGGGGTGCCTCTTGGCTGAGCTTCAGTTATAACCCCCCCCCCCAAAGAACTCCTTTGTACTTCCCAGGCACAGAGCTGCAACTAGGGTGTGGTGATTGGAGCTTTGCCCAGGGCACCAGTATTTAGAGGGTGCTGACAGTCCTTCCTTTCCTCCATCAGTGTAGCAATGGTTGAGCTTAGCACTAATAATGAGTGAAGAGAGGAAGCTTTGAGGTGGCAGCCTCCTCCCCTGACTGGTCACGTTCTCTTCCCTCCCTCTGCCTCCCCAGCTCATGTGTCCCAGAATCTCTGCTTCTCCCTTGTGAGGCAATGTCCTGGGACCTCTATTTACCCCAATAGGATCCCAGGTTCTGGGCTTTCTCCTCTCTGTCCCTCAACACAACTGGGTCTTTAAAAGTTGATTGGAGGGCCTGTTTCCTGCTTCAGGTTCATCTTACGAAGTTCACCCTGGCTGCCATGTCTGGTGATAGCTCTGAAGACCCAAGCTAGGGAAGCTGCAGTGACCTTGGTGTCTGCCTCACCTGAGCTAATAGCCAAATGTAGACCTAGGGACTGGTGTGAGGGTGGATGTAGTCACCCTGACCTACAGGAGAAGGGGATGGGGGTGAGAGTCTAGGTTCACTCCTTCTGCCCCAGGTTCTCTGAAACAGGATCCCCTTCCTCTCCATTAAGCCTTCTCTCTGTTCTATAGCCATCACATGAGTGCATATGACCATGCCTGTGCCCATCAGCCTAAGTGTGCACTTCATGACCTCTGATGGGACACTACTGTACCTTCCTGGTCATCCCTTGTGGGGAGGTATTAAGGATTCCAGCGTCTCCAGCACTCTGGAATCTGAGGGTTCTGGCCTTCCAGAACCTTCACTGATTGACAGTCTCTCTAGCTCTCAAAGGTGATATTAAGGAGTGGTTACTAGATTACAGTGGTCCTGAGGGCTGAGAGAGCCCTGCCCTCTCCTCCTGGCTCCTGGGGATGACCAGAGATGTTCCAAGACAGAATCTGAAGGAGAGACTTTGCAGGAACCAGGGTGTCTCCTAAGCACCAGATCCCATGTTCTGAGGCAGGAGCCAGAAACTACAGCAAGAGTAGAGATTTCAGTCCAAGGAGGCAGCCCAGAATCAGGGGATGCCTTCCAACCGTCTGGGCCTTTGTCTTGGCATCAATGCCCTGCACTGGCCCATTGGGGTGGGTGTCAAATGGCTGTTCTGTGCTCCGTCCTGACTTGGCCGGGCCATGGAGCCCATGGCCTCAAACACCCTATTCTCACCCTTCCTGTGTAGAGGAGGAGACCGAAGCCTTCTCGCCTCTGCAGCTAGCCTCCCTGCCTCCACTTCCTCTCTTCCACACACCTCACAAAGGAATATTTATTCCCAAGGCACATGTCTGCTCTCTTTGTTCAATAAACCATGGTAGCTACCTATTACTTCCATGGCCAAAGACAAACTCCTCTGTTAGGTATTAATTCCACCTTTCAACTTGCTTCCAAATCTACTTTTAAAGCCTTGTTATACATTATTCTTTCTTTGCTCACTCTTAGTTCCAAACAAAGGAGGAGGCTAGGTGGCTCAGTAGATAGAGAGCTAGGCTGGGAGTCAGGAAGACCTGAGTTCAACTCTGGGCTCAGACTCTTTCTAGCTGTGTGACCCTGGACAAGTCAGGTCACCCTGTTTCCCTTAAGAAGGAAATGGCAAGCCACTCCAGTATCTTTGCCAAGAAGAGCCCACGGACAGTATTGGTGTGCCAGGGTCCATGGGATCATGCCCAAACAGCAGCGAGTTCCAGATAAACTGGTCTTCTCACTGTTCTTCACATGCAACTCCCCATTTTCCCTCTCCAAGCCTTTGTATGTCACCTCCCATGCCGAGCAAGCATCCTCCTCACTTCTGCCCCTTGAAGCTCAGCTCTAAATGTCCTGCTTACATCAGGATCATCTGATTTCCACCACCCCATCATTAGATTTATTAATTTAACTACTTTTTAATCTGTTTAAAAATCTATTCCTCCCTTCTATCTCCCCTCGATTATTGGAAGGGGGGAGAAGAGGAAAGAAGGAAGCGGAGGAGAAGAAAGTAAAGCAGGAGAAAGAAGAGGAAGCAAAGGTGGAGAAAGAGGAGGTGTGGGGATACTTCATTTGTGTGTCTGCCCCGCCACAGTCTAGCACAGTACTGGGCACACAGTAGGCGCTACATAAATGCTTAGGATCATAGATCAAGAGCTGGCTATTTTGTCCACCCTCCTTCATCACAGCTGGGGAAACTGAGGCCCAGAGAGGAGGAGGGGCTTGACCAAAGTCTCGAAGAGGGTGAATCAGCAGAGCTGGAATCATTTGATTTACTCTCCCTGCCCTCAGGGGTCTGCCCAGGGGCTCAGTCCCACTCCAGAGCAGTTGGGCCTGCCCTGGTGGCCATTCCTATTGACCTCCGGGACTCCTACCTCAGTGCAGCTCTGTCTGGAAAGGGAAAGGCAGGAAAGGGAGTCACCCAGCCTGCCAAGGATGTTCCAGCTCTTAGGGGACTGACTCGATGCCAGAGCCTGGGCAATGGGGGACATCCAGGGCACTCCTCTATCCTCCGGGCCCTACACCCCCACCCCATTCTCCTACATCTGGGGTTGTTCCCTGGCCTCCCAACCTCCCTCCTTTAAATGGGCCTTCTCCTGGGAGGGATCCACCTTTATCCTGTTACTTCTCATTTAAATTCTGGCCTGGATGAGTTTACCAATAGCAGAAAAGCAGGGGGTGGGTTGAAAGGGGAAAAGGTAGAGTCTTTGGAGGTTAGGCATGCTCAAGATTTCACATTTATGCATGGGGTCAGATATTAATATTTTAAAAAATACAATAAATGAAAAAGATGGTCTTTCCACCAAAGTGAGCATGTCAAGGTCTCCTAAGCCGGGGGGCTGCAACCTCGGGGAGGGTGTGCGGGTACAAAGGACAGGCTGGGAGCCCTCCTTCTGTCTCTGTTTCTGTCTCTATCTCTGTCTCTGTCTCTGTCTCTGTCTGTATCTCTGTCTGAGCCAAGGCCCGGAGCAGCAGTGGCTTCCAGGAGCCCGTGGGAGCCAGCCCAGACCCCCAGACAGGCTCTGGGCACTGACATCTTTCTCCTTGGAGCAGGTTGAGGGTTGGGAGTACCCCTATGAGAGTTGATTCTTAGGGGGCCCCAGCCCCAGTCCCAGCCCCAGAAGAAACCCTCCCACCACTGCCTTTGTAACTGGCCCCCCTGACCAAAGCCCAAGGTTCTGATTTGAGATTTTCAAATAGCTCTGTGTGTGTCTCCTCCCTTCCCCCTTCCCCTGCAGAGCGCCCCTCTCTCAATGAGAAAGTAAGCCTCTGAGGCCCTTTGGAAACATTTTAAAGCCGAGGGAGGGAGGGAGGGAGGGAAGGAGGAAAGGCCCAAGCCCTCCTGGAATCCCAGGGCTAGAGCCCCTCTACATTATTTCAGCGGTTAATTAGCAATGAATGCCTTCCTTTGGGAATTGGGTGAAGGGGGATAAAAGAGGAAGGCTGGAAGACAGACATAACAAGCAGGGGGTGGGGGGAGGAGGGGAGGTGGGGCTGGAGGGGGATGGGGGCCGAATGGGTGGCTTATCAAATTCCAGGAATACCAGACCCCAGGGAGGAAGGGAGGGAGGGAGGTGATGCTCTGATCTGGCCTGCCCTGCCCTGCCCTGCCCCTGCCGGCTGGGGGGGTGAGGGCTGGAGGGGGGAAAGGGGGATCCGTTTGTTGACACCTGTTTGAAAGGCTGGGAAGGAGGGAGGCCTGGAATCTGGCCCACTGGGAAAGCTTAGAGGGAGCATCCCCTTGGAAAGGTGGATTCCCTTGTCCTTTGGTGTCAGGGAGAGCTCAGTGTAGATAGCAAGTGGTTGGAGCTTTCCAGGGGCACATTTGTCTCAAATATGGAAGCTGTAGCCAGAGACTCTGTCTAGGCCCAGAGGGGGCCAAGTTGGGGGGTGTATGTGGGGAGTGGGGTGTGGAATGAATGAATGAATGAATGAATGAATGAATGAATGAAAAGGCATTTCTCAAGTACTTGCTATGTGCCAGTGGTCATAAGTGCTGGGGAGAGAAATGCAAAAATCTGGGGAGTCACTACCCTCAAGAAGCTTGTAATCTAGACAGGGTGGGGCATGGGGGAATGGGACACTTTGGTATGAAGTGACCAGGATGCTGAGAGGGACCAAAGGGGAGCAGATTGGTGTTCCCACTGGGTACAAGGGCAGAATCCCCCTGCCCGGCCCATTTCAGGGATGCTTCTGAGGACAGTAAAGCCCCCACCAAGGTCAGAGGACTTAGCTCTGGATGTCTCTGCCCAGGGCTGCTGGGTCTCAGAGGTGGCACAGCCCCAGGATTGAGGGAAGGCTGCAGAGAATTCCTACTGTAGATGGAGGATTTCTAGGAGAACCTGGGCAGGGACAGAGAAGGTGTCCATGGGCTGTGATCTGCCCTGGTGGACAAAGTTGAGCCCTTGTATATTGGGCAAGGTCCCAAGGCATGTAATCCATAGCCTTCCTTTTACCAGTATGGGAAACTGAGGCCCAAAGAGAGGAAAGGGACAGGTTGTGATGATGGCGGGTTCTTTGACTCAAAGCGCATCCCACTACCCACATACTGTGCCACTGAAGTGCTTAATTTTATCCAGAAAGCCAAGCTTGGGGTTCCTGGTTTCTCTTGGAGCTGGTAGGCAGAGATTTAGCTCGTGAGGCTGCAGGACTCAGTTTATTTAAATGGAACCTTACAGAAGATGTCACTGGCCTTCACGATCCTGGTGTCAGTTGGGCCTGAGGACCTTTGAGGTCTCATCAGCTCTAAGTTTCTGCGATACCTCACACCCCTGACTAACTTGGTGACCATGTCTAAACCACACCAGATGTGGAAGAAAACAGAAAGGTAGAGTGAAAAACCCCAGGCAATCGAAGAACTAATCCTTCTTTTTCAGACCCAGGTTAACTGCATGTGGGCCTCAGTCTTCTTATCTGTAAAATGAGGGAATTGGGTTCAACAGATTGATGAGCCAGGACTCCGTTATCCCTTAGGTTTCTCCCGTCTCCAATCTTCAGACCCCACATTTAGACACGGCTCATGAGGAAGGAGGTGAAGACCTCAGGGCTTCTCCATCATTAGCCATCAATATTCCCCAATGGATCTGATTCATTTCTCCCAAAGAAAGAAAACTCAGTTTGAGATGTGAAGGTGGGGCTGAGGTGATCATCTGAGCCTATGGTTGAGGAGGGGTCTTCCCAATACAGTTTGTTGGGCCATGAAGGTTCCATCTTCAATATTACCCCAAAGGTCCTTGGAGGAGACTCCACTTCTGGGAAGCATCCACTCCACCTCAGACCTCATCATGGGTCTCCCACCAACTCTGTCAATCTCATCCTTGGATGAGAAAGGCTGGCCAAGGTTTGCCAAGATAGGCCACCAGTCACAGATAAAGGCCAAAGAGAATGGCTTACAGGTTGTCAATTTCCTCCCAATCGACTGGCTCCTTCCCCATAGTCTTCAAACATGGGCAGCTCCCTGAAGATTAAAAAAACCCAACCCAACAATGACTGTCAGACTGTGGTGTGCTGATGAATGTTTAACAATGGGCTCTCAAAAATATGCATTTGACACTTTTAAGATTAACCTGCACTAGTAATATTTTCTTCAACATATTTTTTAAATAATTAATTAATTTTAAATTTTCAACATTAATTTCCATAAGATTTTGAATTCCCAATTTTCTCCCCATCCCTCCCCTCCCCCCGCCCAAAGAAGGCATACAATTTTACATAGGCTCTACGTATACATTCATATTAAACCTATTTTCACATTAGTCATGATGTAAAGAGGACTTGGAGCGGTAGCAAAAAGTTGGAACCAAAGTGAGGCCCCAGTGGCTAGGGAATGATTGAACAATGTAACCAATCTATTAATAAGCATTTAATTAACACGTACTATGTGGAATATCATTGTGCCACGAGAAATACTAACCATGAGAAATTCAGAGATGTGTAATACAGTGGAAAAAATCATGGCCCAACAGTCAGAGGGCCTGGGTTCAAATCCTGCCTCCATAATAACAATAACAATATTAATAACAATAACAATAAATCAGAGGAATGGCTTTGAGTTAAAAGGGAAGTCCCAGCCTTCTCCTACGTGGCTTACGGACAGCTAATTTGGTAGCAAGTGAGAGAGGCTGCTGAACTTTGGGGAGCTTTTGCGTCGGCCTCCTCCTTCCCCCTAGATAGCAGAGGCCCAGCGACTGGCCTTGTCCGAGCACTGCCCTGGCTCCTCCACAGCCCGGGCCAGAGAAAGGGATTCAGCCTCGGAAGGCCCCAAATTCTCAGTCCTGCGGCTTTTGCATAATCCTCTGGAATCTGGCAAACAAAAGCTGTTTCCCAGTTAATTTGGGAAATAGGTAATCAGCGAAAGCCGGGGGCCCTCCCACAGAGGAGGTAATTTGGCCCCGGCTGACAAAAGGAGATGGATGTCTGGAGGTTAGCTCGGCTGTCAGCTCCCACAGAGATGAGACAGCTCCTTTTTTGTTTCTCTGAAGCTTAAATTGAGGGTGACTTTGGAGATAAGGTGGCATTTAAATTGTCCCCACCCCCTTGTGTGTCGGGAGGGATTCCTCTGGGTCATCTATCTCCTGGGAATGAGGGTGACACCTAACAGGGCCCAGAAGAGCCGCCAGAGGCCTCTGGGAAAGGGGGCCTGGGAAGGCCCGGGGCCTCCCCCCTAGCCCCCACCCAGGCTGCAAGAGGTCAGGCCAGAGTGTGAGGGAGGCCTGGGAGAGAGCCTGGACAGCTCTGCCCCAGCTCCCGGCTGGACAGTCTGGGACCGTTCTGTCCTCTGGGCCTTTGCTGCTTCCTCCTATTAGAGACAGTCATGCAAGTGTGTCTGCAGGGGCATTCTGTTTGGAGAATGAAGACTCAGGCTGGAACCCGGCTGACCTAGGCCAATCACTTGCCCTCTCTGGGCCTCACCATCCTACAAAATGTCATTATGCTGGCCCCTCTGTGATGCTTTATGGAGTGTGAGGCTCCCCTGGAGGCAGGTGATAATATTATCATCCCTCTTTTCCAAATGAAGACCCTGATTTGCAGCTGAGCGCTAACCATTATACATACTACACTGCCACGTGTTTCAAATGCAGAGGTTGGGAGAGGACCCCCCAGCTTGAATCTCTGCGCCCATGACCCTGTGACTGGGAGATGCCCGAAGGGCGGGCACCTCTCCCACCTTACCCACCCACCTCCCCACGGCCTCACCTGGGGGCCTGGCACAGAGCAGGTCTTCAAAAATGTCCTGTGTAAGGGAGGACTAGCAGGCATTGAAGAGAAGCCATCACAGAAAGACTCCAGACTTCCGCTGTGACCCTGTGGAGGACATTGCTCAAGTGCCCTTCCCTCCGCAGGGCTCAGTTTCCCCCTCTGTAGAATGAGCAGTAGAGTGCCCTAAAATCTCCACTAGTTCTGGCTGTCAGTAATCTACAAATCCCTTCCCTGGCCTCTGTGAGTTGAAGACCCTCAGTCCACCACCAAGAAAGCAGCCCTGCCCTCAGAGCCAACTGGGCAGCAGTAGGGACAGGTCTCCTGGAGCCATCCACACTCCCCGGGAACCCATCAGAAAGAACCCTGGGACCCGCATACATGACCTAACCAAGAAAAGCAAAGTGCCAACAAACTCAGACAGAGGCTAGAGAAGCTTAAGCAGAGCCCCCCACATCACAGGGTGGTTCGAAGCCTAGCTGGTGGTTATCGTCACTGGTTATCAGTGGTAACCTATCAGCAAGAGGTAGAGAGACCTGAGAGGTGGCTAGGCAGGGAGATGATGCCACAGTGTCACTGTGCCTGGAGTCAGGAAGATCTGAGTGCAAATCCTGCTTCAGACCCTGACTAGCTGTGTGACCCTGGGCAAGTGACTTCACTTCTGTTTACCTGTTTCCTCATCTGTAAAATGGGGGCAGCAATAACCCGCCACATGGGCTTAAATGAGGCTCCAATAAGATGACGTACAAAGAGCACTTTGTAAACCTTTAAGCACATCAATGACAGTTATGATCACCATCATCTCCCATCTCTGGGCCTTTGCACTGGCCGAATGTACTAGAATGTACTCTCCCCATCTCTTGTAATCCCTAATAACATTTAAAGTTCAATTCAGGAGTTTCTTTCTGCAGGAGGCCTTTCCTTGTCCTTCTGGTTCAGGGTTTCTTAACCCTTTTCGGGTCCTGGACTCCTTGGCCAGGCAGTCTGATGAAGCCCTTTTCAGAATCATGCTCTAAAAGACAAGTTGCAGAATCCAAGCCTGAATGGGAAGAGAAGAGGGGCTGTCAGAGGACAAGGCACCTCTAGGTAATTCTCTCCATCAGAGGGGTCAGCCCCCAGACCACCACACCCCCAAGTACTGCCTGAGACAGACGAAAATGTCACTGGGAAATATTGAACAAAGTAAATAAAAGTGCCAGAAGACACGACAATGTTAACGTGTGGTTTTCTAAGTCAGGACCTGCGGGGATCCTTCTGGACAGCATAGACCCTGGTTCTATTCGAGTTGGACATCTCTGCCGCAGAACTTGCTTTCAACACTGGGACATGGATGTGAAGGAGGGAAGCCCCCTCACAGCAGTCAGAAAAAGCCCCAGTGACCAGAAAGTCCATCTTGCCCATTTCTCAAGGTCTCCCCTGGAAAAATGGCGGACAAGCTGGAAGAACTGAAGCATCCTTCCCAGGGTCCCCGGGGCACTGCCGAGGGTCTGACACATTGCTGGGAAGGGAAGTCTTGGAGGGAGTGAGG
Source organism: Phascolarctos cinereus (assembly GCF_003287225.1). Lineage (NCBI taxonomy): Eukaryota > Metazoa > Chordata > Mammalia > Diprotodontia > Phascolarctidae > Phascolarctos > Phascolarctos cinereus. Next base: position 259,707,804 of record NW_027556402.1, on the reverse strand, counting down.
TGATCTGCAGGATGGGGTGGGGACCTGCTGAGGGCTTGCCCAGGGGCTCCATTTCAAGTAAAACCCCACAAAACAGAGAGTAATAAACGTCTTGAAAGACTGTGTTTGTGTCTGTATATTTATGTTTGTATGTTTTTGTATGTATGTGTGTGTTTGTGAGCTTGTGTGTGTATATTTGTGTGTATGTGTTTATATGTGTTTTTGTATATGTATGTGTTTGTGTTTGTACAGCATTTGTGTGTGTTGCAGGGACAGGCCCGCAGGGAGGAGGTGCTTTGTTTCTTCCCCCCAAAGTCTTTTGCATATTTTGTAAAATTTAACTGTGTATAAATCACAGTCCACCAACCTGGGCAAGCTAAAACTCCCACTACCTCTGGGGAAACTGAGGTTGCAGGCTGGCTCCCTCAGCTCAAAAGGAAAAGAATGCTGTCCATGCTTTTGTGTTCCATTTCCAGAGAGAAAGAGGTCTGGTTGATTATTCTGAGCACATTAGGAGGGATCTTTACATCTGGCACCAAGGGGAGGCCCGTGGGGGCTCCCTCTTAGACTGAGGGGTGTGATGTTTAAGACACTGGGGGTATAAAAGGAAAGTGGATTCAGAGAATGTCAGAGCCAGAGGGCCCTGAGAGTGCAGAATGTGGGGTGGGTGTCAGAGCCAGAGGGCCCTGAGAGTGCAGAATGTGGGGTGTCAGAGCCAGAGAGCCCTGAGAGCAGGGTACCAGAACTAGTCCTGTAGAACTGTTCTCTCATCTGTCACACAAGGGCTCGGGCTAGAACAAGGAAAGTCCATGTTCTGAGGTCCAGAGTCCAGAAGCCCCAGTGCTGATATCCTGATCCCGAAGGTCTGCTTGGGGTCTCCCAGCCCCTGGGCCTCCAGAATGATGTTGCCCCGGTGTCTGTGTGGTCTTTGGAGAGGGCTTCCTCCCTTCCTCCCTTCCATCTGGACTCTGCTGCTCATTCTGGGGAGGACGGATCCCCTCCTTCCCCCTCCCTCCAGCCACTTCCTGTCTCTGTGATGGGGGGGGGGGGGTGAGGGGGCGTCTCCTTTCTGATGTCAGTCCCTTTGCCCCAGGCTGCCAGCCTCAGCCTCTGGACACAAGAGCCCGCTGCCCAGCACACTCCCCAGCACTCTCCCCGCCTGGGTCTTGTTCAATGGTCCCAAGGCTCTTGTGGTTTAGGCAAGGAGGGGTTATTTTTCACCTTCAGTTTACAGATGGGGAAACTGATGCAAGTATCTGGGAAGTGACTTAGCCAAGGTCACCTCAGTGGCAGGAGCAGAGGCCGATCTAGGACCCAGATCTCCTGAGTCTTCCCCCGGGATCTTTCCCTGACCCCGGGTTGCCAGGGGCTGAGAAAGGAATTTTGCGAGTTCTTTGGTCCACACAGATTCCTTCTGTCAAGTACAGATGGAGGGGGCTCCCCAAGTGCATGGGGGCAGGCCTTGGTGTGGGAAGCCATTTACCCGAAGCAGTGCAGGATCCTGGTTTGTATCCACCGGAACAAGGCCTACCTGGAGATTGTCCAATGTTCAAGGGGAGGGCCTGCTCCTTCTTTTGTCTGCATCCCTGTGGCTGGAATGGAGTATACTGTAGGAGCTTAATAACTGCTTGTTGGAGGAATAAGTATGTTTAATCTACTACGCTTCTCATGTTCTTACTGTGGAGACTCTACCCGCCCTGGTCAGTCTACCTTGAGAAGCATCCTGACATGGTGGGTACAGCTCTGGACTCAGAGGCAGGAAGACTTGGGGACCCTGGCCAAGTCATATAGCTCTCTGAGTCTCAGTTTCCCCATCTGTAAAATGAGATCATAACAGCCCCTGCCTAGCAGATCACCTCAGACCTATGAGCTGTTACCATCCCCCAGCACTCTCTCTCATGCAGCTTCTGCTCCAGCCAGAGCTATTTTCTAGCTCTCTGATCCCTGAATTCAACCTGCTGCCCCTACCTCCCACCTCTGCGGGCTCTCTCAGCTGCCCCTCACCTCCCTGCCTGGGCTGTTGACTGAGTCAGAGGAGCCTAGGACTCCCAATCTAGTGCTGGAAGGAAGCTTAGAGACCGTTGACCTCAACCCCCTCATTGGACAAAGGAGGAAACAGAGAAAGAGACCTGCCCAAGGTCCTATGGGCAGTAAGTAACTTAGCTGGGATGTTCCACATAAACTCAGGTTTTCAGATTGCAAATCCAGTGATCAGATGCCCTTTCTGAGCCTCAGTTTCCCCTTCTGTAAAATATGGCTAATCATAGCGCTTACTTCCCAGGGTGGCCACGAGACAGCAGATTTAAACAGCTAGACACAAAGGTGGGCCTTCATGTGGTCATCCTCCTCTGGGCACTGTCCAGCTGATCACAGTTTTTCTAAAACGTAGAAGCCAGATCCGAGCTGACTACTCCACAGGTGGTCTGACCAGGGCAGCTCACAGTGGGGCTTTTCCCTCCCTTGCCCCGGATGTCATATACTAGGTACTTAATAAATGTTTATTGATCAATAGACTGTTATTATGTCCCTCTAAATGCAGCCTGGTGAATCATGTTAACATTCAAAGTTTAACTCAGGCATTAATTCTTTCCTTCCTTCCTCCCTCCCTCCCCCTCTTTCTCTTCTTCCTTCCTTCCTTCCTTCCTTCCTCCTTCCTTCCTTCCTTCCTTCCTTCCTTCCTTCCTTCCTTCCTTCCTTCCTTCCTTCCTTCCTTCCTTCCTTCCTTCCTTCCTTCCTTCCTTCCTTCCTTCCTTCCTTCTTCCCTTCCTCCAGTTACTAGCCTCATTCCTCCAGAATCACCTGGTATTTCTTTCATATATTAATGTGTGCCTGGCATCTCCCCCTACCTCCTTCACTAATAGGTGATCTCTTTCAAGTAGGGACTTTCATTTTATTATCTTAGCTCCTGCACCTGGCAAAGTGCCCAGCACATAGTAGGTCCTTAATGAACACTTATTGGATTGATTCGGAGCTGGAAGAGACCTCAGAGGATGTCTAGTCCAAGCCCCTCATTTTGCAA